>NC_087497.1:0-1200000 GCF_036417665.1 Passer domesticus | reverse complement strand
GCCTGGTGTCACAGGGCCACCCCTGCTGTCCCCTCGTGCCGCAGGCCGCACTGAACCATGGAGCTGGGACGCCTGGCCTGAGCCAGGGACAAACTGCTGCTGGTTCTGTCACATCAGTCCCTGAGCAGCTCACCAGGACCAGGCCTGGCTGACTCCTCTGGGATTTCCCCTCTGGACCATCCCTGGAGGGTTTGAATCAGGCAGTGAGGCTCGGGCCCTGGGGACAGTGGCCATGGGAACACTTTGCCAGCCACGTTGCCAAATCTGCACTTTAGCTCTCAGATAAACCCACTCAGGACCCCAGATGTGCCCAGGGAGCTGCCACTGTCTGTGCCCATCACCCTGAGGGGCCCAGGCCGAGCTCTGGCCTTGACTGGAAATGCCAGGGGGTTAAACTGGCTCCAAAGCTGTGCCTGTATCCAAACCATGCCTGGGAAAAGGGACACTTCCCTGATCCTTAACTGGTCCAGGAGCCAGCCCTGCCCGGGGGTCTCATCCCCCAGTGCAGATCGAGGGGACCAGACCCACACCTGGCACCCCTGGCTGCGGTTCAGGTGACACCTGATGCCAGCACTTTCCCCTCCTTCCCAGGGATCCAAACCAGAAGAACCAGCCCCTGCTCCTGTGGCAGCCCCCAGGGAACATTCACAGAGTGACAGGAGCATTTTTGGCCCCAGTGCTGGGTGACATTTGTTCCGCCCCACTTTGGCATCTCCCTGCCACAGGGCAGCCAGTCCAGCAGCCAAAGCCCTGGGAGAAGGGAAGTGCAGGGGATTTTTGGGCTCTGTCTCCTGCACTGTTTCCTTGGTTTCAAAGAAGCATTGCCTGAGCAGCAGAGAGGATTGAGGGACCCAGAGGAGCTGCCTGAAGTGGCAGAACATGACTTTATTACACACTGACTGCCCCAAGTCCTCGTGGCTGGGCAAAGTACTGCTTTCCTCCCACCAGGGTTTAATTTGCCCCTCGTTCTCCCTGTGATCAGCCACTCAGCCCTCACTAATATATCTCATTTCCACAGACTCTAGGTGGTGTTTAAAAAAAAGAAAAAGAGAGAAAAATTGATCCTTGCATGCAAAATATCCTTCTGAGCAAAGAAATAACTATCTGCAAGGCCTAACTGAATTATCCCCTTATCAATGGAAGGAAATAATCCACTTGAAACATGAAGTACAAGTGGATGAAAAGCCTTTGCAAGTGGCAGGGGAAGAAGAACACAGTGTGAGTCTCAAATAGCTCTGCTTTTCCCATATGGAGAAATAAATTTTTCTTGGAATCATTTCCTCTTTCAGTGCATAATGAAGTTTCTCAATTGCTCACCCTTCCACCCCCCTTCTAATACAATAAAAGGAAAATAATCCCTCTATTTGCAAAAGTCCTGAGAAGACTGTTCAGGCTGCTTGGAGCTCAGCAGGGGCACCTTCTACAGATGTTGATGAGATTTCTCCTTTGTTTTGTGGGACAAGAGCTGCATTTGCTGATTTGTGCTTCGGGGTTTAATTAATTCTCATTATTTGGGCTCTCCGGTACAGCCAAGCAGATCCCCTCAGCCAAGATATCCTCAAAATCCTGCCTTTCTCCATGGCTTTGCTTCTCCTTGTGAGCAGAGAAGGCCTGGAGGAAGGAAGAGGTTTATAAATAAAAGCCACAGTCCACACGGATTCCCTTCTGGGAAGGTTAATTCAGGGTTCTGGTTAAAGACTTTCGTTTCTGTCTCTTCCTGTCTCTCTCTCCTGCTAAAGACACTCCTTTATCCTTTGTAATGGAGCTGTTGAGTCCCGTCAGGTCGGATCAGCAGCTCCTTGGAGCAAGCAGGGACTGAGTGTTTGGCAAGATAATGACTCAGAGCTGGCCAAGTCCAGCCAGGGCAGGGCTGCAAAGCCCTTCTCCAAAAAAAGGGCTGGGTCCCAACCCAGCCCCGTGTCCCTGGGGGGCTCACCTGCACATCCTGCCTTTCCTGGCGCCTTTAATTTAATTTTTATTCTCACTATCCAGAGCAGAATTGCAGATGTGAAAGGTTTCACCATGCTGAGTTTTCCAAAAGCCCAAATCAGGAATTAGCCAGGTGTGGCTCTCCAGGAGCAAACTCAGAGGGCAGCAGAGCCGTGAGCCCATCCCAGCACCACTGAGGACAGGCTGTAGATCTTGAATTAATGACAGCTCACAGTGTTTATTATGCCTAAACCAAACAAACCAAATTCCCAGATAAATGAAACTAATTAAACATGCTGCTATAAAAATTAAAGCTTCTCTTGTTTGTTTGGGGATTTTTTTTTTTTCTTTTTAGTGACTCATGGGTTTTTTGCAGCTTTGCTTTTGTTTTGCCTTTTGTTGTTGTTGTTCTTTTCCAGGACTGCAGCAAATCTGAAAATTTGCTAATAGACTGCAGGGCTGGCCTGGCTTTTGGTCTCATGTGGAGCAAATGTTGTCACTGGGCTCCACAGAAGTCACAAAATCATGGAACAGTTTGGGTGGAAAGGGACCCTAAAGCCCATCCAGTGCCACCACTGTCATGGGACGTTCCACTGTCCCTGATGGCTCCAATGTCCAGCCTGGCCTTGGGCACTGCCAGGGATCCAGGGGCAGCCACAGCTGCTCTGGCAATTCCAGCCCAGCCCCTCCCTACCCTCCCAGGGAACAATTCCTAATTCCCAAGATCCCATCCATCCCTGCCCTCTGGAAGTTTGAAGCCATTTCCCCCTATTCTGTAAATGACAAGGCCATCAGTGGGGTTCATCACTTGGAGTTTGTGGCTTTTCTCCCCCCATGAGCTGACAGAGCCTCTTTGGGTGTTTGTTGCACACTGCCTCATCCTGTGCCAGCCTGTGCCTCAGTTCTGAGGAGCAGAGAGGGACCAGGCAGAGCCAGGCGAGCTCTGAGGCAGCTTTAATGTAGGGGAAAATCCCAGTGCTCCCAGATGGCACCACAAGGCAGGGACTGATGGAATTCCAACCATTGCAACTGGAGCGTAAGCGACAGATTCCAGGATTCACCACATGGAGCACGAATGTGTCACACACTCAGGATTCCATAAGTGTAATTTGCACAAGTGTAATTTGCACAAATGTAATTCCCAAGAGTCTTACTGCTGGGATAAGAAAGCGTGTCCCAATTTCCCGGGGTTGCTGGTGGAGCTTTTCCATACAGGAGCCTTTGGGCTCACTCCTACAGGAGTGGGGAGTTTTGCAGAGCAGCCTGGCACATTCCCAGCACGTGAATACGTGTGCTCCAAGGAAACCCCCAGGATGGGATGGGATGGGATGGGATGGGATGGGATGGGATGGGATGGGATGGGATGGGATGGGATGGGATGGGATGGGACAGGGGGATGCCGCTAGGACTGCTGGGCAGGGCAATTGCACACTGGGGAAATCAGAAGAGATCCCCAGAGCCGAGAAGCGGCTGCCCTGTCTCTGCTCACACGCACAGTAAATAAACAGGGAGCGCAGGGTAACTCAGGGAGCTGTGAGCCATTATCCAGGCTGTGATTAACAGCGCTGCTGACAGGCGCCTCGGGGCAGCAGGGAAACGTGGCCAGGGGCACTCAGCACTTCAGCACTTGGACATATCCAGGCCATTCCAAACAATCTCTTTTGGCACAGCTGCTGCAGATGGTCCCGACAAGAAGGAATTTGTCTGGCAGACTTGAGGAGTGCGTTTTGTTTGTTCTCTCTCAATTTCGTGATGCACGACCTTGGGTTAGTCCTCAGGGTGGGAGTGCAGCTCTGAACTGGGGAAAAAGATGTTTACCAGCACTTACGGACTCCTCAAGATCTGTCACCACGATATTGCTAATGAATGTCACCACAAGAACTCCAGCCCAGTGCCCACGTCAGGTTTGTCGCAATTCTGCCCAGAGAGGCTGGAGCTGACAGTGAATGAGACCTCGGAGATGCTGAGGCTGACTCAGAGCTCTTTGCACCAGGCTCTCTTTGTAATTTGGCTCATGCCTGACGGCAGGACTGAAATTCCCAAACAGTCACCAGCCAAGCCAGCTATTCTGAGAGCAGAGACTGAAATTCCCAAACAGCCACAATCCAATCCAGCCATTCTGGAAACAGAGACTGAAGTTCCCAAACAGCCACAATCCAATCCAACCATTCTGGGAGAAGAGACTGAAATTCCCAGTCACAATCCAGTCTAGATTCTGGGGGAGGAGACTGAAATTCCCAAATGGTGACAATCCAATACAGCCATTCTGGGCGCAGAGACTGAGCCCAGCACAGTTTCCAGAGGCTGATGGGCTCCCCACAGCCAGGCCTAGCTGCTGCTGGATTGGGACTCTGGGGCAGCCCTGCAGCATGGAAAGGTTGGTGCCCACAGCTCTCCTGGGATTTCTCAGCTCTCCAGGGGATTTCAGCTCCCACCCTTCTGCTCAGGTGGTGGAAAGGAGCGGCACAGGCCCCTCCTGAGCCCCTTGTCCCGCCTGCCATGAGGGACCACCCAGCACACAGCCCCTGAGCCCATGGGTGTCACAGGGAGAGTCCTGCCCTGAGTGCTGGGAGGGGACAGGGCAGGGACATGTCCCAGGCTGTCAGAGCAGCCATCAACACCCTCAGCTGCTTCCAGAATGAATCCGCTTTCCCTTCCTGAACCATGATGAGAACTCACCAGAATGGAAATGGGATTCTCAGGTCTGGAGTGGGGTTCATGTTTTAATTAACAGTGCAAGAGAGGGAACAGGGAGGGACTGAAAGTGCCTCCCCAGACAGGCAGAGGAGCTTTGCTTTCCCGTTCCATTCTTGTTTTCATTTCCTGGTGCCAACAGAGAGCAGCTCCATCTCATTTTCAGTTTTCAGCCCACAGGGCTGGGAAGAGCTGAGAATGACATCACAAAGTGCAATTCTGTGGCAAAAGCTGGAATATTTCTCATTGATGGTGTCAGCCACGGCCATTCCAGCCAGAACTGGAATTGACTGCTCAGCCCTGCATCTGTGGAGTGCTCCAGAGGTTCTGGAAGGAAACTGTGCCTGGATTCATCCTGAACTGCAAAGCACAGGGGCAGGCTGGTCTCTCTCAGGGCTTCCAAGGGTTGCGACAGCAGCAGGCATTGCAAATTGCACTTGTGGGGCGCAGTGGAGCTGTGACAGCAGGAACAGCCCAAATCCATCCAGGATTCAGGGAAACACTGGGAAAAAAATTTGGAGGAGAGAGAGAGAGACAGAAGGGAACTGGTGGGGCTGTGGTGCTCCCTGACCATCCCCACCAGGGACAGTGGGGGCAGGGTGGCATTATCACAGAATTTGCCTTTGCTCTGCTGCAGCCTCCCCACTGGGAGGTGGATTTTTGCCCTGAAATTCTCCATTTCCCATTTCTGTTGTGCAGCAGGAATTTGTGCCCAGCTGCTCCCCACACCAATGCGCTACTTGCAGCTCCATGGTGGATTTCTCCCTCATTCCCATCTCCCTGTCCATTGTAGTGATAAATGAATAAATCTGGGAAATTCTGAGATACTTTTGAAACCCCATTTGCTGACTCCAGCATTACTCAAAAGTTGGTTTTTTCTGTTGTTGTTATTGCAAGTGGGTTTTTTTACCCGAGAGAGAGACAGCAAATAATTGAGCAAATAGTTCTGAGCTTTTCCTATTTGGCATCTTTTAAAATAAGGGCATTTTTTTACTTCTTTTGAAGTGCCTATGAACATTTTCATTGATAATCGTATGAAGATACCAAAATAATCACTGAAGATTTTACATTTAATGAAAATTTTGTTATAAACAGAAAGTGTCAATAGAATACTAAATAATAACTCAAAGAAAAAAAAAAGAAATTTAACAACCATTTAAAAAATCCATATTTTCCTCACATTTTTGGGAAAAGAGCCACTACTTGTTAAAAAAAATCAATAAACAGAACTGCTCCTTCAGCCTCTGATTATCTCATTTTGCAGCCATTTTTTGCTAGGGCAGAGCTGCAAAGAGCCTTCAGTTAATCAGGAAAGAATCCCAAAGGCTTTGGAAAGCTGCAGGGTTAACTGAGGTCCCGGGAATTCCAGACAGAACCATCCATCCCTCAGGTGCTTCCAGGGGGGCAAGGAGGGGCTGGAAGCCCAGCAGCCCCTCCTGGATGGAAGGAAATCCCATCCCCTTGCTCCCAGCTCCCATCGGGCTGGGAAAAGCTAGAATTTCATTCCCAAAGGTGCTGTCAGTGCGCTGTCAGTTCTGCACCTCCCTATAAACCACAGCAGCATCTCCAGGGATGGAATCTCTCACCCTGGGCTTGTCCGTCCCTCTTGTCTTTGACTGGAAATGGGGTTGTGTGTTCTGTCCCCATCTGTCAGAGCTGGGCAGTTCTCTGCTGTTCTCTGGGCAGTTTTCTTTATCTCTCCCACAGCCAATCCTCCCTCCAGGAGATCTCTGCTCTTCATGGCCACTGAGTGTCCCTGCATGGCTGAGAAAATTCCAGCATCCCACTGGGAGATGCTGCGCCCAGGGCAGGAGCCAAGCATTCCTACCTGGATCCAATCTGAGCCTGGAACAGCACAGCAGCCTTTGCCCACTGCATGCCCAGAGGAGCAGCTTTCTCCTGCCCTGCATTCCCAGAGGAAGAGCAGGCCCATCTCCAGCAGCCCTGGAGCTGCAGAGGAAAACTGCAGCCTTGTGCAGGATCCCTGCTCCAGCAGAAGCACAGCTGGCACTGCAGGAGGGCTGAGCCCCCATGGGATGGGACTGTGCCACCACCCTGACCCACAGGGGCTCAGCGCCTGCTCTGACTCTGCCAGGGTTGGTTTGCATTACTGCATTTTTATTTTATTTTTATCTTCTTCCCTAATAAAGAACTGTTATTCCTATTCCCATATCTTTGCCTGAGAGTCCCTTAATTTCAAAATTACAATAATTCGGAGAGAGGGAGTTTGCATTTTCCATTTCAGGGGAGGCTCCTGCCTTCCTCAGCAGACACCTGTGTGTTCAAACCAAGACACCTCTGCTGCTCCCACTCCAGGGTCTGTGAGGAATCAGCTCAGGTTTAGGCTGCTCCTGGGGTCTCCAGTCAGGTTCCTAAAACAGGAGGAATTTCTCTGCAGTGACAATTCCAGCACATCCTGGAGCTGCGGCTCCCAGAGGCCTCAGGTCTCTCACAGACCCTGCAGCCAGAGGCTCCTCAGCCAGGGTTGCATCCTGAGTTGATAGAAGTGAATGCATCCCTCTTTTCTCCATTCCCTGTTGCTTCTCCAAGCAGGAATCACTTAGGAATTGGAACACACATTCACCCTTCAAGCAGCCTCTCTCAGTGATCTTCTAGACTCAAACCAACATTTTTGGATGCACACCTGAGGAATTTCCTCCTGGATAAACATGGAGCGTTTCCCTCTGGAGGAATTCAGAACAACCCAAGGGGACACAGAGGTTCTGAAGCACCCTCTGGAAGCACAGCTCACCTTCCCACCCCATCATAGGTGCCAGACAGGAGGAATTACTGCTCCAAATGCATTAAAGGCTTTTGTGTTCCAAGCTGGGAGCCACTGGTAGCTGTGACTGAAACTCCTGTCACCGTCTGAGGGGAGGAAGCAGTGCCAGCCACATGATCATCCATATGCTCAGCTAAATCCACTCCAAATTGATTAAGTTCCGCTGAAGGAGACCTGGAAATCAATCTGTTCAGGCTTGCTTGGAGAGAAACGACAGCCTGGAGGTGACACGAGTCTGTTTTCATCGCTGGCCCTCGTGGGAGCTCACGTTGCACCTCCCATGCCTTCCCCCAGGTGATTCTGCTGGCAGAGATAATCAGCTGTCCTTGGAATCCATGCAAAATACTTTGTACCAACCTCATCCCTTTCTGGGGGCATTTCAGGCAATTTGGGCTTTCCAGCCAAAACCAAGCAAAAAGGAAGAGGTTTTTAGGAGCAGAACAAATGTTCCTGGTATATGGATGGTTCCCAGAGAGGGGTTGGAGTCTCCTCCCTGGGACATTCCAGAGCCACATGGACACAATCCTGTGCCCTGTGCTCTGTGCTGGCCCTGCTGGAGCAGGGAGTGGCACCAGTGACTCCATGGGGTCCTTCCAGCCCATTCCATGAATTGAACATCCCATATTCCAGGATTCCAGCTCAGCACTCCCATTCATGCCCCTGGAGCTGCTGGGAGTCACCAAGGTCTGTCCAGCTGTCCCGGTGACATTTCCCACCTGTGTTTGCTGCTGCTCCAGCAGCCTGGGAGGTGCTGCAGCCTTGTCCTCCGTCTGTTTTCCGCCTGTTCTGACTTCATTTGTTGAATTATCCAGTAATTCATTACAACTAAATTTCATTGGGCTTTTGGCCAAGGTTTCTCATCAAAAATGACATGAAGACAAATATTGTCGTTATTTGCCCAGCTGTGCAGCTCCATTGATATTCCCTGCAGGGCCCAGCCTGTTATCAGAGCTGAGTAACACTGATAATAAACCCATATCTCTCCCCTGCAGAGCATCCAGTGTCAACACAGGCACCTGAGCAGTGTCCAAACCTCGGGGTGGGTTTAATCCCCCTCCACACTCTGTTCACATGGACTCGCTCTGTAATCTTCCAATTGAACATTTTTCTAGCCAAACCCAGGCAGTTTTTTACAGCACAATGTTCCACATGAGCGTGCTGAATTTTGTGTATTCATATTTCAGGCAGGGAAAAGAAATATCCAGGCTGCTTCAATAATACATCAGGATCCTGTTCCCACATTGCCAAAGCAGAACATTTGTGTTTGTATTCTGAGTGACTTTTTGTTTAGAAGTATCTTTATTTCCCAACATAAATATTCCTTTAAAAATACGCAACCAGTGTAGAACATTTCTCTTTCATAAAATGAAATATCTTCATTATCCCCAAATGCCTGTTTATTAACACTCCTAGCACTGGCATTTCTGTTCTCCCCCCTGCACTGCTCAGGAGCAGCAAACACAAACTCGCTAATGGAATCCACGAGTGCTGCCAGCCCTGGGAAGGAGCAAACACGAGCTGAGCGTGAACACAGCCACTGAATGTTTTTATCATGTTAATGTCAACTCAGTGTTTTTATCCCGCGCTGCAGGAGGAACACGGGGGGTGGTGTTGTCTCGGAACAATTTGGTGCTCCAGGAGGAGGGGAGGGGTTGCAATACCCAGCACAGGATGTTTAGAAACCACCTTGAATGCTCTGCTGCTGCCCTGGGACGTGGAAAGCACAGGAGCATCCTTTGCTCTTCCTGCACTGTGAGACTACAAGAGCATCTCTGCTATAATTCACGCCTCTGATTTAGAGCTCTGCTCCCTCTCAGCCCTGGCAGGCAGAAAAGAGCTGTAAATCACTTAAATATGAGGATTTCCCCCTCCCAGCCTGAGATGGGGATGGCTGTTGTGTCCTCACTCAGGTAACTCATCTCTCTCTGGATGCCTCTTCAGGTAGGGGATTTTAAAAGCTCAGTGAGATAATGGGCTATTTTAATAGATATAATCCTCCCAAAATCATCACTTTTATTCCAAACTTTAATGGATGTGCTCCCCAAGCCCCTCCCCACACATCCAACCGAAATTTGTGGGAATTAAAGGATAAAACATCCCAGCTCCCTATGACCAAAGCTGCCTTCGCTGGCTCTGATTCAGACAGCCCCCAAGTTTAGACTGAGATTAAATATTTTGTGTGTGTTTTAAGGAGGAAAGATTAATTGAGCTTTATTACAGGTTTAATGCCTCAGCCTCCATTTGCATTTTAAGAGGTGTGATCTCATCCTGCCCCAGAACCCCGCGCTCCGTGTTTACCGCCCAGAATTGATCCCAGCTTTGATAGGCTGTAATTAAAGCAGGCACATGAAGAATTTAATAGGGCTTCTTATTGTGAAGAAGGATTAAAGGGGTGGTAGAATTCACACTTAAATTTAATAACTTTGATTAAACAAGGGTACAAAGGGATCTGTCAGTTCTGGCTCCTGTTCTGACCTTGGGAAAGTCACCTGGGCCCAGGGCCTGGTCTCTGTAAGCTCAAGCTCTGCTCTGAGCATGTTCTACAGAGCTGGGCCTAACTCCTTTGCACCTTGGTCGGTTCTCTTCATAAAAGGTGCAAATCCCTTCCAACTGCAGAGCAGGGATCTGGCTTTTGGGATCAGTTGGGATTTCTTGGAGTTTTCTCTGGTCAAGTGCTAAGTACAAGGACAGGACAAGAGGAAATGGCCTCAGGTTGTGCCAAAGGAGGATCAGGTTAGATATCAGGAAAATTTCTTCATGGAAAGAATTGTCCAGCCCTGGCACAGCTCTCCAGGACAGTGGTTGAGTCCCCATGCCTGGAAGGATTTAAAAACCTGTGGATGTGACACCTGGGGACATGGTCAGAGATGGCCTTGGCAGTGCTGGGTTAAAGGTTGGACTCAATGAGCTCAGAGGGTTTTTCCAACCTGAACAGTTCCATGAAACATCATCTAACTCAAACAGCTGTGACAAGGAAGAGCTCAGTCTTGTGTTGAACATGCAACTTTTCATTAAAATGGGGAAAATTCAGCGTTTTTCCTTTAAAAGTTACTCTGTGAATGAAAAACCATGGACTATTTCCTTGTTCAGTAATTCCTCATACTTTTTTGCAGATTCTTCCAGAAATGGTGGCAAATCTTCAGTTGTGATGTGACACTTCACCACAAAGGGGAAAATCCAGCCCAGAATTGAGGGAATGTTTGAGAGCAGCTCAGCAAAAAAACAGCGAAATCTTTCAAGTCAAAATGTGTCAATCTGTTCCCTTCACTTCAAAAATGTCTTGTGGAAACTTCTGGAGCTTCAGTTCAGTAACAAACATTCCCTTCCCACCCCAGTTTCAATGAAAATAAAGGACTGAGCCACAGGGATTTGCCACAGAGGAGGAATCCCAATTTTTGCTCAGCTTTATCCAGATGGCTTCTGCTTTGTGCCCAGAGTACCTGAATTGAAACGAGAGAGGATTGATTTGGGAACAGCTACTCCATGGGGTGAACAGCAAAAGCTCTTCTATTCCCAGTTATCCCTTTTCCTTTTTCCCCTCTCTTTTTCAAATCATGAGGCCTTTGATAGGACTGTGTGGTGTGAGGCCATTCATTGGCTTTCTGTGCATTGATTTTTAGGGCAAACGAAATTCCACCCTGGAAGGAACACGGATCAAAGAGCTTTTCCCCAAAACAAACTCTGAGTCACTGCTTGTTTGGGCTGGGGAAAATCGGGAATCACGCCTTGAAATCCACAGGTAGGAGGCAGAGATATCTCCTGGGAAGATCTCAGCTGATTCCTGCCAGGATAAGAGCTGGAATCAGGAGCCCAGGTCAGAGATAAATGAGATGGAGTTTGGCTGCCTCTTGTCACAGCCTGAACATGGGCAGTTCCCTGATAAAGGGAAATCTTTCCTGAGGGGGGGAATTCCCCCTGAGCTCAGCTCAGCTTTGCCTCCAAACCCCACCTGTGGATTTCCAATGGCTCCTGGGGAGATCACCTCGTGGAAAACACGGATTTCCAGAGCTGTTCCCTGCTCTGTCAGTTCAGGACAATGCCTGGCAGTAGTTCAGTGCCGCTGATTTCCATCAGCTGAGCCTGTCCTGCTCTGACACCCTCTCCCCTGCAGGGCCATGGGCCAGTGACCACCTGCCTCTGGCTGCCATCAATTATTCACCTGCAGCAAGGGGGAGATGAAAATTTCATGAGGAATTGTTGGAGAATGCTGGAATGCCAGGAAATGGCACGGAACGGCTGAGATTTAGGGATGCAGCATGAGCCCTTGTCTGCAACCAGCCTTGTTAAACTGCACTGATCATTTGACCATAAGCATGTACTTGTAGAACAAATCTTTTTGTCTCTACCTGTGGAAAAACAGCAGTTGTTTGAGGAGTTTAAGATTTGCAGCCTATGAGATTTGAAGCCTATGAGATTTCCCCACCCTGAGCTCTTTGTCCCTCACCAGAACCTCTCAAACAGCTGAAGAGTTTTTGAGTTTCTCGTTAAAAATGCACCATCATCACACATGTTGAAAGCAGAATGCTAAGTGTGGTCATTAATTAACTTATTAATTTATGATACAATTAATTTTTAAAATATATGTGCCCATTTTTACTACTGCTGCATGTAAATGTCCCTTCTGCAGAGCTTAAGTTTAATTTTTTACCCAATCTACCTGCAGCCTTGATTCCAAATGCACTCAGAATTGACTTGGGGATGAAGAATTCTCTGGGAATGGAAAGGAAGAAATTCATTTCACCTGCCTATATGAGCCTGTGGATGCACAGAAGGGACAAGAAACCTCTGCCCTGTCACACCCACACTGTTCTGCACTGGAGTTCACCAGTAAAAACCATCCTATGAGAGCAAAAAGGGCTGAAAGGGATGTGGAGTTGGGGAAAGCACCCAGAATCAGGTGATTTGGGGCTGATATTTTTGTTCCTCGAGTCTCTCATCTCTCCTCACACTGCCATCTGTACAAAGCACACACTGTACATATGGGATTTTTATTCACACTCTTCGGGGAGCTGGATTATTTCCAGTAATTTCAGCTCCTTCCCTTCAATATCCAGGAAAAAGAATGTCTTTCTGGAGAACATGCTTGTCGAAGCATCAAAACAATGTTCCCTTCCCATTGTTTCTGTGCATTTCTGTTGCACAAACATTGCTTTCCATCTCCCTTCTGTTTCTGTGGCTTCTGCCTGGGTTTGCACGATTGCTGAGCCTGCCCGTGCCATGCTGGCCTGGGCACACTCTGTTCCCACTGCAGGATCACGGGGTGCCCCAGGGACTCTGTGGAAATGAGCTGTCCTCGTGTTTCAGAAGGAGCCAGCAATGTGTCCACTGGGAAGTGCTTCAGTGCTGACCACATTCCAAGCTGAAAATATTCCAGCCCTGGGCTGGTCCAACAGCACAGGCAGGAGGAAATGGACTGGGGTTCTGGCCCTGTGCTCATGTGAGACCCCACCTGCAGAGCTGCCCCAACCCTGAGAATTCCAGCATCAGGAGGAGCTGGAGCTGCTGGAGCCAGTCCAGAGGAGGCTCCAGGATGAGCAAAGGGATGGAGCAGCTCTGCTGGAAGGAAAGGCTGGGAGAGCTGGGATTGTTCAGCCTGGAGAAGAGAAGGCTCCAGGGTAACCTGATTGCATCTTCCAGGACCTGAAGGAGCTACAAGAAAGATGGAGAGAGACTCGCTCCAAGGGATGGAGGGGCAGGACACAGGCAATGGCTGCCACTGCCAGAGGGCAGGGATGGATGGGTACTGGGAATTAGGAATTGTTCCCTGGGAGGGGCTGGGCTGGAATTGCCAGAGCAGCTGTGGCTGCCCCTGGATCCCTGGCAGTGCCCAAGGCCAGGCTGGACATTGGGCTGGGAGCACCTGGGACAGTGGGAGGTGTCCCTGCCATGGCAGGGTGGCATTGGATGGGCTTTCAGGTCCTTGCCAACCCAAACCACTCTGGAATTCTGTGATTTAAAAATGGAGCTGTGGAGGTACCAGGGAATCCAGGGGTGGGAGGAGGTGTTTGCCTACAAGAACTTCCCAGCCTTGGAAATGAGAAGAGATGGGAGGAGATCCTTTGGGCCACCTCAGAGACAAGGCCAGCAGCAGGAGCCCCTGAGAGCCACTGCCACCCCTGGGCTCAGCATTCCCTTGCCCTGCTGGCAGCCCAGGCCACTCTTCCCAGGCACCAGTGCCACAGAGGAGCAGCAATCTGCCAAAACCTAAATAGAAACATTTCTGGGGAACTGAAGGGGAAAACAACGCCCCAGACAGCATTTGTGGAGTCCATAAATCCACGTGCTGATAAATTACCATGGAAAGTGCCTCACACAGACGCAGACTCCTGATCCACAGGGGCAGCTGATGATAATGACTGCACAGGTTGTTGCTACCCGAGCACAACCAGTCTATTTTTCTCTTTTATGACTCTCCACTCTCAGGAATGCATCCATCAGGAAAAGAGCTCCTGTTTAATGCCGAGTCCCTTTGGTGGGCAGCCAAGTGGCAGTGCCACGTTGGCTGTGCCCGTGGCTCAGGAGCTGAGCTCAAGATTAACAACAGCTTTGCTGCTCTGTCTCCTCCTCTGCGCTGAACTCTGGACAAGCTGCCACTCATTCCTTCCTTCCTTCATTCATACCCATTTCGTCCTCACGGGGTGATAAATCCGCTCCTACTGCCTCTCATCCCAGGAATTAGCAGAGAAACTTCCTGCTCTTCGTTTGTGCTCCTCCCCAAGATCAGCTGAGGTGATTAAAGGGCAGCTGAGCAGTTGCTTCTGATCATTCAGACCTTCTGCCCCTGCTCTGGGTGATTTTTCCAACTGTATCCGTGGGGATTAGGAGAATGTTGGCATCACTGCTGCCTTCACTGCTGGTTTGCTTAATTAACAGCTCTCGTTTTGGACTGGTCTGCACAAAAAGCTCCCTGGCTTGGGTGAAATGGTGTTTAAAACTCTGACAGTTGTTCAGCAGCAGGGTGTCATGTCCAAAAGCAGTGGGAAAAGAGCCCTGGTGAGCTGTTCATCAGCCTGCTCTGCCAGTGGTGTGTTTTGGATGGATTTGGATGGATTTTGGCTGGATTTTGGATGCTGATTCATCACCCCCACAGCAGGGACCAGCAGGGCCACCCTGTTTGAAGCCCAACTTGAGCAGCAGCGTGACAGAAACACCCCCAGCCCAGTGGCCTCCCCAGCCCCAAGGGGTAAGAGACATAAGGACAAATTTTGGGATGAATTCTGGAGGGGCAGCTCCAGTTCCTGAATGCATTCAAAATTCATCCCAAAATTTGCTTTAAAAATCATATAATCATGGGATGGTTTGGGTTGGAGGGGATTTGAAAGCCAGTCTTGTTCTACCCCTGCCATGGCAAGGACACCTCCCACTGTCCCAGGCTGCTCCCAGCCCAGTCCAGCCTGTCCTGGGACATTTTAAGAGATCCAGGGACAGCCACGGCTGCTCTGGGCACAGTTCCAGCCCCTCCCCATGCTCACAGTAAATTATGAGTTTACTTTTCCTTTTATTGGATTTTTCCTTGGCGTTTCATATTTTTCTTCTTCACCTTCTGCTGTCTGGTCACCTGTATAATTTCTTCTGCTGCTCTGGGAGGGCTGTGAGGAGCTGCTGCTTTGCAGAGGAAAGCTGTGACTTCCCCGGACACAGAGAGATGGGGAGGAGCGGGGGATGATGATATGGATCATTATCAGGAGGCTTGTAGAAGAATCATGGGAGCTGACAGTGGTGGATTGGAGAAGATGTTTACAAGATAAATAACAGCAACAATTGCATTGGAGCCACTGACTTAGAAATAAGAACAGGGATATTTTTCCAGCCAGGAGATGACACATTTTATGTTGGCTCCCAGTTCCACGTGCACGTGGCACAGCACTGGGGTGAGGCTCTCTCTGCCTGCTAGAGCAGAGTGCTTTTGTTTGATTTTATTTCCAAGCCAAGAGGAACACTGGGATGAGCTCCTGCTGCTGACCCTCAGCTGAGGGACACAAACCGAGCTCAGCCTGTGGAGCTCCAGGTCCTGCTCAGGCCTGGACAACAAACAGATCCCTCTGCAATGCTCAGGTGTGTGCTGGGTCTGTGCTCCAGCTGATGTTTTATTAAATCCCAGCTGCAGGACAGAGAGCAATCCCAGCCTGGCTGAGGCAGAGCTGAATTCTCTCTTTCACAAGGGTCAGAGCCTCGGGCTATTTTTTTGTTATCGTTGTTGTTGCTGCTTCTCAAATCTCTGAAGCCAAAGGCAGTGACCCATCATCCCCCTTGTAAAAATTCTCCTCTCTGCTCCTCGGTGCTGACACAGGACTGAGCCCTCCAGGCCTCCCAGCTTCTGAATCATCCTTGTTTTGCCTGCAAACTTCTCCTCCTCCCAAAACATCACTGTGGGCTCAGCAGAGAAATTAAAGATTGTTGAAATGTAGGAATAAGTGGTTTATCCACTGCTGCTGCAGCCTGTCCTGGATGAGCAATTCTTAAAAATACAGTTTTAACATGGCTTTAAATGTGTTTTATGTTGGACTGAACCTACTTTATGTGGCATTTGCTGGATTTGGGATTGTTCTGTTCCATCCCGTTCTCTGCCTCAGCTACTTTTCATTAATTTCAGCTCCACAGGGTTAAAGAATGTGTGATCCTGGCCAAGAAAGCAGAAAAAAATTCTAAAAAATTCTAATTAAAATACTCATTGATAATCAGGGAATCCTGGAATGGTTTGGGCTGGAACTGACCATAAATCCCACCCAGTGCCACCCCTGCCATGGCAGGGACACCTCCCACTGTCCCAGGTGCTCCCAGCCCCAGTGTCCAGCCTGGCCTTGGGCACTGCCAGGGATCCAGGGGCAGCCACAGCTGCTCTGGCAATTTCATTCCATGGCCTCACCACCCTCACAGAGAAAAATACCCAGCCTAACCTTGTCTGTTTAGTGTGTTTATTACTTTATTATTTACTATGAGGAAAGATCTGACAAAAAGCAAAGCAAATCCAGCACGTTCAGCTCAGAAAGGAGTGCTGCCAACAAGCAGGGCAGTCACTGGCTGGAATGGGTTAAAACCCCTCGAGCTGCAGCTCTCCCTCCAGCTGGGGCTTGCACCACCTCCCTCAGGAGCAGGGTGGGAATTATTTGCCTGGTTGGAGACAGCCCGGGTGCAATTCCCGCTGCAGTGAAGCAGGATGTGAGCAAGGTGTCAGAAACAGCTCCTTTGGCTGGAAAATTCCTGAGCTGGAACAGAGCTGACAAATTCTGAGGCAGCTCCGTGCAAAGCAGGATCAGGTTATTGTGCTGAAGGAGCAGGAACCCAGGGGAGGAGCTAAGGGGCAAATTCTCCTGCAATTCAAATAAATGAATGTTCTCTCCATGGCTCAGATCCTTGTGAGCCCAGCCTGGAACACCCCAGAGGCTCCCCTTGCCAGGCACCATGGAATCACGGAATGGCTCCTCTGGAAAGGTGTGTGGCACAGAACCCCAGAGTTATCGGGTTGGAAAGGACCTTTGGCATCACTGGGTCCAACCTGTGACCCAACACCCCCTGGTCATCAGCCCATGGCACTGAGTGCCACATCCAGGCCTTCTTTAAACACCTCCAAACCTCCCTGGGCAGCCCCTGCCAATGCCCAACCAATGTTTCTGGGAAGGAATTCTTCCCAATCTCCAGCCTAACCCTGCCCTGGTGCAGCTAATTACAGCCCCGTGTCCTGAGCCCCACTCCTGGATTAATCCAGGCCCTCTTGCAGCTCCCATTATATCCCGGGCTGGGCTGTTGGTGTTCTGCAGCCCCTGGTGGCACCGTGAGCACTGCCGGGACCTGTTCTGCTGCTCTGCCCCTTCAGCTGTGGGGAAATAAAGCTGAGCCCAGGCCTGTCTCAGGAGCTCTGCTGTTTGTGGAGATGGGAGAGACTGGGATGCAAAGCCAGAGGGAAATGTCTCTTTCCAACAACCACCCAGATGTGTCCCTCGCAGTTTGTCACTGGAACTCATCAGCCACAGCTGCTGTCAGTGGACAGGGACCTTGGTGTGGGGGACAGGCAGAGAGGAAAGGGCTTAAAGGACAAGGGTCTGAGACATGGAAATTCCCAGCCACTGGAACAGGATCAATTCAACTTACCCGGGGAAAAACTAATGAAAGAAGAATTGTTGTGCAAAGAAAGAATCAAAGAGGAGTCTCAGGCTAGAAAATAGAGTTATGTATGTGACATGGCAAAACTTACTATTTCCATACTACAGAAAAAGCCAAGGTAGCTTTAACGGAGACAAACAGGAGAAAATGCTCAACTACAGGTCCTGCACTAGCAGTCAGTAAGAATTTCTTCTCAAGACAGTTTTCTATCTTTCACCTGTCAGTTCTTGGCACAGAGATTGCAAACACAGTCCACACTGCTCAGGGCAGATGAGCAGACTGGATTGGGAGGGAAGGGACCTTAAATCCCATCCCATCCCACCCTGCCATGGCAGGGACACCTCCCACTATCCCTGGTGGCTCCAGCCTGGCCTTGGGCACTGCCAGGGATCCAGGGGCAGCCACAGCTGCTCTGGCAATTCCAGCCCAACCCCTCCCCACCCTCCCACCGTCCCAGGGAACAATTCCTCCCCAAACTCCCTTTCAGCTTCAGTTGCAGCCATTTCAGTTCCTGGGGAGCAGCACTGGTGTATCCCAGACATGGATTCGCTCCTTGGAAGGAAGAGATAGGAGGGAAGGAAAGGAGAATGTTTGCAAAGCATTTGGGGTGAAATAGGAACACACAGGAAAAGGAAGGACCAAAATCATGTCTTTCTTCCTACACCTTCCCCCACGTGTTTTTCCACAGCTTTTCCTATTTCTCCTTTAACATTTTAATTAAAAACATCATCATAATCATAACAACTGGATGATGAGTGTGTTTGTGGCTGACTTGAAATAACTCCATCCCCAGCTGATAAACTCCAGTGCTGAACACTCCAGCTCCGCCTTTTAGGATTTATTTTGTCTATGATGTGGTTATTGCAGCCCATAAACAAGAAGCATCCTCAAGTTCCCATTATAATAAAACTGTTACAATGCACTGCTTTTTATGTAGGAATTAGGGAATGTGTTTTTGCATGACTGGAAATTTATATATTTATTTCACAGATTTATATGGAAATTTTTTACAGGAGTTTTAAAGTGCAAAGCTGCTGCGCTTGAGGTTTGTGAGCACAGGGCCTGAGCTGGGCAGGAAAATGAAAAATCTGCTCCAGAGTCACCTGGGTGCTTCAGAATTCTTGGGTGAGAGATAATTACAGAGGAAATTATTGTTTCCTGAATAGAGAGGGATTTCTTCCATCCAAAATTCCTGAATAAGACCAGAGAGAAAGCAGGAGATGTCCTGGTAGGAACAGAGTTTAAGCACCTCGATATTTGAATGTATTCCCACCTGCAGAGCTGCACGAGGTTTGGGAATTCTGACATCAGCAGCACCCGGAGCTGCTGGAGAGAGCCCAGAGGAACCCCCGGAGCTGCTGCAGGGCTGGAGCCCCTCTGGAGCCAGGCTGGGAGAGCTGGGAGCTCCCCTGGAGAGGAGAAGGCTCCAGGGAGAGCTCAGAGCCCTGGCAGGGCCTGAAGGGGCTCCAGGAGAGCTGCAGAGGGACTGGGGACAAGGATGGAGGGACAGCACACAGGCAATGGCTGCCACTGCCAGAGGGCAGCCATGGATGGGATCTTGGGAATTGGGAATTGTTCCCTGGCAGGGTGGGGAGGGGCTGGGCTGGAATTGCCAGAGCAGCTGTGGCTGCCCCTGGATCCCTGGCAGTGCCCAAGGCCAGGCTGGACACTGGGGCTGGGAGCACCTGGGACAGTGGGAGGTGTCCCTGCCATGGCAGGGGTGGCACTGGAGGGGCTTTGAGGTCCCTTGCATCTCAAACCATCCTGGGATTCCCTGATTCTCTGCAGGAGGTGGCAGCTCCTGGAGAGGATCCTTCAGAGACACCATCAACCAGGATCCCTTCCCAGTCGCTGCTCTTCTGCCCCTCATTCCTCACCCTGTCTGCACTTCCAGGATGTCCCAGCCCAGGTGCAGAATCTGGAACTTTCCCTGCTTTGCTCCCACACAATGGGAGATTTCCCAGCTCTGGGTTGTTGAGGTCTCCCTGCCCCTGAAGGAGCCAACAGCTCCCAGATTTGCCAACTTGCTCAGTGTCCTCCCATCCCATGTCCAGCTTATTTATGGGATGTTGAGGAACACAGGCCAAGGATGGTGCCCTGTGGGACCCCGGGAGTGACCAGTGCCAGCCTGGTGTCACCCCAATGTCCCTCACACGTGGTCAGGGACACCAATGTGACCACAGGAACCCCTGGAGCATTAGGGCCTCCTCTGCCTGATCCTTTGGGAGCTGGAACAGAGGCTGGATGAAGTTGGGGCAATAAAGTTGCTATTTCCTGCAGAGCCTTCAAAGGCCACACCCAGGCAGTACCAGAGCCACAGTCATGGCTCTGCCTGGATGGCTCCAAGATGGAAGCAAAAGAGAGCTTGGTCAAATGATCTCACATTTTTATGAGTTTTGGTTCCATTTTCCTATTGCAGTTCATTGTCCCATTCCAGCCCCAGCCCATGCAGTCCCATCCTGCTCGTTTTTCTCTCTGCAGCCCACGTTGTTTGTGCTCTTGGGCTGAGATTTGGATCATTTGTCCTTGGTCCCCAGCTAGAGCAGGAATTGTTTTGTCTCCCTGCTCTGTGCAGAGAGCTCACCATCCCATAATGTGAAGCCCAGACCCACACACCGAAGAAGAATAAAATCTGAAAATAGAAAAGCTAAACCTGAGGCAGCATGTCATCCACCACTGGAACCACGGAACATCTCAGGCTCAGCAAGCTCCACCTGCACCCGGCAATTCCTGTGCAGGGAAGGCTCCAGAGGGAGGGAAATCCCAGAAACAAAGCACAGGGGAGCTGGGATCCAGGGGAGATCTGGAATAGGAGCTCCACCCGTGATTCCTGTCAGCTCTGCAAGTTTGCCACTTTGTGTGAGGGTTCTGTGCTTCCCTTTCTAGTGCACAAACGTGGGGCCAGCGCTGTTCTGACCGCGAGCAGCAAAAGCCACGGGGCAATTCAGGGCTCAGGGGAAGTATTCCAATCAATATTGCAAACCCAAGTGCCAATTTTCATTTAGCTGAGATTTAAAATGTCAGTGTGCATTTTTCTGTGGTCCCTAAAACAAGATGGAAAGTAACTTGAGCAGAAACTTCCTGAGAGTTAATTTGCTGTCATTTTCCTGAGCCATGTAATTTGATTTTTAAAAATTTGATTTAGTTAGAAAGACGGAAGAGAGAATTTAAGAAATAATTTTTAAATGAAGTAATTTCATCCCCAATTTCCAAATTTTCCTGAAAATGAAGGTCTTGGCTCTGGTATTATCTGGGGAAGGATTGAAACCTTTCATTAGAAATGACATCTCCCCACAACATCAAAGTTTAGAAATGCATTTTTTCAGTGAAACCCCAGCATTCCATGGGAGCTTTTGCTGTTTGGGATGCTGGGAGCATTGTCCCATTTCATGGAGCTGCTGGCTGTCCTGGAGGAGCTGGGCTGAGAATAAAACAGACAAGAAATTACCTCCCCCGTGCCCTGAGCTGATCCCAGTGGGCAGCAGGAAAGGGATTGGGGTTCTGCTGTTGCAACAGGCCCCTGGCTGGGTAATAATTAGCATTGACACCATGACTCACAGAAGGCTGATCAAGCTCTTTATTCTATTCTTATTAAGAAATGTATTGTTTTTATAGACAGTTATGATACAGCTGGACTTGATTGGTCCTCCAATTAAAACCCATCACCACTGGCTAATTAAGAAACCACCCTTTGGTAAACAAATCTCCATAACAAATTCCACATGTTCACAACAACAGGTGCAGCAAGTGAAGATAAGAATTGTTTCTCATTCTTTTCTCTGATCTTCTCACAGCCTGGGAAAGTTGTGCTGCTCTCTTTGGCCAGAGAGCTGCTGCCAGGGGGCTCTGCCCCAGCCCTGGGGATTTCAACATCAGGAGGAGCTGGATCTGCTTGAGCCAGTCCAGAGGAGGCTCCAGGATGAGCAGAGGGATGGAGCAGCTCTGCTGGGAGGAAAGGCTGGGAGAGCTGGGATAGTTCAGCCTGGAAAACAGAGCAGGGTGATTGATTGTGGCCTTCCAGGACCTGAGGGAGCTGACAGGGAAGATGGAGAGAGAAAATTTCCAAAGGACGAAGAGACAGGACACAGGGAATGGCTGCCACTGCCAGAGGGCAGGGCTGGATGGGATCTTGGGAATGAGGAATTGTTCCCTGGGAGGGTGGGGAGGGGCTGGGGGGGAATTGCCAGAGCAGCTGTGGCTGCCCCTGGATCCCTGGCAGTGCCCAAGGCCAGGCTGGACATTGGGGCTGGGAGCACCTGGGACAGTGGGAGGTGTCCCTGCCATGGCAGGGGTGGGGTTTAAGCTTTCCCAGTCAAAACCATTTTGGAATTCTGGGTTGACACCAGGACACTCCACTCTCATTTTGTCCCAGAAAACCAGTCCAGCCTGTATGACCTGACATCCATCGGGGGTGTGGACTCCAATCCCAGTTCTGTAACTACCCCTGAGTGGTTTCCATTGAAATGAACTCATTTCTCCTCCCATTTGTCAGTTCTCAAAGTCTGGGGGCAGCTCTTGAAAAGCTCCGTGTCTGTGAAGATGAACTGGGAGGAGCTGAGGGAGCAGAAGGTTGTGATGCCCTTCAGAGGGTCCAAAACAGGCTGAGAATGGGCGCAGAGGCACCTCCTGGAGCCCAGGGAAAGGAAATTTGGCTATTCCTGATCCCCGCACTTGCCAGGGAGGACACACAGGAGAGGTGGGATGATAGGGCAGGGCCCAGGAAAACCCACCAGGATTTGGAGTGTCCAAAGCCAGCAGCCAAAACTCTGCCCAGACCCTGCTGCAGTGCTGGGACAGTGGAAGGGCCAGGAAGTGCAGATGAATCATGGCAGGATAATATTGCCACAAATCAGCAGTGCTGGGCTCTGAGCACTGGGGCGGTGATGGAAATCACTGCTCCAAAGTGATTTATCCCCTCTGATCCATCTCCCTGCCCATAAATCACAGAGCCATCCTCCAGGACCCTGTGTTTCCCTGCTCAATCACCCCCAGCTGCCAGGGCCCATCCAGCTCTGGGATCAGGCAGGGAATAAGCAGAGCTCTGCAGCAGCCTCCTCCTCCTCTTCCCTCCCACCACACCTGCAGCTCTTTTCCCCACTCTCCCCTGGCCACACCAGGTCTGATGCAGGGATGGAGCCAGGAGCAGCAGGAGCTCCAGGGAGAGGAAAGCTCCAGGTTTTGTTTTTCTGGTGTTACAGGAGGGAAGGGATGCCTGTGGGAAGCCCCAGAGCAGCAGGAATGTGCAGGAGGGGGTATCCAGGAGCACAGGGACTGTCGCTTTCCCCTCCTGCCACGTTCCCATCAGCTGATGAGTTCCCTGCTCCTGCACAAAGCACAGCTGGATGTGCCCAGATCTATAAAACACTCTGAGGGGGTTCCTCTGCAATAAGGCATGGATTCATTTTAGGTGTGCAAACGTGAGCTCACCACCACCAAATCTTTGTGAAGCCAGAGGGGAGAAATCAGCTCCCCCAGCAGGAGCTGTTGCCATCTCAGCCAAGCTCAGCTGAGGCAGAATCACCTCCTTTGGAAGGGGCCAGTGACTGCTGGACAAGGTGGGATGGGTCAAAGCTTGGACTTGATGATCCTGGAGGTTTTTCTACCCTACAGTGTTCTGTGGCTCAGGAGGAGTCTCTGGCAGATGGAGCTGCACATCCCCTAAAATGAGAGGAGATTTATTCACTTTATTTTCTGAATGATCTGTTGGACTTCACTTTAATGTTCTACCAGTGTTTGTCAGGGAGAATAAAAACCCTCCCAAGGAGCTCTGCAGCTGTTCAAGGTGGGAGAGAGATCAATTCCTGGCCTTGGAAGGAGCTCCCAGCTGCCTCCTTTGGCTTCCCAATTAATAAAGGGGAAAGGACACCCAGAGAGATGCTGTGTGCCTTGGCTTAGTCCCTGGGAACCAGATATTCCTCATGTTTCAGTGGATTCACATATTCAGGTCTCTCAGCAGTGACCCTCGAGAAGAAAATTCAACTATGGCTGCAGAGACTCTGGAATTTTCCAAGAGCTATGGAAGGTTTGTGCCTTCAACAAACCCATCAATCACCATGGGTACAGCACAGGGTGGGAGATTCTTGTCAGCTCTCATTAATTTGAAAAATAAAAATGAAGCTTTGAAAACATTAGGGGAAATATGAATCAAATAATCATTTGAAAGTGTGCAGCACAATAAATCCAAAGTGTTTGTCTGACTGAGGGGATTTGGGCAGTTTGAGCGATGAGCTGCAAATTGCAGATCATAAAAATCATAAACAACTGCAGGAAGAAGCACTGAGCTTGATCCATGTGGCTGAGGGGGCAATGGCAGGGACAAAGGCTCCTCTGGGGTTATTTGGGGTGTCACAGGCCCTCGGGAGATGGCAGGGAGGTGGAGAAGGAGCACATCCTTTCAGATTTACCCAGGCACTCCTTGCTGTCTGTTCTGCCTCTCTTTCACTGGGAAGACTCCAAAACACCCAAATTTATGCTGTGCCTCACACAGTGCTGGGGCTGGCAGGTGCTGTGCAGGCAGGAGGGGTCACAGGGCCTGGGGCAGCTGAGGAGCAGCAGGACTGGCTCAGATTTGTCTTTGTGCCACCCCCTGCCATGGCAGGGACACCTCCCACTGTCCCAGGTGCTCCCAGCCCCAGTGTCCAGCCTGGCCTTGGGCACTGCCAGGGATCCAGGGGCAGCCACAGCTGCTCTGGCAATTTCCCCCCAGCCCCTCCCCACCCTGCCAGGGAACAATTCCCGATTCCCAAGATCCCACCCATGGCTGCCCTCTGGCAGTGGCAGCCATTCCCTGTGTCCTGTCCCTCCATCCTTGTCCCCAGTCCCTCTGCAGCTCTCCTGGAGCCCCTTCAGGCCCTGCAAGGGCTCTGAGCTCTCCCTGGAGCCTTCTCCTCTCCAGGTGAGCACCCCCAGCTCTCCCAGCCTGGCTCCAGAGGGATCATGTCCAGTCTCAGCACTGAGTGACCCCAATACCCCCGAGCTGAGCTCAGTGGTTCTCCCACCCTCTGTGACATAGCTTTAAGGCGCCCCTGGAGCTCAGCAAAGCCCCAGCACAAGCCTGGCAGGGAAATTTGGGATGGGAGAATCCCCTCCTGCCACGCCTCTCTCCATGGAATCACTTACTGACCCATCAGGACACCCAGGAGCAGAGAACAGATGGACAGATTGTGTCCAGGTGTCCCTTTATTCACTCCGAGATAATCTCTGCCCCTGCCCTCCCAGCCAGGTGTTAATATTCCACTGGAAGGGAATCACTGGAGCAGAGAGCTCTGTGAGCAGTTTGTGGCAGCGGGGAGGGTTCCTGCAGGCCTCACCTGGTGTCCCCTGGTGTGACAGATGGGCTCCTCATGCTGCTGGGGGCCAGCAGAATGAAGATCTTTACTGGGAGAAACTGGGACAGATTTCACGAGGGCAGTGGTGTTGGGGACACCCAGGGGGTTCCAGGTCCCTGGGATTGTGGTGATGGTGGCAGTGGCAGGAGCTGACCAAAGCCAGCTGAGTTCCCACTCCTCTGTCCTGCTGAGAGAGGGAATTCCCACTCAAGCCATGACAGCTCCAGTGAAATCCACTGATTAAACTCTCTGCTTATTAAGCCCTGATTGCCTGTCCATGCCCAGAGTGTCCAGGTGGGGTTGGGATAATTAGTGACCTGGGCTGGCCTTGCCTTAATGAGCACAGGCCCAGCCTCCCCCAGACCCTCCAGGAGCTGTACCAAGCACCACAGGGGAACTCTGGAAAAACACCTTTTTCTCCTCTTAATATGAATTTTTCCATCATCAGAGCACGCCGACCTTTAACACCTCTGGCAGCCCCACCTGTGCTATTTCCTTTATTATTCCTTAAGAAAATTCCATCTGAATCATGCTGGCTTCCAACCAGCTCTGCCTCCTCCTCACAGAGCAGCCTCTCCCATCCTGGGTGTGGATGCTGAGGTGAGGTTTTGCTGGGCATTTAGAAAGATTTGTTTTTCTTCACTGGGGTCTAAGCATTAAGGACAGGATTCAGTGGCATTGAACCAAATCCACCTGCTCGCATTTGTGCCTTCCAACCTGCTTTGTTTTCTGTGTGCCTGCTGAAATCAATGCCCTTCCTAACTGAAACTGTGCAGGAAACACTTAACAGGGAAGTCCTTCTGTTTTAGAGGAACAAACTGCACAAAGGAAGCTGCAGGAGGCTGTGCTGGAATTGGGCTCTGGCTGCTCCCACCTGCTGGGGAGGCAAAAACTCTCCAGTCAGAAGCAAAGCACATTGAATTTGAGAAACACAGTTAAAAGTGGAGCTCCCATCTCATCCTCTGCCCAAATTCCCGGCTCAGGCCCCAGCACAGACCTGCAGGCAGCTGTGAAATACTGCAGAGCACTGAGCATTTATTGACCAAACCCAAGCCCAGGTCCAAGAATACGAAGTTTTATTGATTTGTTTGCTTGTAGCTGGTGCTTCCCCCTGAAAGCTGCAGCATGGCCATGATTTGTTTTCATCTCCAACTTTTATATCTCTATTGATTTAGGACAGGCAGGAACAAAAAGGAGAGTTGAAGTTGGGCCTTCAGATCTGTCCTTTCTTGTGTTTGCCAAGAGCTTGAGAGCTCTGAGGGAGAAATATAAATTTATAAGTGCAGTTATCAGGGTGGCGTGGCTAATGCACGGTGCAGAATGCTCCCAAGCAATTCATTAAAGATGCTTTTTGCATCCCAAGGAAAGGACAAGCCATCCCTGTGCCAGACAGACGTGGGTAAGGTCACCCTGTCCGTGAGCAGAGCTGGAGAGCAGCACAGGCCTCCCAGATGTTCCTCTTTAAGGCCCTCAGTTCTTCAGGAATTGTGTGGCCACCCACTAATACAGAAAAATATGGACTTTTAATATATATGTACACACAAAACTCTTATGATTAGATTCCAATCAAAGTCCCAGTGCTCCTGCAAGGCAGTTTATTTATTCAGATCAATGGGCACAAGCCAATGTATTGATCCAGTATAGAAAATGTTATTATTTGCTGGAATATTTCTGCTATGGATGGCTGGGAAAAGAAATTGTGTCAAGGGCAAGGATGGATTAAATCATCAGGTGGGAAACTGCCCTCAGTGGAGCTCTCCTGGTTCTGTCCAGAGGAAAGAAATCAACCCTGGCTTTGTTCCACAGAAATTTCAAATTCTCTTTTCTCCCCACTGAAGAACAAACCCAGGATATTTTCTTGACACATAATTTTGAAAACTTTTTTTTTTCTGCCATCTCTCACTCTTTCCAGCACTTTCTCCCTCTCCAGCCACAGAAACCCCCCCATCCCCAAGCCCAGTGTGATTCCCTAGGAGAAGCTGGCTGCAGCAGCTTTTGGAGACAGGAGCAGAGCAGAAACGTTCTGGCCATCAGGAGTCCCACTGCAAACTCCAAATGCTGTAAATTCCAGATGCTGCCCACAGCCTCATGGAAATCTAACAGATGAATTCTGCCAGCTGGTAAACCTGGGAGTGAAACTCTGGAATTCTGCTTCCCAAGATTGAGCACAGAATTAAAGCTGGGAAAAGAACTGTCCCCTCCTGTCAGGAGCTGTGCAGAGCCAGAAGGGCCTCCCTGAGCCTCCTTTTCTCCAGGCTGACCCCCTTCCCAGCTCCCTCAGCCTCTCCTGGGGCTCCAGACCCTTCCCAGCTCCGTTCCCTGCCCTGCCAGGTGCCTCAGGTAGGGCCTGAGCAAACCCTGAAGGGTAACTCCGTTTTTTTTCTGGAGAGGGACACACAGCTCCTGCTCAACCTGAGAAGATTGTGGTGCCAAACCCCACAAAAAGTCTCATCCCAGTGATTCCCTTATCTGTGCAAATGGGAATGGCAGCTCTGGTTCCTGGGGCTGGCATGGGAGAGGGAAGCTCTGGGTGCAGGGACTGCCAGGAACCCTCTGAGCTCTGCTCCTTCCCAAATCCCATGCCACACAACCAACTTCCTGCCACATCCCAAATCCTGTGCCAAACATCCTCCTGCCACATCCCAACATCCTCCTGCCACATCCCAGCAGCTGAGACAGGCCCCACTCCATGTTTTTCCTGCCCTTCCAGCTCTGCTCCTTCCCCAGGAGATGCCAGCAACATTCCCAGAGCTTTGAAAAAGGGGAATTTTGGCATTTTCCAGGACAAGTTCCCAGCTGGATCCCTGCTGCCAAAGTCCAGGATGTGACAGGTTCCAAGGTGCTCTGTGGGAAGGGGTTGTTGGAGCACAGAGCTGCCTCTTTATCCTGGGCAGCAGGTGCACAAATCTCCATCCAAAAAATATTAGTGTGGAATTGGCATCACCTGTGGAGGCAGTGCCATCATTTCGGGGTGGGAACAAAGGAAATGGGAAAATTCCTTCCTGCTCAGGCCGAGCAAATGGTCACTTTAATAACCCCTCGCTGCTAAGCCACCACATCCAGGCCAGCAATCAGTGCAGACTCTGTTTTTCATCTTAGTGCTCAATGCAGAAAAAAAGAATAAAAATGAAGTGAGACAGTATTATATTTCAATTAAAATGCCATGAAATTTTTGGCTGTGCTTTTTAATGTGATAATGTTAATTAAACCAAGCTCTCATGTTCTGAAGTCTTATAAAATGTCTTGGAAACGGATAAAAAATAATAGTAGGAATAAAATTGGGCTATTTATCTACCCTGAGATTAAAGGGCTTCTTGTTTCCTTTGTGAATTTAGATTTCCAGAATTAAATGAGTGTGAAGTAATGATATTTTTCAGTAGAATCATTATCATTTTTATTGCAGTGGAATGTGTGCAGCATTTCACTGTTATTGTACTTAACTCACCTAATTGGGCCTCTCCTCTCCCTCAGCCATGGGCTGGGCTTTCATGGGGAACAGGCCCCAAAATCCAGCCTTTTCCACCAAATTCTTGCCAGCCTGATTTTTCTGGAAGCTCTTCTCTCCTGGGGGGCTGCAGACAGTCGGTGCAGAGTTGTTTCTGCTTGAATATCCCTCAGAATGGCCCAAAAATGCTTTTCAGGCTCTCTACAAGGCCTGGATTTATAGTACATCCATATTTATGAAGTATAATACATAAAATATAGCTAAATCACAGTTTATTATATAAATATATAAGATGTGAACCACAAGTGGAGTCCCCAGTGTGGCCAGGACAGGTGTGGAGCAGAAGTGGGGATATTTGGGGACAAATCTGTCAGTGTCCTTTGGATGCAGCAATGACTGCTTGGAATTGCACAGGGAAAAGTGAGTAAGGAATACTGAGGGCTGCTGTGGGCTCTGTGCCTGCACAAACACAAAAACCTGCCACTGAAACAACCCTGGCAGGGCAGAGCAGAGCAGAGAAGGGCTGGGATGCTGTGGAGAAGGCTTGGGGAGAGGGAAAAGCTCCTGATGCAGATCCCAAAGGTGCTGCTGGAGCCAGCCCTGAGCCCTGGCACTGCCCAGCCTGGCTTGGGCTCTTTGGGCACATCCCAGGCACTTTCTGTGCCCTGCCCAGGGTTTGCAGAAGCAGCTCCAGATGTGGGCACAGCTGGAGTCACCAAAACAAACACAACTCCTGGGAATTTCCAGGCATTTTATTCACATTTTGAGGTCACTTCCCCACACGTGTGAGGAGAGCAGAGAATTCCTTCAGGGCAGGGCTGTCCCAGCTGCAGGGACTCCCAGCAGGAATCCGGCCCTGGAGTGAGCTGGGCTGGGAAAGCCCTCTGGGATCACGGAGTCCAACCATCCCAGTACTGACTGTAGTAAGAGCCTGAATGAGCGATGTGGGATTCCAGGCAGCTCTTCCAAATGCAGTTTATTGAATCCAAGATGTTACAGCAGCCCAGGGCCATGGGCGACAGAGCCTGTGCCTACAGCTGTCAGCTCCAGCTGCAGGCAGGCCTGGAGACCCTTTAACTTTGGTTACAATGCATTATATACTTTACTTTGCTGAGCATCTTCATACAGAAGAACCAATCAATACCTTAACTTTTACCTATAGCCTATCATAACTACTATAATTACCATATTCATGTTACTATTCTCCAATCACTAAGAGTTAGTACATTTCAGTTTAAGCTACAAGTTGTTTTTCAGTTTTCTTGCAGTGGAAAATTCTGGGACCTTTTTTCTACTTGCAGCATTGACAGTCTTGTTTGCCTGTGGTAGAAACATCTTCTGTTTGAGGTGGGTTTATCTTTTGCTCTAAGCCATAAAACCCCTTCTAACTAACACACCCTTTGCCTTCTTAGTTATGCACTAAGACTGGCTCAGCAATTCTTTTCTTCTGTATCAAAACTTGTTTCCATCTCTGTTCTGCTCTCAGGTTCTACATTCAGAGATCTTTCTGCCAAGCACACACATCTGTGAAACTTTCTTGCCAAACTTTCATCCTTCCTAACAGACCGTGTCCCCAGTGCCACATCCACAGGGCTTCAAATCCCTGGAGAGAAGGTGACTCCACCACTGCCCTGGCATCTGTGCCAGGCCTGGACAACCTTTTATGTGGAGAAATGTGCCCAGTATCCAAACCACACTTCCCCTGGCTCAGCCTGAGGCTGTTCCCTCTCCTCCTGGCCCCATTCCCTGGGAGCAGAGCCCAACCTTCACCTCACCAGGGCTTCTGTCAGGTGTGGGAAATGGATTTTAAAAAAAAAATTTAAAGCTTGACAGAAAGTTTACATAGTATGTATTTGTATGTAAACTTTGAGATAAGAAATGCTGATTTAGAAATGTTATGGAATAAAACAGATTTTTAAGAGAGAAATGGAATTTAAAGGATGATTTTAAAGAAAAACATTTTAAAGAAATGCTTATAGTGTACTGTAATTAGGAAATAGTTGGCCTCTGACTGTAATGGTGTAAATTTTAACATCTGTATTCTCTCATCCTTCTCTTAAGACTGAAAATAAAATAAAATTAAGGTTTTTAAAACACCTCACAGTTGCCCCATCTCTGGGTGACAAAAGGGCTTAATCCAATAGTCAGGGCATTGTGGGGAGCCAGAAGGTCCCCCCTTTTCACATCAATCTGATTTCTCACCCCACATTAATGCATGTCAGGTTTATGGGAGTTAAAGGCCAGGAGGAAGAAAGGAACCCCGTGTATTGGGCTGTTCTGGTTATTGTCTGGGGACTTCAGGAACAAGTAGGAGTGGTAATGATCCCATCATTCTCACCATGAGGTAGAATGGGACTTTTCCTGCAGAATTCTGCATTTCCAGAAGCACCAGAAATTCAGAGTGATCATAGAAATACAATACAGAAAAAAATATACATAGAAATATATAGAAATAAATACATGTCCTTTTTCCTGGCTGAGATGTTTCCTTGGCACAGTCCAGGATGTGATTGGAACAGCTGCTGTGCATCTCCACACCCTGAAATCGGTTTGTGGCAGAATCTGAAGTCTGACATCCAGGATTTGATATCCATTGGTGTCTCTATTACCCTGAGTCAATGCCATCATTTATATTTTCCTCCCTTCTTAGCAATCTGCTTTGATTTTGTCAGTCATTGACCTTTGAAGATTTATCCAACCAAATTTGTAATCCTGGAGTGACAGCTGAGCTGGGCATGGAGCTGCTCTGGAGCTGCTGGTTCCTGTCTCAGCTGGAGCAGAGAAATCCCAGCTCCTGGCCCAGAGAGGGACAATAAAGCTGGGCAATCATCCTGGACACTGCAGAGGAGATCTCTGCTGATAGCATAGATTTGTCAGCCTGACATTCTTTATTGCTCTTCCAAGTCCAGCCCCTAATGGGGACTTTGGGGCCAGGAGACTTTATGATGATGAGGCAGGGATGGGTCAGGAGTTCTCTGCCCTCAAGGCTTTGCTGCTGTTTTTCCTTCCACTCCACATTCCAAGCAGAGGAAATTAAACTGAGGTGATTTATACCATAAAGGAGAGGCTCCTTGGGCTTCTTCTGGCTTTTCTCCTGACAAACACTCCCCCCACTCCTGACTCTCCCTCCAACTCCCCAAATTGCACTGGAAGATGAAATATTCAGTCAGAGGGGTGGGGACTGGCCCGGACCTGATGATTTCAGATTCTCACTCTTTAATTGCCTTGGCAAGGGGCACGTGGGGAGCTTTAGTGACAGAGGCACCGAACCAGAACAGATCTTCCCGTAATGCCCAGATTTTAAAGTGGTTTTGCAATTCATGAAGCTGCTGCTCAACATCAGACAGGGTTTATAAGATTTGCCCCTCTCTAAGGGCCAGAGGCTCCTGAAGCTGAGCATGCACAGAGCAGGGGAGGCCTGGGACTGGCCCCAGTGGCCCTGCTGTGAATCAGGAGTGACAGCAGTGAGCTCAGGGAGGGGTTAAGGCTGGTGACAGTGGCACTAGGGTGAAGCCCCCAGTCTGAGGGTGTCCTGAGTGGCAGCTGAGACAGAGAAGGGTGGGCTGGCTGCAAATTCCACATCAAAAGTGCTTCTCCATAGCCTGGAGAGCACCTCCAGCAGGGCAGGAACTCCTTCCTGGGATTCCCATCCTGCCTCCATGGAAGGAGACCATGGAATCACATTTGTTGGGTTCATGGAATCTCAGTGGTTGGGTCCATGGAATCTCAGTGCTTGGGTTCATGGAATCTCAGTGGTGGGGTTGGAAAGGATTTGAAAGATCATTCCATTCCATGGGCAGGGACACCTTCCACTGTCCCAGGGTATTCCAGTCTGGCCTTGGACACTTCCATGGATCCAGAGGCAGCCACAGCTGCTCTGGGAACCTGTGCCAGGGCCTCCCCACCCACCTAGGGAGGGATTTTTCCCCAGTATCTGCTGCAGGAATCTTCCCCTCAGTGGACCCAGAGCTTGACACCAACCCTGTGCTCATCTGCACCCTCCAAGCACAACCAGCCCTTTCAGAACTTCATTCCCAGTTGCTCCTGTGTTGATGTCTGAGCACCCAGCAGTGAGTGCTGAACTAAAGCCTGGTACCCACTTTTAATCACACCGAATCAATGCTCCATAAGGAGGAGGTTTAAACTGCATTTTTTATGCATTTCTGCCTACACTGGAAGGACTCATTAGCACCTAAATCATCAATACAGCCTGAACTCCACAGAAACTCCTGGATGGAATCAATGATGCCAGTGGCGCAGGGGGAGGATGGAACAATGAGAGGGAGGGGGAAGGGGCTAAACAAAACAAAGCCTTTTGGAAATATCTTGAGTTTCCTCTAACACACCGACAGTCTCCTTCAGTGTGTTAGGCTGTGATTTCAGAGGGATTGTCGGGGTCTGGGGAGGTTTTCAGCTGAGCTGTTGCTCCAGAACCACAAGAGGGCAATGGAGAATGGAGCCAGGGCCGTGCCCGGGCTGTGAGGGAAGCAGGAGGTGCCTCGGTGCTCTGTCCTGACAGAACCCAAAAATGCCACCACGCAGAGGAAGAGGTGCAGAGTCAGAGCTGCTCGGTGTCCAGCAGGGCTGTTTGGGAAACAGAGGCTTTATTCCAAACACAACATCGGTCTGCCAGGGAGCCCGTGCTCCCAAAATCCCGCTGAGGCCCGGCAGCCAGGCGGGCTCCGAGAGGTGCGTGCAGCAGTATCGATCTGCTGCCTAAGTGTCCTAATGAAACACAAATCTGCTGTCATTCGCAGAGCCATCTGTCACCAGGAGACGTGAGAAGTGCGACAAGCAGAACAATAACTGTAATTCAATTGGAGAATCCAGCCCCTCTCAGCAGGCACAAAGCGCAGGGCCCAGCCCGCGGCCTCTGCGCCCAATGGTGGTTTTGTGTTAAACCTCATCAAAGGGCAATAAAGAAATCAGTCAATGGAGAATTAAAGGAATTTCCCGTTATGGACAAGGTACTTGTTGCATCAGAGCTCTTTAGCCTGGTGTGGTGATTTCAAATGCATCTGCATGGCTGGAGCAAAGCTGTCCCACAGAATGGGAAAACTGCTGGAGAAGGAGAGTGCAGGACATGGTGACACTGGTTAATGGAGAGGTCACTTTGCCAATGCTGCCCAGGCCTCTGGTGATGCAGGACTCCCCTGCTCGGGAGTTTTCAGGGAAATTAATCCAAATTAACTTCTCTGGTGGATGGTTAAACCGTATTAGCAGCTCATTCCCAGTGAAAACGGGTTTGATTGAATTGAGTCCAGTTTAACTCTGGTTCATCAGAGCACTGCAATATCTGCTCCTGTGCCTGGGACACAGCTACAGCTCAGACACAGAGCCTGCAGGGCTGTGCTGATGAGGGCTGGGGCAGTGAAGGGACACCAAAATGCTCCAGAGGTGGCTCCCAGCCCCATTTTTCAGTTGCTTCTGTCTGAGTTGCAGCTGTCTGGGCACAGCTGCATCCAGGCTGTGCTGCTCCCTGCTCAGCCAGGCTGGGACATGGCCCTCAGGCATCTCTGGGTGCTCTCCCAGAGCAGCTGCAGCTGCCCCTGGATCCCTGGAAATGTCCCAGGCCAGGATGGAAGGGGCTTGGAGATGCCTGGGACAGTGGAAGGTGTGCTGCCCATGGCAGGGGTGGAATTTATGATTTCCATGGCCACTCATGCCTGGGTGCTTCTGTCCCTCATAATCCTTCTGTTCTGCTCCTCCACCATGGACCTGGGAGGGCCAGACCAGCTCCAGCACAGCTGCCCTTGGTACCCCCAGTTGTGCTGCTCACCCCCAGGAAACAAGAGAATCCCTCCAAAATTTCCAACTACCTTTCCTCATTCCCCCCCCCCCCCCAATCACTGGTTTGTCCCTCTGTCTATCCCCCCTTCATGCAGCAGTGACCAACAACCCCACCCCATCTTAGAAGGGCAGCAAAACCTCATCGGTGTGAGATTTCTGAGCAGCCTCTGGCCCCTCCATGGGGGAAATTCTGTGAGAAAGGGAACCTGTGTCCCCTGAGCTGAGCACACGGGCTGGGACTGAGTCCCCAGGGAGGGACCAGAGCTGCCTCCCTCAGCCTGAGGGTCCAGCCTGGCCATGGGCACACCAGGAGGAGCAGTGGGCACTGCCAGGAATTATCCCCTGGCTTGTGCTTAGGTTTATTTTCTGTCAAAAAGATAAAACCACCATGTCTGTGCAGAGGAGCCAGAGGAGAGCTCAGATCTCCACAGGGCTGATAAACACAACTCAGAGCAGAAGAAAAGGGGAGAACTACTCCAATTGTGCCCCCGCCTCAAAGCCAACCCTCTGCAGCCACAGGCTGCCTCCTGTCCCTGCCCCATTGTTTCATCCCTTCCCAATCCCATATCTGGGCTTTGCAGCGCTGCCATTTGGGCCCAAACCCCTCTGGAAGCACCACGGGAATGCAGGAATGCAGCTCTGCTGGGCTGGCTGAGATAATGGATGTCCAAATTATTTCTTTGGAAGCTTTTCCTGAAGTGTTTATCTGGCAGGCCCAGGCTGTGGGATCGATGTGCTGCCGGGAGCTCACTCGCTTTCCATTCTCTGGGAGAGCTGGGCTGGCCTTGGCTGTTGACAGGCCCTGATGAGCCAGGTTCTGTTCTTTGACAGCCCTCCAGAACATCCTGTGTCGCTTTTATGGCCATCAAAGCTTGGACTCCCTCATAAAATCAGGATATTTTCTTATTAACGGAGGGTCTCTCTCATCCATCTGTGATCCCTATTAATGACCCCGCACCTGGTACCAATCCAGGCTGTCCTTTTTGAGGGAACCAATTAGTGAGGATGGATTTGATTAATCTTCCTCTGGCACAAGAAAATCAGAGCATTGGATTCTCCTGGACTGGGGTGCTTTGAGCCAGGTGGGGACTGATGGGGCTCCACGAGGAGAGGAGGGGAGAGGAGAGGAGAGGAGAGGAGAGGAGAGGAGAGGAGAGGAGAGGAGAGGAGAGGAGAGGAGAGGAGAGGAGAGGAGAGGAGAGGAGAGGAGAGGAGAGGAGAGGAGAGGAGAGGAGAGGAGAGGAGAGGAGAGGAGAGGAGAGGAGAGGAGAGGAGAGGAGAGGAGAGGAGAGGAGAGGAGAGGAGAGGAGAGGAGAGGAGAGGAGAGGAGAGGAGAGGAGAGGAGAGGAGAGGAGAGGAGCTGCCTGACATCCCTACAACTCAAGGATGAAGTACCTGGAGCCCTGGGACAGCCACACAGTGGGGAGGGAGGGAGCTGGGCTGTGCTGGGAAGGAGCTGCTGGGAGGGAGGGCTCTCACTGCAGGACAAGGGGCTGTGGTGGAGCCAGGCCCACAGGGCATCCTCTGCCTGAGCCTAGACACTTTTCCCTGCCGTGTTCACAACTGGAATAACTGCCCTTCCCCTGGCATTCCATCCATGGAATAACTGCCCCATCCATGGCAGATCCATCCATGGGATAACTGCCCTTTCCCTGGCACCCCATCCATGGGATAACTGCCCTTTCCCTGGCACCCCATCCATGGGATAACTGCCCTTTCCCTGGCACCCCATCCATGGGACAACTGGCCTTTCCATGGCAGGTCCTTGCCTTTGGTGCAGGATATCCCAGCCCAGCCCCAGTGCTCAGCCCCTCTCCAGAGGCTCCAGCAGAGGTTCAGCTGCACCATGGCTGGAAATTCCATTTAATTCCTGTGTTGTTTGTCAATATTTTCCTGTCTGGTATTAAATGAACATAATTAGTGCAGTTTAAAAATTAGGGAAGCTCTTTAATGCAGCTGCTGTCCCAGTATTTCCCCCTGAGTTTCCAAAGCTGTAATTCCCTTCTCTCCTGCCATTGGTAATAATCCCTTGAAAGCCTGGAAGTGGAATGCACTGCCTGCCTTTGCAATTGTTTTTCTTTGTGATGTTGCTCAAACAAAGAGTAAAACAAGCACTTGAAGGCTCTGTGACTTTTATTTTAGATTAAGGGAAATAAACAAAGGACGAACAAATCTTCAGCACTCTGGGAGGGGAAGCTCTGATCGGTACCTGAGCCAAAAGCTGCTACAACAACAGCTCTGCTGCTTTCACAGCCAGCCAAAAATGAAATCCCCGCAGGTGACTTTGCTCCTCCTGAATATTCAGAGCCTGCTGAGACCCCACAGGGCTCCTTTGCTGTGAATCCCTCCCGCTGCCCCCCCTCACGACGGGGCTGGATCCCACATCTCCAGATGGGTCCCAAAACCTGGGGGTTGTTCCGGAAGCCACGGCAAAGCCCTGCTTGGGAAGACACCTCAGGAAACCCCGAGCAGACTTTGCTGTTTGCACCACCCTTGGGCTGATCCCAAACATCCTGGATGCACTTGGGTCTACAAAATCTCCAGGAAAATGAGAGTTGCTTTAGAGGAGCTGATGCTTGGGGTTTTTTGGAAGCCAGCAATTGTCTGCTGGAGCCTGGAAGGGGCAGGAGCAGCGCAGGGCTGCTCTGGGGAGGGGGTGCCCTCCCTGCCAGCCCCAAGGGCAGCCCGAGCTCACAGCCAGGCTCTGGAGCAGCTGAGGCAGCCCCTGATCCCGAGTTTATCAAAGCTGCCAAGGTTTGATATCAGAGGTGCTGGCTTCTCTGATGGACTGATGTCCTTGTGGGCTGTGCTGAGTTACAAACACCAACAGAGGAGCTGAGTTTGTCAGTGAGGTGTGAGAGAACCATCAGACGTTACCACGTCTGGCTCTGCCTCCTGACAGCTTATCCTGAAATCCCCCTGCACTTTCCAAAGCTCAAATTTATGCTGCTTGGGGTTTTTTTTAAACAATGTTATCTTCATTATTCTGCTGCTAACAAGCTGTGGCCTCACTTTCTGGGGTGCCACAAGCAGGGACAGGCTCCCTCCCTTGCCCAAAACCTTTTTGTTCCCCTCTGATCCCCTCCGTCTCTTTCCATAAACTCTAAGCTCATGACTGACAGCCTAATTTAAACTTAATGTTTAATATTGCAATCAGGAGTGATATTTTGTGTTTGCTTTTTGAAGTGAGGAGAAATGGTGGCAGCATTTACCTCTTTGCAATCATTTCACCCTCAAAAGGGAACACATCCAGCAAAGTGAAATTTTGCTGGCGAAGAAGAAAAAGAAAAGGAGAGGGGGGATAAAAAAAAGCCGAGATTAACATCCTTTAAAATGTTCCTGTTTACTCCTATCGTCTCAGAGCTAACTTTAAATAGGATAAAATGATCCTTTAATCCCCTTTATCTTCTTAAGAGCTGCTGTAAAAGATCTACTTGACATTTGAGAAACAGGGGGGAAAAAAAATAGGAGGTCTTGTAATATTCCTCAGAAATGGTGGATGGGAGAGATTTGAGTTGAACAAAATGGGAAGATTTGGCTCCTCAGCTGGGCAGAAATTCCTGTGGGCTCTGTTGGGGGATCCCACAGGGCAGGAGCACATCCTTGGAGCTGCCTGGTTTGTCAGGACAGACCCAACGCAGGGAGGGGGGCCCTGAGGTCCCCTTGGAACTCCATGTCACAGCAGGAGAGAAGGTTGGGAGAGTGTCCTGGGTTGGAAGATTTAGCTGGGGTGTGTGTTCTGTCCCCGCCTGTCAGAGCTGGGCAGTTCTCTGCTGTCTCTGAGAAGTTTTCTTAATCTCTCCCACAGCCAATCCTCCCTCCAGGAGATCTCTGCTCTTCATGGCCACTGAGTGTCCCTGCATGGCTGAGACAATTCCAGCATCCCACTGGGAGATGCTGCGCCCAGGGCAGGAGCCAAGCATTCCTACCTGGATCCAATCTGAGCCTGGAACAGCACAGCAGCCTTTGCCCACTGCATGCCCAGAGGAGCAGCTTTCTCCTGCCCTGCATTCCCAGAGGAAGAGCAGGCCCATCTCCAGCAGCCCTGGAGCTGCAGAGGAAAACTGCAGCCTTGTGCAGGATCCCTGCTCCAGCAGAAGCACAGCTGGCACTGCAGGAGGGCTGAGCCCCCATGGGATGGGACTGTGCCACCACCCTGACCCACAGGGGCTCAGCGCCTCTTCTCACTCTGACAGTGTTGTTTTGTATTACTGCATTTTTATTTTATTTTTGTTTTTCCCTAGTAAAGAACTGTTATTCCTATTCCCATATCTTTGCCTGAGAACCCCTTAATTTCAAAATTATAATAATTCAGAGGGAGGGGGTTTACATTCTCCATTTCAGGGGAGGCTCCTGCCTTCCTCAGCAGACACCTGGCTGTTCAAATCTAGACAGAGGTTTTCCATGCTCAGGAAAGGAGGTTGGGAGAGGCTTTCCACCTTTAGGGAGAGAGGGTGTGAGATGTTTTCTGTGCTCAGGAGAGGAGGTTGGGAGATGTTTTCCATGCTCAGGTTAGCACTAAAGCCTCTCCCTGTTCTCGCTGCTGTTCTGCCTTTGAGGATGTGGCGTCTCTCACTGGCTCGTTAGCAGCAGCCTCATTTGCACAGCATCTGCTTAGCCCTGGATGAATACTCGCCCAGTTGCTGAACTCCTCCTCTCCATCTCCAGCCTGGCCAGAGCCATGGATCCTGAATAAATCATGGGAGTGCAGCTCAGAGCTGGGCAGTGTCTACTCCTCACGCTCGGCCCCTCGAGGGGCACCTCTCCCTCCCTGTGCCCCTTTTCCAGTGAGGAAGGACAGAGTGACACCCCAGAGGGCTCCCAGGGAGGGACTGGCCCCTCTGCCCTGCTGGGAGCAAAGCCTGGAGTGAGGGGTTGAGGCTCCATGGGCCCGTAATTCCCAGCAGGATGAGCAGTGCTGGAGCTGTCCATGGAAAATGGGCCGCGCCTGGGTGTGGACAAGGAGAACACATCACCCACAATTCTGCCAAAAACCTGGAAAGCTGTCGGTGTTGTTTGTTTGCAAGGGTCCCAGGATGAGGGAAGAGATGAATTTGACTCTGTATTTCTTAGAAGGCTGATTTATTACATTATGATATTATAGTAAAAGAAGTGATATATTAAAACTATACTAAACTATAAAGAAAAGATACAGACAGAAGGCTAGACAAGAATGAGTAACAAAAACCCATGACAGACCAGAGAGTCCAACACAGCTGGGCTGGGATTGGTCATTAAGTAAAAACAATTCACATGGAACCAATCAAAGATGCACCTGCCACATTCCAAAGCAGCAAAACACAGGCAGAAGCGATCAGATAATATTGTTTTTCTTTTCCTCTGAGGCTTCTCATCTTCCCAGCAGAAGAAATCCTGGCAAAGGGATTTTCATAAAATATCATAGTAACAGAAAGCCAAGCTCATCCTTGTCTGATAACGGAGAAACAGGACATGGAATGGATAAAAACTGGCAGAGGACCTGGAACCTAATGGTTTCACCCCAAAGCTGCACTGCCCACCCTTCAGCTATGATCACAATTCCCAGACAGGTGATTGGGAATTCCAAAGGGAGTTGCTTGGGTGCCAGGATGAAAAAAAAAAAAAAAAAAAAAAAAAGAGAGAAAGGAAGCGGGAAGGGAAGGGAAGGGAAGGGAAGGGAAGGGAAGGGAAGGGAAGGGAAGGGAAGGGAAGGGAAGGGAAGGGAAGGGGGAAGAACAAAGGGGAAAAAAGCTGCAGAAGTTACACCCAAACAGCTTTGAGGAAAGCATGGTGGTTACTCCAATAAAATGGGATTTTTTCATTAAATTCAGTGTCACAGAGATCCTGTCTGGCCCCTTCTCCTAAAAACACTGCTGGGGTTTTATCTGCAGATAAACTCTTTGAAGCAGCACTGCTCAATCCCTGCTGCTCCTCTAACAGCAGTAATTAAGGATTGATGGAAGCAAAGTGGGGCTTTAACCCTTAAGCAAAGAAGCAAATGCTCCTCACAATCCTCCAGAAACAGCCCAATGGTGAAATGTGATTTTCTGCAGCTAACAACAGGAAATGGCCATGGCAATACAAGAAGGCAGCAGGAGTTGGAGAACTCCAGGACAGATTCAGGAGGATTCAGGATTCCATCATGAGTGACTTGGGCATTTATCTGAATCCCCCTTGGAAGGAGCAGAATTGTTTCAGCTGCTTGCCTGGAGGGGAGAAACAATGCTCGAGTGTCCCTGACAACTTCAGGGTGTCCCAAACACCTATACCTAACAATTTCAGTGTCCCAAACACCTGTCGTGTCCCTAAATACCTCCAGGGTGTCTCCAGACACCTCCAGGGTGTCCCTAACAATTTTAGAATGTCCCCAAACTCCTCCAGAGTGTCCCCAAACACCTCCAGAGTGTCTCAAACTCCTCCGAAGTATCCCTAACAAGTTCAGGGTGTCCCAAAACACCTCCAGTGTCCCAAAACATCTCCAGGGTGTCCCCAAACACCTCCAGGGTGTCTCCAAACTTCCCCTGGGTATCCCAAGACACCTGCAGGGTGCTGGGCAGCCCCAGGTGTGGCTCTGAGTGAAGAGCACAGGGCAGAGCTGCCCTGTGGGGTCACAGAGGGGTGACAGAGGTGTCACCTCCCAGCCGTGGCTTGGTGTAAGCGCTGCCACCCCCATCGATGGAGCACAAGAAGCCATTGCCATGGGGACAGATGCAGCTTTAGGATCTCCCCATGATTCCTGCCCAGCCATGATGGGATCAGCCGGGAGGTGAGGGAGGAGCAGCAGGCAGAGGGCTCAGGAGCCGGGACTGTCACTTCCTGACACTGCAGGAGCCCAGCTGCCACCTCCAGGGAGGGAAACGCCAACCCCGCTGGGGTGTGATGACGGCAAATGGGAGGAAAGCTTTTACCTGAGCCAGGTTTTCCCCCAGGAGAAGTTGAGGAGGCTCCGTTTGCACTCAGGGCTGGTTTGTTCTGGCACTCAAACACAGGGATTTTATTTTTGTAGCTCTGTTGTCAGATTAAGCCCTTTCCTGACCCAGAGATGGGGCAACTGAGAGGCGTTTTAAAAACTTATATTCCATGTTCAGTCTCATGAGAAGGGTGAGACAATAGAGATGTTATAATTCACACCATCACAATCAGAAGCCAACTATTTCCTAATTACAATACACTGTAAGCCATCTCTAAGTGGCTACACTCCTACTCTAAGTCAGAAAAAAACAGAATCCAACACACTGTCACCATTTTCACCCTGGCTGAAAAATAATAATTGCAATCAGAATAAAAACATCTTGATTCCATTATGCAGGGGGAAAAAGAGAAAGTGGAGAGTCCTTTTCAACCCCAATCTTTGTGCCTGTGGCTGCTTATCCTACCCAGTACTGGAGCTGGTGGAATAAGGTGACTCCAGTGGCTTTCCCAGCTTTTCTGCTCCAGAGTGAAGGATTTATTTCCTCTCTGGGCATCAGGAAATGGCAGGGGTAGGATCAGAGGACTTTGAGGTCCCTTCCAACCCAAACCATTCCAGGATTCTACATTCTCTGTCCCAGAGCAGCTGCTGAACTGCTGCTTCCCCACAGGAGGATGAAAAGTGCCTCTGTTGGGTAAATGTGGAATTCCTCATTAGGAAATCCCACCTGAAATTGCAGGGATGGTCCATCCATGAAGGTGCTCTCTTTGCTCCAGCCCTTATTCCTTAAAACACCTTCAAAGCTGGGGTCTTACTAACACCCCCGCTTTGTGGTATTCACATTCTCTCAATAGAGACATAATTTTATCTGCCAGGATTTTTCCTAGGGAAGGCAGTGAGAAAACAAGTCTTTCTACTTGCTGCTCCTGTTGTTTGGCACATGCGGAATGTGTTATGGAGATTGTTTAGCCAAAGTGATTTGTTAATTGGATTCTGCTCATGGTTGTTGCGATTGATTTGGGTCAAAGCTGTGTCGTGACTGTCTCCAGACAGTCACGTTTTTTTCTGTAATAGTTTTTTAGTATATTATCTCTTTAGCATAGTACAGTATTAGTGTAATATAACCTAGCTTAATAAAGCATTGTTCAAGCTTATGAAATCACAGAGTCAGAGCACATTATTCCCTACATTGGGTTTGCCCTGTATTGATACCCCTTAGTGACTCCAGTATTTCCAGTCAGTCCTAGTTGCTGTGGATATTTGATATTCCCTGTGATTTCCCAAGCTTGTTCCAACCAAACCCTGGTTGTAAAACCAGCCCCAGAATGTCATTTCCCGCTCTTTCCCCACAGCCCCACAGCTAACACCACTTTGTTTACAGGCAGAAGGATATTTTTCTGTTTTGGGTTTTTGGTTGGTTTTTTTTGGTTTTTTTTTGTTTTTTTGTTTTTTTGTTTGTTTTTTTTTTTTTTGTTTGTTTTTTTTTTTTTGGGGTTTTTTTTTTTTTTTTTTTGGGTTTTTTTTTTTCCCCTGGGGAACTCTGAGTGCAAACACCTCCCCGCCAAAATCCCTCATCTGCTCCTCTTCATTCATTTCCCACAAAACAGCACAGGAAGTTCTGGTTCCTGAGGCTTTAGCACAGCAATGACATCTTTAAGCCTGGCCCTGGCAGCTGGAATTTCACAGCCCTGAACTGGAGCTTTGGGTGACATTTGGGGAAGTTTTTATGCTTGTTAATGGTTGGTATCTCAGTCATTGCAAGGTTCAACTGAAGCAAAACTCAAGAAGTTTTTCTTCAAGGACTGAAAACCCCACTTTTGTAGTTTCTGGGTGAGCTTTGCAAGTGCAGCAGTTTGAACTCCTCACAGGTGGGAAACAAAGGGAAGGAAATCCCCCCCAGCCATCTCCTGTAATTTGATGCAAAACAGGCAAAGAAAGGCAGAACCAACTATAACTGTCCCTGTGGGGTGGGGAGAATTGTTCTGCTCTTAATGATTTCTTTGACTGGAACACCTTGTGCAGGTGAGAAATTTTCAGTAGGACTGACCTAGATGGATTTAAATACTTGCAGGAATTTGCTGCTCTGTCCAGGCCCTGTTTGTGTTGAGTTTGGTGTCAGTGCTACACGTTCTGGGTTTTGTCCAGTTTCAAATTGTTGATTACTGACAGTTTTCCACAGAATCACTCCAGGAGAAAACCTGGAGTCCTGAAAGGTGATACTAAAACTCTACAGATTCAACAGTCAGGAATTAATAAGGTCACCCTCCTCACACCTTCTTAATTCTTATCTTTCTCCAAAAAATCTTCATTAACACATAAAAAGGTGGATCTCTGCTGCTGGTGTTTGCATGGGAGGTGTTTGAGGGCAGGAAGTGAAGTGGGATCAGGAAATTTCATTCCAAATCTCTTAGGACAAAAAGCAGGGCCAGGCCAGGAGAAGTTCAGATTGGATTTCAGGAACAATTTCTTGCCTGGAAGGGTGGTAAGGCCTTGCTGGAGGGCGTCCCCAACCCTGGAAGTGCTCAAAGACCTGTGGATGTGTCCTTGGGGCCATGGACCAGTGGTGACCGTGGTAGGGCTGGGATGAGGTTGGATTTGAGGATTCTGGAGGCCTTTTCCAAGCCCAGCAATTCTGTGGCTATCAGGGAACACTCCCAGCTGAAGGACCAGCCAGGGGGTGCAGACAGCCCAGGGATGAACATTCCCTCCTGCAGGACAATCCAGCTCCACTTGGGGAGGGGGTGTCCTCCCTGGGCTGGGAGCTGAGGCTGGAACACTCAGTGAGGTTTGGAGTTCCACCCCTCCTGCAGGGGCAGGAATGGCACGGAATTCCTGATTTCCTGCTTACATTCCTTCCTTGCAAACATTCCCTGCACACATTCCCCAATCCCTGCTCACATTCCCTGCACACATTCACTGCTCACATTCCCCGTTCCCTGCACACCTTCCCCGATCCCTGCAAACTTTCCCTGCACACATTCCCTGATCCCTGTTCCCTGCTCATATTCCATTTCCTGCTCACATTCCCTGCACACATTCCTTGCTCACCTTCCCTGTTCCCTGCACACATTCTCTGCCTGCCTTCCCTGTTCCCTGCACACATTCCCTGTTCACATTCCCTGTTCTCCGCCCACGTGGGACTCCTCACAGACGTGGATTTAGCTCAGTTTTTGTTTGGGAATGTACCAAAGTGCCTTTAACCAGAGCTGTGCTCCTGACGGGCAGTGCTGTGGGAAGCAGGGCAGGGAAAGGGGAGTGGGATGAGTGGGATATGAGGGGGATGAGGAGGATGAAGAGAATGTAGCAGCTGCTCCAGGCGGTTCTTCCATTCGGCTCCTGAAAAGCTTCTGGGCTGTTCCTCAATTATTCAGGATACAGGGTTCTTCCATCGGAAACACCGGTGACTCTGAGAAAGGAGCACATCCCAGGGAAGTGCTCCTGGAGTGTGGGAAAAGAGCAGGGTTCTGGCTTATCTTTTATCCTGACTCTCCTGAGAAGGAGAAGGGTATGGAAGTTTTGGGTCTCACCCCATGGGAGGAGGAGCAGCCAGAGAAGGATCTCCCCTAGCTGTGCCATGTGGATCTGACTGACCATGAAAACCTGGAATTATGGAGGGCTCCAAAGGGCTCTGACAAACCGGCTGAGAGGGAGACAAGGACTGGGGAGAAAATGGGAATGGAGGGGATTTGGAAATCATAATAAATCTGCAGGATCACCAGCCAGGCAGGGGCATGGAGTGATGAGAAACGTCTTAGGTAAAATGTTTGCAGTTCCCTGGTGTGACTCTTGGTACAGGATGCAAAAAGCAGAATAGGAAAGAGGGGGAAAAACATGGATACAACAAAACTGCAGATAAAAATCATGGAGATATAGAATGGTTTGGGGTGGAAGGACCTTAAATCCCATCCCACCCCTGCCATGGCAGGGACACCTCCCACTGTCCCAGGTGCTCCCAGCCCCAGTGTCCAGCCTGGCCTTGGGCACTGCCAGGGATCCAGGGGCAGCCACAGCTGCTCTGGCAATTCCAGCCCAGCCCCTCCCCACCCTGCCAGGGAACAATTCCCAATTCCCAAGATCCCATCCATGGCTGCCCTCTGGCAGTGGCAGCCATTGCCTGTGTCCTGTCCCTCCATCCTTGTCCCCAGTCCCTCTGCAGCTCTCCTGGAGCCCTTCAGGCCCTGAGAACAACAAGAAGTAATGGGATGACAGTGTGGGAATGATGGAGCTTTGCACAGCTGGTGGAGCACTGGGAGAAAGTGCCTTTGGGAAGAGGATCTGGAATGCCAGGGCTTGTCCAGCCCTTTGTCCCTGGCAGTGTCCTGGAGGAGCCCAGTGAGGGACTCTCCCTGTGGGATGTGCATGAATTTCCTCCCCATTGCTGATTCCAGCTCAGCCAGCCCAGGGACACAAGCTCAGGGTCATTCCCCACATCAGGGAGATTCCCTGTGCTTCCAACCCCTGGCAATGTGCAGGGGAGAGCCAGAGGAGACATGGAAAGGGACCTTGAACATCACCTCATCCCAGACCCCAAACGGCTACAATCACCAGGGACACTCAAAAACCACAAATGAATCCAACTCAGCCCCTCCAGCTGAGGGATTTGGGACACCAGGAAAAGGAGGCAATGCTGCTCCACTGCCGGGAAATGCCAGAGTTCCAACACTCCGGCACTTGGGGAAGAAAAAATATTTTATTATAAGAGCTAGAAAATGCAAATAAGTGTCTGGAGGGTGCTTTTGGAGAGCATTGAAGCAGGCTGAGGACTCGCTTCTCTATTTTAAATCTCCTCTGCTTCCAAGCTCCATCTTTCACTGCCTTTCAGAACTGGGTCTTTTATTAACGAGAGTTAAATTACATAACACTGAAAAAAGAATTTAAAATAATTACTTCCTAACCCCGTTTGCAAAGCCCTGAAGCACGAGGCTTTATTACCCTTATCTTAACTTTCTTAACTACTCATGTTTGAGCAGTTAGGAAATTATCCTTTTTCGTCAGAAATTCCAGCTGCAGTTATTTTTGCCACACTTTTATTAGCCCGCCGTATATTGATAATAATCGCAGCATATTGAGGTGTTTCAGCAGGAGACATTAAGGCCAATCAAGTGAATAATTCAACATTTTCAGAATTGTCTGAACACAAATTTACACAATAGCCTGTGACAAAGGAATCTTCGGGGGACGATCAAATAAATAACAGTCATTTTTCAAGAAGGCTGCAACACTTTCAAAAGAATAATCCCAGCCTCTTTTTTAATGCTGTGCCATTATTATTCATGGATGGTGGCATTGGAGAGCTCTGGAGCTGAGCTCTGCAAAGTTCTCCGTGCTCCTTTGGGGAGAGGCAGCTCCTGCCAGCACAGATCCCAGATTCCTTCAGCCGTGCACCTGGATTTCCCCATTTTTGGGGCAAAAAAAGTATAGAATTATGGAGTGGTTTGGGCCAGAAGGACCTTAAAAATGATCCAGTGCCACCCCTGCCATGGCAGGGATGCCTCCCACTGTCCCAGCTGCTCCAACCTGGCCTTGGACAGTCCCACGGATACAGGGGCAGCCCCAGCTGCTTTAGGAATTCCATCCCAGCCCCTCACAGCCCTCACAAGGAGGAATTCCTTCCACATTTCTCACCCTAAATTCCCCTCTTTCCATTTGAATCCATTATTTCTTGTTCTATGCCCACAGTTCTTGATGAATTTTATAAATATGTTCCATATAACACCATATGTTGGTGATTTTTCATGAAAAAAATGGTTATGACTTCAAAACCCATAGAAGAAGGATATGTCCCTATGCACAGCCCACATTTTGTCACCCTGGGATTTTACACATTCCCTGGAAAGCATTTCCATCCTGTCCTTTTTTCCTACAGTATTTTTTCAGTGTAAAAGACGAGAAGCACTCACAAAGCTCCAGCTTAGCTGGGACCGCGATTTCCGAGCAGAAGATTTTGTCTCGGTTTAAGCCTGGATTTTCCAGACGGTGCTTTTGGACTAGCCTGGATTTGGGGGCTTTCAGCTTCATCTCAGCAGCTCTTCCTGAGGAGGCCAGGAGCTGAATTATCTCCATGCAACAGCAAAAACTGCTCAAGGATAAAAACAATTTCTGAGCTCTTATCAAAGGAAGCCTCGGAGCTGAAACCTCTCCTTTACCTGTCAGGATCCACCTGCCCAGCCCCCTGTGCTCTCTGATAAGGCAGAGACTCCTCAGAGCACCAGGATAGGCCTTTACCATCAGGGTTTGGAGCATCTCCAGCTCGGTGTTCCTTTGGCTGCTTTTCCTTAAACATTTTGGGGGGGAATTGTTAATCCATGTGGCTGTGTGGGAAACAGATTTATAGAACATTTTTAAAGTTTGACAGAAGATTTATATAGTGTGTATCTGTATGTAAATTTTGAGATAAGAAATGTTGTTTTAGAAATGTTATAGAATAGAACATATATTGTTGAGAAAGAAATGGAATTAGAAATAAGTTTTAAAAGGTGGTTTTGTAAATAAGATGAGATATTTTAGACAAATAGTATTATAAAAGATGTAATTAAGAAATACTTCATTTTTAATAGTAATGACATGAATTATAACATTTGTATTGTCTTACTTTTTATATGACACTGAAAATAAAATAAAAGTTTTTTAAATGCCTCTCATTTGCCCTATTTCTGGGTCAGAAAAGAGCTTAGTCTGACAGGGCTAGAGAACTGATTTCTACTCCCTCTTTTTGCAAATAAAAGCACTTTCTCCCCCTACTTTCCAATAAATAATGCTTTAAAATCTGTTGGGAAACCCCCTGGGATACCGGTGGGATATCTGAGTGGGACCAGAGGCACAGGGGAAGGGAAGTGCCAAAATTCAGGGGCAGGAAAGTCTGGGGCTGCAGAGCCTCGTGTGCTCCCCATCAGACCCGGGTGTTACAGCCCTGCCCCCCCAGTACCCCCACCTCAAATCCAGGGGCTGGGGGTGGGAAGGAGCTGGGCAGGGCTCCTCTCCCACTGCTCTGCGCTTCCCCACACTATTGATTTATTCCTGCAAAACTGAGCTCCCGTTTGCTGGGATGATTTTTCATCATCTCTGTCCCAGAGCTGGGGCAGTAAAGCAGCACCTGCACCATCCATCTCTCCCAGGGCTGTCCCTGCTCCTCCCCTGCCTCATTTTTCAGCAGACACTGGATGTCAGCAGGCTTTGGGAGCTGTTCCCTGGCTCCCTGTGCCCCTGTTCCTTCAGCTGCTCTCTCCGTGGTGATAAAAACCCATTACCCTGCATGAGCAATGCCTTGGTTATTTACTGTTCTGTCCTAAAGAATGTTCTGGAATCTGGCTGCCCTTCATCCCTCACTCTGAGCACCTGGGATGGGACTTTCTGCCTCTTGTCCCCCAAGCCAAACCCCAGGGCTGTGAAACGATGGGAAGAGCACAGGGTACAGGAATTGGGGTGCCTGAGAAGGGGGGCAGCCAGAGCTGGGAGAAGCAGATTGGTGTTAGTTGTTTCATCAAATAATGAGAATGGGGGGAAGCACCTGGGGCAGCCATACTGGGCATGGTGGGAACTGGAGGCAAAAATGCCCCCATTTCTGGAGATCTGGCCTTGGAATGAGATGGAAGATAAAGGAGTTAATTTACATTTAAAGCCAATAAAATCCCACAGCTTCTGAGCCGGGGAGAGTGCCAAAGGCACCAAAAACCCAACACTTCCCCTGGGTAAATCCCAGGGCTCCTCGTTGCCCCACAATGCATCAAAACGGGATTATTCCAGCAGTTAAATCTGCAGGTAGCTCCAGGTCAGCGTTTGGAATTGCAGATCCCCTTGGTTTCATGGAGCTGCAATCTTGTGGATTTAACAAAAAATCATCCTGTGCTGGGAAAGTACTCGAGTCAGCACAGCCTGGAGAGGTGGAGGCAGTCACAGAATCCTGGAATGGTTTGGGACAGAAGGGACACTAAAGCTCATCCAGTTCCACCCCAGGACATCTCCCACTGTCCCAGGTGCTCCAAGCCCCAGTGTCCAGCCTGGTCTTGAGCGCTGACAGGGATCCAGGGGTGTAGTGGTGAGGTGAAGGGGGCAGAGGTGCTGCCTTTCCTCAAGCGTCCTGAGGGGGAAAATGTTTGGGCAGGCACAGGACAGTCACACACTCCAGCACACCACAGCCAGCAGGCAGGCAGAGGGGACACAAGGGGATCGTCTATGTGCAGTTCCTGTGAGGTTTTATTGCAATCCAGAACTGAAGGAGCCCACGAACAAAAGACAACAGAGAGTGGAGGATCCAGGGTATAAATATTTGAAAGAGTGGACGGAGCAAAGCATCAGGGCCAATCAGCTGAAGGCATAGGGGCAGTACAAAGGGCAGGAGCCAATAGGGAGTGCCAGGGTGGACAGGCAGGGTTACATTAACCAATGAGGAAACAGGGAGTGGGGAATATTCTAGAACAAGATCATATAGGGGTAAAAGGGGCAGGGATGGCCAACAGGGGAATACAGAACTGGGGTAAATTAGCATAGTGCTGCAGAGCACCATGGGAGAAGCTTTCTGTGTCCCCCTGATCTCTGGGGGATGCCTGGAGCCTATGGTGCATCCCTCCAGGCAATTGCCACTGTTCTTTTCCCACTAGGCTCATGGGTCTCCACACAGGGGCAGCCACAGCTGCTCTGGGAATTCTATCCCAGCCCTCCCTACCCTCCGAGGGAACAATTATTTCCCAATAGCCCATCCATCCCTGCCCTCCTTGTTTTAGGAGTCTTTTCCTGCAGACAGTTTGAAGGGGGTGAGCCCTTCTACTCTGGGGTGCCTGGGAGCCCTCCTGGATCTGTATGCTCAAACAAGGGAAGATCCCAGCAGATGGAGGGGGGATGCTGCACGTCAGAAGGGCAAGAAAAGCAGAGCAGGATGATTTTCTGAAGACTCTGAATTAATCAAATCAATAGTTTGAAGCTCTTAATACCTAAAGTGGTTGGAGTGTTGATTATAAAAGGCTGTGTAAACATAATGTAGAAATACCCAGTAATTGGCAGCTCGTTGAAGGAAAATGGATCTGCTGTCTGTGGATAGAGTGCCTGTGTGTGCATAATCATAATTTATCTCTTTACAGAGTGCTCAGGTATTAATCAACTGTAACAATAATGCTCTGAGTCAGTGCTGAGTGCAGCTCCAAGCCCCACCTGCCTGGATGGAGGCAAATCCACCTCGAAGCTGGCAGAGGGCTGGCCTGGCATTGAGCACCAGCTGGGCTTTGCAAGGCTCAGAATTAGCCACAAATTCTGTCAAATCTGCAAGTTCTGTGCTTCTCACCAGATCATGGGGGCATCAGAGTGTCTGTGAGCTGGGCTCTGGAGGGAGCTGGAGCTGGACTAGGCTGGGAAAGGCAGCACAGGAAAATCCTCTGTGCCTGAGGGCTGGCAGAGCTGGGATTTGAGTGTGTGTGATCCCAAACCCTCCTGCTGCCTGCTTCCAGCCTGATCCTGGTATATTCCATGTTGTAGGACATCATGGATATCACAGAGGATGTCTGGCAGTGCACAGCTAGGGTGACTTAGAGCCATCAACTATTTATTTGTGCTGGGGACAGGGCAGACTTGGAGCTTCCCCCTGTCTCCTGCTCTCAGTCCCTCTCAGCTCACCAGAAGTGTGATCAGGGCAAGGCTTTAAGTTTAGCCATTAATTTCAAGAGGTATTTTTAAAGATATGAGTGGAAGCTAACAGCCCCTTATGTCCTATGGCTCTGAGAGAGTTTGGAAGTCTCCTTGATCCCTGGGATTTAACCAAGTGCTGGAAGTTTATACTCACACAAGAACTCTGCTTCCACGTAGCTCCTTATTCCAACAGAACCGGTTTTTAACACCATCTCACCAGCTGAGGTTTCCAGATCCTGCACCACCCCTGAGGCAGTCCCCGTGCTCAGAACCTGGGCACTTGACCAGACCAGTGCCACTCCAGCCTTTTGTATTCCCCTCCTTTGGCTGTCTGAAAGGTGTTTGGGTGTTTAAAATGTTTATTAAGAGAGTACGAAAGCAGGGAGATGGAATGTTTCAGCAGCAGACTCGGTGCTCTGTCTGCTGGCTGATAAATCAGTGCCCTTATCAACCCCTGCTGCACCACAATGGACTTGGCAGGGCTCAGCAGGAGATGAAAGCCCTTTATTACCCTCATCCCAGCCTCCTGCACACTCACACTCAAGGACAATTCCCCACGCCTTATCGGGACGGAGACAGCATTGATTTAGCTTACATTAACCTTTCAGGACCTATCAGATTACGCTGGATACATTTCACTTGATAAGAATTGAGCAGGAGTTCAGTCCCCGCACTCCGGTGTGAATTAATCACCATCAAGGAGCAGCTTCCCAGCTTTGGGTGCCAAAATGCTTTTAATCACAATTTTAGTTCTAAAATTACTGACGCATCTGCCCAGCCACCTCACTCGTTCTAAATCAGTCCTTCCCAGGAACATTTAACTTTCCAACCAAAAGTCTTTGTGCTCTGCTGTTTCAGGGCTGACTCCTGAGAACATCACTCCCAGCCCATCCTGCTCCTCATACCCTGGACCACCTCAGGCTATTGTGCCTCACCTGGCTGCCATTTTAGCCAGGTTAATGTTTGGCTTTGTTTGGAGCACGGGAAGAACTTTGTCAGGTGAAGCTTTGATTTCTTCACATAAAATCTGCTCTGGGTGTGATGGGCAAGGAGAGCCTGCAGGACTTTAAACCCTCTGGTCTTGTGTAGGATAAAGGAGCTCAAAGAGGAGCTCTGCACCTTCCCAGTGCTGCTGAGATCACTCCCAAGCTCGGTGTGTGGCAGTGACAGAGTCTGTACGTGTGTGTGACACACAGGGAGCACAAACGAGCAACAAATGACCCCAGAACTGCAGCAAAATCCTGAATCCTGCCTGGGGAGAGAATGGCTCGGTTTAGCCCCAGATCAGATTCCTGCACAGCCTGAGATGCCCCTGAACCCTGCCCGATTGCTCCGGGTGAGCCCAGCCGGGCTCTGCTGCCCCAGTCTCAGCAGGTAAAGGTGGCATTGTAAGGTAAGGGATCATTGTCCTGATGAGGGGACAGAGCCCTGGCACAGAGCTGTCGTTTGGGACTAGGACTTGTTAAAACAAAGCTTTAAGGCAGGCTTTGGTCCTCTCCTTGACGAGATCTGGACACGGGGAGACAATCAAACCCCAGGGAGTGACCCCGAGACACCGACTGCCAGGTGCAGGACACGGTTTCCATTGGCAGCTGCCATCCCCTGGCAGTGCCAGTGCTGTCCCTACTGTCCCCTGGGAGCTCATCCCTCCTGCCAGGCCAGCTCTGCACCCAGCTCTGCCCTTGGCAGGTGATGGATGCCCGCTCTGCTCCTTCCCCACGTTAGCGAGGCCGTAAACAGAGAGAAAACAGAGGAGCAGCCCCATAAAAGCACCAAACAGCAGAGATCAGGGGACAGAGCCATCCGTCACCGGCTGCAGGTGGCATTAAACCCAGCAGGGTTTGTTCTCCTGGAGATGGGAACGGCAGCAGTAAATGGCACTGAACTAATCTGGCCTCCAGATAAAATATTTACAGTGACAGCAGAAAATAAAAACAATGGGAGTGGGCAGAGAGGGCAGAGGGACACCAGCATGCATAGAAAATGGGAAAAATTATTTCTTTTCTCAAACAATCTTGATAACTTTTGATAGGTGTTTACTTTTAGTGTAAATCTGCTGTAATTCCAAGGGGTCCTGGGGGTGGGAAGTCAGTCCCTTATGGTGGACAACACCTGGGACACCTGGCATGGCAGGAAGGGAGACAGCTGGCACCTGCCCAGGGGTCAAGAAGATTTTCCTACTCAAAGTTTGGGTACCTTGTCTGTGATGAGCACCAGGAACGGTCCTGGATGCGGAGCTGGGACCTGCAGGGTAGAAATTTCTCAATTAAAGGAAGTTCTGCAATCCCAGCTGAGAATTTTGCACTGTTATGGGACCAGTCAGGTGTTCTGCTCTGGAGAGAACTGCAGGAAATAACTCATAAAATAGCTAATAACTAATTAAAATTAACTGATTACTAATAAAAAAAAAATAGATAAAACCTAAAAAATAAACTAATAATTAAAAACTAATAACTAATAAAAATAAAATGGCTAATAACTGGTAAAATAGCTGCAAACAGCTATTATATTATCAAACAGCTGGAACTGGTTCAGGAGCACAAATGAGCAACAAATGGCCCCAGAACTGCAGCAAAATCCTGAATCCTGCAGGCAGAAGCGTGCTGCCCTGGCCTGGGGGGAGAATGGCTCGGTTTAGCCCCAGATCAGGTTCCTGCACAGCCTGAGATGCCCCTGAACCCTGCCCGATTGCTCCGGGTGAGCCCAGCCGGGCCCTGCTGCCCCAGTCGCAGCAGGTAAAGGTGGCATTGTAAGGTAAGGGGTCATTGTCCAGATGGGGGACAGAGCCATGGCACCTGGTTCAGGAAGGGCCATTTCAGGCTGCTGGGAACAGACGCTGCTGTGTAACACAAAAATTAGGAATTTTTGACAGCCAGGGGCTTTAGGAATTAGGAATTGTTCTAAAGCCCAGCCTGTCTCAGCTTTCTACAGCCACCCTGATTGCTGGGACTCAACCTTTCCCCTCCCGCCTCAGAGACTCCATGTAAGGGCAAACTGAAACTTCTGGATGTAAATTTTCCATAAAGAGGAGATGAACAGGAATGTTCTAATGCCCAAGTGCTGAATTTATGAACTTGACCATGTTAACCTTTTGGTTTATGGCCGTCCTATAAAACGCAGCCAGAGTCCAACACCTGAGCTGTGCTGCCTGGGAGGGGTGGGCTCCTGAGGATGGAACCTTCATCCCTCTGGACAGATCCCAAGGGACACGGGGGTGAGGACAGAGGTGTCTCTGTGCTCAGTTATGCCCAGAGCCAGTGTCGATGGTGACAAAGTGATGGCACTCACACTTGCTGCTCCTCATGGTCCCTGAAGGCTCTGCAGGGTTGGGTTGTGCTCTGTGGACCCACACACCCCCCCCCCCAACCAGTTTAATGTGATTTTAGTGTCTATTATTGGGGCACCAATTATCAGCCATGAAGTCACCAGGGACTTGGTGAGATGGTCAAAGAATTTGAATTTATTGTGAAGTACAACAATGCTTATGTACTTATTCTAGGAAGACTTGTAATGTTTTACTGGAATGACTGGGTTAATCATCATATAAATAAACTCACCCATTTTAAACATGTCCCTCCTGCTTAGAGAAGTTGATTCACCCTTCTCCCTGTCCCAATCTGATCCAATCTTCTTGCAATCTTGATTTAATCCTCAAAGTTCTCTTTGCTGTTGCCAAGGCATTTTGTCTGTCAAATCTCTTGTGCAAATGAGGTCCAAAGTCCTTCATGTGTCTTGTGTATCTCAATATCCATAATGTGCTGTAAGGGTCTAAAGGCTGTGAAGGGCAGCTCATGGGAGAAAGGAGGGGAGAGCATTTATAAATGCAGCACTCCAGCCAGACCTGGGGGTGTTTCTGTCCTCAGGTCTGAAGATGAAGAGAGGCAGAGGAAAAAATGAAGATATCTGTGTGCTCTGTGGGTGGGGTTTGAGCTGTGGGCTCTCTGAGAGGGCTCGGGGGGGTCTGAGGGGGTCTGGGTGTCACTGAGTGAGTGCAGGAACTCATTTACCTGAGAAAATGCAGCTTCTGGAGCCCCTCACCCTGCCCAGGCTGGCTCCAGGTCTATGCCCTGTTCACAGCCAGCCCAGGACAGGGCTGAGACCCAGCACATCCAGGGCTGCTCCTGCTCCTGGAGCTGCTCCTCTTCCTCTGCAAAGCTCTCCTGGAACTCTAACCCCAAACCAGCAAAGCCTCAGCCAGGATAAACCAAATTCCACTGCTCCTCAGCCAGAATAAACCAAACTCCACTGCTCTTCAGCCAGGGTAAACCAAATTCCACTGCTCCGCAGCCAGAGTAAACCAAATTCCACTGCTCCTCAGGCAGAATAAACCAAATTCTGCTGCTCCCTGCCCCAGCCAGCTCAGCTGTGTCCTCCCGATCCCAGGAGGGGTCACAGGGGCTGGGGGGACCTGGAGCAACCACAGCTTTGTCCCCATCCCCACGGGCAGCCAGGAATTGCCAGGGGACACCTGAATTCAATCGATTCCATCCCCACTGAGGGGAAAGTGAGGGTTTGTGTGAGCTAAAAAAGAATTCCACTCACACTGAGGGCCAAGTGTGGGTTTGTGGGAGCTGAAGAGCTCTTTAATGGGGTCTTTTATTCACAGCCAGCCAGAGGCAGGCCCTGGGTTTGTCCCCTGCTTTCCAGGAGCTGCAGGCACCCCTTCAATCCCAGCGCCTGGGCAATCCCTGCAGAATAAGGGCCCTGGGCAGGTCCACCCTGGCAGTGCTGAGCCTGCCCACAGGAGCCCATCAGAGCCTCTCCTGTGCCATTCCAGGCCTTTCTCCAGCACGGAACTCTGAGTGCAGCCCCGTGTGGCTGCACCAGCCACCAGCAGCTCTGGGCTGAGGTGGCACAAGCAAAAAAAAAGATATCCTGGCAGATGAGCTCAATCTCTGAGTGCTTTGCCATCTCCCCGCTGCTGTTTTACACTGATGAGCTCGTTAGGAAAACAAGCTGTCGCCTCCCCCTCACCCCAGCCATGGAAAGGGCTGGTTTTATTTCTCTGGCAGCTCTGGGACACTGAGGGCACTCGGGGGGTGGATTTACATGGAAATGAGCAGCAGTGGGGTGTGGGTTATCTCCCAGCTTGGGAGCACAACCCATAGTGCAGTGACAGAGAACATCCATGGCCTCAGCAGAGCTCCTGGAATCCTCCTGGAGTGCTTATCCCGATCTGGAACAGCTCCAGAGCACCTCCTGTGCAAGCACCTGGCTGTTGGGAGGACACAGAGCAGCACCAAGTGCTGGGGAATCCTGCTGGGATCCCTAAAACCTGGGGCTGAGCCCCCTAGGGATGATGTCACTTAGCCAGAGCCACTGCTGGCAAAGGGAAAAGAAACATTCTGTGGATATTAATGGATTGTTTAGCTCTGGTTTCTGTGGGGAGAGCTGGATGGACAGGCTGGGGACATAACTGTTTGGCTTTTAACTACCACAGAGAGCTGATAATGCCCAGGATGAGCTTTTGGGGCACGAACACTCACAAGAGGAGCTGTGGATGAGCTTTTATCCAGGGAGAGGAGTGCTGCTGTCAGGGGTGCAGACGGACTGGTTTATCCTGTGCCCTGCTGCCAGGATTGCAGGAAAAGGTGCTGAGACTGGAAAGGTAAAATTAGTTCCTGCAGTGGTGCCACCCAGTCCTCTGGTTTTAAACAGGTGGAAAGAACAAAGTTCAGTTTCATGACCTGCTGCAAACCCAGGGAGCTTTGGAATAAGGCAAAAAGGGTGGTTATTCCAACAAAAAAATTCCAATTCCCTCGAGGTTTCATGGGAATTTCAGTGCATGAATTCCCTCCCTCAGGGATGGGGCACAGGGGCTGTAGCTGGGGGTGATTTGGTGTCCTGGGAACCAAAATGTTTCTGAAGGAAAGGCTTTGCTGGACCCTGCCAGGTCAGCAGGGACCTGCTGAGCCTTGTGCTGCTCCCCCTCTCTGCCATGGGGGACCTCAGGAGCTCTGCACGTCCCAGGGAACTCTGCCTCACCCTCTGAGGGGTGTCTGCAAGCCTGGACTCGGGGCTGTGTTAGCTTCCTCCCCTTCCTCCTCCTCCATCAGGAGCTGCCTCGCTTTCCCAAGGGAATTGACTTTCCCCAGAGTCCTTGGGGGAAGTTTTCCATGTGTCTGCAAGGACCCTCCACACTGGGAGCCATTTCTGCTGACCAGCACTCTCTGCCTGAGGTGCTGCCCCTTTATCTCCTCTGTCTCTGGAGGCTCCAGCAGCTCTGAGCAGGCCTGGCCAGCTCTGCTGCCCCAGCTCCCATCCCAGCAGTGCTGCAGTCAGGAACGGGCTCTGGGTTGGAGTCCTTTCACCTGCCCCTGCTCTCCCTCCCTCCTGGCCATGGATATCTGTCCCTGGATGAGCAGAGCTCAGCTCTGACTGCTGGCTGGGGACCTCAGTGCTGCACAAAACCACTTGTGTTCAATCCTTGCCCATCCATCACCCCCTAATGAGGGTCCTGTGCCAGCTCCAGGGGTTGTCCTGGTGTTCCTGGTGGCCTCAGGGAGCAGGGCCTGCCTGGAGCAGCCCCAGGCCCTCCTGGACTGGGACCCTGTTCTTGCTGCCTCTTTTAATTTGGTCTTTTTTTACCTGTGGAAATCAACAATCATGAAGGGAGGTTTCTAAAAGCTGAAGAGCCCTTCTTTTTAACCAATTATGAGGTGATTATATTCCCTCTTGACAATGTCAGGGAAGGCAGGAGTGGCTCCCTTTCACTGCCAGTCTGTCCTTGCCTTTCCCACTCTATTTTCATGCAGTGTTTGCTGTTGGTGCCAATCCTCCAAGGAGTACAAAAACTGCTCCCAGTTATTTAAAACCTGCTATAAAAAGCTCCTCCCATGGATCCTGAAGGCCCCTAGGCCTGGTCTTGCACTCCAGAGGAGCAATAAAGCCAAGCCAAGGGGCTGAAGCCCCTCCTGAGGGTGTCAGAGCACACCGAAAAGCAAGAGGCCACCCTTGCCCAGCTGCAGAGTTGGACAAGCGAGTCTTCAGCGCAGTGGCAGGGATTTGCAGAGAAATAAAAATAGCTGGGAAGGAAGAGGAGGAAGCTGCTGGGCCAGAGCAGCTTCCTGAGCATTTCCAGCTCAATGGGGTTTGATTGCTCCACACCTGCCCGCTCCTCCGAGGCTGAGGCAGGAAAAATAATCTCCCCTGATATGCAAATCCAGCAAATCTCAACACAGCCGAGGAGAGCGAAAAATAAATCTGCAGATCCAAGGCACCAACTCCAAACCGTTCCTGGAGAGAGATTTGACTGATTTCCCCCTTTTCCCTGGCTCAGGAGTGAGGGAATGAAGGATTCTCATTCCTTTTACACCATCTTGGAAAAAATATGAGCAAAGACTTCTGTGCTGTTCTGGAGTAATCAGGGGATTCCCAACAGACCTCCTCAAGTTCCAACCCCAAAGTTCCATCTCCAATCTCCTGAAGTTCCAACCCCAGATGTTTTGGGATGAGTGCTCCCTCTTCCACCAGGAAAGCTCCCCAGACGCAGGGATCTGAGAACAGCTTCCACAGAACCAGAGTTCCCTCAGATTGGGTTCATATCTCACAAACCTGGGCTGTGCTGCTGTGAGTGCCACTCCCCAGCTCCCATTTTTAAGGAGTTTAATTTTCATGGATAAGTAGAATAAATAAAACATTGGGAAGGGAGAAACTTTACAGGAAGATGCAGAAAGGGTGGAAAGCAAGAACTGTGTCACAAAAATGGCTCCAGTTCCTGATGAGAATCTGCTCTGGTTTGTGTCCCCTACTTTAGGAAAAGCTCTCACCTGTGGGGGAACCAGGTGTCAAAACAATGCTGGGACAGGGAACCCCAAATCCAAAATAAATAATTAACAGTGAATTGATTGTGTAGGACATTAATTGAGATTTAAAACACATCCATTGAGGTGCCCATGTAACTAAGTCCCAAAAACAGAGGCAATAAACCTGTAGTTAATCCAAAAATCTTGGGGGTTTGGAACTTCCACTCTTGCCTGCACAATCCCAGATCAATTAATACCCCTGAGATGACCAATTAGCACCCCGAGTGATCATCTCAGGGGGTGTTAATTGAACATCTTGATTGATACATTGAGACAGTCCCATATTGAATTTAACTGGAGACCAAGGATTTAAGAGCCCAGAGGTCTCAGCCAGTTCAGGCCTTGCTGGCTTTGGAAATGCCCAGTTTGTGTGGGCAGAGCTGTTCCTGGCTGCTCCCAGCCCAGGATGGACACCGAGCAGCCAGGCAGGGGCTGGGCTCCTTGGAGTTCCATGGGGGTTTGGGGACACAGCACCCACAGCAAGCCGGGGATGGAGCAGGGAGGATGGGAAGGGTTAAAACAGGGACATGGGCCAGGAGAAAGAGCAGGGTTTGGAATTGTTTCTGCTCAAAGACCAACCTGGCACCTGGGAGAGGTCAGAAAATGGATCTGTACCTCAGTGGGAGGAAATCCTGTGTGTGCTTTGGGTTAGTTTGTGTCTGCTAAGGAGGAGCTTTCTCCCTGAGCTAAGGGTTGGTAACAGGTCCATTTCTATGGATAAACCTATGGAATTCTGGCCAGCGAGAGTCCTTCAGTAGCAGGATCACAGCCCCAGCCCATCAGAGAGGATTTCACAGTCTGGGCACAACCCACAGCACCAAACTCCTGCCTGCAGCCTCGCCCTGGAGAGGGATCTTTTGGAATCCCAGAACTTCCCACAAGCTAAAGGACACATCCCTGGTTTAAGGCTCCTTTCCAAAATCCAGTTTTGGTATTTTTTTATGTGTGCAGTGTTTCACCAGTTCTCCAGCAGCATCTGAACACGATTACAGTTAATTAACCCCATGAAATATTCTGTGTTTTTAGAAAAGAGCCCAGGCATCATCACTTACCTGAAATCCAAGTGCTGCCTTGGAGTGCAGTGCTGACAGTGAGGATATTTTATATTCTTTATTTCAATACAACTGATTGCTGGAAATACTCATTTCCATTAACAAATGTTGGAATTGTGTATTTAGGGAACACTCCATGTTCTCCATCCACACTGTGATTCTGAAGGATGGAGTCATAAAAATGGAAAGATTTTAGCCTTTTTTCTTTCAAGGTAGGAGCACCTTGAAGAGTCTTAGAACTATTTTGGGCTGGGAAACCCATTTTTCTGATCAGCAATAAGTGCACCTGACTCTGCTGAAAGCAGTGGTCCTTAACAGAGAGACAGGAGGGTTTATGTTCATTAACCAGACTTCAAACCCTCGTCTCTCTGGCAGATAAATGATGTGGATATTTTTAATCCACTGCCTTGACTTAGCATTTTCTCCTTTCTCAGCTCTCCAAAAGATAACATCCAGATGAGCAGCTGATAATTAGTCCCAAAGGGCCCCATGTACAATTTGATTTCAAAGGGGGACTTTCATGTTAGATATTGATTAAAAAAAAAAATAAAAGTGGCCTTTTCATCAAAAAGCAGCCTCAGAGTGCTCTGTGTGCCAGGAGCTTCCCTTCCTTAGCCCTGCCCACGTGGGGCCACCTGGCAAACCGAAAAACCTCAGGTTTATTTATTAAAACTCATTTATTGTCTCCAGACAGGCTGAGAAACAGAATTGATTTGTTTGAAGGCCAGGCCTGTGTGTTATAATCAAACTGTGCCTGCTCCCAGCCTGGTGCTCTCTGTGATGAAAGAGCTGAAGATTCCCAAATTCTGGAGATCAAAGGAGCAGCAGTGGGAGCGGGAGATGCAGGGAGCTGAGCATGGGAAGGGGTGAAGCCTCTCCAAGGCAGAGCCAGCAGGGCCAGAGCAACTCCTGGAACCCAAGGTGATCCTCTCAGGGGTGTTAATTGATCATCTCAGGGGCTGTTAATTGATCTGGGATCGTGCAAGGGTGGGGGAAAGCTCCAAACCCCCCACCAGGTTCTTGGATTAACTCCAGGTTTATTGCTCTGGTATTGGGAATTAATCACACAGGATGTGTTTTAAATCTCAATTAATGTCCTGTACAATCAATTCACTGTTAATTAATCCAAAGGGCTGATTCAGTGGGAAGAGAGCTCACTGTGCACAAAGTGCTCCCATTCCTGCCTGGGCTGCAGGAAATCCCAGCCCTGGGGTTTGCCAGCTTTGGGATTTACCAGCCCTGGGGATTGCCAGATTTGGGGTTTACCAACTTTGGGGTTCACCAGCCCTGGGGTTTTCCAGCTTTCCTGGTTATTTAGGGGGTTCAGGAGGCCAGAAACCAGAACAGACCTGAACTGCAAGGTCAGACACTTCCAGGGGCTTTGCCTCCCTCTGCTTGGAATATCTGAGGTGAAAAAGCAGGAAGGAGCTGAAACCCAAACAAATCTGCTTTCAAAAGCAAAGGGACAACAGTGACATTTCAGATATTTATTACATATATTAAATTCTGCATTTCAGTCTAATTAAATTTCATATTTAATTCCAATCAGGATCAGCATTGTCTGGCTGAACAAGGAGTGGCTTGATCTTTCTCTCAGCCAGATATAGGATTTTGGGGTTGGATTTTTATGTAGAAATCCTTGGGGTTTGGAATTAGACCTATTTTTGGATTTTTTAATCCTTTTTCTGGAAGTGTTGAGCCAGGCTGGTCCTGGAGCAGCCTGAGCTCTGCCTGGGCACTCTTCTCTCTCATTTAGGAAGATGAAAAGAGAAAATTCTCCTGGAGTCATTTCCCTGCAGAGGCTGAAACTTCCAGACCCCAGCTAGTGAGCCCTTCCCATGTGGAGCTGGAGGGAAGGAAAACGTCTAATTCCACGGAATCTGGGAACCCAAGCTCTCCTCACCTGCTGGAACCCCCAGCAGGACCCCAAAAGGCTTTGAAAGAATCCAGAATTCACCCATCAGGGATCCCCTCTTCCCCTGGGAGGAAAGGAAATTTTATCAGGCACCATGGTGGAAGGGAAATTAAAGACTGAATCAAAGAGACAATGACTGAAGAATTAATTCTTTTCTGTCCTGTGAATTCAGAGCACAAACTGACAAATTTATGTTCCTGCAAGGGAAACCTCTTAAATAAAAGCAAGAGCAGGGAGGGGGAAAGAGGAGAAGGAGGAGGGGGAGAAGGAGAAAGGGAAAACTGCTCGGAGCTATAACAGACCACAGGCAAGAACTCTTCATTAGCGCCTTCATTTTAAGCCAGGTGCATTTAAGGAGTTTTGCCACCCTCTTAAAAGTTCATTTTCTCCTTGTGCAGCACTTTCTGGGTGCATAAATCTTTCATATTCTCATTTCCACTGGCCCCACACAGCTATAGCTGGGCTCAGCAGAGTTGAAGTTGTCTCCCTCAGACATTTCTTGTTCTGCAAGGAAAGAAGTTTCCAGCAAATCCATCATGAAATCTTTTCCAATTGGTGCCCTGGATGGGGGTGGTGTTGTTTTTTTAACTCAGAGAATTTATTTCTCACTCTGAGGAAAGCATCTGGAGCTTTCATTTGGAACCAGAAGTTTTGGGATCCAATTGAGGAGCTGCTGTCACTGGGAGCTGAATCAAGGCACTGGCACTGCTGCAAAGCAATAACTTTCTACTCAAACCAGTGAAAAATGTGATTTTTCTCTGTTAAAGAAAATAAAACCAGATTTCCTCAGAAAAGATATTTTCAGGTACAAAACCCCCAAAAACAACAATCCTGAGTGACTTTGGAATCTTTCCTTAAATGATAAAACTTGAAAGATTCAGCTGAGAGAACAAATTGTTTTGTTATTAAAAAAAAAATAATTGTTCGAGGCTAGGTTGGGCCTGGCTTGGGGCAAATTGGGCCAGTGGAATTTCATGGCCATGGGATTTAGGTCCCTTCCAATCCAACCAATTCTGTGATTCCCTCAGCACCGGCAGGGCTGTGGCATCCAGGGCTGGGGTTGGGGTGCTCAGATCCTTCCTGCACAGAGGGAGAAGGAGCCTGTGGATCCCTGACCCCTGCCCTGGCACATCCAGAGGGAGGAGAGACAGGCTTTAACACCATTCCAACCCCTTGGCTCCAGCTCCTCCCTGTTCTCCTGCTCCTTCTCCTGGATGGATTTTTGCATCACCTCTTTGTGCAGCTTTTCTTGACACCCCACTGAATGCAGAATGAAAGATTTAAAAATTAATATTTTCTTCTATTTCACTGAAGGGAAAGGCAAAAGAAAACAAAACAAAAAAGAAATTAAAACAGCCCACAAGCTCTGAGAGATGAACACAGCCTGGGTCAATAACTGAGAGAGTTTCAGAGACCACAGCTGGCAAGTGCTGCTTGGCCTGATTAATTTTATATATTTTTAAACTATTTGTTATGTTGTAAATCTTCAGAGCCCCTGGGACTGCAGCATTCCTGCTCCTGGTGCATTCCTGCTCCTGGTGCTCCAGACTGACAATTCTGGGAGTCCCAGTGGCTGCTGCTAAAATCCGACTCTCACTGACAGCTCGGGGGTTTTGAACAATTTCCTCCACAGCAGGTCCTGCCTTTCTTAGACTTCTGCTCCTGAAACTGCCTCAGACCCAGGGAGGATGGAAAACCCTCTGGGAATGCGTCCTGGAATGGGTTGAGCTGGTGCATCCGGGCCAAAAAAAAAGGGGATTTTGTGGCAGTCAGTGATTTGAGGGACAGCAACAGCAGCTCTGGGCTTGTCCTCAGTGCGGGAGGATCCTGGCAGGGAGATCCAAACAGCCAGACTGGGACACTGGAGGTGGGAAAGCCTTGGGATGAATCAAACAGCTCACTGGGAGCTGTCCTGAGCCTGAGGGAACTGAGCCTCCACTCCAGGCTGGGGAGTGAAATGCTTGGGTTTCATTTCTCTCCCCGTCTCTTTGCTCCTGGTCTTCATTCGGATTTGGTAGTAGGGAAAATTCCTTCATGGAAGGAGCTGTCCAGCCCTGGAAAAGGCTGCCCAGGGCAGTGGTGGAGTCCCCATCCCTGGAAACGTTCCAGAAATGAGTGGATGTGGCACTCCAGGGCTTGGGTTGGTGCAGAACACAGTGCTGGTGCTGGTTGATGGCTTGCCTTGGGGATCTAAAAGGTCTTTTCCAACCCAAAGGATCCTGTGGCTGGAATATTTTCAGGAATTGCCCCTGGAAATCCCTGTTGGAAGCCTGAGCAGAGCAGCTCTGGGTGCTGTGGTTTCTCAGCTCCGACAATTCCATCTCTTGCAGCATCAGCCGCTTTCCCAGGTGGGTTCTAACCCCGATTTTATCCAAGCCCGGCCATTTCCTGGCGCTGGTTTTTTTTTTTTCCTCCAGCTTTTGCCCTTTCCCTGCTCCAAGGGAAGGTGGGAGGGATGAGCCCGAGTGCCCTGAAGGACGGTGGTGATGGGCAGATGGCACCAACACAAAACAGACAAAAACCTCCCTGTCAGCTGCGGGAACCTCCCGGGAGATAAAAACATCTCGGGGGAGCGGAAAGGCTCTGCTTCCCCCGGGCTCCGGCCCCGGCCCGGAGAGCAGGGGGATGGCGCAGGGAGCTGCCGCTAATTTATGCAGATTGCTCCTTAATGAGGCTGATGGAAGAGCGGCCACTGGGGACATGGGAGGTGCCTTTTGGGAAGGGAATATTCTCTCTTTTCCAGGATTTTCCAGGGCTTTCAGCAGGCTGGGAATAGCCTTGGAATGCTATGGAGGGTTTGGCGATGCTCTGGTCACATCAAGGGCCCAAAGTTCCATCATCCTCTCACCCCCCCCCCCCCCCCCCCATGCCACATTCCCTGCCTCAGCTTTCCTTCCTCACCTAGGATGAAATTTTCCAAAGAAATTTCCCCTAATATCCGGTCTAAACTTCCACAGAAATCATAATTTCCAAAGTAAGCCAGGTAAAGTTTTGTTTGAAACTCAAATGGATCCTGGAAGGTTTGTTTCAGTGCAAAATGGAATATTCTGTTTGGAATTCAGCCCTTTTGGGAGAATGTTTGAGGTGTTGTCAGGTTTGGTTTCAAAGACAGCTTTTCTCCTGAGGGGGTGGGAGCAGTAATTTAAACTGAGCAAAAATCCAGCTGCCACCAGAGGTTCTCCTGCCTGGATTCTTCCTGATACTTGATCCACAATGTGAATACTCAGGATTCCCCTGAAACACCAATATTCTATGTCACAGAAATCATTTACCTGGCTCTGTTCCTATTTAACACCCTTTAAATAAGGCAGATTTTCCTGTTTGCATTCTCCAGCACTTCCCACAGAGACCGAGCATGAGAAATGTTGATGTGTGGATGTTTCCATTCCAGTTCCTACCCTGCAGACCTGAAAGCATTCCCTGAAATCCTCTCTTCATGGAAGACCAGTTCTGGCACAGATTTCACAGAAAACCTCCAATTTGTCCACACAATAGCCATAATATTGGACCTAATTCTGCTGTTTACTGGAATGCCTGGAAAATGAAGGCAGAGGTAGCTTCAGGAGTTTCAAAGTGGTTTCAGAGCCTGACAGAACTGAGTTTTTCATTTGATTGCGTGATTAATGAGGTGTCACCTCCAGCCTGGACAGGTGTGGCCATTCCCACATGCCAGCCTGGCCATGGCTGCTGGGCTCTAATCCACACAAAGGAAAGGTTTATACTTGATTTTAGGGCTGGTTTTAGGGTTCTACATCTAACCCCCAGTCCAGGCCTGGGCTCCTTGGACAGGTTTTACTACAAGTAAAGAGCTGTTCTGCCAAAACCTCCCAGGACTTTTTTACTTTATGAAATTCCTAATCAAACCAAGCTCCAGGGAGTGGGGGATGCTGTGCAAACCCTAGAGACCCCGGTTCCTACCACAGAGAGGAACACAGGGATGAAAATAAGTCCTGCAAGAGGTTTTCATGGAATCAGGGAAAGGTTCTTCCCCCAGAGGGTGCTGGCACTGCCCAGGCTCCCCGGGGAATGGGCACGGCCCCGAGGCTGCCAGAGCTCCAGAAGCCTTTGGACAGCACTGCAATAATGCCCAGGATGGGGTTGTTGGGGGTCTGGGCAGGGCCAGGAGCTGGACTGGTGATCCCTGTGGGTCCCCTACGATTCTGGATATTCTGATTCTGTGATGGAAGCACAGAATGGTTGGATTGGGACATTAAGGATCACCCAGTCCCCACCAGTTTGCAGCAGCAGACTCAGCCTTGCCCCTTGGTTCCTCTGCCCTGGGCCCAGGACCACACCTGGGGCTCAGCCAAGACAAACTCACAGGCAGGAGTTTTCCAGATCCCATTATCCAACCTGCAGAAGATTCCTTGGTGTGTTCTGAGCTGGATCCCTCAGCCAGAACTCCCCCGGCTGTACTTTGGTGAGAAGCAGCTCCTGGTGCAGTGCCAGTGCAGCCCTGGAACTCTGTCAGCAGCTGAACCTCTGCAGGAGCCCCGAGGCTGCTCAGCACCACCCAGTGCTCCCACTGATCACCTGCAAACCCCACTGCTGGACTGACCACCAACCCTGCTGGACTGACCACCAAACCCTGCTGGACTGACCACCCCACTGCTGGACTGACCACCAACCCTGCTTGACTGACCACCAACCCTGCTGGACTGACCACCAAACCCTGCTGGACTGACCACCAGCCCTGCTGGACTGACCACCAACCCTGCTGGACTGACCACCAGCCCTGCTGGACTGACCACCAAACCCTGCTGGACTGACCACCAACCCTGCTGGACTGACCACCCCACTGCTGGACTGACCACCAACCCTGCTGGACTGACCACCAGCCCTGCTGGACTGACCACCAAACCCTGCTGGACTGACCACCTCACTGCTGGACTGACCACCAACCCTGCTGGATTGACCACCCCACTGCTGGACTGACCACCAAACCCTGCTGGACTGACCACCTCACTGCTGGACTGACCACCAACCCTGCTGGACTGACCACCAAACCCTGCTGGACTGACCACCCCACTGCTGGACTGACCACCAACCCTGCTGGACTGACCACCAACCCTGCTGGACTGACCACCAAACCCTGCTGGACTGACCACCAGCCCTGCTGGACTGACCACCAACCCTGCTGGACTGACCACCAGCCCTGCTGGACTGACCACCAAACCCTGCTGGACTGACCACCAACCCTGCTGGACTGACCACCAACCCTGCTGGATTGACCACCCCACTGCTGGACTGACCACCAAACCCTGCTGGACTGACCACCTCACTGCTGGACTGACCACCAACCCTGCTGGATTGACCACAAACTCTGCTGGACTGACCACCTCACTGCTGGACTGACCACCAGCCCTGCTGGACTGACCACCAAACCCTGCTGGACTGACCACCTCACTGCTGGACTGACCACCAACCCTGCTGGACTGACCACCTCACTGCTGGACTGACCACCAAACCCTGCTGGACTGACCACCAACCCTGCTGGACTGACCACCAAACCCTGCTGGACTGACCACCTCACTGCTGGACTGACCACCAACCCTGCTGGACTGACCACCACCCTGCTGGACTGACCACCAAACCCTGCTGGACTGACCACCAGCCCTGCTGGACTGACCACCAAACCCTGCTGGACTGACCACCTCACTGCTGGACTGACCACCAACCCTGCTGGACTGACCACCTCACTGCTGGACTGACCACCAAACCCTGCTGGACTGACCACCAGCCCTGCTGGACTGACCACCAAACCCTGCTGGACTGACCACTCCACTGCTGGACTGACCACCAGCCCTGCTGGACTGACCATCAGCCCTGCTGGACTGACCACCAACCCTGCTGGACTGACCACCAGCCCTGCTGGACTGACCACCAAACCCTGCTGGACTGACCACTCCACTGCTGGACTGACCATCAGCCCTGCTGGACTGACCACCAGCCCTGCTGGACTGACCACTCCACTGCTGGACTGACCACCAACCCTGCTGGACTGACCACCAGCCCTGCTGGACTGACCACTCCACTGCTGGACTGACCACCAAACCCTGCTGGACTGACCACAAACTCTGCTGGACTGACCACCAACCCTGCTGGACTGACCACCAATTCTGCTGGACTGACCACCAAACCCTGCTGGACTGACCACCAACCCTGCTGGACTGACCACAAACTCTGCTGGACTGACCACCAACCCTGCTGGACTGACACAAACCCTGCTGGCTCCTCCTTCCCCCTGCCCAGATCTGCTCCATCTCCTGCTGCCTTCCCAAACCAACCCTTCCTGCTTCCAGCTGAATCCTTTCCAAACCAGCTCCGCCTCTGGAAAAACCCAGAGTGATTCCAGCTGCACTGGGATGGGAGCCATTCCCTGGCTCCCATTTGGAACGCAGAGGAGCTGCTACTGCTGCTGCTGGGAACAAACAGATGCTCCATCTGAAGAAGTTACCGAGTTCTCCTGTCTTTAATTCCTGACCATGTTTATGTAAAATTAATTGCATCACATGTTCTGTGTATCTTTTAATTGCAAAACCAATTAACTTTAAAATGTTCTGCTTTGTAGTTCTCCTAATGAATGGCATCATTTGAGCTGGCTTTACAAAATCCATCTTTTGTTGGGACTGGGCAGGGAGCCATCCTCAGTTATCCCTGCGCGTGAGTTCCCCTTGGCTGAGCCAGCTCCGAGCAGTTGATGCACTGAAGTTGCTTCACAGGCATCGGATTTTGGGGGAATCATCTGTAAAGAGACTTCACAGCCTTCCAGGGAAATGATGGATCCTTGGGAGGAGCGTGGCCAAGGTGTTGGGAAGGCTGATCCCAATGGGAATGTCCATCCCTGCAGCTGGGATTGGTGGCTGGGATGTCCAGAGCCTCTGCTGGGCCAGGGCAGCTCAGGCTGGAGATCAGGGCAAGGTTCTTCCCCAGAGGGTGCTGGCACTGCCCAGGCTCCCCAGGGAATGGGCACAGCCCCGAGGCTGCCAGAGTTCCAGGGATGCCCAGGGTGGGGTTGGTGGGGGATCTGGGCAGGAACAGGGGTGGATCCATGATCCACTTATCCCTCCCAGCTCAGAACATTCCCTGATTCCATGACTCAGCAGCAAGGGTGGTACCTGGGGTGGGACAGACCCCAGAGAGCCAGGCTCACTCCCTCAGGACACTGGGAGCAGCTGACCCCGCTGGGGATCCCATTCCTCCCAGCACACCTGGATCCTTCCTCCAGCAGCACCAGGGCTCCAGAGTGGCACAGGAGGGAGGAAGAGCCAGCTCTTTCTGCTGCCTTCCCTCACACCTGGGATCAGAGGCACTGCCTGGGCCTTCCCAAGGACATTTCTGCCCCTCTGGATCCTGGCAGCGAAGGGCAGAGCCCTGCAGGCACAGCCTGTCCCATTCCAGGCTGGAGGGGCCAAGAGACCCCAGAGCAGAGCTGTGCTAGAGGGGCTCTGCCTGGCAGAGAAAACAGGGCAAGGAGAGGACTTGGGAAAATTCTCAGGATGGACCTTTGGACATCTCCCATCACACCCTGACTCCCAGGATCTGCGTGGATTTAATTTTTATACAGGAAAAAAATCAATACTCAGCCTATAATTGAAGGTTTTCCTTTAAAAAAACAACTCAAACATTTTTGCAACAGAGCTGATTATTTTTGTTGTGATTTGAGGATTTTCATGGTTTCCTGCTGTCGTACACGTCAGGGGTTGAGTTTTGTGTTTGTAATTAAGATCAGCAATAGAAAAATGGAGCTGTGCAGCTCGGCATAGCTCAGGAAATGTGTCACTGCTGAAGAAATTGATTTTGTTTCCTGAGCTTCTGTCCCCTTGCCAAAGTTTGGGGATATTTTGGCATTTAAGGCAGTGTATTAATTAGGGAAAATTATTAATTTAAGTAAAAGAAATAAGATACACATAGGATCTCTCCCCTTCCTTCTCCCCTCTGTTCCAGGAGTTGTAGGAACCAGGCAGTCACTGAGCCCCTTGTCCCCTCCCAGCTTTGGAGACAGTGACCTGTGGAACCAGAACCACCACAAAACCTCCTTTGCTCAGGAAACCAAGGGAAAATCACCAGGAATTTGAATAAACAACAGGGCCAGACCCCCATGCTCCCACCTAGAGCGTTGTTATCCCTCATTCCTAACGGAGGAACCACTGAGGTGCTTTTACATCCAGCCCTGATGGGTCCTGTGGGATCCAATCCCTCAGGGCTCGGCACACCGGGAAAAGCCCTTCCGTCCACCTCAGAGCTGCCCCTCCCCAGGGTGCAGGGGCAGCCAGGTCCATCCCTTGGGGTGCCCATGGCAAACACCCCATTCCTGCCCTGAGGAGCTCGGCTACACCCAGGAGTGCCCTGGGGCTCCCCAGCCCTGGCAGAGGGAGGCCAAACCATCCCCGCCCATCCCAAGCCATCCCCTCCCATCCCAAACTGTCCCCTCCCATCCCAAACCATCCCAAACCATCCCCGCCCATCCCAAGCTGTCCCCCCCATCCCAAGCTGTCCCCCCCCCATCCCAAGCTGTCCCCTCCATCCCAAGCTGTCCCTGCCGAGCTGGAGTAGTCCCGGGGCTCCCTGGGGTGCTGCAGACCCCAGTGCAGGCACAGATGGTGGCCTTGGGTCACCCTCCTGCTGCTCCCATCCCCGGCTGTGGCTAATTAACTGGAAATGTTCTGCCCCTGGTTGTTCCTGGGGACAGCTCTGGAAAATGTGCATGGAAAACGCTGGGAATGCTTCTCCCCTCCAAGGAATGGGAGGCAGGGATGTGATCCTCAGGGGAGTGGTGCAGTGGTCTTGGTGGAGCTCCCGGGATGTCTGTCCCAGCACAAGGATCTGCCCAAGACCCGTGGCTTTGGAATTTGCCAGGGTAGGAGTCCCAGGGAGGGGCTGATCCCTGTTCCCACCGTGTGCTGGGAGTGCCACCAGGAGCAGCAGCTGCCCTGTTTGTCCCCAGGGTGTCCCTTCAGAGGCATCACTCACCCCCAATGTCTGCCCAGGCCACGGTTTCTCCCCTGTTCCTGCTGCCCCCCAATCTGCTCTGCCCAAACACTTCAGTCCAGGTGACATTGCCATGGCTGTGAGGTGTCACTGACCAGCTGCCCTGGCCTGGGGCTGGACACCCCCAGGGTCCCTTCACATCCATCACAACCCCCACAAGGACTCTTCCCCCTTATTTCATCTTCACTTCTCTCCTTGGTACGAGCTGATTCCAGGAGAAGGTTTCTGCTCACCCGCACTCCTGTCTGCCCCCAGCAGATCCCTCAGCCTCAGCTGGGCAGTTCATTTGCTGTTAGTAATTAAATATTATTGTAATGTGGCGTGAGCCCTTTTAATCCGTGCCCAGCTGCTGAGCTGGAGTGAAGTTTTCCATGGATCACCTGGCAGTGAGGCCTGGGCCATGGGCCATTAATCTGGAATTATTCATTCCAACATGGAAGGAATAAATTGATATTAAAGCACAAGCTGAACCTCCCGGCCACTTGTCCCACCTTCCTTTACAGGGGTACTCCACCCTGCCAACCCAAATTTGCTCTTCACAGAGCAGGTGATGAGTACATCAGTCAAAAACCTCAGGGGCTGCTTGTCCTGAGTCCTCTTGCAGAGCTGCTGGGGTAACAGGCTGGGAAAGGCAGGAGGCAGTGGCCAGGAGCCAACCCTGCTGTTTACTGAAACAAAAACAAATTGGAAAGGAAGGACAGCACTGGGCAGAAATGGTCAGTTTGGATGTGTGGGATCCCTAGCCAGTGAATGGACTTTGCTCACAAAGTCTGCTCCCTGCAGCTCCTGGGGGCTCCAGCACTGGCTCCATCTGTCCCCCTGGGTCTGGCAGGTTTGTCCCGAGGACCCTGCAGGTTCCCATAATGGAGATTCTGACCCTCTGACCCATTCAGGTGGGACCCCACCTGCAGAGCTGCCCCAGTTCTGAGCCCACAACAGCAGCAGCACCTGCAGCTGCTGGAGAGAGCCCAGAGGAACCCCCGGAGCTGCTGCAGGGCTGGAGCCCCTCTGGAGCCAGGCTGGGAGAGCTGGGGGTGCTCCCCTGGAGAGGAGAAGGCTCCAGGGAGAGCCCAGAGCCCTTGCAGGGCCTGAAGGGTTCCAGGGAAGGTTTTTGTAGGGCCTGTTGCAAAGGGGCAAAGGGTGATGTGTTAAACTGAAAGAAGAGTGAAGAGGTTTGTTACACTGAGGATGGCAATCTAGCACCTCAGTGGAAAGAGGAATTCTCAATCCTCTCCTCCTTTAGGAATAGGCAGGGAGGGACCCCCAGAGGAGCAGGCAAATGAGATAAGAGATGCGCAATCGACTTGTTAGAGGAGTTTATGGCTGTGATGAGCCTGACAAAACTTGAGGCCTCCTGGTGTTTTACTCCATCCCGCGGCCTCGTGAAATTAACGGCTGGGAAATGTAAAACTCATAAAAAGCTGTTTGTGCTCCCTGGGTGCAGAGCCAGGCTCTAGAATCCCTTATCAGCCGCAGTCAGAGCTTGCAGGGAGATGGATAAAGGCTGGAGAGCTTTATGACCAATGTTGACACAAGACAAGCGTTCTGAAACCTCCAACCCCACACAGCCACCAAGGGCTGCTGGAAGATGAGCCACGGCCAGGACAAAGCTCCATCTGTCCCTGCCCTGCTCCCAGCATTATCCCCAGCAGGAATGGGAACATTGGGACATGTACAGAGTGTCTGCTTCCACTGTGTAGGCAGGGTTAGATGGGATCTGGGGATAAATCCTTCCTTGGAAGGGTGGGGAGGGGCTGGGCTGGAATTGCCAGAGCAGCTGTGGCTGCCCCTGGATCCCTGGCAGTGCCCAAGGCCAGGCTGGACACTGGGGCTGGGAGCACCTGGGACAGTGGGAGGTGTCCCTGCCATGGTAGGAGTGGGATGGGATGAGCTTTCAAATCCCTTCCCACACAAATTATTCCACAATTCTCTGACCCCATGACATGACCAACATGAAAGTCTTTCCTTCCTCAGGGGGGAAAACTTGATATCCATCAATTTAATCACAAATATCACTCAGTTATTAATTTCTCTCTCCTCTTCTCATATCTTTACTTATTTTAAAAATGAAATATTTGTGGATCTGATGTTGGTTTCCTTGAGCTGCCTGGGTGAGTGCAAAGTTTGAGCTCAAACCAGGAGCCTTGGTGTTATTTGTAACCCTATCAGCAGGAGCTGCTCAGATTTGTCTCTGCTGGGTTGAGCTGAGAGCCTGAAGACAACTTGGTTTAATTTGTCAAGGCATTTTTAAGAGAATGCAGGAAAAAAAACCACCCCAGCAGCCTTCCAGAGTCTCTTTATTTGAAATTCAATAATGTCAGCAGCCAGCCAACCTTGCTTTATAACTTCAAGATAGAAGTGCTAAGTGGAGAATTACTTTGAATATTTTAAGTACAGCTGACCAGCTGCTTATTTAGATATATATAAAAATATATCACTGACAGGGTTTTATCACTCTGACAATATGAGGCTGTTTTAAAGGAAAAGTTTCGTTTTTTGGTGCTCACTGTGAGGCTTTCCTGAGCCTCTGGAATGGCACAGAGCAGAAATTTTAGTCACAAGCAGTCAAAATTCATGAGCCAGGCCTTGCTGAAAAAATTAAGACGAGGTTAAAAATCAGGGAACACAAACAAATATTTGCATTTCTTCCTTTTTGTTCTCACTGCTATACTCAAGGGTGTTTTCTCCTTTCTAAGCAAGCAGGAATCTTGAATACGAGTTAACTGACAGCTCAAGTTTAAAGATAGTGTTGTAAATAGACTTGCTAAATTACCAAACATTTGTCTGTTATTATCTTTGAAGAAATCTGTTAATTATTACATGACAGAGCAATATTTGTATTTTTTTTTCTAAGAATGAATTAAATTCCATACTAATGAAAGATAACTAGTGTTTGACAGAATTGGTGTTTACCTTACCCTACTACATTGAGAATTTAAAACTACATTTTAAATACTTGGATTTCTGCTATTCTGACAAACTCTGTCACCTTGACAACAACCATAAATGAATGCTTCCAGGTCAGCCTTACACTTTCTCTTCCCAAAGATCCAGAAAACTGGCTGGGGTTTATTTATTTATTTATTGTGAGAACAGAAGCTTTCACACCATGTGGCTCCCAGAAATGGAACGTCAGTTACATCAAATGGTCACACGATGGGACACGTCGGAGTCTGACGCTGCAGCTCCCTAAAATGAGATTTTCACACTTCCTACCTCAGTAACCGAGCTCCTTCCCAAGGTAGGACAGCTCCATAAAAAAAACACTGTGTAAGGGTTTGTGCTGTCCCAGAGGAGCAGAATCCCCTCCCAGGCCGGAGCTTTCCTGTGCCCACAGCAGGGTTTGGGAGAGCAGGAAGGGGGCTGGTGCAAGATGGGATGGAACAGGATCCGTGTCCCACCTGCTCCAAAAAAGCAGAAATGTCCCAGCCCTGTTAAAGGCAGGAGGCCCTGGCTGGGGCAGCAGGGCTGGGGTGGCCCAGCAGGTGACACTGGATTAACTGGGGGCAGTGAGGAGGAGGAGAGTCAGCTGCTCATGGCCATCAGGGGCTCCAAGGAACTGCTTAGGAAGAGATCCACAAGTCCTGGGGGGTGCTGGGGATGTGTCCTGCTCACAGGAAGGACATGGAGGGGCTGGAGCATGTCCAGGGAAGGGCCTGGAGCCCCAGGAGAGGCTGAGGGAGCTGGGAAAGGGGCTCAGCCTGGAGAAAAGGGGGATCAGGGGGACCTTGTGGCTCTGCACAACTCCCTCACTCTCCTCCATTCCCAGGGCAGGGGGTGGAAAAAGGTGAGGCCTCCAAACCATTCCATGAGACCAGGACTTTGTGGCATCACCTGCCTGAGTTTGTGAAAGGACAGGAGACCAGTGACAGGGAGGGACAGCTCTGGGGGACAGCCCTGAGGGACAGCTCTGGGTGTCCAGACCTGAGGGACAGCTCTGGGTGTCCAGCTCTGGGTACCCAGCTCTGAGGGACAGCAGGGAGCCCCACAGGACTTTAAAGGCAGAACAAACCGGGGCGGGGGGGGGGGGGAGGAGGAGGAGGAGGAGGAGGAGGAGGAGGAGGAGAAGGAAGAGGAAGAGAGGGGCATGGAAGCTGCTCAGGGATGATCCTGCTCTTACCCAGCTGTGACAGAGAAGAGCTGGGTGATGTGACCCAGACTGCTCAGAGCCCATCCTGATCCTGTGCTCCAGGAACTCAGAGCTCCAGTGACTCCATTTAACAAAGGCTGCAGGACAAAAGGTACTTCTCCTTCCCACTGAAGAGGCCACTTGAAGCCGTGCCATGTGCTGAGCTTCAGGGCAGTTTGCTGTTCTGCTGGATGGGAGATCCCTGTCCAGGTACTTGGGGGTTTCTGGAGGCTGCAGTGCCAATGGCAGTGAATGGTTTATTCACTGCAGGCTCTGTGTGATTCCACATGGGGTGCAGCTCCCTGGAATGCATTACAGCTCTTCCCAGCACGCAAGAGCTCCAGGACCACCCATATCCCAATTTCCTGGCTCAGTGACACCCAGGGCTGTGTGGCAGCAGATTCCAGGGTAATAAATCCCAGGGATTCAGGTGTAACTTTGGTGAGTGGGACAGGCAAGGTTACTCTGAATCTTCCTTGGAAATTCATTCTTTGCAGAAAATAAGGATCAACATCAAATCCAGGAAACTCAGCCTCGATAAACAGATGAGGCTGGAAAACATGGCAGGTCCAAAATAAAGGATTTAAATGGAAATGGCTGGAGCTGTGCCAGGGCCTGGAGGGACAGGACACAGGGAATGGCTCCCACTGCCAGAGGGCAGGGTTGGATGGAAGCTTGGGAATTGTTCCCTGGCAGGGTGGGGAGGGGAGGGGCTGGGCTGGAATTGCCAGAGCAGCTGTGGCTGCCCCTGGATCCCTGGCAGTGCCCAAGGCCAGGCTGGACACTGGGGCTGGGAACACCTGGGACAGTGGGAGGTGTCCCTGCCATGGCAGGGGTGGCACTGGCTGGGATTTAAAGTCCCTTCCACCCCAAACCATTCCAGGATTCCCTGTGGTGTCCAAGGGCTGTGTTGGAGCCACTGACACATGGTGGGGGTTACTCCAGGAGGTCTGGGGTGTGCAGGAGGCTGGGTCCCTCTGCTGACAGGAAAGCTGTGCCCTAGAGCAGCTCCAGAGCCCTTTGGGGTCGAGTTCCCTCCTGCTGAAAGGCTCTGGCAGGCATCAGCCACAGTCTGAGGGATTGGGCACTTCAGCACAGCCTGGCTGTGCACAGCCACAGCTCCAGTAAACCCCAGTGGGAACTCACAGATTCTTTACCCTTCTTGCCAGTCAGGACTGTCAAATAATTGAGGGGCCTCAGATATTATCCTGGAGTTCCCAGCATCCTCAATGGGGCTGGAGCCAGGGGGAAAATCCCACTGTGGAATGAAGGAAAAGGGCCTGGATGGGATAGGGAAGCAAAAGCCTGAGCTGCTGTCCTGGGTGGGAGCCCTGGAGCAGCTTCCCATGTGCTGAGATCCCCAGGGATGAACTATGGGATGGGCCCAGCAGAGAGCCTGCAGAGCACAGGGACTGCCACAGAGCCATCCTCAGGAACTTCAGACTCTGGATGGGAACAGGAGATTTGTCCTGAACTGAAATCTTCCCCTCATTTGGTACCTGTGGCTCCCTTTAATGAAGAAGAGTCAATTAAAACCACCCAGAGCCATGGAGAGATCAGCTCCTTCCACATTGCCCTGCTGTGCTTGGATGCAGCAGCCTCTGCCCCTTCCCAGAGAAGCCTCTGGCTGCAGTGATGTGTTTAACCTGCAGTCATGCAGGGATGGAGGGTGGGGTGTGCTAAAGCTTCCGTGCTCTGCTGCCACTGAGCCCAGAACTCTTAGGAGCTCACAGTGGCCAGGGATGTCACCAGGACGTCACCAGCACTGCCAGGCCCAGCTGAACTCTGGGGACACCCTGGGGTCACTCAGGATGTTTAGGGAACCTGGGCGTTTATGCATTCCCTGCAATCCCTGTGCACAGCAGCTCCAGGAAAAATCCCCTCCTGCCTCTCCTGTTAGCACAGAGATTCCTGAGAAGTGACCATCGGGTGTCCCTGTCCCTTTGCACCCTCAGGGGTCACTGTTCATTTCCTCTCTCAGGTGTCCTTGTCCCTTTGCACCCTTCCCACCATTCCCAGCTGCTCTGTCCCCTGCCATCCCTGCCGTGCCCTGTCCCTGCACAGCCCCTCCAGCTCCATGTGGAGCAAGCAGAGCTGTGTCCCTCTGCCCAGGCAGAGACAGGCCCTGGGATTCCAGGGGAAGGCAGAGGCTCCTTGAGGAAGGATTCCTGTTATTCTCTTGCTTTCCATCACCTTGGGTGCCTTTGTGCAGGCAGTGATTGAAATCAGCCCCGAGTGGAGCTGCCAGGAACACCTGGGCATGGAAGAGCAAACATTCCTTCATCCTTGAGCCCAGACAAGTCCCCATTTGTGAGAAACAACTGCTCACTTTAAAAATGTAAAAAGGTTTATTAAACCTTGACAAAAATTACAACAAAAGGACTACATAAGGAAAAATTCACAGTGCTGGGAGCTGCCCTCATGGATACCACATGGCCAGTTCATCTTCAAGATGGATGCTCAGGCTTTCATACCCCTGGGGTTGCATCAGCCAGCCCTGGCCCCTCCCAGAGTCTGTCAGTCAGCTCTTTGCCATTTATCAGTGGAGACTGCTAGCTTGACACTTGATTGGAGGTCAGGGGTTGCCATGCCTCAGTCCCTAAGCAATGAGCTTTTCCATTCCCACCTGCCCCATGCAAGGGACACATGTGCACACCTTGTACCTGTCCTAGACAACCCCGGCTGTCTGATGGCAACAATGCAGGGGGAAAGGGAACTATGGGGAGAACAGAGGACATCTAAACTACAATAACATAACTGTACATCATTAAAGCTTTTCTTAATATTCACAGAACAGTTATCCCCTAATTGTGAGAGCCAATCATCTCATTATCCATCTATAGCAAATCTGCCCCTGAATAGGCTTTGCCTTGAACTCCTCTCTTCCTGTTTGATTCTCCATCCAGCATTTGGTGTTGTTCTCTTTATCTTTCCCCCCTTCCACACATTAAATGTCTAATGTGAGCTGTGAGCAGTCAGGCCCCATAAAGTTTCAGAAGTTCTAATGTTCAATGCGTTTAAAACTCCAATCGAGTGAAAGAATAAATGAAATGCCTGCCAGAAGGCAAAGCCATTTCCCTACCTCAGAAATGGCCAGCGTGACAGGCAGACAAAGGGCTGTGATGGGAACAGTGCAGGGAGGAGCAGCAGGGCGAGCTGGGCTGGCAGCTCACAGATGGAGGAATCATTGCCTTGTGCTGCTGGTGCAGCCTGAGCTGAGCCTGTGCTCCATCCCACACTGCCCGGAGTGTTCCCTGTCAGCCAGCCCTTCCTGCCCTCCATCCCACACTGCCCGGAGTGTTCCTTGTCAGCCAGCCCTTCCTGCCCTCCATCCCACACTGCCCGGGGTGTTCCCTGCTCAGCCAGCCCTTCCTGCCCTCCATCCCACACTGCCCGGAGTGTTCCCTGTCAGCCAGCCCTTCCTGCCCTCCATCCCACACTGCCCGGGGTGTTCCCTGCTCAGCCAGCCCTTCCTGCCCTCCATCCCACACTGCCGGGGGTGTTCCCTGCTCAGCCAGCCCTTCCCTGGGAGCTGTCACAGGCAGACAGGGAAGGGGCTGTGATGTGTCCTCTCCCAGCCTGGTGATGGTGGCAGATCATGGGAGTGGAGTCACCTCTCAGAAACGGGGCTGAGGTGGCTGCAGGAGCGTGAATGTCCCACTGAGCAGGGAAATAAACCTGAACTGGACCTGCAGGGCCTGTCTGCCCCCAGCAGGAATTATCTCCTAAAGGAGCTCCGGGATGCAGTGGGTGGGGAGCAGCCAGAGCACTCCCTCTCATCCTGGTTTTTGCTGGGGTGAATTGTCATGGCAGAGTCAGAAATCCCAGAATTATGGAATGGTTTGTTCTTGGGAGGGACTTTAAATCCCAGCCAGTGCCACCCCTGCCATGGCAGGGACACCTCCCACTGTCCCAGGTGCTCCAGCCTGGCCTTGGGCACTGCCAGGGATCCAGGGGCAGCCACAGGTGCTCTGGCAATTCCAGCCCAGCCCCTCCCCACCCTGCCAGGGAACAATTCCCAATTCCCAAGATCCCATCCATGACTGCCCTCTGGCAGTGGCAGCCATTCCCTGGGTCCTGTCCCTCTGTGCCTTGTTCCCACTGTCGTCCTCCCTCTTTCTTTAGGCTCCTTCAGGCCACAGTCAGGTCACCCTGAAGCTTCTCTTTTCCAGGCTGAACAATCCCAACCCTCCCAGCCTTTTCCTGCCCTCTCTTACCAGATGACTCCTTAAAATGGGCATTTTGAAGCGCCATGACTTCTCTTGGCCCATCCACAGCCAGATTTTGGGGAGGCTGTAGATCCCAGAGGAAATGTGTTCTGGCAGGCTCAGCTTCACAGGAGGACATAGAGATTTATTCCCGCTCCCTGGAACTGTTCTGGAGGGAAGTCATGGGAAATATCACTTAGGGTGTTATTTTTACCCTCGTTTGCATCACACGTAGCCAAATTAGAGAAGAAATTAGAGATCAGGCAGCCCTAGTTCTCCTGTAGCTCTGAGCACAACAGCAACTTTTCCCCTTCACTCCTGAGCCCCCTGCTCCCTTTTCAGAGCAGCTGCTCTCTTTTTCATTTTTCCAATTTTTCATTATTGTTTTGTCCCTTCCATAAAGCAGGATGAAAATGAAAGCCCATAAAACTTTCCATCTCTGTGGCATGGATCTATTGGCAGATAAAAACCTGCTACAAATCATTAACCCAAGATGCAGCAAGAGATTCTGCTCGCAGGTGCCAGGGTGACATTGGAGCACAAATCCCTGGAAGTTTCAGACAGCTCAGAGCAGTCACAGCTGCTCAGGCAGCTCTGGGTGTGCACAGGGCAGCTGGAAACTCTGATTTCCACAAGGGAATCATTGCTGAAGTGCAGCTGAGTCAAATTCCTGCTCAGAGGAACCTCCAAGGGTTCCTTGTCCCTCCAGGTGATTCCTGTACCTCCTTCCCCTATCTGTGACCTGCCCAGAAAGCTCCTGTTAGGACCTGGCTGCCCTTTTAATTTGGGAATGCTTTGAAACCTCTGGCAGGATTGTTTTGAGGGTGAACTTGTGTAGAAATTCACCCTCTGGATGCTGTGGTTTAAAAAAACCCAGAAAACTCACATTTAACTCCATTTCCTCCCCCGATTTGTCCACATTTTTCTCAACATCAGCTGTGCACTGGAGCACTTCAGTTTGTGCCTTCATCTCCCCAAACCTTTTCCTGGTATTGTTCCCTTTCCAGGTCTGATTTTTATATGGAGGCTCTACAAGGGCTCTTTGGAGAGAGGAAAGAGGCATTTTCTGCTGCTGGAGCAGCTCTGGCAGTGATTGGCAGGGAGTGTTTCAGTGCTCAGGCTGCAGTCCCTGATTTGATTTCATCCTCCTCCTTCAGAGAGCACAAAATCATGGAAACCACTTGTCTTTAACTGCAGAGGAGCAGCCAGGCCTGGCCCCAATCAGGAAACACTCCAGACCTGTGCTGCAGGGTCTGAACAAAGGGAGAACTTCAAACTGGGGGGGTTGTGGTGGTAATGGAGTTGTTTGTCTGAAAGGAGCACGAAAATGTACTTTGGTGAGAGTGTGGATGGAGCCACAGAATCAGGGACCCATGGAATGGTTTGGGCTCGAAAGGACCTTAAATCTCACCCCTGCCATGGCAGGGACACCTCCCACTGTCCCAGGTGCTCCCAGCCCCAATGTCCAGCCTGGCCTTGGGCACTGCCAGGGATCCAGGGGCAGCCACAGCTGCTCTGGCAATTCCAGCCCAGCCCCTCCCCACCCTCACAGGGAACAATTCCCAATTCCCAAGCTCCCATCCAACCCTGCCCTCTGGCAGTGGCAGCCATTCCCTGTGTCCTGTCCCTTCATCCTTGTCCCCAGTCCCTCTGCAGCTCTCCTGGAGCCCCTTCAGGCCCTGGAAGCCACAAGGAGCCACTCCAAAACCTTTCCTGCCATGCAAAAAGTCATGATCAGATGACAGGAATTACCAAGAAAACCTCCTGCAGATCTCTAGGACATTGGGATCAGGTATCCTGGATCACACTGGATCAGGGATCTTGTATCACACTGGGATCCTCTATCACACTGGATCAGGGATCCTCTATCACACTGGATCAATAATCCCGTATCATGCTGGATCAATGATCCTCTATCACACCAGATCTATGATCCTGTATCACACTGGATCAGGGATCCTGTATCACACTGGATCAATGATCCTCTATCACACTGGGATCCTGTATCACACTGGGATCCTGTATCACACTGGGATCCTGTATCACACTGGATCAATGATCCTGTATCACACTGGATCAGGGATCCTGTATCACGCTGTTCTTTTTTTGGAGGAGAGCTGCAATACCAGTGCTCAGTTCCTGCTCTGTGCTGATAAGGAGGGTGTCAGTGACCACAGGATTTTTCCTCACAGATCCATAAATCCCCTCCTGGCCATTATCCCCCTCATCCCCATCCTCACAATCCTCATCATTCCCTGGCTGCATCCCTGCTCCTGTTAAGCTGCACTCGCTCCTTGCTTTGTCCCTCCGGACTCAGTGTTTTACACTTGTCTGCATTAAATTGCATTTGCTGCCTGAGTCACCCAGAGGATGCAAATCCTCTGGAATCAGGGGGATTGTGCCTGCTCCCAGGCAGGAGAGTGGGATATAAATGGATTCTTTCCCAGCTCCACTGAATCCTTTCTGACCAAGCTATGAAAACACATCCAAAGCATTTATTTATTTATTTATTTGTTTGTTTGTTTATTTATTTATTTATTTATTTGAATGTGAACAAATCTGCAGCATTTTCAGGGCAATGGATCCCATCCAGACCCCTGCCATAAATCCTGTCCATTCCCTAATCTTTTTTGGGGATGTTTCTTTGCTTATTTCCCAGTCCCCAGGAGGGGAATGTGCTGTGCTGGTCTGTAAATACTCCCTGTAAGCAGTCCTCAGCCTCAGGAGGCTGTAATCTAAATAAATCTGTAAGGATTAGCTGTGATTTGCAGGGGGAAATCTGGGAATAAAGCAGCCAGCAGTTTTCCCAGGGGTCTATGGATGCTTTGCAGGATTGTGTGTTGATTTAATGCTCACTCAGGTGGCTCCATATTGCTGGTGTGCAGGAGAGAAAATTGGAAGGAACAGGCAGCTCCCCTGGAGACTGGGTTTTGTGGAATCCAGCAGCTCCCAGCCTGTCTGGATCATGGCCATAAAAGGTCTGGGCAGCCCTGACTCCCAGATAAAGTTGGGAACAAGGGATTCAGAGTCCTGAAAATGACCATGAGCTTTGTTTTGTGGGTTTTGGATTACTGGCATTGGATTGCATGGCTGCTGCTCACTTTTATATGTGAAACCTGAATCCTAAACTGCCTGAGGTGAAGGAGAATTTTTCTGTCCAGGGGGAGTTGAAGGTTATGGAATGCTGGACAGTAGGGAATTAATAATCAAACACAACTCACCCTCGTGGTGTGGGGAAATCTGGGCTTTGCTCACACCAGTGCACTTCCCCTTCATGGCCTGAAATTCCTTCCTAAAAAGGAATTTTAGTTCAGGAGGGGAAGGGCAAGAGGGGTGATCATGGCCTGAGGTGGCTTCATCCTACAGGAGGCATCTGGGTGTGGATTCAGCTTAGAAAAGGAGGAGTGAGGCAGGTCCAGCAGAGCCAGGGATGCTCTGGGGCTGCTGCACAGCAGGAGATGCTCCTGGCACTGAGCTGGGAGCCCTCAAACCAGGCTTAGTGGGAGCCATTTCACAGTGGACACAAAGGCAGGCCTGGGAGGGACCACAAGGTCTGTGTGATCCATCCTGCAGCCAGGCTGGGGCACACCTGGGCAGGGATTGGAGTGGGATCCATTTGGGATCAGTGTGGAGGTGTTTGCTGGGTGAGCCTCACCTGGGCAGCGTTTGGAGCTGGATCCATTTGGGATCCCCTCAGCCCTTCCTGAGGGATGCAGCAGGGATAAGCTGGGAGCGTGGTTCCCCTGATGGCTGTTGTCCCTTTTGTCACCCCGGGACACAGCTGTGCTGGCAAATCTGATCAACATTTTCAGCACCAACTTCCCCCCTTCCAACATGGAGTTGTTCTCTCTGCCCCCCAAGGATTTCTTAAAGCAGTTCTGGAATCCCTGACAGCAACTTGCAATTGTTAATCACCCCCAGTAATTACAATTTCTGTGGGTTCTGCCTCCTCTGCTCCAGCCGGGACAGGAACTGTTTCATATTTAAACAGTATTAGAGCTGGATTGCTCTCCTGGGGAGCTCCTGGCCTTGAAGACTGAGGTTTAATTCTCTGCACCACTAATTAGATCAGGAAAACAAGGAGGGAGATGTAAGCAAAGGCTTGTAGGGGTGTGAGCAAACATCTCCTCCTGCTCAGGAGCCACAGCCTGGGCCTGCTGTGGCTCAGGAACACAAAGTTCCCAGAGAGATGAGGAGGAGGGAGAGAGGGAATTGGGGGGTTATCCCTGGATGTTGCTTCTACAGTAGCACAGCAAGGGAAATAAGTGGGAAGCACCAGTCCAAAGATGACTCTTGATGTGTCCTGGGTTGTAAGATAAGTGTGTGTGTTCTGTCCCCACCTGTCAGAGCTGGGCAGGTCTCTGCTGTTCTTTGGGCACTTTTCTTTATCTCTCCCACAGCCAATCCTCCCTCCAGGAGATCTCTGCTCTTCATGGCCACTGAGTGTCCCTGCATGGCTGAGAAAATTCCAGCATCCCACTGGGAGATGCTGTGCCCAGGGCAGGAGCCAAGCATTCCTACCTGGATCCAATCTGAGCCTGGAACAGCACAGCAGCCTTTGCCCACTGCATGCCCAGAGGAGCAGCTTTCTCCTGCCCTGCATTGCCAGAGGAAGAGCAGGCCCATCTGCAGCAGCCCTGGAGCTGCAGAGGAAAACTGCAGCCTTGTGCAGGATCCCTGCTCCAGCAGAAGCACAGCTGGCACTGCAGGAGGGCTGAGCCCCCATGGGATGGGGCTGTGCCACCACCCTGACCCACAGGGGCTCAGCGCCTGCTCTGACTCTAGCAGAATTTGTATTGGTATTTTTCTTTTTTCCCTAGTACAGAACTGTTATTCCTATTCCCATATCTTTGCCTGAGAGCCCCTTAATTTCAAAATTACAATAATTCAGTGGGAGGGAGTTTAATTTTCCATTCCAGGAGAGGCTCCTGCCTTCCTTAGCAGACACCTGGCTTTGCAAACCAAGACATGATGTAAAAGCAGAATTCCCTGGAAGGGGGAGGTGGGAGAGGTCTGGCAGAGGAGATGAGGTTGGAATTGTGGTTTCACAGAGCTTTGGCCCTGGAATTGCTCTCAGGGATGACAGGAGCTGTGGGTTTGCCCCACACAGGCTGAGGAAATGCTGTGAGGGTTTTTTTGGATGTTTTTGGGCACCAAGAGTGACAGTGCAGGAAACCCAGCAGGGACACGGAGCTGCTGCGAGCTGAGCACAGCACCCAGCTCCAGAGGCAGCTCTGGAGCAGCCTCTCAGCTGTGGAGACCAAATGCACTCACATTTAGAGCTTTACAGCCATGAAACAGCCCAAAACTCCACTAGGGAAGTGCTGGTAATGTGGAGTTTCTTTTGGAAGTGGAGGAAGCTTAAAGGGAACCGGGGGCAGGAGGCTCACAGGAGGTTTGGGGTATTTAAAGATGTCTTGTGAACAGTTCAGAGTGGATTTTTTACCACTTAGCAGAGCCATAGCTAAAATGTTTCAGCAGAGGGGTTAAACTGCAGTGCTGGAGCTTACAGGAGTGGAGGCAGAGCTGTGCCCCTAAAAAAACCTGAGTTCTTAAAGCCCTTTAACCATCACTGGGTACCATCAAAGGGTTAAAAGCTCAAAAATTCAAGGGGACGATAGAAAGTTTTCCTTGAGGTAGTTGAAATGCAAACAGAGAGGAATTATGGAAGATGTCCCAAGGCTACATGATTGGAAAGAAATTATTCAGTTTTTACTGAGCTGCCTTTTCCCTCTGCTATTTTTGTGGCTTTTTTTTACACGTGATGATTTATTAAGCAGGGAGGGTCTCATCAGTGTGGGGGAAAAGGATGATTTCAGTGAAGGGCAGATGATGATGATGATCATAAAAACTTGTTTTAAAACTTGGTGCTAAGTGGGCTGGGAGGGATTTTCCCTTGGAGCTTGGAATTTGGGACTGAAATGACTCTTTCTGGGTGCTGAGCTCCTCCTGGCTGAGATTTCTGTGGGCATCAATCTCTCCATCTTGGGAAGTCACTCAGGACCCCTCAGAGTTTTTCCAGTCAACCTCTGCCAGGGCCTCCCCACCAGAATTCCCAATATCCCAGCTAAACCTCCTCCCTTTCTATGCAAGGCCATTCCTCCTCATTCTGCCACTCCAGGCCTTTGTAAAAAGCTTTTCTCTTCCTTTCTTGCAGCTGCTTCAGGAGTTGGAAGGCTGCAGTGAAGTGACCCCAAAGTTTCTCTTCTCCAGGCTGAATAATAATAGTAATAATTTGATTTTCCCCAACAATCAGGGAAAGCTCTTTGCTCTCAGCCTGTCCTAAGTCTGTCAGGCTGGGTTCCGACCTCCCATGCTGGAGGTGCCTCCTGAGGACAATCCCCAACTTATTCCCTGGAGCTGCAGCTTCCCCTCCATCACCTGCCTGTCACAGGAGCTGGTTCAGGCCTAAACATGCAGGATTTGAGACACTGAAGGTGTTGGAGTCAACAAAACCCACGTCCAATTCGGCCACTTGAGTCCTTTTACAGAGCATTTATCGAGCACTTCAAGAGCAAAACTGAAGTTCTGTGAATTTAAGGACCCCCTGTCCCTGCAGAGGGACACCCTCGCAGGTGGAGTTCTGCAGGAGTCAGAGTTTGTATTTCTCAAAAAAAACCACTTTGTACATTCTGACCTTTACTCTTAGAGGGAAGCAAAATACAGATTCCAGCTCCTTAACGTGCTGCAATTTGAAGCATTTGTCTTTTCAGGCTGGAGCCAGGGGGAAATTGGTGTTTGGGACACTTAAGGGTCCATTTGTGATGTGTCACAGCAGGACAGAACCTGCTGGAGGCTCCCAAATCCCCTCCTGAATTGAAAAGCTGAAGGTCAAACTTAATTTCCCCCATTCTGCAGCACAGAAGGACTTTGAACCCCCCAGATTTTCAACTTGCAAGGCAAGCAAATTGGATGCCTCTGCTGCATTTGGTCATTTGGAAAGGTTATTTCTGCCCTCTCTGCCTTTCACTTGCTCCTTTTGAGGGTGAAAGTGTTATTCTGTGCTGCAAATGGGCTCCAGGCTGAGATAACAAGGAAAATTTTGGTAGCAATGCATCAGCTGGAAAACAAAGCAGAAATTTGAGGTGTTAAACAGTAAAAGCAAGGGTTTTTATTAAGTAAAATGATGTGTAAAAGCTCTAAAAACAGAGTGGGAGAAGGCCACAAGTCCTATTCTTAAAATGTCTGTTTAGGATAATGGACATATTTCTAGGGGACACAGTTTCCCTGGGAGCTTTTATTCCCAAAAGCAGTTCCCCTCTCAGAGTGGGCCCTGGGTTTGTGCAGTTGCTGCTGTCGGGCACAGGGCACTCCTCAGGATTTGTTCTCCGGCTTTATTTTCCTCCCTGTTCCCACGGAGGGTTACAGAGAGGTGGCCAAGGCTGCAGGTGCTGAGCCAGAGCCTGGATTTGTGTCACCTTCCCTGTGACGCTGTGCCCAGTGCCTGGGTGGCTTTTGGCCACGGGAGTGCTCTGCTGTGGCCACAAGCCCCATTCTTTGGGTGTCCTGTGTTCCTGAGGCTCCCAGGTGGTCAGGGAGCCTGAATTGCTATGCAGGCACCTGGAGCCTCCAGGATTCCTCTGGGGAGTTGCTCCTGTGGTCACTGAGAATTTGAGACTTTCTGTGCTGCCAGGCACTGACCCCCAGAACACTGCACTGACCTGAGGCCATGGAGAAGCTGCCAAAATGGAATGGTAGAAGTGGGGTTGTGGGTGTGGAGTTTGAATAGAAGTGTGTGATGTCACAAGGTGGGAAACTTAAGAGTTTGGGATTTTAAAATATAGGAATATATATAAAGCAAGATGGAGGTTTTAGGGTGGAGGCTGGTCCTTCTTCTTCTTCACCTTTTTCTCTGTGGGTTTTGTTGGTTTTGTGTAATTGGATAAAAAGTCTGCACTGCAGGGCATGGGTGGTTGGTTATTGGGTTAAAAGTAAAATAATTTAGGTGTCATTTCTTAATTGGACAGTTTATTCTTAAAAGGCCTTGTAGAAAGAGATGGGGCTCCATTTTTAGTGTGTTAGAGTGAAGTGCTGCAGAACTCAGGGTTTCTGGCACTGTGACAGGGTGGAAGTCACAACCTGCAGATTATGAGCCCTGGGAGGGCCAGTGGGTCCCCAGGGAGCCAAGGCTTCCTTGGAGGGCCTGGAGCCCATCGGAGCTCCTTAGAGGAGTCCCTTAGTGCTGGGAGTGGCTGCTGGTGCCAAGGGTGCCTTTGGAGAGGCCGTGGGGATGTTTGGAGTCTGCCCAAAGTTCTGGGGACAGCAGGAGGCTGTGGGTCAGGGAGCTGTTAATTATTGATGATGAAAATGATGATGATGATTTTCAGTGGGAGGTGAGTGAGAACCTTCACTGCTCTTTAGGGCCACTGCTCCACAGGCTACCGGATCTGCTCTGCTCCCAGATGGATCCTCCTGGATCCCTGGCAGTGTCCAGGCCTGGGAGCAGCCTGGGATACTGGGAGGTGTCCCTGCCATGGCAGGGTGGAACGCCATGAGTTTAAGGTCCCTTCCAACCCAACCCTCCCTGTGAGCTGCAGGGGTGCTTGAAGGCCCCAAATCCTTCCAGGTGTTGGGACTTTTCCCTGGGCAGCTTTGGCTCCCTGGCTGTGCCAAAGGCACCTTGTGCTCCGTGGATTTTCCCACCCTGTTTCCTCTGGAGTTGAGATTCCAATGAACTCTGCAGCAGCAGACAGGGAGAAGGAGAATCCTTGCCTCCCCTCCTGAAGCAGCCCAAATTCCAGCTGCATCCCTGCTCCAAGAAAAAACCCCAACTGCTGTTTGCACTCAGCCCTGGTGGTCACCCAGCCCTGGGATGAGCCAGCCTGGTCCCTGTGTCCCCTTGCCTCCCTGCCCTTCCCCAGACCTGGAACTCGCTGGATTTTCTGAGGCTGCTGCTCACCCTCCCCCTGTGCTGCTGCAGTTTTTCCCTCTGGGGAATGGTTCTATTTTGTCACTGTTTTTATAAAAGTGTCACAGGCTCACACACTCACAGTGACACTTGAGGCAGTTATTGCCCAAGTGTTTAAAGTGTTCCGAGGTGCTTTTGGGTGCCAACAAAATTTAGTTTACAACATAATAATAAATCCAGCTCCAACAACACTTTTAATGAACATAAAAGGTCTGACTGATTCCCTTTGCCTCCTGCTTCACCCCAGTATCTCTTTCCTCACTGCTTTGTTCCATACTAAAGACACAATTTATGGGATCTGAAGGATGTTATGAAGATTGTGCAGAATCAGAATGTAAGGGTGTATATGAGATAATAGGGAAATTAGAATAATGTAATTTATAAGATTTCCATCTCTATCATGGCAAAAAGTAGAGCGAATTTTTTGGAGCTTTTTAAGACTTTGAACTATGGTACAAAAATCCAATAAAAACTTGAATGGATTAATTTATAGCAAAGCTCCCACATCCCACTATGAGAATGGAAATTCCTGATGGGATCATTAATTACCTGTATCGTTTCTGTAAAATTGCTTCACTCTGAGAGAATTGGAGTCAAAGTTCCTGTTGTTTGTTGGGGTTTGGACTGTGCAGAACAGCTTTAAGATGGAATAATTTTCCCAATCCTGTCTCTAATCTCCCCATCAGAGGTAAAATATCCAAAGTCTTCTGTTTAAATTCCCCCCTGGAGAATGGGAGAGGAAGCAGAGTGGTCTCAGCTGAGCTGTGCCATAAATGTCCTGAAAGATATTCGATGTCACTATGGACATGGAAACCACACAGCTCCAAAGTTATCTCCTTGAAACTCTTGGAATTCCATCTCCAAAATCCAGGAGAACACAAAGCTTTGTAGATTTACTTTACAGTGTGATTAATGACTGGGAATAAGTCCCAAAGCCTGATCCTCCAGATAGAAGAATATTAAAAATAGTGATTTATTGTGGATTCTTGGCTGAACTTAGCTCAGTTTGTGGCCACTCAGCCTGGGAGCTTTGGGGCTCTGCTGGGACTTGTTCCTGTCCAGCAACTGAGGGGGAAAAAATCAGGTTTTTGCAATGTTTGAAGGTTTTAAAACCGTAAAAGAAACCTGGGAGCCATCAGCCCCAGGGTGTCAGTGAAACCCAGCTGGAGGCACAAGGACAGCAGCTCTGACTCCTCCAATAAATAAATAAACCTTCCTTGCCTTGGAAAGAAGACAGAAGAAGCCAAGTAGGGCCTAAATCAGTGTCAGTGCTTCAATCTGCTCGGGGCTGTGTCCTCAGCTGATGCCACTTAGAGGCCTGTACACCCAGATTAAGCTGCAGTAATTGAAGAGGAGGATCTTTAATTAAGCAGAAAATCACGATCATAAAACTGTTCCTATGGACCTCTTTTATCTGAGCCCTGTCTGAGCGTGCGAGGGTGCCCCAGGAAGTCCCAGGCCCTAAATTAAAAACTCCCATTAGCTCTTCTAATGAGCTTTAAACACCCTTGTAAAAAATCCTTCCCCCATCAGCACATTTTGTTCTCAAAGTGCCTCAGGTTGGGCACCTCGAGGTGGGGGTTGAGCCTCTCCTGCCCCAGCAGCTTCTGCAGCACCTCTGGCTCTCCTGGAAGTGGAGAATGGGTTTTTTCCAGGGTTAATCCCTGCAGCTGCTCCCTGGCTCCCCTCAGCAGTGTTCTCCTGGTGACCCCTCCCACGGATTTCCAGAGCAGCCTTTGCTCCCTCCTGGTTCCCCTGGAGCGCTCCCTCAGCCTGGACTGAACCCTCCAGAGCTTCTCAGCCGGGTCTGGGGAGGTGCTGCAGCAAAATCCCTCCCTGTGGGATGGAGATACCCCAAACTGGGGTCGGGGGGGAAACAATCCCCCAGCGTGGGCACCTGCAGGTCCCACCATGGAGGTGAGGCTGGGGCTGGGGCGGCCTGACCAGCCTGGCACTGGCACTGGAGAGCCCAAATTCAGCAGGTTTGGAGCTCTTCTCCTCCACTTTGCTGCATTTCTGGGGTCTCCCTGTGGCAAGGAGAGTTTTGTTCTGGAACCAGAGGCATATGGCCCTGCTGAAGTGCCACAGGGATTTAGTGCCACCAGCACAGGATCCCAGGGTTCTTCTCCTGCCATAAACCACAGCAGCACCAACAGCTTTTGAGAAGCTGAAAAAAAGAATTGATGGAGCTGTTACAGCAAAAGACAAATTAAAATATCGGCTCTCAATGGGCTCCTTATTTTCCCTCTTCCCTTTGAATTACTTTTCATTTTACTCTTTGTTTCCCTACATCAGATGATGGCCTGGTCAGCCTGCAGCCGGTGACAGCCACACCTGGGCCCTGGAGGGACTCTGGTGTGGTGGGGGGGGAAGCTTTATTTCACCCCATTATCAACAAAGAGCTTTATTTTCCCAGCACATCACCCTTAATCTGGATGTAGGCAGGGGATTGCAAAAAAATAAACCAAAATTAAAGCCTAAGAAGCTGCTGGGGTGTGATAATGAATGAGATACTGCTGACCCCTGAGCTTTCTCTCTCTTCTGGATAATTACAGAGGAATAACTGTATAAATCTTGCTTGGATTTCCTGCCCCGTTTGCTCGTGGAAATGGATGGCTCTGTGTGTTTTCTCTGCAGGCTGGAGGATTGTTTTAATTTAAATACAGCTTTGCAGTGCTTTGCTGTAGCAAGTGGAATTAAAAACGAAAAGAACTTAGGAAGGAGTGGAGAGTGAAGCTTTTCCTGAGCTGGGCTGCTCATCTCAGCAGCTGCTGGGCCTGCTCTGACCCCCCCTGTGCTGCTCAAATGCAGCTCCCAGGCAGCTCCTGCCAGAGGGTTTGGGATTTCCCTCTTAAAATCCAAGGAATGGTGTGGAGGGGGCATTAAGGATCATCCCATCTCACCCACCACTGCCAGGCTGGCCTTGGGCACCCCAGGGGTGGAGCAGCCCCAGCTGTCATGTCCCATTTATTCCTTACAGGCAATTCTGGGCACTTTCACTGCAAATTGCTGATTTCAAGGGAGATTTGTGCTGGAGGAGCACGGGAAGGCTGGGGGGCTGCTCCATCCCTGGAAGTGCCCAAGGCAGGGCTGGGCAGGGCTGGGAACAGCCTGGCCTGGTGGGAGGTGTCCCTGCCCAGGCACTGGTGACCTTTGAAGGGTTCCTGTGCTTTGATGAGGTTTTGGCAGCACAGAGGGCCCAGGAATGAGGGATCTGGCTGGGCACAGATGGAATTGGCTGCTGGCTGTGGCTCAGAGCTGCTCCAAGGGCAAGGCTGGAGGAGGGAGCAGACCCAGGCCCTCAGAGGGGTTCCTTTGCTCTCAGCTGCAGCCTCCCCCAGGCTTTGGCAGCCACGCCAAGCCCGTGACCACGGCCTGACCCCAGCCTGGGACCACCTTGGAATGCTTCAAATCCCAGTGCAAGCTCTCAGAGGGCTCCAATTCCCTGCACCCCCACACTCAGCACAGGTACGCAGAATCAAATCTGTGCCCTTCCCATTCTGAACGGAAAGTGCCTTAATGCAGCTGGATGAAGCACTTTGAATTTACACCTGGAACTCATTTAAATTTTTAAGGTGCTTAAAAGCCTGGCTGCCCATCATTTGTGGCTGCTTCCCTCATCTGGGTGCTGATGCAGGAAAAGATTTTGCACAGGTTGGCCGGGAGAGGCTGGAGAAAGCCTGGTTGCTTTTGTGCTGCTGTCAAGTTTTATTTCCAATCGCTTTAGGGCCTTTTCTTGATTTTTGGAGTTTCAAGTTGCTCATTAAAGCCAAATGAAGTGTTAATGTTTGTGGCCAATGCAGAGGAAAGCTCTGTGAGCATCCATATCCACTTAAAAGTGCTGGAAATCCCTAAAAGCAGGAGAGCACAATTTTTTGAAGTGTTTGATTCTAAGCTCATTTCTTGATTGTGAGAAGCAAATCCAGGGTTTGTGAACACAGACACGCAACCCCAAACGGGGCTTTTGAGCTGCCTCAAAGATGCAATTCCTATTTTCATGTTCTGAAGGCTAAGAAAGATTTAAGAAACAAAAAAAACCAACAAACAAACAAAAAAAAAACCTCTCCATAATCCTTTCACATGTTTCTGTTTTCCCTAAAACTTCCCATCTAATCCATATGGCTGGGTCCTGCTGAATTCATTCTATTGGACCAGGAAGTCAGGATCAGCCCACACTGAGTGGTAACTGCAGCAGGCTGAGGGGGAGTTTCATGGAGTCATGGGATGGTTTGGGTGGGAAGGGGATTTAAATCTCACCAGCCATGGGCAGGGACCCTTCCCCTGTCCCAGGGAGCTCCAGGCTCCATCCAGCCTGGCCTTGGGCATTCCCAGGGTCCAGGGGCAGCCACAATTTCTGCATTACAGGTCCCACCTCGCTCCCAAAGCAGCAGCACAGAGGCTGCAAGTTCCCATTTCCCAACAAAATTGCACCTGCAGCTGGAATTGCAGCTGTGACACATCCCCAGCCCATTTGAGTTTAGAGTGTCTCCATTTAGCATCTTGGAGGATGAGGCTGTGCTGGGATGGGGAAAAGCTGCTCCTGGTCCCTGAGGAAGCTGCAGTTCCCAGGGGACTGAGTGAAGAGCAGGTCTGGAAACACCTTTCCCACAGGAGCTGCAATGTTCTGCCCTCCCCAGCTGTGTTTGCTCCGTGCGGGAGGAGAAAACTCCTGGAAGCGGGGAGATCTAAGGAAGTGATGGATGGCAGCAATTCCCAGGAATGGGAGCCCCAAGGAGCTGCACCTGAGCTGCTTTTCGCGGAAGAGAAAGTAAAGATAAAAATGCAGGGCCCAGGGAGGGGGACTTCTCCTGGTTTGCTGCTGAAGGTCCCCAGGCTACAAAAATGCTTCTGTCTGCTCTGAGCCAGCAGCCTGGCATGATCCAAGACCTGCTCCAGAGCTTTTCCTCCTCTTTCCATGTCACAGGCAGATCTGTCAGACCCAGCTGATTCTCTCATTCCCTCTCCTTTCAGGAGGGTTGATTATTAATTTATTTAATTTACATATTAAGACCACAAGTGTTTATGCAGCCATGCCCTTGTTAGGACACCTCACCTGAGGACAAAGGTTACATGTGAAGGGAAGGAAGCCCAAAATCTGTCTGGTGGAAAATCTCTCTCTTTCCCTCAAGCATCCACTCCTCTGTACCCCCTGAGCAGCTGCTCCTTCCCCAGGGCTGGTGCTGCCTCCTGGCCTGGAGCTGTTCTTCCCCAGGAGCAGCCAGGCAGGGAATGGAGCAGGGGAGCCTTGTCCCTGACTGGGACTGATTCTCCAGCAGTTTGGGGATCTGAGCTTTGGCAGGGGCAGCCTTGGCCCCCCAGTCAGAGCCTCTCCAGTGCTTCCAGTTCTGATGGATTTATCCTGAGGGGGTGTTCCCCAGCTGCTCCATCAAATTGTCCTTTTCCTTCTCCCTCCCTTGGCTGTAACTTGTTGAAAATGGACCAAATCTGGTTCTTTGCTTCTGGGGATGATGTGGCTTTGTGTCCTGCCGGTGGGGGGGTCCTTCCTGCCCAGCTCCCTCCTGTGCCAGGCAGAGCCATTAAATGTGAATCCTGCTGGAATTCTGGTCTGTGCAGCTCTCTGTGGGCCGTGCTTCCAGCAGGATCTCTGGCTGCTGCCTGGCCCTGGGGCAGCTGGACGTGGCTCCATGGTGTCCCCAGAGCGGTGCCAGCCTGTGCCCCCTTGGCTCTTCAGCTGAAGCTGCCAGAGAGGAAATTTTCCGTGTTTTTTCCAGCACTCAGAGACACAAAAAGCTCCTGGAGTTTGGAAAGGGAAGGAGCATCTGCTTTGGAAGGATAATTCGGGAAGGTAGAGGGAGAAATCCACCTGCTACAAGGTTCCCTGTGGGAGCTCTTCCATCTCCCAGTCAGATCTGGCATCACCAGGGTCTGATGGGGAGGGAGGCAGACCAGGCACAGGAATTATGTTGGAAACTCTGGGAACGCTGCCCTTTGGGAATCTGGCACACAGTGACAAGATGCTGCAGAAGGAGGGCCTTTAAATCCTGCTTCAAGGCCAGCCCAGGAGAGCTGGAGCAGTGCTGGCCCCTGGGATTGGAGGGAGAGAAGGATTTTCTGTGTCGTGGAGCAGCCCTCCCTCAGCCCCCTTAGGACAGGCTCAGCCCCTTGCCCCCCGTGGCTGTGGAAACCTCCCCCAGATGCTCCCAGCCAGGATTGCCTCAAATCCCCTCTGTCCCACTTCATCTCCCAGAATTAGGAGCTGAGACTCCCCTGACCCGGCTCTTTGTGTCTTGAAATGAGATTTTCATGGAAGCAGCAGCCCAGCAAGGGGAGAGTGAAACCCAGCTGATTTCCAGGTAGGATGGCTCTGATCTCCTGGGATTAAGGGATTGACCAACTTCTGGATAAATTCACTCCATCTTCCTTTCTCCCCCTCTCACCTTTTTTAAAAAGGAAAGCTCTTGTGTTTAAGGGGAACTTAAAATCCATTTCTGTACTCAGTGCCCCCCTTGGCTTTGCTGTTTGTGATCCCAAACTGGGGCTGAGCTAGGAGGGAAGGGCAGGGCTGGGAGAAATGCTGGGCTGGGATCAGAGCAAAGTGTGTCCCAGCAAACCATCCTGCCTGGGAAGGAGCCTGTGGATCAGCAATCCCTGCTGTGCCCAGAGCACCCTTCCTGAAGAAAAGGAACCCACAGGGGCTCCAGGGGAGGGTGAAGGAGTCCCTGGGGGTCAGGACAGGCCCAGGATGTTGGAAATGTGGTTTCTCCTGAGGAATGGGGAGCTCTGGGTGCTCCAAGTTCCCTCCCAGCCCCCAGACCGAGGGCAGTGTCTGCAGGGATTGTGCCCCTGCAGAGCAGCCAGGAGCTCTGTCCATCCCATTACCTCCAATTAGCAGCAGCGGTTTAAGTCCCACATAAATTAATCTGATTGGATTTTGGAGCAGGGTTTATAATAAACAAGCCTGGCACTGTTTACAAGCCTCACTGCAATATAATTCCATTTTTCAGCATGAGCTGAGAGCTCCAGGAGGGGCTGGTCCAGTGGCAGCTTTATTGTATTCAGCAGGGCCTAATGAATAGGGAGCAGATTGTAAAATGTTGTGTATTTTTATGTCTATCCATGCAGGTGAGAGCTGTGCAGCAGGGAGGTCACTGCCTTTACTGCTCTGCACTCCCAGGGAGGAGACAGGAGCCTTGCCAAGGCTGTCCCTGGGAAGGAGGAGAGGCAGGGCTGCTCCAGCCTGGCAGGGAGAGGCCATGGGAAGGAATTTGACCTTCAGGTCACCTTGGACCAATTCCAGCCCCTGAGTGACCTCCTGGACTCTTTCAGGTCCCCCTGGACCAGTTTTCCCCCACCCCGGGTGGCTCCGTGGGCTGTTGAGCTGAGCTGTGCTGCTGCTTCTCCATCCTGAGGGTTTCCCAGCCTTCTTAGGTGTGGGATGAAGCTCTGGGCTGGACTCAGCCCCTGTAACCCCCTGATGTCCCCCCAGGTGGGACACGGGACACAACCAGTTTTCCCCAGTGTCCCCAGTTTGGGGCAGAGCAGCCCAGTTTGTCCCTTTGGCTCCCAGGGGAAGGGTTTGGTGACCAGAGCACGAGGGACAGGATGAAGCTGGGCACACATTCCATGCCCGTGAAATGTCTGTGTGGCTGGGAGCAATTCTGAATTCCAGGGGGAAAAGCTGTGTCAGGAGAGAGGGAGCTCAGAGCTGGCACTGGCAGCCTCCAGAGATGTTTCATTCCTCTTTGACCAGGCAGGAGAGAGCCCAGGGAGGGCAGAGCCCTGAGCAAGAAAATGTTCAGGATTTCTGACAGCCTTTGGAGAGGGGCTGGAGGAACAGCAGATCCACAGCCAGGGATTGTACAGAAAATTCGTAAAAAAAACCCACATAAAATAGTGCTTGGCTGCATGTGGGGTCTGTTCTGGGGAGCATTAATAATGAAGTGATAGGGGATCACAGAGGTTTCGTTCCCCAAGTGTTAAAATAAGAAGCAATTAAGGCTGTTGAAAGTTGCCATGGAGGCAGGAAGGAGGTGCTGGGTAAGGAGAGCTGGCAGTGCAGGCTCCCAGCACTGCTCCCATCCTCCCATCCCCAGGGCTGGGGCAGGGCTGGGGGAGCTCTGTGTGTCTGCAGTGCCTCTGGGGATGGGGGGGTCACAGGTGAGGAGGGGGAGCAGTGGAGGGGTTGGGAGATGTCCCTTTCCATCTGCCACCCCCAGGGGTGTGGGGTCAGCTCAGGATCCTTCCCCTGTCCCCAGCCACGACGAGGCTCCCTCAGGGCTCCCACCACCCCCATCCATGTGGGTGAGCACAGAACTGCAGCCTGGCTCTCCTCCTTTTTGCTTTTTTCCTCTCTCCCAAACGTTTTCAAGGCATTGGTTCCGCTGGGTGGAGTTGGTCTTAATTAAAACGAGCTAATTGCCAAGGAGCTTCTGAAGAAGCAAGGCTTAGAGGTGGCCCCGGGGACAGGGAGTGAAGGTCTTTGAGAGCTGTGTAACCCTCAGATCCAGTTTTTGCTGTGTAATCCCTTCCCTGCCAAGCTGGGAATTGAGCAAATTGGCCTCGACCCTGCCTGGAAGCTCCTGGAGAGTTTCTGGGCAGTGGGAGCAGGGAGGTCACGTCTGAGGCAGGAACTGCCTGTGGCTGATGCAGGAGTGTTCCCTGAGCTCTGCAGCCCCTGAGCTGTCCCTGCAGGCTGAGCTGAGGCAGTGCTGGGTGCTGGCACACCCCATCCATGCCCAGCAGCTCTCAGCCCCTGGGTTATCAGGAACTGGGGGGCCCTGGGACAGTTCTGTCACCCAGCTCTGAGCAGGGCCCTGAGTGGGGCTGGCAGGCTGCTGTTACACATTTGGGGACAAGCTGGTGCTGCCAGGGCTCTGCTGAGAGCTCCCCTCGTGTGCAGGCACAGCTGTCAACCCCCAGAGCTCCTCCAGCCAGCCTCATCCATTCCCCAGCTCAGGTTTAAAACTTAGCTTTGTAATTCCTGAGCCCAGGTGGGGGTGGGTGCCTTTCCAGGAGGGTACAGCTTTTATGGCCCTGCTCCTGGAAAATGGCTCTGGTTTCATCTCCAGTGCAGGAATCCCTTCCCCAGCTCACCAAATCCTCCTTCTCCAGAGCTTTTGTAGAACGTGCGTTTGCTTGGGGGCTGTGAGGGAGAGGAGGCTCAGGGATGGGATGAATTTTAGCATTGGAGAATGGTTTGATTTCATCCCTCCCTCTGTCCCAGACTGCTATAAGCTCCAATGTCCAGCCTGGCCTTGGCACTGCCAGGGATCCAGGGGCAGCCACAGCTGCTCTGGGCACCTCCCCTCCTCCCAGGGAAGGATTTCTCTTCAATATCCAATCCAACCCTGCTCTCCTCAGTTTGAAGCCATTCCTGTCCCCCCAGGCCACTGTAAAAAGGCCATGCAGTGATTTCATCCCATTGAAATCCCAAGGAACATTTGCTTTTTCTCCTCTAAAGCTTTGCTGCTGTTCCCTGGGCTCCAGGGACACTCACGGCAGTAGTGACGTGTGGAGGAGGCCAAAATGACTAAAATTGCTAAAAATTGGCCCAAATAACCAGTGCTGCTGGAAAAAAGCTTTCTTAAGGGTGCTGATTTTCAGAGGAGCTTTTTCTGAAGCTGTCTGGGCACCAAACCCAGGCTGCAGGCCCTGTTAGCCCACGGGGCTGTCAGTGCCTGTTGTTAATGTGGCACAGAATTAAATGGGCTCCCAGTGCTCCCAGTGCCCCCAGTGCTCCCAGCCCTCATGGGTCTCTGCCATCACTTATTCCCCCCAGGAAATGCCAGAGTGGGATCAGGAGAGGCTGTTCCATGGGAAATGGAGCTCTGAGGGCAGAGCCTGCAGGATCTGGGAGCAGGGAAGGACAGAGCTCCTTGTCCTTCTTTATCTCCTCCTGGAGAAGGAGCCATCAGGATTAAACAATGTCATCCAGCTTGCCGGGAGCAGGGAGCTGCTTGAACACACATTGTGATTTTCACCTCAGCAAACCCAGCCACAGAGCCGAGGGAGAGGCTGGATCTGCTTCCCATAAAGCCCTTGAGCTGTTTGATGCAGCTGGATCCCTCAGTCTGCGGCTGCAGGACAGAGGGAAGGGTGGGAGGGGATGGATCCAGGGGATGGATCCAGGGGATGGATCCCAGCCCTTCCCAGGGCTCTGTGAGGATGGATCTGAGAAGGATCCATCCCTGGGCTGGGCTGCCCAGTTCCAGCCACTCCAGCCGGGAATGTTTTCCAGGTCTCTGGGTCTGGGGGGCCTTTGGGGTCGGTTTCCTTTCCCCTCCCGTCCGTGCCCCAGCACATCCCGCCGCGGGTGCTGCCCTCCCGTCTGAAGATGGCACTGCAGCATCTCTCAAGCCCCAATCGCGGGATCAGCAGCTCCTTCCAGCCCCGCTCGGAGCTCTGGGGTGACAGCAGGGACATCCCGAGCCGTGGGAGCAGGGCTGGCTGCTGAGGCAGGAGCTGTGCGGGATTTGCGAGGAAGGGAAAAGCTGGGGAAGACTGCGGATAAAGCTGGAAATAGGGAATTCAGCTGAGGAGCTTCTTCCTCCTCCTCCTCCTTCTCCCAACCCCTCGATGCTGGAGCACCTGATCCGTGTTCGAGGCCAAATCCATCACGGGGACAGCCTGGCTCCATTCCTCTGTCTTTGCTGCTCCGGTGTCTGCTGGCTCCCAACTCCCTGAAAATAAAACCGGGATGTGCTGGGAGAGTGGGAAAGGAAACTCGCCCAGGCTGAGATATTTTAAATGACCAGATTGCCAGGCTGCAGGCACTCCTGTGGTTTGCAGCAGCCCTGGGTCGGTGTGTACTGGGTGAGTCCCTGCCCCAGCTCCCCAGTTTCCCATTTCTCAGGGAAGAGCTTTGGTGCAGTCCCAGATTTTCTCCGAATGCCCCCAAACCTTTGTGCAGAGCTGGCCCTGGGCCCTCCCATCCAGAGGTGAGCCCAGCTCCCTGTGCATTCTCTGGCCCACTTTGAGGGGCTGGTGCTGCTGATCTCTTTGCCACCTCTTTCCTCCCCTGCCAGGACCTTCCCCTGGGGTGCAGCTCCAGCACCGGGAGCTCTGCACAGGCAGCAAATTGACTTCAGCTTCTACCTTGAGCAACTCACACTGAAACAAGGAGAGAAAAGAGGGCAAACACTGATTAAAACCAAGCCTAACCTCTGCAGGAAAGGGGCATTGTGTGATCAGAGCCTCTCCTGCCACGCTCTGCTTCTCCACCACAGAGCAAACAGTTCTGTCCTCACTCGGGATGGGAACAGCTGAACTGTGCGGCCTCAGCCTCGAAAATCGCTGGTTCATCCTGGGGAGGAGCAGGCAATTCTCCTGGGAGGGGAAATCGCTCTGTCAGCCACACTCGGGTGGTGCCACATGAGAAGGGTGGTGGGAGGGCTGGGATGGGCTCTGGCGGGATCAGGGGCTGCATTGAGGGCTTAATTCCCAGAGCAGTGTGACCCCGGGGAGAGGTGGTGGCAGCTGGCAGGGTGGGACAGGGAGATATTCCAAGGGATTTTTGCTCACTGGGTGCATGGGATGGGGTATTCCCTCAGAATGATGGGGCTGAGCTGGGGCCATGGAATTCCTTGGGAATCTGTCCCATCTGGACATGCCCCTCTGTCCATAGAGACTGTGTTTATTCTTCTCTAACTCTGCATTGGGGTGAGGCACATTTTATTTAGCACAGGGTGGATCCCTTTCCTAAGGGAGCTGTGAGATGGTGTGTCCCTTCTCCCATCCATCCATCATCCATCCATCCATCATCCATCCATCCATCCATCCATCCATCCATCCATCCATCCATCCATCCATCCATCATCCATCCATCCATCCATCCACCATCCATCATCCATCTATCCCCCATCCATCCATCCATCCATCCATCCATCCATCCATCCATCATCCATCCATCATCCATCCATCCATCCATCCATCCATCCATCCATCCATCCATCATCCATCCATCATCCATCCATCCATCCATCCATCCATCCATCCATCCATCATCCATCCATCCATCCATCCATCCATCCATCCATCCATCCATCCATCCATCCATCCCTCTCCAGGAAGTCAGAGGCATCCAGAGAATTTGTTTCTTGAAGCTGGCCTTGGAATCAGAGTGGAATTCTGGCTCCAGAGTGATCAGGAAGAATCACCATCCCTCGCTGGTTTGGCGCTGTAACCCTCAGTATTTCTCTGTCCTTTCCACTGATCCCAACTGCAGACATGACATGGTGGTGGGATCTGAATTCCCATCCAGCCTCCTGGTTCCCATGGAGAGCCATCCCCAATCATCCTCCTGGCCTGTTAGTGGATATTTATCCCTGATGCTTTTCAGGGATGGCAGCCCTGGGCAGAATTACGGCCTCAAGTGACCGAGTGAAAGCCACACAGAGATCTTGCACTGATAAAGGGACAAAGTCTGATTTTAAAGAGGCTCCTCCACCTCATCCCCGCCGTTTGTCTGCAGGAGTATTTTCCTTTAGACAGGGAAGGTGAGAAATTCACCTTCAAGAAATCACTGAAGGCTTTAAATCTGAGGCAGAGAAATGAGCTCTGTCTGCGCTAAGCAGGGCCCTAAATCCTGGGGCCAGGACCTGCCCAGAGCCTCAGCCAGTCCAGGCTGTGACTGATCCTGAGATCCAGGCTGTTGGATCGGGGAACGCGGGGAAGGAACGGTATTTGCGTCCCTGGGGCTCCAACACTGGGAATGGAAGTTTTTTTATTTATTTAGCCTGGAAGAAAAGGTTTTAAGGAGGTTCCCACAACAGACTTAAAGCAAGAAAAGTGTCTCTGACTTGAAGTTCTGATCCGTTTGAGGTGTGGGTACCTCTGGGGGAACTCCTCCTGTCACCGTGAGCTCCGATAAATCAGAGTGTGGATAAAGCACGGAGGGAAGGAATTTTTTTTTTTTTTTTTTTTTTTTTTGCTCTCTTAGGCAAACAAAGACCTCTGAAGCTTTCTCTAATGTTTGTGAATAGGAGATCAGTCGTTGGGCTGGGGTATTTTTTGGGTAAACAAGCAGATAGGCTCCCTCAGAGCCAGGTTCAGACACGTGCAGAGGAAATGCATTTTTCACCTGGAACAGTACAGGGCTGATAAGGCAGGTGGGGGATCTGCTCCTGGGAGGTGTCCTTTGCTGTTTCCCGTGCACATCAGAGCTTTTCAGCCTGGATCACGCCTGTTCCTGGGGCAGGAGCCAGGACAGGGCTAAAGGGAACCTGGATGTGCTGCTGGGCAGCCGGAGCCCTTCCCGGCCCTCAGGAAATCCTCAGCGCTTTCAAACGGGGCTGTTCCCGCAAAAGGGCCCTGTTGTGACAAATCTGCTCTTTCCAGCAGTCAGCTCTGTTATTTTAGAAGAATTAATTAGGAAAGTAGCTAATAAATGATGTCTGAGTCCCCCGAGCCCCCCTGGAGCAGCGCTGCTGGGGTTCCTCACAGCCTTCCTGTGCCTGCCATGCCCTGGCCAAGCCTTTTCCTGCTCATTACCATTAATTCTGGCTGCTGACAGGGCAGGATCATCAGTCAGCACATGGAGCAGGGCAGTGATTGATGCCAGAGCCTGCTGGTGGTGTGTAACAGGCAGGAAGTCCTGTCCTGCCTTCCCTTCTCTCAGCCTCCCAAGCCATTGCTGCATTTGGCTCAGGCTCTGCCCTGTCTCCTTCCCATTAGTGCCACGTTCACTCTGCCTATCAGATCCCGTTCCACAGAGCAGGGGCAGTGCTGTCTGACTGGAAAATACTTCCCTGGCTCAGGGAAAAAAGGAGAAAAGAGTGGAAGGCTGGGCCACGAGACTGCTCCCCCCGGAGTCAGGAGGCTCCTCCACAAAAACTGTAGGATGTTGCTCCAAGGGTTGTTTGTTTGTGCCTCTATCTCATGTTTTCTCTCCATATCTCTGTCTTTATTCACAACAGCCACGCCACAGAGGCATCATATTCTCCCTCTTCCCTGATAGGATCTGCCAGCGCAGGAATGTTCTGGCTGAGGAGGTTCCTGAGAAGCTCAGCGCTAATATCAGAGGCCTGATACGGCAGCCAGAATAAAATTACATTTTTCTGGGAAGAAACATTGTTCTGCAAAGGAGTGCTTGAGTCAGGGCAGCCAGCAGGGAGATTAGATCTTGTCAGAGGACTCGACACGTTCTGCTGATCACAGGGAAAGCCAAGACAACCAAGAAAGAGTCAAGAGAGGAGAAGCTGTGCCTGGAGAGCTCGGCGTGCCTCAGGTGGAGCTGCTGCCAGAGCAGGGATGTTCTCCTGCTTTTCTCAGGGCAGGGGGGTGTCCAGCTCAGGAGAGGTTTGAGGGGCAGGAACAGGACTTCAGGAAAAGCTGGAGCTGCCTTGCAGAACACTTGGATCCTGTGGGAGTTTCAAATCCAGGTCCTGGAAGGAGCTGAAGTTCTATGCCATGGAGCATTGGCTGTGTGCTGGAGAGGGGCTGGAGGGGCAGGGCACGAAGGGACAGGACACAGGGAATGGCTGCCACTGCCACAGGGAAGCCATGGATGGGATCTTGGGAATTGGGAATTGTTCCCTGGCAGGGTGGGGAGGGGCTGGGCTGGAATTGCCAGAGCAGCTGTGGCTGCCCCTGGATCCCTGGCAGTGGCCAAGGCCAGGCTGGAGCACCTGGGACAGTGGGAGGTGTCCCTGCCATGGCAGGGGTGGAATGGGATGGGATGGGATGGGATGGGATGGGATGGGATGGGATGGGATGGGATGGGATGGGATGGGATGGGATGGGATGGGATGGGATGGGATGGGATGGGATGGGATGGGTTTTAAGGTCCCTCCCAGCCTACTCCATGGTTCTGTGCTCAGTTCCAACCCAGAGCAGAAGGCCCAGGGGAGATTGAGAGCTCAGCTCAGGGCACTGGGATCAGGAGAGAATTCCGGCAGGGTGCAGGAGCTGGCTTGGGAAGGATCCTCCTGCAGGGAAGGAAACCTGGGGAACCTCTCAGTGCTTTTAGCACAAAATGCAATGAGAGATGCAAAAGCTGCTTTTGCAGGGTTTGCTGATTCTGCTGGGAATATTTCACAGAGCTACAAGAGGGTAAAACTCACCTCTTAAATCTCATTTTTAAGCTTGAAAGCCTCTTCTCTCTTCACCACTTTTTATGGATATGAGGGTTAAATGAGCAGTGATTTGTCTTTACTTTGCCTTTTGCCAGCTTGGAGTGGAGCAGTGATTTTCTGGCTGCAGGGGAAGGCTGTTCTTTATCCCCGTGAATTCCTCCAGTACGGGGGAGATTTTGGAGAAAGGGGGGGATCAGTAACTTTGCAATTCTGGGTTTTTGGGATGATGAGACCTTTTCTTCTTCTCAAGTTCAGCTGAGGCCTGAAAGTGAGATCAGTCAACTGGGCCTCAAAAAAACCCTAAAAACCAGAAAACAAACCCCGTGAAAGGCCTGAAAGCAAAACCAGCTTATGCCTAAAATATCTTCTATAAAATCACACAAAGATGATGTTATTTTTCATGATAAAATCACAGATTTTCCTGAGTTTTCTCATGCAAAGGGGAGGTTTATCGGGTGATGGCACGGGCAGAGCTGGGTGACAGCTTGATAAATCCTTCTGGGAGGTGTGTTTGTCCCTGTCCACCCCAAGGAGGAGTCAGGGGTGGAATGTGCTCACCTGGAGAGTGAGGGCACCTCACCCCTCACACTGCAGGAGGAGGTTCAGGACAGGGCTCCAGGGTCCCGGGAAAGGTTATCTTTCCCAGAATACAAATGCTACACCCCTGAAAGCATCGTGCTGTTGACTGCCCGTCCTGGGTTTAAATACCAGAATCAAAGCCCAAAAAGTGAATTTACTTATGGAGAATATGTGACTGCTGCGATCTGGAAACAAAGAAACCACCAGGTCTGAGACAGCTTCGTCTGAGATGTAAGAAAAGCTGTTAAATATCCTCTTTAATGGGCCAGGGAGGAGGATGTGTCTCCTGACAGCTCCGGCAGGACCATTTCTGAGGGCAGTGAGCTGTGAAAGACTCGTGGTTGCTCCCATTTAGCTGCTCTGGAGAAACATGAGCGAGCAGCTCCCTCTCCAAAGGTCACTCAAAGCCAGGAAAAGCGGCACAAACTGGGATTGCTGGGCACACACCTGCCCTGGGCTGTGCCTGCCCCCGATCTCCCTGCTGCCAGAGCAGCCCTCGGTGCCTCTGTGCTGCAGGTGCTCCCGACCCTGGCTGATTTATGGGCACAAATATCAGATTTTAATGACTGCAGAGCTGACAGGTTTTAAGCCTGCTCGGTCGTGCCCTGGGGGATGAGGATCTGAGGGGAGAGGAATGTGCAGCTTTGCTCTGTCTGGTCCAGGAGAGCAAAGAAAACCCAAAGAGCAAAGCTAAAATCTTCTTTCAGTCCCTGCTGTGTCCTTTCTCTGCTGCTCCTCCTGTGCTGTTTCCATCACTGTGACAGATGAGCTGTGCCATGGGTGACTCTCACAATTAAAAGGCAAATATCCTGTATCTATGTCAGGAGAAGTTTTATAGATTTATAGTTATGTTTTACACCCTTGTGTTGTTACCAGGGGTGCCCTGGGTTTGGGACATTTGGGAGGGTCACTCGTTACCATGGCAACAGCTGAGCCCCAGTCAAGGTGTCAGGCAGTGATCTCAGCACTGGGCAGGGAAGGAGGAGCCGATGGACAGAACTTTGGGAGGGGCCAAAGGGTTAAAAGGGGAAACCTCCATGGTGTGGGTGAGCACATGGTGGGGAAATCCTCTGCTCCTCGTGCTGTAATATTTTCTCTGTTCAGTGTGCTGTTGTGTTTTTGATAAGGTTTAATAAACCTTTACTTTTTTTGGAAGTGAGGATCATTTCTCACACTCACTGAGCTACGGAGTCAGGAACAGCTGGGTCTTAACCTGGGAGCAAGAATGCAGGGACAGTCCAGGAGCTGCTGCTGATGCCCTAAAGAGCCTAGAAATGAAACAACTCCCTTTGGAGGTAATATTGCTGTAGGAGGTAATTCAAGGGCTGCTCTTTATTGGAGGCCTCCAGGGGCAGACGTGGGAAATGTCCACAAAATGCCCACCCCAACAGGGTGAACACAGTTTTATAAGTTTACCAAATGTGCATAATTGACAAAAATCACCCACTGGAGCCATAGAAGGTGAGGTCATTTCACCCCTTCTAAATCCTTCCCCCTCAGACATGAACTAAACTGTGTTTAAGAAAATGTGTCTTGAAGCACTGGTTTGGGGACTTGGCTCCCAGAAAGAGCCAAGGCTGGACAGGGCCCTTGGGATGTGTTTTGTCTTTCTGCCTAGGGAAAAGTACTGGGAAAATGAGCCACAGATACAGCAAGCCACAGAGCTACAAACACATGTGTAAAGAATACAGAGAATACAGAAAGGAAAACAGCAAAAATCATTCAGCATCACGGCTTCTCAGGCATGGAGAGGAAAGAAAATTTCCACAGAATGACCTGGAGTCATGGCAGGAGGGATGCTGCAGAGCCAGGGTGAAAAACCAGGAATGGTTTCAGCTGGGTTCAGGAGGAGTCCATGGTTTAACGGTTCCTGGGGTGGGCTGCAAAATAAAATTCTGTGCAACTCAATGGCTGTGGCCAAGCTGAAGGTATCCCAGTGGAGACATCGAGAATCATTTTCTCTTGGACTAGTTTCATTCCACTTTTTCTTAGTCAATTAACACCCCATTAATATGAACCGGGGAGGAGCCTGGCGGGCCCTCTGCTTACCCAGAGATGATCAGGAGCAAACCGTGCCATTCATCATCTTCCAAGGGGCACCAGATGCTTCCAAACCCTGAGCAGCACTGCTGGTTTGGTTTTTAAATGATTGCATGCAATTTTAGAGCAATTTGCAGTGCAATTAAGGCTAGTTAATTAACACTTTCCATGTCAAACTGGGTTTGTGCTTTTAATCTGGTGCTGACTGGGAGGGTTGAGCCAAGGAGCTGTTCTGCAGGGGCAATGGGCACCTTCACTGGCTACGGTGAAACCAAGCCCTGCCAGAAAGGCCCCACTGAGACCTGCTGTGCTGCAAAAATGGGTTTGACAGCATTCAATTATTCCACTTAATTTCTGGAGAAAATGTGGTACAATGGCTCCTCCCTCTCATGTGTGTCCATGGAAGAGCTTTCCTTATTTTATTGGGAATGGCAATGCTGAGTTTTGTTCCATAACCCCGATGGGCAGAAACCTTCACACCTCTGCTGGTAATCCAAGGAAGATCTGCTGCAATGTTTGTTTGGATGGGATTTCCTCGGCGAGGTTCCCCTCCTGTGCTGGTTTATTTAACACAGCAACTGGTCTGGTCTGTGGCTCCAATGAACCTTGTCAGGCTGGGCTGGATGAAACCCAGTTCAACCCCTCGGGGCTGGTGTGGGCTGTGTGGCACACACAGAGCACAGTTCCACACCCAGCAGCTCCATGTGAGGCTGAAAATGTGGGAAATCTCCCTGGGCAGGGTTGGGGCTGGAGCAGAGCCCGGGGTGGAGCAGTCTCTGGTGGCAGAGCCCCTCCCTCAGCAGCCATGCAGGCACTGGAACCTGCAGCAATGCATTCTGTTCATCTGCATCTTAATGTCAGCAGCAAGATTTGGGAGGTTTTGGTGTTTATAAGGGAATTTATTTCCCTCTGAGAAGCCTTTTCTATGCTTATTCTGTAGATTTGGTCCAGGCCCAGCTCTGGCTGGCTGTGAGCTTTAGTGCCACCCTTCCAGCAGTGACAACAGGCTGGAACAGCATTCCAGCCTCAGTGTTCCCTGACACCTGCTCTCCATGCCTCCCCACCTCGCCCTCCCTCAGCCAATAAACCCTGCGCCTTAAGGAGCTCACAAGTGAAGGTGAATATTGAGATCCTTTCCCTACTCCTTTGCCCAGCAATTAGCAGTGATTAATAAAGTCAGCAAAGGCCCATCCTCTCTCCACACACCTCCTGTAGCTCCTCAAACTGCTGGAATCCATCATCTGGAGCAGATTGTTGGGACATTTAGCAGAGGAGCAGAGGTAGCTGGAGGAGTCACCACCAGGTGCATCCCATCTGTGACAGATGAGCTGTGCCATGGGTGACTCTCACAATTAAAAGGCAAATATCCTGTATCTATGTCAGGAGAAGTTTTATAGATTTATAGTTATGGTTTACCCCCTTGTGTTGTTATCAGGGGTGCCCTGGGTTTGGGACATTTGGGAGGGTCACTCGTTACCATGGCAACAGCTGAGCCCCAGTCAAGGTGTCAGGCAGTGATCTCAGCACTGGGCAGGGAAGGAGGAGTCGATGGACAGAACTTTGGGGGGGACCAAAGGGTTAAAAGGGGAAACCCCCATGGTGTGGGTGAGCACATGGTGGGGAAATCCTCTCCTCCTGGTGCTGTAATATTTTCTCTATTTAGTCTTCTGATTTGTTTTTGTTAAGGTTTTTCTGTTGTATTTTTGTTAAGGTTTTAATAAACCTGTTAAATTTTTGGAAGTGAGGATCATTTCTCACAAATCTCCTTGTCCCAGAAGGTCCCTGAGGTGATGCTGCAGCTCCAGCCCAGCTGTGGCTCCTGTGCACCCAGGGAATGCATGGCAGGCAGCTGGAACATTCCCAAGTGCAGGTTCCACACCAATAACTCTCCCTAGAGCATAAGGATGATGCTGAAATAGGGGGATCCCTATGGTGACATCCCCAAAAGAGTTTGTCCCTCAGTGTTTGGGCAGTTTCCTGTTCAGAACTCAGTGTTTGAGCCCCTAGCTCAACATCCACGGAAAAGCAGGAGCTTAATAACCCCTTTGGCAGGAGGAATGCCACGTTTGGTGGTGTGGGGAGGATCTCAGGATGTTTGGGTTATTGATTCAGTGGCCACTCAAACACCCCTGGTGTGACAGCTGGAGAACCTTCCTGAGAATTAAATCATTAAACTGTCCTGAGAACTGAGGCCAGGCTGGGGAGGAGCTCAGAGGCTGTAATTTGGGATTTGGCTGCTGCTGTGGTTGGGTTCAGCCCAGCTGAGTGAGGCACCAGCACTGTGATGGCAAAGGGCATCCCAGCTGGTCCTGAAGCAGCAATCCTGCCACAAGTGAGCTGCTCATCCTCAGGAATGCCACCAGCCCAGCCTGAAGTTCCCAGCTGGAAATGCCAGAGCTGAGAGGACGGGGCTGAGCACAGGGAGCTGGGGAGCAGCAGTGCCTGCAGGCTCAGCTCCACGGGAACCCAGCACTGCCATCAACAATCCTGCTGCTCCTTGAAAAGGGAGGAGCGGGATCAAACTGTCATTAGCTGAATTGGGCAGCAAATGCAGGATGAGAGCCCAGGCAGTTTTTAGTAGGTCAGCTATCTATTTAAAGTCATTTGAATTATCTCAGGATAATTGAAATCCAGTGTTCATTCATTACTCTCGCTTTCGGGTCTTAAATGATTATATCCATAGCTCTGCCTCACATTTATCTGGTGGCCTCGGAGCCCTTCAGCTTTGCTGTCTGGAGCAGGTCACAATGTTATTTTCCTTCAATTACACCGTGTGGAGGCCCAGGTTCTCCAGAGGCAATTGGCTTGGCCGGGTGACAGCTGGAAGGGGAGCAAGTGCCCTGATCTCATCTGGGGCTGGACGTGCTCAGCCCTGCAGCTCCACTCTCCTTCCTCAGTGACAGACCCCTGTGGGTGCTGCTCTGCCTCCCCAGCAAGCAAAGCCATCGAGTGCTGGGATTGCCTTTCCCAAGGCACCATTAGCAGTGGCTTTCGAGGAAAATGGGCAGGGTTGGATGTTTGTGGTACTGGTCACTGGGACACAGGTTCTGACACCCAGGTTTTGTTTCCCTGATGAGAGGACTGAAAGCAGTCACCATTTGATTTATTCCACAACAGGTAATTTGTGCCATAAACCATATTCAGGTTTTATTGGCAACTCCTGAAAGGGAGCAGTGAAGGAAAAGGAAGAAAATCAGCTCCTATCCCAATGAACTGCAGCTGGACAGGGGAGACATTCTCTGCACAGCCTCTGTGCCCCATCCCTGTAAATCCCCTTGTGCCCCCACCCTGGGCTTGGGGCTTGGAACACAAACCCTGTGAGGAACCACTGAGGGAGCTGGGGGTGCTCCCCTGGAGAAAAGGAGACTCAGGGGTGCCCTCGTCACTCTGCACAGCTCCTGAAAGGTGCCTGTGCTCAGCTGGGGCTGGGCTCTGTCTCCAGGAACTGACACAACCAGAGCACACAGCCTCAAGCTGCACCGAGGGAAACACAGGTTGGATATCAGGAAAAAGTTTTTCCACAGAAAGAGTGATAAAGTTCTGGAATGTTCTGCCCAGGAGGTGGTGGAGTCACCATCCCTGGGTGTGTTTAACAAAGGCTGGATGTGGCACTGGGTGCCAGGGTTGAGTTGAGCTGTTGGGGCTGGGTTGGACTCGATGAGCTTGAAGGTCTCTTGCATCCCAGTGATTCTGGGAATTCTGGGAATCCCTGCACAGTCCCCCTGTGCCCCATCCCCGCACAGCCCCTGAGCCACAGGGTGGAATATTTTCCTTTGGTGCCACCAAGAGCACCACAGCCACCTGCAGCAGTGGCACAGAGCAGCAGGTTCTCTCTGATCACTCAGTTCACTTCTTTTTCCAGGCCCATCTTTGGGGCTGCTGCATCTTTAGAGGGTCCAAAGAGGAAAATCTCTGCTGCCAGAGTTGGGAATCCATCAAGGAGTGTCCGGAGTGCAGGGAAACCTCTGGGGTTGCCCCCGGAGATGCTCAGCCCCATAAATGAGCCCTGCTGCTGGGAGAGGAGCTGGGTTTTCACCAGCTCAGCACTCCTGGGGGCTGTAGGAGTGCAGGGGGTCTCAGCACAGGGTGGTGATAGATCCGCCCCCCTCCCCACATGTTTGCAGTGACAGTGGCAGTGACAGGGACAGAGACATGGCAGCAGGAGCTGGGAGGGAGACGATCCTTTAGCTTCAATTTGTCTCACACAGTTTATGGAGAGGGAGGGGAAACACTTTTAAAAATGGATAGAGAGAGAGATTTCTCTTTTCTTCACTTTATTACACGAGCCTGTGCCATCAGGGGAATCTGTCACTTGTGCCATCAGGGGAATCTGTCACTTGTGCCATCAGGGGAATCTGTCACTTGGGCCATCCTTCTCCTTGTCACCCACGGCTCGGCCGGGAGGGGAGGAGGCAGATGGGTGTGCAGACTGAGCTGCTGCAGGCTCAGGGCTGCTCTGGGCCTTCGACTCCTCTCTCCTGTTTTTTGGTTGGGTTTGGGTTTTTTGGGGGCTGGGCGTTTTGTTTGTTTGGGCCTTTTTTCCTGGAAGGGAAACTAGATTAAATGTTTTATTTGAATTTCAGCAGATGGAGATGATGTAACTCAGGCAAGGTCTGTCATTCCATTCTTTGTCGTTCCATTCTCCTGGAATGCCACAGAGGTCTGGTGCTGCAGCGATTTCCCCAGCAGGCAGGACAGGCAAGGGGATTTTATTCCTGAGCTGGAGAAGCTCTTGGTACTCCTGAGGCTGGGGAAGAGTCCTTTCCTCACAGGTTTCACTGGAGCTGATCCACAACTCTGGGGCAGTTTGCCCTCAGGTCCAGGGGCTTCTCAGCAGCATGAGGAGATATTTGTTACTTTTTGTTACCTTTTTTGTTACTTTTTGTAATACTTAATTACTTTTTGTTACTTTGTTATTTTTTTCTTCCCTCAGAGATGAGAGACACAGATTATTTATCTACGTCTACATCTACATCTACATCTACATCTACATCTATATCTATATCTATATCTATATCTATATCTATATCTATATCTATATCTATATATCTGTATCTATACCAGTAGTTAGTGTTATGCCCAAACTTGGGCTCTTCCTGAGTCTGAAGTTTATCTGACAATGCAGGATGTGGCTGGAGGGAGCCTGTGCTGTCCCCGGGTGTCTGTCTGTGGTGTGGGTTTGTGTCTGTCCATGGTGTGGGTTTGTGTCTGTGGTGTGTGGGTTTGTGTCTGTGGTGTGTGGGTTTGTGTCTGTCTGTAGTGTGGGTTTGTGTCTGTGGTGTGGGTTTGTGTCTGTCTGTGGTGTGTGGGTTTGTGTCTGTCCCTGGTGTGGGTTTGTTCCTGAGCTCAGTGTCCAGATTCCCTTCAAGGACAGGAATGGGATAAGAACAAGAACAGAAACATAGCTGAGAAAATGCCATTTGATTGAACTTTTGAGAACCCCTACACCTCCCTTCCCTCTCCTCAGGTCTTTCCACCTTTGTAAATTCTTCTGGTGCTGAAACTTGGACATGAGAGAGGAGGAGATGGTTTCTGGAAGGGATGGATTGAGCAGGAGGGAGTCAGAGGTGTCCTGCTGTGCCAGTGCTGGGCATTTCCCCCTGGATCCAAGGGACAGGCTGCCCCTGAGCCACGTGAGCCAGCCCAGGACTTCTGCTGGGCTTTGGGTCTGGTTCTTTGGTTTGTTTTGACTTTTTTTAATGGAAGATTTAATAAGGACTCCAAAACCCCAGACAGAAAAAGTGAGGGTTTTTTTCCTGCTATTGCACAAGAAATGAGAAGGTTCATCCTTGAGTGGTTCAGGCTGTTGTGTTCATTTTTCCAGCTGTTGGGAGTATTTCTGTTTATGGGAATCTTGAGTCATGTGGAAGTGTTGTGAAATGTCCATGTGACCCTCTGCTCTCCCACGCTTCATTCATCCTCACAAAAATCCCAGGAGGGTTTGGGGTGGAAGGGACCTTAAATCCCATCCCATCCCACCCCTGCCATGGCAGGGACACCTCCCACTGTCCCAGGTGCTCCCAGCCCCAGTGTCCAGCCTGGCCTTGGGCACTGCCAGGGATCCAGGGGCAGCCACAGCTGCTCTGGCAATTCCAGCCCAGCCCCTCCCCACCCTGCCAGGGAACAATTCCCAATTCCCAAGATCCCATCCATGGCTGCCCTCTGGCAGTGGCAGCCATTCCCTGTGTCCTGCCCCTCCATCCTTGTCCCCAGTCCGTCTGCAGCTCTCCTGGAGACCCTTGAGGCCCTGCAAGGGCTCTGAGCTCTTCTGGAGCCTTCTCCTCTCCAGGCTGAGCCACCCCACCTGTCCCAGCCTTTCCTCAGACCATAGCACCATTTCCAGAGCCTTGCTCTCCCTGCCCTTCTGCATTTCCCATTTTTGTACCAAACAGAAGTGAAAAGCAGAGTGGGAAGCATTTGAAATGCAGCTTGTAACTCCCAAACGATTCTCTGGGTGGGATCTGAGCCCGTCTCGTGCCCTGTGCCTCGCAGGCTGGGTGACACCCTGGCATCTCCATGGTGACCTGGATGCAGCCACACAGACCAGAATTCTCATGAGCTGGGCAGGCAGGGCTGAGATCCAACTTCTCCCCATGACAAAGAAAAATGAAACACATCAAAATTGACTTTCATTCCAGAATAAAGGAAAAAACTGGTTGATTTGGTTTGGATTTTTTTTTGTGCTATTGATCTGGGGCGATGAAAAGCAAAGGATATTGTGGGGGTTCGTGTCACTGTGGTAATGACATCCACCTCCACTCAGAGATATCGATCCTTCCTGAAGGATTTCTGTGCTTCATCACAGAGCTCCCAGTGCCCAGGGCTCATCAGGGCCTCAGCAGCCTTTGAAAAGCAGATTATCTCCAGGACTGCAGCAAGCTGTGGAATTTAGGAGGCAATTATTTTGATATGTAAATAAGGAGGGAGAAAGGTATCAGTTTTAAAACTCTATCAAGGCCAAAGATAAAAGAGGTTTCTCATCTACTCTCTAATAATTGTTATTTAAACAGTGCCCTTGGCGTGGGATCCCTGGCTGTTTCCTCAACTAAGTGCAGGAAAAGCCACTTGTGCCATTCCCCTGAAGCAGGGAAGAAGGTCATGTAATTCACTCTGCAATGGCAAAAAGATGGTGGTGAAATCTCTGTGGAGTGCCCTTAATGGCTTCGCAGATTATTAATGAGCTACGGAGCTTCTCCAGCCCAGTTCCTCAGGTTTAAATCCAGGCTCTGGCAGCAGCTGGGAAAAAAACCCAGGAAAAGGAGTTGATATTCTCATCTCAGCTCCTGGAAGACAAAAAGCTGCACAAGAGTTGGCACTAATTAAGGCTGGGCTGAATTCTGAAATTCCAGAGCGAGAGGAGCCAGGGAGTGAATTCCAGCTGTGCTGGATGAGTCTGTCTGCACAGGGGTGGGGGCCCAGCTGTGCCCTCACCGGAGCATCATCCTGATCTCACCTGAGCATCATCCTTGTCCCACCCATGCCCTCACCTGTGCACTCACCTGTGCCTCATCCTGGGGCTCAGCATCCCTTGCTCTGTCCCCTCTGTCACCCCCTCCTCAGAGCAGCGCTGCCCTGTCACTGTCAGCAGGTTGGAAAAGGGTGGGAAAAGGAACCTGGACACAGCAGGGAGGGAGCCAGAGCAGGATTCATCCCCTGAGCCTGTTCTCTTCTGTCCTACCTCGAAATCCCTGCAGGGGATTTCTGTGCTCGGGAATACTTGGGGGATCCCCTGGGGTGTCCTGGATCCTGCTCTGGGAGATTTCCCAGCAGTGACTCCCTCCTGGTGTGAAAAATAATTCAGATGAGGAATAAAATTCAGTCTTGTACAGAGAGCTTCTTTTGCCAGTGGCCCTGAATCCCCAAATCCCTGCATCCCCAAATCCCTGAATGCCTGTGGCTGGGCTCAGGCCAGGCTCCAGCTCCCCTCTGCAGAGGTGAAAGGACACCAGGATGGATCTGCAGCACTGAGGTCCCTCAGGTGCTCCAGCCCCGCCTCGGGGGTCCCTCTGTGTCCCCAGGGCTCTGTCACTCAGCTCTGCTGGGAGAAGAGCAGACAGAGCCTGGGGCTCTGTAGGGATCCCATTTTTGAGTGTCCCTCCCCCAATTTCGGGGTGGTTTTTGGGGTTCCCGCTCACCTTTTCGGGCCCTGTTTTGGGATCTCTTTTTAGCCCCCCCCTTCCCTTTTTGGGATCCCTTTTTGGAACCCCATTTTGGTGACCCAAGCCAAAACTCCCAGCTCTCCAGAGTCCCTTGGCACCGGGAGAGGTTTCCAAGGTATCCCAGACATGTTGGGAAAGGTTGGAGTATGGGAGTATCCCCTAACTGGCGACTCTGACCCTATAAATGCTACCTTTCCTTGGAGCCTTTTATCTGCGAGGAGAGATCATTAGCTGTAAAATCAATCCATCCATCCATCCATCCATCATCCATCCATCCATCCATCCACCATCCATCCATCCATCCATCCATCCATCCATCCATCCATCATCCATCCATCCATCCATCCACCATCCATCCATCCATCCATCATCCATCCATCCATCCACCCATCCATCCATCCATCCACCCATCCATCCATCCATCCATCCATCCATCATCCATCCATCCATCCATCCATCATCCATCCATCCATCCATCCATCCATCCATCCATCCATCCACCCATCCATCCATCCATCCATCCATCCATCATCCATCCATCCATCCATCCATCATCCATCCATCCATCCATCCATCCATCCATCCATCCATCATCCATCCATCCATCCATCCATCCATCCATCCATCCATCCATCCATCATCCATCCATCCATCCATCCATCCATCCATCCATCCATCCATCCATCATCCATCATCCATCCATCCATCCATCCATCCATCCATCCTCCATCCATCCCTTCTCTAAAAGCTGCTGCCCTGCTCGAGCCTGGGCAGTGCAGCAGGAGATGGTCCCAGCTCCCCTTTCTCCATTAGTCTGCTTTAATGCACCCAGGGCTTTCAGGATTTCCAGTTAGTGCTCCTTCAGTCATTGCCTCATTTACAGAGAGGCAGAATCTCAGCTCAGGCTCACCCAGCAGGGCTTGGATTCCAGCTGGAGGAGAAGGGGGACTGATGGCTGGGTCAGGGGAAATCCCTTGGACAAGGGGGGTTTCTGGCTGGCAAGGGCACACAAATGTTCCTCAGCCTGCAGAAGTCAGAGCCAGGCTCCTGGGAAGCCCTGGGATTTGCTGGGAAATCATGGTGTTCAACAGCATTTGCAGCTTCTTCCAACTTGACATTTATTTTGTGGAGCTTTATGCAGCAGCCACTTCATCCTGCTGAACTGAAGCCTCCCCAAATGAAATATCATCTCTGAGCCCTTTCTGGACTGTGGAAAGGAGCAGGATCCACACCTTGGGAATGGATCCTGCCTGGGAAGGGTGGGAGGTGACTCTGGGGTGGCAGAGGAGTCCTCCCCATGTTGGGAATTAATCCTGTGCTGACATTGTTTTTTATCAGCATCAGCTCAGTCCAGCTGGGGCTGGTGCTGGGCAGAGATTTCCCTGGGAGCTCGTTCTGGGCAGGCAGCAATATCGGCCAGGAGCTCCTGCAGCATGAGCTGTTAGTGCTGGGCCGCAGGCAGCAGCAGGGATGGGATTCAGCAGCCCCTGCCCTATCTGGGTATTTCTCACTTCCACTTGAATTCTGCTCAAGTTTATCCTGAGTTTCTGTGATTTTATGACCTGGCTTGCAGGCTGACTTATTAAAGAAGACTCCTGCAGAGGTCAGGATGTTGGAATCGAGGTCTTGCAGTGTTTTGTTCTCTTTTGCCTCAATCCAGACCTCCCACTCTCACCTGGAAATGTGCAGCTCTTCCCTCCCTGCAGCTCTTTGGGGCTTTGGCATGGGTCAGTGGAGCATTAAAAAATATAAATACAGCTGTTATATTGGGATTTTGGGAAGCTCCATCCTGACTGGGAAGGAGGAGCTGAAGGTGGGATCAGCTTCTGGGCCGGAGACCCAGTCTGGGTCTGTGCTCTGGACATGCTGAACTTGGGATGAATTTTGGATTGAATAGCTTTAAAAGTTAATGGGATCCAGGATAACACAGAGCAATCCAGCCATGGAGAGTGGAGCAAGGCTCCGTTAGTGCGATAACAGTGTCTTAAATTTTTTTTTTTAAAGCCCTCGAAGGAAAGAGTTGCTTTGCTTTGCTTCTGAAGCGAAGGGGAGCAGAGTTTCCTGCTGATGTCCCAAAGATCCAGGCTGCCTGTGCTCTTTCCAAGCCTCAGTTCTCCTTTTTCCAGCACTTTGTTGTGTCTGTTTGGACTGAAACATCTCCAGAGCAGAGACAGAGGGGGCTGGAAGGGGCAGTGCTGCCCTGGTCTGGCTGGGGGTGTGGAAATGGCTCTGAACTCAATCCACCCAAATTCCAGGGCCTGAAGGGGTTCCAGGAGAGCTGCAGACGGACTGGGGACAAGGATGGAGGGACAGGACACAGGCAATAGCTGCCACTGCCAGAGGGCAGCCATGGATGGGATCTTGGGAATTGGGAATTGTTGCCTGGCAGGGTGGGGAGGGGCTGGGCTGGAATTGCCAGAGCAGCTGTGGCTGCCCCTGGATCCCTGGCAGTGCCCAAGGCCAGGCTGGACATTGGGGCTGGGAGCACCTGGGACAGTGGGAGGTGTCCCTGCCATGGCAGGGGTGGGATGGGATGGGATGGGATGGGATGGGATGGGATGGGATGGGATGGGATGGGATGGGATGGGATGGGATGGGATGGGATGGGATGGGGTGGGATGGGATGGGATGGGATGGGCTTTCAGGTCCTTTCCAGCTCAAACCACTCTGGGATTCCCTGATCTCAGCTATTCTGCTCCCAGCCCTGTTCTCCTGGGAATGGTTCCCTGTTTCCCTTAGAGCTGTCCCAGCTTAGAAATCAACCCTGGGGTGCAAGGTTCATCTCATTTGGAGTGATTAATGCCCCCAAACTGCAAATAATGCCCAGGGGAAGCAGGGAAGGAACCCTGTCTGTAATTGAAGACAGTGCCCGAGGGCTCTGTCCCGTCCCTGTGTCTGCACGTGCCAGGGAGGATTGCAAAGGGCAAATGCCCACAGCCCATGGATTGACTGCCCCCGGAGGTGCTTTGGCTGCTCTTCCATCCCACGCTGACAATTTCCTACATCTGCTTTCACCAGTTGCTCGCTCAGGTACCTTTGGGCTCGGAGAAGTTCCTGGAGAATTGGGAAAACGGAGGTGTCTGGGCAGAGCAGGAGAAGGAGCCAGGTCTGGAGCATCAAGTGGTTGTCTTGGCAGTGGCAGCAAGCGCGGAACGCTGGGTCCAGTCCTCACCATCTGCACCAATAATCAAGGCTTCATTAGAAACCCGGATTTGTTGTAAATTAGAACATGTAATTAGAAAATGTGTCTGTTAATTGAGTCCCTTTGATGTAGTTCTCAAGATGTGTTGCTGATCCCACACAGAGCGGGTTTTTAATGCCTTTTATTTATACACATTTCCCCCATTTATTGTTATTTGCAGCTCAAACTCTTTGCTGATCAGAAATATTCCGAAATTCATCGTGCAAAGAGCAGTGTCATTGGGGCTATTTATAAACACGGAGCTGGCACAAAACGCCATTCAGCAAATTCCTTTTTTTAGGTTGCTTCTCTCCACACCCCCTCCCCGCTCCTTTTTTCCCTTTCCTTTATGTTTCCAACTACAAAACAAGAAGTTTCTATTTCCGCCGTGCCGAGCGTTGCAGGCAGCGAGCGGGGATGCTGCAGTAGGTGGCACTCCTCCCTCTCCCTCAGCTCCACCAGGATTTTGCCTTCCTGGAGTTGATGCCTCTCAGGAGGTGGGAATGTGATGCCTTGAACTCCTGTGCTCACCCAGCATCCCTCAGCACCCTCAGAAAAGTCCAAGGTGTAAAACCCACGTGCAGGGCTCATTCCTGGCTGGAATGATGTCACCTGAGCTCCCTGCAGGTCTAATTGGAGCTGGTGGCCTTTGATCCTGGCCCAGGAAGGCACCACGTGCTCAGCTTGGGTGGGAAGTGGCCTCACCAAGCTCTGTCTGGGCTGTTCCTGCTCCTGCCAAAGGGGTTGGAGCTTCTTGAGGAAATGAGCACTGCAGACATGCAAAAAAAAAAAATCTTATTACCCTTATGTAAGCTGAAGGAATTAATTAAATAAATGCACAAAAATATCCTCTGAGGAAAACAGAACAGCCAGCCCAGATCTCAATTTCCTGAAATTGGCTCCAGCACCAAGTGGGGCCTTTCCAAGGCTTTACTCCTTGTAGGAAACAACCCCAGAGAGGGGAGAGGGAGGAAGTTTAACCCCTGAGGCTCTGCTCTCCCTCTCTGCTGGGGTGGCAGCTTCCTATTCTGAGTTCCTGGACATGAAGGGATGAAGGAGGGAGGAATGAGCCCCAAGGGATTTTTCAGAGGGAAAGTGGATCAGCAGGAGGGATTCACAACCCCTGCCTGCTCTGTGAGGGCTGAGAGCACAGCAAAGGTTCTCCTGGGATTGCTCCATGGGCCCAGCAAGGAGCTGAAGGGACCCCCACGACCACCCCAACCTGCCAGGAGCCTCTGCAGCACAAACGGAATCCAAGGAGCTGCTCCTCCTCCCTGGGAACAAGGGATTGCTGTCCTGGGTGCTTGCCCATCCTGGGGCTGACGAGCCTCTCCAGCAGAGCAGCAGGAGGAGCAGGAGCCTTTCTGGAGGGAGCAGAGCAGGAATGATGATCCTGCTCTGCAGGACCTTGGGATCAGAGGACACCTCCCTGTGCCCTGAAACACTCAAACCCAGCTCAGCCCTGCAGGACTGGCTCAGGATTTGGGCTCCAGTGAAGGAAATGCTGCTGTTCCCAAAGCCCAGTGTGCCACCAGGCTGGAATCGGGAATCAGGAATTGCTGGAGACACGGGAGCACGGCAGAGGAGTTTAGTGCTCCTAATAAAAAAAAATCTAATTCCCCTAATCTGGAGGAAACACTAAAAGCTACATGCTACCAATTATTTCCTTCTAGTTTTAATTTACAGCAATCAGTTATAATGGATGAAATTAATTCTCAGTTTAATTCTGTTGGCTGTGTGCTTAGAATCCCATTTTTTTCCATCTCCCCTTTTCCCAGCTGGCAATTCACTGCATCCAGATTCAGTGGTGCTGCTTAGGGAGGAATATTGGCCCTAATTGTTTACAACCATCCAAACCTTTTTTTCATTTGCTAAAGTTTTTTGGGGGTTCGTTCACATTAGTTCTGTTTTCCTGTTCAAACCCGAGGTTCTAACATTAAAATTATGAACATCAACATCTATATCTTCCACCCATGGATCCCTGGGTCCATCTCTGAGCCTGGGCTCTCTCTGGCTGTAGAGAAGCCTGTGGGGTTCTCCTGAGTTACACCAGTTAAACTCAAAGAATCTAGAACTGGTCAGAAACCCTGCTTGGAGTGAGGAGTACAATTCACCTTCTCCCTCTGATGGTTCCCCTTCATCTCTGATGGTTCATCTTTGTTTTTCTGATGGCTCATCTTCATCCTTCTGATCATTCATCTTCATCCCATTGAGGGTTCACCTTCATCCATCTGATGGTTTGCCTTCATCCCTGAGGGTTCTCCTTCATCCCTCTGATGGTTCACTTTCACCTCACAGCTTGGCTGGGGACAGGCACAGTGAGGAAGGTCCAGTGGGGGCTGTGAGAATGCCGAGGGCCTGGAGCATCTCCTGCCCAGGGGAGGCTGAAGGAACTCCATGGTCCTGGTGGGTCCCTTCCAGCTCAGGAAATTTTGTGATTCCAAACCCACAGTGCTGGCTCAGAGCCCAGACAGATCCTGTTCCCTGCGCCCTTGTGGACATGGGAGCATTGGCTGGATCCATCCCCATTTCCCCAGGATGTTATCATTGCAGAGAACTGGAGCAAAGTTCAGGCAGAGTCAGAGCGCTGGTATTTTTACACCCAGGCTCTCACTCGCTCCTTTTGACACCTCTTTTCCTTTGGAAAGGGTATTTTTGCCTGGCAAGTGCTAACGTATTACATCAGCCCGGGGCCGGCTCAGCCCGACACCCCGCAGCCAAAGCTGCCGTGTGGGGCTTGTGTTCCCTGCCACGCTGAATGAAACCAGTGTGAAAACGGAGACCTCTGGGCACAGCAAACCCCGCTCAGCTCGAACAACAAAGAGCACAGGAGGAGCTTTTAGCACAGTCCCGTTCCCATCGCTGTTATCAGCGCTCCGTCTGATCCGCACGGTGCGCGGGGACCAGGAATCCTCCTCCTCCTTCTCCTCTGGAATGCCCCCGAGTTAAACCCAGGCAGCACAGCTGCTTTCATCTGCTCCGAGTGACTGAGCTGCTTGCACTCTGGTGAGGATGCAAAGATCCTTCCGGGGCTCAGGGAGCTCTGGAGCTGATGCACGGCACTGCCCAGATCAGCTGTGCTTTCAAGTGGTGCCACAGAGAGTGGGAATGGATGGAACCCTTTATTTCCCACAATAAAATGCCAGACACATTTGGTTTCAAGTGTCAGGAAGTTCCTGAATTATGCACTGGATCCCTAAGAGATGCCCAGGTCTGGAGCCAGACTCAAACCTCCCTTCCTCTGTTTTTCCCCACTTCTCAAGACAGGTTTGTGGCATGGAAAACCCCCTGGAATGGGGCTGTGACTATGCAGAGCCTCATGTGGAATGAATGGTTAACGGGCACAATGCAGACGAAGGAGTTATAAGAGCTTTATTTATGGGCTCCACATTAAAGTGATATCACAGCATTAAATCTTCCCCCCATTAGTGCTGGAGTGGAGAGCGGGAGTGAGGCAATCACGGCAAATCTCCCCATCAGTCTCTGAAGAGCTGGGAAATTTAGGCTGGAGGTGCATCCCTCCCCCAGGCTGGGCTGGGAGAGGCAGGTTAGAACTCCAGGGAGCCCCTTGGAGAGACACCTGATCTCTCTGACCCCACAGAGGGTACCCCACACCTTCCCCTCCTCTCTGGCACTTTCCCAGTGCTTTGGACACCTTCACTCAGGGTCTGGCCCCCTCGCCCAGGGATAGGCACTTGCAGTGGGGAGCTGACCTGCTCAGCACCGGGGACATTTCTGAGCTGGGACCTTCTGAGAGGGAGAAAAGAACAGATTTGGTGCTGTGGGAATGTTTCAGTGTTACTGGGCTTGGTCTGTCTGTGCTCGCCATGAGGAAGGTGACAGCAGCCTCCCTCTGAGCTGAGTGCTTCCCAGCAAGGGCTTCCAGGCAACAGGGATCGCTTTGGGAATGCAAAGTAATCCCTGGCTTTGGAATTCCTCTCCAGAATGTGGAATTCCTTAAACCCTACCACAGCCAGGGGTGCATGAGAAGGACCACTTCATTTGTCTACTGCCACACATCACTGATAGCTTTTATTAAATCTTTTCCATTTTCTATTTGCCAAAAACTTCTATAAGTCCTTTGTGGTTCAGTTTTCCCATGTTCTTTCAGAGCTGTCAACAGAAAGCAAAGATCATCAGCCCTGTAACTCCAGAGGTTCCAGTGCAGGGTTTGCTTTCTGCTAAACGCCTCTTCAAATATTCATCTGAAATTAATGGGGAATGGATTTCCGTGGTGTGATGTGAGACAATAAACCCAGATGTTCACTCTGCAGCAGCGACTCTGCTGCAGGGATGTGAATTCCTGAGTTCATTTCAGCTGCCTTTGCTCCTCAGAGCTGCAGGGACAGTTCGCTGTGGCTGCTTCCTTCAACTCCCTTTTAACTTCCGAAGCAGAAATGAACTGTTCTGATCTGAAAGCCGATTGAAAAGAGGCTGGGAAGGGACTTTGGACAACAAAGGATGGCTTCCCACTGCCAGAGGGCAGGGCGGGATGGGATTTTGGGAAGGAATTGTTCCCTGGCAGGGTGGGGAGGGGCTGGGCTGGAATTGCCAGAGCAGCTGTGCCTGCTCCTGGATCCCTGGCAGTGCCCAAGGCCAGGCTGGACATTGGGGCTGGGAGCACCTGGGACAGTGCGAGGTGTCCCTGTCATGGGATGGGATTTAAGGTCCCTTCCACCCCAAACCGTTCCAGGATTCTGTGATGGGTCAGAGCTTCTTTGCTGTGCACGTGGGCAAACTGAGGCACATCCACCTGGAAACGCTGGAGCTGAGCCCTGCCTGCTCTCCCTGTGCCCTGCAGAGCCGCGAAAGGCTCTTCCAGAGGCTGCAGAGGAGCTGTGCCAACCCCTCTGTGTCACTCAGTGTCGAGCTCAGCCCGGTGTGTCACAGCCACGCTTTGACGCCTCCTTCCACGGGGCAGGGCAGGGACAGCGGGGCTGGGGCGGGCTCACAGCGCCCGCTGGGGAGCAGCTCGGGGGGGAAAGAGGAGAGGAGAGGAGAGGAGAGGAGAGGAGAGGAGAGGAGAGGAGAGGAGAGGAGAGGAGAGGAGAGGAGAGGAGAGGAGAGGAGAGGAGAGGAGAGGAGAGGAGAGGAGAGGAGAGGAGAGGAGAGGAGAGGAGAGGAGAGGAGAGGAGAGGAGAGGAGAGGAGAGGAGAGGAGAGGAGAGGAGAGGAGAGGAGAGGAGAGGAGAGGAGAGGAGAGGAGAGGAGAGGAGAGGAGAGGAGAGGAGAGGAGAGGAGAGGAGAGGAGAGGAGAGGAGAGGAGAGGAGAGGAGAGGAGAGGAGAGGAGAGGAGAGGAGAGGAGAGGAGAGGAGAGGAGAGGAGAGGAGAGGAGAGGCAGAGCAGGGGCAGGGGAGAGGCACAGGCAGGGGCAGGGGAGAGGCACAGGCAGGGCAGAGGCAGAAGAGAGGCAGAGGCAGAAGAGAGGCACAGGCACAGGCACAGGCACAGGCACAGGCACAGGCAGAGCAGAGGCAGAGGAAGGCTCGCGGTGCGCCCGCAGTGACACAAAGTGTGACACGGAATTAGCGGGGATTAGGCGGCATCAGCGGCCCCCGACAGAAGGACACTAATCGCCCTCTCACACATCAAAGCCTCTCATCGACGCCTAAGCGCCTTAAGTGTGCTCCACTTTATCAAATGAAAATGATGACGCTGTGTTTTTTCTGCCGGGAGATGCCCGGGAAGCTGCGGGCCCCGGGAAGGGGCTCGGGGATGCCGCTGGGACAGACGAGCTCCATCCCCGGGCACACCTGAGCCATCTCTGCCGGGAGGCACAGCCGCTCCTGGGCACAGCCCGGCGCGCTCGGGTACTTCCGAGATGATTTAGTGGAGAAAAACTCCCCTTTTTTGCTGCCAAACACCGAGTGCCTGATTGAAATCTTGAGCAAACCCATCCCTCTCCTGCTAAGTGGCTTGTGCTGCCTGTGTTCAGGAAGAGTTTGATGTGTCCCTTGGAAAGTGCTAAAATGAAACTTTTCCATTTTCCAGCCTGCAGCGGCCTTGCTTAGAATTCACCATTATTTTTATGATCACTTTTGAAAGTGCTCAGGCTGGAAGTAAAACTTTCCCTTGGGTCTGCAATTACATTTTTTCATCCAATTTCCCAAAGAAAAAGTTGGGGGTTTTTGGTTTTTTTGATTTTTTAAAAAAACCTGGTTTAACAGAATCTCTGATTTTGTATTTTAAATTATGCAGCATTACCAAAGAGCCTTGAAACCAGTTATTCAAACAGGTCTCTGCTTTCTCCTACGCTTAAGGACAAATTCTGCCCTTGCAGGGAAGAGAAGCTCCATGAAGGGGAGAGGAGCTTTGCAAACCTGCTTTCTCCCCAGAACCTGGGGGAGCAAATGAGCCCTCGTGGCTCAGCCTTTGAAGCTGTCAGATGGTTCTTCCACCCTTGGCTACTCCAGGTCCATCAGCCTGGGGAAGAGAAGGCTCCGGGGAGAGCTCAGAGCCCTTGCAGGGCCTGAAGGGGCTCCAGGAGAGCTGCAGAGGGACTGGGGACAAGGATGGAGGGACAGGACACAGGCAATGGCTGCCACTGCCAGAGGGCAGCCATGGATGGGATCTTGGGAATTGGGAATTGTTCCCTGGCAGGCTGGGGAGGGGCTGGGCTGGAATTGCCAGAGCAGCTGTGGCTGCCCCTGGATCCCTGGCAGTGCCCAAGGCCAGGCTGGACACAGGGGCTGGGAGCACCTGGGACAGTGGGAGGTGTCCCTGCCATGGCAGGGGTGGCACTGGATGGGGTTTAAGGTCCCTCCCAGCCCAGCCCAGTGTGGGACTCTGAGCTCTCCCCGTGTTCCCCAGGCCCCTCTGGTTCCCACAGGGGCTCTCCAGTTTGGCTCTGTGCAGGGAGGGTTTCCCTGCTCTCCCCAGGCCTTTATCAGTGCAGGGGCTGCACTTCCACTGCCCCAAGTCACATCCAGGTGTGTTCAGAGCAGCCCTGGGCTGTCACTGCCCCTGCTCAGGGACTGCTGTTTAGGCAAACCCAAACTCTTTTATTAAGCAAATTGCTCCCAGGGCCTGCAGAAATCCGCAGCTTTGTCAGCTCCGCACAGTCACACACCCAGAGAAAATGAGAGCTGAGATAGAAATCTGTCGTTTCATCTTGAAATAATGACTTTTTCAATGTCTAAATCTTGTTTTCCTGAGCCAGCCCAGCCCCTGTCTAGACACGCTGGTTCTGTTCCTTCCTGAGCAGCCAGGCCAACTTTGGCATGGTGGCAATGCCGTGACCTCCCTGTGCTGTCCCATCCCTTCCCAGCCAAAGTCACATTTCTGCTGGGTGGCCCTGGCCCCTCCCGAGGTTGGGTTTTCACAAACGATCGTTATCTCTGCGTGTCCTGCCATGCTGAGCAGCCTGATCTCCGCATGTCACATGTCATTAGCTTTAAAGTCACTTAGCAAAGACATTTTGTCTGCAGCTGGGTGGAACTGTCTGGTCTGTGCCACTTGTTTTCAGCTCTCAGGCTATAAGAGCTTCATGTCATGGTTCTGTGCCTCAGTTTACCTTTCTCCCTTACTAATTTCATGGAGGAAACTGATTTTTATTCTAATTTTTGCTGTGTTTTATTTTGATGCGTTTTATTCTAATTTTCCAAGTAGCAGTGCAGCTCTTGGCAGCTGTTTGAGCTTCTGCAGAGGAACACAACACCCACGTGTGCAAACCCAGTGCAGCCCCCGGGCCCAGGAGTGTGGGTGGCTCTGCTGCCTGGTACTCCTGCTCTGGTGGAGATTCCTCCTGGCAATTCAGACTTCCCCGGCTTCCCCTCCTCCCATGCCCTCAGTGCAGGGCTCTGGGAAGGGTGAGTTCATTGACACTTGTAGAATGTACCTGAGGTGGAAAATTGTTTATGGGCACGTGGTTTGGGCTGTGAGGAGGAGCTGTCACAGGCTCCCCTGGAACTGTCACCTCCAGGGTGGCTCTGAGCAGGGTCTGAGCTCCCTCCAGAGTCTCCCGGGCCAGACCCAGCTGCAGATGGATCCCTGTGTGTCCAGGGAGAGTCCAGCAGGAGACTCGTCCATGGAGGAACTGAGGTAAATTATTGACTCCAGCAAACCTTCTGTCCGCCCCAGCCCAGCCTGGTGACACTGCTGGGACCTGACTCCCACAGGGGAACTGGGGGAAAAAAGGAGAATGGTTTTCCCTTACAAAAAAGGGGGAATGGTTTTCCCTTACAAAAAAGGGAGAATGGTTTTCCCTTACAAAAAAGGGGAATGGTTTTCCCTTACAAAAAAGGGGGAATGGTTTTCCCTTACAAAAAAGGGGAATGGTTTTCCCTTACAAAAAAGGGGGAATGGTTTTCCCTTACAAAAAAGGGAGAATGGTTTTCCCTTACAAAAAAGGGGAATGGTTTTCCCTTATAAAAAAAGGGGAAATGGTTTTCCCTTCCAGTTATAACAACCCCACTCCTGAGCTCTGTGCTGTTTACCACACCTGGCTCAGGACAAGGCCAGGGGAGCTGTCCATGTCCCCATCCATAGACCTGACCCCAGTGTCCCTGTGGAAGGCGTGCAAGGACTGAGGGGTCACAGACAGGGCCAGCAGCACTGACTGCAATGTCAGAGAACCCCCGAGCTGCCCTGCAGGGCGTCCAGCAGCTCCTGCTGCTCCTGGCTGCTGGCTGTGGGCACTGACACCCTGGCAGGGGACACGGGGCAGGGGCATCACTGCTGTGGGTCAGGAACAATCTGTGTGTCCCCATGTGTGTCCCCACAGTCCGTGTATCCAGCACAGTCTGTTGTCCCTTGGCCAGTGGCTGCTGAAGCCTCTCCTGGGTGGTGGCAGGGCTGGCACATGGTGCCACGCTGGGTCAGGGAGTGTGGCAGAGCTGGCATACAGTGCCACGCTGTGTCACAGGCGGTGGCAGGGCTGGCACACGGTGCCATGCTGGGTCAGCCTCTCTGTCACCCTCACGGTGACCTTGGCAGTGTCGGGGTCTGGCACTGAAACACCCTTGCTGTGCCTGCCAGGCTGAGGAGCCCTGGGCAGCCCCGGTGCCAGCCAGGGGATGCCCCCAGGGTCTGTCCCCCCTCCTGGCACAGCGATGCCCCTGCTCCTGGACAGCAGTTCAGCTGCCTTTCAGGAAAGGCCTTTTCCAAGATGAAAATGCCATTTTGGGGAAGGGGGGTGCCCTGGTGCTGTGCAGGGTGATGGAGGGGGGCACAGAGAGCAGGGCTGGCACTGGGCTGGGCTGGAAGGGTAGCTGAAGGACAAGCACAGCCTGCAAGAGCAGAGCTGGCCCAGACAGGCCAGCAGCGGTGCTGGCAGAAGGCTCAGCAAGCTCCCGTGCCTCTGATGCATTTTCACACCGACTTTTTGCATTCTGTTCATTTCTTTCTATTTCTACACCTGGAACGTGGCCAGAATGAAAAAGAAGAAGGGCAGATAGAAAACTTAGTGCTTTTCAATTAAACAGGAAGCTCTTTGCCATTGTAAGTGAGCTTATTTAGACATTAAATCAAAATCAAATGCTTGCACTATCAGTGCTGCTCACAGGCTGATAATTAATGATGGCTCTCCCCAGCGCAAACCCTCGGTGTTCTGTCAGCACCACTGTAAGCTTTGATCGAAAGCTTTTTAAGTAGTTTCAGAAGCTGGATCTGTAAAATAAAAATAACCCAGAGTGGTAATTCTCTGCCCAAGAAATAAATAATAAAGGCTGAGAGCGTTTAAGTGTTGGCTGTCAGCTCATCAGCAATGCCAGCATCACAGGCTGAGGGAGCAGTGAGGGAAGGAAAGGGTTTCTGGGCACTTAGGTGGGGATTCTTTTACATCCTTCTGCCAGCAGGAAGGAGTTTCAAGGCAGATGTGAATTATTTCTGCCTTTTCTGCACTCTCTGTGGTGGAAAGGGATCTCAGTGCCATGAAAATCAGGCTCAGTTGTTATGGAAATACATAAACCCACCCCAGGCAGAGCTGCCCATCCCCGGCTGGGAGCTGGGAGGGGATGAGCAGGAAGGGATGAAGCAGGGAGGGATGAAGAGGAAGGAAGATCTGCTCTCAGGGTGTGCATTGGTCCCTGCTGGGCCAAGACCCTGGAGTCAGGTCCCACCAGGGCAACCCGGAATGACCTGGGCACCTCTGGGGCCAGAGGCACAGCCTGGGGGCAGGGGGAGCTGCTGGGAGCAGGAGGGCTGCAGGAAGGTCAGGAACCTCAAACTGGGCTGTGGCTGGAGGGTCTCCCCTCACCACCCACCCCTCACCTTCCTGACAGGGTTTGCACTGGCCCCATTCCCAGCCAGGCCTTTTCTCTGTGCCTTTTCCCTCACTCCCTTCAGGAGCACACAGAGCCCTTTGCTGTCCCACTGGAATCCCACCTGAGCCTCGTGTGCCTCCCTCTCCATCCCACCCACCTCCTCCTCGGGATGGAGGAGCCTCCCCCATCCCGATCCCTCTCCCGGCCTCCTGAAGGAGCCTCTCCTCTCTCCTGTCCCATCCTCAGACCAGTGCCACAAGCAGGGCTCCCTGGCTGCCCAGGACAGGAGCAGGGCTCCCTGGCTGTCAGGGCCATGAGCAGGGCTCCCTGGCTGCCCGGGACAGGAGCAGGGCTCCCTGGCTGTCAGAGCCATGAGCAGGGCTCTCTGGCTGTCAGGGACAGGAGCAGGGCTCCCTGGCTGTCAGAGCCATGAGCAGGGCTCTCTGGCTGTCAGGGACAGGAGCAGGGCTCCCTGGCTGTCAGGGACAGGAGCAGGGCTCCCTGGCTGTCAGGGACAGGAGCAGGGCTCCTCTGGCTGTCAGGGACAGGAGCAGGGCTCCCTGGCTGTCAGGGACAGGAGCAGGGCTCCTCTGGCTGTCAGGGACAGGAGCAGGGCTCCCTGGCTGTCAGGGACAGGAGCAGGGCTCCTCTGGCTGCCAGGGCCATGAGCAGGGCTCTCTGGCTGCCAGGGCCATGAGCAGGGCTCCTCTGGCTGTCAGGGACAGGAGCAGGGCTCCCTGGCTGTCAGGGACAGGAGCAGGGCTCCTCTGGCTGTCAGGGACAGGAGCAGGGCTCCCTGGCTGTCAGGGACAGGAGCAGGGCTCCCTGGCTGTCAGGGCCATGAGCAGGGCTCCCTGGCTGCCCGGGACAGGAGCAGGGCTCCCTGGCTGTCAGGGACAGGAGCAGGGCTCTCTGGCTGTCAGGGCCACAAGCAGGGCTCCCTGGCTGTCAGGGACAGGAGCAGGGCTCCTCTGGCTGCCAGGGCCATGAGCAGGGCTTCCTGGCTGCCTGGCACTGCTGGGGCAGTCACACCACAGTATTTCTGCCTGAACTGGGAACTGCTTCCCTGCTCTGCCCTGTCCTGTGCTGCCCTCAGGGCTGGGGACTCCACCTCTTTCCCAGTTCCAGTGCCTGACCACCTTCTCAGGGAAGAAATTTCCCCTAATATCCAATTTAACCCTCCCTGGTGCAACTTGAGGGCATTTCCTCCTGTCCTGCTCCTTGTTCCCTGGGGTTTTCCTGCCCTTCAGGTGTCACATGTCCCACCTACCATGCAGGACAGGCTGGGGGGCTCAAACCTCCCCAAAAGGAGCCAGGGGGTGCCATGCCCAGGAGTGCAGGGCTGCAGGAGCAGGACTGAGTTATTAAGGGCAATGTTGAGTAATTAAGAGCAATTTCTCACGTGCCAGTCAGCACATCCCACACAGAAACAACACCCAGGGTGATGCAGAGCAGCCCAGGAAGGCCCTGGTCACCATCACCCCGCTGAGATTTGCTGCTACTCCTCCTTTCCTGACTTGAATTGGGTTGAAATCTCTGGAAATCATTAAAAAAAGCATCTTGGGGCAATCTGAGCATGAGGATCACGGCATGAGGAGTTTGACACGTTCCCCCAGACTGCCTGGAAGGATTGCTGGGGAACCCAGAGCCCCAGACGTTGGGGAAGTGACAGCTCGGGTGCTGCTCCTGCCGTGTCCTCAGCGTGGGATTTGGGCACTCAGGAGTCTGGAGCACATAGAATGGGAAAACTGGGAGTTGTGTGGAGCAGTGGAGGGACAAGAGGCCTGAATTTGTCATCTCCAAGGGCTGTAATCATGGTAATTAACGGTGTTTGTAGGTCCTGGGCTGGCTGCAATAAGATTTTACACAGTGCATCTTCCGCAGAACGATTTCCATTACTGGGAGCAGATAAAAACTGACATGGGCTCAGGGTGACTCGAGAAATCAATAAACAATAAAACTTCGCATGAAAACAAATAAATTAACCCAATCAGAAGAGACACTGAGAGCCCATCAGACTTGTTAGACAGATGAAGTCAAGTGTCACTCGCAGGGCTGAGCGATTGCTCTGGCAGGCACTCCAGGCTCCCTTTAAGGATGATTTTCTCAACCTCTTTAGGACTGAGCTTGTTTCCATCTGCCAGACTCAGTCTGAATCAAGCAGGAGGAGACAGACAGGCTCCAAAATACCTCATCTCCCTGGAAGGGGTTTCTGTGCTCTGCTCTCCCCAGTAACTGGACAGGGGCTCAGAGGCCCTTTGGGGCTGGATGTGCTGCACCCTGAGCCCAGCTCTGCTGGCAGGAACCCGGGGTGGGCCTGGGATGAGCCCCTTGGGATGAGTCCCTGCCTCCAGTGGGAGTGGGAGCCAGCCTGGATGAGGGATTCACTAATTAAAGTGTTCTCCTATAATTGCAGGTGAATCAGAGAATCAGGGGATGGTTTGGGTTAGAAGGAACTTTAAATCCAACCCAGTGCCACCCCTGCCATGGCAGGGACACCTCCCACTGTCCCAGGTGCTCCCAGCCCCAGTGTCCAGCCTGGCCTTGGCCACTGCCAGGGATCCAGGGGCAGCCACAGCTGCTCTGGCAATTCCAGCCCAGCCCCTCCCCACCCTGCCAGGGAACAATTCCCAATTCCCAAGATCCCATCCATGGCTGCCCTCTGGCAGTGGCAGCCATTGCCTGTGTCCTGTCCCTCCATCCTTGTCCCCAGTCCCTCTGCAGCTCTCCTGGAGCCCCTTCAGGCCCTGCCAGGGCTCTGAGCTCTCCCTGGAGCCTTCTCCTCTCCAGGGGAGCACCCCCAGCTCTCCCAGCCTTTCCTCACAGGAAATACCTGATTTAACCTTCACCTCTGGCTCATTTCCCACACAAACTTCAGTCCCTGCACGAAGCTGTGAATTTCCTCTGCTTGGCCTCCTCAGTCCAGCCCCCCTCAGGTGGCACCTCCAGCCCCTCTGCTCCTGATCCCTCCCCACAGAGCTGGGCTGGGACCCTCCCCTCCCATCCTGTGGGGCAGCAAACATTTACATGAATAATTTCATTCCAGCTGGACTGTGCCCGGCCGGGCTGTGCCAGGTGCTGCTCTCACACAGGGAATGGTCTCAGGCACTTTCCAGCAGCACGAGAAATCATTTTTTATTGCCTATAATTATGTGTTTCTAGCTAAATTAATCACTGGGGTAGATCTGGGTTTGGTACAACAGAACTGCACCAGGCTGAGTTTGACCCTCTGGCTTTGCGTGAGCTCAGCTAAATGATGTTAATTATGGGGGGAGGAAGGAATAATCCAAGGGTTAATGGGGCTGGGGCTCTGCAGCAGAGCTGGCTGGGAAAATAGCAAAAATATTTGGGGGTTGGCTTGACACGAATTGTGTTTTCTGCAGCTTTTTAGCAAAAAAATTAAAAGTAAAACTGGAATAAAAACTGTTCCAGCCCAGACAGGAGATTTGCTTAGTTGGGGGGGAGTTGTGGAGCCTCTGCTGTGCAATTGTTGAGGAAAACACTGAGCAATAAAATCCCATTTCCAGAGGAAATGTCCCGGTGTTGTGATAGGGAATTGGCAGTGGGGGAGGAACCCCGAGCTGGAGGGGAGGAAGCAGCTCTGGCTCCAGAGGTTTCCCAGAATGAGGTGAGAGGAATGAGGGATTTGTGTTTCCAAACAAGCTGTGGGTCTGCTGGTAGATAAAACCAGCACTGAGAGATAAAAGAAACAATGGGGATGATTCCACTGATTGATGAATGGAAAAAGATATTTGCTTTTACAAACAAACTGTGGGTTTGCTGATATACGAAACTGGTCATTGAAAGATGAAAGAAACAATGAGGGAAAATCCTAAATTCTGTCAGAATTAAAAATTAAAAGGAAAGGTTGTACATTAGAGGGAAACCTTCAGTATCAGGCGTTCTGGGAAGTCTGTACCTCTCAAGTACCTCAGAAATGGGGAAGGAGAGAAGGGAAATGTGGCTGGAAAATTGGGATAAAAAGGAGGCTGCATCCTCCAAAAATTGAAGAGAGTTCAGGGGAATGCCCCATGGCCTCTCCCTTTATTCAAATTAAGTAAAAGGACTCCTCTGTCTCCTTGTTGCACATAAACCTCTGGTGTTTGTGGATTAATTTTCCTGACAGAGGGAATTTGGGCTTTCCAGCAGGAGCAGCTGGGCCCAGCTGGGCTGGGCTGGGGTCACCTCCGGGCCTTGCCTGTCCCAGGCTCCCTCGGGAGCCGTTTGGCTCCAGATTTCGAGGAGGGGCCTTCCCAAGAGGAGTGCCAAGGAAAAAGAAGTGAAAATCCCTGGTTTTCACCGGTGGGTGGATAATCCATGAAGTGTTTGTGTCTAATCTGAGGCTTTATTTAGATCCGTTCTTCTGGATTTTGAACTTTTCATCCTTACTTGTTTTCTGTCTTAATAAGTTCAATTATATTTTTAATTGGAAAATCAGCTTTAACAGCAAAGCAGAGCTTTAAATCAAGAGAATGTTGAAAGAGGAAGTTTCAGACTTCCGAACTTTCTGAACACTTAAAATTCCAGATAAATCAAAATGGACTTTTTCCTTTGAAAACTTCTGGCTCCAGAACATCAGCATTTCTCTGTGGGGAAAAGAGGAGGGAATTTCCTGGGCAATTTCCCAATATTTCTGGTACCTGGAGTAGCTGTTTAAAACCCTTTCACATCCTTTCACCCTCCCACACACACTGCTGAGAAATAAATCCTTTGGAAATGGAAATCAGGCTTGAAGTAAACAGATTAGTAATGGTTATTTGGTAACACTTTATTAATTAAATGTCCTAAATACATTTAAACCTAGGCATTTAATTTAGATTTATTGGGATAATTTAGATTTATAAGAATCATTATTATACCTTAAGTACAGTAAATGCCAATTGATTTTTATAGACAATATTTACTGAGGTGTAACCACAGTGCAAAATTTAATTATCTCCATGCTCAGTTAAAAGGACAGGACAGAGGGTTCAGCCCCAGGACTGCTGGAGGTGCCAGGGCTGGGGACTGCTCCTGCTGCTCTGACCTTGGAGCGCTGAGCTCTGCCCTGTCCTGTGCTTCCAGATCCTTCCCAGGAGTGCCAAGAGCTCCACAGGCACTTCTTCATAGGAAAATCTTTTACCTCATGGTTCACCTGGAGAGGAGAAGGCTACAGGGAGAGCTCAGAGCCCTGGCAGGGCCTGAAGGGGCTCCAGGAGAGCTGCAGAGGGACTGGGGACAAGGATGGAGGGACAGCACACAGGCAATGGCTGCCACTGCCAGAGGGCAGCCATGGATGGGATCTTGGGAATTGGGAATTGTTCCCTGGCAGGGTGGGGAGGGGCTGGGCTGGAATTGCCAGAGCAGCTGTGGCTGCCCCTGGATCCCTGGCAGTGCCCAAGGCCAGGCTGGACACTGGGGCTGGGAGCACCTGGGACAGTGGGAGGTGTCCCTGCCATGGCAGGGGTGGGCTTTAGCATGAGCTGAGCTGATTTTTAAGGTCCCTTCTAACCCCTCTGACCTGGACCAGCTCTGATTTGTCATTCTGGGGCTGCTGACAGGGAAGGAGCCACATGAGCACATCTCCAAACTGGGAGGAAGATATTACAATCTTCCAGTCAAGCCGGGTGCTTCCCCACCCATGAATTGTTGATAATTTGTTCCCAAGGATTTTTTATTTTGCCTTTTTGTCCTTTACAGCCTTGCCCTGTGTGCAGCATTGATTTTCCTGTGCAGGGTCACTCAGCCAGGCTGGGTTTACCTTGGTGCTGGGGCTGCTGGCCAGAGGGAGCAGAGCAGCTGGAGCTGCTGAGCCAGGAGAGCAGGGCACACAGTTCCCAAACTCATGCTGCTCACTCTGAAGGAAATTAAAGCCCATCACAAACAACCAAAGCTTTTCCCATCCTGGGAAGCTGCAGCAGGATCACTGCCTGGCAGGATGGGAACACTGCTGGTGCAGAGATCTCTCACTGCTCCATTCTGCAGAAGTTTTGGCAGAGGTTTGATTCAGGGGCCGTTTGGGGAGGTTTATGTTCCACCAGCTTTGCTTTGAGACTGGAGCAGGAACAAGCCTGGAATGTCAAGCAGAGCCCAGGCAGGCTCACCTGTGCTCGTGTGAGCCCCACCAACCACCTTAGACACTCCAGCAAGTTCACAAACCCTCAGGAAACTTCAAACAAACCCGGCCTGGGGCTTCAGCATGGATGCAGAGTTCTCATAGGAAATAATTCCCAGCAAGCAGCTCAGAGGCCAAGATAATGATTCCTGAAGTGAAAATAACACAGAGCAGGAGGATTATGTAGGATAAACACATTTTTATGCAGTTATGCTGAAGACTTTGCTGTTGGAACCTTGCAATGTCAGTTTGCCCTTTCTGATCAGAGTCCCCACATTTTTCTCTGTCTCAAACCCAAGTTACCAAAGGGCTCCAACTCTCACCAAAATTAACCCCAAGTGCTTTAAACCCTCTGCATATCCCAGCCCATGCTTGTGTCCTGGGTTTACCTCTTCCAGGTGCAATATCCCACCTTTTCCAGGTGAAAAGTGATTTGCTGGTGCACAGGGATGTCAGGGCTGAATGGAAAACCACGTCAGCTGCCAGGGCTGAGCAGATGGACATGAGGGAGGGATGTTGTGTGTGGGGAATCTGGCAGACAGAGGAGCTGGTCCTGTGGAATCAGTAACTGAGATAACTGGAATATGGTTATTTCTGGGAGGAGCAGCTTCTCTGTGTGTGCTGTGGCTCTGTTTTGTGGAGACAGGAACACGGGAGCTGAGTCACTGCCTGGGTGAACCTAGGGAGGTTGTTTGAAGGAGGCTTTGATCCTGGGAATTGTCAGGCTTTGTGTATTGGGATAGAGCCACAGCTGACGTGGAATTGAGGAGGGAGCAAGGCTCAGTGCCCACATCAGCAGCAGCCCCTGGGGAGGAGCTCTGCCTCCTGTGCAAACAGGATAACAGGGCTGCAGAGCGGAATCACAAAATGCTGGATGAGCTCTGGCCATGAAACTGAACGTTTTACTGAAGCCTTCAGAAATTCAGAGGAGTTTGGTGGCTGTGGCCTGGGTGGCACAAAGGAAATCCAAGGGCAGGTTTAGAATAGAGATCAGGACACAGGGAATCGCTTCCCCAGGGATGGATGGGATCTTGGGAATTGTTCCCTGGCAGGGTGGGGAGGGGCTGGGCTGGAATTGCCAGAGCAGCTGTGGCTGCCCCTGGATCCCTGGCAGTGCCCAAGGCCAGGCTGGAGCATCTGGGACAGTGGGAGGTGTCCCTGCCATGGCAGGGGAGGATGGGATTTCAGGTCCTTTCCCACCCAAACCCTTCTCAGATCTGAAGGGTACCAAGCACTTGGCCCATGGCAGGACCAGCCCTGTGCTCACACCAATCCACTGCACCCCTCCTGTGGGTACAAACAGCAAAATTGGTGCTTGAACAGGGCCACAGCCTCCAAATTCCTGCAGAGAATGACCAGACAGAAGAATAAAGGGAGACAAATCTCCTCACGCACACAAATATTGTGCTGAAAATGAAGACGGTTCTGTTGGTGAGCGTTGTGAGGAGCACGGAGCACAGGGAACATGTTCCAAGTGTCAAATGGATTATACTCCAGCGCCCTTATTGTTTCATATAATTCTCATCTAATGTCACCCCTGGCAACAATAACACAATATTCGCTTTGATGTAGCCTCGCCGAATATTTTTAAGCAATGAGGAGATTGCCGGGGGGAGCAGGGGAGGAGGGGCAGGCGGGCGGGGGTAGCAGAGCAGAGCCCAACTGGAATCCATCAGGAAGATTGAGTTTGCAGTGCTGGGTGCCCTGACACCTGTGCTGTGCTCGGGCAGGCTCGGGATGCAGTTTAAGTCAGGAGGTTTGTCTCTGCTGGAATACAATTAGGGAGCCCTGGGCTGGGAGCAAACAGACCCAAGGAACACGGGGAGAGCAGAGGCAGAGACGTGGAGGGGGACAAATAATCTCCATTTCTCCAGGCTGAGCAGAGCTGTCACTGGCAAGGTCAGGCCAAAGGGAGCTGATTCCGTAGGAAGGAAGGAGAAAATGACTGCAAAGGTGGAAAGTGCCAAGAGGCAGCGTGGGCTCATCCTCCCTTATTTGATTACTCTCCTGACCCAGAGGTTTTCATGAAGGTGATTCATGGACCCAGCAGCCAGAGCCCAAGGCCTGGGCTCCCTCCTGCTTCCAGGAGAATTCCTGGGTGAGGGCAGTGGCCCCCACCTGCAGCAGCAACCCCAGGGACCAGGGGGCTCAGGGGGAGAAGGGAAAGCTCAGCTCTCCCTCCTCAGCACAGCGACCTCCAGCTGACCCAAGGGACAGCTCTGCTGGAATCCCTCTGGGAACACATCCCCTTCCTGACCTGCACAGGGGCATTCACTCAGAATGCCCCCATGCAGGTGATGCCCTGGTGATGCCCTGTCCCCGCCCTTGGCATGCTGCAGGTCCCACCCTCCTGCCCCTTGTTCTGCTCCTACCCTGTGCCCCAGCCCAAGGGACTTCACCAATCACTTAATTCCTACATAAATATTTTCCTTGGGAATCCCTTGGAGGAAAATAATATCAACAGAACTGATTACCATTTCCTGTGTGGCTGCCTGAGTAACGGGAACCAGATGATGTTTATCTTTTAAAAAATGAAAATGCCAATAAAAAAGTAATTAAAAAAATAAAAATTCACCTCCTGGTATTTTCCTGTTGCAGCTGGAGAAATAACAGGGACGTGCCACCTCTGCATGTTCAAATCCAGCAAAAAAAAAAAAAAAGGGGTTTTCTCCAGGGTTCAGGGAAAGTACAACCTCCATGGTCCTGTTTCAAAGTGGAACTCCTGATTTTCAGCACATAACTCAATTTTAGGCATTTCTGTGGAATAAGCTTAATAAATGAAGAACATTCCTGCTGGGAGCACAGGTCAGGGCTCCCAGGACTCAGCTGTGCCCTTTGCCAGGCTGAGCTGGAGGGGAGCTTTATTACTGGGGAGAATGGTGTAACTCAGTTCTGTTCAGCAAGATCACAGCTATTTACACTGATTTACACAGTCCTGGAGCTCCAACATCTATACCAACAGCACGATATTAAAATAAGGTGGAAAAACCTCACTAAAATCCCATTTTAAACCCTCTGATAGGACAGGGTGTAGCTCTGAGAATGGATGTGCATGTTAGACACTGCGGGAATTCATTCTTGTCCCCTGTGAAGGGGGAACTTCATCCCATGAATATCAGAATATTTCTATCTGACCAGATGTCAAGCTCAGAGAACTCTTTCCCAGCTCCACTGCATCCCAAAGTTTCCAACCCTCAGGCTGTATTTATTACTGATTGATCCCTCTCATCATTCTTGGGGGTTTATTTGCTTTGCTTCTTTGAATTCTGTGAGCAAAATCCTGTTGTTTTCTCTTTTGCCATTTTTGGCCCCTATTATAAAAGAAAGGCTCATCAAATGTTGGAACTTGCAAATGGAATGGCCAAATTATAGCCCAGGGGTGCCCATCAGAAAGAAAGGAAATCAGGGCATTTCTGTGGCATGGGGAAAACAGTGTCCTGCATTGCCAGAGCCTGGTTTGAGCCCTCAGCCCTGGCTGTGTCCAGGGCAATCCCCCCATACCTGAAGGTGTTCTCCAGCTCCATCCAGTATTTTGTGAGCTCTCAGCTGGCTAGTTGTTCTGGTTTGAAAGCAAAACCAGTGAGAGACTCCAAATCAGAAATAAAATTTATTAGGAAAAGAAAACCAAAATACATGCAATCATACAAAAGAAAAACTACTGACAAAGTCAGAATACAACCTGACACCCTGTTGGTCAGGGTGTTGGTAGCAGTCCAGTTGGATTGGTGGCTGCAGTCTTCCTGAGTGGCAGATGTGGTTCTGTTGGAGCAGGGATCCTGTAGAAAGGGTGTAGTCTTCCTCTGAAGGTCCAGTGGAAAAGACAGCCATTCTTCTGGGAATCCAGTGGAAAGACTGCTTGTTGTGTCCCAAATCCCAGATTATATCCAGGTGGGGATGCTTAGCTCCTCCCCCTGGGTGGAGCATCTCACAGTGGGCTGATGTCATTCTGTGTCATTCATGTTGTGGGTCCTTGGTTACTCCTTAAACAGAAATGGCTCTGGGGGAGCTATCTCTGAGTCATGGGGCAAGACATTGACTGGCCCATTAACAGGAGATAAGGAAAAAAACAATGCCCCTCCTGGTCTTAGCAGCTCTTGAGGATAGGAATAGAATACATTTTTATATTGAAACCTAGGACACTGGGAAAAGCCAATCATGTCTTGTGATGGTGCTGTGTCAGGAGCAATGTTTGAAACACTGCTGTTCGAGATGCAGAGTGAGGGGCTGGTTTGGATTCCTCTCCCCCAGCCTCATCACTTCGTGCCTGTCTCCCGAGCTGGGTGATCCCTCTGTCCTTGAAAAGCAACAGATGAGCCCAAAGTGCTGGGGAGGAATTGGCAGCCCCTGGGCAGACTTTGCATCCCATAAACCTCATCTGGGCTTTTCTGCAAGAGCTTTGTGACCCACCCCAGGAGAGGCTGAGGGAGCTGGGAAGGGCTCGGCCTGGAGAAAAGGAGGCGCAGGGGGGACCTTGTGGCTCTGCACAGCTCCTGCCAGGAGGGGACAGCCGGGGGGGTCGGGCTGTGCTCCAGGGAACAGGGACAGGAGGAGAGGGAACGGCCTCAGGCTGGGCCAGGGCAGGCTCAGGGTGGGCACAGCAGGAATTTCCCCATGGAAAGGGGGGTCAGGCATTAGAACTGCCCAGGGGGGTTTGGAGTGCTCATACCTGGAGGTGTCCAAGGAATTCCTGGATGTGGCACTGAGTGCTTTGGGCTGGACAAGGTGGGGATGGGGCAGAGCTTGGACTCAGTGATCCTGGAAATCCCTCCCAGCTTTAATGTTTCTGTGGTTCTGTGACCAGAAGGGTTTATTTCAGTGCTGGCCCAGATTTAAGGGATGTTTTTTTCCTGGTAAAGGCCCTGTGGGAACAGAAGGGCTCAGCCAGGTGAAGTGAGGAGGATGCAGGGGATTGGTACCACCCTGCTGGGGCTCCACATCTCCAGGTCAGGCTCTCTCCATGTGGGACCATGGTGCTCCAGGAGCTCTGCAGGGACCCTCCAGCCCTCAGCTCACCCTCCCCAGGCAGCTCCACCACCCACAGCAGCAGTGAGAAAATTTCTTTCAGACGCTGGAAGAACAGAAGGTGCTCAGGCAGGGACATGTCCAGCAAAGCATCCCCACTGATACAGGGTCTGCCTGGGTTGGGTGAGGAGATAAATCCCTTTCATTCAGACTCATTTAGGGCTCAACCATTTTAATGCTGTTTTCCATAGAAATGGATGGATGGATTCTAATCCTTTGCTCATGTGTTATCCCAAACTTCACATGTACCTTGCTCCTGTTTATTTTCTGGCTTCTATTGTTCTGAGGAATAGCTGCTCTGAGCTGGCTTTTCTGGTGAAAACCCCTCATGGTTATCCCTGGCCCTGCAGGAGGACACAGGGAGCTGCTGGGAATGGCCCAGGAGAGGTGTCCCAGGTGACTTTTCCTTTGGGAACTGCCTTTGGAAAAGACAGACTGACATCCCAAGAAAAAGGTGTTTTTTCTTCCCAGTGTCTGAAATGGCTTCTGTGATAAGAAGAAAATTAATTAGGAGGGAGATTACTTAAAGGACTCTTGTGCCAGTAGCAGAGCAGTGTCCAGTGGGGACATCTGGTTGGTTCAATTCCCAGAAAACTCGTGTTTTGCTTCTGGAGCTGTGAAAGGCTGGAAATGCAGCTATTATTGCCCTAAATAATCATTCATTTTTGACCTCAGCAACGCTGGTGGAGCTTTGTCTTCTCTCAGCTGAATTTTTAGGAGGCTGAACACAAAGGTTCAGCACTACGATTGAGATCAACATTTCTTTCCAAGCCTGGGGAGGTGGGAGCCAGGGATTAACTGTGGATGACAAGCTCTGGAATTAGATTGGGACTCATTTAAGAGAAATTATCAACAGAACAACCCACTCCTGAAACATCTGATGTTTTCTGGGAGGGGAAATGAGCTGACCTGTCTTGTGAAGGATCTGAAAATGAGATTATTTGTGTGCTTGTGAAGGATCCGTCAGTGGCCCATGGGGATACACAGGACATTTTCCTTTGTGGATATATTTGGTTTTGCTAGTAGAATGGGAGTAAATTCCAGCCAAGTCCCTCATTTTGTCTGAGACTTCTTTCTGCCTTGTGCATTTTCACCTGGACTTTCACAAATTCAGTATCAAAAGCTGCTAAATGACAGCTCTGAAGGTCTGGGCTCACCTTGCACAAATTGGGGACATAAATTCCAGGCCAATGAATGCTGGGGGCAGTGGAGCTGAAGGCCAGAAGATGTCCCAGGACTTATTCAGGTGATTATTTCAGTATTTCCTCCATGGATGAGGTCACTGATGGAGTAATTCCTAGGCTGGAGCACATCAGTCTCCTCTTTGGCCAAGGTGTGCTAGGTCAGAAGGACAAAATTCACTCTTGTATCCTGAGCAAGGAGGGAGGAAATGTTGGGATTTTGCCAGAATATTTCTGTGATCTGGGTGTTATAAAGCCCAGGATTTCCCTCTGTGCTGGAGCCCATTCCTCTCTCTGAGCCAGACCTGCAGGGATTTAGGAGGATGTGAATTGTCCATGGAGGACAGAGGGCTGAGGGCAAGCTGGTTGGTGATTTTCCTGTAGAAAAGGAACGCATAGTACTGGTCTCCACACATTTTTCCTGGAGTTGTGATGGATGTTGGGAGTCCCAGTGTCTCAACACCCTCAGGGCTGTCACCTTGTGCTTTCCTTTGACCTGATTAGAACTTCAAAGTACCAGAAAGCTCAGAGCTGTGAATTTGGGTCAAACTCTGCAGGTTCAGCTGATCCATTGGGAATAAGGGAAAAGGTTGGAGCAGAGGTGCCCTGAGCTGAGAGAACACCTGGCTCTGGGGCAGTTTCCTCTCTCGATAAATCCCTGTGACTGCTGAAATCAGCCCCAAACCTCCTGGTGCTGTGTCCTGTGTCAGGATTTACTGTAACTGAGGCTGGAATTCTCCAACATTTCCAGCTTTTCACCCTTTTTCAGCCAGGAACAGGGATTAGGAGCTGACTTAAAGGCTCTGCTTGCTTTTCTCCAGCTTTAGTTGATTGTGCAGAAAAAGGCCCAAATGTTCAAGGCTCTGCTCAACCTCTGGAAAACAATTTTATTGTGAGCTGATCATTTGCTTCTCTCACCACAGCATCATTCCAGCAGCACATGGACAGGAGCTGCGGCAAAACAAGGGACCTGGGTGTGAGTTTTGTGCAGGGCCCCATGAGCTCTCCAGGATCTGATGGATCCAGGAAGACAAGAGAGACAGAAATGTCCTCTGTCCTCCATAATTTGATGTTTCCAAGGCAAGAGCAGAGGGCAAACAGAAACATCTAGCAGTTCTTGCCAGCTCTGGATCTTCCAGAGGTGTTTTGGAGCCCTGGATGTAATTCTCTGAACTCCCAGGAATGCAGAGCAGGCCCTGGGATCCCCATGCTGACACCAAGGGTTGTTTGCAAACCCCTGCTGGATTCCAAACATTTGCTGAAATAAAGAAAATCAGGTTATCCCCAGTCAGGACTGGGCTGTGCCTCCCTGGCTGACTCCAGCCCATGGCTGGGCAGGCACACGGATGTGGTGTCCTTGGATTGGGATGCACAGTAAATACCAGCCCATATTAGCACAGGCACCAATGCCTATTAAGCCAGAGGCTAAATTTGGGATTTTTATGTTGCAGTAAATCTTGCTTCTCTACAGAGCCTGGGCAAACCTTAAATCAAAGCCTTTCTGCTCTCCCCTCTCGTCAGATATTGATTGGGGCATTATCCATCCAGTAACCACGAGGCGAACACGCCATAACCGTGATGGATCTGCCTGGTTCCTGGCACTAATCCTGGGATAAGTGAGTGCTGTGCTGCCCACCCTTGGCTGTGCTTTATTCCAGAGGCCTGCTCCTCTGGCCCCTCCTGATTGAAGGATGGGAGCAGAGTGAAGGATGGGGATTTTCCAGATGACTTTCTGCCCAGGTAGCTGGCACCCCCCAAGGAAGGAAGGAAGGAAGGAAGGAGCAGATAAAGAGCTGTAAACAAGAACAGCTGCCAGTCAGAATTCCAAAGACAGAACCCTCAAACAAGAGACAGGAGCTCTGGAGGGTCAGAAGTCTCTGTGCAAACGTGGGGTACAGCAAAGGGGTAAAGCTGTTCCCAAAATGTCCTGGCAATCCAAGTGCTTTGGGATTACCACACCCATGGATTCATAAATCTCCTTTCCTGCTGTCCCTCACAGGTAAATGTCCAGAATCTCACTTCACTTCTGTTCCAAATCCTTCCTCCCCCCTTCATGCTGCTGTCAGCACCCAAAATCCCCCCTCCAATGTTTTTTGAGAGAAGGGAGGCTGGGGAAGAAACTAATTTCTCTGCCCTGACTGTTTTTGCCATGTTAAACACCAGAAAGAAATGCTATTATGAATATACCCTAATTCAGACTCATCCCTGAGCAGATTTCACTTTGGTGGGATAAATTTATCCCCGTCAGATTTCAGAGCCGGCCGCGACTGGGACCTAATGAATCCAACCAGCTCAGGATAACAATAATTTCTACAAATCTGCTTATCTGGGCTAAATGTTTATCCCTTTAGCTGCAAACCTCTTGATCCCAAATCATTGTTATAAAACATAAGCAGAGAGTGTCTGCACGAGCCTGTAATTGAAAGGCACTTATTTGCTCAGCTGCTCAGCACAAGCGCAGGGATTGGAGTGCTGCTATCTCCAGATCCCCGGCTTGATTCATTCCTGCAGAATAGCACAGGGAAGGCTCTAAAATCGCTCCTTGTGAAGAAAGCAGCTGCAGGTATTGGATGAAAGGTGTGTGGGGAGGTGGCACAGGAGCACCAGTGTGATCAGACGCTGCTGCAGGGCGAACACCAGCTCTGAGTGCAGAATAAACCCTGGAGGCAGCGAGAGAGGGGCAGCAAACAGAGCTGGGCAAACGGCATAGGGAGGAAAACTAAAACTACTTGGGTGCCTCACTGTCTGAGCTGAGAGCAATGAAGAAAAATGCTGATTATGCGCTGTAATTAATCTGCTGGGGCTGCCTCAAAGCACTTCTGGCTTCAATTGCAGCACGTGGAGTGAGACGATGGAGGGGGCTGAAGGATCTGGGAGCACATTTCCCTCCTGGGATCAGCATGCACAGTCCCACACAGCTGCTCCCAAGGAATGAAGGAAAGGGAGACTCTGCAAGGGCGGCCTGCTCACTGCACTGTGGGAAAACCTCTGTGGCAATACCAGGATCATAAAATAAAACAATCACAGAAGGGTTTGGGGTGGAAGGGATCTTAAATCCCATCCCATCCCACCCCACCCCTGCCATGGCAGGGACACCTCCCACTGTCCCAGCTGCTCCCAGCCCCAGTGTCCAGCCTGGCCTTGGGCACTGCCAGGATCCAGGGGCAGCCACAGCTGCTCTGGCAATTCCAGCCCAGCCCCTCCCCACCCTGCCAGGGAACAATTCCCAATTCCCAGGATCCCATCCATGGCTGCCCTCTGGCAGTGGGAGCCATTCCCTGTGTCCTGTCCCTCCATCCTTGTCCCCAGTCCCTCTCCATTTTTCTTGTGGCTCCTTCAGGCACTGCAAGCCCAAAATTAGGTGACCCCCAAGCCTTTTCTTCTCCAGGCTCAACAATCCCAGTTCTCTCAGTCTTTCCATGTGGGACAGTCTCCTGCAGACCCTCAGTGTGACACTTCTTCTGTAATCCCAAACAAAGTGACTGCAGCTCTCCCTGAGCCCCAGAGGAGGGGGTGTGGAGGAACCAGCTCAGTGCAGGGCCAGCCCCAGCAGGATGGGGACTGCAGGGTCACCCTTCACAATGGGGATGCAGCAGCTCAAGAGGAGATTTTTGCCTGGGAAGAGAGGTCTGTGTGTGTGCCTGGAATGGCCCCAAGCTGGCCCTGCAGCCCTGAGTGCCAGCCTGGCCATTCCCAGCCTGCTGGACACTGGGAGCAGGAGGGCCAGGAGTGGCAGATGGCCCAGTGTTTGCCATTATTTCAGGTACACTGGACCTTGGTTATTTCCAGATCCAGAACGCAGCAGTGAAACCTTGGCTCTCGCTCGTGTGTCACTTGGCAATTTGTCTCCATCCCATATTGCTTCAGTAGCATTCAGATAAACAAATTAAGGGAGGAGAAAGCAACAAATGCAGCTTAAGACTAATTCCCCTCCACCCCCTCAATCACTGAGGGCCTTGAAGAGTGTTCAGAGCCAAATTACACTTCAGTGCACAGGATTTAATTTGCATCTGCCAACTTCAGAAGGGGATTTAGTCAGACAGGGCATTTGCATGCCATAAAAGGAGCTGATCTCTAATTAAACTAATATCATGTTTGAGTTTCGGCAGCGATAACGGGGAAGACAAAACACGCAGGTCTTGGCAGGAGGAAGGAGCAGGCTGGGAGCACAGGAGGGGAACAGCTCCTCTAAAACCTGCCAAACACAGAGGGGCATTTCAGGGTGATGGGAGGATCCTGTGCTAGAAAGAGAAATAATTCCCTGGTACTTCCAGAGCCTCTGCAGCGTTTCTGCAGCCTTTACACCCAGGAAATGCACCCAGGTGTTGGGAAGCTCCCTCAGCAGAGCCCGACAGCACCAATTCCTGGCAGGAGCAGGATGATTTCCTGGAAAAAAAATTTTAATCCCTTCTCTTCTATATGATCTGGCATTTCTGGGAACATGGAGTCAAATCAGCTTTCTAATTTTACTCTCCAGCCTTGATTAAGACAGAGCTTGGGGTATGTCCAGGATTTTCAGCAGTCCCTGAGTGAGAGGGAGGTGAGGGCTTGCCATGAAGTCCAATAATTCCTGGTGTTTCTCCACATCCCAGCATTCCCAGGCCCAGCCCAGGAAGGATGCTGAGGAGTCTGACAGCCCAAATCCATTGAACAAGTACACAAAACATCAAATAACTAAACAGAAATCTCTTTTAGAATTGTCTTTGGCTCTGCTGGATCGATTTTGGTTTTTAACAATTCCTGCTAAGAGGAAACTCTTCCAGGGCAGCTCAGCCACAGGAGACAGACAGATTACTTATCTGCCATCAAAGAGTCAGGGAAATCAGTAAACTCTGGCAATTATTGTCACAGATTAATGGATTTTAGGGCCAGGGAGAAACACAATTCCAACATCGAGTCTGATTTCCTGCTCTCCAATGCCCCTGAGCGATTCCTTTCCTGAGCACGGGTTTGAAGCAGGAGGAGCCTTTCAGGGGGACACCCCCACCTTGATTCAGAGACACCCAGGACAGAGCAGAGCCTCATCCCTGTGAGCCCAGCAGGGAGAAATCCCTGCCTGCCTCAAAGCTGGCCATTTATGTCCTGCTTTAGTTCTTCCAAAGTTCATTTCCGAGCTGCTGGAGGCATGCTGGGCCTGCAGCCCCTGGAGTCACACATGGATCTGACAGGGATCCTGCTCCTCCCAGGGAACCTGGGGCTACCGCATCCCTGGGAGTGCCCAAGGCCAGGTTATGCATTATGCATTCCATACCCCAAACTGTCAGAGCCCAGGACGTCGCTCCGATGGTCCTGGATGATCCGAGCCCCAGCCAGGGGGCTTTGAAGCCCTGGCAGGGGCTCGGAGACCCTGGCAGAAAGCCAAGGACACTTGGGATTTTGATCTTAAACCATGGAGAAAATTAACAACTTTATATGAAGAATTACAAGTCACAAAAGTTTAAGGAGCATAACTTAAGTAGCATTAAGTAGTTGTCACAGGGTGAAAGGTGGAATTTTGAAGAATTTTACTATGGCGGTCTAGGGGACAAGATGGAGGGACTTGGGCATTGTCCTGTTCTTCCTTCTTCTTCCTAGCCTCCATCTTCTTGGTGATGGTGGCACTCTGGGATTGGTGTAGAGTAGAAAGTCACTGTCTAACATAGGTGATAGGTATTGGAAAATAACTGTAAATATAGATTATGTCGTTTATAGTATAAAAGACAGGCACCAGCCCCATGGGAGGGCAATGTGCTTTGGACTGACCTCTGAACAGACCTCGGCAGGCCAGAGAGAAAATGCTTTAGATAAGAAATAACAAACAACCTTGAGAATGACAGCTGAAGACTTCTGACTCCTTCTTCAACAGCTGGGTTGGGGAAAAGAGACTTTAATACATCTTGGGGTCAGCTTGACCAGAGGAGATCCCAAGACCAAACCTCCATTTTCTCATAGGAAGCCCAGCTCCAGGTTAATTTTCAGATCACTTTTTATTTATTTCCCACTCAGGTGGTCCTGGCTTGCAACGCTTACCCAAGCAAACATCCCCTGGCACCTCTCTCCCAGGAAACAGACACACGTGGATCAAACCATGTTTATTTTCTCCCTGGTGACTCAGGGCTGTGCATATGCCACCATGTGTGGCATTTCCCACTCCTCAAAGAAAGCAAACTCCCACATGATATTAAAGCTTGGCTGTGGAGGAGTTTAGTGTTTTAAAGATGGAAGCACCCAAGCAAAATATCCTTTGGACAGAGCTAAAGCAAGGAACTTTTCAAGGTGAGGGGATTTGTGTGCTTGGGTTCCGATCTCTGGTCCAGCAATCTCCAGTTGGGCTAATCCCCTGCAAAGATAAAAGCTCCTGCTGGCCCTGCAAGGGAAAACAAATTCTCCCCTGGCAGAATACAGCCCTTAACAACCCCCTTAGTAATCAAAGCCTCCCAAACCCTTGGGGTTTGTATTTCCTGAGCTGTCAAAGCAGCAGTGGGGTGGTGTGACCTTGCAGGACAGAGGCCACCCCTCCCCAGGGGACCTCACCTTCCCTGCGACCTCGAGAGGTGCCTGGATCCCGTTCCCTCATCCCTGTGGGAAAGGAGGGTGCTCTCCCTGATGCCTTAAGTTTTAGCTTTCATATTTTCCAGATTCTGTCGTGCATTAGTAACTCTGAACTTCATATAAAGTGTCAGCAAGTTCTCACAGTTCTGTCAGACAGAACAATCTGTTTCCAGCCCCAGAACCAAGGACACCGCTGCAGCTTCAGGCCCAAAAGTGCAAACAACAGGGAACTGAGGAGAGCAAACTGGGAGGATGGGACTGTAATTGGACAATTAACCCCAATATGGAAATGGACCAAAACTTATAGAAGTGTGAAAACTCGTGACCCACTGTCCATCTTGGGTGTACCCTTGGCTGGGCTTTGTACTGCCCAAAGTGTGTCCTTTGAAGGAAGCATCCCTGCTTTATTCCTTTAACACTGTCCAGCCTCTGTTCTAGGCAGCCTCTCAAGGCATCATGCCCAAGCCTGCTCTAAGGAAAAGAAGAGGAATTTGAACAGAGCATTTTCAGTCTCTCAAAGACAAACACCTTAAAGACAAAGCCACTCCTGGCTGACCGCCCCCCCTCTTGGACTGGCAGCTCAAACCCCCCAGACCAAACCACAAATGTCACCCAGAGCAGAGCCCCAAGGACAAAAACCTTCCCTTGTTTTTTACCTCCCAAACATCCCCTGGGGCTGGGAAAGGGGAAGGGAAATCCCATTGTTATGATGCCACAGCCAGGCTCCCAGGTGGGTTTTCCTTGCTAAATGAATCAATCAAAGGGAATTCTGATACTGGCTCGGCGAGCTTTCAAAATTACCCAAATACACAAAGTTCCTAAAGAGCAAATGGGATAAAAAGGCAACTCCTCCACATGTTCGGCATCCTCAGGCTCCCGTTCCACAGGCTGGGGCTGCTGTAGGGGATCACAAACCAGCTGGAGCTCACAGAAGGAGCAGGATACATGGAAGGGAGGAAAATACCTGTACAAGTCCAATTAACACCAATTAGCTGGGCCTGGACTCCAGGAACAGGCAAAGGAGGATCACTGAAGGCATGAAAGGCAGGGCTGGAGGGCTTTGTGTTCCTGTTAGAATCAGGAAGCTGCAAATGCCATGGGCAGCAGAGGGGATCACAGTCAGGAGATGCTTCATGTTGGAGCTGAAAACCTTTGATGTTGAATTATGGGGTTTTTCTTACTTAAAGATGGAGTAACTGAGAGGTGTTTTAAAAACTTTTATTTTATTTTTAGTCTTGTGTGAAGGGTGAGATAATATAAATGTTATAATTTGTTATTACAATTAGAAGGTAGCTGTTTTTAATTACAATGCATTACAAGGCATTGATAATTTTCTACAAATCTATTTTTGACACTTTGAGGTCATTGAGTCCAACTGTGGACCAGCAGTAGCACCACCATGGTCACCCCTAAGGCAGGTCCCGAGTGCCACAGCCACACTCCCAGCAGTGGTGACTCCACCACTGCCACTGTTCCAATGCCTGGCCACCCTTTCCATGAAGGAATATTCCTGTTATCTCGTCTAAACCTCTCCTGCTGAGGCTTGGGGCTGCTCTCTCTTGTTCTGCCATCCTGGGATGCTGCATCCAGCCCAGATCTCCCTCCAACCCCTCCAGAGGCTCAGTGGTTCAGAGGACGGGGGCACTGAGGTGCTGGCTGATGGACCTGAGCTCCCTGGGCCAGCCCAGAGCACAAGGGAGCAGCAGAGCTCGGGTTCCTCACACCACAAACAAAGAACTCTGAATCAGAGCTGGGCACTCTCAGCTCCTTCAGCGTGGGGAAGAAGAGCCTGGAGCCTCTGGGGTGTGACACCTCACCTGTCCCTTGCCGGCTGCCAGGTGAGTCCCAGCCCAGGTGTGACACCAGGCATCTGCTGGCACCTGCAGTGCCTCGGACCCTGCCAGACCTTGCACAAGGCTCCAGGGGCTGATTCCACACCAGGAACGGAGCTGGGAGCTGTGCCCTGATCCAGAGCGGGGCTGGGGATGCGAGCAGGGAGCAGGAGGTGTTGGCAGCACATCCTGGGGCTGGAGAGGCACTGGACAGGAGGAGCAGGGACAGCAGGGATCCCCACGGCAGCACAGCAGCACGAGGATTTCTGCAGGGAAAGGGGAGGAGGCAGGAGCTGTGAGGGGGGGGGGTGGGGCATTCCTGACAGGAGGGGAATTCCTGACAGGAGGGGCATTCCTGACAGGAGGGGAATTCCTGACAGGAGGGGAATTCCTGACAAGAGGGGGATTCCCAACAGGAGAGGGATTTTCCCAGCAGGAGGGGGATTCCCAACAGGACATGGATTCCCAGACAGGAGATGGATTCTTGACAGGAGGAGGATTCCCTGACAGGCTCATTTGATGCCCTTGCCTTGCTGGGATCTACCCAGCTGAGCTTGAAAGGTTTGGGAAATTGACATTTCTGGTGGTCTAGAGAGGAACAGAAAAGGTCATATCCAATTCCTAAAATTTATGGCCAGGTGGCCTCACACCAGCCTTGACTTCCAAGGAACAAAGCCCAGATGTTTCATTTTCTGCAGGATCAGTTCAGCAGCACCACCCCAACCCCAGCTTTACTCCAAAATCCATGACTTCCAGGAGATTTATTTAAAAAGCAAATGAAGAATCAGGAGGAACTCATCCAGTGTGCTGCTTTCCAGCCCTCTGGGTTCATCCCCTCTGATGGAGACCTCACCAGCCCTTTATTGATTAACAACCAGCAGGATCAGGTCTCCTTTTCATGCGGAAAATATCAAAATTAGGGCTTTCGCTGCTGCTCGTGTTATCTCCAATTAACTGCGCTGATATGATTTGTTCTCCCACAGTCTTTGTTGCATAACTAATCACAGCCAATAAATATAAACACAAAAATAATTAGCTGGAATCAGCTCGCCGCCCATGCCAGGCATAGCCCGGCGGCAGCAGGGAGGACACGCGCTCTTCCTGACAGGATTCCAGTTAATTTTTCCTTCCATTTTGGATTTTATTTCCTTCCCTGGGTGGAGGCAGGGGCTGAAGGTGCCTCTGAAGGGCTGCAGCCATGGTAACACACTCAGACACGGGATATTGGCTCTGCAGGTGATTTGGGGATTAATTCCGTGTCAGTTCTGTTTATCACCTTGTTCCAGGAGATCCCAACATTCTGACATTCCCAGAACAGATGTCTGGGAATTAATGAAATAGAGAGAGGAGTCTCCAGCAAGGGCTTTGACCTGCATGGGGGAAGGATGAGCAGAGACCCTGATGCTGCTCCTCGTCCTTCAGAGCACTGAAGGTGCCACCCCAAGGACTCAGGTGGTCCCACCAGCCTGGGAGGACACTGGTGGGGACAGGATATTGCTCCCGTGAGTTGCTCCCAAATTAAGCTGGGATGGGTTGGCTCAGGAGGACTGGAGAGGAAAGGGATGGCAGGACTGAAGGATTGTGCAAATCCACCTATTTCTGTGGCATTTTCTGTAGGAAGTGGAATTGTTTCATCTCAGTGCTGTCCTAAATCTGTTGTATCAAGACAGTAAATCTGCAATTTTTTTCCCCTGTGTTCTTGTTGTGCTTCATTTCTCTGGATCAATTTTATTATCCCATAATTCACATTGTCTCACCCTTCACATTTCATATTACAATGTTTAGGATCATCTAAAGAACATTTTTACTCTATTAGAGTAGGAAGGTTTGAAATTATTGAGCTTAGGTGATGGAGCTGTGTTGAAACAAACTCTCTCAATGTCCAGTATGGAAAATGCTCCCAGTTCCTGACTCACTGTTCTATTATTAGTAGTATTAGTACTAGTACTAGTATTAGTATTAGTATTAGTATTAGTATTAGTACTAGTATTAGTACTAGTACTAGTATTAGTATTACCCTTCACAACTCACTGACAGGAGGGTGCAGCCAAGTGGGGGTCGGGCTCTGCCCCCAGGGCAAAACAGGACAAGAGGAAAAGGCCTCAAGTTGTTCCAGGGAGGTTTAAGTTGGATATTAGGGAAAAGTTCTTCCTGGAAAGGGTGGTCAGGCAGTGCTGGAGTCCCTATCTCTAGAGGGATTCAAAGGTCATGTGGATGTGGCACTTGGGGACATGGCCAGTGCTGGCCTTGGCAGTTGGACTCAGTGACTGATCCCAGAGGGCTTTTCCAACCTTTCCAATCATTCTCTCATTCCGTGATTATTCAGGATTTTCTCTTCCCTGAACCAGCAGTTCCATGGGAAGTGGCACCATTTCCCCACAAATGGAGACTCCATTTCCAAAGCAGTTTGTTTGTTTGGGATTTTGTAGGGCAGCATCAGAAAAGTTTGGGAATGGATCCCTGGGATCTCCCACATTCCCTGTCCTGGATAGTGACATTCCCAAGGTGAAGCACTTGGCAGGATTTGACAAAGCTCTTTTTATTTTCTTTTTTTTTTGCTGGACACCTTCATTTTCCATAATTTTCCCATCTGGCAGTGAGAACCTGGATATCGCAGGCACAGAGAGTTCAGGGGGACTGAACCCCTGAGGGTTCAGGGCTTTCAGGGGATCCAAGGCTTTCAGGGGATCCACTCAGGATCCTTCCAACCCCAAATCCTTTGGGCAGCATCCAAAACAGACAAGGAATCCTGCTCCCTCCCAGACCTCACCTCTCCATCTGAAATATCCCACATGTCCCCAAATCCTGCTCTCCAGCCCCTCAGATTATGGGCAGGTTTAAAAATGTGAAGTCATCAGAGCTTTTGAGATGTTTCTCTCAGCAGCCTGCATGCAAATACATGCAAATAGATGTAAATAGGGAGGCACTGCCTCAGCCGGGTTATTAAAGGAGCTGCTGCTCCTAAGAGGATTTTCCTAAGAAGGCTCAAGATCCCCCACCACCCATTAGAGCCCAGCTCGTGTAAATTACACTAAATTCAGGGCTGTTATCCCTGACAGCCTGCAAAGGGAAGGAGCAGGGGCTGAAGCTGCTTCTCCACGTCCCTCTCCCGTCTCTTCTCCATTCCTGCAGCAGCTGGGGGGGCTCTGCTGGTGCAGAGGAGGGCACACAGTGATCTGGGGGTGCCCTGCTCCAGCTGAGGGTGGGGACAGGAGCAGCCCTGGCTGGTCCCTGCAGGGAGCTGCTGGGAGTGGGGGCTCTGCCTGCACGGCTGGGGGAAACCAGCCAGGACCTGCTGCTCTGGGGCAGCTTTATCCTCCAAAGCCATCCCAGTAGTTAAAATTCCCACCAGTTAAACCATCCACCAGTTAAACCATCTAACCACTTAAACCATCCACCAGTGAAACCATCCACCAGTTAAACATTCTAACCAATTAAACATTCTAATCAGTTAAACCGTCCACCAGTTAAACTGTCCTAGTTAAACCATCCACCAGTTAAACCAATCCACCAATTAAACCATCTAACCAGTTAAACCATCCCAGCAGTTCCCTGAATCTTGCACAGGGTCAAGTCATCGAAGAGTTTTTTCCCTCCCCTATAAATATTGTTTATTTCCTGTTCCTAGAGAAAATCAAGCACTGAAAAGTGATCAGTCAGGTCTTGGGAATGCTCCCATATGGGAATGCCCCTGTCTGGGAGCACTGGTGCCATCTCCCTCACTGACTGGGACTCTCCAGCAGAGCCCCCACACGTTGCTGTGCAGGGATTTTGTGTCTGGGCTGTGGGGGTGTGGCACAGCTGATCCTGGAAGTAGCTCAGTTCTGCTCACAAAGGTTTGTCCTTGAGCACTCAGGAGCCTCCTGCCTTTCAAAGCTGGGCAGGATTCAGTGACACACCAGGAGCTTAACACGATTACTCCAACTTCCACTCCCCTTCCTTAGACCTCACTCCCAGGGGCTATTTGTAATTTGCAGTTGGAGTTTATTCACTGTCTTTGAACAAAGAATTTTGATTTTTTTTCTTTTAGTCTCTTCCTAAATCCTGACAGGTTTAAAAAAAAGAATTAAAAACTCTTAATGCTTTCATGAGAAGCTAAAATTTCTCACGGAAAAGGAAATACTTCTGGCAAGCTGAACAGAAGAATTATATTTGAGCTGAAAGAAAAATAAATCTTTGACCTGTTTTTGTAATTGTTGCTAATTCATTGTTATTTTTATCATCACTGTCCGTGACAGGGCCCCATTGCAGCGGGCTCTGCCCTAACACAGAACATCACCAGCAGTAAAATCAGGTGACAGTGTCCTGCAGGATTGCTCCAGCAGTGCCTGACCTCGGCCTGGCATCATGCTGGATCCTTCAGTGGAAGTCCTCTGCTCCAACAGGGAAAAATATCTTTAATTGCCACGTGGGATGAGGCTGCTTGGCCTTTGATGGCTCCTCTGAAGGATGATTTCAGTGGCCACATCTGCAGCAGCAGAACCCCGATGTGAACACAACCGCTCCCTCCCGGTGCACTGAGCATTAATTAAGGGAGCCAAGCAATGCCCACTTTTTGTCAGAGAGCAGGAAACGTAACAAGGCTCCCAGGTAATGAGTGCCTCTCACATGTACAGCAGCTCCCTGAAATAATGAGCTTTGGAAACAACCTGGAGGTGCTGCCTGGATATTGATGTTGGGGATTCGCTGACCCTGTTGCAGGCAGGTCATGCTTTTCACAGAGCATCTCCCCTTCAGTCTGGGCTCCCTCTCATCAGGCCGGGGATTGCAGCAGTGCAGAGCAGCCCCAGGAGCACAGAAATCCTGCCTGGCTCTGCTGCCAGGAGCCAGAGCCTTCTCCTGAGCCTTGATCCTTGGTGGGGTTTTGTAGGATAAATCCCAGGCTGGTTCTCACCCTCGTGGGGTTTGGAGAGGCCCTGTTGTGTGCAGGGTGGGACTCTGGCTCTGCCTGCTCTGGATCACTCGGAAATGACTGTTGAGGTAAAGGTGGTTCCAGTTCCCCAAGGGTTCTCCCTGTCCCACTGGGCCAGCTCCATGTGGCAGAGGCACTTCAGCTCCATGTGTGGGCCCTCGTGTCCTCAGCCCTGGAGGCCACATTACACTGAAGGTTCTTCCTCCCCATTTTCCAGGGGAAAGGCTGGAAAAGTCCTGTTTGCCCACTTCCCACCATGTACCCAAGCATTGGCTCAGCAGGTCAGGGCCTGGTGCTGAAAACCCCAAGGTTCAGCCCTGCAGGGGCCATTCCCTCAGGCGTTGGACAGGAGGGTCCCGAGGGTCCTTCCACCTCAGGATATCCTGTGACCTGGGATTTGGGAAAGCAGTCCTGGGGGCAGCTCCGGCCCCTCAGGACAAGAAGGACACAGAGGGGCTGGAGCTGCTCCCAGGCAGGGAACTGAGCAGGGAAAGGGCTGGAGAATTCCTGAGGGAACTGGAAAGGGGCTCAGTCTGGAGAAAAGGGGGATCAGGGGGGACCTTGGGGTCCTGCACAACTCCTGACAGGAGGGGACAGCTGAGGGGGTTGGGCTGTGCTCCAGGGAACAGGGACAGGAGGAGAGGGAACGGCCTCAGGCTGGGCCAGGGCAGGCTCAGGCTAAAATTGAAAAAATTTCTTCCTGGAAAGGGCTGTCCAGGCAGAGCAGTGGTGGAGTCCCCATCCCTGGGGAGATATAAAAGCCCCATGGATGTGGCACTTGGGGACATGGGTTAGGGGTGGCTTTGGCAGTGCTAGGTTAAAGGTTGGATTCTTTGATCTTGGAGAGTATTTCCAACTTTATTGACTCTGTAATTAAATGAAAAATGTCCCTGCCAGCAGCAGGGCTGTGCCCAGGCATTCCTGTAGGGATTGCAGAGGCAGGAGCAGATGGAGTCTCCTGGAACAAAAGCCCTGTAAGGACCCATGGAGAGGACACCCAGGGACAGAACAGGAGCTCAGCTCCTGCATGGAGGCGGCTGGAACCAACCCAGGGCTCTGACCCAGCCCAGCTCTGAGCCAGGAACATTTTTAGAGAGCCCTCTCTGAGCTGCTCCCACTCTGTGAGCTGCAGATAAGAGGAGTGACATGGGACGTGGTTGTTTGGCTGTGCAAACCCCTCAGCTGACAGCTGCAATCTGCAGCCCTGGCTCCTGTGGGTGCAGCATGTCCCAGCCCTCCCCACATCCCTGCAATTCCAGCAGCCTGGATTGCAGCAGGAGCTGGGTCCCACCAGCCTCTCCCCATCCTCACTGCAGTCAGCATTGATAACAAACACTCTCTAAATATTTTTTTTTCCTTCCCTGCACTGCTCTAATCCACAGAGGCCCCTCAGCTTGGATGTGCTGCCTGTTGCTCTCCGCAGCCTCTTCCTCTCTCTCTTGTTTCTCTCAGCAGACAAATTAAACCTTTTCCAGCCACATTGCAGAGGATTATTTCAATAGAGAGATTCAGGGCTGCATTCCCAAAGCCGGAATTACTGCTCACTCTGGGCAGGGTGGCCAGTTCAAGCCCAAGTTTGTAGAATTTCCACCTGTGCCAAGCCAGTCTGGCAGGACCTGATTCCTCAGTCCATCCCAGGGCCAGTTCCACACTTTCCTGACACCAGGGTCAGAGATACTGGGGAGAAATATCCAGAGTTTTAACTGTTGGCAGAGAGATGAACAAAATCACAGCTGAAAACAACATTCCCCCAGTTTTCAGTTGGTTCATGGAATTTTTTCAGGTTTTGGCCTTTCCCAACCTTGTCATTCTGTGAAAAGCTGCTTAAAACCTAATCCAGATGTTAGCCCAGAACAGTATCAGGGGGTGTATATATCCATAGATTATATAGATAGATACAGATATATAGATGATAGATATAGATATATATGATATAGATGTAGATATAGATATACCACTTGCAACAAAAGATTGCTCAACCCACAAGCCCATCCTGAGAATATCCGTGATGGAAATCCCACTTTCCCAGCCCCCTGTTCCAGAGTCTGTGAACAAATTGTTGTGTCATGAATTCCAATCCACTGCTGTCTGCTTTGCACGAGATGGACAAAGAGATGAGATTGTTCCTCCTACCACAGAAGCCTCTTCAGCTGAAACAACTCCAGTCCAGCTAATTCCGAGTTTTTCCAGGCCTGGCTACATCCGTCCCCGTCTGTATTCTCTAGGAAGAAAGCAGATTATGTTTCCCACCACAACAATGAGCGTTTCTGTCACAGTGAGCACTTCCAAAAGGACAACAAGGCCCGTGCTGACAATGGCTCTGTTTCATTCATCAGAGTTCCCAATCCAGAGGCTCCCTCCCAACAAAACCCAGGCAGAAACAAAAGGCAGGGCCTGTTTTAGGCCAGGCTGGGCTCAGGCATCCCTCCTGCAGCTCCAGCAGCCCCCAGCTCATCACCAAACAACGGACACAGAGACTGGAAAAGGGAATTTAATGAGGAAAGGAGAAGAGTGCAAAGAATTCAGACGAGCAAGGAGAGACAGGAGCATCTGGTGTGTTACAGCTGTTGGAGGGAAAAGTGTTTTCAACTCCCTAAAAACATCAAAATACATCTAAATGTTGTTGGGGTTGTTTTTGGTTTGTTTTTTTTTTTTTTTTCTTTCTCCAAACTTGAAATAAGAAAAAAAATCACAAACCCACCCAGCCAAAAAACCCTGCCTTCTTTTCCCACTGGACTGGAGCCAAGGCGGAGGGAGGCAGAAAATGAGGAGGATATGCAAAGCATCAAAATGTTCAGTGATCAAAATGGGAGATATTTTAACCCAAACAACAGCTTTCTGCTCAAATTCTCACTCTGCCTAAAAAGCTGTTCCATGATCAAAAACACACAGAGCAGGAGAGAGGGATTTTAACTAAAATGACTTGAACCAGCTCAGTGTTTTCTCCTGCTGGCGACTTCCAGGCTTCAAGAATTTGAAGAAAGATTAAAAAAACCCCACAACTCCAAAGGAATGTGAAGATCAGATAGAGTGGTTGTTATTTGCTGTTATTTGGTTACTGTGAAAGATCAAGAAATAATCCTGGCTGAGAACCCGCTGCAGCATGAAATGGTTCCTGAGCCTCTGTCTAAAGCACCTGGTGGTACAAGAGCCCCTTTTGGGGGGAGAAATCCTTCTTGCAAGCAGAGGAGGTTTTATCATCCATCACAAATGCATTTCCTGGCACATTTCTACTTCCAAACCTTCCCATTTCCCCACAGAAATAAAGTTCTTCCAACAATTCCCAGCAAGTGCCACCTCATCTCCTCCCAGGGCTCCTCCTGCCCTCCCTGACTTCCAGCACTGCTGGGCATGGGCAGTTCTGACGTATTCCTATTTAATGAGAATTTTCTTGGCTTACAAATAGAAAGAACCCCCCAAAGCGTTTCCATGAGCAGTGCTGGGGGTTGCTGTGGGCTCTGCACTGGGGAGAAAAGCAGCAGAAATGGTAAAACTCTTCCCAGCTTAGAGAGCAAGGCATTACCTGGATTTTCCAGGTGTTTATTCAAAGGCTCTCCAACACTTCCCGGGTGTTTGCTCTCCCTTTATGCATTTCAAGTGTTGTACACCAGCGATGAGAGGCAAGGGCGAGACCTGAATGTTCTGCTGGAAAAACCATTTAGCTGGGAATTTGATTTCCTTCAATTTTCTGATTTTTTTCCCCACTAGGGAGCAACAACCATATTGTAACTGAACTGACAATCACAGTGTCTTACTTCAAATGAAATTGTCAAAATATTGTGTCAGGAATCCTGTATGAAGTGATTTCTTTGGCTGTCACTCACATTTGCCATCCTAAAGAGTCTGGTTTCTATTAACAAAGACACTCAACACATAAATAATCTCAAAAACCAGATACAGCTGAATTAGGAGCACCCAGAAATATTAACAGCAACAATAATCTAACCTTTGAGAAGGCGCTTAGGGGAGAAAAAGCAAGAAAATCCAAATTAAAGAAGAATAAAAAAGCCAAGTCTATTGAAACAGCTGAAATTTGATACAATCAGTTAGCAAATGCCATTAACTTGCTCCTCACTCCCCACCTAATGATGTGTTTGCTCTGTGCAAATAATGATGACAGTGCAGTGATTCCCACTTATTCCCATTTTTGTGGAGTATAAAATCATTCCAGGAATCACAGCCTTTTAGCAAAATGAGACCTTTGGTGTCTGAGTCAGGAACTGAGGGGCTGGGACACACCTGGGGGGCAGAACTGCAGGGGATGAGGGCTGGGATAAACCCTGGGGTGCAGAACTGCAGGGGATGAGGGGCTGGGATAAACCCTGGGGTGTGGAACTGCAGGGGATGAGGGCTGGGATACACCCTGGGGTGCAGAACTGCAGGGGATGAGGGCTGGGATACACCCTGAGGTGCAGAACTGCAGGGGATGAGGGCTGGGATAAACCCTGGGGTGTGGAACTGCAGGGCATGAGGGCTGGGATAAACCCTGGGGTGTGGAACTGCAGGGGATGAGGGCTGGGATAAACCCTGGGGTGTGGAACTGCAGGGGATGAGGGCTGGGATAGACCCTGGGGTGTGGAACTGCAGGGGATGAGGGCTGGGATAGACCCTGGGGTGTGGAACTGCAGGGGATGAGGGCTGGGATACACCCTGAGGTGCAGAACTGCAGGGGATGAGGGCTGGGATACACCCTGAGGTGCAGAACTGCAGGGGATGAGGGCTGGGATAGACCCTGGGGTGTGGAACTGCAGGGGATGAGGGCTGGGATAGACCCTGGGGTGTGGAACTGCAGGGGATGAGGGCTGGGATAAACCCTGGGGTGTGGAACTGCAGGGGATGAGGGCTGGGATAAACCCTGGGGTGTGGAACTGCAGGGGATGAGGGCTGGGACACACCTGGGGTGCAGAACTGCCCAGGGTGGGATGATAGGGGTGTCTGGGCCGGGCCAGGATTGGATCCATGATCCCTGGGGTCCCTTCCAGCTCAGGACATTCTGGGATTCTGTGATCTGTGAGTCTAAGCATGAAAACTCTGGAAGGAGAGAAATTTAGTCAACATTTGGACAGGTGCAACCCCCTGAGAGGCTGCCCTGGGCTGTGTTTGAGGGGTCAGGGATGTTTCCCAGGCCCAGCTGGGACGGCTGAGGCTCTGAGAGCCTTTAGGAGCTGCCAGGATGAGCCTTTGTCCCATGCAAAGCAACAGAAGCTCAAGCAGCACCAGGGCAGGCTCAGGGTGGGCACAGCAGGAATTTCCCCATGGAAAGGGTGCTCAGGCCTTGGCAGGGGCTGCCCAGAGAGGGTTGGAGTGCCCATCCCTGGGGGTGTCCAAGGAACAACTGGAGGTGGCACTCAGGGCTCTGGTGGGGGTCAGGCACAGCTCGGGCTCGGTGATCCAGGAGATCTTCTCCAACCTCAGTGGAAACAAAAAATCCTCCCTAACAAAAACATCCCCAAGCACAGCAAGGTGTAGCCCGTCCCACAGCAGCCCTCTCATGTCACCCAGCTCCCAGGCTGTCCCCTGAAGGCAGCAGGGTTTCCCAGCCCCCTTGAGCAGCCAGGGCAGTTCTGCTGCCCAGGCAGTGCCACAGCCCTGCAGCAGGGCTGGGGAATAGAGGAATTGCTGCTCAGCTCTGTGCAGTGGGAACTGCACAGGCTCAGGTTGCAGGCGAGTGCATTAATCTTTCCAGCTTTCCTGGAATGAAACATCAGAGGTTTAACCTATTCTTTATTGCTATTCCAATGCCCTGGGTGGTACTTTTAAAAATAAACTCCTGAAAGGCAGCAGGAGGGAGAAGGGGAAGGAGCCTGAGAGCTGCTTATTCACTCACTGTATAAGCCCTAACCCCTCAAAATAGAGAAAATGTAAAAATTCAGACTGTCTGATTAAAACACTGGTAATATTCAAAATTCTGGAAGCTCTGAGTTCCAGACTCAGGGGTAAAAGAGATTTCAGCTTCTTATTTTAAAGAAAAAATAAGGGTTTGGACTCGCAGGCCTGAGGAGTGAGATCAAGCAGTAGAGGAAGGCCAAGGAACCCACTGGAAAGGCAAAACTGAGCCTCACTATTGATTTGTATTTATGAAATCTTACTATTTTCAAAGCACATTTGGGGACCTGAAGGTTCCTGAACTATCCAGATTGATTTTTGCGAGAAAATTCTGCCAGGACAGAAACCTAATACCCAATTTTCTCACTATTTTGGCTGTGTTTACCTCTGCTGCTACCCCTGTTAGTTCCAAAAGGAGAGAATATAAAATACATTTCTGGGTACCTATGGGGAAAAGTGATTTATCCACATACCTTAATTAATTTTGTGAGTTCTGTCAATTTTAGGGTTAATTTTATGGTCACTAATGAGGCGAAAGTGAGGAGGAAGGAAGGAAGGAAGGAAGGAAGGAAGGAAGGAAGGAAGGAAGGAAGGAAGGAAGGAAGGAAGGAAGGAAGGAAGGAAGGAAGGAAGGAAGGAAGGAAGGAAGGAAGGAAGGAAGGAAGGAAGGAAGGAAGGAAGGAAGGAAGGAAGGAAGGAAGGAAGGAAGGAAGGAAGGAAGGAAGGAAGGAAGGAAGGAAGGAAGGAAGGAAGGAAGGAAGGAAGGAAGGAAGGAAGGAAGGAAGGAAGGAAGGAAGGAAGGAAGGAAGGAAGGAAGGAAGGAAGGAAGGAAGGAAGGAAGGAAGGAAGGAAGGAAGGAAGGAAGGAAGGAAGGAAGGAAGGAAGGAAGGAAGGAAGGAAGGAAGGAAGGAAGGAAGGAAGGAAGGAAGGAAGGAAGGAAGGAAGGAAGGAAGGAAGGAAGGAAGGAAGGAAGGAAGGAAGGAAGGAAGGAAGGAAGGAAGGAAGGAAGGAAGGAAGGAAGGAAGGAAGGAAGGAAGGAAGGAAGGAAGGAAGGAAGGAAGGAAGGAAGGAAGGAAGGAAGGAAGGAAGGAAGGAAGGAAGGCCCCTGAGTAGCTCCTGCAGACTCCTCACAACAAAGTCTTTCTAAACCGAGCTGGAAAGAGTTAAATTAGGTAAATCCTTGTTTCAGCATCTCCCAGGAGCAGCCAAGGTCCCTCGGAGCCTGCCGTGATGGGCGGTGATTATGGGGAGGGGAATTTGCACTGCAATGACGGTAATTGCAGCTCCTCTTCCAGCGGTGTTTTGGGGAAGCATTTGGGATAATCAGGGTGATTTTGTGCAAATGGCCGGGAGGATGCAGCAGGATCCAGGTGATTCTCAGGCAGGGAACGCCGTGGGTTTGGCTGAAGCCACGGAGCAGTTGCCCTGTGGAAGAAGGAGAGGGCTGGCAGTGCCAGGCGGGCAGGGGAGCTCTCCTGCCTTCAGGTGTTTGGTTTCACCACCAGCTCTGCAGCTGGTTTCTCTGCCCAGATTCAAAGGCTGACAGTTCTTCTGCCTTGGGCCTTTTCCATGGCAGGCTCTTGTTCCTGTGCTCCCCTGGAACAACTAAACACAGCAGGAATGGCACTTTTACTGCTGCTCCTGCCCTGCCAGGGCTGGCAGCGAAAGAGACGGGCTGGAAGTGACGGCAGAATAAAAATAAAGGATTATTTTCATCTCTGAGTCTCTGGGGAGGGTGAATTGTGTTCTCAATAAGATCCCAGCCTGAACAAACAGGCTGTTCCTGCCTGCTGCTGCTGCTGCTCTCTGGGATGTCACCTCACACCTCAGCTCTGGTACCGTGCCTGTGCACAGGGCGAAGGTGCCTGAGTGGTTTAGGAAAGCCAAAGGAATAAAGTGTGGAAGTAAGGATGCAGCTGGGCCAGGACATTCTGTATTCACAAAATGCAAAATCCAGCTCCATGCAGAGAACAAATGAATTCATTTCTGAATTCACAGAGCCTGGAGCTGACACATTCCTGGGAGCTGCTGAGCCAGGACAGGTCAGGGAGCTCCCTGGGAGCTCTCAGCCACCCAGGAGCTCTTGGTTCCCCTGCATTTCATGGAGTTTACACCATTTCCTTGGCAATGAGATGGAAAAGAACACCCAGCCAGCTCATTTCTGTGTCTGTCTCGGAGGTCAGGAACCCACTAAGCCATGGCAACTCCAGGATTTGATTCCTAGCCACCATTCCTAGTGCAGGGAATTCAGCCAGTTCCTTCTGTAAAACCTGGTGAATGAACCAGTCCTGCAGCCATACTTTGAATATTGGTTGGGTTTCCCATCTGGCAGCATCAAGGTTTCCACAAACAGGAAAAATGGCTCAGTCACTGCCTTTATTTCAGCTGGAAGAGAAATAAATGAGCAGGGAGTCTGTGGGACAGGGAGCTGTGCAGCCCTGGCAGCAGGAATGGGCCTGCTGGGCTGCAGGAACATCACATTGATTTTATAAATCTCTCTCACACACAGAAACAAAACATCTCTCCCCAAACCCGCCAGCTTTGGGAAAGATTTTGCTTCCAAGCATTGCTTGAATCTGCTGCAGAGCAGCTGATCCTCAGTCTCAGCCTCAGAGAGCAGCAGTGCCCTTCCCCTGGGGCTGTCCCCTCATTCCCAAGGGGGCTCCAGCTGGAATCCACAGACATCTCCTACAGCTCCCAGCTCTTTCACGGTTCCCACTGCTTTCAGCAGGAGCTGGTGCAGGTGGGATCTGAGCTCTGAGTGAGGGTTCAGCCCCTGTCACCATCCCAAGGGCTCGGCAGAAGTGGCAGCCACTGTCCCAGCTGGAATTTTTCATTCTTTCCCCATTTCTCAGTGCCTTGGTCCCTGCAGTCCTTCAGGGCATCCATCCCAAGGGCTTTGCTGTGCCAGGAGAGCTCAGACCTGGGCTCCTTCTACAGACCAAGATGGATTTGTGTCTTCTGGAGCTTCCCTCCTCTCCACAGGCTTACGGTGGGAAGGGACAGCTGACCCACAGCCTGCAGCCAGTAACTGCAGTGGTGCATGAAATAAATACCTGCAGTGGTGCATGAAACGCCTGCAGAGGCCTGGACCCCACTCCAAGGGTGCCCAGGGTGGGATTGTTGGGGGTCTGGGCAGGGCCAGCAGCTGGATCAATGATCCCTGTGGGTCCCTCCCACTCAGGACATTCAGTGATTCCATGACTTCATGTTCCACCCCCTGAATCTGGGCAGAAGGGCAGAGCTCAGAAGGAAGCCCAGTGGATTTAAGAGAATTTCTGCACTTTGTGTCTTCCTGGAATGCCTGAAAATCCCAAAAATGTGGGATATCCCTGCACTCCTCCTTCATGTGCAGACAGAGCAGCAGGGGTTGAGCACAAAGGGAACACCTGTGTTTGAAAACCCAACCTGAGCCCTCACTGTGCCAGGACAGCCCCGTTCCCTGGCCTGTGCCACTGCAGGGAGCAGCCCCCAAAGGGCTGCAGCTCATCAGGAGAGAGAGACATCTTTTAAGTCAAATATTTGTCATGGCAGTTGGAAATTAATTGCTATTTTACATAATTAGCTCCCTAGCAGTCTGCATCGCTCCAAACAAAATGACCTGAGGGACAGTAGCAAATTCTCAAATTTTAAGCAAATAAGTGATTCCAGTTAAGGAGATCAATGAGATGCAATTATTCATTAAGGATCTCTTTTCCAGGGTTTTGAGGAACACTTGCTACAGAAACCTGGGTAATTAAGGGGGTTGGGCTAATTTGGAAAGAGTTGGCAGCAAACCCATGCATACCCAGCAGTAAAAATCCATTTTTCCTGTACATATGTGGAGTATTAGGAAGGGGTTGGGGAGTAGGGGAGATCCCCTGGTCCATGGAAACTTTCCTCCTCCTTGCAAATGCGATCTTGGGAATCAGAGGAGGAACTCCAAGCCCTGGGAGCCAGCACAGGGCACTGGCTTGGGGTTGGCAGCTGCAAGAGAAGCTTGAATAATAAAGGACATGTTCTAAATGCAACTTAGGAACTAAACTGTGCAAAACCTTCTGGAAGTCTCACTTGTAATCACTGAGTGCTGGCAGTGAGGCCTAGGGCTTAAAGTGAGCTTGGACTGGCTCTGAGGAAATGGATTTAAGGGGATGGAGAGTAGGTTTCCATTGGATATTTGGGATAAATTCTCCCCTGGGAGGGTGGACTGTGGCTGCCCCTGGATCCCTGGATCCCTGGCAGTGCCCAAGGCCAGGCTGGACACTGGGGCTGGGAGCAGCTGGGACAGTGGGAGGTGTCCCTGCCATGGCAGGGGTGGCACTGAGTAATCTTTAAGCTCCTTTCCAACCCAAACCATTCTAGGACACGGTGTTCCTCAAAAACAGATTTTGTAGATGTAATGAAGGAGAACTTGTGGTCCTCGAAATTATGGATTCAATATTCTCACCTTAATAGCAGAGCCTGGCTCAGTAATCAGAGAGAGAAAACGAGCAGAGAGCCCACGGGTGCCAAGTTCATGGTCACTTGCTTTGGCCCTGTGCCTTCATTTGGAAAAGAAATATTCCAAGAACATGTTTAATGAACTGAGCTCAAAGCTTGCAGAGGAACAATCATTTTCCCAGCAATTCCTCTTCTGTGTCCATCTGCTGGCAGAGTTCTCTCCCTCCTCAGCCCCAACCCCGTGCAGGGTCCCAGAGAACCCCCCCTGGTTTCCCCCAGTCCATCCTGAATTCCAGCAAAGCTCCACCTTCCCTAACACCTTTTTTCCCTCCTGAGAGCTGCTGGTGGAGTTCTGCTCCCAGGCTCGGCCTGGCCGCCCTGCCCAGGGCAGGAGGATTAATGGCTGCAGTGGAGATGTCCCTCTGTGCTCCTGTAGCAGGGAATAAACCAGCAACAAATGGGTATTTTCAGATAACCTGGCACTGATGAATTGCTGCTCAGCAGACACTCCAAGTAAAATGTGCTTTAGCATCTCTGATTTATCCCGGGAAGCACTGGGAGGGGGAAGCAGCTCCCTCCTGCATGGAACAGAGTTCCAGGGGAAGAAACCACCAAAAATGAAAGGGAAAAGTGCAGATCTGGGATTGCAGCACCAGCCCTTGGAGAGGGGCACTGTGGGCTCTGCTGGTGAAGCTGGAGCCTGGCAGTGGCAGTGCTCTTGCGGGAAAGGTGATTTCAGTTTTCATGGAATCATTCAGGCTGGAAAAGAGCTCTAGGACCACCAAGTCCAAGGTGTGCCCAATCCCTGCATTGTCACTCAGTGCCACATCCAGGCCTTCCTTGGACACCCCCAGGGATGGGCACTCCAGAGCTCCCTGGACAGTTCCAAGGCCTGAGCTCCCTTTCAGGAAGGTACCCACAGATATTTGGGTGAATGCACAAAACCAGCCCAGTTCACCCTCCTGCACTTCAGGGCAGGATCATCTCCTACCTCCAGGGAGCTCCTGGTGCACCCTGAGCCCCGCTGGGACACAGAATCCACAGCACCAACAACCTGGGAATGATCACTCCTTGGGAGTGGCTGAGGAAAACCTGCCAAGAGCTGACGTGGTGTGCAGGTGAAACCTGCACCGGAGCCAAGGGAGCTGCCTCATTACAGCAAGCTAATTAGATAGACAGAGGGACGGCTTTCCTCCTTGGCAGGACGGGACCCTGCAGCCTTGGACATTGCTCCTGGAAGCCTGCTCAGGAAGACAGTGAGGCAGGAGCTGCCAGAGGGAGCACATCCACCACTCCTGGGCCCTCCCAGGCTGCTGCAGTTGCCAGGACAGAGCTCCCATGGCCAGGGGCCCGCCTCTGAAAGGGATGGATGCTTGGGAGGCCAGGATTGTCCCTCCCCCAGGGCTGTCCCTCTCCCAGGACCCCATATTCCATAGCCCATAGCCCATAGCCCGTATCCCATGTTCCATAGCCCATATCCCATACCCCATAGTCCATAGCCCATATCCCGTATCCCATATCCCATAGCCCATAGCCCATATCCTATAGCCTGTAGCCCATATCCTACAGCCCATATCCCATAGCCCATAGCCCATATCCCATAGCCCACAGCCCATATCCCATAGCCCACAGCCCATATCCCATAGCCCATATCCCATATCCCACATCCCATATCCCATAGCCCATAGCCCATAGCCCATAGCCCACAGCCCATATCCCACAGCCCATATCCCATAGCCCATAGCCCATAGCCCACAGCCCATATCCCACAGCCCATATCCCATATCCCATAGCCCATAGCCCATATCCCACATCCCATATCCCATAGCCCACATCCCATAGCCCACATCCCATATCCCACATCCCATATCCCATATCCCATATCCCACATCCCATATCCCATAGCCCATAGCCCATATCCCATATCCCATATCCCACATCCCATATCCCATATCCTATATCCCATATCTCATATCACATAGCCCATAGCCGATATCCTATATCCCATATCCCATATCCCACATCCCATATCCCACATCCCATATCCCATTGCCCATATCCCATATCCCATATCCCATTTGTCCTGCAGGCAGAGCCAGGAGCCGCTGCAGCAGCAGGCAGGGCACCCCCAGTGCTGGGGGCTCTCTGGGCAGGGCTGGGTGCATCCCCTGATGGATCCAGACATGGAAAGGGAGCTGGGGAAGGTGCTGGGCGTGAAGCAAACCCAGCTCTCCCCTGCCCCTTCTCCAGGAGGGTCTGGCCAGGCTGGTCAGAGCCCAGACTGGGGCTGAGCTGGTGGATCTGGGAAAAAAGATCCAACTCCTCTGGAACTCTGTGGCACTTGAAAGCAGAGGGAAAGGGAGCCCTGGTGCTCGGGCACGCCAGGAGAGGTCAGCTGGGACTGCAGCCTCAAATCTGCCTCAAATGAGTTCATCATTTACTGAGCACACAGCAGGGAGGAGAATTCACACCCTCAGAGCTCTGGCAGGCAGAGCCACAAACTCCTCCTGCTCCGAACTGCTTTCATGTCAGGCCTGGCAGTGGAGCAGCAGGTGCTGCCCAGCTCCTCTCTGATCGCCCTCAGGGCAGGTTTCCACCACTAGCTCTGACAATTTGTCTGCAATAAAGACCCAGCACTTCACACTCCTGCTTTACTGTAGCCTGTTGTGTGGCAGCCTGGAATTCTAATTGCCCTGTCACTTTTTAAAGCAGATTCACAATGTAACTCTTTCCCATATTAACAGAAAGGGCCTCCCCTTCCCCAGAACCTGGGTCTCAGTTGTGCAGTTGAGTTTATTCTGTCAGGATCTGGCATTACTCTAAATCCAGTCATTTCACCCTCCCTCCCATGGACCAGGTTCTTCCAAAATGAAACAGAATAGAAAAACGTAAACGGGCAGGGACAGAAATCATGAATTTTGCCCAGGAAAATACATCACTAAGCAGTTTGAACCCTTCCCAAAGCACTCTCTGCTCTGGCAGTGGTGACTCTTGCTCTGTGCCAGAGGGATGGTGCTGCTCTCCTGCACCTCCTGTCCCTTCCAGCACCTGCAGCAAAGCCTTGGCCACACCCTCAATTCCTTCTTCCTTCCAGCTGTTCTGTATTCCACAGAAATACAGAACCATGGAATGATTTGGGCTGAGAGGGACCTAAATCCCATCCAGTGCCACCCCTGCCATGGCAGGGACACCTCCCACTGTCCCAGGTGCTCCCAGCCCCAGTGTCCAGCCTGGCCTTGGGCACTGCCAGGGATCCAGGGGCAGCCACAGCTGCTCTGGCAATTCCAGCCCAGCCCCTCCCCACCCTGCCAGGGAACAATTCCCAATTCCCAAGATGCCATCCATGGCTGCCCTCTGGCAGTGGCAGCCATTGCCTGTGTCCTGTCCCTCCATCCTTGTCCCCAGTCCCTCTGCAGTTCTCCTGGAGCCCCTTCAGGCCCTGGAAAGCTGCTCAGCACTTTTCTCTGGCAAAGGCACTGATGACATTGATATTTCTCCTGTCACTGCTGTCAGTGCTGCTGAGCTGACCCTGCCCCGGCCCTGGTCTGTGTTTAGGCTGCCCAGAGCAGAGAGCAGAGCCCTTGCCCAGCCCCAGGGTGGCTCAGCCGCTCTCCCAGCTCAGCATTTCCAGCAGTCCCTCCCAGCAGCTGGATCCCCAGCCCAGCCCTGTGCCCACCTCGGGCTCAGCCCAGCCGGTGCCACTCTGGGAATCTCACCCTGCCAGGGCACAGCAGGGATGGGAGGAATAACAATAACTTTTAGTCGGGGTTTAATGGGGACCGGAGACTGCCTCGCTCTCTGAAGAATCCTTTAAACGCTCCCTCGCTCTTTATCTTTTGCTTCCTTTAAACTGTGATTGAATTTAGGACTAATGAAAATGTGAGTCTGAGAGCATTTCCTGGAAGGCAGCTGCTCACTGTTTCATCTCTCCCTCTCTGCTGCTCTGGCTGATGAGCTCCTTTGCCATGTCCACCCAGACAAACGCATTTCTCCAGGGGAGGTTCTGCATAATCAGGGTTTGAGCAGCTCTGGGTCGTTCATCTTCATGTGGACAAGGTCACCAAGTGGGCACTGCTCCCTTATTTTCCTCCCTAATATCTTTTCTCTGCAGCAAATGGCATCTTAATAAAAGGGAAGCTTTTCTTCCCATCTTTTTCAGAGGGAGAAAGGAAGGGTTGGGAAACCAGATCTTGGATGTTTTGCCTTTTCTGCACCTGGCAAATCGACATTTGGCTTTTCTTCTGCCTGTGGATGGAACCTGAGACCAAACAGGGCTCAGACCTCTCATTCTGGTTTGGATTGCTGGGCCCTTAGAGAGCTGCTCAGATGTGGGGAAAACCATGACACAAATCTTCATAATGGAGGGGAAATGGTGCCATTTTTCCTTGGCAATCCATCAGAAATTCACTGTTATGGAGGGAATTCCAGCAGGTTGCCCTGTGTTGGTTGATGGATTTTGTTTTATTGCACTTCCACATGACAGGAGTGTCAGGATCCCACTCCAGAGGACCCTCCTGGTCCTGATTTACATCACCCCAATACGACCTCAGGTGCATTTGGCCCAGCCCTGCAGCAGCTCAGCCACTGAGCCCCTCCCCAGCACAGGTCTGTGTTTTCCACCACCTCCCTGGGATTCAGAAGAGCTGGGCTTGCAGTCCTGGTGGCAGAGAGGTGCCCAAAGCTCTTGGCAAGCCCTGGCACCCCTGCAAGCCAAAGGACCCTCGAGGCAGGACTGGTTTGATAGACCCAAGTGGCCACCAAAAGCTCTGGGGCCACCAGCCCTGTTCCTGACCCACCAACCCTGTTCCTGACCCATCAGCCCCATTCCTGATCCACCAGCCCTGTTCCTCATCCCTCAGCCCCATCTCTCATCCCTCACCCCACTGCCTGTTGGCATTCCTGTAGTTTCCAAGGAAACCTGGTGCCTCTGGAGGTTTGGATGGTTGGTGTCTGACACAGGAGTCCAGTGCTGAACCATTTTTACCCATGTTTTTTTTGCCTCCTTGGCCTCTCTGAACACTCCTGCCTCACATGAGAAAAGCAGAAGATCCTGGCGTGCTCCAGCTGCCCTTCCTTCCCTGCTCCCTGCAGGGAACCCAACCACAACCCAAGGAACCACTGCTGCCTCGGGGTGCTGCTCCTCCAGAGGAGCTTCCTCCTTCAAAGGAACCTCCATGGCCACATGTTCCCTGTTCAGGAGCACTTTTGAGGGGACACACAGGGAATTTTGCCTCTGAGCCCTGACAGCCTCCCCTGCTCCCAGCACAGAGCAGCCACAAGGATTTAGGATTGCTCGGGAAGCTCCTGCTCTTCCCTTCTTAGAGAACTCTCCAGTCAGGAACCTTTCCTGGGAGAGAAGGGATCCTTTGGTGCTCTGCCCTCTTGGTTCTGAAGGGGTTAATCCATGACATCAGCTCCATGACAGAGCAGGGGAACAGCAGGAGGATTCAGGATGTCTGGATTGATGCTTGTCTGGGAGATGAGGCTGGGGCAGCTCCCTGGCTGCAGGGCAGTGTGGCCGTGCTGTTCCAGCTGCAGGAGGAACATCCAGCCCTGCTCATTCCCTGTGGAGCAGTCAGTCCCAGCTGCAGGGAGCTCAGTCCCAGCAAGGTGTGGGGGATTTATTTCCATGCAATATGGGGTCAAGACACCAGGAAGTGATCCCAAAGAGCACCAGGAGGGTCACAGGATCATGGAACAGTTTGGGCTGGGATGGATTTCTGTCCCTTGATATGGGCAGGGAGTTCTTCCAGTAGCCTGGAAGTGGAAAAGATGTCCCAAAGAATACAAATTTCCTTGCAGGACACAGGCCTGTCTGTGACCCCCCCAGTGGTCCAAGCAGGCTGGTGGCCCATGGGATGCCATCCCAGCATGTCCTTGTTTTGCACAGAATGGAAAAGGAATCCATATAAATCACACTGTAGCGTCCAATTTTCAGGTTTTCCTTTGTTCCTTCTTTTCCTTAAAAAGATATTTTTCCAAAGTGACTTGGAAGCCTCAATTCCACCCTTTTTCAGGAACATCAATGGCACAGGAACCGTTGCAAATGTCTCCAGCTGCAGCTTCAAGGCAACTGTGGGGTCAGGATTTTGGGAATGCAGCCCCTGGATTCCTTTGAGGAGGGATCTTCAGCTCAGACACTTTAGCTCATCTGAAGCCCTAAATCTGGAATGAGAGTGAGCTGTTGGAGGGTGATGGCACCATTAGAGTTTTCATCGTTGGTGTTGGTGGCTGGGGCTGGATTCCAGCAGCACTTCCTGGTCCCCCTTTGCAGCCTCCTCGCATCACCTGGACAACACAAAATGGGAATTTATTCTGTGAACACTGGCCCCAGTGCTGAGGGCTCTGGGTCAGAGCAGGCTGGGGTTACAGAGGGGTCCCTCAGGTGTGAATTCCTCGCTGAACAGCTGATAACAACCTTCAGCAGGGCAGGTGAGCCCTGGCCCTGCCCCGATACCACCCCTGAGGAGGGCCAGGACCTCTTATCTCAGCAGCCCAGCCAGGACAGCGGGATTGAACCTCTGTCCTTTATCAGAGTCAGGGCAGGATTACAGAACACCTCTCTGGAGACAGGATTGTGTCAGATGGAGACCAGCCAGGAGGGATGGGTGTGCAAGAAAGGCATGATCAGATACCGGGAGTCTCATCTTCAGGAGACACCAAAGGTGTCCTCACAGCAGGTCAGGCACTGATAAAGAATTTGATAAAGGTCCCTGCAAGTGTCCAGGGCTGGGCTGGACAGGCTTGGAGCACCCTGGAACAGTTAAACTCCCAGCAGGGTTTGCTGGGCTCCGAAATCCCTTCCAGCCCAAACCTTTCTGGGGTTTAATGATATCAAGATGAAGCCTGTGGGCTCCTGGTGATGCCTGACCTTGGCTCTGTCAGGCAGCAGCTCTGGGAGGTTTCACAGCCCACACCAGGTGAATTTCTCCTCCTCCCCTCGATCCCTATGGGCTGCTGCAGCTCCCCAGATCTGTGATATCAGGACAGCTTTCCCTGGGATGGAACATCTTCCCTCGGTGCTGTGGAGTTCATGTCCTGGGGGAGAGATGAACACAGAGCTGGTCCTGAGTGTGAGAAATGCTACTCACTTCCAAGAATGTAAAAGGTTCATTAAAACCTTATCAAAAGCAAAACAGAAGACTGAATAGAGAAAATATTACAGCACGAGGAGCAGAGGATTTCCCCACCATGTGCTCACCCACACCATGGAGGTTTCCCCTTTTAACCCTTTGGTCCCCCCCAAGGTTCTGTCCATCGACTCCTCCTTCCCTGCCCAGTGCTGAGATCACTGCCTGACACCTTGACTGGGGCTCAGCTGTTGCCATGGTAACGAGTGACCCTCCCAAAAGTCCCAAACCCAGGGCACCCCTGATAACAACACAAGGGGGTAAAACATAGCTATAAATCTATAAAACTTCTCCTGACATAGATACAGGATATTTGCCTTTTAATTGTGAGAGTCACCCATGGCATTGCTCATCTGTCACATGAGCTTACCAGAGGCGATGTGTGGGGATGTGAATTCTGGATGTCACTGAAATGAATGAGAGATTTGTCTTTCCAAACTGTGGGTCTGCTGATAGATAAAACCAGATACTGAGAGGTAAACGAAGCAATGGGAGGAAGCATAAATTCCATGGGAATTCCACAGATTGACACAAGGAAAATAAAAGGAGGGTATATACATTAGAAGGGGGTCTGTATTAGGTGATTTAGGAAGTCTGTACCTCTCAAGTACCTCAGCCAATGGGCAGAGAGAGAAGGGAAATGCAGAGGGGAAACAAGGATAAAAAGGGAGGCTGTGTCCTCTAAAAATTTGAGAACCCATGGGAAATGCCCCACCTCTCCCTTTATTTGAATAAAGTTACAGGACTCCTCTGTTTCCTTTCTGGACACAAAGCTCTGGTGTTTGTGGATTAATTTTCATGACATCACTTATCTCCAAACACTCCCTGTTTCCATCTCCCTGCCCCTGGGACCGCCACAGCCCCGGCACAGAGCAGCTCTTCCCTCTGATCCCCTCAAAGGCTGTTGGTGCCACGGAGCAGAGAAGCGAGGCAGGAGCCGCCTTCCCAGGCGGGGGTTCTGTTACATCTCCTTCTGACTGACTCGTTTCATGTGTCTAATAAACGGTGTTTACCAGAATCAAAGGACTCAGAGCTTCTGTTCTTGGTGAGGAACACAAGGAATTGAGGCTTTTTTCGTTGTGAAAGGCTGAGCTATAGGGACAGCTTTCTCATCCACGCCTCCTAAGTGGGTAATATCCCTAGATGGATGCAGAGATCTCTGCAAGGAAAATCAACATCTGCAGCCAGTGCCGGGCTGTCACCAGAGCTGGGGGAGGGGAACTGCAGTGGGGTCTCAGAGCCCCTTGTGGGATGCCCTGAAAGCTTTTCAGTGCAGCTCAGATGGGGTTTCAGAGGTGCCAGCACAGACCTGGCCACTATTTTCTGTTAATTACAGTTGAGTATTTAATTTAATGATACCTGGAAATTTCAGTGCCACCCCCTTGGCCCTTGTCCTGTTGCAGTGAGACATCCAAAGCTGAGGAGGGAAGGGACATCAGAGCTCCCGGATTCTGCTCAGGGTAACGAGAACCCCTGGAAACCCCAATTTGCTCAGTACAGCTCCACCCCGAGCTCAGCTGCAAAACTCAGCCGTGTCTCTAAAATGCACAAAAACCTCACTGACAGGAAGGGAAGCTTTTGGCGTTCCAGTATTTCTCATTCCCTCCAAAATTAACTTTGGTTCATTTATTCTAAATTTAATTTTACAGCTGTGAAATGGTTGGGTTTCTCAATAGGCAGATGAATGCTGGATGGTGTTTTGCTGAACCTTCTTGGTGCATAAATTATTTCCTGGGGAACCAGAATTGGTTTAAAACAAAAAGATTTAAAACATTTAAAACAAAAAGAAGGAGGTGAAGGATTGGTATTGGCTCCTCTGCTACTCTTGTGTGCGTTCATGTGCCGAGGGCTTTGTCTGTTGCTCTTCCCACTGCCTCCAAGCACAAAAACATTAACGGGCAAGGCTCCCTCTTAATCACCCTGCAGAACTGTTCTGCAAATAAACCCAAATAACGTTGGCCTGACAGGTTGGGATTGGGCTGGTGATGAAGGCTGAGGATGAGAGCGATTCCTCAGATGTGCCCTGGCATCAGTCTGAGACTGCAGCTGGAAAAGGAGTCATAAATATCTTCTGGAGTCATAAACATCCCCTCTCCTTTCACACGCTGCGAGTTATAAACATGAGGCTCCAGACTCTGCATCAGGGCCGGATGGAGTCACTTTTCCCTGAGCTCTCCTGCTCTGCTGCAGGTAGTGGCTTGTGGAGCTGCATCACAAATCTCAGCTGGTTTTTATGATTCACTTCATTTCTCTTGGGGAGTTTCACCCCCCCAGCCCGTGAGTGCTCTATTCCATCCTGGGCTGGCTTTTGTGACCTGAAAGGGAGCTTGGCTGGGCCAGCCAGGCTGTGTCAGGAGTGAAATGGTCAGAACAGGAGGGAAGAGGAAGGAAAACTGAGCCTTAGGAGGTCAGCGCTGCTGGGGGCTGCTTCCCCAAGCCTGGAGCTGCTCTTCACACTGGCAAGAATCAGAGGAAACGTTTGGAACTACAACCAGCCAGGGGCCACAGAGCTCCTCCAGCAGCAGAGCCAGTAGGGCTGGCTGGAATCCCAGCACCAGGAATCCTGGAATGCTTTGAGCTGGAAGCTTTAAACATCATCCCATGGCAGGGACACCTCCCACTGTCCCAGGCTGCTCCAGCCCTGTCCAGCCTGGCCTTGGGCACTGCCAGGGATCCAGGGGCAGCCACAGCTGCTCTGGGTAACCTAAGCCAGGGCCTCACCACCCTGACTGTAAAAAAAAACTTCTCCTTTCCACCTAAATTGACTCTTGTCAGATTAAAACCATCACAGGGGCAATGGAAGCACCGCTGGCAGCCAACCCCTTCCCATGGCCAGAATTCATCCAGAGAGACCTGCAGGAAAGGCTGGGACAGGATGGTGCTGAATGGGCTGAGGAGGAAGAGATCAGAGCACCTGAACCTCCAGGAGATCCTTCAAAAGCAAAAAGAGAACAAAGCCTCACAAGAACTGTGACGGGGGTGGCTGCTGCACTAAATATCTCCATTTTTGAGAGCTTCCCTTTTTTCCCAACTCCCTGTTGGCACATGCTGACCTGAGGGAAGGGGAGATGGAAGGCAGGGGATGCAGGGAAGGATGGAATGCAGGGAACTGTGGGGCTGGGGGCCAGGCCAGGATGGTGCTCACACACCCAGCCTTGTCTCTTACCCTCCTGACATCAGGTAAATAGAGAGGGACCCTGGAAAATCTCCTGCCAAAACCAATTTTCTGAGTCCTGAGGGTGCAAAGATCAGTGGAGAAAGAACCCAGTTTTTCTATAAAAATAGAAAAGGAAAAAAAAATAGACAAAATTGAAGACAAATTTCCTGCCAGGAAAGAAGAATTCTGCCAAAGCAGTGACAGATGTATTTTTTATTTTATCAAATATTTGGCCTGGAATCAGATGTGCTGAGGATCTGTAATTACTTCCACATTTGGAGGAGCCTGGGTGAGGTGAAATATTCCTCACAACTCCTTGGCATGAGGACACATGAAACCAGAATATTCTGAATTACTGGGATGGTCCCCATTTCCTCAGTTTCCCCCAGCAATGCATCAACACTTTGTATTAAATAAAGGTAAAAGTCATCACATAGAAGAAAAACAAGTTTTGGGAGGGCATAAAGAAGGTAAAGCAAGCAAACAATTGCTCAGCCAGATCCTGGAGGGACTAATGATCCCATGTGTGCTGGAACTGGCATTTTATCCTGGAGGAAATTCAAGCAGTTCCTGGTTGTGGTTCTGGTCTGTGCAGACCCGCACTCCGTGAAGGAGATGAAACTCAGGCTTGGAGGAAGCAGCTGCTGGCTGGGTCCTTCTGCTGAATTTCACAAGTGTTTTTTACGTCTCATATCACAAAGCCCTTGCTCCTGAAGGAATGAGATTACAGGAGAATTTCTTCTCTCACTAAAAAGAAAACAAACAAACAGAAAATACAAAGCTTTCTTGTAAGGATACAGGCAAAGAGCCTGAATGCTCCACTCAGCCTGATAAAGGCTTAGAAACCAAAAGAAATGCAGAGTGTGTACAATATTTATTGTTTCAAATAATTGATGGCTTTGTGAAGCCCAGCTCTTTCCTTTGTGCCATTCTCCTGCTGCAGAGCTGCACCCACTTCATGGATTTCAGCTGATCAACCCCCAGAGCCTCTCCCAGGTGCATCCCTGGAGGCCCAGGGCAGGCAGGAGTGGGGCTGGGTAAAACCAGAGTTACAGACAGATCTGTGTGATTACAGCTCCAGCCTGCTCTGAAATGGCCCCATAAAGTCACCTGGCTCTAGATATACATCACACCGTTTTTCACTTTGCAAATGAGGACTTTTTTAAGAGCTATAACTTTCTGGGAGTTCATGAATTTCCTGGATTCACGGCCCTTTGTTGGATGAAGGTGCAAGAGCTGCTGCTGTGCACAGAGAAAGGAGGGAGAGTGGCACAGGCAGCTGAGGCAGAAGGAAAAAATAAATCCTTGGAGATGAGATTTCCAAAAGCTGCTTGGAAATAAAAGCTGGGATAAGTACATGACACACTCAATAAATATCACTTTGCTTTATCACCTCTTCCGTTTCCCAGCCTTGCCCAGGGATTTTGGGAACCTGATCCGAAACTTGAGGCCTTTAATGACCAAGCTCCTTAATCCTGCCCTGCACCAGGGCTGAGGTCCTTGGTCAGGCCCTGAGAGGTGCTCGGGCAGTCCCAGGGAACAGGACAGAGGAGGAAATGACCCCAAGCTGTGTTAGGGGATGTTCAGGTTGGATTTTAGGGGAAATTTCTCTGCGTCCACCTGTCCAGCCCTGGCACAGGTGGGGTCCCTGTGGCTGGAGGGATTTAGAAGCCCTGTGGATATGGCACTGGGGACAAGGTCAGTGCTGGCCTTGGCAGCGCTGGGGATGGTTGGACTCCATGATCCCAGAGGGCTTTTCCCACCTCAGTGATTCTGCAGTTCCATGATTTTTGCCTTTTTATTGTGAAAGAAAACAGTTGTGTGGTGTTTGTGCTGAATTTCCTACCCCAAAGAGCACTTTCAGCCTGGGCACTTTTGGCCATTGAGGGAAGCCTCAGAGAGGCCCCTGGCACCTGAGGGGGCAGAGGGGGTGACCCAGGTTGGATCAACCCTCTGGGGCTGAGGCTTTGTGCTCAGCTGCAGCAAAGTATCCCAAAAACTAAGCACAAGGCCCAGCCCCAGGTCCCCAGGCCAGGATCTCAGGACAAGGTTCCCAAAGTGCCCCGTGGATCCTCCCCCGCTCAGCAACCTCAGGATCTTACGGCTGCTGGAAAATGTGCTCGAATTCTCCTCCACCCCTGTGCTTAGAGCAGCAAATCCATCTTCTCGTGCACTTAGATCAAGATGAAGGAGGCTTGAGAGGTAATTAATTTTAATAGTAATGCTTTTCTTCTCTCTGAATTGCAGACATTGCCTGGCTGTTCCCTTCTGGAGCTGGAAGCCAATTTCCCACTGATCTCTCTGAGCGGCACAAACGTTCCTATCTGCAAGGAGCAGGTTCCTCTTCTCTTCACAGACACTGAGTGAACCTTTCCTGCTTTCTGAAGGCAGACCCTCATGAAAACTCCTGTCTGGGAGCTCTCACAGGTGCTCCAGGGAGCCCACCAGGGCTTTCATCTGCAGCTGAGAATTTGAATTTTTCTAAATCTTAATTTGCTTAACTGAGATGAAAATCTCTCACCTTCTTCTAGGGGCATAATTTGCTCCCTTGGGTTTGTAATGCTTTTTTAAAACATCATTTGGCCATTTTCTTTTGTGAGTTGGCAAATGAAAGGGACAGGGAGAGAAACAGAATGACACAGAGGCATAAAGCCAAGATGAACCAGGGTGAGCAGGTGAGGTGTGAGGTGTGGTGGGTGCACTTGGAGCTGTGCATTCCCCTGATGGTGGCAGTTGGCATCTCCGTGCTCCCACAGCTCTTCCAGCTGTGCCCAAAGCCCCTGGCAGAGCTCTGCTTTTCCCGGAGGGCGTGCAATGAAAGAGCCTCATCCTGCTTTAATCAGAACATGGAGAAGACAATGGGGTCTGAGCCTGGCAGTGTCCTGTGCCTGTGGATGATGTGACACTGGAGCTCCACTAACGAGCTTTGCAGCCTTATCTTTATCCATTCTGACAAATTAAATTAGCACTGTCTTTCAAATTTCCCCTAGGCAACCACCAGCAGCACAAAATAAACCACAGGAAGGGATTGCTGTTCTCACCACCAGTCCCTGGGATTTCAGCAGCCACTGCTCCAAAAATCCCACCTGTGCCTGTGCCTGTGCCTGTCCCAAAAGCTGCACCCCCTCTGCCTGGTGCCTTACAGAGCTCCTGGGCAGCACAGCCGGGCCCTGCCAGCCCTGTCCTCTCTGCTCTCCCCAAATCCAGGCTGACTGGGCTGTTTCTCCTCCCTCCCTTCGTGGTGCTTCCCCTCTGTGGCTCCTTGAAGGGCTGGAGGGAGAGGCTCCAGCCATGGCTGTGGTATGGGTGGGAATTGGGAGCAGGGAGGGTTTGGCTGCAGGATTTTTGGGTTTGGCTGCTGAGAAAACATTCCTGGGGAGGTGTAGGAAGTTTGTTACTCACAGAACCCCAGCTGTCTGGGGGCTGTTCAGAGAAGCCTTGGTGAAGGGTACAAAGATGGGGTGGGGTGGCAGGACCTCTCCCCACCCCCGTGTTCCCTGGGAGCAGGGTGGGTCTGCCAGGAGCCGTAAATCGAGCTCCGTAACCTTGCAAGTGCCAAGCGTTTGGAGCAAGTGGTTTTACACTAACCACTAAATATTGCAGCTATTAAAGCACATTCATCATTCCCCACGAGGTGCCTGAGCAGAAATGAGCTGTAGTACCTCCTGCAGTGCTGGGCACGTTGCACACCAGCCCCGTGTGTCACTCACTGCCAGCTCAGAGGGGACACCTGGCACTCAGGTGAGGCTCAGCCCAGCCCTTCACAGCATCCAGGGGGGACCTTCAGCTCAGCTTGGAACCACTGACCTTCTGGTGCCTCCAGACCCATCTCTGTGTCACTCTGACCCTCTGCTCCTCAGCCGTGTCTCCAGCTGTGCTGTCCCAACACCTGGGGTGCTGGGACACCTCTGTCCCTCCTGGAGCCAGAGGTCCCTGGAGGTATCAGAGGAAGCTGTAGAAGCTTTCTGGTGGTTTTGTTGGTGTTCAGTGACCACCCCACTACTCACAGGTGGGTTCTGCCCCAAGGATGCAAACCCGAGCCCCTGCACTGAGTTGTGATGGGGATTTTCTTCCCAAAACCTCAATGGGATTAAATGGAGAAGAGTTCATTGCCTCTCCCTGGGCAATTCCCATGCACTGGGTGCTGTTATCAGCTGTTCCCAGGGATGGCCCAAGCCTCTGACCCACAGAGTCTTCATTGCCTTCCCCTTCCCCAGGCCAGCCAGGACGGTGCTGGGCAGGGTCACTCTGGCCAAAATCATGCCCATATAAGAGCTAGATTATGATGATGATGATAGTTGTTAGAATCCTGGTCACTGAGAATTTGAGACTTTCTATGCTGCCAGGCACTGACGCCCAGGAGAACACTGCACTGACCTGAGGCCATGAAGAAGCTTCCAAAATGGAATGGTAGAACTGGCATTGTGGCTGTGGAGTTTGAATAGAAATGTGTGATATCACAGGGTGGGAAACAGAGTTTGGGGTTTAGAATACAGTAATATATATAAAGCAAGATGGAGGTTTTGGGGCAGAGGCTGCTCCTTCTCCTTCTCCTTCTCCTTCTCCTTCTCCTTCTCCTTCTCCTTCTCCTTCTCCTTCTTCTCCACGGGTTTGGGTCATTTTGTGTAATTGGATAAAAAGTCCTCATTGTAGGCACAGGTGGTTGGTTCTTGGGTTAAAAGTAAAAATAATTTAGGTGTCATTTCTTAATTGGACAGTTCATCCTTAAAGGCCTTATAAAAAGATGCAGCTCCATGATGATGGTGATGGTGATAGTGGTGGTGATGATGATGGTGGTGGTGATGATGATGATGATGATGATGATGATGATGATGATGACGATGGTGATGATGATGATTAACATGACTGTTTTATTTCTCTGCCAGGTGGGCTGACACAGGGATAGCTGTCCAAGCTTCCCTCCCTCCCTGCCCTGACAAACAAGGACAGCCTGGAATTCTGATGTTGCTGGGAGAGCTCTGAAAGCTGGGTCAGGGCCTTGCCCCATGGTCACTTGAGAGAAAGGGCTCTGGTGCCTCAGGTGAAGAGTGGGGATTCCACCAGGACTTGGCCCAGCATCAGCTTCCAGCAGGGAAAGCAAACCAACCTTCCCAGTTTGGAGAATTGAATCCCAACATCCATTAATTGAATGCTTATTGAAGGGCAGAGTCTGCAGATCCAGCAGGAACAGTGGCTGCAAGTGTCACCAGAAACTGCCACAATCTCTGGTGAGGGTTTTTACTTTTTATCATTCCTTCTGCCTTTCCCTGCCAGGAGCAGGTGAGAATTTGGGATTTCTCCCACAGGAGACTCCCTGGTGCCGAGCCCCATCCCAGCCCCACTGCAGGATCCCTTAATCCCAGCTCAGGAACAGCCCGAGCTCAGGAACAATCCCAGCTCAGGAACAGCCCCAGCTCAGGATCCTCAATCCCAGCTCAGGAACAGCCCCAGCTCAGGATCCTCAATCCCTACATGATCCCTCCATCCCAGCTCAGGAACAGCCCTTACCCCAAGTTTAGGGAGATTTTTTGGCACTTCTGACCCCTGGACAGCTCTTCAGAGCCCGTCCTGCCAACAAGGGGACACCAAAGGGACACCAACATGCTCTGGCTTCCACCTCGAAAACTCTCTCTGCTCAGCACTGCTGATCCATCCGATGCATCCCTGCAGTTCTGAGGTTGATCCCTCCTTGGATCTTCAGAAATCCCCCAGGAGATCTGCTGCGTGTTGGTCTCTTTGCTGTGTGTTGGTCTTGGTGTTAACTGGTGGCTGTGTGATTGAGAAGGTCTTTGTGCCCATTTCCAGAGAAATCCATGTCAGGGAATATCCCCGCTGCAGTCCCAGGGCTGCTGTTGTCCATCTGCACCAGCAAACCCCAGAGAAGATTGGAAATGCTGATTATAACTTGTCTATCTCACTAAAGAGGCTCATTTATTGTAGCCTCTTGCAGAAGTACCTCCCATTTCCTAATGAATTCTTCTCAGTGCTGGAGGAAATGCTGGTCTCTCCGCAAGCCCTGACAGGAGGGTGCAGCCACTGGGGCTTGGCTTTTTCTCTCAAGTAACAAAAAAGAGGGCAAGAGGAAACAGCCTCACCTTGTGCCAGGGGAGCTTTAGGGACAATTTCCTGGCTCCAGGGCTGGCTGGGGTTGGCAGCAGCCTGGGATGGGTGAGGTGTCCCCGTCTGGCCAGGCAATGGGAGAAGGGGAAGGCTGAACCCAGGGGCAGACCTGGCTGCATCAGGTCTGAGATCAGCTCAGCTGCCCTCCAGTCTTTCAAGGGCTGAGTCTTCCCCCTCAGTCAGGCTTTAGGGGAAGATTAAGTGTTCCAAAGCCCGATTTACATTTCAAAACCAGGCCCAGGCCTGGTGTGAGATCAAAGTGAGAGTGGGCTTTGGGTGTATTGATCAGAGACCCACAATGAAAAAAAAAAAAAAAAACAACCCTTCCTGCTTCCCATGTCTCTTACAAGATCAAACAAGAGTTTGGGAATAGAACTCTCAACATTGTTATTTTTTCCAGGTAGGCAGTTTGTAATCCCAGGTATTTCCATGTTTCCCTCAAAGAGAAACCCTTCCTTTGTGCTATTGTGACCCCTTACTACATGTGGCACTTGTGCCTCCCCATCCCAGCCTGATGCTCATCTGCCAAAGGCTCCAGCTCAGGATCCACCGTGGATCCTGCTGCTCAGAGCCCACACTTTATCCCTGCCTGGACCTCAGCCCCTGCCCTGGCTGTCCCCACACCCTGGGTCACTGAACTTGGGAGATCCGAGAACTTGGTGGGATCTGAGACTGCACTAAATGAAGGAATTCTGTTCTGATTCTCAGGAAGAATTTCTTCCTGGAAAAGGTGGTTAGGCCTTAGGACTGCCAAGAGGGATTTGGAGTCCCCATCCCTGGAGGGGTCCAAGGAAGGACTCAGGATGTGGCACTCAGAGCTCTGGGCTGGGGACAAGGTGGGCATCGGGCACAGGTTGGACCCAATGGTCTGGGAGCTCTTTTCCAACCTCTGTGATTCCATGAAAACAGAAATCACCTTTCCAGGGACAAGCTTTGAGGTCCCTTCCAAGACAGCCACTCCATGGCTCTGTGCTGTCACCTCCATGCCCCCACGCCAGTGTCCCTTGTCCCCTGCCCAGCTGCAGCCAGCAGCCTCCCACGGTTCAGGTGCTGCAGCTCCACCCTGGGCTCTTCCCACACACAAACCCAGGGATCTGCTCGAGCTCCAGGCTCGGAATGGGAACCACAGAGCTGGATCCTCCTGCTCGGGCACCCTCTGCCTTCCCTGTGCTGCATGTGCCTGCCAGGGAACCCTGGGGGACAGCGGGACAGAGCATCCCAGCCCCATCCATGGGGGTTTCGGCTGAGCCAGAACTGTCTCACTGGAGCAGCGTGGCTGTTCTCCCCCTCTTCCTTTGTGCCAGGCTCCCTGCAGCTGTGAGCAAATCCCAGGGGCAGGAACAAAGTCCCAGTCCTGCTCTCCACAGCGGGATCGGGGTGGAACTGCCTCATCCCAGCCACCAGCAGCAGCTCTGGAGAGCAGGCAGAGGGAAGTGTTTAAAATCCAGAGAAACCACTGAACCTTGGAGGGCTCTGCCTCCTGCCTGGCTGAGGGAGGGCAGCCTGAGACGAGACCTGGCTTTGGTGTAAAACCCCTGAGAGGAGACCTGGCTTCGGTGGAAAGCCGGAAATGCCACTGCAGGGATGCTGCTGTGGCTCGGGTGGCTGGGGATGGTGCCAGCGATGCAGGCAAGGAGGGGATGCAGGATTGGACACAGCTTCGGAACCACAGCCGATGCTGCTCCACCCTGGTGATGGTTCAGCAGAGCAAAAGCCCTGCTCAGCTCTTGTCAGGGGCAGCAGTGACCAAGGGATGTCCCCGTGACCCAGCACTGCTCCACCAGCCCCACAGCTCCCACCTGGGGAGGGTTTGCCTCTCTCATTCCTGGCTGAGGAGGTACAAGGGCTGACAAGCTGGAGCGTTGCTGAAGGCAGGTGCTGGGCTCTGATCCATGCTGGGAATGCCAGCAGGGAGCTGCTGGAGCTGCTCCTTGGAGCTTAAAGCTCCCCAAATCTCTGCTCCAGCCTGGGAAACCTCGGCCTGCTCTGCCCTGCCCTGGGAGAAGCTGCTGTTCTCCCAGATAAAGGCAATGTGGCCTGCCTGGGAAGATAAATATTTACTTGTGAAGGGCAGCAGCAGCAAAGCTCAGCTCCTGCTGCAGCATTTGCACTGCGGGCTTGGAATGAATTTCTGCCTCCAACTCTGCCCAGGGAGTGCTGCCAGCAGGGCAGGAGGACAGGGCTGCCAGGGAAGGGCTCTGGTGGCTGCTCCCCTCTGCTGGGCTGGGATCCCGAGAACAGCACCTCCTCCATCCTGGAAAAACACGGGATTCCAGGCTGGGATGTGGGGCAGGTCACTGGGTCACAGCCAGCTCATCCTGGGATGTTGACAGCAGTTGTTGGTGGTGCCCCTGGAGCTGTTTATTCTGTTTATTGGAGTGTGGCTGATCAACCCCTGCTGAGGAGGGCCCCCACCCCCTATCAGGGAATTATAAACTCCCCCATCTCAAGTAAAGGCATTATTCCCCTTCTGCAAAACCCTGGTGGGACTAAACCCAGCCTGGCACTTCAGCCTCCGAGGATTGCCCACATTTTCTGCATCCTGCCCCCTCCATGAGTGAGGACTGGCTGGTACCAGACACTTCTGTGTGGCCTCACAGCCAGTTCCAGATTTAACCTGGAACTGCCCCTGCCCTGCTGCTGGGCTTCCCCTGCTCTGCTTCAGCCCTGCCCTTCACCTGACTTTGGTTTTGTGCAGATTAACAGACTTTGGGCTTTGAATAATTGATCAAACCCAGCCCAGCCTCACAGGCTCAAACACAACTTCTAGCCAAGTTTCATTCTGACACAAGGCACTAAATCCAGGCACACTGAGCCACGCAGCACCTGAGTGTGTGGGATCTGATCTCCTGGAGCTTCTGAACTCTGCATCATCCCTGGAAAATCTCCCTGTTAAGTTTGTGTCTCACAGTGCTGGGGCTGCATTCAGCAAGAGCTTTGCTCATATAAAAATAGGCTTTACTTTTGAGTCCCTGTCCAAGGGGCTCTTTGGGCTGTTTCAGGTATGTTGACTTTCCCAAACATGAAGATTTTAACAATGGCCTGGCTCTGCAGTCCCTGCAGGAGCTTCAGGGGATGTGATTTCACACTCATTTGTGTGTCAGCTTTATAAACAGAGCACTGGGGGCTTCAGTCAGTCCCTGGAGGGGTTTGTCCTCATCTTCCCACAGGGATCATCCAGTCCCACCCCTGCCCTGCCCAGACCCCCAACAACAACCCCACCCTGGGCATCCCTGCCGCTCTGGCAGCCTCGGGGCCGTGCCCATTCCCTGGGGAGCCTGGGCAGTGCCAGCAGCCGCTGGGGGAAGAACCTTGCCCTGATCTCCAGCCTGAGCCTGCCTGGCCCAGCTCCAGACATCACAAATTAACAAATAATAACATCTATAACTACAGTGAACAAGAGAAACCCCAGTCAGACCCAGGCAAGAGTGGGGTGTGCTCTGTGCCCTGCAGGGGATCTGGGTGTTTCAGAGCTGTGGATTTGCACATTTCGGGATTTTATTCCTGCCATGCACTTCAGCCCCACCTCAGCAGTCTGGGGGTTTCATGCAGGGTCTGCAGGGGGAGGACCAAGGAAAAGCCCCCAGAGAAGCTGGCCCAGCCTGGCCCCTGCAGCTCCAGCCCAAGCCCTGCAGCCCGTGTGCTGCAGCAGCCCCAGTGAAGCCCTGCATTCCCTGCTGGCAGTCATTCTGTGGCAGACAGGGCACGTCAGCCCTGCAGGGCCTCGCTGTCCTGGCACACACAGAGTGACTGTGGCTGTGAGGGACAGGGATTGTCCCCAGCTCCTGCTCTGGGGGCAGAACAGCCCAGTTCTCGTCTCTCCCACCTGCTCCAGGCCTGTCTCACCCTCCCCACCTCCAGACACGAGTTAAGCACCAGAAAGCAGCTTAGATCAGCGGTGACTCGTTGTTGCTCTTTAATTCATGCAAATGTTCTTTTTAACTAGCTCAGAGTCTCAAACAGCCCTCTGGGGAACCTTCTGCGTTTATGATTATTGAAACAAAAGTCTATTTCCTTTAAGCACAAAACAATTGGGGGAAGAGAGAGAAGGAACCTGTTTTCTTTTCTAGAAAATACAGTAAATTCAAAGGTCAGGTGCAAGCTGACATAGCGGTGGATGAATCAACACTGGGGAGAATTTTCTGGAATAGCAATAAATATGTCCCTTTGCAGGCACACAGAATCACTGGGTTTTTATCTGTATCTGACTTCAGAGGGTCTGGGGCAGGTTTGGTTTAGCAGCTTGGTACCCTCAGGTACCCCCAGCAGGTACAGCCAGAGTCCTGGTGCCACTACACAGGTGGAGCATCAAGTTTGGCCAAAATGTTGGGGACAAGCACTGGGGTGGCCTCAAACCTGGCCATGGGTTCAGCCTGAGCCAACCCAGCATCAGCCAGGGGAGCTCGGGCTGGGTGTCAGGAAAGAATCCTTCACTGGGAGTGGTCAAGCCCTGACAGTGTGGGAGTTCCCTTCTCTGGAACTGCCCAAAACCAAGCTCAAGTCCCACTCCATGGTGGCACTCAAAGCTTGAACTTGGTGATCTTGGGAGTCTTTTCCAGTCTTAATGATTCTGTGATCTTCCCACAACCCCTCCTGATTTCAGAGGGCAACTCCCACCACGTCCCTGTTCTCTGCCCTTGGAGTGGCAGCAGCCACCCCTGGAATGATCCATGTTCTGCTCCAGCCTGGAGCTGTTCCTGCCGGGCTTTCCTGGTGCTCCTGCCTCAGTGCTGCAGTGATGGATGTGGTCTCTGAGCCTCAGCCTCCCATCACTGCTGGGCTCCTGTGGGCTCCTTGGGGACCCCACAATGCCCCAGGCACAGCCTGACACAGACCCAGCTCTGGAGTCACAGCTGGAGACATTGATGTGGAGTTACTGGTGCTGAAGGGCCCCATAAATACACCATGGAAGGGTCATTCACCCTGGAAAATGGATCTGAATCCTTCAAACCCACGCTCTGGGGAGGCACAAAGCCAAACCTGTGTCTCCTGTGGGGAGCTGATGTGTGTGCAGGCTGAGCACTCCCTCCAGGGGTTTGGGTGATACCCGGGGTTTGTGGTGGCTCTCAAGGTGAGGAGCAGCCTCAGCAGGGGCAGAGCAGGAGCTGCTGCTCCAGGAGCTGCCTCGGGGCTGGGTTAATTCTGCTGCCTGCCCCAGCTTTGATTTTCAGCTGTCACTCAGTGCAGGGCAGCTCGGAGCAGCTCCCCTGGCTCGGGCTCTTCTCTGCCTGACAGGGCTCGACTGCAGCTGCCAGGAGCAGGAGGAGAATCCAGGCAGCTCCTCCTGGTGTCCCTGAACACCTCACAGGGATCCATGGGGTTCCCTAGCCCAGAGTGATTTCTGGGCTGTGTGCTCTGAAACTACACAAATCTCCAGCCCTTCCAGCAGCTCCTGGGAGCTCCCCGTCCCTGCTGCACCTGTGAAGAGCTGCCTTGCAAGGCTGCTAATTGCAATTAACTTCCCACAGTTCTCTCACCATGGGCAGCAAACACTCTTTTCTCCTCTCCATATCCATTTCACAGCCACCTTTGGGTGCAGCTCCTCAGTTGTCTCCTCTCCAATCCTCATCCAGAGCAGAATCTGCACAGATCCAGCCCTGAGCTCCCCAAAATGCCACTGGCAGGGGTGGCAGGTCCTCTGCACCAAATGAGTGGGGTTCAGAATCCCTCTCTGTCTCTCCAGGTGCCAAAGGCAGGAGCAGGGGCCCTTTGCTCACTGCCCCTCTGCAACAGATCATCCTGGCCCTGACTCACTTGTTCTCTGAGCAATAAGTGATAATCTGCCCGCTCACACAGACATGTAAAAGGAAAACTAACATGGCCTCTAAAGCCAATGAGCCAGTAAATAGAGGGCTATAAATAATCAGGAGAACAGATTTAATTAGCAGCAGAACTCACTTGCAGGGTTCATATGGGTGCTTCTCATCACAAACTGCCTCACATGCCCCCATCACTCCCCAGCCTTGTTCCCTTCCCTGCCCAGGCAGGCACCACGGCTGAGCTGTCTTTTGGGAGGGTTTGGTGCCCTGGCTGTGCTGGGACAGCTCTGTCCTGTCAGTGCTGCTGGCAGCACCAACCCTGAGAGCCCCAGGCCAGGGTGAGAGCAGGGCTCACACAGCCCATGATGTCAGGGGTCATGGAATTGGTCAGGCTGGAAAAGCCTGCTGAGATCAGAGTCCAACCTTAACCCAGCACTGCTGAGGCCAGCATTGCCTGTGCCCCCAAGTGCCACAGGGCTGTTAAATCCTTCTAGGGATGGGGACTCCAGCACTGCCCTGCCTGGACAGCCCTTTCCATGGGGAATTTCCCCAAAATCCACCCTGAGCCTGCCCTGGCCCAGCCTGAGGCCGTTCCCTCTCTCCTGTCCCTGTTCCCTGGAGCACAGCCCGACCCCCCGGCTGTTCCCTCCTGTCAGGAGCTGTGCAGAGCCACAAGGTCCCCCCTGAGCCTCCTTTTCTCCAGGCTCAGCCCCTTCCCAGCTCCCTCAGCCTCTCCTGGGGCTCCAGCCCCATTCCCAGCTCCATGTCTCCTGTTCAGAGTCAGGGCTCTGCCTGCCCAGACCTGCTGCTTTCCATCCTCCCCTGCACTGCTGGGATGCTTGGGGGGATGCAGCAGAGGGGTGCAGCCCCAACCCAGCAGTGCAGGAGTTCTGTCCCTGCTCTGCTCTGCCTCAGCTCACTGACAGCAGATCAGCAGAGAGCCCACAATGAGATTAAATTGTACCCAGAGTCTCTGGTTTGAAGTGTCTGGGCTGAGTTTAAGGGGAGTTTAACAGATCCCTGGTGCATCCTGGCAGCCAATCCTGCAGTTCAGGCTGCAAACAGATCCTTTAAAAGGCAGCTTTCCCAAAGCTCTGTCTCTCCTTTATTTTGCACCTGTTTGCTCCCCGAGCCGTGGCTCAGCTCTCTCCTCATCACTCCCTGTTTGTGAATTCAGCCCAGGTTTTCAGATGAAAATGTTCTATTGAGCAGCAGCAACCCCAAACCCCTGAATTTTCTGGGAATGGCTCTGTGGATGTGAGGCATGCTCCATCATGTCTGGAAAGAGTAATTTTGCCATGGAAAGAACGATTCCATCAGGCCAAAGAGCCTGTAAAGGCCCCTGTTGCTGTGTTTCACTGCCTTTCTCCAGGACCCAGCCAGATGCCTCTTTAGCACCCACGTGCTGGTGGTTTTATTAATGTTGCATCTGCTGGTGATTTGAGCAAGGGCCAAAGGTTCAGAATTGAAACTCAAGGACCCTCTCCTACTAAAAGATTTTATTAGCCATAAATCTATTATAAAGTGCCCGTGTTGACAATAGGGAATAACACAATCAAAGCCCTCTCCTGCCAGTGACAGCCCAGCCCTGCTGCAAGGAGCCACACAAATTAATCTGTCTCGTTAACTGTCCTGGGGAAGAGCCTTTCAGGAGCACAAAACACTTGGGCAGAACACAGAGAAACAGCTGTGCCTGTACAAACACATCCTGCCTCCCGCCCCTGAATGGATGATGCTCCATCCCAGCCCCAATCTCCTGGGCCCTGTGCTTTGTGTCAGCCTCGGTGCTAAGTGATCAACAAAACGTTCCAAAGTAGGAATTGTGGCTTCCTTTGTGCTGCCTGAAGGAGAATATTGATGGCAAATGAGATCTTCCCTTAAGGGGAAGGGAGCACTGAAGATTCAGAGATGTGGTGGTCAAAAGGAGCAGAAAACATCAGGGGCTCTGTGAAAGCTCAGGGGTGTGTGGCAGGTGACACACTTGGTGTGGGAATTGGGGCCAGTTTGTCCCTGACCTTTTCAGGGTCAGCTTTGCTCTCCCTGGAGAGAAGTTTTGCACTTTCTGTGCAAGTCAATGACCATGCCCAGTGTTCTGGACCTTTCTGGAAACAGGCTGGAACACCTCAGGGGTCTTTGGTGGTCTTGGTCCCCCTCCCCCATTCCACGCCCACTCCTCAGCCTCACCCCTGGATCCAGGGCTTGTATGGACTCACTGGCACATGGAGGCTGATCATTCTCCTAAAGATCGTGCTACTGTTCCCACCAGGGAGGCTGTTCCAGTTTGGAGGGTTCCTCCTCTTCCCTGTAAATACCAAAATATTCCATTGCAGCCCACCTGGCAGCTCCTCCCAGCGCTGGCAGAGTCCCCTGTCCCCTCCCTTTGCAGCCTCCCCATCCAGCCCCAGCTGGTGCTCACAGCCCCGGGGGTTCAGGGCCTCGCTGGAATAAAACTGAAATTGCCATGAAAATTTTGGGAGGAGGCTCCTTGTGATAGAACAAAAGGAGAGAAGAGGAGGGGACAAAGGTGCACAGCACTTCACAGCCTGCTGCAGGAATTCATTGAATGTTCTGAGGCACAAGCTACCAAAACTAAACAAAAACCCATCAGCACCCAGCTCCTGAAGCCTTACAAAGCCAGGCTCTAATGAACTCCACCGGGGTGAGGAGCTGCCCTGGGGGCTCTGCTCGGGGCTCTCTGCCCACAGGACCCCTCTGATCAAGGATTTCAAACATTTCTGGTGCTTTCACTCACATTCCAGAACAGCTCTGGAAACTCTGTCCAGGCCAAAAGCAAATGAGGAGAGCATTCCATGCTCTGGGAGCTCGGGAATGTGCAGGGCAGCGAGCTCCTGCTGGCAGAGCAGCCGGGACTGCCAAGGAAGGGAAGGGCACAGCAAGTCCAGATCCTTCCTCCTTCCTCACAGGGAATGGCTGCCACTGCCAGAGGGCAGGGCTGGATGGGATCTTGGGAATTGGGAATTGTTCCCTGGCAGGGTGGGGAGAGCTAGGCTGGAATTGCCAGAGCAGCTGTGGCTGCCCCTGGATCCCTGGCAGTGCCCAAGGCCAGGCTGGACAGGGACAGTGGGAGGTGTCCCTGCCAGGGTGGCCCTGGATGGGGTTTAAGGTCCCTCCCAGCCCATCCCAGCCCGATTCCGTGTCCTGAGCTGGTGCAGAGGCTCGTGGCTGTTCAGATGTTCCCAAGTTTCAGTTCCCCTGCACCCCCAGCCCCCCCAGCTCGTGCTGTAAGTGCCCTTTTGAGGAGCTGGGTGAAACAACTCCTTTGTGTTTGAGAGCCACTTCCCGCTGGGTTTCTCATGCCAACACTGTGGTTGGAAAATAAGTGGATCTTCTTTTCCATTTGCAGAAACTTTCAAGCACTTTCAGCAACCCTAAATGGAAGAAGAGTGTTCAGGCTCACAATACCTTCCCTTTCCACACCTGCTTTTCTGGAATTACTCTCAACAAGCATCTGAAAGGAGAACTAAAAATAAATTATCAACAGTTTGGTCGATATCTCAGAGTGTCCCATGAATGGGGGTTGAGCAGTGAGACTGTGGCTGCCATTGTCAGGGGGCAGCAATTCCAGCTCAGCCTCCTTTGCAGCAAATCCCAAAGTGCTGCTGCAGGGATGCTCCGTGCTGGGGCTGGGCTCTTCAGCTGATTTAACAAAACTCAGCTCAGTCCCAGGCTCAGAACAGAGTAGCTGTGGCTGCCCCTGGATCCCTGGCGGTGCCCAAGGCCAGGCTGGACATTGGGGCTGGGAGCACCTGGGACAGTGGGAGGCGTCCCTGCCATGGCAGGGGGGAGTGAGATGGGATTTAAGGTCCTTCCAACCCAAACCATTCCAGGATTCCACAAACTTTCTACTCCAGAAACCCAAGTTTGGGTTTGTTCCTTTTCCAAAGGGGAAGCTCAAGGCTGGAGCTTCCAGCAGAGCTGGGGAGTTGGGAGTAGGCAGGAAATAATGGGACATTATTAATGTCACTGGTGCCATCACCAGTGATCCCCCAGACACCCCAGGGCAGGCTCTGCTTCTTCAGGGGAGTTCACAATCCAAAAATTGTCTATGCACAAAAAGGAAAAAAACAAAAACCACCTTAATTTTACCTTCCCACAAAACGAAGTAAAACTCACCTCACAGCTGCTTTTAGAAGTGCATCAGTTTTAACTCTTTGTATCAATTAAGTTACAGTTCTTTAGAAGAAGGATGTGATATTGGGACATTGTATTTTTGCTGTCCTGTTTTTCTCCTAAAAACCCCAAAGTTCCCATCAGAACCCTTGTTTCAGCATTTTTTCGTGGAGAAAACTTCCCATTACCCACCAAAGCAGATGGGAAAAGATTCCTGGTGCTGAGTTGCAGAAGAAGGGCTTGCCCTGTCCCTGTATTTGAGGGGCTGTAAATCCCAAATAAGCCTGTGCTTGCAATCCTGGTTTTGGGAATTTGAAACCCCAGGTCCTTGCAGAGTAAAGTGCCTGTGACACATCCCAGTGGCCACCCCCAAACTGTGCCAAGCCCACAAGCTGCAGCTCCAGTGCACAGGGCCATGGATTTAGGATTTTTTTCAGCCCTTTCCAGGCAGATCTGCCCACTCTGGTTCTGGGGTCACCCTTCCTGTTCCTCTGCTGCTCTGTGGTTGCTGCTGGGTCAGTGACCCCGAGCTTTGGGACCTTTGGCTGTGCCTGGAGCTGGCCCTGGAGCTTTGCTGAAATCCTTGGATGCTCTGTGTCCCCCTCATGGCACTGCTCCTCTGTGGGGCTCCAAGAGTGTCCCGTCCTGTCCCCTCGTGTCCCCTCGTGCCCCCTCGTGTCCCCACAGCCCCCCATGCACAGATCACCAGCAGCTCCAGCCCCTCTCTTTTTGGGAAAACAAACCTCCCTGAGACCTCTGGGTGAGGAATGTTATATGAAATTGTTGCTCTCTCGAGAGCAATGGGATGGAGCCAGAGCCTTCCCATGGGATTTGCAAAGCCAAGCATAGCCCCTAATGGCAAATGGGGTCTTTGCTGCAGGACCCCACAGGCTGGGAATCACCCATTCCTCCAAAAGCCTCAATGAGCTGCATGAAACCCCTTCAAGCACAGCCCTGCACCAGACTCCTGCCCTTGCATTTATTTATGGGGTTATTCCTCTCCTGGGCTGGTCTCACGGGGCTGCAGCTGCAGGATCTGCCCTGGCTCCAAGCTCAGTGCCAAACCCATCCCTTCCCGTGCCATGTGGAGCCCCTGGCCCTGTGGCACTGTCCTGGAGCTGACAGATGGTTTGTGGTGTTGGGCTGGGCTCCAGGAACAAACATTTTCTGAGGCATTAATTTTTATAGGGATTATCTACAGCAACTGCTCCATGTGGCACTTGGAGATCACTCTGGGGGGTTCTTGTATCTTTTGGTGAGTGGAATTTGGTGAAAAATTCAGGGCTTTTCTTCAGGGGAGTCTGCATAGAGAGAATGAGGGAGCGGTAGAAGAGGTTCAGGACTTTGGGGACAGTTCTGGTTCCAAGTTAGGATGATTTGGGTTTGTGCACGAAGGGCACGAGGATAAATCCTCTCTGAGGAGGTGCAGGGTTTGGGGACATCTGTGAGGAATGTTTGGACCCTCAAGGCCTCTCATTGCAGCAATTTACCCCAGTTACTTTCCAGTAACCTCAGGGGCTGTCTGGACTTCCTTACCCGGCTGGATAAAGGGGTAACAAACCCACAAACCTGAGTTGCCATGGAATTCACTGAGAATTCCCATTCTCCTCCTTTGGGCACAGAGAGCTCACAGCAACCCTGCCCAGCCCAGGTACCTGCACAGGGCTGGCACCATTCCTTGGCAGATTTTCTACAGAATCATGGGAAAACACCTTTGAGATCATCAAATCCCCCTGTCACCCCCAACTACTGAGGCTAGCATTGCCCGTGTCCCCAAATGCCACATCCACATCCAGGCCTCTTAAACCCCTCCAGGGATGGGGACTCCAAACCTCCCTGACCAGCTGTGCCAGGCTGGACAGCCCTTTCCATGGGGAATTTCCCCAAAATCCACCCTGAGCCTGCCCTGGCCCAGCCTGAGGCCGTTCCCTCTCCTCCTGTCCCTGTTCCCTGGAGCACAGCCCGACCCCCCCGGCTGTCCCCTCCTGTCAGGAGCTGTGCAGAGCCACAAGGTCCCCCCTGAGCCTCCTCTTCTCCAGGCTCAGCCCCTTTCCAGCTCCTCCTGGGGCTCCATTCCCTTCCCAGCTCTGTTCTCATACCCACAGCAATAGGAGCTGCTCCAGCTGTGGGGTGAGCGATGAGGGTTTTGGGGTGAGGGATTTGGGGTGAGGGATGAGGGATTTGGGGTGACGGATCTGGGATGAGGGGTGAGGGATGTTCCCGGCCCAGTGGGCCCTGGGCTGGGCAGGAGCTGGAAGGCAAAGGGGGATTTTCCCCAGCCATACTGAACCAGGCGCTTTGGGAATCCTATCCTCTCTCTGGCACAGGAAAGGGAGAAGTGGGAGAAGGATCATCTTATAAGTGGAAACATTAAAGCTGCATTTAGCACCCGTCTAATTTTTAATATGGGCTGAGCTGCAGTCAGATATTGGGCACCGAGCTGAGTGACAATTTATGCAGCAATTCTAAATTAGCTGCAGAACAGAGAGAAAGGCACTTCTTTGGCTCAGCAGCCACAATGGAAACGAAAATCACTTCAATCCCAGCCAAAAAAAAAAAAAAAAAAGTGTATTTTAGCGGAAGGGGTGGCTGAAAGCTCAGAGTTTTGTTCCTGTGTTTTAAAATTAGGGGAATTTGGAAGGTCAGTGTTTTGAAACAAGGAATCTTACCCTGTGAAACATTCCTGTCACTTCATTGGTCAGGACTAGATGGGATCTTGGGAATTGGGAATTGTTCCCTGGCAGGGTGGGGAGGGGCTGGGCTGGAATTGCCAGAGCAGCTGTGGCTGCCCCTGGATCCCTGGCAGTGCCCAAGGCCAGGCTGGACACTGGGGCTGGGAGCACCTGGCACAGTGGGAGAGGTGGCACTGGGTTGGATTTAAGGGCCCTTCCACCCCAAATCACTCCATGGCTCGATGACACAGCCTGGCACTCCTCCCTGGGCACAGGGGCATCCCACTCCCGGGAGAAGGCTCCAAACCAGAAGGAAAAGCCCTGAACAACAAACCCTGGCAGAGCTGAGTGGCTGCTCAGCCTCACCCCAGGGCCAGGGCAGCCTCTGCTCAGCTCCCAGGACAATTCGAAACCCAGCTCCTCCTCAGGACTCTGTTCCAGTTACTTGCACAACCTCTCTCCTGCCACAGCCCCTCAGTGTCGGGGTCCCTGGTCACTCTGGGGACACAGGGTGGGTCCCTCTGCCTCCTGCAGCCCCAGGGGCTGCTTCTCTGCTCTGCTCTCTGCTCTGTTCTCTGCTCTCTGCTCTGCTCTCTGCTCTGTTCTCTGGCCTCTGTTCTGTTCTCTGTTCTCTGTTCTCTGTTCTCTGTTCTCTGTTCTCTGTTCTCTGGCCTCTGCTCTGTTCTCTGTTCTCTGTGTTACCTGTTCTGTGTTCTCAGCTGTTGAACACAGAGGGCTCTCAGTGCCCACCCTGCCTGGGGACAGCAGGTGACAATGGCCAGGTCCCAGCAGCCACCAGTACATGGTCAATTGTGGGTCCACCTCGATGCCAGGCAGGAGAAATCCGGGATCTGTGTGTGGTGCCTTATCTCAGTGCTCCATGGCTGCAGCTCCTCCTTATCTCAGCAGCCACTGAAAGCCCCAGCAGAGCCTGCTGCACACAGGACTTGGGGGCAGCTCTGGTGCTGTGGACAGGGGATTTTAACTCTGTTCATGGCAGGACTGGTGCTGTGGACAGGGGATTTGATCTCTGTTCATGGCAGGACTGGTGCTGTGGACAGGGGATTTTATCTCTGTTCATGGCAGGTTTGGGGCTGTGGACAGGGGATTTTATCTCTGTTCATGGCAGGTTTGGGGCTGTGGACAGGGGATTTTATCTCTGTTTTTTCAGCAGGCTCAGGGAAAACAAGGCCCAGCCCCAGAGCAGGAGATAAGCAGCAGGACTCCCCTGGCACCTGCACATCCACAGGGTCCAGGTTTCAGCTGGGTGACCTCAAGCCAAGGTGAGCCTGGATGTGAGCTGGGCAGTGACACTAATGACAGGGACACACAGCTCCTGCTGGCTGCCCATGGGACAGGAGTGGGGTTTTACTGCTGACAGGGATTTTTTCCACTCCAGGGTACGATGCCAAAGGCAGCTCCTTTGCAAGGCTGCTCCTCAGGTCTGGTTGGCAGCCAAGGCCCTCTGATGATAAAATCCCATTTCCTGCAGTCCTGAGCAGGGAATTCACACCGTGATCTGGGGACAGGAAAAATTTCTACTGAAAGACAGAAAAAAACAACCCTGGGGGTCGGAGCCCCTGAGCTGCAGCTGGGGCTGGCACAGAGCTCTGGTCCTTCCTGCCACCAGTGGTGATCCTGGCTGGGAGCTCTGGGCTGTCTGGGGTCACTCGGGGCTGCAGTCAGAGCAGGGAGGGATCCCTGCCCCTGTGTCCCGTTCCCCCTGTGACTCAGGCCACATTGCCTGCACACTTGCTTTGTGTTTGGCATTGTCCATCATCTCAGAATGTGCAGCAGGCAGGTTTCAGACTGCTGGAGCAGCCCCATAAAGCAGCCACGAGCTCTGGCAGTGATCGCACTCAGCACTTTCATTGCCTCTGCTGTGCAATGGGAGCTGTTTGTGCATCTCAAGTAAAACCTGTCCCTGCTCCTGGGGGAGAAAGGGACAAAAAGGGCTTTGGGGGCAGAACCCAGCTGCTCCATGGTATAGAATCATGGAATTGGTGGAGTCACCCCTCCTCTGCTGGAGCTCTGATCCCTGTGTTTGAAGGCAGAGGAAACCCTGGTGTTTATTAGGAGCAGTTTTAATCCTGCAGGCAGGTTTTGGGTTGGCGTTTTTAAGGCAAATGACTGTATTTTGTGTAGAAGCAGCACATCCAGGATATTTGCTGGATATCAGCAGGTCAACAACCACAACAGGTGTGGTGTTCTGCTCTCAGCATCCTGAAATAAATGGGCAGGAGATCTTTCTCCTTTTTTAATGCCTTTATTAAGAAGAATCAGCTCAGGTGGGGAGAAATCGACAGGTTGCGCCCACACCGCCGTTGCTCCCAGGTGTGGCACGAAGAAGGAGGATGATGCAGCTTTGTCCACTGGTCTGCAGACAGAGCTGAGGACTCTGTCCTCACGGGAGAGTCGTGGAGTCCTTAGCTTGTTTGTTTAACACTCCGGGATATCTTCTTAATCAGTATCTTTTCAGGTTAGGGTGAGAAACAAAAAGGTCCAAGCAGGTACGGGACAATGCTCCCATCCTTAGACGTCACTTAAGTCACTTGTTGGCTCGTGATTTTTAGGGGTTTTTCTTGTAAAACTGTAAAACTGTAAAAACCCAGGGTGCAATGCATTTCTTATTTGCATGTTGTCTCTGGTGTCACTGCCCATTCTCTTTACCCTGGAGGGTTTCTCTTGGTATCTTTTTGGCAAACGGCCAGCATCAGAGGAACAATAGTTAATCACCGGCCATTAACAGGTAATTAAGAACTTTTTCTTTGGCAGCACACCCAAAGAAGTCTGACCGGTTTGACTTTTTTTTTTTTTTTTTTTTTAAACTCTGAAACTTAAAAAAAATACAATTTTCTATTCATAACAGCTCCCCCCTTTTTTCTTTGATCAAGCTTAAGCTTGCATCAACTTATAATTTTTGGCTCATTAACATAGAATTTTCTATATTTTTTGTATTGATTATACATTTCTTCAGCACTCGGGTGATCATATTTACTAAACTTCATTACCCTTTTTGGTTTTTTCAGGTTAATTTCTTTAGAGATCCTTAGGTTATTCTGTATACAGCAGATGTCACTATTTTTGTTAAACATGGAAATAAGAACAGACTAACAAGTGTACCCACAGTGAAGGTTATAGTTTTCCAACTTTTTTTGAAAATCCGTAGATTATCTCACCAACTGGAATCAAGCGTAGGAGTCCTTTGATTTCGTAAATATGCTAGTTTTTTATTTTGTTTAAAGTGTTTCTAATGACTGCTACAATTAATTTGATTTGATAAACTACTGTTTTGGTTTGGTTGAGTTGGTCATTAATATGATTAAGAGCTAATGTGGTCTGATTAGATATTACTTCTAATTCTGATTGTAGTTTCAAAATTTTTTTTCAGTTTCTTCAGTTTTGTTTTTCTCAAATCCTCATATATAGGAACTCTTAAACTTGATCCAGATTCTTTGTGTATTATAAAGACAGTTTGTTTTCTAATTCTAATGATGCTACCACTAGACCAGTCTCTTGGCAATTCAGTGGATGTTGTGGTACCATTGACCCAAAACAGATGTTTAGGGGTTTCCTGAAAGATATTAGTTTTTGTCGTGCCCTCCCAGTATTTAGAAATACTTTTTCCTTTTACCAGATTTACCAGGTTTGCTTCAGTAGCATCACGTTCAAAGCACCACCAGGTTTCTCCTACAGGGTGCTCTCCCAGGAGTGGCTGCCTAAAGGTGGCAGTGTTCTGGGCCATCCAATATATTTTCTTATTCTCTTGATAAAAGATCAATTGGGAGAGGTTAACACAATTGTTATGGACTCTCAGCAAGGAACTTACTTCTGTCTCATAGAGAGGTTGGTAGTACTCATTGCACAGCTCTCCTGGGCTCTCCAGAGCACCACCAGCAATCAGAGCCAGCACTACTACCCTTCCCAAGAGTCCGGTATGGGTCATCTTGCACAGCCTGCCCACCCGGCCTTGCCTCTTGAGGATTTTACTGAGAAGAAGTCTCCAAGTTCTTTAGAGTCTCTTGCTCCTCTGGTTAAACCTCTCTTGATCTGTCCCTGCTAATTTGGTCTCTCCTAGGGGAGCACTCTGCAGAAGATTAACCTGGGGTCTTTGGTACCAAGTTGGGACGACTAAACTAGAATTACTTATTAACAATTTTTAACTTGTACAAATTTCTCAAAACACTTCAAGACATGTTATGATTCTAAACTTTTTTCTTATGCAGTTCATCAGTCTTTTTGAATGTCAATTTTAAGTCATTTGGTCCTTTTATAATAGTATACTCAGCTGAATTAACTCCTGATGCAGTTGAATCTTGTCCTGAGTTAGGGTGTGAGGGTGGTGTAGAATCTGGTCCAATACCAGAGGGAGACACTGAAGAATCTTGTCCAATACTCGGGGGTGAGACTGGTCCTTTAATTCTCGTGATGTGGGTCCAACTTTTTTTCTCTGGTTCGCACAGCCGAATTAGCGATGAGGAGTACCTGAAAGGGGCCTTCAAATTTAGGCATTAATGGTCTATAATTCCAGGATTTTATTAAAATCCAGTCTCCTGGGTTGATGTTGTGTGCTTTTGTATCAAGAGGGGAGGTTTGGGGGAGGTATCCTCTTTTTCTAAGTCCTTCTAGGGTTCTTCCAATTACTTCTAAATATTTCCTTGTAGCTTCTTCTCCTTCCAGATAGTCTCCTGTGCTATAGGGTGTTAACAAGAATGGCAATCCGAACATCATTTCATAAGGTGAAATCCCTATATCAGACCGGGGTCTTGTTCTGATGCGCAAGAGCGCTAGGGGTAAACACTTTAGCCAATTCATTTTTGTTTCTTCGATCAATTTAGTCAATACATTTTTGAGAGTTTTGTTCATTCGTTCCACCTTCCCAGAACTCTGGGGGTGCCATGGAGTATGCAATCTCCATTTTATTCCTAAAGCTTTAATTATAATTTGCAATGTTTGGGCCACAAAATGTGGACCTCGGTCTGAGTCTATGGTATTCACCATTCCGTTCTGGTTCATTTTTTGGTAAGTTAAACACTCTTTTAAAATTGTTTTTGCTAGGTCATATACGCTTATGCACAGGTTACTTCTTAGGAAATAATCACATAGTCCTTGGACTCCCCAGTGGGTTAATTCTTGTAGTTCTGTTAGCACTATCCTAGCAAGTGCTTTGTTTAGAAACACCCGTCCATCAGGTATTAACCACTCCCCCATATCCCTTGATGTAACTTTAAATTTCACAAAATATGAGTTCCTTTTTTCTTTTTCCCTACTCGGGTGTGGTTTCTGCTTAAAAAAACCTTTTACCAGATCTTCTGGTCTTAAAGCTACTTCCTTTGCTATCTTGATCAGCTAGCAAAGGTTTCACAACTTTAGGCTAAACAGTCTTGTGGGGGGGGGGTCCAGTTGCTCCACAGTAATAGCAGCAGCTTTCACTCAAAGGGACTCGAGGCCTCTCCATGCCTCCTGTCCCTGACAGTACTGGCCTATCCTTGCCTGCTGCTGGTGGTGTACCCCCCCACTCTTTTGCGGCCTCGTACTGTAGGAAAGAGTTGTTTGCTCCTACACTTTCTCTGTCTATAGCAAGCATGATCTTAGCTTTGGCCTTTGCTTTTTCTTCTTCCCTTCTTAAATACACTTTCAATGCTTCCCTCAATAACTCATTAATGTCTTTTTCTTGCCAATCCTCAATCTTTTCCAGTTTTCTCCATAAATCAGGCCAAGATTTAGTAACAAAATGGAATTTTAGTAGCATTTCACCATCTCTGGTATCCAGGTCTGTTTTGGAGTACAATTGAAAGTTCCACCTCAGGCGATTAAGCCAAGTGGCCGGAGTTTCATCTTTCTCCTGTATACCCTCAAATGCCAGTTTTGTATTGGTTCCTTTGGGAATTGATTCTCTTATCCCCCGAATTATCAAGGACCTGTACTCCATCATGGCCTTCCTCCCTTCCTCCTGGTTAGGGTTCCAATTGGGATCCACTAGTGGCAATTTTTCTTCTCCTGATGGCACTTGGGGCCCTGGACGGTTATCTTTTTCCCAGACTCTTATGCTTGCGGCCCTAATCATTCGGGACTCTTCTGGGGAAAATAATATATTTAGAATGGAATTCATCTCCCCCCAAGTGTAGAAATTTGGACCTAAAAACTGATCCACTTGGTTAGCAATGCCCACGGGGTCTTCAACTAAATTCCCTAACTCCTTCTTGAATCCTCTCACCTCAGAAGCAGTTAGAGGAGCATTTACAAAACCAACACCTCCTGCTACTCCTCCCATAGGAACTTCTCTAAGGGGAAAAAGTTTCTCTGCCTTGGAGGTCTTGGATCGGGTACTACAGTATGGCCCATCTTCAGACACAAGATTGTTCACTTGAGGGGTATTAGCATTAACCTGGACCTGCTGTAAGTCAACGGCTGTACTTGGTGATAAGGGGTTACTAGATAAGGAAGCATTTATGTCCCAGTTAGGAGGAGGTGGAGGGACTGCAGTAGGAAGGGGAGAAGAGCTTGGGTGCATGTTAGGTGGAGCTGGAGAAGGGGTGGAGCATGCAGCAGGTGTAGTAGGTATTAGTGGTGGTGCAGAAGCAGCTGAAGGAGTCGAAGGGGGTGGTGAGGGAATGGCCCCCATGGCAGCTGGGAGAAGAACTGGATCTGCTATTTGAGGTGCTCGAAGGAGAAGGTTATAAGGTGGAGGGGCATCAGGAGGCAAGTAGTCTAGGGGGTCCCACCTTTTACCAATTTCTTTAATTCCAGCATCTCCTCTTTCATTCTCTTTTTTCTTGCTCTGCACTTTACAAATTTGCACTCCTTCATTCTTTACAGCTTTCAACCAACAAGCTACATATAATAATTCCTTAATAATTCCTCAGGATCAGTATCTCGAGCCGTCAGATAATTACTCAGCTGTTGACACATCCACTTGTCTTTCGTCCCACACCATGGCCATCCTCTTTGCACTTCTAATTCTGGCCACACTTCTGAACAGTAATGAATCATCTTAACTTTATCTAATCCTTCTGTGCCTTCTATAAAGTCCCATTTCTCTAATAGTTCACCTAGGGGGACTGTGGGGAGGTATATTCTTCAATCTTTGGCCACTTTTTTTACTACCGCACCCTCCCATATTTTCTGCCTCTAAACAAATCACAAAGATGTCTTTTTTTCTCTAAAGGAAATATATCTTATTTAAGAAGTCTTGACCTCCTGCCAAAACTCCAATTTCACTGACCCTTTTCGTCAGGACTTTGTTGAGATCTTCGCCTTCCCTTGCTAAGACTCAACAAACAACCAAAACATAAAAAAAAATCCTCGAGGTCCTGACCTCTGAGGTTCGCCTGACCTCCTTCGTCAGGACTTAGAGAGACCTTGGCCTCCTTTGCCAAGGCTCATACAGTCAAACCTCGAAACCCTGGCTTCTGAGGGGTGCCTGACCTCCTTTGTCAGGGCCAAACTGCCTGATATCCTAAATCCTAACTTCCTTCATTAGAACCTGTATCAGAGCCTTTGGGGTGCGTGCCACTCACACAGCTATTTCCTCCGCACACCCGGAGGGGGGTCCTCTTTACCCCTCTGGAGGCGCCTCAATCACCAGTTCCACTCGCTTCCCCCTGTTCCCGGCCGGCCCCCTCGCGGGGGTGCGGAACCGCGGCACTGAGGGGTCCACACTCGCTTCGAGGAGCCGAGCTGCCGGCTCTCATCTCACGCACACACACACGCTCGCCTCCCTCTCCCGCCGCCGGATATTCTCACCTATCCGGCGCTGCTCCGTGTCACTGTCCCAAGCCGATCTTCTCTGGTCCTGATAGCCAGCTGTCCTGCAGGTCCAGGGTGGGTGGCCGTCCCAGTCCTGGTGTCCTCTTCAGGCGTGGCTATCCCGGACGAGTCCCCCAAGCTGAAATAAATGGGCAGGAGATCTTTCTCCTTTTTTAATGCCTTTATTAAGAAGAATCAGCTCAGGTGGGGAGAAATCGACGGGTTGCGCCCACACCGCCGTTGCTCCCAGGTGCGGCACGAAGAAGGAGGATGATGCAGCTTTGTCCACTGGTCTGCAGACAGAGCTGAGGACTCTGTCCTCACGGGAGAGTCGTGGAGTCCTTAGCTTGTTTGTTTAACACTCCAGGATGTCTTCTTAATCAGTATCTTTTCAGGTTAGGGTGAGAAACAAAAAGGTCCAAGCAGGTTCGTGCCACGCCTGGGAGCAACGGCGGTGTGGGCGCAACCCGTCGATTTCTCCCCACCTGAGCTGATTCTTCTTAATAAAGGCATTAAAAAGGAGAAAGATCTCCTGCCCATTTATTTCAGCTTGGGGACTCGTCCAGGATATCTTCTTAATCAGTATCTTTTCAGGTTAGGGTGAGAAACAAAAAGGTCCAAGCAGGTACGGGACTATGCTCCCATCCTTAGACGTCACTTAAGTCACTTGTTGGCTCGTAATTTTTAGGGGTTTTTCTTGTAAAAACTGTAAAACTGTAAAAACCCAGGGTGCAATGCATTTCTTATTTGCATGTTGTCTCTGGTGTCACTGCCCATTCTCTTTACCCTGGAGGGTTTCCCTTGGTATCTTTTTGGCAAACGGCCAGCATCAGAGGAACAATAGTTAATAACCGGCCATTAACAGGTAATTAAGAACTTTTTCTTTGGCAGCACACCCAAAGAAGTCTGACCGGTTTGACTTTTTTTTTTTTTTTTTTTTTTTTTTTTTTAACTCTGAAACTTAAAAAAAAATACAATTTTCTATTCATAACACATCCCAAACCTCTGAGCAGTGCTGGTGTCCCAGGACACAAGGCTGGCAAGGAGCAGACTCAGATCTCCAGGGTCAGGCAGTGTGTGTGCAGAGACCCTGGTTCCTGACCCCACCCTGGCTCCTGATCCCTCCCTGGTTCCTGATTCCTGATCCCACCGTGGTTCCTGATCCCTCCCTGGTTCCTGATCCCTCCCTGGTTCCTGGTTCCTGATCCCACCCTGGTTCCTGACCCCTCCCTGGCTCCTGATCCCTCCCTGGTTCCTGATTCCTGATCCCACCCTGGTTCCTGATCCCACCCTGTTTCCTGATCCCTCCCTGGTTCCTGGTTCCTGATCCCTCCCTGGTTCCTGATCCCTTCCTGTTTCCTGGTTCCTCCCTGGTTCCTGGTTCCTGGTTCCTCCCACAGCTCCTGTTCCCCTTCCAGAAGCAGCCCGGGAACAGAAGCAGCCAAAGGAGTGACTGCAGTGCAGGGAGGGAGAGGGGACCAGCTGGGTTCCATGCCTTGGGATCTCCTGGACTGGGAGAGGATACTTCCAGAAGCTGTCCTGCCCTGCTGCCTCAGCTTCCAGCTGTTTCCAACTGTGAGGGTTGGGTAGGACCTGATAAAACACAGGGAGTGTCCAACAGGGATGGGACACTCAGGGGTGAGTGGTGGGAGTTCTTCCAGCCAGAACCATTCCAGGATTCTGTGATCTGTGTGCAGAGCATTCCCTGAGCTTCCTGCACAGCATTTGCTGCCCCAGCGGCTCCAGCTGCTTCCTTTGTCCCCTCTGCATGTCCCAGCTGTGTTGTGCTCCCTTCAGGGGGATCATCCGTGGAGTCCCTGCAGCTCCCAGGGCTGCCCAGAGAGAGCCCAGGTGAGCCCCAGCCCAGCCTGCTCAGGTGTTCCAGCAGCCTGATGCACATCACAAACCTCCAGCAGCACGTACCGGCCAGGGAGCCATAAAAATGATGGAAAGGTTTGGAGAATTGGGCCTGGGAGAGCCAGGCAGGCCCGGGCTGGAGGAGAGGTGGCTCTGTGGAGGCAGCAGAGCTGTTTGCAGCTGCAGAAGAGGCTGTGCCGGGGCAAGTGGGGAGGAATTATTCCCATCAGTCACTGCCAGTGTGAGCAGGAACAGGCTGGGGCTGCACAGGGAAAATGCAGCTTAAGTGCTTAAGAAACATTTTCACTCTGAGCAAAACTGAGGGGTTTCAAGTGGTTGAATCACGGAATATCTGGAGTTGGAAGGGACCCATAAGGAACCTCCTGTCCATGCTCCATTTGCTGCATCGTCCACAGGGGATTTTGGAGGAGTTTTGGGCCAGCAGCTGCAAAAGCTGCACTGCAAACCCCAGCCCAGCTGGGCATTAACTCCTGGATGCAGCTGAGCAAAGCTGACAAATTCCATTTCTAGTTCTCCTGTCAGGCCCATGCACCTGGAAATTGGTGCCATTAGTGAGGAAACAATGGGAGCATTTGGGCCAGTTGGGAAAGCACTCCTTTAACCCCTGTCCTAATGGACCATTTCACTCCTGTCTCCAGATCCGAGTGACACCTGTGCTCCCAGAGAGGCAGCAGAGTCCTGCAGAGCCTCCGTGTTTCCCTGGAATAAAGAATTATGCCAGGATGAAGTATTTCTGTAAGGGAATGTGCTCCTTGCATAGTTATTAATTCATTACTGGCCGTAGCCAAACTCACTCCTCTACTAAGTCATCTATTAAATGAGCCAAATGAAATTTATTAACACAGCATTGATCATTTAAGTCTTTTAGCATAAAGCATAATGGAACAGAAGCAGAAGTAATAATTCCTTGCCCAGCTTCTGGTTCATGTCCCATGCCCGGGGCCCTGCGCTAGGGCTCCGATTGTCCCCGGAGCTCCATCCCGAGCAGGAATGTCACAGCAGCAGGGTGGGGGGGACCCTCTGCCTTCTGTTCAGAGCCTCCCTTTGGGCTCGGCCTGCGGTGACTCTGCAAACGGAGCAGAAAGCCAGAAGGGACCTTTCGGGCAGCCCCGAGGAGCGCCCGGCCCGGAGGGAGGGCAGGATTCCCCTCGGGCAATGAACACGGGCGGGGGCTGCGCCTGTGCCCTGGCTCCTGCCGGGACCCAGCCGGGGCTGCCTGCCGAGCGCTGGGGCAGCGGGCAGGGCACGAGCCGGCTGTGCCTGGCACTGCCACTGCCACTGTCACTGTCACTGCCACTGCCACTGCCACTGCCACTGTCACTGCCCCTGCCACTGTCACTGCCACTGTCACTGTCACTGCCACTGCCACTGCCACTGCCACTGCCACTGCCCCTGCCACTGCCCCTGCCACTGTCACTGCCCCTGCCACTGCCACTGCCACTGCCACTGCCACTGTCACTGTCACTGTCACTGTCACTGTCACTGCCACTGTCCCTGTCACTGCCACTGTCACTGCCACTGTCACTGCCACTGCCCCTGCCCCTGCCACTGTCACTGCCACTGCCACTGCCACTGTCACTGCCACTGTCACTGTCACTGTCACTGCCACTGCCCCTGCCCCTGCCCCTGCCACTATCACTGCCCCTGCCACTGCCAATGCCCAGGGCAGGTCCTGGCATGGCATAGAGCCCAACTGCCCCTGCCACTGCCACTGCCAATGCCCAGGGCACGTCCTGGCAGGGCATGAGCCCGGCTGTGCCTGCCACTGCCACTGTCACTGCTACTGCCACTATCACTGTCACTGCCATTGCCCAGGGCAGGTCCTGGCAGGGCACGAGCTCGGCAGTCCCTGTCACTGTCCCTGCCACTGTCACTGCCCAGGGCAGGTCCTGGCAGGGCACAGAGCTTGGGCTGTCCCTGTCCCAGTCACTGCCAAGGGCAGGTAGTGGCAGGGCAGAGAGCCCAGGCTGTCCCTGTCACTGCCCAGGGCAGCTCCTGCCGCCTCTAGATGTGTGCCAGGGTCACTTCTTGGAAGAAAACCTCATCCCACAGGAAACTGCAATCACCGGTTTGTAGAGGCAGACTCGGCCTTTACAAAGCTCTGATCATTTATGGTCACCAAGCCCAGTTTGTTCCTGCTGGGGATAATTTGGCCTTTAGGCATTTGGGGATTTCTGAGGGGTTTCTAATTCTGAACTGGATGGGGAAATGCTGCTCCATGTCCCTCCTGCTGCCCCCTAAATTAAGCAGAAATTGGGAATCTCTCTCTGAGGTGAGGCAGAGCTGTGCAGGCCAAAGGCTCTCTCCTTTGAGAGCCCTGTGGACCTGAATACTTGTGAGAATCCCAACAGCATCCAGATCTTCCCCATTTCCCATTTCTCAACAGCATCCAAACCTCACCCATTTCCTGCCTCAAACAGACAGACAGGGCCCAACGTGCTGACCCAGGCCACAGATACTCAAAGTTACTCATGAAATTAAGTAAGAATTAAGCTTTGAGGGTCTAAGCTACATAAGGAGGGACTCCCAAGGTGCAGCCAGCAGAGAGGAGAGCACAGCCCTGGCTGTCCTGCTGTCTCTAGTTCAGGATGGGGACAGAAAGCAGAGAGGGGACAGTGCAGAGCTGGGGCTGCACCATCTGAGCTGGAGGGAGAAGAGGAGGGACAAACCCTGAGCACTCGAGGACGAAGCCACCAAGGAATGCCCTGGTTCTGCCAGCATGGCCTGGGAGGCTCCCCTGCCCTCCCCACACCCAGAGAATCATCAGGCACCCCCAGGCCTCGATTCCAAATGAGCCCCAGCCTCAGCTGAGAAGGGGTTTGCATTCCCCAAGAAGGGGTTTGCATTACCTGGGAAAGGTTTGCATTCCCCAAGAAGGGGTTTGCATTCCCTGGGAAGGGTTTGCATTCCCCAAGAAGGGTTTGTGTTCCTCAGAAAGGGGTTTCATTCCCCAAGAAGGGTTTTGCCTTTCCTGGTGTGTTCCTGGAGTGAAACAAAGCCGAGCTGGGATTTCTATGCCAGGGGCTCTGAGCCCTGTGTGGGATTCCACCCTAACCCCAACCCCTCTGCTGCCCTGTGCTCCAGTGTAATTTACTGGCATTCCGCAGGGCACAAAGCACTGGATAAGAGCTCCTTAAACAGAGCCCATCTGCTCCATGTCCATCCAGGAGGGATCAGTGCTGCTCAGACCGTCCCCTGCTCCTGCTGTGCTGGGGGCACTTCATCTCCCTGGTCCCTCCCTGTCCCCTCAGGTCTCACTGTCACAGGGTGCTGCTGTCCCAAGCCGTGCCTGTGCAGCTCAAAACAGCTCCTCGCAGCAGCTGATGGAGGATTTGCATTTGCTGCACAGAAAGGGCTCTCAGAGCTCACCGTGGGCAAGCACAGGTTTCCATTTCACCTTAGTGCAGCTCATGAAAGTCTGGAGCCTGAAACAGGCATTGATTTTTTCATGCCATGTCTGGCTTTGCTTTTGCTATGGGATTGTGTCTTGCAGAAGTTGACTAGAAATTGAAATATTTCTGGTAAATGGATTTATAAATCCAAGACTTTTAACAGTTGGCTGCTGTTATTGCTGCCGGATTTACTGATGACTTTGTTTTTTTAAAAATAAGATGTTTAAACAGACATTGACTTTTTTCCTGGGTGAGGGGGAATTTTAATCATGGCACAGCTTTTCTATTTTTTCAGTCAAACTTTTCAGTGCAAACATTTGACTAATAAATCAAAAAGGTCTACAAGTGTGGATATGTGTGAGTATCACAGGTTTCACTAAGACTTGCAAAAGTTAAGGGGGGAAAAGGTCTCTTTGGCTAAATCTCCATTTAGCCACCAAGACAAATGACAGATTTCAACTGTGCAGGGGCTGAGCTCTCCCAGACTCCAAAGCCAAGGCCTGAAGTCACTCCCTCATCCTCTCCCTGTGCCTTTCTGCTCTAAACACCAAATCTTCTGCCTTTGTCACTGCACCTGTGACAGGAGAATTGCAGGGAGGCTTTTCTTGAGAATGCTGCCAAGCCACAAAATAATCAGGAAATCAGTTCTGAGAGTGAGAGTTCCTTCTCCTGAGTAGTGGGCTCCAGAGTAGGGAAGCTTCTCTGGTGTATTTGGGGTGAAATAGAAACACACTGACAGGGTTTCTTTGCAATCACGAAGTGACAGAGCTGGTCCAACACCTGGAAAACCTGCTTTGCCACCCAGCTGCTGAAAACAGCTCCTGTGGTCCTGACTTATTCCAAGGAATTCACCAGCGTGTTCAGAGGGGTTTGTGTTCACCCGCAGTGGGAAAAGATTGGACGTGAAAAATTCCAGAGCATTCCCTGAGCTCCGCACAGGCAGATTTAGGCAAAGAGCAGCTTCCCTGAGCCACAAGTGCTGCAGGAAAGCAGGATGGGTGGGATCAGTATCTCTGCCTCTCTCCATGCATTCATGAATCCCAAATTCCAGCCGGGTGTGGTGCAAGACAGGCGGGGCTGGGGCAGCGTGGGAGGGATGGCAGCTTGTGCTCAACCATCACAGCTGAGAGCTTTTGGGATGGGGTCAGCGGGGCTGGAATTGGCAGGGCTGGATGGAATAAGGGCTGGGAAGCTCCTTGACCTCCAAGCCTTGATCTCCAGGTGGGTGGTTCATCCTCAACCCCTCCCTGTCCGGGCTCTGCTCAGAGCAGGATGAAGTTGGTTTTGCCAGTGATACGCAATTGTGAGGAGCTGCTGAGTCCCCCAAAGGCAGGACAAGTTAAAAGGCTGGGCATGGATCCCTGGGACAGGGACAGCACCCAGGGAGTGGCTGGAGCTGGGCCAGGGCAGCTCAGGCTGGAGATCAGGGCAAGGTTCTTCCCCCAGAGGCTGCTGGCACTGCCCAGGCTCCCCAGGGAATGGGCACGGCCCCGAGGCTGCCAGAGCTGCAGGGATGCCCAGGGTGGGGTTGTTGGGGGGTCTGGGCAGGGCCAGGGTTGGATCCATGACCCTGTGGGTCCCTCCAGCTGAGGATATTCCATAATTCTGTCATTGCTGGGGGCACTGTTGGTGGCTTCCAACCAGAAGGTCCCTCCAGGTCTCAGTGACTCTGGGCAGAGTTGATTTCTCCCAGCAGACTCTGCTCCTGGGGAAAGTTTGGGATGGAAGCACTGAACTGCAGGAGTTGTGCCCCCATCCTGAAAGAGGGAACTCTGCCCCTTCCCCATCCTGGCTGCTGGAATTGTAAATCCATTGGGGTGTCACGCTGCAAACTGCAGCTTTGGATATACAGAACTAAAGGTGCTTCTGGCCTCCAGTGCATTCTGTTGGATTCTCCAGTTAAACTGTCCCACGTGGCAATTCACACTGCAATTAGAGCAGTTTCCATGCAGAGCTGCGTTAAATGCATGGAGCTTTTTTTCCCTTTATGGATGTCTTCTGCCTGATCCTTTCTTTCCATCTTGAGAATGGATTAAAAGACTCCTCTTAAGAAGCTGGAACAAGTTTCCCTGGCTAATGCAGCCCCAGCCAAGCTGTGCTTTCATCAAGGCATTTTAGTCGTTGCCGCAACATCTCTCAGGCTTATTAAATCAGCCTTGTCTCCTGAGGGAGGTTTTAAATGGGGTAAAATACCATATTAAGCAGTCCAGGAACTCATTTGATTTAATTTCATTTGTATTTAGTTTTTTCCTTTGTCTTCTCTTCAAGAAAGCAGAAAGAACAATTTGGAGGTATTGGAAAGATGCCTCCTTTTTAACCTTTTGGTGATACAATAATTCAGTAAAGCTGTAATAATCCACCTCTCTCAGTACTCATAATAACCCATCCTCCCCTCTACCTTTTTCCTTCTGCCTTTACCCCACCAGTGGAGCAGCCCAGAGCTGGGTTGTGACTCTCATTCCTAAACATTCCTGAACTTGTGCAGAGGACAGTGGGGATCACTCAGCAAAATGCTGTGGCTGCCCCTGGATCCCTGGCAGTGTCCAAGGCCAGGCTGGAATACCCTGGGAGAGTGGAAGGTGTCCCTCCCAAGGCAGGGGGTGGCACTGGATGGGCTTTCATGTCCCTTCCAACCCAAACCACTCCAGGACTCCAATTCCACCAGGCACGTTTCGGATCCTGCCTGCAAGAAAAGCACTCTGGGAAGGATCAGAGCCTGCTGACCTGGAAATGACAAATGAGGGACATTCCGAGACTTGTGGATGGGTCAGCACAGCCTGAACAGTGGAAAAGGCAGAACTGGGGACGTCAGTCCCTGGGGACGTCCTGCTGCCTCCTCCCTGCAGCCTTTGAGTTGCCATCCAGCTGCTCCAGTGAGTGCCTCATCAGAATTAAAAGGTGCTTATCTGCATTTCATGCAAATCAGCCCAAAGCCGGGCCCTGGCAGCTTTCCAGCTCCCATCAGGAGTCTCTGCCTCTCTCCAGGCTCACAGCAGCCCTTTAGTGGGCTCAGAGAGCTGTCATCTGCACACGTGGCTTTGATGGTTCCTGGCTTTTTGGCACCAGAGTGCCTGAACTCGGGTCAGGAGGCAGGATCCTGAAGAAGAAAGAGCTGAACAGCACTGCTGTGCTCTGGGCAGGACTCAGCTTCTCTGAAGGACCAGAAACTTCTCCTCCTGGGCCACGTGGCCCTGGACGAGCAGTCCATCCTCAATCCCAGACCTCAACATCTCCCTGCTCTGCTCCCTGACCTGTCCTGCAGTGGGCCCTGTGGATGTCCCTCGTGCTGTGGGGTCCGAATGATCCTCCCAGCCTGTTCCAGCCCTTCTGAGGAGCAGGACAAACAAATGCATGAGGCTGTGGTTTAAAAAGCGGGAAAAAACACATGCTGCTCCAAAATCGCTCCCCACATCACCTGCCCCATGCCTCAGTTTCCCCAGGTTTTGCTGATTTAAGCTCTTTGTTTGCTCTCCCCCCTTGCTCTGGTCCATGCAGTGCCAAGTACAGAAGGTGTCCGACTCTGCTCCAAGCTCTGAGCTGTTTCCAGCAGCAGCAGCTCCTCCGTGCCAGGATTTAATTGCCAGATCCCGGCAGTTTCTCTGCACACCCCGGCAGAAGGCGGCGGATGGCGCTGACCCCTCCCAGTCCCTCGTTCTGCCTGGCAGACTCTTTTCAATTACCTTCTCCCCATGTTGCTGTTTACATTCTGCACTCACATCTTCCGCCGTGTTCCCCATCACCTTCCCGCAGCCCGAGCACCTCCTAATCTGAAGTGTATTTCGGTATTTCAGCCTTATCTCTATCAAAGCAGAAGGGTAGGGGAGTCATCCTCATTCCCGGATCCTGGAGGAGCTGCAGCCAGCAGAGCTCAGCTCAGCTTTCACTGCACTTTGAGTAACTCACAGACGATTCTCCTGTCAAGAGCACTGAGGACAAAATGAAACGTTCTCTCTCTTTTTTTTTCCCCCCAAGGCTGCCCGTTAATCTCTTCTCGACAATGATTGTGTGTCATGTTTCATTCTGGCTGTCACCGAGTTCACGCTGTCCCCATCCCAGAGCCAACCTGCAGGATTTGAGAGCCAGGATGTGGCTGATGGTGGCAGCAGGACTCAGGGCAAGACCCTGGGCTGGCAGGGTTTGCTGAACAAATTGGGCTGGTCTCCAGTTGGACCAATGCAAACTGGGGTTGGGATTGCTCTGATGCCACAGGGAGGAAGAATTCTGGAATTCTGTAGGAAGGAGCAGCAGCGCAGTTGGTGATGAGCAAACTGGCTCAGGGGTCAGGAGGGACTTCGGAAAGCCACAAAAATCGGGTGGGCTCCTCTCTTCTTCCTGGCTGGGCTGAGAAACTCTCCAGATTCAGCCATTCTCTCCTTGGCCAAATGATTTGTGAGCAATAAATCACCGAAGCCCTCAGGGTCTCCACCCTGGACACAGCCAGGACAGGGGCGCTGGACAGAGGGGCTGGGCCAGGCCCCACTGGGGTCAGAGCAGCCATTTCTGCTGCAGAGCAGAGCAAGGCTTTGAGACCTTTTCTTCTATCCTCAGGTTTTGTTGCTTTTCCCCAGATCCACAGGGTTCTGTTTATTGTCACCTGGAACATTTGCTGAGAGTTTGATATTGATCAGAGTGGAGAAAGGCACTGCAAACAAAGCCCCACTGACAGTGAGGTCTCACTTCTCTTGCAGCAATAAAAGAGAGGTGCCAGAGAGCCTGGGGAGGCAGCACAGACACCCCAGCTGGAATTACTGCTATTGAAGTGATCACTGCACAGACCCAGTTAGCACTGGAGCAGCAACATTTGCATAAAAACTACAAGCACAAAAATGCTCTGAAATGACAAATACAAGGGAACTGTATCAGATTTGCATTAAATTAGTGACTGTGTGCGAGATGCCATTTAAATGGCAGGTGACTCGAAAATTTCTCTCCCTTTTAGTGGAAGAGACTGAAATGTTCATTTTCATGGTAAACAGTAACTGCACATTGATTTGGAGCTTGAAAGCATCTCCACAAATAGCTTTCTCAGGGAGTGGGGTTGGATCACAGAAATCACAGCACTGCCTTGCCCTGCACGGCTCTGAAACTCGGCAGCACAGCTTGAATTTCTTTCATACACTTGGTAAAACACCTGCAGTAACAACAAGAAGAAACCCAAAGCCCCCCTGTACCTGGCGGGGCAAAACAATTCCCTGCAATTATCGGGGAGAGGGATCTGATGGATTATTGCACACCAGGGCCATGGGTGAGGAGGAGCAGCAGGGAGCTGGAGGTGCCCACTGGTGGCTCCCTGGCAGCACCTGGGACTGCCAGGGCAGAGGGATGGGATCGGGGTTTGCCCTGCAGCTTCTGGGTCCCATTTTTGATGGGCAGCCAAGTGAGATCCCAGGCTTGGATTGGTGTTGTCCATCAGGCCCTGGCTGCAGGAGGAAGCCCCCAGCCTGTTGGGCTCTCAGTGGCCCCAAACTCAGCACAGACCCTGGGCACAGCCCTTTTACCCTATGGATCCTCTCCCATCCCACAGGAGTGCCTGGGTGGGACTGAGCTGCTGGCTGGGGTTAAACCTCACAGGGAGGCTTAAAGTGAGAGCTTTTCAGAGTTACCCTTTGGCTGAAAGAATTCTTCCCCTAACACATCTGAATGGGGCTCTTTGGGGATGAAAAATGTCAGTTCTTTCCCAAAACAGGCCCATTTGGAGCTGTCACTTGGCACTGCCAAAGCAGAAGAAAGACTTTTCTCCCCAGGTTTTGCTGTGGTCACGGGTTGATAACTTGCTCAAGTTCAGTCCAGCAGTATCATTTTCAAGGAATTGTTTGAATGGCTTTAATGTGCCGTGAATCAAAAGAAGAAATTCCACTCCTGGTAATTAAGATGGAATGGGTAATTATTTCTGTCTGTCTCCATATTCCCTTTCTGGAGGAGGAAGGAGAAAACTGAGCTTTCCAATGCCTTTGTTCTCTCCAGCACAGGACGAGTCCCAGGTTGTACCCACAAATGTATGCACATATTTACTGGTGTCCCCCCAGCAGGAGCAGAATCCCTTGGAAAACTGAGCCCACCTAAGGAGAGGAGGGAAACGGGAGCTGGTGTGAGCAGAGAGCCCTCAGCTGCTCTGCTCTGCCCTACTCCCACACCTTGCTCCAAGTGCTTGAATTTGAGATCAACAGGAAGGAACACCCAGGGCATTGGAACCATTTGGAAATGTGGCACTGAAACCTGCCCTGAGAGGGAAAAACTGCCAGGGTTCCTTGGCTGGGGATCAGAGGGTGCCAATAGAACCCTAAATCCCCAGGAACTTTCCCAGCTGCTTGTTCCCGACTGTCAGGGACACGAGTGGTGGGGTCGGGCTCTCCCTCACTTGCTGCTGTCGATGACCCCAGGCTGCCAGCCCTGCCCCTGCCAGGGCTGCCGTCAATCACAGGTCAGTCACACATCAATCACATCTCAATCCCGGGCTGATTGGGCTCATATTAGAGCCATGTTTTGACAAAAGGTGGGGAGGGAGCAGCTGTCAAAGCCCTGAAGGCAAGAGGAAAGGCAGGGAGCTGAGCTGGGGGGAGAACTGGGGGATTTATTATCCACGGAAATGATGGGACCTCATGGGACAGGCAGAGCTGGGAGCTGCAGCCACAGGGGTGTGGGGAGATTTGGGGTGGAGCTGGTGCTGCTTCAGGAGGTGCAGGAGAGGGTTTTGGGTGGCTTCAGAATAAAGCAGAGCACAAGGTCTGAGCAGGGGGGGAAGGAGGAAAAATCCCAGAATTCTGGAATATCCTGAGTGGGGAAGGATGCACAGGATCACTAAGTCCAGCCCCAGTCCCTGCCCAAACATCCCAACTGATGCCTCAGGTTTAGCTTTTCTATTTTTCAGATTTTGTTCTGCTTTAGTGTGTGCGTCTGGTTTTCATATTAGGGGATGGTGAGCTCTCTTCACAGAGTGGGGAGACAAAACAATTCCTTCTCTAGCTGGGGACCAAGAACAAATGATCCAAATCTCAGGCCCAAGAGCAGAAACACCGTGGGCTGAAGAGAGAAAAACAAGCAGGATGGGACTGCATGGGCTGGGGCTGTAATTGGGCAATTAACTCCAATATGCAAATGGAGCAGAACTGATCACAGTGAGAGACCCCGTGACCAGTCATGCATTTTGTGACCATTTTTGGTTTTGCTGCCCAAGATGGATCCATTGAGGCCTCGTAACAAATCCCCACTTTCTTCTTTAGCTCTGTCTAGTCTCTGTTCTAGGTCAGCCTTCACAAAAACATCAGTTTTTGGCAACCGCGAAGGGACAAAAGATCCCCCAACAACCCCACCCTGAGCATCCCTGCAGTGCTGTCCAAACGCTCCTGGAGCTGTGGCAGCCTCGGGGCTGTGCCCATTCCCTGGAGAGCCTGGGCAGTGCCAGCACCCTCGGGGGGTGTGGTAGTCACATATCCTCTGAACAGAGAGAGACATAATTCTCTCCCAGGATTTTCCTGGGAAGCTGTGAGAAGCTGTGAGAAAGCTCAGAGAAAACAATTCTTGTCTCTACTTACTGCACCTGTTGTTGTGCACATGTGGAATGTGTTATGGAGATTGTTTACCAAAGAGTGATTTCTTAATTGGATTCTGGTGATGGTGTTTTGATTGATTGACCAATTAGGTCAAAGCTGTGTCGGGACTGTCTGGCAAGGGTGATGGGTTTATAGTGTAGTGTAGTAACAATAAAGCAATTGATCAGCCTTCTGCAATCATGGAGTCAATATTCATCATTCCCCATTCAGGGACCCACTGCTACAAATGCAGGGGGAAGAACCTTACCCTGAGCTCCTGCCTGACCTGCTCTGGCACAGCTCAGCCATTCCCTGCTGAAAGATGAAGGAAACTCCCCCATCCCATTCCCCCATGCAGTCTCTGCTCTCAGGGGATGGGAGGGTGCTGTTCCCCAGCCCAGGGGTGCTGTGCTCAGCTCCCTTCAGGCACTGGGGACCCCACAAAGAGCCCCACCTGCAGGGCACAGTGTTGCAGTGTGTTGTCATGGTGCACCTCAGTTTCCCTGGTTTCTCCCTGAAGTTTCTTTCCCAGTTGGGGTGTCAATCACCTCTCCTTTCCTCCACTTTGACTCCTGCTGGGCACTGTCTATCAACCCAGAAATTCCAGGGCAGCATTGCGTGACTGGCAGGTTCAAAGGATGCTCTCCACCCCCTGGGGGCCTTTGGCCCACCCAGGTGTCCCTCTCACCTGAGACACTCTCCCCCTGTGCCTGGTTGGTGCTCCCTGTGTTCCCCCCTCCCCATCTCCCTGGGTTAAAGGGTGAGCACACCATGTGCCGGGGGAGTTCTTGTGGAGCTGTTACTGCATTCAGAGGCCATGCGGCCCGGAATAAAAACTCTGGATTAACCCTCCATGAGGACTGACTCCTTCATCATCACCTTGAAACGTTTCTCCAGCTCAGGGAGGCCTGAGGAGTGACCCTCTTCTACCAACAAGCCATAGGCTCTAGAGCTCAGGACATGCCTGGAATTATCCCCACATGCTCATAGCTAGCCAGAGCGTCTCTGGGGGGAAAAGACCACAGGTGCCACTATTTGGTTCAGCAGCAGGGACCAGACAAGCCAAGGCACATCCCGTTCAGTAATATTGGTAAAATCCAATAGCACAGGGTGGAAGGTGAGGTGTTTGTGGGATCCCCAAAGCTCTGATCCACCCCAGTATGGGGATCCCTGAGCTGCTGGAAGTCCCTCATTTAACTTGGATGTCACCACAGCCCCAGATCCACCTGGGAAATGAGAGCTCCCAAAATACTTTATATGAACTAGAAGAACCAAACACAGATCTTATATCAAGTTTGGAGTCAGGATTTTCCTCCTCCTAGGGAATTTTAAGCCTTTGTAGGAATCATTTTGCCCTTTCTTCAAGTCCAGGTGAAGCTGTCCCTGCCCAGGGCAGGGGGGAGGGACTGGATGCCCCTTAATGTCCCTTCCAACCCAGCCCATTCTGTGATTTTATAATTCTTCTGAGAGATTTCACAATTTCTCATTCATTTTCTTCAATTCTGGGATGGGATTTTTTCCCTCCTGTAAAATTCTGAGCAGATGGAAAAGCTTTGGGGATCACGTAAGCCTCTTGGGTTTAATGACTGAAATGTCTCCCACCTGTTCTACTTTTTAAAACTGAATAGAATTTTAATACCAATGGTGGGGGGGGAAATAAAAAAGCTAAAATGAAAAATCACTTCAAAAGGAAAATCAAAACAGTTCCACTCTGTGGCTTTTTTTTTTTTCCCTCAAATAAAACGTGATTGAAGTCAACACGTTCCCGAGCAACATCTCACTCATCAAAAGTGGCATTTACTGACAGAACAACGTTTTTTCCCTGAAATGAGCTCTCAGTTTGGGATCCCTGGGTAATGACATTAAATGTGAGTCCTTGGTGGCTCTGACTGTGGAGAGGAGACACAAATGATAGTGTGGGCCAGTGATTATTCTTCTCTCCTCCACTACAACAAAATAACCCACAATCATCCAGTGGAGCTTCTGCTCCACAGCCTCCCCAGCACAGAGCCTCAATTAGAGAGCTGGGGCTGCCTCCTGAAAACAGGGGCAATGAACCACAGCATTGAACAAAGAGAGGTGCCAGCAAGAGCTAAGAGACAACACTTTTCTTGGTTCAATGGCCAAATGGAAGAAAAAATACATTTTGAGTTAACCTGAATTGAAATTTTTTCAATTTTTCCAGTCAAGCAAAAAGTTGAAAAAAAATTAATGGCAGATTGCTTTTTGTTTCAGCCTCTTTTTATTTTCTGTTCCATTACTTTCCCAGCTCCTTTCAGGGGAAGTTTCAGAGCCTGTTTCATCACTCCCAACCTACAGCTTTGTAGTGGGGGAAAAAACAAGTTTTGCCCAAAATTATTTTGCCAGGTGGTGGAAATTTGGCTGGGCCTGGCAGAGGTGGGAATGGTCTGTGCTCACAGGACAGGATGGGTCCATCTCAGCTGAGAGCTGGCCCCACATCCCTGCTGGGACCCCATTTGCTCCTGATTTGACACTGCTCCTCCCAGGGGTATCCCTGCAGAAAATTAATTGAGGAAAAACCTCTCAGTTTTGATTACTGGAGTTTTCCATGAGGTGGTTGGGTTTGGAAACCTCTCCCAATAGGAGTAGACCAGAGCAGGCCCCAGGGAATTCTTTCCCACTCCTTTGTTTGGTTTGTTCTTGTGCCAAAGCTGCAGATTTCCTTAGACCAAAATGTTTGGTCAATCCATATTGATGTCCCTGAGTCTGCCACTTAAAAATATTCCAGAGCATTTAGGAATTCAGTGTTCTCAGAGCTTCGCTTCTTCCAGTTTCCTTTCAGAAATTGCTTCACATTTCCCTAATCTGTCATCAAAAGACGAGGATGCAAAACAAAACATCTCATTTCCAGATTCCCATGAACCACATTAAATTCAGGATTTTGAGAGTACCATGTGTGGTGCAAAAAAAAATTTGGATTAAACCCTTCTTAGATTCTGCTTCTGCTTTTCCTGAAGTTATAGGACACCCACTCAGCCCAAAGCAAAACCTGTTTTGCATAGAGGTCCAGCTGTGGGAATGGGCAGGAGGAGCTGGATTTGGGTTGTTCTCTTTAATCCTGGTCCTTACATCTGCTCCCAGCCTAAACCTGCTGCTGGGGACAAACACAAAAGCAACCCCAAACCACCTGGACTTGCCGGTCAGTAAATCCATCTTTTCAAATTCTCCTCAGCATTCTCCCTCCCAAATCTTCCCAGCCCTCCTCTTTCTGAACCTGGTATTCCTTAGGGTGCAGAATTATTGGAGTTCCATCCAGAATTTAAATCAAGACCTCCTGCAGGTGTCCCTCGATGTGCTGGTGAAATTTCCAGGGGGAACTCATCTGCACAGCAGGGTAGAGCTCCCACTGCTCCCTGCCAGGCTGAATGAGGTCCTCTCTGCTTCCAGAACAGCCTGACCTGAGCCTTACCCTGCCCACCGAGGGGAAGGGGAGCGATAACTGGATTAGATCAGCTCCACCAAATAAATAATGAAAATACACAAAATGTGCTCTAAGGGGATCTGTGGGGCAGAGGAACCCCAGGACTTCAGTGCTGGCCTCCTGCAAGGAGCAGGGCAGGCTGGAAGTTTGGGGTTGGCCTGGCAGATGGTTCTGGGCTCCTTTGGGAATCCCCTGCCCAAAATCAGGCTGGAAAAGTGAGGGATGAGGGGATGAGCTCTGAGCCAGTCACACCATGCAGAGAGAAAAGAGGAACTGACACCTCAAAGGATTGATTCCTCTCCTCTCATTATGGTCAAAACCTTTCCCTGATTTGGGAGAACCTGGAATGGCCATAAAATTATGAGAAATATCATGTTTGTTTATAACCCAGTGTTTTCTGAGGAAGTTGGGCTTGGGCTTAGGGAGGCCCTGGACTCCTCAGAAATGAAAGTCCAGGTTTGCTTTGGACTTAGAGATAATAATGAGGGTCTGGATGAAGGCTGGAGTCCAAAGCCAAGAATGGGAGACCCAAAAGACAAAACAATGAGGTGCAGACCTGCCTGAAAATTTGACTGAATAAACCTTGAGTCACTTGGCTGGGACATAATCAGGAATTATCTGGTTTTAATATTGTTCTTTAAGAAAAGTGAGAGACCAGCAGCAGGGACTGTCAGCAGCCCTGCAAACAGGGCCTGAAGGTGAAATGACTGTTTAGCCTGAAGAAGAGACGGTGAGATAACAACCTTCAAACAGGAGAAAGGAAAAGAAAAAGGGAGGAATTTATTCTTCGTGCCCCTGATGAAAAGTGAAGAAGAAATGGGTTTAAATTGCAGCAGGAATGATTTTGGTCTGACAGCAGACAGGCTGTGTTTGAGGCTGTTTCTGGGAAGTGCTGAGCTGATTGTCCAGGGAAGGGGCAGAGCCTGCACTGCTCAGGGAGGTGACTCCCAGCCCTGCAGGGATGGAGTGGGCAGCATTTCCTGGCTTGAGGCAGAGGAGAGACCCTCTGACCCCCCAGAGCCTTTCCTGCCCCTTTCCTTTTTTGTGCAGTTTCAGTTCTGATGTTTCCCAGCTCTCCCAGGGAGTCCTAGACAAACCTGCTGGACAAATCCAGCTCTCCCTCTGTATGTGAGAGCACAATCAGCATTTCAGGGTCATTTCCCAGTGCCTGAAACACCCGAGCCTTAAATATGGGCTCATTTGGGGTTCAAACTGCCATAAATGCAGCTGTCCCTACTGTCACCTGCTCAGGGGAGAGGTTTGTTGGGACTGTGAGCTCTGGATAAACCCCAGGAGTGTTGACCTGGGCAGGGAGGGAGCTGTATCTCACTCCTGAGCTGCTCAGTCCTTTGGGAACAGGAGAAGGAGTTTCATTTTGCTTTGCAGACTTTAGCTTCATTCACTTTTTTCAGTTCCTAACTCAGGTGCAAATCATTGAAAAAAGAAACATAGCCAAAGGTAGGAGCTCTCCCAGCTCCAGAACTGTTCCCAGTCCAGGACATCTGTGGAATTCCAGGTGGGATCTGCCTCTCTCCAGGTCCTCACAGCCCTTCTCCTCTAGAAATATAAAAAATTGAGAGCTGGGATCAGGGGATCCAGAGAAGATAAAAATCTGCTCCAGATCTTGGTATTTAGACCCTCAACTTCCAAAGAAAACTCTGGGAATGCCTGGTTTTAACTTCTGCTACAATATCACCAACCCCTATCCCGACAGTATGGGGTGAATTCTGTAGGATCACCTGGGGTTTAAGATTTGAGACCATGGGGAACTCTGCTATTTCTGCCTTAATCTTTTAAGGCCATCAAACCTCACAATAAGAGCAATAAGACCACATGTACATGAACAACTCAAACTGGAAAGTTCCAAAGTAATGAAAATCCTGACCCTGTTCTGTAAAGTTGTCGAAGCTGTTCACTCCAGCTCTGTTGAGTCATTCTGGTTTGATGAAGTCAAACCCGCTCTCACTCAGTCTCTAACAGAGGCTTCACATCTGAAATTCCACATGTCTCCAACAATAAAGGGATCCTGGAGAAGGGAAGTTGAAAAGGAAATGAAAACAAACCCCAAAAGTTGTAATGAGCCACTCTTGACTTATCAAAGCACTTTGACATCTTTGAAATGAAATGAGAACAGGGAAACAAATGGTCCCAAAATTCTGTGACAGGGGAGTCCCCTGGAAGGTTTAATGATGGCAAAAGTGAGGAAACTGCTTTAAAAAGGCCAGGTTGGATGGGGCCTGGAGCAACCTGGGATAGTGCAAGGTGTGGGATGGGATGGGGTTTAAGGTCATTCCAACCCAAACCCTTTCAGGACTTTATGGGATTCTCCATCAAAGCTCTCCAGACCAACAAAGACACTGAGATGTGACAAGTTGGCCCTCGAGGGGTGGCACGACTAGGGACAATTGATTGTGTCTGTAATGCAGCACAGACCAATCTGGGGAGACGGCATGGGCCAGAGGGAGCTGGGACACGAGGAAGGAAAGGTCAGAGGTTCCAGACATCAGGAAGGCACCAGGCTGGGCAAAAATCCATCTCCCTTATCTCCTGAGATGTCACAGAGGGTTCTGGGAGCTCTGCCCACCCGGGAGCATCCCACTCCAGCAGCGTGGCTGCTTCCCCCGAGAGTGACAGGGATGGGGATCCTCATCCCACAAAACTCTCCTGGACAGGCGCTTCATGGGAAGATGGAGCCGAATGCTTGGAGCTATTAGCAGGCAATTAAAGCTAATGTGGCAGCTAGCAGAAAGATCCCAGCCAGGCACTTCACTCCACTTTAATCTTTGAAAATGTTCACAGCTCTAATCAAGGGATAAAAGGGAAAATACACAGAGATGTGCATATATATATATATATATATATATATATAATGTAAAAATATATATCAGAGCATTAACTTTCATTGTCAAATCACGTCGGGAATTGCTGAATGAGGTAAATAGGAGGAGCAACAGACAATTACCAGAATCCTGCTCGTGGCTTTCATTTCCAAATGAGTCTGGCACAACTCACCCCCACACAAAGGCACTCCGGGAGAGGGAAGGGAAGAAAATAGGAAGGTTTGAGATGGTGAATATAATCACGTAAAAGGCATAAAAATCTGCAAGGAAGCAGGTGGAAAAGGGCTGGGGTTTAGCTGGGGGGTTGTTGGAGAGTTGGTAGAATAATTAAAGATAGAATTGATAGAAAAATAAGGTAAATATAAAGTGTAGAATAATATAGAGTATAGAACAATATAGAATATAGAATAATATAAATTGCAGAATAGTATAGTTTATAGAATAATATAGAATATAGACTAATATACATTATACAATAAAACAGATTATAGAATAACAGAATGTAGAACAATACAGATTATAGAATAATATAGATTAAAGAATAATGTAGATTACAGAATAATATATAATATTGAATAATTGTAGTTTAATATAAATATTAATATAATATTAATTTTAAAAATTAATATAAATTTATTTTATATTAATCTAAATTAGTATAAGATAAATATAAATTTAATATAAATATAAAGTTTAATATAAATGGGTGGACACATGGATAAAATGGAGAAAAGGAAAATGTGTGTGTACATTGGGGCATCTTCTCCAGCATCCTCTAACCAGGGCAGCACAGACAGAAGGAGAGGGAAGATGCCCTCCTGCTGCCCCCAGAGCCAGTGGGACCAGAGTGGGCCCCAGCCTGGTCCCCCTGACCCCGTCCCCATCCCTGACGCTGCTGGTGCTGGCCCTGTCTGTGCCCAGGGAACCAGGGAGGAGAGCAGCCTGTGCCCACCAGCCCAGCGTGCCTGGCTCTGGGATAATTTACACCATTTTGGCATGATACTGCAGCTCAAGGCAAAACAGAGTTTTCAGTGCTGAGAGCCATTCCCAGAGCTGGCTGCTCCCAGAACCTGGACATGGGTGGTGGAACATTGTCCGTGCTCAGCTCATGGCCCCAGTGCTCTGGGCTTTGGCCTGGGCCACGTTTACCATCTGTACCTGGGGCCTGGATTGAACTGTGGGAGCTGCTGCGAAGGCTCAGGCTCAGGGACAGAGCTGCAGGGAGCAGGGGGCCCAGGAGATGTGGGAGAGCAGCCTGGGAACCCCAGGAAGGAGCTGCCTGTTCCCCAGCAGACACCACCTGTGCCCAGAATGAACATGCAGCAGTACCAGAGGCCAGCCCACATCAGAGCCAGGGGCACCAGGAGCTCCTGGCGAGTCCCCAGCCCTCCCAGGAGAGCTGCAGCTCCTCCCAGCTCTCCCAAGCAGTTGCATTGAGTCAGCACTTTCCAAATATCAGCGGCAATTGGAATCAAAGCTGCGTGCCTGCAGCAGGCACAGCAGGGCTATAACAATAACAGGAATATTATTATGGAGTTAAGTGCCTGCATTAAACTCTGCACTCCCAGGGCTCACCTGCTTGAGGAGTTTGGGTTTGTGGAGTCTGAGGCAGCAGTGCTGGAGTGTTGGGCAGGCCCTCAGGGAGCTGAGGACAGTGCTGAGCATCCTCCTGTTTATCTTCCATCACCATTCAGCACAATTAATTTGCCTTCTCCAGACTGACCTTTCCTTCCCTGCACCACCAGCTTTTCAGTTTCTCAGCCTGTGTGAACCTACTCCCAGCCCTGTAACAATGATTCCCCACAGCTCTGGGTAAAATATCTGGTCACATCCAGATCACCCTCCACAACCCTCTGAAATTCACTGGAATGAGACATCAGTGGCCAGAATGGCTCTTCCTTCCTCCCTCTTTTGTCCCTACTGCCAGGGAAGGAGCAGCCCACAGATGGTGCCTTCTTTTCCCAGCCCAGCTCAGCCCATGTGTGTGAAGTAGAAGAGAAAACCCACAAGATTCTGCTTGTTGGGGTCCCCTTGTTTATTAAAAATGCTTGGGGACAGGGACACTAAAAGTATTTCTGGTTTCATGTGCTCAGCAGCTCCGAAGTGTTTTGGCAAAGCAACAGATGTGAAGCTAAAAACTCCTTTAGCTTTGCTGAAAGGAAACAGAATCCAAATACAAAAAAAAGTGCTCAGCAAAAGGTACAGAGAAATGTGGATCTGCAGTGTCCTGGTCTGAGAGTAACAGAACCACCCTGGGCCCTCCTGCAGTCCCCTGTCCTGCAGGTGGCACAGGGAAGGAGGGGCTGATGTCGGGGCAGCAGCAGAGGCGTCCCTGCCCTGGCACTGCTGCTCAGGGAGGTTCAGCTCAGCACACAGCGTTTGGTCCCCAGCAGTCACAGCTGATTTGGGAGACACCAGGGGGGAAAAAACATCCTTTGGCGTGGATGTGATGGCAGCAGGGCACCCAGCCTGGAAGGGCTGCACAGGGAATGTGTGCCCAGGGTTAAACTGCAAACCCACACTTGCCTGGATGGGAAAAGCAGCCGGAGTGGGAAGGGACCTGGAGCATCCTGCTGGCCCCATGGACAGACCGTGCCCAGGTGTTAACACACAGCAGGGTTGGCTCCTATGCTGCTCTCCAGGAATCTGCAAGGCACGATGGGCCCATCCTGCATCCATTCCCCAGCTCAGCCAGCTGCTGCTCCATGGAAATGTGCCCAGGAAAAGAGCAGCGAGGGAGGAAGCACCGAGGGGCTGCAGGAGAAGGGAGCAGGATCCAGCTGGATGTCAGGAGCCAAAATGAGCCTCATGTTTTCCAGGCAGAGGGGCTGGCAGCTGAGGAGTGAGCCTTATTTACACCCCCAGGGGCTGGTGCCAGACTGCAGTGGCACATAGCTGGGCACAAGGCAGGGAATATCAACCCTGCATCCTTCAGAGATGGGAAGAGCAGAGGCCCATCAATCCCAGACCCCAAGGCCAGGAGTTACTGCCTCACTCACACACACACTCCCAGTTGCTTTGCCAGTTTGGCTCCAGCCCTTCAGTGACTCAGCCACTGCTGAGCAGGGCTGCCAGTGCCTCCCACCAGCCTGGGCAAAGCCAAGCTCCAGTCCCAGATGATCCCACCAGAGCCTCCTGCTCCTGCAGGGCCCAGGTCAGGCTGGCCGGGTTCCTTTGCAGGCAGTGGAGCAAGGGATGAATTCCTCCAGGGAGTGACTGAGCCTTCTCTAACAACGATGTCAGAGATTGTGGCTGAACTGCCCTTGGTGTGTCAGGATTTCCCAGAGAGCCAGCTCAGACCTGGGCCTGCATTCCAGCAGCTGGGATTGCTCTCCAAGTGATGGCAGGAATCCCCATGGAAGGCAACCTCATTTACCTGGTTGCTTTGTGGCTCCTGCACTGACAATCCCAGAATCCATGGATTTTCTTGCCAGGTCTTCCATTATCTTCTCCTTCCCTGTGTCCCTCTTCCCTGCCATAACACAACATTCCTTCTTCCCCAGTTCCAAGCACGGTGTAACTCCTGTGGGATCAGTTTACACAAATCCTGGTGGATGCAACCCTCATAAAACAGCTTCTTGATATCAACTTATGGGAGCAGACTGCCCAAAACCACCTCAGAGCATGGAGAACGCCATGAACACAAATTCACAGTTTGTGTTAATATACAGCAACATTTTCACTGCCAGGGAGCTGCAAACTCTACCAAAAAGTGAAGATTTGAGCTAAGGAAGCCCAAAGTGCCGCTGTCCATGGGATGCCTTCACTGCACTCAGGGAAGGTCTCCTGAACTCATTCAAGGCCACAGAAGCTTCAGTGGTCTCCAAGGGCACAGAGGAGCCTTTCCTTGGACAAACCCTCCCCTGGCTCAGCAGCTCAGCCCTGCTCCAGTGCCTGTGTTCCCCAGGCACTGGAATTTGGGGTTGGAATTTGCTGAGCAAGGCCTGTAAAAATTAACATAGCTCTCCAGAGAGACACTGGGGGATGATTAATAAGCAAAGGCAATGCAGGGGGTCAAAGGGGAATAGATTTGCTAAACTGGCAGCAGATAAAATGTTTGTTCCTGCTGGGAACAACGAGGTTGGCAAACCCCACCATGGGCCAGTGCCTTGGGTTAAGTGAGGAGGCCACAGCCCCATAAATTGTTCATCACCTCATCCAGAGGTGCAGCCTTGTAGCCTCTCTGGTCCAGTGAGCCCAGTAATGAAAGGCTTCAGAGCTGCCCAGGACAGGAGATCAAGTGCCCTGATTGCTCCAGCTCTGATAAGATTTTAGATGAGGATTTATTTTGTTAATGATGTGTGCAGTGATCCATCTCCTCCTCGTTACAGGGTTATCCTGTGTGTGTTCTGCAGGAGGTGAGCCTGGAGGGGTGCTCAGGAGAGACTTTTATCCCAGGACTAAAACTGGAATAACTGACTGAAGCAAGGGAGGATCTGTTATGGAATCATTTGCCCGGAGAAAGATGCAATGAAACTCACCCAAAACAATTCCAGTTCTGTGTTTATCATGTGGCTTTTTGCTCAGGAAAGTTCAAAAGGAGTTTGCAGAGGCACATATTTCTCCTTCTGCTGTGCATTGGTCAGGTGGTAAAACCTTCCTATCAAATCTCCTCCTCGTTTTAGGAACAGCCTTGGCAGGGATGGAAATTCAACAAGCAACGCCCCCAAGATGTTGAAATGTCTCCCACCAAGCAGATCCCCCTCAGCTCCAGGAGGGTGGAAGTTCCTCTCATTTCCCCCAGGGTCTCTCCAGGCCATCCAACTTCCCTGAGTGATGTAGGTCAGGCAGACATTTACACCCACAGGAACACCTCCAGTACCCAGAGCTGGAGCACAACACTCCTGCAGCATCTCCTGATGATGGCTTTCCTCCCTCATAAGTTCTGCCATCTTCCATTGATAGCAATTCTGATAATTAATGCCATTGACAGCAATTCTGATAATTAATGGAACCCTCCACGGGCCAGGGCTGGCCATCCAGCAGCAGCTCCACTCTGAAGCCTGGCTGATGCCATCAGTGGGAGCACAGAGGGATGTTCAGGGAGCTCTGCTGGATATGGGGAGCAGGGAATTGAGGTTCCATTAGAAAGGAAGGTGGGAAGGAGAAGGAACCTAGAGAGAAGTGATGGGTGAGCACAGGTAAGGCAGCAAAGGGAGGAGCTCTGGTGGTTTCACATCCTCCCTTCCCTGTTTATGACACATCACAAAAATTGCACAGCCTTGAGCCTGGGGGTTTCAATCAAGGCCAAGGTCTGGGGTTTGACTTACCTTGGCACCGAGCAGCTTTGAAGCTTCCTCAAGGTGTGTGCACAGAAAAGCCCCCCAGAGCCTGTGCCTGTGCCATCAGGATCCCAGCAACCACAGGATGTGCCCAGGAGCCATCCAAGGCCATCCTATTTTCAGAAGTGGCTTAACCCTGAGGTGTTCTAAGGACAGAGAATGGCATTTGTGCAGCAGAGCAGATCCTGTATCCCCAGGGTGCTTTGGAGAACACTCCAACATCCCCTGCAGCTCTGCAAAGTCACTTTTCCAGACGAGCCTCCTGAGGAGACACTGGCCCTGGGCAGCAGAGCAGCTTTGGTTCCAGGAGCTCAGCCCTGCCTGAGGTGTCCTGCTGCTCTCCCCACAGCAGGCTGGGTTCCTGGGGCTGTGCAGCAGGGACAGGGCAGGACCCCAGTGAGGAAAACATCCCAAAAGGGCTGCATCCTCCTAAAAGGGCTGCATCCTCCTCTGGACACATCCTGGTGAATTCTGGTCTCCTCTGAACCCAACCCCCTAAACTGAGCTTGAGGATGTAGCTGGGGCTGTGGCCCAGGGTGACCCGCTCAGGTGAGACCCTCTGCCCACACCTGGGGAAGGTGGTCCCGTTGCACCTGGAGATGTTTATCAACAATGAGATGAGAAAAGGGTTCCTGAGCCATCTGGGGGCTCTGGAGCGCCTTCCCTATCCTGTCAAGGCCCTTGTGGACTCCTCAGGTACTCTCTCCTTCAAACCTTGGGAATATTTGACATTTCCCTAGCTGCTCTCCTTTGTCTCAGAGAGAGAATTCTGAATAACTTCCCATGGGAACTGAGGGAGGAAAGGAATAATGGGGGTTCTGCTTTTTTGAAATGTCTTGGAACATCCTAAAAAAAAAAAAAAAGCCTGTCATTTCCAGCTTGTAACTTCCTTTAAAACTCTCCTGTCCCTGAGACTTTACTGTTGTTTTAAAGTTCTTGTGACCTTTATTTTCTGCCTTTAGTTTCCTAAGCAATAAAACTGTAAGGAACAAGATGGGATTTGGGGGCTTTTTCCTCTCCTCCCGCCTGAGACACAGCCGTGTTTGAAGTCACAAGGTGAACGGAGTGAGATTTGAGCTGAGCAGAGGCTGCGGCAGTCCTGGAGCTGACTGATAGCAAAACAATCACTCAGTTATTAGGAGACACAAATCACTCTCACAGATTAAGTGCTGAAAATAATAACCATGCAAAGCTTGGAGGGAGGCACGGCAGAGGCAAAGGTCATTAATTGACTGGGGAGATTTTTGGCTACAAGTTCCTGGGGAATTATCTCTTTTTTTTTTTTTAAGCAAAGAAAAAAATATATCTGGTTCTCTTATCAGTGGCAGTGTGCAGTGATTGCTGGTGTTGCCTCTTCCTCAGTGTTAATTCACTGTTCCGTGGATCCCAAGTAATTACTCATCCTTGCAGTTTTTCTGTTATTTTATTTATGTGTTTGGTGTTTCTGTAGTGCTCCTGCTCTATATCTGAACACGAAGCAAGATTAGAAATGCTCAGTAATTAAGAACTCCAGGAGATAAATGAAGCCTATTTCAGAGACCTGGAAAGTCTTCTAAGGTCCCCTCTTGAACATCCCCTTCTTATGATGCATTTCTTTGATTTCTGCCTCATTTGTCCAAATAGAAATGATCCTTTTGAGTCTTGAATGGGGAATTCTGCTTCACACTCCATTTTCAGAGGAAAAGGGAAATATTCACCCAACCCCACTGCACATCCAGGTTAGTGCTTGTGCCTGTCAGGGAGCAGCCCCAGAACTCAGGATGGAGACATTCAGGGAAATGAAGCTGCATCAATGCCAAGTGCACCATTTGAGCTGGTTCAGACTCTTCTGAACTCTTCTGGTGTGGCTGTTTTATTCCGAGCTGCAGTGACATCAATCAGGGCAGGACCCTCCAGGTCCAGTGGCTTCTCTTCCCGGTGAAATGATCATAGAACTGGAGAATAACTGGAGTTGGACCCACAAGGATCATCAAGTTCAGCTCCTGGCCCTGCACAGGCCAATCTCAGGAATCACTCCATGAAATTGAAGCAAAAGGCAGGAATTTCTGGCACATTACCTTCACTGCAGGCTCTCCCCAGAGGCAGGGCAACTTCTGTGCTTCTACAGAAGAGCAAACAGCCAAAAGTGGCTCTAAAACACATCAAAACCTTTGACCATCATCCAGACATCCAAACCAGCCATGCAGAGAAGGGCACTTTGAGTTCAGCCCCTCGGGCTGAGGCAGCCCAAGGACGGGGCAGCAGCTGGGAGCTGCTCTGCCCCACCAGGAGTGTTTACACTCTGCTTTAGTGCACGCCGGCTAATCTGCCTTAAATCCCCAACCTCCGTTAATTGCAATTGTTAAAGAGGGGATTAAACTTCTCAGCCTTCCCTGGGGAGACGAACTTTCCATGAAAAGTGGTGTCCTGTTTGTCCTGCAAATGCCAGACCTGGCTTTGGGCAGGGGGTGGCCAAAGACCCCCAAAATCTGCAGCAGGTGGGGTTTGCAGCCCCTGCACTGAGCTCCAGGCAGCTCCTGCAGCTTTCCCATGTGCTGCTCCTCAAGCTCGTTAATCTTTTCTTGTTACTCATTAGCACCAATTAGCTGCCCTCACACCTCAGACCCTGCTCCTTTTCCTGGTGCCAACACTCCAGCCCTGTTCCCACTCCATGAAAACAGCCTCAGGTTTAATAAGAGCTCCCGTCTCTCTGCTGGTTCCAGGGCGTCGTTAGCTGTCACCACAGCTTACAAAACAATCATTATTTCTCTCAAAAACGTAGATGTGAACAATACACTCGTAACTTAATCCTCATTTTTCATTTTGATATCACACAAAGCTCAACTGTTTGAATTTTTAAAAATTACTTTTTGCCTCCCTTCTCATTTAGCCTCAGACTCTGCTGGTGAGGAGAGAGGAAAAACAGAGGAAGGAAATAGAAACCTCAAAAAAAATCTTTGTTTTATATCAGTGCAAATCCACTTCAATCTAAATGTATTTTCTTTTTGTTTGCATTGAAACTGAAACTAACTCGGGCACTTTTATGAACTTTTGAAACACATAGATTACTACAAATATTTTTTCTTGTCCAAATGCATGGAGTGTTTGTAACTCTGTTTTCCATGGGCAAATCCTTCAAACCAAAGGTGCTACCCCACTGGCGAGGGCAGTGTTTGGGGGTTCCATGTTCATTGATCACTGCATGCTGCTCCAGCCTCAGCCAAACTCCACCGAGCAATAAAAGATCTTTGGCCCAGCGAGAACGGGAAAAACCCAGCGATTCCAACCAGGATTTCATTCTGTCCCTGCCACAGAGCAATTCCAGCCTCAAGCTGAATCCCAGCCAATTCCCAGCTGAGGGAATCCGACTGCAGGAGCAGGTACCTGACAGTTCTGAGTCCTTCATCTGAAGCATGGAGCAGTTCCTATCCCTGCTAATACTGATAAAGTTGCTGATATATCGTTCAGCTCTTCCTCACTGGAAAAAAATAAATACTGAGGTTGACTGCAGCAATTTCCTAAACTGAGGAGAAATAATTGGATTGTTTTGCCCAGGAAACGTGAAAGCCTTTTTGAAAAACTGAAAACAGCAACAAAAAATTATAGTTTGTTTGAATTACATGTTCCAGGAATTAATTTCTTTTCAATTTAATTAAAAAAAAAAATACACACAAGAAAGAAAAAAGTAAGGAAAAGGAAGGAAGGTGTCTTCTTCTTCTGCCTTCTGTCTTTTTCAGTTGTTTTTGAGAAAAACTTCTGGACCTTTGAGGGTCATTTCTGGATATTTAAGGATCATTTCTGGACATTCAAGGATCATTTCTGGCCCTTTGAAGATAATTTCTGAATATTTAAGGGGCATTTCTGGGCCTGTCAGGGTCATTCCTGAGGGTGTTGCTGCTGAGGGATGGATGCAGCAGCTCTTTGTAGTTATGCTCCAGCCTCATGTTTCCTGTTATAGATACATATTATAACATTGGCTTTTCTCAAATATTAAAATAGATTTATCTGTGTGGTGTTAAATAACTTTCTTATAAAGGTGTAGTTTTTATTGTTGTTGTTAATTAAGCATGGTGAAATAGCTGATATGTGTTATAGATACATATTATAATATTGTTTTTTCTCAAATGTTAAAATAGATTTATATGTGTAGTGCAAAAGTAACTTTGCTATAAAGATATAGTTTTTGTTTCTGTTGTTCATTAAGCTCAGTGAAATAGCTGATATCAGTGTGCTTGTGTTAAAATGCCTGCTGGGATGGGATAACACCCAATGAACACAGGATGGGGACGCCTGTACAGATCTGCCAACCATCAGCACTCACCGTCTGAAGGCAGAGTGGGCCAGAGCCCAAACTGGAGGTGATAAAAAAGAACTAAAACCACAACCAAGGAATGTGCATGCTCTAAAAAGGCAGAACCGAGGAGCCATGCTAAACAATTCTTGGAGTATGTAAACTAGTTTGGGGAAAAGTTGACTATGCATCAGGGTCTATGAATATGCAACAGGCTGATGTCATTAAAAGGTATTGAAGGGGTATCCCTGAAGGTAACAGTGTGTGCTTGGCTCAGTGCCAAGATGCACCCACCCGTAATAACCTTTGCTCTGTGGTCCTTGTCTCCTATTGCCCTTTACTGAAGTTTGTAAATTTTCACAGGAGAGTGAACTTGTTTTTCACATTCCCTCACGGAGCAGTTCTCTTCTCCCCACCCCGAGGATCTAGCAGCAATCACCTGGGTTTATATATTTTATACATTATCCTTCCCCCCTCACCCTTTTTGTTTGAAGTCCCCCATGAAGCAATGTGAAACATTTGCAGTGAGATCCGCGCGCAACCTTCCCTCAGCAGCTCCAGGGGAGGAGAAGCCTCAGAACCAGGAGCCTTTCCCGCGCCTGGCTGGGATTTGTGGCTGCTCCCCTCCACTCCCAGCTCCTCCAGGAGTTTCATGCATAATGCAGAAGCACTTTTGATTGAAGTGAAAAAAAATCTGCTGACAGAATGTAGTGTCAGGCATCTGGGGAGATGTCTAATTAATTATTATAATTGACATCCACACCAGATGTCTGATAGACGATGGTCTCTTTGTTGATAAAAGGTTTGGGTAATTCTGTTTGAACAGCACTTTCAGAACAATATGTTTTCCATTTAGGTCACAGGGAAAAAAAAAAGATTTATTTTTTTTTCCAGAAAATTGAATTCCGTCAGAGAGCAGCATTCTTTGGTCTTGCCTTCCAACTGCTAACCAGCCTTGAAAAGCCTGGGATGAAGGATGCAATGGAAAAACATCCATCAGTGCACTGACCAGTGATCAAAAGCACTTAGCTGGGAAGGGCAGGATCTGCCACTATTTTTTATTCTTTATAGTCACAAAGAGGAGCAGCTGATCTGACATCTATAAAAAATAATCCAAATAAAAAAGGGAAAACCTCAATCAAAGAGCTGTTTTCACGTGGAAAGCTGATACTTCAGCTTATCAAAGAAGGGCAACAGCTCTGGAGATTTTTCAAGCCACTTTCTAACTCCCGAGCAGCTCGAGGTGACAAGGGACAAAGCAAAGTGAAACCTGATCCCTTTGGTCCCAAACTCCAACCAGCTTCCAGGCAGAGCCCTTCAGGGACAGGAAATGCTGGGTTCCCCTCCTGCCTCAGCAGTTCACCTTCTCCTCCTTTGCTTCTCCCTTTGGCCTAGGCCTGTGAGGCCATGCATGGGTCTGTCTCCTCATGGTGTGCACACTGGAGAGAAGCAGAAAGTACCCAAAATCCAGCTTTGAGGGCTTTCCAGGGTGTTTGATGGATCCCAGAAGTCCCATTTCAGAAAATGAGCACCTCACTTAGGGCAGCAGCTCCCTGAGTGATTTCACACATCTTAACAACACAAACTGAACTTTGCACGTTGTTCTTCCACCACAGAAGACAACTGGAGATGCTCAGGTGATGCTGGGCTGATCCTGGTGCTCCCTGAGCTGCCAGGACCTTGAGCCATCCCCAGGGGCTGCCTGGGCTCAGACACGAGCTGGCCTTGGAAGCAGAGAGAGCACCTGATGTCCGTCACTGCAAACTGCATCTCTCCAGCAGCCTCAGAACAGCTCTGTGTGGATGTGAAGGGAGGGTGAAGTACAGAAAGCTCTGCCTGTGTTTATAACAGACATTTTCTATGCTTTATTGCCAGCTCCAATGCAGAACATGTGGATTTCCAGGAGCTGCACTTGGGCCAAGGAGCACCACTCACTTTTAATCCATATTAACAAAAGCCTGGCCATCTGGATGCCTTTTGCAGTGCAAAGCCTCTGTAAATTAAACAGAGCCATCTGCAGCCCCAGTGATGATCCTATACCCAGTTTGGGGCATGCCAGTCACTTGTGAGACTTTCCAAAGCCCTGATGGGTTTGATCCTGGTGGCAGGGAGGGGTGGCAGAGGGGCTCCTGCCATACCCTTGGAGCCATTTCAGAAGTTCTCTGCTCAGCCCCAGCTGCAGCTGCCTCAGCTGGGCCTGGCTCTGACTCAGCCACCCTGAGCAGAGTCTGACAGATTGGCTTAAATTGCCCATTAAAGTCCCCCAGCTAAAACTAACCACAGATATTCCAAGGTATTCTGATACCCAAAGCAACAGAGAGGCTCCAGTCATCATTTCTAAGTCTGCAAGTGCCAATTTGCATCCTAGATACACAATTTCCTTCCCAGATGTGGCTGGCAGATGCAGGCACCTGACCTCACAGAGAGACCTAAACAAGGATCTGTTTTAAAGGCAATCCAGGCACTTGTTTCAGGGCTGCATTCTACCTCATTTCAATCATCTGGAACGAAATGTCATTTGGGCAATTTGTGGGGAGTCCCTTTCCAGTTAAAGAAGATTTGTAGTTATTATTCTGGCCAGTTGTATTTGATGTGCCCCTTGTGGGTGGGGAGTTGAGTGTCCTGATCCCTCTGTGTGTAACTCCAAAGGTTTGCATCACTTCTGGGAACTGAATCCCAGAATCCCAGAATGGATTTGGGTTGGAAGGGACCTTAAAGATCCCTTGTTTTAGCCCCTGCCATGTCAGGGACACCTCCCACTGTCCCAGGTGCTCCAGCCCCAATGTCCAGCCTGGCCTTGGCCACTACCAGGGATCCAGGGGCAGCCACAGCTGCTCTGGCAATTCCAGCCCAGCCCCTCCCCACCCTGCCAGGGAACAATTCCTAATTCCCAATATCCCACTTAACCCTGCCCTTTTTTCAGGACATGAAGTCTCCCTGTCAGACAGTCCCTCCCTGGATTTCGGATTTACAGGCCCTCATTAAGAAACCAGAAGTCTGGAATCATTTGCTTTTATCCTGCAGTATTTCTCTGGCAAGGATCTCCTGGGGTCAGGTTATTCAGCACATGGAGAGGATTAGGGAGCCCTGGGAGATGCCTTCAGGACTCCTGGAGCTAATTAAAGCAAGGAGAGCTGGCCAGAGGAGCAGCCACACATACACAGGCAGAAAGATGGGGCTTTGAAGAGACAAGTGAGAGAAACAAAGATGGAACACCTGCAAGGAACTGCAGTGATTAACACCTTTCATTTTCATTTTCAGACGGCTTTTCCCTCAGGATTTTGCCCACAGGAACAACATTGTGGCCATTATGGAAATTTCCCCTAACCAGCAGGAATTGTCTGCTCACTTCCAGCCATGAAAAGCTCAGCTGCTGGGTGAGTACAAGGCAGTGGGAGCTGGAGACATTGCCTTTCCCTTTGATTCCTAGAGATCGCTCATTAGAAAATCCTGCTTTGCTAAATTTGTTAGAGCAAAGGAAAATCTGACATATTTGGGCTCACATTCTTCTGGATAATATTTTTTGCAACGAGAAACAAACTTTAATGAGAGTACAAAGCGATTTGACTGTGTCTGAGGAGGGAGTAAAGGGAGGAAAGTGAACTGGTTTTCTGCTTCATAAAAATATCTGCTGTGGTTGGTTTAAACAGCTCCTGCTGTTTGGGGAAGGAATCTGAGGTGTGGAAGTGAAGTTTCCTTGTTAGCGAAGTTTTGGGGCTTTGCCATCCTTTCCTCTTCCACTGAGTTGTACCCAAAGAGAAATCCCAGGTCGCAGGTCGTAGTTTGGGTTCTGTGGGAGCTTCCCTGTCCCCTGCAGGAATGGGGAGGGTATTGGAGAACAGCCAGCCTGAAATCCAGGGATTAGAAATCCTTGGAGGTTTCCAAGACCTTCCTGGGTTGGTGACAGTCCCAAAGACTGGGCAAGAGACCTCCAGACCTGCCTTCCACTGCTGCCCTGGCCTTTACATCACAAACAGCTGAGTCCCAGTGATGTGTCTTCTCTCCAGGAAGAGAAGGATCCATGGCCTGGCAGAGCTTCTCCTGTGCTGGGACTGAGGCACCTTGAAAGTGCTCTGGGCTCTCAATCCGTGCCTAAAAATTAGGGGGGGGCATGTCAGATTATGCCCTTTCCTGACCCTGAGATGGGGTAACTGAGAGGCGTTTTAAAAACTTTTATTTCCATTTTCAGTCTCATGAGAAGGGTGAGACAATAGAGATGTTATAACTCACACCATCACAATCAGAAGCCAACTATTTCCTAATTACAATACACTGTAAGCGTTTCTTGGCCTATCAGCTTTAGCCCCACCATGCTGTAAATGCCTTAAAGCTAATCTTCTAAAATTACTCTTCATGGGCCCTACTACATCGTTCATAGTTCTATTTCCCCAAAGTATCTAGCCTTGTTTGCCTTATATAAACCTCCTATCAAAAGTTGAAAATTTTCTATCCATCCATTCCCCACAGGGGCGGTGGGGAGGGATCAATGGACGTGGACAGCTGTGGGAAGGAACACTGTCTGTTCAAAGGGAGCCCCAGGAGCAGAAGCCAGGAGGAACAGTGCTCCTCCTGCTCCAGCACGGCCCAGTACGGCGGCTCCGGAGAGCCTGGTGCTGCTGTGGGAGAGCCCGGTGCTGCCTGTGGGAGAGCCCGGTGCTGCCTGAGGAAGGGCCCGGTGTTGTCTGTGAAAGAGCCCAGTGCTGCCTGTGGGAGAGCCCGGTGCTGCCTGTGGGAGAGCCCGGTGCTGCCTGAGGAAGGGCCCGGTGTTGTCTGTGGGAAGGTTCAGTGCTGACTCCGGGAGAGCTTGGCTCCTCCTGCTGCTCCCCAGGAGATCCCAGCCAGGGCTCGGCTCCTGCTGCTCCTCAGGAGATCCCAGCCAGGGCTGGGCTCCTGCTGCTCCCCAGGAGATCCCAGCCAGGGCTGGGCTCCTGCTGCTCTCCAGGAGATCCCAGCCATGGCTCAGAAGGCAAGGCAGAGTCCCCTCCATGCCGAGAGGCCCCGGGGCTGGTGGAGAAGGGCAGCTGGAGGGCAGTGGGGCAAAGCGGGCCTGAGGGGCAGGGCTCACCCCGAGAGGCCTCAGCAGGACAATAAATTACGGCTCCGGTGGTGGGGACAGCTGAGCAAACGCCTCACAGTGGGCTGGGGCAAGAACAGGGCTGAATGCAGCTCCATGAGCAAAGAAAATGTAAAAAAGCAGCATCGGGCAGGAGAGCTGCCAGCAGTGCGGTGCTCGGAGGTGATTCCTGAACACAGCCCTCAGCAGGGACACGCTCTCACTGCTTCTCACAAGCCTGTGGAATTACACAGGTCTGGGGAGGATGAAAGCTTCTGGGTGAACTTTTGTAAACGATTTGGGCCAGAAAATAGAAATAAAATAAAAAAAAACACAAGGAAAGAGCAAGAGCACTTTGCCATTTTCAAACCAGAACATTCTGACTGTTTCCAAAAACACTGGTTTTATTTCAAAATGGACTTAGATGTGTGAAGAGTAAAAATAATCACACAATTCAGACTGAAATAAAGAGGTGTTGTTTTGTGCCAGGCAAATGCTGACAGCCAGTTTTAACCTCTGAGGCTGCAGAGTGGCTGGAGGAGGTGCTGATTCATGTAAGGGAAGAGCTGTTTGGGATAAGACTGAGAATTAACTATTTTTGCCCCCTGAAATTTTGCCACAGAATATTACAGGTTTCAAAGGCAAGTAGGCAGAGCAGTGGGGAATGAATCCATGAAGGGTTGTTAAGTACAAAATCATCAACAGGCAACTGCAAGCTGGAAAAGATTGGGAAAATAACCAGGCAAAGCACCCCATTGTTCCTGCACACAGCTCCTGGTGTCCCATTAACCACTCCGGAGATGGAAACCTGGGTTACCTCGGCCTTTGCTGTGACCCGGAATAGCTGCTCTTGTAGATCATCAACTAAATCTGAAAATGCTCTTGTTTTACCTTCAGATTTCTCAACCTGAGTCATGAACTGAGTCACTGCTGCAGCTCCTGCCCCCAGCAGGCTCTGACCCTGCTCCTCAGCCCCAATGCTGCTGCAGAGCTTCACCCTGGAGTCAAACTTCCACAGTCATTCCCTTCTTCTCCAGTGCCCCCATCCTCTTGTCCCTCCCTGGCATGGTGATGGGTCGCTGGGAGATGTTGGACACCCTGTGCCACCGGTATGGCTCAGCAGCCTTTGGGGACCAGCACCACTTCCCAGGTCCTGCTGGAGCTGAGCTCTTCCAGCAAGGAGCTGGGATTCCAGAAGAGCTGAGTTTGGATCCAGTCAGGGTTCATTTCCAAAGCCCAGCCTTGACTTTTGCTACCAAACCCCCTCTGTCATTTCCATCTCCTAAAAACATGTGGATGTTGGTGGGGCAGCCAAACAAAACAGGGAAACAAAGACATTGCAGAGGAAATTATAGGCATTTTCTGAGCTATTGACAAAATACACAAAAATGTCTTTAGCACCAAGATAAAGCTGCTGAGTGAGCCCAGAGCTCCTGCTCTGAGTGCAGGCAGCTCCCTCTGCCCCTCTGTCCAAACTCTCTTCTCCACTGGCACTTTGTGACACATTCCCAGGAAACTCTGGAGAAGCAAAGGAGCCACTGGTGAAAATGGGATGGAGCCTCCTCACACAGGGACATCACAGGGTGAGGAGCTCCCTCCACCTGGGATGCTGAGTCTGTGAAATACTGACAATACAATAATATAAATAATAGATAGTATATTGTATATACTAGTATATATAATGTAAAAATATGTTATGTTATGTTATGTTATGTTATGTTATGTTATGTTATATTTAATATATTGTAATAATATAAATATATTTAGATAAAGAGCCCTGTAGGAAGTAACATAAACCAATACATTTTTACATACAGCAGATTCCTGTATTTTTTTTTTCACAGCCAGGATTTCTGAGACACTTCAGCATCCCTCCTCATCCTCCCACAGCAGGGACGGTCCCAGGCCACCAGAGCTGATCCCTGTGCCAGATGTGCTCCAAGGAGAAGGAACACCCTGACACGTGTGCAAACACAGACACTCCCTGGGGCCTCTGCAGTGGATTCGACTTTGATTTTCACCTGTTTGCTTTAATTGAAAGGAAAAGGTCATTTTAGCACAACATTCCACAGAATTCACTGCCTATTCCCATCTGGAGACACTGCTGTCTCTCTTATCTGACATTTCCATGACAAATTAAGTTCCTCAGACACCTTTTGAGGATGTGAAGTGATTAATATCTACCAGAACTCCCAAACAGAATAAACTCTGCCTCTCACTGCTGCAGCTTTAATGAGCTCCTCCTCAGGGGAGGGACACAGAGCCCGTAACCCTGTGTGACACCTTGGGAGGGGGGAGCAGATCCTAGAACTTCCAGGGAATTCTCTCCTGCATGTTGAACAGCCCAAACTCTGCCAAGATCCTTCTCCCAGAACCTGAACACAGGACTGGGGCAATTATTTGTATTAAATAACAATAGGGACATCAGTTCTTATTTGTAGAAGTTATTATTTGATTATTAATGCAGCTGGGCCAGGGCAGCTCAGGCTGGAGCTCAGGACAAGGTTCTTCCCCCAGAGGGTGCTGGCACTGCCCAGGCATGGCCCCGAGGCTGCCAGAGCTGGAGGGGTGCCCAGGGTGGGGTTGTTGGGGGGTCTGAGCAGGGCCAGGGGCTGGATTGATGATCCTGTGGATCCTTCCAGCTCAGGATATTCTGTGATTGTGTGACTTCCCCACTTCTGATCCTCCCTGAACATTTCCTACATCCCCCTCCACCATCATCTGCTTCCGTCAAATTCCTTCAGACATGGGCAGGGGGCTGAAAAGGTAAAGAGACACACAGAAATAGGGTGACCTCACAGAACTTCATTTCCTTGGGAAACCAGCCTGGAAACAGCTGGAATCCTTTTGGGAAGAGCCACTGCAGCCCCAAAGAGCATGAGAGGGAGCGGAGCCCCTGTGTGCAGCAGGGAACTGGAAGAGACTCCCAGCCAGTCTTTGGGAGTGTTCAGCAGCTTTGAACGCACCTTGGAAAAACTGAGATAAATCCTTTTGGAGTGATAAATGACCCAGCTGAGGGAGCAGCTTCTGGAGCAGAAGCCGAGCTGGGAGCAGGGCTGGGCTGAGGGTGCTCTGTCCGTTGGCCTGACTTGTCTCCAGCCTGGATCCAGGAGCCCCAGAGTGAGGAGCTGGTTTAGGGAAGTCATGCCGAAGGTTAAATTGTGCTGCTCAGGGAGGAATTGTTCCTTTTCTCCATTTTGCATGCAAATGGAATTAGAGAATATGCTGGAAGGGACACCAGGGATCACCAACATCCAACGAGTCAAAGAATGAGGGGACACTGAGCATCCCAGCAGTGACAGATCTTTGTGGCTGGCCAGAAAAATGCTTCCAAGCTGTGATTTGGGGTCCAAAATGCACTTCTGTCCAATTCCCAGCACTTTGCAGGAAAGATTCCAGTGTTCACATCATTTTCTGGGAGAAAAATCAGAAACTTTGGCCTCGTCTCATCTCATTTGGAGAGGTTTTGGCATTAATGGTTCATTGCTGCTTCTCCACAGCATCTCAATAGCACTGAGCTCCTGCTGTCACTGGGGCTTCGTCCTGGGGTCTTCCTGGGGGCTTCTGGGCCAGAAGCATTTGGCTCCCAGTTTGAAATTGCAAATTCACACCAGGCGGGTCCCCAAGACGATGGAGAAGGGACAGTTCCCACTGGAAGAGCTCTCCATTGCTGAGGGAGCAGTGGAGGGTGGGAATTCAATGCTTGGCAGGTGCCTGGCAGCTCCTCACACTTTGTGCCCATAAATAGCTGCACAGATCCCCTGCACAGCCCTCCCTGTACCTCCTGGTGCAGCAGGTGGAGACTTTGCAGGTTTTCTGTGGTTCTGGGAAAAAATAGCACTGAGAGAGTTCCTGGAAATGCTGCTGGGAGCTGGCAGGGAGGAATGCTGCCAGGAGAAGAGCTGGGAGGGGAAAGTGCCCCAGCACCGGGGCAGGGCAAACCCAGCAGTGTTAGCTGAGCTGGCTGCAGGCAGAAGTCGCCTGTTCTGTTATTTCTTTTTCCCCTGCTTTTCCAGGGAATCAGAGGGGTTTTACTCCCACATCTGGATCTCTCTTCCAAGGGGAGATTTGGAAAAGCTCATCAAAATTAATTTTTAAAAAGGATAAATGAAACCACATTAAGCAACCTATGTAGACACACTCATTTGGAATTAAGGGGTTCGTAATTAAGTTTTTCTTAATTCACTTTTGAAGTGACTTGAGCCAAATTGAATTAAGGCCACTTTAATTTTAAATGAAAGTATCCAGGCCTAGGTTTAATATAATTTAACTAATCCACGTGCAATTCACACCACTAGTTAATTTCCCCATGTAAGCAAGCCCTTAAACCGATGCCAGGGACACAACTTTGTTTTCCCTTTTCCATCTAGAGAGGGAGCCACAGAACTTCTTTTCCCCATGAATACTCCTGTTCTCTGTGCATTTAACCCTTTCCAGGCAGTTTAACCCCCTTCTGCAGGGCCCGGGGTGGCCCTGGGTGGGGTGTGCCAGCTGTGTGCTGTGACATCCCCAGCTGGAAGGAGACAGGGATGAGCCTCTGGTGGCTCTGCTGGGCCATCACTGGTGTCCCTCTCACAAATACCTTCCCTCTCCCAGCATTTTCAAGCTGATTTCACCCAGAGTAAAGAAAATTTGGCAGCAGGGTCTGGGAAGACACCACTGGCCTGGCTAAGGGGGCAGGATCCAGGCAGAGGTTTGGGTGGAATAGATCCAAAAGGGCTTTGACAAACTCAGGAGAGGAGTCATCACTGCATGGTGGGACTGGAACCACTCCAACCAATGAGCTCTGCTTAATTAATGCCATTTGAAAAGCTCCTGAGGTCAGGTTCTGCTGCCCTGAGCTGTGGCATCAGCACTGGGGGTGGTGCTCCTCTGGGTTTATTAAAATAAGAAATCTCTTGGCTTCTGATGATGACAAGTCATGAACAGAGCAGCCAGCTCTGCTCAGGGAGGCATGGGGCTGGAAGGGACCTCGAGGGCTGGGGGAGGAAATATTTGCAGTGGGGTCAGGGTCAGCTCAGGGACTGCCCTGGCCAGGCGAAGTCTCTGAAGGGTTTAAGTGACCCTTGGGGGGCACAGAGCCCCCTGAGAGCCTGGGATTCATCCACAGCATCCTCTGCTCCCAACAGGAATCACCAACAGGAGCTTCCATCACTGCACTCAGGGTGGGCACTGTGTGCACGGGAACTGAAGAAAAGATGGTCCCAAAAAAAGAATCATGAAATGGTTTGGGATGGAAGGGACCTTAAAGCCCATCCTGTGCCACCCGTGCCACTCCCACTGTCCCAGGCTGCTCCAAGCCCTGTCCAGCGTGGCTTTGGGCACTGCCAGGGATTCAGGGGCAGTCACAGCTGATCTGGGCAACCTGTGTCAGGGCCTGGGCATCCTCCCAGGGAGTAATTCCTTCTGTAACTCAGTGGGGACCAACCCTCTCTTAGTTTCAAACCATTCCCCCCTGTCCTGGCACAGGCCCTGCTGAGAGGTCTGTCCCCATCTTTCTCAAAGCCCCCGATCTGAAATTCGCTCTCAGAGCTGTGTTGGGGCTCAGGCAGTTGGGGTTTGTCTCCTGACACAAAGGGATTGCTGCATCCACACTTCTCACAACAGCTCCCCTCAAAGTTCCCCTCAGAGCACCAGGGAGCTGCCCTGCCCTGCCCAGCCTGGGGCACAGGGCAGAAGTTGCTCATCCTGCATTTTCTGGAGAAGGGAACTCCAGCAGGAACAGACCTGGAACCTCAGCTTGCACCTCCTTCCTCCAGCAGAGCCTCCCTGGGCTGCAGAAGCTGCTCCTCTCCACAGCCCCAGCCAGAGCAGCTTCCCTGGGAGCTCCAGGGTGCCTCCACCCTTCCTTCCCTGAGATCCCCCAAATCCAGCTGTGCTTCCCTCACAGCTTTTCCAGGCAGTGCCTCGGGCAGGCTCTGCCTGTGCCTGCTCAGGGTGTGGTTTCTCAGGCATCTGAGTTTTCCATCAAGGCAAGGGGAGACACATATCATATCAAATATCATTTAATCAAAAGGAAATCTCTTCTCATGGGAAAAGAAGGGAAAACACCTGTCTGCTGAGGTGGTTTCAAGCTTCCTAATGATGGCTATCCCCGAGCTCCCAAAAGCTGGCTCCCTGCCTTCCCCTGAGCAGAGGATGGGAAGGAACTCCTGCTGTCAGCGTTTTACTTCATTTTTGACCCACCACCTCTCCTCAAATAAATTCACACTGAATTATCTGAAGTGAGCAGGGAGCAAGGGGTGAGAGGAATTCAGGCTTGCAGTATAATACAGAAGTTATTTCAGCTGGAAGATGGAGTGCATCGCATGCATTTAAAAATCATTTAAAATGGGGAAAGAGCTAGTTGGAACTCAGTGGGAAGTTGATGACTGATTTGAATTTGTGCTCCAAAGGCTCTCTGGAAAATAAAAATCCCCAGAGAAATCCCCTGGGATGTGGGAATGGTGTAAATCAGAGCTGGATGGAGGTGGGACCCAGGGGTGGAGGATCCAGGCTCTGCCTTCTGGGACAGGAGGGGGTCTGTGGCTCCTGTCCCCCCTTGGCCACCCCTCACCGCCCCCAGAAACCTCCCAGGGGAGGAGTCCTGCAGGGATCTCTCCAGCTGCCAGCAGGGAATGCAGTGTGAGGGAGCTGGAGCAGGGATCTGCTGCACTCCCAGCTTTGTTTGGGACCCCAAGCCCGCAATCCCAGCACGGATCCTGCTGGATCAGCCTGGCTCCTGCCTCAGCACTGCCATCCTTGGCACAGGGGTGGCAAACAACAAATCCCCATTTCTGTGATGGGTGGGACAAGGTGCTGACAATGGCAATACCCAAAGGAACCCAGGTAATTTCTTCCCTTGGTTTGAACTTTGTTCTTCCCCACCTGTTCACACACATTTATATTTTAGGGGTTTTTTTGTCTTAGGATTCATTTCATTTGCAGTGAGTATGAGATGAGTCCAGGAGTTCAGATGCACATCTCCTATTATTGATGGGGTTTCAAAGTAAAGAAGTGTTTGTTATTATGATTCCATCTCCTGAGTGGATTACACCCATTCCGAGACACATCCTCATTTTCTGAGGCCCTGAGTGTCTTCTCCACTTTCCAGCACACTCAGGATTAACACCCAGGCTGGAAAATGCTTTCAACTTCCACTGCAGTCTGTCATGCTTAATAAAATCACAAATAAATAAAAAAATCTTCACTCGCCTTCACCCGCTTTTCCCATTGGTGAACTTTTTAGCATTTTTGGAAGGCAGGTGAATATTCCCAGGGGATGGGTGGTGTCATCAGGGGTCTCCAGGCTGCAGCAGGGCTGATCCAATCTGTGCACAACCTCCATCTCACGCTGTTCCCTGCAAACCGCATCCCTGTGAACCTTTGACTCAGAAAAGCAGCCTTGAAATCTCTGTTCTTGCCAGAAAAGTTGAAATCCCTGAGTTTGTGCTGCAATTCCCACCTGCAGGAGGGGTTTTACAGACCCTCCAGTCCCACAAGGGCTGTCTGGGGGGCTTGGATGGTGGGACAAAACAGGGTTTGTAAATAGATACAATGGGGAGAAAATGCAAACCCCAGCTGTTTCTTGGTTTGGAAAGGAAACAATGCCTCCAGCTTCAGAGGCAGCAAAAAGTTTGCAGCATTTTATATGAGCCTGGATTCCCGTGTGTGTTTTGGAGTGAATTTTACATCGTTTGCCTGGAAATATTCCAGCCTGCAGCTGAAAATCAATCTCTGCAAAGGTACCAAACCTGGGTGACTTAAATCCAGTCCAGGCTGAGCTTTCCCAAAGCTGCTGGGAGAAGCGGCTCCACTCTCAGGAACTGCAGTGAGCACTGGGCACAGAGATCCTGGCAGGGATAGGGGAGGGTTATCAGCCCCCACACCTGCCAATCCCCAGCCAAGCAGGAGGAGAGCCCCAAACCAGCCCCAAACCCCTGCTGAAAGCAGCAGAGACCTGGCCCAGCACAGGAATGACCTGGACAGGGCAGCACTTCCACCAGGGATGGCAATAGGCTCTGAGCTTGTGCATTTCAAGGGTTTGGGGTTTTTTTCCCTGCCTCCTAGGAAGCAGAGATTATCTGGAGTGTGTTCCTGTGGCTCAGGGAAAGCCATCAACATGCAAATTCCAGGACAGCAGGGTTTTATGCTGATTGCCAGCCCTGTCCTCTGAGCAGATCCAGTGCAGGGCTGGATGCTCTGGAATTTCCTAATGAGCAAACCTCAACCCAGGATTGACAGCCCTGCTAGGCAGGCTCTGCTCATCAGGGGGAAGCTCAGGTTTAGAGATACAAACTATTTCTTAATTCAGGTTTTAACTCAGATTTGCACAAGCAATCAAAGCACTGTTGATGCAGAACTTCTGTAAGAACCTCACATGGCCGTGGTCTCTCCATGTGAGGATTCCTGGTGGCTCCCCACTGCCAGAGGGCAGGGCTGGATGGGATCTTGGGAATTAGGAATTCTTCTCTGGAAGGGTGGGGAGGGGCTGGGCTGGAATTGCCAGAGCAGCTGTGGCTGCCCCTGGATCCCTGGCAGTGCCCAAGGCCAGGCTGGAGCAGCCTGGGACAGTGGGAGGTGTCCCTGCCATGACAGGGCTGGGATGAGATGAGCTTTCAGGTCCCTCCCAATCCCATCCTTTCCAGGATTCCTTGATTCAAACACCTTTGTGCGGTTGTTTTCTCCAGCAGCGGGCACAGCCAGAGGATTCAAAATGTCCTTGAGCTTCAGGAATAAAAGGCAGAAGAATAAGGAGGGGAAAAAACCCCAAACAACCTGAGCAGCAGCTGGGAGAACACGACCAGGTGGTTGAAAAACCTGGAGAGAGCCTCAGTGCAGTTTTTTGTAAAAGCAGCAGTGCTCAGCTGACCTTGCCTTATCCAGGAGAGGCAGCAATGCAGGGATGGAAACAGGGAGAGATGGAAAGGTGGAAGGATGGAAAGGTGGAAGGATGGGAAGGTGGAAAGATGGAAAGGTAGAAGGATGGAAAGGTGGGAGGATGGGAAGGTAGAAGGATGGAAAGGTAGAAGGATGGGAAGGTTGAAGGATGGGAAGGTGGAAAGATGGAAAGATATGCAGGCTCATGCTCCAGCCCTCCCCACCCAGAATTCAAATGACATCATTAGTATTCAGGATCTTTGCATGTGTTTAAATGTGGATTAAAAATGCATTAATTGGTCTCGTTTTAACAAGCTCTTCTCTTTGTATATCAAATATTTGAAAGATTCACTATTATCACCTCTTGTCTGGGCTGGAATTGAAGAGGAGAAAGGAAATGTAATTGAGGACTTTAGGAGTCTCCTCCTGTTTGCTCAGCACCGGGCACTCGGATCCAAGTCTCAGGGGAAATGACTTTGCTGAGTCCATGAATGACATCCAAAGGCAGCACAGCCTGGCACACAGCGCTGCCATCCTGTCAGGAGCAGCTCTGGGCAAGGAAAGTCCCTTTCCAGGAGGTGCTGCCTTGGAGGAGCTGCTGGAGAAGCTGGTGCCACCTCACCTGGCACTGGCAGGGTGTGTCTGCGTGGGTGTGGGAGCAGGGCTGCAAGGACACCCTGGCAGTGGGAATTCATCCCCTGTGCCATGTCTCTCCATCCCTTGGCCAAAGTCTCTCTCCAAGCCCCTCTGATTCCCTCCGTTCACTTTTCAACAGCAGATTGACCCAAACCTGGATTTTTTTTTTTTTTTACCCCTTTCTCTGCACTGCCGATGGCTCAGGTGGGTCCCGTGTGCAGGCACGGGCTGTTTATTTGAGGCACCACTTCACTCCCGGGGGCTTTGCAGCCTGATTTCCTGTGCCTGCAGTATTTTTGGCCCGAGCAGACGTGGGGAAAGGGGGGAGGGAGAACACAGAGTGGCTGCAGTCCCGGCACGAGCGTTTGGCCGCGTGGGAAGTGCCACCTGCCAGGCGAGCGGCGATGCCACCGCGTGCTGCGCACGGCGAGCACCAAAGGCAGGGCTCACGGGAGAGGGGCCGGGGACACAAACCCACTGCAGGGGGGTTGGAGCTGACAGCTCCCTCTCCCTGCCTCGCTCCCTCCTCAGGGCAGGAGAAAATCCACTGGGGACACAGGAGAATGGGAATGGGGAAAGCATCCCTGAAATCCGAGCCAGTCCCAGACTGCGCCCTGCGCCGAGCAGGATGTTAATGGAGAAATGAGTGTGCCTAGGAGTCATTTGCCAAAAAAAATCTCATCATAACATGTTGATTCATCAAAGCCAGCATATTTCATAGGAAAGGACCAATTTCAGTAGATTTTACATTTGGGGGAAAACGGAGAAAAGTTTTCAGAATCATCCACAGGTCACCATGACTCCAGAAATGGAAGTATTCTATTTTGCTTCAAATTTGCTCCTTGCTTTGAAATCGAAGTTCAGCTACAGGACAAAAAGAAAGACTGAAATGGAAATGAAACCTTTGGAAATTACTAAACTGAAATGTTTCTGTGAAACCAGGCAGGGCTTTTTTTTTTTTCCTTTTAATTACTTGGTCAGAGTCTTCATTATTTTAGGTATTCAGCTTTTGCAGGGCAGGACAGGAGAAAAAACATTCATAATTTCCTGAAAACTTTCAGTCCATGGGGCAAAGTTTGTGTGCCAGCAACAGAGCGTGCAGAAGGGGCTTTCTCTGGTCCAAACTGTGAGGCCCCCCCATGTCCACCAGCTGCCCCCCTCTTCCTACAGTGATTATCCTGGATTTAAAGCTATGTCCCTGACCTTGCAGGAGGGGAAGGCATCCCTCAGGTTTTTTACCCTTTTCTTAATTAAGAAGTTGTATTAAATATTCAGAATTTCTGCTCAGTGACTTTCCTGGGAAGCACAAGGACATCCTGGAGAGACAAATCACTTTCTCATTAACACCTGCCCAGGCCTCCTCTCTCCTTCCATGTTCCTCAGTCCTGGCTCTGCTCCTCCAGGGCCACAGAACTGCCAGAGAGGAGCTGGAGCTTTTCCTGAGCTGGGAATCCAGCAAAGCCTATAAGTGCCTTTGCCTCAGCTCCAAGTTTGGCTCTTTGGGAGCAAAGGGAGCAGGAGCAAAGCTGTGGAGAGGATACTGCTGCTCCAGGCACCTCCGAGTGCTGCTGGCTCTGCCCGTGCATCCAGGGCTGGCTTTGTGCAGCCCATGGAAAGTAGGAGGAGCTCAGATATGCCAGCCTGAGCAGCAGCAGCATGGCAGACACCCACAGACTGCCTGTGGGTGACAGCCAGCATGTCCCTGAGCCTGTCACCTGTCACCAGGGTCCTCACAGCCCCCCGGGATGGGGATCCTTGACACGCCACAGCTCCTGCTTGGGATGGATCCACCTCCTCCTTCCCTTTTGTTTCCCTGCTTTATTTTCTGCTTTGATCCCTCCTTTCTCTAATTCCAAAGAAGAGCCCTGAATCCAGCCTGGCCTCCCACGTTTAATCACTGATCAGGAGCACAGGGCCATTCCAAAGTGCTGAAAGACAGGGGTTTGCACGTTTGAGAGGGGACTGTTGGATCCTGGAGGTGAGAGGTGTTAAAGTTGCTGGCATGGGTGAATGTTCTTTTTCTTTTCTTCAGAAAGAACCTCCTAGGTCTGTTTTTTTCTGCAGAGATGAAGCAACCACACCCCCCAGTATCTCCTGTTCTCCCTGCATTCCCAGGCAAGGGACAATCCAGGGATCGCCACCACCACCCCCATGGTGCAGCCCAAGTTTTGCACAACATTTTGAGCATTACCATGGCCAGGTAGGCTCCTGCAGCCCCCTTGGTTCTTCCTGCTGAGCTCTGCATCCCATCCTTCCCAGGCCAGGAGCACCAGGAGCAGCCCAGTGCAGCCAGGAGCCATCCTGCTCCATCTGTGCTGAGCCCAAACAAAGCTCTGCTGGGCTCCAGACCACCCTGGGGCAGAGGCAGAGGCAGCTGGGGGTGCAGGAGATGAGGATCCAGGCTCTGCAGCAAGGCCTGGAGGCTCTTCCTGGGCTTTTCATTTCCAGGTAAGAAAGATGGGAGTGAGGAAAGGTCTATGGTGTGGGGAATATTTACTCCTGGTGGTGTCTGAGCTGGTTTGCAGGAGGAATTCAGGTGTTTGGAGCTCAGGAAATGCAGCCTGGGAAAGGTTCACTGGAGCTTGGTTGGAAACAGCAGCTCTATCGGGAGGTTAATGGTGCAGTGAGGGAACTTCATTTGAGGGTCTTTACACTCTGCAGCTGAAGTGATGCATGTGACAGCAACAGCTCTGGGGCAGGTGTGCAGCCACCAGGAAAGGCTGATGATGGAAAGGTTTCCTCTTTGCTGGGGAAAAAAAGCTGGGTTTGAATCCTTCCAGAGCAGCAGCTCAGTGGGAAGAAATATTACAGGGAGAGTCCAAAAGTGAGGAGCAGCAGGGGGAACTGGGGTTGTTCAGCCTGAAGAAATGGAGGCTCAGGAAGGCCCGTGAGGTCACACAGGTGTCCCTTTTCCTCGGTGAGAGGCAGGACTCACCTTTCCAGGCTGTTCCGACTTCTCACTGGCAGCTGGGCCGTGCTTGGACACCTCAGTGGCTGTTGTTTCAGGTCTGGCCACTCAGGGTCTCACAGCCAGCCCGGGGCTCCAATGGCCTTTTCTAGGCAGGGCTAAAACCCTCCTGGTCCTTCTCTACAGGGGGAAAGGGTCTGGGACCTGAATATGAGCCTCATCCCCAGCAGCGGAGGAGAAGGACTCACAGCTTCATTATCCCAGTGCTCAACTACCGAGCTTAGCCATCCTGGAGCTGCCCAGGGCCTCCTCCTCCTCCCGTGGGAATTCATCTTCTGCCCCAAATGCTCCGTGTGGGACTCAGCCCTCGGGGCTGTGCTTGTCCTGCTGGCCCATCCTGCTGGCAGCCCCTGTCCCCCTCAGGAGCAGGGTTTGGGGCTGGCTCCCTGCTCCAGGCTGGGGCAGGCAGCGATAGCATCTGCTGAGCAGCAGGCAGGGAGCTGCAGGGTTATTGTTTGCTAATAGATTGCTTTTGAAAAGCTGCTCAGATGGGACCAGGCGAGCTGCAGAGGTAATTAAAACTCTGCCTATGCAAAAGGCAGGATCTGATTATTTCCCTTCCCGAGCAGGCAGATTAAACCAGGAGGGTTTATTGCATCACTTCTTTGAGCGAGGGGTTGCTTTGAATGAAATTCATAATATGGAATATAACAAATAAAACTCTTCAGTTTCTTTTTTTTATTTAAATAAAAAAGTATAAAAACCACACAAGAACAACAAAAAAACCCCAAATCCAACACACCCACAATTTTATTTTTCAACTGTGTTTCTCCTTGATTATTCCTTGGATTTAAACAGTTCCTATAAAGCTGAGCACAGGTGAACTTATGAAGGACTACTGTTCCAAAGCTCATTTCTTATCTTTTAAGACTCTTTGCTCTCATCCTAGAAGGCTTTTCTGTGCCATCCTACCTAAAATAGGAGGGTGGGTTGGTAAAGAGGCTCAGCAATAGCAGCAAAGTCTCCCTGTCACCTCCCCTTAACAAAAGGAATGGCTTCAAGTCCATTAAAGGTATTCTAGATATTTTAGAGCCAGGCTCATCTCAGTCTGTAATCTCAGCCTGCCTGACTGGCTGGTGCTGCCTGTGGGACTTGGTCTCTGCACCACTCTGGGTAGGTTCAGATCAGATATCTGGAAGGAATTCCTCCCTGGGAGGGTGGGCAGGCTGTGGCACAGGGTGCCCAGAGCAGCTGTGGCTGCCCCTGGATCCCTGGCAGTGTCCCAGGCCAGGTTGGACTGGGCTTGGAGCCACCTGGAACAGTAGAAGGTGTCCATGCCAGGGCAGGGACTTGGAATTTGATGATGTTTAATCTCCCTTCCACCCCAAACTATTGTGGGATTCCCTGATCTGCAGTTTCCACTGCCTTGGCCCAGAGATGGGAGCCCAAGTGTGTTCTGAACCCACCCTTAGGTGGGGGCAGAAGCTTTTTGCAAGCTCTGAGCCAGCTCTGTGTCCTGCAGGTCTCCTCCCCGCAGAGGAGAACCCTTCAGAGCTGCTCCTGCCCTGGGGCTGCCGTGTCCCTGTGTCCCTGTGTCCCTGTGTCCCTGTGTCCCTGCAGGAAGTGATGGGCACTGAGGGGAACACAGCCAGCTCTGGGGGATGGCTGTGGGCAGCTGGGCTGGAGGGACAACCCAGAGCTATGTGGGCAGTTGGAGTGGAAAAAAAACCCAAAATTAAAAAGAAAATTGGAGCTGTTTTCCTGGTGCATTGGAGAGGAGAGGCTTTGCCTGCCCTGGGCAGAGCTGCCAGCTGAGTTTCTGCCCAAACAAAACAGGCTGTGGTGGATTTAGAGTGGCCTGGAGAGCAGGGGACAGATTCCATCTCCTGGGCACTGAAACCTGCCAGCAGCACTGGTTTCAGCTGGAAAATGACCTGGAAAGAAGAACTGTAGTGCAGGGAGGTGGCAGCATCCTCATGCCTCCTGTCCCCACCTGCCTGCCAAGGTCACTGGGGCTGTGTAGCTCAGACAGCTGGGTCTCACCTACTGCCAGGTGGGTGAGAGAGAGATGAGAGATGTATAAATATACATCCAGCACAGCCATCTGGGTCACACGGGTTCATGAGGGCTCAGTCCTGTTCCTATAAAAAGATCTCAGTACCTGCCAGCAGAAAGGGACCAAAGGCTGCCCCTCCTGGGATCAGAAACCTTTTCCAACCTTCTTCACCTGAGTGTGTCCCCTCCAAGCTGCTCAGTGCAGATCAGGAGGCCTGGATCAGGACTCAGCCCTGCAAATCCTGGCCCAAGGTGAGCTGTGCTGCACAGACCCTCCAGGCTGGGCTGGGGGCTCCCCTGGAAGAGGAGACTGTGCAGAAATCACAGGGCCAAGTCACAGGGCCATGGTTCGTCACAGATGGAAGTGGCTGATCAAGGAGTCCTTTCTGCTGTGAAACCTGCCCAGCCTGAGTGAAACACCTCTGTGCAACCTGAGTGTACAGCCTGTATAAAACACCTGTGTGACACACCTGTGTGCAGCCAGAGTGACACACCTGTGTGCAACATGAGTGAAACACCTGTGTGCATCCAGAGTGAAACACCTGTGTGACACACCTGTGTGCAACATGAGTGACACACCTGTGTGCAGCCTGTGTGAAACACCTGTGTAAAACATCTGTGTGCAGCCTGAGTGACACACCTGTGTGCAACATGAGTGAAACACCTGTGTGCATCCAGAGTGAAACACCTGTGTGCAGCCTGAGTGACACACCTGTGTGCAACATGAGTGACACACCTGTGTGCAGCCTGTGTGAAACACCTGTGTAAAACATCTGTGTGCAGCCAGAGTGAAACACCTGTGTACAGCCTAAGTGAAACACCTGTGTGAAACCTGTGTAAAACACCTGTGTGCAGCCTCTGTGACACATCTGTGTGCAGCCTGTATAAAACACCTGTGTGCAGCCAGAGTGACGCACTTGTGTGCAACCTGAGTGACAAACCTGTGTGCAGCCTGTATAAAACACGTGTGCAGCCTGTGTGAAACACATTTTGGGAGGGCTCAGATCTTCCTGTGTGCCCTGAAACCCAGCACATGTGTGCAGACATCCACACATTTTATTGCTGATAGGAAATGAAACCCCCGATAAAAAGACATTACCAAAGATTAAAAGCAACACCGAATCTAATTTCAATTGTTTGTGGCAGGAACCCAATTTTCAAATGATAATGGCAATAATTAAAAAGTCCCTTATCAACAGAGACAAAAGTGCTGCCTGTTGGCAGGTGGAGCTGAAGAACAGGGCGAGCTTAGGCTCCTCAGAACTGAAATCAATTTTCAGACAAAGTTCAAACAAGCCCCAGAACAATTCTGCTTTTGTTGTGCTTTTTCCATGAGGGGAGGAAGATCCTTTCCCCACACATGTACACGGTTTTTTCTCCTATTTTTCTCTCTCCTTATCCACAAGGTCACATTAGCTGGAACAAAACCTCATGTAAACAAAACTATTCTGCTGTAGAAATGAGGTTTGGGGAAAGTTCAAAAGCAGCTCAGACCTTCAGTTTGGGCTTTACTTGTAATTATGGATTATCCTGTTTAGAATTAACAAATGCACCTGCTCAGCCTTTGAAGAGTTGGCCAAGGAGGGCTGTCAGAGCTCTCTGTACTGAGACTCCTGAACTCCACCATCATCCCTCCTGTGCAGTGGGGAGCTCACGAGCACAAATTAGGTCTGATTAAAAAATGTCTGGATGGACATCTGAAAAATGAACTTTTTTTGCCCTGAGAGCTCTCAGGTTTCTGCACATACACTTTTCAAAGGTAACAGAGTACAGAATTTGGGATTCAGGCTTTTATCTTATGGAATAGAATCCATGGTATGGTCCCCTCTTTTCCCCCTCCAGAGCTCCCCAGGCCAGCCTGTCCAGCCCAGTGACAGCCTCAGGAAGGGTCACGGGGCCTTTAGAAGGCCTCGTTCCTCACCCCATAACTCCAGGGGATGGAGGGAGCAGAGTTTTGCCTTCTGCAGGATGCCCAGCCCGGGCTGGGGCAGCTCTCCCCTGGTTCCAAACTCTGGGCCTGAGGTGTTTGTGAGGAGATGACAGTTCCTGATGCTCAGCAAACCCATTGGTGCTCCTTGAGCAGTGTTAATTGTCCTAATTAGTTCAGGGAGTCCCCAGGGAGGGGAAAGTCTTTCCACATGTCTTCATGGTTATTTGATTGCAGAGTTCAGGAGAGCTGATTTCACTCTGAGCTCTCTATCCTGGCATTCCTCGCATTTCTGGTGCTGCAGTGACTGAATCCTTCCTCTGGTGAATGTGTGCACTCCCAGTCCCATACCGGGCAGGCTGGTCCTCTCTCACTGCCACGTGAAGCTCCTTCTGCTGCCACCATGAGAATGGCTCATGAAAACCCTGCAGAAAGGATCTCATTCCACATTTAATTATGTTTGTGGAGCTGCTTTAAACCCACTCACTTTCATCCTTGCTGCCTTCTCCATGAACAGGATTTTTCCTCCTGGGAGGTGCTGTTATTCATCATGTACTGGTCAAGGCTGACTTTATTTATCAGCACAGGAGTGTGAAGACAGCACACTGTGACACCTTTGTTGTTTTCCTTCTGGTCTGGAGGAAAATCAGGGGAGGAAAGGGGAGCGGGGGGTGTGGGGGAACACTGCTGGGTTAAAGGGGACTTGTTTGGCTGGGGTTTTCTTGTTGGCTTTTCCTCCTGTGGATAACAAGTGTGGAGATGACAGGACACATCTCAGCCACAGCTTGTCATCCACTGGGATCCACCTGGAGCCAGCCCTTGTGCAGTGCCTGAGGGCACACAACAGAGAGGAAACTGGGGAGCAGGGAGGGCTGGAAGCAGCAGGGTTTCCCTGGATGTGTTGCACTTTTGAATTCAAGCTTCTCCACACCTCTCAGTGCTGCCAAGACCAAGCCCCAGGGTAACAGTGGGATTTTGATCAGAACTTTTATCTGAGGCAGGAGGGAGGTTTCCATTGAAGAGGAAGAACTCTTGTAGCAGTCAGTGGTTTTGAGCAGTCCCTGGAAGCAGAGCCTGCTCACCCCTGCACCCACAAGGGGCTGTGTTCTCCTCTAGGGAGGGATTGGTGCATGTGCAGAGCTGGCAGCAGCTCACTCCCAGCTGGGTGATGCAGCCAGGGCCACCATGAATCCCAGTTACACTTGTGGCCTCTCCTGAGAGAGGCCACCAGAGCCTTAGTGCCAGCTCTGGCATGTCCCTGCCCTTGTCAGCAGCCCCTCAGGGAGGCCCTGTGGCTCCAGCTCCCCCCTTCCCCTGCAGCCAAGCAGGACCCAGGGTCTGGTGGGAGCAGAGGATGAGGCAGAGCTCAGGGCGACCTCAATTTCTCAGCTCTGATGCTTCAATTATTTCTGCAAGGAAAAGAATCTTTATTTTTTAATAATGGCTGAGGCCCTCCAAATTATTCATCAGCTCAGGAAGGGAGCTGCTGAAAGGCTCGGGAAGGGTGTGATGGGTGGGGGGTTGGTTCAGCACAGGCTGAACTCCTCATTCTGGAGGTCTTGTCCAGCCACAGAATCAGGGAATGGTTTGGGTGGGAAGGATGTCAAAGATCATCTCATTCCATCCCCTGCCATGGCAGGGACATCTCCCACTGTCCCAGGTGCTCCCAGCCCCAGTGTCCAGCCTGGCCTTGGGCACTGCCAGGGATCCAGGGGCAGCTACAGCTGCTCTGGCAATTCCAGCCCAGCCCCTCCCCACCCTGCCAGGGAACAATTCCTTCCCAATATCTCACTTGAATTTCCCCACTTTTAGTTTGACCCCATTCCTTCTCATCCTGTCACTCCAGTTCCTGATGAACAGTCCCTCTCTGGCTTCCCTGGAGCCCCTTCAGGTCCTGGAAGGGGCTCTGAGGTCTCCACACAACCTTCTCTTCTCCAGGCTGAACAGTCCCAGCTGTTCCAGCCTCATTTGTGCAACTTGGAGAGAGATTTTATTTCTGCAGCACCTTGGGTTTTAGTCAGGAGTGATCCCCCAGGTGAGAACAGAACCTGCCCCTGTCCATGAGTGATCCCAGGCCCCTGTGGGTGCTTTGGGGGATCCACTGCTGGCTCTGTTCTGCTGCAATTGTCCCCTGCCCACACGCTGAAAATAATATTTTTCCACTGGAGCAAGAAGTTGAACCTGTAAAATGCTGGAAGAGGTTTTGTGGAAGTGTTGTATCTTCGTGTTTGAAAAGAAAAAGCATCCTTGCTTGCATATTTAATTGCCAAATTATCATATAAATGTCACATTACTTAGGATGCCAGAACTCACTGATATTTTAAATGCTTCCATGTTTTAATTCCTTGCCAGTCAACCTTTGCAAACCTAATTACAAAGGGAAAATCACTGATGGCATTTTGTTCACCATGTTTGGAGCTGAACTGAGTTCCCTGAGAGTCAGAGAAAATTTTCAGCTGATTTTATTTTGTCTTTCTTGGTAGTTACAGGAGCTCTTCCTGCTGCTCCTCGCTGGGATAAGATGGATTACTGGCAGGAAAGCCATGGAGCAGCAGTGCCAGAACGGGCCTGTGTATTTGGGTTAGCTCTGCAAAACAACCCAAAAATAAACAGAGGAGCCCATGCGGAGCTGGAAACCTTGGGGAGGCTTCACTCAGAGCAGCTTTCCACTTCCCCATTCCTTGCATCTCCCTGTGAAAGCAGCAATCTGAGAGGCACCAGAGACAAAGGGGGACCTTCCTGAGCAGGCACAGCGTGGCTCTGGCGTTCCCAGTGCCTTGGGAATGGCACTTTTCAGTCAGCCTGGGCTCTGTTCTGTAACACCCCACACCCCTGAGGGCTCCTCGCCCACCCTGGGCACCCGTGGGGCTGGGCTCGGGCTCTGTGCCCTCTGCAGCACCCTTGGAGGCAGCCCCAGCAGCTGGCTGCCCTCCTGGTCCATGGGCATCCCCTGACAGCTGTGCCCAGAGGTGCTGGGAACAGCCCAGGGCTCCTCAGCCCGGCCCAGGGCTCCTCAGCCCAGCCCAGAGCTCCTCAGCCCAGCCCAGGGCTCCTCAGCCCAGCCCAGGGCTCCTCAGCCCGGCCCAGAGCTCCTCAGCCCAGCCCAGGGCTCCTCAGCCCGGCCCAGAGTGCTCCTCAGCCCGGCCCAGAGTGCTCCTCAGCCCAGCCCAGGGCTCCTCAGCCCGGTCCAGAGCTCCTCAGCCCGGCCCAGAGCTCCTCAGCCCAGCCCAGGGCTTCTCAGCCCAGCCCAGGCTCCTCAGCCCAGCCCAGGGCTTCTCAGCCCAGCCCAGGGTGCTCCTCAGCCCGGCCCAGGGCTCCTCAGCCCGGCCCAGGGCTCCTCAGCCCGGCCCAGAGCTCCTCAGCCCGGCCCAGAGCTCCTCAGCCCGGCCCAGGGCTTCTCAGCCCGGCCCAGAGCTCCTCAGCCCAGCCCAGGCTCCTCAGCCCAGCCCAGGCTCCTCAGCCCGGCCCAGAGCTCCTCAGCCCGGCCCAGAGCTCCTCAGCCCAGCCCAGAGTGCTCCTCAGCCCGGCCCAGGGCTCCTCAGCCCAGCCCAGGGTGCTCCTCAGCCCAGCCCAGGGCTCCTCCAGGAATCTGTCTGGGGCCTCTCCCATGGGAGCCCATGGCCACGGCAAAGGGGACACGAAATCCTTCTGTGCTGAGGGAGCCCAGCTGGCCCTAGCCAGGCCCGCTGCAAGGGACACTCTGTAACCCCTGGGCATGGTCTGTGCCACTCCTGGGGTGCCAGCTCCGTGTCACAGCCGTGGGGGATGGTCTGTGCCACTCCTGCAGTCACAGCTCCGTGTCACAGCTCCGTGTCACAGCTGTGGGGGATGGTCTGTGCCACTCCTGCAGTCACAGCTCCGTGTCACAGCTCCGTGTCACAGCACTGAAGGATGGTCTGTGCCACTCCCAGGATGCCAGCTCCCTGTCACAGCTCTGTGCCACAGCCCCGGGGGATGGTCTGTGCCACTCCTGCAGTCACAGCTCTATGTCACAGCCCCGGGGCATGGTCTGTGCCACATGTGGTGCCAGCTTCGTGTCACAGCCACGCTGCCTCCGGAGCAGCAGAGATTTGTCACCAGCTCAGCATGGTGTCCCATGGTGTCCCACCGTGTCCCAGCACAGCCCAGCCTCCTGTTTGACAGGCGATGGAGAGAGGCTGAGCAGGGACTGCCTTCCCAAGATCCCAAAATGGATGAGGCAGGGCTGGGATCACCCCTGGAGCTGTGGGGATTGAGAAGCAGCAGGAGGTGGTGCCTGGGGACTGCCCAGGCTGCTCCAGGGTTTGCCCTCAATTTCAATCTGAAATTTTCCTGTTGAAAGCAGAGTCTTGTTCTCCTGATGTTCTTCCAGAACACCTCCCAGCACTTTGAGGCTGGAGCTCCCACATTCCAGCTCCTGGGAATGGCACAGCTCCTGCTGCCAACCCTTCCCTTCCCTGGCCTTTCTGGTTGCAGGGTAGTAGCAGAGCACTGCCTGATCTCCCCTGTTCCTGCTCTCTTCTTTAGCCTGAAGTGGAGGAAACAAACTCATCTGTGCTAATGCAGACATTTAGGGCTCCCCAGCCAAGGTTAATCATCCAGTGACATCTGAATTGCACGTTCTGTAAATAGATGTAAAAGCTGCTGCAGGGTTTGGAGCAGGCTGATTACAGACCAGGAGAGGAACGAGGCCCCGTGGATGCTCTCGGGGCTAGAAGAGGCGATTTCACACAGCACTGGGGTCATGCAGAACAGTGTCAGTGTAAAATGTGTGGGTGCAAGGCAAAGGTTGGGAAACAAAGGCCTTATTTCCACTTTGATGTATTTTCCTCCTCCGGGGAGATCTTGTCTCTCACCTTCTTAAAGGCCAGAGCTAGTCCAGAGTGTTGACACTCATGTTGCCATTGGTTCTGCTTGGGTCTGTCCCAAGCTCTGCCTGGATGTGCAGAGCTGGGGCTGGATCCCAGATTTCTCAGGACTTCTGGACACCTCAGTCAAGGCTCTTCTTTGTTTGGGATTGCATGATTGTTTGGGTGTGGTGCTGTGGGATTTTTGGGGTTTGAACTTTTGGTTTGGTGCTTTGTGCTGTGAGGTTTTGGGGTTTGGATTGTTTGGTGTGACAGCAGGGAGGGACCAGAGCTTGTGTTCCAGGATGCTTCCATCCCTGCAAGGACGAGCTTGGAGAAAAACTAAAACTCACTGGCAGTAGAAGAGAGAAGAGAAGGAGCCATCCATTCCACCCTGGTGTCCCCAAAGCTGAGCTCAGTGTGCCCCCCTGGCACAGGCTGGGCTGTGGGGCTATGCAGCTGCACCTCTGCGTGCCCAGACTGCCTGATCCAGGCTGTGGCTCATTAGTGCACAATGAACAATCAGCATTGTGGAAACCTCATCAGAAAAATGCTGCATTATTATATATTTTTTTCCCTCTTCTGAGCAGAATGTGGGGTGTTCCTCCAAAATAGAAGTTTGTGTTCACGTAGAACCCCAGAATGTCCTGAGCTGGAAGGGGCCCACCAGCATCACTCAGGCCAACAGACCCCCCCAACAACCCCACCCTGGGCACCCCTGGAGCTCTGGCAGCCTCGGGGCCGTGCCCATTCCCTGGGGAGCCTGGGCAGTGCCAGCACCCTCTGGGGGAAGAACCTTGCCCTGATCTCCAGCCTGAGCTGCCCTGGCCCAGCTCCAGCCGTGCCCTGGCTGCTGTTCCTGTCCCAGTCCTTGTCCCAGTCCCATTCCCACTCCCAGTCCCTGTCCATGTCCCTGTCCCTGTCCCTGTCCATGTCCATGCACATGCCCCTGTCCCTGTCCCGGACATCGCCACTGGCTCTGGGCTGGCTCAGGTGCTTTGAGCTGATCCCGTCCCTCCCTGGGGTGATCCTGCTCCCTCCCGGGCACTGCAGGGATCAGCTCCCAGACCAGAGCTGCCTGGGCAGCCCAGCCCTTCCCAGCACAGCCAACAGAGATGCTTCGGCTACCCTCAGGTTTTGTTCTGGATTAGCGACGTGATGGAACCCTGACATTTCAACCAGGAGCTGAGACATTTTAAGTTGTGTGCAGGGAAAATTAAGGTCTTTGCACTTTCTAGCAAGGATATTGCAAGGAGTGGGAAGCCAGGCAAGATTCATTATAGCCCCAAAGTGCAAAATATCACACTTCCATCTGCAGTTTCCTTTTTTAACTGTCTGTCATTCTGAAATGTTTGTATGAAGTACAGGGAAGCAAGGAGCAGGGGAGCTGCAGGGATAAAGCTGGCATATGTGCACACCTCTGACGTGGGGCTTTGTGTTCCTTCCCAACCCCGCCAGCCCTACTGGGCACACTGGAATTCCACAGGCTGGGGAGAGCACAGGTGCCAGTCCAGCACAGCTTCTGTAGGGGAACAAAGGAATGCTCCAAGGAGCCACAGAACCTTAGAGAAGACCACAAATGGAGCTGAACAGGCCATAAAACCAGAACAGTTTCACTGCTGCCTATTTCTGTTCACATTATTGCTGTAAAAGGCTGTCAGTTATGGGAGGACAGTTGTGAGAGGCCTTTTGGTGGGATTCTGTGTTGGAGCTGTTTGTACAAAGGGAGGTGCATCATGAGCAGCATGGAATGACCCATCCTGTGCAACTCAGGCAGGTGTTCATACTGAGTGACAAAGATGGAATGACCCTCTGGAGTCCTTTCTGCTGCTCTCCAGAGCTTCCTCTGCACCTTTGACTTTGCAGTCTCATAGCCAAGGGATCTTTTCACCTGTCTGCAAAGGGATCTTTTGTGTCCATACCTGGCATCTGTGTGGACACTTGGCATTTGTGTGGACACCTGGGATTGATGTGGACACCTGGGATTTGTGTGGACACCTGGGATTGGTGTGGACACCTGGGGTTGATGTGGACACCTGGGATTGATGTGGACACCTGGGATTGGTGTGGAAACCTGGGATTGATGTGGACACCTGGGATTTGTGTGGACACCTGGGATTGGTGTGGACACCTGGGGTTGATGTGGACACCTGGGATTGATGTGGACACCTGGCATTTGTAGGACACTTGGCATTTGTGTGGACACCTGGGATTTGTGTGGACACCTGGGATTGGTGTGGACACTTGGGATTGGTGTGGACACCTGGGTGGGAGAGAAGAGCCCTACCCACATGGGAGCCAGCTGGGGAGGCAGAGCAGGCACCGTGTCCTGCATGGAGCCTAGGCCAGCCTGGAGACAGGAGCAGCCCAGACAGGAGCTGCAAGGAGAAGGGGAGCGGGATTTCTGTGGGCAGGGAGCTGTGCAGGGCTGGCACCCTGGTAAGCTGGGCTCCACGGCCCCAAGGCAGGCGTGCCCCGGCCCCCGCTGCCTCCCGGGGGAAGCTGCCTGCTCCGGTTTTATGGCTCAGATCTGTCAGGCACCGGCAGGGAAGCTGTGATGGATTCATTCTTTTCCCTTATCCAGAGGCTGCGCTGCACTTTCTGCAAATACCAACGTCTTGAAACGCCACGAGACAGCAGAGAGAGAGAGAGCCCCGATAAATCACTGGGGCTGGGAGCCTTTATTGCCACTGACAACAGCCTGCCAGGGCTTTGTTTTCCTCCTGCTGCTCAACTCCTTTGTTTTGCTTTCTGCTCACCTTCCCTGGGCCCTGTTCCCACTCTCAGCTGTGCGAATTTCCATTAACAATTAATTAATTTGGATCAGAATCTACTCGAACTTGGTGCTGCAGAAATTCTGGGTTTCATCTGTGTTTCCTCCTTCTTCCTTCCCTCTGCCATTACCTTCCTTCGCCAAATTCCCTTTCTGGGTCCTGCCCCACCTCGAGGTGCCTTGTCCTAATTCCAAGGGATGCCTGGACGTGCCCATCCATGGGAGATGCCCTCACCTCGGGCCATGGCAGAGGCTTGGTTTGGGAATGGGTTTGCTCAAGGCTGGAGCTGGGCAGCAGAAGAGGGCCAAGGGTTTTACAAGTGCCAGATGAGGCCAGCTCAGCACTCAGCTGTGCAGAACAGTCTGCAAGGGCTCTTGTTCGTTCTGGACATTTTCTGAGTCTTAAAAATTTCAAACAAGCACAAGACCAAAGAGAAAATGCTTTCCCAAAATAGTTCTGGAAGCTGTGATGGTGAGAGTTCTCCAGCACTGCCAGGATCCAGGGAGGGAGTTCAGCCAGCCCGGGGTGGTGATGGCTCCTGGATGAAGCAGCCTGGCCCTCCAGGAATGCTGAGACCCAGCAGGAACTGAAACCCCAGGAGCTGCTGTCTCTGCACCACGGGGAGGGAAATGAACAGCTCCAAAAGGCCCTGAGGGCCCTGCTGGGAGCTGCCTCTGCTGGGCTGTCAGCTGCTAAACAGCTGGGGGTGGGGTCGGCTCCTCCAGAGCTGCATTCAGACCAAAAACCCCATTGGAACTGATTTATTTAGAGCCTTTGTTTCACTGGCGGAGATGTGTGGGTCAGTGTTTTGGGGAGCACACAAATCACCCCGAGCTGTGGTGGTGCTTTGATCCTGGAGGAGTCAGATTAAACAAATGGGGGGTTGGGATATCAGACACCTGTAAAAAAAGTAGAAAGGACCTGATTCTACCGAAGGCTGGGGCCATAATGTGCCGCCCTTGCTGAGTTTCCAGGACGCTGAGCTTTGCTGTCGCTGGGGTTTTGTTACAGACAAAAGCCCTGATGAAATCTCACACTGCTTTGCTGAAATGTTATCCCTGCCTAAAGCAGAGATTTGCTTATCCGGGGGCCCAGCTCCAAAGAGTCTCCAGTGGAAACGGAGAAGCCCCAGGAACATGAGGACTGTTCTTACCTTCCCAAAGCAGCTGGCGAACCACGAGCCCGAGGCTGCAGCCGGGAGGGCGTTGGAGGCATCTGTTCCTGCGAAGGCTTTTGGGGTGGTTTGGCATCACAGGGTGGGGGGGCTGTTCCCACATCCACACCTGCTGCTGGCTGCTTTGGGTCCATCCCTTTGGCTCCCTGCATCTGCTCCGGATAAAGCCCAAAGGGCTCCAAAGCAGTTTTGAAATTTTGCAGGCAGGATCTGTGAGTGGGAAATGTTTTTAATTTGGGTTGATTACAAGAACTCTGCGTTTCCTCACTGCCTGTGTCCTGCAAATCTCCCTCTTGCCTCTGATACATTTTGCTTTTTTTAAGGGAAGGGGGTGAGGGAAGTGGGATATAACCCAGCAAATCTTCTTTAACTAATGTAAATCCATCCCTGTGCTTAAGCAAAAACCTTAAGCTCGAGTTAGAGAGGCTTCAAAGTCAGAGTTTTTCCTTCCCCCCTTTTACACTGGGAATTTCCTGGCAGGTGTTGTGGCTCAGCACAGAGGACCTGGTGCTTGTTGGGACACAAAACCAGGATAATACATAAATACATAAATACATAAATAATAGTAACACATAAATACAGCCCAAGGAGCTGCACCTGCCCCAGGCCCAGGTCATTCCTGCTGCCCCAGGACCAGCCTGAACTTTTGCCATGAGCTGCAACGGAGAAGCTGATCCTGTAAAACTGGGAACACGAGGCCTTGGAGAGCAGCTCTGGGCTAGCCTGGCAGGAGGGTGTAAAGCCTCTGGAACTCCTTCAACTCCATGGATCTCTCCTGATTTACACCAGAGGAGTGTAGGGCTCTCAGCACATGTGCCAGATGGTCTTTTATAAGCACAGGAATTATTTAAGAATGTGGCCATTACTCCAGTGCTAATGAATTACAAATAACTCCTGCAGGAAAGGCCTTTTGCTGACTAAGAAATGTGTCCCCAAGATAAGCTAACAGTTGAGGTTTAAAGGGTCAGCAATTTTTAAAAAATATATTTTATTCCGAGTAAGTTAAAGTGGCCTGGAAAGATCCCGCTTGCCTCATTAGCAAATATTGCCCAATTTTTCTTTCACAGTGTAGCAGGGGGGAAGAGAACCACATAAAATAAACACCTGGCAGGAGTGCATAATCTGCATAAATTCAAGTGGTTACACTCGACAGAAAACCCAACCAAAATGAACCTTTGGAAGGTGGCAAAGCTGCCTCAGTATTGATTTATCTCGGTGCATGGCTGGGATTTCAGAGAGCCAGGAAGATCCTGGGCTCCTTTAGCTCTGGATGGACACCCTGAAATCCCGAGGTGGAACAGGGCCAGCCCCAGCCCCAGAGCACATCCTGGGCCCATCCTGGCTCCTCCAGGAGGGAGGGCTGGTGCACGTTGGTCACAACCATGAATCTTGAGCACTGGTGCTCCTCCACTCCCATTGGAGGTGACATTTATTGTTCCTGGCTCTGCTGATGCACTTTTTGTGCAGAGGATTCCTGGTGTTCTCCCCCCTTGGGTCTTTAGGGATGGCCATTTCTCCACTAGCCCAGTGACCATGCAGGGAATGGCTCCTACTGCCAGAGGGCAGGGCTGGATGGGATCTTGGGAATTGGGAATTGTTCCCTGGCAGGGTGGGGAGGGGCTGGGCTGGAATTGCCAGAGCAGCTGTGGCTGCCCCTGGATCCCTGGCAGTGCCCAAGGCCAGGCTGGACACTGGGGCTGAGAGCACCTGGGACAGTGGGAGGTGTCCCTGCCATGGCAGGGGTGGCACTGGAAGAGTTCTCAGGTCCCTCAGAGCTGGCTGCAGAGGAGTCTCCCTGTGCCAGGAACACTCAAGGCTTTCTCCAGGTTGTCTTTTGTGCATATTTGCCTGAAAATTCAGCCCCTCTGGGATGCTTCAGTGGGATGAGGGGAGAGGAGAATGCAGAGGGTCTGTCTCTAAAAGGGATGGAAAAAGCATTTTAGTAATTTTTAATGCATGGGTAATTTTTGGTGCCAAGGAACATATCAGCAACAGAGCTGGTCTCATCAGAATAATAGAAAATCCATGTTCTTGGCCATCAATTATTGATAAGGGTTAACGGAGCCGTATCCATCCATGGTGGTGTCATGTTGTTCCTTTGTTGTAACCCTTGTACATCTAATTTTCTGCTTCCTTCGTTCCCTCATTTCATCTTTTAACCCAGATGTTTCCAACCCCTCCCCCAGCTTTGCCATTCCATGGTGCACCAGAGTGGGGATCAGGGCAGGGCAGGGTGGCAACAAATGGCAGCTCCTGGCCAGGATTTCCTCTGTCCCTCACTCCAGGATTGGCTCCAACAGGAGCAAACCTGAGGGAATTCCTGTGGGAACAGGACCCCGGGCATGGGGACAGCTGGACCTGCTGCTGTCTCAGTCCCCCAGTGAGGAGGAGGATGCAGGAGAGCTCTCCAGCTCCAGGGTTAATTCCAGGCACATCCCAGGGGGGATGCAATGAGGGACTCTGTCCCAGAGCAGCAGCTCAAATCCAAATGGCCAAGTGAGGAGGTGACAACAAGCAGCACTCCCCAGCACCCCCTCACTGCCTCGTTGACATCTGTTCTTCCTAAAAAACCCTCCCTGACAGTGGTGTCCTCAGGCAGGGAAGGGAAGGAAGGTTGGTTTCTTTTCCCCACATCCAAAAATCCATATTTTAACAAAGACAGGCACAGAGGCAACATCTTGTAATTAATCATAAAAAATATCATTGTGTGGGAATGGTTGTTTAGCAAGAGCAAACACCAGCTCTGATCTAACTTCTTTTTGTCATGGTTTGGACAATTTTCAGGAGTTCAGAGGTAAAGCTTGGTTTTCAGTAGCTCCAACTTCTTTTTTGGTGATTTTTCCATTCTTTTTTTTTTTTTTTTCAACTGTTCCTTCCTCAGTGATGAGGCATCCCAGTTGGCATTAGGAATTAATGTTTGTTTTCGCATCACTTTCTGGATCCATATTTGAGAGGCAGAGTAGGAGGCTGGCAGCAAGTTTGACGTCCCTGATTTATGATGGATGCAAACTCCAGAAGTTTACAGGGCCACAGGTGATGAAATGTATGGATCTGAGGACTCCAAGAAGGTGCATGGAACCATTTAGTATTTGGGGAGGGAGGGGAAAGGGACAAGTAGGGGAAAAATGTGGGGCTTTTGCTGAATCTGTGGGACTCTGCTGCCAGACATCCCAATGGCTTTCTGAGTGCTGCCCCTCTCCATGTCCTGCTGCAATCTGGGCTTCCCAGATTTTACTCATGGCTTGTAAATAGTCCAAGGGGAAAGGAAAAAAAAAAAACAAAGCCATTATTCTGGTCAGAAAGCACTTTGGCTGAAAGGCTGCATTTTTTATTATTTGTGCGTGTTTCAGTCCACAAATAATAAATAAAAGCCTGGGTGATTTAGTTTTAATGATGTTCCCTGGTTTCAGCTGTCCCAGGTGTGCCAGCTCTGGCCCCTCTTCAGCCGCTTCATCACTGCCAGGGAAATGTGCAGCTGATTGTCCACCCCCTGTGCCCTGCAGCCCTTCCTCGGCTCTGCTGCTGCATTTGGGACTGACCTCGCTGCCAGGGGTCCCATGCCAGGCTGCAGCTGGAACAGGGGGGATTGGGGGCATTCAGGCAGGGAACAGGGGGTTTGGGAAATTCAGGCAGGGAACAGGGGGTTTGGGAAATTCAGGCAGGGAACAGGGGGTTTGGGGGCATTCAGGCAGGAGGTTTGTAGCTGATCCTTCCTTCTGTCCCTGCAGGACTGCTGTGTTTCCAGCATCAGACACTGCCACAGTGAAGGGCTGATCTCTGCAGATCTCCCCTTTCTAAAGCAGGGAAATGTTTGAAATAACCCTTCTGGAACTTTTTGAAGTGGAAATATTCACTCTGAGGGGGAACATTCATTTCCATTTAGGTGTTTGTCTATAAAAGAGAGAGCAAGCAGGATGGGTGACATCCAAAGGGTCACCTCTGGTGCAGAGAGCCGGGAGCTCTGCACTGACCCAGGGAGGGAGGGAGGGAGGGAGGGAGGTTGTTCCCTTTTGAATTTCCCTGTAGCTGGTGCCTCTAATCTGTGCAGAGCTGATCCAGCTGGCAAAGCTCCACGTCCAGAGATAGTGCAAACACCCCAAGGCCAGGACAGGGAACCCTGGAGTGATTCATGACTTTGTTCCCATCCTCAGGTGGGACCGTGAATATTCCATGGCGTTTGGAGCTGAAGTGAGGAGTGCTGATGCTGGGTATCACTCACATTTTCCAAGAGAAAGGCTTTGCAATTTTCCTGCTTGCAGTGAGCTCTCTGAATGCCCTCAGTGCTTTGGGAAGACTTCCAGGCCCCCTCGGCAGAGTTCCCTGTCCCCAGATGGGTCCCCTTCCCCTCCTGGCCCCGGGAGCTGTCACACTGTTCACGGATCAGACTCTGCCCTGTGATGGGAGCTGAGGCCTGAGCCATGAGCTGCACTGGGAACGAGGGCCCTGACCTAAAACTGGCACCAGCAACTGCCCAAAACTCAGTGGGGGAACGTCAGCCCAGCCCTGGTGTCCTTGAGCAGCCTGAGCCATGGGCATCATCTGAGGAACTGGGAACTTCCACAGCCATCTCTGGAGAAATGCCAAAGAGATCCCGAAAATGCTGCCTGGGGGCTGCTCCTGGGTCTGGCTGTGCCACCCTGGTGGCACTGAGCCATGAGGGAGGGTTCCTGGTGGGGCTGTCATGGGGCCTTTGGCTGCTGCTGTACCGGGAAGCAAAGGGGCTGGGTTAGGGGTTAAACTTTAGGGTTTGAGTGCTGTGGGAGAGAAACTGTGTGACCCCAGGCTTCCTTTGGTCATAGCAGGGGCTGATGACACCAAGAGTATGGCTTTGATCCCTGTGTGGGCCATTCACTGAAGAGCTGGACTCAATAACCCTGGTGGGTCCCTTCCAACTCAGGACATTCTGTGATGCTGTGAAATCCACCCCATTCCCACCTGCCCCTTCAGGGTCACTGCAAAGCACAGGCTCAGGCTGGCAGTAGGATGTGCCCCAGCCATGTGCTGGGAGCTGATATCCCCCTGCACCCAAGGCAGGGTTATTCCAGCACCTGGATCCTGACTAAGCCCCGCACTGAGCCGTGGTGTTCAGTGGTGCCAAGCCCTGCCTTCAGCAGCCAGTTCCCAGGGGGATACATCCCTTCATGCTGGTTGTAAACCTTAAATTTACATCTCCAGTTAAAGAGCAGCTTCCCAGATAAGGCTTCAGTCTCTAGTGAGGATGAACAGAAACGTCTCCCCCATTAAAGATTTCGTCCCTTTTTTCTGATGAGGCTCTGGCTGTGCAGGCGTTTTATGGGCTCCCCCAGAGGGAGTCTGGTGCAGCGTTAAATCTTTGCTGTGTCAGACTGAAAAGTCACTCGAGATGGTGCTTAAACACCTCCTCCAGTCCCCAGGCAGCCGAAAATCCTTCCCTGCTGGATCACAAGAGGGAGATTAGAATCAGCACGTGCTGTGCATCCTGCAGGGACGGGATGGAGGGACGTGTGCCCTCCCAGTTCCCTCCTGCCACCCACCTGCTCCTGGGCCACCTCCAGCCACTCCTCCTGTCCCTCCTCCAGGGCCCCACTTCCCTCCCCTGCTTATGGAAATGATAAATGTCCCCGAGCAAGGACTGATCCCCAGCACAACAGCAGCAATTCCAGAGCATTCCAAAATCCACAGCACACAGCTGTGCCCGGCCTCCTCCCCCCAGCGTGGGCAGCACAGAAAACCAAACAAACACAGCCCAAGTTGTTAAAATAACACTGCTTGTTGCTCAAACAGGCGAAGGCTGGGATGCAGAATGAAAGCTCTTATCCCTGCAGCTCACCTGGCTTTGTGGAACACGCCCGGCATCCCGGCCACCCGCTGCTCCAGCTCTCAGCGACGCGGGGGTCTGGAGGTGGGGACGTGAATGTAAGATGAAGTGGAGCTGGAACCGTGAAGTTCCTGCCTTAATATCATTTTCGGAGGAGTGCTGTGCGTTTGATAACATGTGCCATGCACACGGTTATTTCCTTGAATTAGATAACAGCAGATAACACAATGATGCTAATCTGCCCCCCAGCCCGGCGCTGCAAACCTGGCATTACAGAGCCCGGCTTATCTGATCCCGGCGGCTCCTCCTGAGCCCCGCAGCTCCCCCGGTGAGACATTGCCCACGTTAGTGCTGCTGCAAAACCAGCTCTTCTGGCGCTGAAGCTGCCCCCAGGGCGTGGGGCTGGAGACCCTCAGGATTTGGGGCTGGAGATCCTAAGAAACTGGGGCTGAAGATCCTAAGAAACTGGGTCCAGAGACTTCAGGAACTGTAGCCTGGACACAGCTCCTGCCAGCTTCAGGGGCTCTCGAGGGCTTTATAAGGGGCGACAGGGTGGGGACACCAAAGCTGGATCCCCAAAATGCTGGATCCTGGGTGGTTCCCACAGGAACATTGTCTCCCACCCCTGGCTCACCCTCCAAGAGGATCCATCTCATCTCATCCAGGTGGGATAACATTGTCCAGGACCCACTTCAAGGCACTGAGAAACCCACAAGGGTTTTTTTGTTGTTGTTGTTTGTTGTTTTTTTTTTATTTATTTTATTTTATTTCCCCAAATCCCCCCTGGATCCTGGTGTTGGAGCAGTGCTGGGACAGTCCTGCATCACGGGCAGGACTCATTTGCTGTGCCTGCCCCTCCTGGGATCCATCCCATCCCATTCCATCCCATCCCACCCCACCCCTTTGCAGGGACAGCAATGCAGAGATCTCCCCTGGAGGCACAGCTTTGCTGCCCCCAGCTAAAGGCTGCTTGAGCCCAGCTTGGTGAGACACCTACGACACCTCTGGTCCTGCAAGAGGTCAGAAGGGCTTTGGACTTGAAGTAAAATCCTTTCCAGGAGCTCCTGCTGGGAGAGAGGGCTCAGACAGGCAGTGGGTCCAAATCTGCAGAGAAAAAATCAAAGTTGTCCCTCTTTTCTTGTGCTGGGCAGGGTCTGGGAACTTGGCTCCTTCCCAGCTGGAAGCAGCTCCCTCTCCAGAAGGAGGGATGCTCAGTCCCTCCCTCAAGCACAGAGGGGAGCAGGTATTTATGTCTGGTTTTCCCCTGCTGGCATTTAATGGCCATTTTAGCAGCACAAACAGAAAATGCTGCCTATTCATCGTCCCTGTGTGGGACTGAGATGGAGAGGAAGAAAGGCAGAAGCACCTCGTGCTCATTGTTCCAGTCTCATCCTCGGCAGTGATCTCAAGGATGAAGAATAACTTCATTTCCAGCTCTCATTTTGTCTCCTTTCCCTGCTCTTCGTGGCTCTGCTCAGGGCTGTGCCCACCCTGGCACAGGGCAGCGGGAAAATCAGTCTGATCGAAATGCCTGGAGGAGCCCTGACCCACCCGGGGTCCCGAGGGGCCGGAGAGAGGAGATGGAACTCGGGCTGCCTGTGGGAAGGTCAGGAAGGGCAGTCCATTCCCTGGTGCAGGTTGGCAGAGCAGCACTGAGGGCTCCAGTCCAGGCTGAGAGGGGTGAGAGGATCCCACTGCACCTGCCTGGTTCTGTTTGCCCTGAGCAGAGTTCACTGGAATGGAAACCCCCGGAGTGTTTAACCCGTTCCAGATGCAGCCCATGCTGTGCCTGTGTTGGTGCTTGCCCAGCAGCAAGTGTTAATGACTAATGTGGCAGCAGCTCTCTGGCCACAGAGAGCAGCACAACTTTCTCAGGCATTGTCCTGGGAAAGGCTGAGAGAAGATCAGAAAAAAGAATGAGAAAAAATTCTTATCTTCACTTGCTGCACTTGTTGTTGTGAATGTGGAATTTGTTATGGAGATGTGTCTACCAAAGGGTGGTGTCTTAATTAGCCAGTGGTGATGATGTTTGGACTGGAGGACCAGTTAGGTCCACCTGTATCATAAAAGCAATGGGTTTCTTAATAAAGATAGTTTATATTGATCAGACTTCTGATGGAGCCTATGCTAATTATTACCTGGCCAGGGGTCCGTTGCAATGATAGACTAATTAGTGCCAGACCAGCTTTGCAGACTGTCCTGGCAGAGCTCTGGCTGCAGGAGCTGCGTGGTGGCACCCACACCCCACAGAGGTCCTGCCACACAGACACTGCTGTTTCACACAAGCAAACACCACCAGAGCCGTCCTGACTTGTCCAGGAAATAAAAACAGTGCAGGGCCAGTGGAAAATGGCACATGGATAATTTAAAGTGTTCTTTGGATGCAACTGGAAATGTATTGCAAAGTGTTTTGAGTAGTAAATGCCATGTTGGATTTTATGCAGGAGAGGACATGCACCCGGCCACGGGTGGGACTTGCTTTCCCCAGCTGTGAGTGACGGCACAGTTTGCAAACAGCCATTGGAGCTCCTGGGCTCTGGCCCTGCTCAGGAGCAAGAGCTGCTTTGCTAATTCCCTTCCTTTGCAGAAGGGAAAGCAATCAGGAAGCCCTTGGTGCTCACAATCAAATCCCAGTCACAAGTTGTTATTTTAGCAGTAATTTAGGGGAAGACACCTTGGAAGCTGCGTGGATGCCAGCAAAGAGCATTTCCCACTCAGTGCTGCTGCAGCCAGAGATGTTCAGCCCTGGAGGGGCTGGGCCAGCCCGTTTGGGGTTGGTTGGTGCAGCCCAGGCTCTGCTCTGCTCCTCACCCAGCACGTGCTGCAGACACAGCCCCAGGGAGGTGTTTCATCCTGGGCTGGAACCCCACAGGACAGGAAGGATCTCCTGCTTCATTTATTCCACTTTCTGTGCTTCAATCCCACACCAGCCCGGGCTGGGAACCACGGGCACTGCAGGGACTGGGGCTGGGCAGGGGGAGAGACACAGCTGGGAATACTCAGCCTGGGGAAGAGGAGGCTCCAGGGAGAGCTCAGAGCCCTTGCAGGGTCTGAAGGGGCTCCGGGAGAGCTGCAGAGGGACTGGGGACAAGGATGGAGGGACAGGACACAGGCAATGGCTCCCACTGCCAGAGGGCAGCCATGGATGGGATCTTGGGAATTGGGAATTGTTCCCTGGCAGGGTGGGGAGGGGCTGGGCTGGAATTGCCAGAGCAGCTGTGGCTGCCCCTGGATCCCTGGCAGTGCCCAAGGCCAGGCTGGACACTGGGGCTGGGAGCACCTGGGACAGTGGGAGGTGTCCCTGCCATGGCAGGGGTGGCATTGGATGGGATTTCAGGTTCTACCAATCCAAACATACTGGAATTCTGTCTAATTCTGGCTCCTGTGCCTGTCTGGAGGCACTTCTTGCTGTCCCTGCCCCCTGGGCTGCATCTTCTTTCTCCTCTTCCTCCTCTGCAGCTTTCCTTGCTGTTGTTACATTCTGGTTCAAGTGGGTTTTAATCCACATAAAACAACGAGCAAAATGTAAAATATTATGATATGATGAATATGATTTTATACTGTAGTTAGCTCTAGGCATTCCCTTCTTTATTTCATCATGATTGTTAGACTTCTTTTATTCCTCTCATAAAGAAAAACATTTAATGTAAAATAAAAGGAGTTTTGATGATTTGGGTGAATTTCAGTGCTCAAGGCTTTCCTCCACATGTGCTCAAAGATGTGTGTGAACTTTCATGCAAGAGCCTGAGGAGGAGACACCTCGTCCAAGGCCTGTCAAAGGCAGGAGTTTGATCACAGGAGCAGAGAGAAGCAGTGTGGCTTTGGAGGGGGGAATGGAGGGGTCCTTGTCACCCTCACGTTTGGGGCCAGGCTGGAAATGCCTGCCCTGACCAGGACACCCAGAAGGTCCAAGGTGATTTGGAGCCTTCCCCAAAGTTCCCAGCTGGTACAGAGCAGGCAGTGCTGCTGTGGGCAGCGCTGTGGGAGAGGCTGCTGCACTCTGAGCCCACAGCCCAGCTGGATAAATCCAGCAGCAGGGATGAGCACTGGGGCAGGGCTGGGGGGTCTCCATGGATCCATGGGGCAGGAGCAGGCTCAGCTCTCCCACTCACCAGGGTCTCCCTCAGGCCTCTCCCACTGATTTCTGGGATCAGATCCTGCCCTCAACACAAACACTCAGCCAGGAAATTCGATTTTTTTAAGACTTTTTCTAAAGCAGGAAGAGTTCTGGAACTGAGGGGTTCGTGGTAGGAACCAAACCAGACAAAACATGGAGATCAGGATCAGGGGCAGTAAATCCCCTGGGATTCCTGGTCTGGACCCTCCTGAGCTGTCCCCAGTGCCCCAAGGGACAGTACTCCCAGAAGAGCACTGGAGGAGCTGCGTTCCCATCCCGTGGGGAGCAGGGCACTGCCCTGTGCTGAGGGAAATCCTGTGCTGGTGTTTGCAGCTGGGAGAGGCTGTGCCTGTGCCCTGGAGCACAGGGATGCACCAGGAGGGAGCTGTGGCTTCCAGGCTTCTGAGAGACTTCACAGACAATCACCAGCCTGATACAAAGCCAATTACCAACTATTTTTAGAAAACCTTTGACAGCCTCTCCCCTTCAAACGCGGGGATATTTACTCATTACATTGCAGATCAGCTCGTAGCCCGGGGTTGGTACACATGTCACAGGCACGGAGTGTCAGCAGCCCGGCACGGCACGGCACGGCACGGCACGGCACGGCACGGCACGGCACGGCACGGCGGCCTGTCACCCCGCACAGCACGGCAGCGCTGCCTCCAGGGACAATTAAACACTAAGTGGCCATCAGGCAGGGTGACACCAGCGCGGGGAATACTCGGGTCACTGCCGGGTACCGATAGCGATAAATCCCTGCCGCTGCAGGAGCCGCCTGAGGGGACATCAGCGTGAGGAAAGGCAGCCCAGGGCTGGGAGGGGGCACGGAATGGGCGCTGCTGCTGCTGCGGGCACGGCCCTGGATCCTGCCAGCCTGGCAGAGCTGGGAGCAGCCCGGGAAACCCAGCGGCTCAGCACCGCCCCTGCCCTGCCCTGCCCCTGCCCCTGCCCCTGCCCCAGTCCCTGTCCCTGCCCCTGCCCCTGGCCCTGCCCTGTCCCTGTCCCTGGCCCTGGCCCTGGCCCTGCTCCGCCCTGCCCCTGCCCCTGCCCCTGTCTCTGCTCCTGTTCCTACCCCTGCCCCTGCTGCTGCTCCTGCCCCTGCCCTGCCCTGCTCCACCCTGTCCCTGCCCCTGTCCTACCCTGTCCCTGTCCCGTTCCTGTCCCTGTCCCTGCCCTGTCCCTGCCCCTTTCACTGCCCCTGCCAGCCCCACAGCTCAGCCACAGTCCTGCAGAGGGGAGCAGAGGCGTGGGGGACCTCCAAACTGAACGTACTCCTTATTTTTAAAAGCTTTGAGGCCCAGGGCCAAATTCAGAGCTGATGCTGTCCACAGCACAAATTTCAGTCTCCCCTTCTCTCCCTCTTTCCCCACGTAGAGGTTATTTTAGGCTAGGAGTTATTTTAACTCGCACCTTTCCTTTGGTGCATAAATTACACTTATTTATATTGCTTTCTGCATCAGCAGCCGGGGGTAAGAAGTGCCCAGGGAGCCTCAGCAAACCTGACAGGCTCTGAATCGTGCCACCTTCACCAACAATGCTGAATTTGCCCTGTGGCATCCCAGGGATGCAAACGTCCTGACTGGAAGGGCCAAGACAGGATACGGATGTGCTCAGCACCCCTGTCCTGCTCTCCAGACTGGTGTGAACGGTCCATGGTGTCCTGGCCAGGCTCAGAAAGCCTCTGGGAGTTTGTCCTGGGTTTGGAGGGGGTAGAGCAGAGCCTGAGAGGCTCTTGCAGGGCTCCTGCCAAGGGAAGCGTGGAGGTGTCACCAAGACTGCTCCATCACAGCAACGTGGGCTCCTCAAACATACCTGGTGGGAAGGGCTCCCAAATACCCCTGTTGGGAAGGGCTCCATGAATATCCCTGCTGGAAAGGGCTTCATTAATAACCCTGCTGGAAAGAGCTCCTCAAATAATCCTGCTGGAAATGGCTCCATGAATACCCTCATGGGAAGGGGAGGGTGAGAGCTGCCAGGGGTGTGAGCCAGGCTGGGACAGCTTTCTGCCACGGGAGGAAGGCTTTAGGTCCAGCAGATGGTTCAAACCATGGCCTTTAACACAGGACTCCTGTTTAAACAAACTGGGAGTTGATTCCCAGCTGACAGCTCCTCCAAAGCCCAGGTGATCTGTGTGCACCTCTAGCAGGAGCAGTTAAAGTGTAGTCAGCTCAGCCTAATTAATGAATTGTGCCCTCAATGTGCATCTTACCTTAAGCTGAAGGTAAAGTCCAGCTCTAAAGGTCTAACCAGGTCGTTCCCAAGCTAAACCCCACAGCTCAGCCTGGTTAAAGCTCTGAGGGTTTGACCCTGGGATCAGGATTTGCAGCCTACGCTGTGTCTGGGCTTGTTGGATTGCGAGTGACAATTCCCAGGCACTGCAGTGGACTCTGCATTGAGCCACATTTACTGCTCCGAGCGCTGCCTCCATCCTCTGCTAAGTGTACCCAAGTTTTAGTGTTTAATATTTAAACATGAAAGTTCTTTTGAGACATTTAAAGCGGAATTATTAACAGCCCCATGTAGAACTGACAGGTTAACAGTGCGACAATTAAAAAGAAAGGTTAAATACATTTTCTTTTCAGACCAACTGCTGTTGCCTAAGACTAATAAATCCACCAGGAGATGGTTTTTAGAGAGTGTGAGTGGCTGTGTGTCAGCTTTTATAGTCTGGAGTTTTTCAGAAATCACCACACTTCTCTTTCCAGGCAGCTACAGGTTTCAGACTATATTTAGCAGATGGGGCTTCTTCCAAAGAGTTGTGTGAATCAAGCTGGAAAAAAAAAATTAGAATATAAAAAAAAGCAAACCTTACCGGCTGTGGGGCTTTAAACATTCAAGCTCACAGTTTGCTTGACTTCTTTAATGTACCATGATCCTCTTTTGTCTCAATGGCTCTGAAAACACAGGGGCTGGAGAGCAGCAGGAATTCTGGCTCTCTGAGGGATCAGTTCAAGTATTGAACTCCTGTTTCTCTTTTGGAAAATTGCTGCCCCCCCTGACTGGCAGGACACGGCCTTGGGAAGAGCCAGGGTGACTTTCTGGGGACAGTGAGGTGCCAGCTGGGACATCCAGGCCATAGAATAGCCCCCAGCCCCTCCTGGGTGTTTGTGAGCAAAGTTCAGCCCTTTCAGAGAGACATTTTCCACCTCTGCTGTGTGCAGTGACATAAACATTCCCTCGGTGTGATTCCCCTGGACTGCACAGAGATGTGTGCCTGCAGGGCCGCAGGACAGGCAGATGAAAGGGTGACCCTGTGACACGCTGAGCAAGGTGGCCCTGGGGGAGCAGGTGACCTGCAGAGGCCCCTGGAGCCCCAGCTGCCCCATGACTCTGTGGAAGGAAGGGCACGAGAAGTTGGGGATAAATCCATCTGTGACTTTGGAGCCTTAGGCCCAAGGACAGCCTGCAGAGCCCAGGCACTGGAATTGCTGCAGGCTGGGGAGGAGGTCTGGCCGTCCCCTTCCCCATTTCCTCCCTACCAGGAGTTCTCTCTTGGCCCCTCTCAGGCCCCACAGGACTGCAGTCCAGCTCAGCATCACCCTTCCTACAATTACATCTCCCTCCCAGCTTCTCTTCCAAGCTCCACGAGTCCCTGCTTGCCAAGGCTCCTGATGGACACTGGTTTGGACCCAAATTTGCCACCATGGTGGGTCATGTGACTTACAAGTAGAGAGGAATATTTACTCACCCTGTGCTTTTAGCATGTTAAAAAACACTGCCTGATGTTTTAAATGAGTTCCTGACAGCAGCACTGGAGGTTCCAGACTATTAGAAGCACATCAGAGGAAGGCATTACAGGATGGCCACAAGCCATGGTTATAATCAACCTGGGCTTGATTTATTAAACTCTATAGCAACCCATATAAATTGATTAGCCATTTATTAAAATGGCTGTTAATCATGGATTATCCCTTTGCACAAATTTAGAAAACTACCTGGGTTATGACCAGCTTGAAAGAGAGAGGGAGAGAAGCCCAGGGTTAAAACTTTGGGGAGAGCACAAGGCTCCCTTCCAGGATCCATCCTCTGAGATTTCCCTCTCCCTGCCCTCCTCCCAGCCATGGAGTGAGTGTGGAGAATGACACAACAGTGCCAGCTCTGCCCACGGGGTCCCAGCAGCGTCCCCATGTCACAGAGGGACACACCCCAGGGTGTGGTCAGCACTCCTGGTCAGCATTCCTGGGGGAGCCACGGTGAGTGGCAGCTCTGCAAGGATCCAAACCATCCCCAGGCATTAAACCACCCTCGGAGCTGCTGATGTTCAGAACCCGGGAGCAGAGGGTCCCCTGGAATGTTCCAATATATATTTGTAAAAGGTCAGTGTGACAGCATTATAGGGGACCTGGGAAAGCTCCACTGCTGCCTCAGCTCTGCCCTATCTGTCACCAGCACACTCTGGTGTCAGCTTTTCCAGCCTCAGCATATCCCACAGCAGCTCCAGCCTGCCCTGATCTTCCCTCTTCCCGCATTCCCCATGGATCCACCACACCAAATGTGACAGGAAGGAATTGCTGTTGTCATCAGAGCAGCTCGTTCCATCCTTCCAGCGAGGCTGTAATGAGCACCGGGGCTGCCAGAGCTGCAATCTCCCTCTGAGGAGCGCACGTGGAGTCAGTTCCACGGTGTCTGTAACTCACGGCGTGCAGGGAGCAGGCAGGTCCGTCCTGCAGGGCCCCAGGGGAGCAGGGGGGCATTCAGGAACACCTTGGCCCTGCAGTGGTGCCTTGGGCATCCTCAAACGGCAGCTGGAGCTCCAGAGCGGAGCTACCCTGTGTGCAGGGGTTCAGGGCACCTGGAGAGCCAGGCTAGTTTGGAACACAGACAGCTCCTGGGATGCTTTGGTTCAACAGAAGCCAGCACCTGCAGAGAGGAGTTTTCCCATCCTAAGGCAACAGAATTATTGGATGGCTGAGTTGGGAGGGACCTTAAAGCCCATCCTGTTCCAGACCTGCCGTGGGAAGGGACACTTCCCACAGGCCCAGAGCTCTCCAAGCCCCAATGTCCAACAAGGATGTTGTTCCTCAGTATTCCCTGTGGTTCTCACCCAGCCAGTTTATGGCAAACAGAGCCTTGAGAACAGTCTGGGGAAGATCTGATGATCCCTGTGCTGGCATCAGTGCAATTCCAGCTGCCCTGAGCTGGCAGGAGCAGGACAAGGGATGTTTCCCTGGGGTTTCTTTGCCAGGGTGTGCAGAGCAGAGCTGACACAGACCCACAGGGCTCCCAGTGACTTAACTAAAGTCACTCTGCAAACAAATCACCCTGGAGGGAGGAATGGGGTGAATCCCAGGTGGAACAGCACTGCCCTGCAGTGGGGCTTGTTTCTTTAGAGATACCACAATTTCCAGCCTGGGATCTGAAGCATTCCCATGAAATCCCTTCTGACACTGGATTTTATGGCAGCTTTCTCACCTCAGAGCTCTGGTGGCTTTGCCAGGCAATCAGGCAGAGATGCAGCAGCATCTCCCACCCCCAGCTGCTCTGGGCTCAGCTGTGTGACCCCACTGTCCCCAGCAATGCCCGGAGCTTTCGCTGCGGTGGGTGGGAGGGTGGGAGGCTGGAAGGGATTGGTATAGCTGGAAGGGATTGGTGCAGCTGGAAGGTCTTTGCCCATCATTCAGCTGAGAGCAGGGAAGAGGGTAAACAAAACACATTCCAATTCCAAAATTCCAGTTTGTCCCTGTGGCCACACATGGCAAGGCTTGGCTGCTGTCGGGCGCCTCAGGAGATTTGTCCATGCGGGGACTCTCTGAAAAATGAATCTGAATTAAGCAAAAGCCGAAATTTCCAGTGGATTTGCTAAACTGTATTAAGCCCCAGTGTGAGTTATGCTAAATGAAATGGAGACGATGTTAATTTTAAGAAGGCTCCTGTGCATGTTTGAGGAACATGTAATCATCATGGATATCTCCCTGGAGGAAAACCAGGGGGAGAAGCTCGGGAGCTGGGGGGATACTGGTGCCTGCTGCTCGTTCCAAAATGTGGGAGAGGGATGTGGCTTTCCCACCCCAAAAAGCTTGAGGGAGGCAGAAGGGACAGTGGCTATGGACACTGAGCCATGCTGCGGTTCAGGGCTGGATTAAGGAGGGGTCTCTCTGGACCCCCCAAAGCTGAGCCCCCCAGCCTCGCCCCAGCACAGCTCCATCACAGCCTCTGAGGAACAGCAATGCAGAGGATTTGCCCTAAGAACTCCCTTCCCCAGTCCTAATCCATGTCACTTTAAGTACAGCAGAGAACCAGATCTGACAGCTGGTTGGGTTTACCCCGGCACTGAAATCTCCATGTGAAATACTCCTGGCTTTTAAGCCCTGCTCATGCCCCAAAGTGAGAGCAGCATTAACTCCCCGAGTGCAGCAAACAACCTGACTGACACAAATGCACTTATGTGGGGAAGAGGAACAAGCTGTGCTACCAGGAACGGCTTTATACCTCCAACTAAATCCATTCTTGCCTTTGTGCTGATACAACTAATCAGCAGTTAATATGCAGTCCCATCAGCACACGGAATAACAAAGCCCTGTTTCCCCAAGATCTGCATTTCATGCTTGATTGCGAGCTCCGATCAAATCCTTTCCTGCCGTTCCAATGGGTTTTGCTAAATTCTCTCCCCTGGTGTGGAGTCTTTGATAACTGGTGAGGTAGAAGCCCACGCACTGGCCTGTTGTTCAGACAAGAAATGCTGATTGGAAGCATTTATGGGGTTTCTCTCTTCAACCTGACCAGTGTTTTCACAGTGTGGATAAAACCTTAATTGTATGTGAGACTGCTTTCCTCCCCCATCAAAATCTGCTTGAAACTGCCAATGGCTTCAAAAATTATTAAGGTCAGAATAAACATGCAGGAACACTCACGCATTCATTCCATCATCATATAAGCTTAATTTCCTTAGGCAAGCAGGCTAAAAATATCCCCTGTGCCCAGAAGTGGTAATTACACCGGCATAAAACTCCGTAGGGTCGAGCTGGTTCTCGCCACGGTTTGAAGTGGTGCCCTGACACAGCACACCCCAGCCATCCCCTGCCCACCCCACACACCTCCCACAGCCACTGCAGCTCCCACCCAGCATGGGGAAAACACTGGATTCTGAATTCCCCCTGGCACGGAGCAGAATCCCAGTGCCCTGTGCCAGGATGGGCAGGGCTGGCCAAGCCTGGCAGCGGCTGGGGAAGGTGTCCTCTTGGATCATGTCCTCATCCCCCGGGACAAAACGCTCCTGTCAGGCTGGGTTTGGGAAGCCAAGTGCTGTAATGGTGACAGACAGCTCCAGATCATCCCCTGCGGAGCCTCATCCCAGAGCTGGCACTCCCCAGCGGGCCGGGAGGGTTCTGAGGGGCTGGCACAGAGCACACCCAGCAGTGAGGTGGGGGCAGCTGGAGCGGGGCTGGCCCCGTGCCCCAGCCCTCCTGCTGCCCTCACACTCACAGGGCAGGGCCTCTCTGTCCAAAGGAATACAATTCCCACCAAAGCTCCAGATTCAACTGGCCTCTCTTTTCAGGGAGAGAAAAATCCTGTGGCAGTTACACCTGCACTCATGTGACCGCTTGAAAACACACTTGATGGCCACAGGCACAGTCCCAAGTGTCCCTCTTCCCAATAATTCATACACAAGCCAGGAATTATAATTATTCCTAAAATTATTTTTAACCAAAATAAGACCTGTCACTTCTAGAGTGTTCAGGCTGCCCTGTGGCAGGGGCAGCAAGGGGGGCTCACAAGGGGAGTGACGACACCACTTCCCACACCCAGCTCCAGACAGAAGATTGGCTTGGCCCAGTGGCCCCGTGAGGTATCGGGAGCCCATCTCCTGTTGACTGAGTCAGTTCTTTCCCTGCAGGGCTTTGTGTGGATGGTCTCTCAGGACCGAGTCCTTCCTGCCAGGTACAAGTGACCCTTCTCCAGGTCCTGGAGTGGTAAATTCTCCACCAGGGGCCAAAGCACATTTCCCATTTGAAGCTCTCCACACAGGTAACTGGGTTGGCTGTTTGATGCCATTTCCTCTTAGACAGTCCAACAAAGAGTGATTAACCCTTCAGGAGGAGCCACTCTCCCTTAGCCTCTCACTCCTGGGCCCTGCCATTTAAACGCACCAATTGCAGGAGGAACTTTTCCAGTTGCCTGGAGAAAACAGCTGTGGGATTATTTTCTTTTAGCAGGGCATTTTCACCATTCAAATAAGGCAGATCATTAAAAAAATAAACACAGATCTGCCACGTAGCTGAGGCTGAAATTAAAATTGGACAGGTTGATTATAACCTGTCATAGCCACAAGCCAATTAAATTCCTTCAGCAGGGCATGGAGGGACCTGAATGTCCCTGAGAGGAGTTCCAAGGCCTCTCATCCGAGCTGCAAACTTTGATCAGCTGCTGCTGAGTTTGCTGAGCCCCAGCAGCAGCAGGCAGGCTCATTTCTGAGCTGCTGGAGCTGCCAGGGAGGGTCAGCACGGCTGATGGGCCGCATCAGGCTGGACACAGCCCTGGGGGAGCTCCCTCCGTGCCAGGGATGCTCCCTGAGCTCAGCTTTCACCTCCTCTGCATCTCTTGAGCTCTGCAGTTCAGTGCCTTGGGGGGAACCTGGGCTGTGGCTGAAAACCCACCCTGAAGGAAAAGCTTCCCTAAGCCTCACAGGGAACTATTTAAGGAAGATAAAGCTCCAACTCTGATCTACTCCTAGGGAATTTCCATAAATTGTGTTATTTTGGAATCTTTTCCTCTGAGAATGAAGGCTAGGATGGGTCCTCTGGTTTCATCTTTTGCCTGGCAAGGGATTTTTTGCAAATCAGCTTTTCGATAGCTGGATCAGTTTGTGTGAATTCACAGTTTATTGCAAAGGAGGATCCTTGGATTTGTGTGTGCAGTGTGGGCAGCGTGTTAAATTCCGAAAAAGCTGGAAGTTGGACCCATCTCAAGGAACCTCAGACTAGCAAAGCCCTGCACACTCCAGATCCTCTTTAGACAGGCAGCTCTTTCCATCCCAAAGTGAATTAAATCCCAAATTTAATTCCATGGTGTCATGGTTTGACCCTAGCACAATGCCAGGGCCTCCATGAAGAGTATATTTCTAAAAGGGTTGCTGTGAGATGTTACCCGGGAACAGAACAAAACAGGCTCCCATTCGGGGATGGAGGGAAAAACACAACATTTTATTAATAACAATATCCATAAAGGAACACACACACACAGAGCAAAGAATAAAAACCTTCCAAATACATTCCTCCTCCCCCCTCCCTTTTCTCCACAGAATGAGATAACACCATAGATTCCCACCTTTCAGGTAATCAGCTTTCAGTCCATCATCATCTTTTCAAATAATCCACCCTCAAATCCATTGGGGAGAGAGAAGTCCTCCCTTGCACCATAGGCTTCCCCCCCATGTCCAGTGCTCTCACCACTGGACACAGGCCAGGACTGCTTTTAGGGTATCTTGTTTAAGGATGCTTTACCCAGTTCCAAAAGCAGCAGTCTCTCAACTTTGGGACACCAGTCCCCCCCCAAATTTACCCCCTGGGGCCGAGGGGCTCGTGAGCAGAGATCTTCCCCTCCACGGAGACAGAGGGCATCCCACACCCTCCTCAGCCGTCTCTGTTCACTCCACTGCTTCACTCTTGGCTCCAAAGTATTGTCTCCCCCTAAATACAGTCTCCAGGTATGGGTCTGTCCATGGCCATACAAGAAAGAGTCCCGCTCAAGGCCACTCCATCATCTCTTCCCACCTAGGATTCTTCTCATCTCTTCCAGTTTTCCTCACACGCAGTCCATCATCTCTCTCTCCTCATTCTGATTCAGGAGGAGCAGTATTTGCAAGGTTTCTATTACTCTACCAAGGGGTTAAAAACTTCGCCTCTGCCTGTCCAGGACTCCCACAGCTGCCGGGCACCTTCTCTCGCCACCTCCCCCGCTTCTGGCCGGCTGAGCCGCCAGCACAATCTCTGTCCCTCTCTCCGGGGGGAGGGGGGGGGGGGGTGCTGCCCAGACATCTCAAATCTCGTCAACCCCTGCATGTTCTCCTCCACCTCTGCAGCTTTTGGGGCTCCCGGCCTCCTCCCTGTCATGGCCTCCCCCTCCCCCACCCAGACACAGCTGGGCAGGGGAGAGGCCAGACTCTACTCACCAACGCCGGATTCCCAAAGAGGAAGTTCTCTGGGAATCTCCTGCTTTTAACCCCCGTGTGTTCTCAGAGGCGTATCCAGACCCTTAGTGGCCACATCAAATGCCAATTTTGAATTTGGCCACTGATTGGCCGGACTTAGACTTTTCTAGAAACACATTTCCGGCCAAACCACGACACATGGCCACCACATCTCACAACGGTGACCTCTACAAGAGCCCTCAGAACCCAAAACTCCTCCTCCTGCCAGTCAGGAGTGGCTCTGCAGCCCCAGTCCCTCCATTTGTGATCTCCTGGAAGCACTGTGGGTCCAGGAGGGTTCCCTTGCTCCTTTCCCAGCATCCCTCATGTTCTCCTCTCAATGTTTGGGAGCAATAATAGATGTGCAGAATACAAGAACTAATTAGAGTGTCTCCTGCTTTCTGAAAGGAAGCAGAAACCACAGCAAATGACATTCCAGCAAAAATGGGGTCAGCTCAGATTAAACTCCCTTCCCATTTATCTTCGGTCTTTAGCATTAAATTTACCATACGTATTAGAAACAAATTTTAATTTTCCACAGCATTGGGCAATATCTTCTCCTTAAAGCCTGGCAGAACATTCATTAGCATCCTCTCCCTCCAGTTCAGTGTGACTGTCTCCTCATTTGCACATAAATGTGGACTTTGCTGTCTGCACAAACTTGTCTGAGTGACACCAAAGTTCTGTATCAATACTCAGCTCACACCTCCCCACACATTCCTGTGCCTGCCCTCCATTCTGATCTGGCTTGAAATAATTCCCAAAAGCTCTGGGAAGAAGATGCTGCTGGAAACACCAGGATGGAGAGATAGAAGTGAATGTATCAGTTGGACTTCCTGCCTAATTAAAGCAGATTTCCCACCTTAAAGTCAGGCTTTAGAGTTAAGCCCATGGCATGAAAATGTATTTCCAGAGGGCAATTTATCCCTCTGGGCAGCTGCTGGGAGCAGGAGGGGCAGCCAGTGGTGAGGATCTGTGAGGAGCCAACAGGGCTGAAGAGCCTGCTCCTTCCCAACCTGCCCCGAGGCGCCTCTGAGCCACAGACCCCAAAAGTCCTGGGAGTAACCCCAAGTCTCATCCCCATGGGTGTCGGGGGCATTCCTCTTACCCAGCTTCAGGTGGTTTTAAGGCAGAGGACAGCCCTACCTCCATGGCCAGGGGGCACACAGACATTCCCAGGATGTCATTCCTGAGGGTTGCTTTATGGATGATCCCTCAAGCTCTGCTTCCTCTCCAAGCAGAGGACTCTCATCTCCTGTGGCACACTGATGCAGGATGAATTTCATGCCCATCCCCCCACAGACTACTGCATTTTTAATAAATAAACACTGCCCTGTGTATCCTGCACCTGGAGGAGGGGATTTGAGCTGTAGAGAGGCACTCCTGTCTGCAGCAGAGATAATGGCACTTCCCTGTGCCCAGCCCCACAAGGGCAGGACCCCACAGAGGGCAGAGGATGCCGTGGAAATCAGGGAATCAGGGAATCAGGAAATCAGGAGCCATCTCAGCTCGCTGAGAGATAAGGGGCTACAAAGCTCTGATGACATTTCAGCTGCCAGTGCCTGGCCCCGTGGGCAGAGCCAGCTGTGTGAGGTGAGAGCTGCCCCGGAGCAGGGAGCTCCTGGCTCTGGGTCCCCTCACAGGCGTTTGTTCCTCTGCTGTGGTGCCACCACAGGTGACAACCCCACAGCATGAGGGGACAGCTGTGACACCAAGAGGGGCTGTCCCCAGAGGCTCCAACAGCCTGACATTTACCATGCATTGACCCTCTCAACAGCATCCAAATGTTCCTGCCTCCATCAGGGCAAACAGGAAAACAGCAGCAGGTTCTTACCTGGAGCTGCCAGGGTGTGAAGTCTTTCCCAGTGGGTCACAACAATCTCCAGCAGCAGCAGGGACCTGCCTGGGTGGGATAAAACTCAATGTCAGCAGCTCTGATCCTAATTTCTCTCCCAAGCCTCCTGCATATGAGTAAAGAGTGAGAAGAGGTCTCAGTATTGGGATTCTTCACTTGTAGGAGCAAGGCTGGAACACAGAGGAATTATTAGAGGGCTCAATGATGCTGCAGATATGGGGAGAGAAGAGCTGGGGAGGAGATGGGGGATAGGAGATAGATGAGATAAGCAGCCCTGTGCAGAGCTGATGGATAGAGAGGGACTGTGGTTGCCTTTCCTACCTCACTCTTTTAAATATTGATCTGGAAGAGTTCTTGGATCCGTATCAGTGAGCTCTGATTTATGCTCCCAACTCTGGCTGCCTGTGCTCTTTTCCCAGTGGAAAATCAAAGGCCTTGTACCTACAAATTCCCATTTTCCACTTGGCCAGAGCTCTGCAAAGGGGGAGCCCCGCTGCCTGCAGCTGTGCACAGATGTGCAGGGGCTGGACCCCGCAGGATGTGGGATGGTGCCATGGCACAGCAGTGGGGACAGGCACAGAGTGTTCCTGAGATCCCAAAAGGAACATTTTTACAGTTTTCTGCACCCACTGCCTTTTGATGTGTCTCCGGTTCAATCCCAGCAATGTCTAACAGCCCTGATGTGCCTTTGAACCTGAGGAATTGGGCTTTTCTCACCATTCCAAGCCAGGTTTACAAAAGCAGCACAGCCAGGGCACTCCAGGCACCAGGCATCCTGTCTGAGGGGCTGCCAGGGAGCAGCAAAAGCACACACAGCAAAGCAGGTCACAAGTCACCTGTGCTGGAAATAAATGTGCCTGCTGCTCTGAGCACTGCCTTCCCCTCTCCGTGCTCCCAGTGCTTCCCTGGGCTGAGATGCTTTCATATCTGCAGGGAGGGGATGGGAGAACAAAACTGTTCCCTGAAGATAAAGAGTGCAAGCGTCTACTTTATTTTCTGCTTTCCACATCAATGAGGAGAAGTTCTCCTCCAGGGACAGGCAGCAACATGCTCCACTCCACCCCTCCCCAGTCAGCAGCACAAAGCAGCCCTGGACGTGGAGCTGCGAAGCTCCAGGAAGATCAGAGCCGGGGCAGGAGGGGAAGCAGGGCCAGGGCAGAGCCCGAGGCCATGGACAGGAGTTACACCAAGGTCAGGCCTTGAAGTTGTGGCTACAAAAGCAAACGGAGGCGGAGCAGCTCTGTTAAGATCCCCCAAAAGAAAAAGAAAAAAAAAAAAAAAAAAAAAAAAAAAAAAACAGGGAAAAGAAAAGAAGATGGCACAAAAATCCAGGCAGAAGCTGTCACATGAGAGAAAGCTTCTTTTTAAGCCAAAGATAAATAATATATAAATAAGGCTTTCTGCTTCTTGAAGATATTAGAGTTGATCAGAAGCTCAAATACCTCAAGGAAATGAGCTTTGTTCACTTGATTTCTTCCTCTGACTGCTCCTTTTATCCCTGTTTTCCCCTTTTACACCAGCTCTCAGTGTGCTGTGACATTGTGCCCTTCTGAACAAAAAGCTCCCACTCCAGCTGGGCCAGCACTGACTCAGCTGTTGCTCAGACTTCTCCTAAGCCACAGTTTAGGAGACAAAATCTTCAATTTCCCTTCAATTCTGGGACCACAAAATGTCAGGGAGCAGGGTGAGGGTGTGACAGGCGCAGCAAGGTCCTTCAGGGACTCTGTCACCTCCAGGGACAAAGGTGAAGATCAATCCCCCGGAGCTGCTGCAGGGCTGGAGCCCCTCTGGAGCCAGGCTGGGAGAGCTGGGGGGGCTCCCCTGCAGAGGAGAAGGCTCCAGGGAGAGCTCAGAGCCCTGGCAGAGCCTGAAGGGGCTCCAGGAGAGCTGCAGAGGGACTGGGGACAAGGACAAAACTGGTAGCTGTCTCTATTTTTCTGCAAGAGTCACTTTAGGCTTCACAGCCTCCCCCTGGTCTCCTTTTGCCCCCCAGTTGCTGCTTTTCAGCAGGATGAGGCTCAAAGCTCGTGACACACCATGAACAGCCTCGTGCTAAATGCCAGGAAATTCTGCAGCAAAAGCAGGCAATCACTCTGGGCAGCTTAATCTTTGACTGCTTAAATTAAGATCTTTTACAAGGGCTTTATTTTCAAGGAAAGAGTGATCAGCTTGTCCTGAAAATGAGATTCTTTTAAAGTGTTTCATCTGCATTACCCGCGTTTGACAAGTCTGACATGATGGAAGCCCTGGTGGAGGATGTACTTAGAGAGCTTGGTGTAAATTCCAGGCAGGGAATGGATCTGCAGCCTACTCCAAGTCAATTACTGCCAATGCCCCACCTCTGCTGCTTCCCACCAGCAAATAAATCCTGAATTTTTTGCTATGTTCCCATCCCTGCGTTTTTCTTTGCAATTAAGTGCTGCTTTATTTCATGGCTGTGCCTGTGCCTTTGTGCGAAATACATCATCCCAAAGCAGGAGTGAGGTTTCACTACGTCCCTGGGAGCCACCAACCAGCCCAGGAGCTCTCACACCAGTCAGACCAGTATGGCATCACCCGGGGTTCATTAACCATGAAAGCAGTGGCTCCCCATTCTACCCAGGGCAGGGGAAATTCGGCATTTTTGTGTTCAGTAAGGAAGTGACAAAACCAGCAGTGGTGCCCTTGGTGAATAGCAGTGTGGACACCCCAGAGATCCCCTGGGAGACCAGCCAGGTGGGACATGCAAGGCGCGAGAATTTTGCATATTCCAATTTGTTCTGCCCTTTTCCTCTGCTCAGCAAGGGAGAGAGGCTCGGAGTGTGGAATGGGAAAGAAAAATCAGGTGGCAACAGGGCCTTTCCTGGTGGGCACTGCTGTGCTGGATGGGGCTCCCCTGTCCCAGCAGCAATGGCAGTGCCTGTCACCAGCTATGAAACCAAAGGAATGGGCACTGGGGGTTCCACCATCTTTCACATTCAGGCAGTTGGCTCCCATTTAAATAATGACAATCTTTATTTTTAGCTTGATTTGGGCTGGGCTCCCTTGTATTTCATTCTAGCACAGAGATGCAGGGCCAGGGCTCGGAGTAACCTGGTCTACAGGAAGTTCCCTACCCATGGCAGGGTTGGAATGAGATGGGATTTAAGGGCCCTTCAACCCAAATAATTCCATGATTCTCTGACCTTCTTGGGCTAAGCTTAAGCACAGGGACACTGATTCCTTGGGAGGAGAACTGGGACTGCTCCTAGACAATCACAACCAGGCCCCTCTCTGCACCCTGGTTCCATGAATTATCCGTGTCCTTTTTTCCTTCTCTTTTCTTGCTCTTTTCCTCCTGTACTAAATGAAAGCTGCGACAACAAGCTCAGACTGTTGGTAACATTAATCACACTTGGGTGGGGGGTAGAGCTCCTTTGTCACACAGCATTTGACACAAATCCTGGCACTCCAAACCTCAAAGTATCCTCAGGAAAGACTGATCCGAGGGGGAATGGAAAAGGATGGTGAAGAAGAGAGGTGGACATGGAGATAGAAGGGGGAGGAAGGAACAAGTCAAGAAGCCCAAATTTTTGTGTTTCTGCCAGTCCCACCAGGTTCTGCCAGTCCCACCATGCAGCCAAGTTGTTGCCATGCTGGTGGGCTTTCCCAACTTGCTCCTGGCCTCCAGGAAGCCCATCCAGGTGCAGAGTGCCCAGCCCTGAGCCCAGGCACGGTGAGGGCCATGAGGAACCTTGCCCTGAGCAGAAGTGGAGAATTGCAGGGGATTAGTGGGGGTGGAGAGGGTGACAGGAGCATGGTGGGAGCGGAGCACTGCCTGACCCTGCTCCCTAGGGACAGCGTGGGAAGGGGAGTCCATCATTCCAGCCTGATGGAGCACCATCAGCTCTCCTCCCCATGAGGCACTAAACAGGAAGAACATTTATCCTGCTCGGAGTGCCAGCCACACGTGGGACAGCTCTTTGCACACAGACATCACTGTGCTGGGCTGGGATGGAGCTGGCAGCCCCAGGAACGCGGGGAACGCAGGGCAGGAGGCAGCAAAGTGGGAAAACACAGCTGGGAGAGACAGGCAGGACTGGGGCACAAGGGCAGAGTCACCAAAGCAGCACCAGGGGCTTTGGGCTGTGTCCTGGACTCATGGTGTCTGTGTTTAGCAAAAATCCAGCAATGGAGCAGTCACCCTGCAGGGCTGAAGAGAATTTTAAATGCAGCAATCAGAGATATCCACAGACTCTGCTTTTCCATATAATTTTCTGAATTTGGCCTGTTACTTGATGTGGGCTGTGCAACACCTGTGGATGACAGCTCTTAATAGCAGCCTTCTCATGCTTCCTTCGGGATCTTGGGATGAGGAGAGGGAATGTCCCATCCACCTGCAGTGCTGCTGGAGATGGATGGAATACAGCTCCATGTGAACTCACAGCAGCTGGAAAACATCCCCCTCCAACACAGGCTGCCACTCAAAATAAGGTTTAAATACCTTATTTGCAAATACAAAGAACAGGAAGAAAAAACTCCCAGCTGGAGGGAAGCAGCTACTGGATAAGAGAAGATGTGTGTCCATTCTGACAATTCCTGCAGGGAAACAATTGTTTTAATGAAATAAATCAGAGAAACGCAGAATGAGCTGGGTTGAAAGAGCTCTTTGCAGAGTCACAGAGCCTCCTCACAAACCCAGCAGGTTTTTACAAGTCCATTCCTGCAGGAAACACTTCAAACCTCTGGCACCTCTCCCTTGTCAGCATCCTGCCCTGGGCTGGGGGCAAAGTCTGACACCAGCAGAAAGTGTGCATCCCATTTCCTCAGCATTCTGGAGAGGGAGGGAGGGATGAGGGAATCGTGCCTGGTGGCCCAGGGAGGAGCTTGTGGGAAGACAGCAGTTTTCACACAAACCCGCAGGGGGTTTATTTGCCTCCTCTGAAATCCAGTGTGTAATTAACTGATCTTTGATAACATTTGCCTTGTCAGGATAGAATTCAGATTTTATCTTGTCTGACAGCAGCATTTATGGTGTTAATGCTGGGAAAGAAAGGGAGACGCTGTAATTGTGGAAACCCTATTTAATTTGAGGATTCTGTTATCTTGTCACCAGGGCTGAGATTTCACTAATAGATTCTGACTCTGGCAAAATTATATGCTCAAATAGATGGGATTTTAACAGACAAGATCCCATTGATATTTCTGTGAAGATACAGTGGCTGCACTGAGTGTTTAGAGTCGTGGTTTTGCTTTGGGAAATTGTGGGAGGAAAAGGGTCAGAGCAGAGCTGGATCATCCTGGGGTGGGAGCAGAGGGTCCCCAAAGCAGGCAGGACACAGAACCCCTCCTTTGGAAAAAGCTCCAAAGCACCAGCTGTGCCTTGGTCATCCCAGTGAAAGTCCCCACCCTGGGGTGACCAGAGCAGGAAGGACGGGCCCTGGTGTGCTCCAGGCTGGGTCCATAAACAAAGGTGTTTCCCTGGAAGGACAAATACCCACGGAATTTTCAACACCCTTCCCAGCTAATGGGCAATCAATTATTTCTATTTATGGCAAAATCATAAACTCCAGACTCCAGGAACCCGCTGCATCTCCATCAAGATTATTGATTATCTTGCAGCTTGCTAACAACTGTTCCTGGGAGATCCCCTCCCTTCAGCCCAACCTGAGTCCAGCACAAACCCTGCCCAAACCCATCACCCGTGCAGGGTGGGTGTGCATGTGAATGCGCAAGGCTTTGGAAGACTCTGCTTGCACTTGAAGACTATTTGCCTGGAAACCCAAGAGGTGCTAAAGCCCGCTATCAGGGAGGAGCAAGGAGCAGATGTGTGCTCCACAGCACGGCAGCACTCGGCTCCAATAGCGTAATCCAGCCGTGCTGTATTTACCCAGGGCTTTTATCTGCCTCGCTGCTTTTCCCCCGTTCCTCTGTGTAAGATAACAGCAACACTAAAAAAAAAAAAAAAAAAGTCACAAATAGCCTTGTTAGTAGATATTGGAGGGGTTTTATCACTTTTACTTATTTATTTATTTACTTATAGCTGATTAATTCTTATCGGTGATGCCAGCTGTCAGCTAGACAAATGTGACACCCCATTAACACCTGATTCCCTGGGAATGCTGCACGGATGAGCGATGTTGTTTTGGTGAGGCACCCGCAGGCTTTGGCACAGGGCCCTGAGGTCCGGGATATCTTCCTTCCCCAGGAGCATCCCAGAGCAGGGGCGCCGAGGGAGCGGCCCTCCCTTCCCTTCCCTTCCCTTCCCTTCCCTTCCCTTCCCTTCCCTTCCCTTCCCTTCCCTTCCCTTCCCTTCCCTTCCCTTCCCTTCCCTTCCCTTCCCTTCCCTTCCCTTCCCTTCCCTTCCCTTCCCTTCCCTTCCCTTCCCTTCCCTTCCCTTCCCTTCCCTTCCCTTCCCTTCCCTCTCTCCCTGCGTCCCCTTCCCTCCCTCCCTCCCTCCCTCCCTCCCTCCCTCCCTCCCTCCCTTCCCTCCCTCCCTCCCTCCCTCCCTCCCTCCCTCCCTCCCTGCCTGCCTCCCCTGTTTTCCCTCGGGATGTGAGAGCAGCGTGTGCTGTCTGCTCATCCTGTGGGGGATTTGTGCCTCCTGGAGAGAGTTTTAAATAGCCGTGGGCTCTGCAGTTATTTCCTTTACTGCTCTGAGGAAATGGGGTTCGGGGTGGGACCCGAATCGGGCTCGGCAGCCAGAGCTGGTGAAGGAAGGAGCAGTGACAGCACAGAGAGCTCGGGCAAGAGGAGCTCCCATTTCCCTTGGAAACACATCAACAGTGTGTCACAACATCCTGCTCAAAACACATAAAACATCGACTGAAAGCCAAGAAGCTTTTGTTTTCCTGATGAAATATTGAAATTTGCAGCAGGAAGCAGGCAGAACTCATTCGGGGAAAAAAAGATAAAAATCATTCTGCCAAAAGCTTAACAAATTCCATCCTTGGTAGGGAAACCTCCTGACCACACTCCCCTCTCCAGTCAGAATCCTAAAATAGTTTGGGAAGGGACATTAAAGACCATCTTACTGCAACACAAGGACACCTTCCACTGTCCCAGGCTGCTCCAAGCCCCATCCAGCCTGGCCTGGGACACTTCCAGGGGTCCAGGGGCAGCCACAGCTTCATAACTTCTCCTCAGTGCAAGTTCTAAACTTTCACTGGCCCATGTCCCCAAGTGCCACAAGCCTTGTAAACCCCTCTAGGGATGGTGACTGCACCACTGCCCTGGGCAGCTGTGTCAGAGCTTGACAACCCCTTCCCATGAGGAAATGTCTCCAAAAATCCAGTCTAAACCTCCCCTGGTGCTTTCTGGGGACGTTTTTTCTCATCCCATCACTTCTTACTAGGGAATAAAATCCTTTCCTTGGGGAAGAAAAGGCTGTTTGTTAAGAGAGTTCCTTCTAATTCCAGTGAGACAAAAATTAAACTCCAGAAAGTTCTGTTTTGCTCCATCTTGTTTGCTTTCTACCAGTTCTGTCTCTAATGGAGTTATTGGAATACTTTTGAAAGCACAGAGTCTTATCTTAACTTCTGCTCTCTTTTTGGAGATGATTTAGTGCAGCTCTCTTATCTGGACAGAATTAAAGGTCTTAGAAGGTGTTTGTACCCTGCTATCCCTCCTCCTCAGCCCTCCAAAAATACTACAGACTTTAAATAAGTATAATTAAAGAATTAAGAAAAAAGAAAAGAGGTGATGGTAAAATATTGTTCTGTTGTGAAGGGGTGTCAGAAATCAAACAAACCTTCCACGGGTGGCTGGCAGAGCAATGAGGAAGGAAACCAGAGCTGCTCATGGGGCAGATCTTCAGGGAAGTCTGTGAAACCCTGCACTGCAGACTGGCTCTGCTTGGTTTGTGCTCGGCTCTGTCTCACTGGCTGGGGGGGGAAGAGGCTTTGCCCCATGCATGAGCTCTCTTAGCTGGGCTCTTTTGTCCCCAGAACCTTCCACGGGGACACCTCTGTTTGGGACCTCTCCATGGAGGGCTTTTTGCTGTGTGGCTCAGGGATAAACCTGACAGTCAGGCTGAGTTTAGGATCTGAGCCTCCTCCCGTTGGTGTTTTTGTGCCTTATCTGATGGGTCAGCTCTGTTACTGCAGAGACTGGAGCTGCTCCTGCCCCCACCACTCCCAGCTCTGCAGGAACACTGGATTTGTGGAGCCAGAGGACCCTGTGCTCCCTACTCAGCCCTCACCTGCAGGGCAGCTCAGGCACTTCTCTCTCCACTCCTTCCAGTTCCACTGGGACAAAAACTGCTTGTGCCAGGCCTGATGCCCTCCTGGCTCCAGGGAGAGCCCTGAGCCCTGTGAGGGGTGTGGAGCACAAATCCCTCGAGGAGCTCATGGGTTACTGCTCTCTCCCTTGAACACTGGGGAGCTGGGCTCAGCTTGCAGCAGAACAGATTTTGTGTGAATTGGGGCTTTGTTTCCCACGTCAGGAATGCTCTCAGTCTGCCCCCTGCTCCTCTTGGAACAGCAGAGCCAGGACTAGAAGTAAAGGTTTTGTCCTCCAGGTGGAAAAGCAACCAAGAGTTGGCAAACCACGCATTGGCAAACATTTACTGGATGAGATTTAGGGAGAGTGGCTGAGTGTGAGCATCCTGCACAACAGGTATTCACTGCTCCACCCCAAATCCTCACACAGCCCTACAGGAACCCACTGCTCCACCCCAAATCCATGCACAGCCCTACAGGAACCCACTGCTCCACCCTAATCCTCACACAGCCCTACAGGTACCCACTGCTCCACCCCAAATCCTCACATAGCCCTACAGGAACCCACTGCTCCACCCCAAATCCTCACACAGCCCTACAGGAACCCACTGCTCCACCCTAATCCTCACACAGCCCTACAGGAACCCACTGCTCCACCCTAATCCTCACACAGCCCTACAGGAACCCACTGCTCCACCCTAATCCATGCACAGCCCTACAGGTACCCACTGCTCCACCCTAATCCATGCACAGCCCAACAGGTACCCACTGATCCACCCCAAATCCCCATCCTTTTCGTCTGCTCTCCCTTCCCTCATAGCTCCTTGCTGGGAGCACCATTTTTGTAGAACACAGAGAGTTGTGGCCCCTGGCAGAGGAGTCAGCCCGCTGTGTAACAAATGCTGCTGCAGAGGGCTGGTGGCTGAGGAGGGTTTCACCTTGAGGGTGGCCCGGGCAGCCGGAGCATCGCTGCGGGGCGAGAGGAGCTCAGCTCCGGCTGCTCCAGGGGTGGTTAGTGGGGCACTGGAGCGGGCAGTGCTTGGGGCAATCAGTGAAATCGTTCAGTCCTAGCACCAGGAAGAGGGCAGAGGGAAGGGCTGATGTGAGATTTGGAAAGAAATGAGGATTTAATGAGGTGCAAAGAGGCCACAAGGGAGGTTTTTGCTCTAATGGGGAGAACGTGAGGTGGGAGAAGGGGCCGGGACCCGGCACAGCCCAGGGGGTGCGAGGGGAGATTTGAAGCAGAGCAGAAATGCTGGAGGTGCCTCTGGAGCACTGCACGGGAGCAGAGCTCCGGAGGAGTGAAAGAAAGGGGGAAAAAGGCCACATCGAGAGCAAGCAGAACCCATTGCATTAATGGGATCAAATCTGCTTCTGCTCGGGATGACTGAGCAAGGCTCCTGTGCAGATGGTGAATTATTGGGTTTTTAAAGAACACATCTTCCCAGGCACACAAAACCAGGGACAAAAGTTTGAAGCTATTTCCTTGAAGAGTCCCAGCGATCTGAGTGATGATGAAAAGATGAAGGGCACAAGTCCAGGTGGTAAATCAGTCCGGAGAGTGCAGCCCAGTGCTGCAGCCCTGCCCTCCCTTTCCCTCATTAAGCACTTTTATAGCCCAGGCTGGGGGCAGGTGAATTTACATTTAAACTTTCCTTCCCCCTCTGTGGTGGCACTTTCTGCCTTCTGCTTTTTTTGAATCAGGAGATGCAGAATTCCAAAGGAAAATAAAATAAAATGTCATCTTTTTTATTTAATATTTAACTGCTGCTTAGACTCCTCCAAGAAAAGACCCTGATATTACTATTTGGATTGAATTACGATGGCTCCGCCTGGAAGTTATATATTGCTGGTGCTCCATTATTCATTAATCGCAGCTTTTCCTGTCAAGATCTACATGTACTTCTCAGCTGGTGCCTTGCCTGTGCAGTGCCTCAGATAGGAAGGGAATGTAAAAAAGATGCCTCTTAATTGTTTGGGGATTTCAGACACGGCTTTTAAAATGTCACTGTCGGCTCCTGAACGATGGCATCCTTTTCCCTGTGAGCTCGGGATTGCCAACAGATGTTACCAGCCCTGGCTGCAGCAGCTCCAGGAACTGGAGGGGAATAAACAGCAGCAGGGCACAGGCAGTGAGCTCTGGGGATGGATTCTGTCCTGGGGAGCAGGGACGAAGCCCAGGATCAGCCTGAGCACCACTCACTGTGCCAAGGATGCAGGAGAGGCTGGGCTCTCAAAGAATGGTGGAGCTGCCAGCAGACAGGCAAGTCTGGGGGAAGGAAATAAATTTAGGGAAATTTCTGTCCTGCAGCTTGAGGGTGAGCGTTCCTGGGTGAGATCCTCCCTCTCCAACAGACCTCAGCTGGGTCTGAGGGCACCTTTGTGGTTCAGCTCCTGCTCTGGGGATGGGGGTCAAGCCACCATGGGATGGGGCCCTGCCCTCCTGGAGGTCCTGAACACCCACCTGCCCATGGGAAGCAGGGAATTGATCCCTTGGTTTGCTTGGCTTGTGGGTGCAGCTTTTGCTTTCCCTATTAAATGGAATTTATCTCAATCCATGAGCTATCGAGATATTACCCTCCCGATTACCTCCCTGACCCCACCGTGGGCAGTGAGTGAGAGGCCATGAGGGGCAGGGTCTGGCTGGGGTTAAGCCACGACATTTCTGCAAGCAGGACACTCCTCAGGACTGAGGTGGTGCAGTGAGGAAGGAAAGCCCACAGGTTTCAGCAGAGCTGGAGAGAGTTAATGTCTGTACTGAGCAGAAATTGTTCCCAGGGCAGCTGTGGCTGCCCCAGCCCTGGCAGTGCCCAAGGCCAGGTTGGACACGGGGGCTGGGAGCACTTGGGACAGTGGGAGCTGTCCCTGCCATGGCAGGAGTGGCACGAGGTCCCTTCCAACCCAAGGCATCCCATGGTTCTATGGAGAGCACCCAGAACAATCCCATGACAGTCCCCAGAGGCACCCCAGGGTCTGGGGGTGCATGGGGGCCACCCTTGGGCACAGGGCTGTACCTGGCTGGGAGCAGTCTGCCCTGGAAGGAGCCCTTCTGCGAGCTCATCCCCATGGCCATGGTGCTGCCACATCTGCCCTGCCCCATCCTCTGCCCCCCATACCTGTCCCTGTGTTCTGGTGTCACTGTGTCCCTGTGTCACTGTGTCCCTGTCCCTGTGTCCTTGTGTCCCTGTGTCCCTGTCCCTGTGTCCCTGTGTCCCTGTCCCTGTGTCCCTGTGTCCCTGCCCCTGTGTCCCTGTCCCTGCCTCTGTGTCCCTGTCCCTGTGTCCTTGTGTCCCTGTGTCCCTGTCCCTGTGTCCCTGCCCCTGTGTCCCTGTCCCTGTGTCCCTGTGTCCCTGTGGCCCTGTCCCTGTGGCCCTGTGGCCCTGGCCCTGTCCCTGTGTCCCTGTCCCTGTCTCTGTCCCTGCATCCCTGTGTCCCTGTCACTGTCACTGTCTCTGTCCCTGTTCCTGTGTCCCTGTCCCCCTGTCCCTTCTGGCAGCAACAGGAGGGCACAGTTCAGCTGTGCTCCATCCCCAAGGGAAAGCCCAATGTCCCCAGATGTCCCTGGGATACTGGGGCCATTTTCTCAGTCACTGAATGTGTTTATTTTGGGGCAGGCAGGACCCCAGGCTGCAGGGACAGCCCTGCTCCCCTCGCTTGTCCTTCAGTTTAATGGGATACAGACATAAATCATAGATCTGATACTGCACATGGGCTCTGGCTATATTTTTTTTATAAAGAACATTTGCTCTGATTTATAGAGCCCTGGGTTTTGAATTAGTCTAGCTTGAAAACTGAATCAAATCTTTCCATCAAGTCTGTTTTTTTGCATTATGAATGGCTTAGCTGTTTAGTAATGGAATGCCAATCAGCCATTGCTGCTCTCCATGGGCAATGCCGAGAGGATCATTTCGGAACATAGACTCTGTGATTACCTGAAATGAACTGTAAAATTGTATTTTGTTTAAAGCTTTCTCTTCTGCTGGGAGGTTCCTGAGCCGATTGAGGAGTCACGGTGCTGGTGGCGGGATGGGGTTAAAGCAGGAGGGGACACAGGGAAGAGGCATTCCTTGAGTTCCTGCCAGAGTTTCCCGTGTGCAGCCAGCAGGATCACTTTCTGAGCTGCAGGGATGGCCGAGGAGCTCAGCCCAGATCCCTTCTCTGGCCTGTACACACAGTGGGATTATGGCTTTTTCCCACTGCCTGCCTGTTCTCCCTGCCTGGGGGAGGAGAGCCAGCAGGAGCAGCTCTCCTGGCCCAGGGGCTGCTGGAGCTGTGGATCCAGCCACGAGCCGGGATCCCCTCACAAACCTCAGCTGGCCCTGGAGCTGCTCTCTGGCTTTGCAGGCAGGAAAAGGTGCAGCAGAGCCCCCAGTTTTCACAGAAGCTGTGCTGGGAGTAGGGCCTCACACGGGGCTGGGGCAGCTCCTGGCACAGCTGGAGATCCCTGGGAACAGGCAGGAGTTAGGGGACAAGAAAAACCCTGGAATGCTTGGTTCCCACTCCCCCCAGCATCTCAAAGCCTGGCCTGACACAGAACAGCCTCCATGGACATGGAGCTGACCCAGGAGCAACACTTTGTGCCCCAAGCTCAGACCCCCTGAACCCCCTGATCCCCCAAGCTCCCCAGAGCTGCTGCAGCCCCACCAGAGCATGAAACATGAGAAATACTTAAAAATCCTCAGTCAGCCAGGATGACTGTCCCCAGCAAAGCCCACCCTCCCTCCAGGTTGAATTTGTCAGAATTCAGCCTTAATGAAGCTTCCTCCAAGGAAGGCCCTCGACACCAAGGTGACAGAGCTCCCCACCTTCAGCTCATATTTTTACTTTGTCACATACACAGGAGAATAAAAAATAAGCTGTTTTTCAATCAAACAACCCAAGGTTGTCCAAATCTTTCATATTCAAGCCGAGTGAATTATTCAGTGAATAATTTTGCTGTATTTAATGAGTTCCAGTTTGATTTGACGATGTGTAAGTTTACAAACACTCTCTGTCTGCTCCCATCCATCTCAATATGAGTGATTCGCTGAGGTATTCCTTTAAAGTCACGTTTAATGGCTTTGGGTTAGGTCTCATTAATACAGAAATGATTTTACTAAAGAGCTCACACGCTAAACCCACTCTGCAGAATACATCAGCAAAAACACTTTAAATGGGCTGAAATAAATAACTTTCTGGAGCTTTCATATGCAGCTCCAGAACATCTAAGCTGAGATATACTCGAATGGTTACATCAAATCCTTGTTTTGTAGAGAAAACTGATGCAATTCCACGTGAGATCATATCAGGCCAGGCTCAGGGGCACAGTTCCAGGCTGGCAGTGGGGAGGGAAGGGGGCTCTGTCTCATCTCAGCTGTCCTCATGTAAATTTGGGTGTTTTGGTTGGTGCCTTGACCCCCTTTTCCAGCCTCCCCGCCTGGGTTTTGCCCAGTGCAGCAGAGTCTCCCCTCCACACCCCTTCACACACACAGCCACGGGAATTCAGAAAAATCAGGAGGAAAAAAATAATATTAACATGAGTATCAGACCCAAATTGGCTGTTTGCTGCAGCTTTGGGTCTCATGGGGGACTAGGAGTTCTGGCTGAGGCTTTTCCTGCCATTAAATCTCGTTTTCCTCCCCCGTCCTTTGCCACTGCTCCTACATCTGATGGAGCTTCACTCAGGTCACCCCTGGGGACTTTTTCCTCTGCTCAGCTCCTGCTGACAGAAGGTGGCAGAAGCATCGTGAACCTCAATTCCTCTGTCAAATTCGCTGGAAAATAACTAAAACATTCAAAAAGTACAGGGGTGGGAGAAAGCAGAGATCCACACCCTGTGCTCACAACGTGGAGTTTAATCTTTAGAGTTCAATTGCCTCCAGAAAACGGACAAAACACCTGCAAGAAGTTTCCAATTTCCAAACTGTGTGCGGGATCTCACCAGGAGAGTGTGCCAGTGGTCAGTGGGGAGCACAGCAGAGAGTGGGGCTGCCCCTGCCTCAGTTTCCCTGCTGGAAAGCAGGGCTGGAGCTTCCAAACTCTTTTTATTTGAATTCCCTTTGAGGCTGGCACACAAAGAGCTACCCGAAGCGGCAGATTCTGTACCTGGGAACAATTCGTGTTTGATTGTGCCGGTGCCAGGCGATCGCCCTCCCTGGGGCTGTCCCTGGGCTGCCGGGGCTGGGATCCGTCCCAGCGGGAAGAGCCATGAGCTGCGGGGTATCGCCGCTCTCTGGAATCGGCTGGAGCGTGCTCCTCGCAGTGGGCAGCTGCCAGGCAGCTCCTTAAGCTTTTATCACAGCAGGGCAATATCGACAGCCGCTGAAGTTCCCCTCCCGAGCACTTGCAGAGCGATGTGTTCCAACCCTCCAGCCGCTCAGCTCCCCGCTGATTTCCATCCGCGCCGAGCTCCCCACGGGGCTGTGGCTCAGCACAGGGGGTCTCTGGCTGAGCGGCTGTGCCCGAGGACAGAGGGCTCAGCAAACCACCTTCAGCCGGGGGGCAGCGCCCTTGGGGTGGGGAGAAACACCCAGGGATTTCCTACAGCTGGGGAAATCAGTGGGAGCTGCAGGATGACACCCCAGGACCTGCTGCAGCCCCCAGCCCACACCCTGCCCATGCTGGTGACTGTCAGGGACGGTCCCATCGTGGGACAAATTCCATGGGGGATGAGGAAGGGGCACCAAGGGATCCTAATTCCTAGGGACTGACAGGCTTGGCCCTGCAGTGTGGTGAGAAGAGGCTAAAAATGTGGAATAAGATAAATCTGGACAAACACAAGCCTTGATAGTTCGCCTCTGCTCCACCTGACTCCTCCTCTCCGTCTCTGCTCTGCCTCAGAACTCCAGCCAGGGGTCATTAAATCAATGAGCAGATTTCCTGGTGTCCAAGCACTTGGGGTCAGGATCTTTTAATGCCCGGGCACGCGAGCGCACCTGCAGCACAGCCCTCTATTCATCATCGGGATCGTTGTTATTGACGGATCGCTCACGATCCCCCATCGATCCTGGCACACGGGCAGGGCTCAGGGCTGGGCTGCACTCACAGCTCCACTGCAGCCCCCAGACCCACGGGCAGGGGCAGAGGCCATTCCTGGAATCACAGGGCTGGAACGGCGGCTCTGACAGGGAAGTGCCAGGGTTTTGGTAATCGCAGGGGTTGGGATGGGCTCTGGAAGAGGAGACATGAGCTGGAGAGCTGTTCCAAGCAGGTGCCTGCTGGAGATGCCTGGCACAGCACTCAGGTCCCAAATGTGCCTACATTTGCATCGTGCATTCAGTTTGGGGTCCCTCAGGACAAGGAGGACATGGAGGGGCTGGAGCATGTCCAGGGAAGAGAATGGAGCTGGGAAAGGAATGGAATCCCAGGAGAGGCTGAGGGAGCTGGGAAGGGGCTCAGCCTGGAGAAAAGGAGGCTCAGGGGGGACCTTGTGGCTCTGCACAACTCCTGACAGGAGGGGACAGCCGGGGGGATCAGGAGGAGAGGGAACGGCCTCAGGCTGGGCCAGGGCAGGCTCAGGGTGGATTTTAAGGAAAATTTCTCCATGGAAAGGATTGTCAGGCACTGGCACAGCTGCCCAGGGCAGCGATGGAGTCCCCATCCCTCTAGGGGTTTAAAAGCTCTGTGTAGGTGACCTTGGCAGTGCTGGGTGATGGGTTGGACTTGATGATTTCAGAGAGCCTTTCCAACCTGAATGATTCTATTAATCAATGCTTCCTCCTAAAACATTGCTGAGCCTACTGTTCCAAAGCTCCTGGATCACCGTTCCAGGACAGAGCAGAGCTGCCCACGTCCCAAAAACCAGGCAGAGCTGAGGTCCTTGCAGAGGAACTCTTCCCTATGTAGTCAGCTCCTCATCATGTTTGGGTGGCTGCAGGCATCTCAGGGCACAGCAGGCTCCTGTGTGCCCGTGGGAGGAGTGGGGTGCACAGATTCCATCTGTCCAGCTTGATTCATGTGGCAATTCCAGAGGCTCTGAATCTGGTGTTATTTGCACAGAAAAAGCCAATGCAGTGACTTTCACAATAACTTTCTGTTGAATGATGTTGCATTCAGGCCCCAGGAAAGGGGACATGAGCAGCCAGAAAGATAAAAAAAAAGAAAATATATTTTTAATTGTAGCACTTTTTCCCTGCTCTGAAATGTTTCACCTCTGAAGGCAGAGCCTGGGCGGGCAGGGAAGCACAGCCAAGGTTATCAGGAGCCCTTGGCATGGCCAGGGCAGAGCTGTGGCCTCGCAGGGAGCAGGGCAGGGCTGCTGCAAAAACAGTGTCCTGTCATTGTCACCCTCCACACTCAGCTTCTGGGGCTGAACAAAACCTCTCTGTCTCTCCACTCCACTAAACTCAGTCTCTGTCTATCTCCCTGCTGAGGCCTCCAGCTCCTCATGTGTGTGCATCACGAGATGAGATAAAGATTGAGGTGTAAGGACAGATGGAGATGGATTGGGGGAAAGCTGTCCAGCCATCCATCTGCTCCTGCACCCATCCATCCTGCCTCCTGAGCTCTGCTGCACTGCCCACAGCGGGCAGCAAGCTCTCCTCCCAGATGAAGACTGAGAGGAGATGGATAAATGGCTGAGTGGATCTTTATTTAATGCATCCATCTCTCTTCTCCCAGACTGACCCATCAGACCATCTCCACATTTTTCCTCTGCCTGTTTATGCTCAGAAAGCCTGATCCACCCAGCTCCAAGTTAAGGATTTTACAGCTCCTCTCATCAAAGAGCAAATGTGTTTGACCCTTCTCAGCATCATAAAATTACTTGCATCACTCTTTGGGTTCGTTATGGTTTTAATGGAGAGGAGCAGAGCCTGAGAAGGAGCAAATACCAGGTGCTGTCCCCAATTAAATGTCAGCTTAATCATTCCCAGGAAGGCATGAACAGCATTCCAACAGCAAGGCAGGGTTCAGCAGATGGTCCATGAGGGACCCAGCCCAAAAAATCCCATAAAAGCCCCATAGTTCCCCTGGCATCACATCCATTGGGATGGCTCCAGCTTATCCATTGCTGGGGAACAGCAACCCCCACAGGGGGAGGATGGGCTGGAGATTTTAGTCTGACATCTGGAGGTGGGGCTGATTGAACCCCAGCTCCCTCCCCTCTCCAGGCCATGTTGGGTAACTTAGGATGGCTCAGAGCACACGCTGGGAACGTTCCCATGGCTCTTCCCTCCATGGATCCCTGCTCCCGCTCCGGAGAGAAAGGAGCTCACTGAGCACTGCTGCCCTGTAAAGGTTGCAGCTAGACTTTATCACACCTTAAAACCCAAGAAAATTAAAGGAAAAATTATTGACTTGGAGGCCACTTAAGTCCTCAGCACAAGACTGGGGCTTTAGAAAATGTCTATTTGGTGAAACTGAACTTCTGCAGAGGAGGCTGCATCCAACCCCTCCTTTCTGGCTGCCTCTGGGACATTTTTGTCTTTGTTCATGTTTCAGCCTTGATATTTGCAAAATAAAAGACATTTCTGGTTTGAAATGATTCTGCGTTTCACAATGTCGAGCTGATTATCGTGAAATTAATTATTACAAACAGAAAGTTAACACAGTAGAAACGGATACAAAAACCTCCCCAAAATTGCCGAGGGAATTATTTGCACAGATCAAAAGCAATTTACTCTGCCAAGCTTTTATGCTGCAAATGGTTTTTGAGAGCTCCTCTTCCCAGCCCATCATGGTTGGCAGGGGAAGTTTGCTGAACCTAAAATATTTGGCAGGGCAGGAAAATTTTTCTCTTCTGCAGTGTAAGTGAGGTCAGTCCCTGGAGGTGGAGGGATCACAGGGACCAAAACCCAAGGCAGCCCCACGAAGGGGCTGAGGCATCCCCCTGTTCCCAGATCCACATCTAATACCAATCCTGCAAATGAAAGATGAGGGATGAGGGTGGGAGCACCCGGCTGGAGGAGGCAGGAGCCCTGCACATCAAGGGGGATGCCTTGGGTGCAAAATATTTTGGGAAATGCCCTGGCAGGCAGGAGGGGCCAGCAGGCATGGCAGGGCAGGGAAAGGGCAGCTGCCTGTCTGCTCATCTCCTGTCCCAGGCAGTTTGTCCTTCATTTCCTGAGCTACAAATTCACTTGGACACATGTTCTGAATTTAGAAACAAGCACATTCAGTGGAATTCATATTTTATGAGGCTCCTTTTAGGGGCATATTGTAAAAGAAATGACTAAATCTGATTTTTCCATTCTCTTCAATCTCTTAAAACTTCCTAACAAGTGTCAGGGAACATAAAAGGACCTGCTTAGGCTGTGCTGTGAACCAGGAGATTCAAGAGCCTGTGAAAATCCCAGAATTTACCTGTACCAAAGAGACATTTAGAATTAGAACATGGTTTCCCCCGCAGCAGCCCAGAAGAGCTTTGCCATTCCCCCTGACTCAGGTCTGGAGAGGAATCCAGTTAAACATTAGAGACCTGCAGCTCCAGGAGTGTGTTCTACCCTGCTGGGTGCTCCTGGGCCAGGGTTTCCATCTTCTGCTTTATTCTTCATTTAATCTCACAAACCGCACACACAGAATCACATCCAAACCAGGTGAGGCTGTGAAGTCCAGCAGTCAGACCTCTGAGAGCTACAATTTTTTATTCTAATCTCACAGACAGAGGTAGATGCACGTCCCTGCACTCCAGCTGTCCACTTTGTGCTGACAAAATGTCAGCGCCTCCCCAGTTTGTTGCAGTGTGTTGTCATGGTGTGCCTCAGTTTCCCTGGTTTCTCCCTGAAGTTTCCTTCCCAGTTGGGGTGTCAATCACCTCTCCTTTCCCCCACTTTGACTCCTGCTGGGCACTGTCTATCAACCCAGAAATTCCAGGGGAGCATTGAGTGACAGGCAGGATGCTCTCCATCCCTGGGGGCCATTGGCCCACCCAGGTGTCCCTCTCACCTGAGACACTCTCCCCCTGTGCCTGGTTGGTGCTCCCTGTGTTCCCCCCTCCCCATCTCCCTGGGTTAAAGGGTGAGCACACCATGTGCCGGGGGAGTTCTTGTGGAGCTGTTACTGCATTCAGAGGCCATGCGGCCCAGAATAAAAACTCTGGATTAAACCCTCCGTCAGGACCGACTTCTTCTTCACCACCGCCTTAAAAGGTTCCTCCAGCTCAGGGAGGCCTGAGGAGTGACCCTCTTCTACCAACAAGCCCCAGCCGTGAGCACTGGAGCTCAGACTGGAGCTCAGGACGTGCCCGGACTTGTCCCCACGTGCTCATAGCGAGCCAGAGTGTCTCTGGGGCGCAAAACACCACAGGTGCCATGACTGGCTCAGCAGCTGAGACCAGACAAGCCAAGGCAGTCCCCTTCAGTAATATTGGTAAAATCCAACATTTTGGCGCCCATCCCGTGGGGTTGATTCATTCCTGCAGCCCAAACAGACGCTCCGGAGCCTCAGAAGACCATGGAGAGACTTTAAGGCAGCTTGGCATCCACTGGAAGAGCTTTGAAGGCAAAGCTCTGCAGCAGAGACTGGAATTTATTCCACAAAAGCCTCGTGGATGTCCTGCGCCTCTGGGAAGCCTCAGCTCCTTTTTGGTGAGCAGATGTTCCCAGGGGGAGAATAGGGAAGCTTTTTCTGCCCCTAAAAAGTCCTGTTCCAGTGAAAAGACCCCACCACACCACGGCACCGACCCACTTCGATTTGGGTGAGTATCTCCGCTCCAAAAGGGGGGTGGGGAGCTCAAAAACAGTCTCTAAGGAGAGACTTGTTCTTTTTCTCTCTATTTCAGAGCACAGGGAGGCTGCGCAGCCCCGCAGGGTCGGGGGCAAGAGCACGTTAGGGATAGCCACAGACGGAGGCTCAGCCTGCTCTGCCCTGCAGGTGTGGCTCGCGGCTTTCCCAGAGGACAAACCAGACACAAAATGTGGATGTGCTGCAGGGACAGGAAGCAGCCACCCCTCTGCCTTGCTCCAAAACCTTCTCCCCAAAAAGGGAGGGTCCTCAAACCAGAGCTCCCCTTTGGAAATGCAGGCAGGATTTGTGTCTTGGGCTGTGTCTGCCTTAGCACCAATGTCAGCGGAGTTTCAGAGGGTGCTCTGGAGCGGCCCTAGCCCTGTCCCATGCTCTGGACATGGCTGGGTTTCTCTCAGAGAGCCTTCTCATCCAGGAGCTGGATAGGCGCCAGTTCAAACTCTCCAGGATGCCTTCAGAGTGTGGACAAAACTCAAGGAGACACATCTCAGTCCCGTGCAAATGCCCAGGAAGGCCAAGTCCCCATCCCACACCCCCAGCCAAAGCTCAGAGGTTTGGGAATTCAAGTGTGCAAACTTTCTCTCCACCTTTTCCAATCAACAAATCACCCTTCAGACATTTGGGTTGGGGAAATAAATAGTCCCTGCCACAAGCAGCAAGAGATAAAGTTGTAAGTGTTCAAACGTGTGTCTAATACCCTTAATAGATCTCCTGCTATTAATTTCAGCAATCGCTGTGGCTCTGCCAGGCCCTGTCATCATTCCTGGGGCTGATATCTGCGGGTGGCCTATCTGCCCCATCCAAACACTTTTCATATTTCAGACTCTGGGCAGTCTTTGCACTCAGCACAAAGGAGCCAAACACCATGGGAGCCACTGAGACATAAATCTGCCACGCATCCCATGGGGAAACAAAGGGCTGGAGGGACAAGGAAGAGGGCCTGGGGTCATTTGGCAGTGACAATCTCCCACACAGCTCCAGGCTGGCACAATTCTCCTGTTCACGGAATGTTGGAAGGGGCATTCACTCAGGATCTGTCCTGGGCACAGGACCTCGAGACCTGGAGGGCTGGAGCAAGTCCAGGGAAGAGAATGGGGCTGGGGAAGGGAATGTAACCCCAGAAGAGGCTGAGGGAGCTGGAAAGGGGCTGAGCCTGGAGAAAAGGAGGCTCAGGGGCACCTTGTGGCTCTGCACAACTCCTGACAGGAGGGGACAGCCAGGGGGGTCAGAAGGAGAGGGAACAGCCTCAGGCTGGGCCAGGGCAGGTTCAGGGTGGGCACAGCAGGAATTTCCCCATGGAAAGGGTGCTCAGGCCTTGGAACTGCCCAGGGCAGTTTGGAGTCCCCATCCCTGGAGGTGTCCCAGAATTCCTGGATGTGGCACTCAGAGCTCTGGGCTGGGGACAAGGTGGGGATGGGGCACAGCTGGGACTCGATGACCTTGCAGGGCTTTTCTAACCTCAGTGATCCTGTGACAATTTGGAAAAGAGCAGCGTTGACCTGAGAGTCTCCAGAACAAATCTGGCCAGTTTGTGCCTTTATAACCAACCTCCCTGGGCACTCTGAAGGTCAAGTGGCCAAGTTTCCTGTCTGCTCTAATCACCACTGGGTTTTTAAGAGACAACGGAGAGCAATCGAGGAGCCCGCGTGTCCTTCCCAGAAGTTAACGGGCCCTGACGCCTCATCCTGGCACTGAGAGAGCTCCGTGAGGAGCTTCAAGGCTGAGTTTGCAGCTGCCACGTCCCCGGCGCCCCCGTGGGTGCCCAGCTCAGCACCTTCCACCCGCGCGGAACACGGGAGCTGCTCAGCAGGGATTTACAGCCCCCACTTCTCCCACCTCAGCTCGGACCTGTGCCCAGCAAAGAGCAGCGCTGCCCAAGGAGAGGGCAAAGGAATGAATGCAGCGAGGACACCAGGAGTGCAGCGTCCTCCAAGCACATTTCAGCCTGCTTGAACAGCCACGTGCGCTGTGACCAGATGCTGCCAGCAGAAAACTGCTCAGCATTAATTCATGGGCAGCTTTGCTCATAAAGCTGGGCCAGGCACAGGAATTGAGCTCTGCATCCACTTTTCATGTCCCCTGTCCCTCTCTCCATGCCTTTGTTGGGATGCCAAAGCCAGTCAGGAGGTGCTGAACCTCCCTGGCTCGTGTTCATTTCTGGTAAATAATGACCATTAGTATTCAGGCCAAAGACCTCGCAGCATTACCCAGTTCAATATTTGCTGCCCTGTAACAAAGGCAATCCATTTCACATGCAGAACGTGGCAGTGCAACCTTTTGTTACTTGAGTTTCTTAAATTTTTATCTCAGAAATCAATGAAGGAATTGGAATTCCACATCTCATTTTATGGCCCAGAGAAAAAGAGGGAGAGCACAAGGGAAAATTATGAAAGAGAGGAATAGGAATGAAAAACAACAACTGAACTTATCCAGATATCCTTATAAATTCTTTAACAATTTAATTACTGGGCATTCTCTGCTTTGATTTTAAAGCTCTGAGTGAGTGCTGGGGTTATTTTGTTGTGGATTCCCCCCACACACACAGAGTCTATAGAATTGCTTGTGGTTTGTAGTTGATCTTCTTGAAGAAAGAAATTATTCTCCACCCAATTAATCTAATTAGAACGTAATCAACTTGTAGAGATCTGTGCAGCAGTGTGAGTGATTAGGAAAAATTACCTTTCTGCAAAGAGTTTAAATTTAATTTTAGTTGCATAATCTGAAGCCCAAATAAAGGAAAGTGTAATTTGCACTGCAATCCTTCGTGCCACGCTGCCTCTTTCCTGGGAGAGCAAATTCCAGCTGGATCCAAACAAATTCCCCTCGTGTTTCATGGCTCAACCCATGCAAAACCAGTGGGTTCCATTTTCCAGAGGGAAAATGCTCAGGATCACACGAGGGTGGGTGAGAGCTGCACTGGGGGGTGGCAGGGTTTGGGTGGGGGGTGCTTCAGGGGTGACTTCTCTGAGAAGGTTCTAGAAAATTCCCCAGTGGGATGGACCCAACATCAGCTTCCAGCTTCTGGGGCCTGAGGGAACAGCTGGAGCTGTGCCAGGGGAGGTCGGGCTGGGTGCCAGGGACAAGTCCTGCCCCCAAAGGGCTTTGGGGCACTGACCAGGCTCCCAGGGAGCGGACACACAGCCTCACCTTCGGCCTTGAAGGAAAAAGGAAAAAGAGATGGTGGGAAGGAGGGTGAGGGGGGAAAATGAATTGCTTAAAACTCCTATTGCTCTTCATTACCTCCTTCATTACCTCCTGCTTGCTGCAAGTGCCAAGGTTCATTTCCCAGCTGGCAGGGCCCCGTGCCTCGGTGTGCCAGGGCTGCTGATCCCAGCAATGTTCCCTGGAACCACAGGGGCTCGGCTGGGGCTGTGGAGCCGAACCAGCGTGACCAATGTCCCTCGTGCAGGAAATCTGTAATTGTCCAGTGATGGATGGATGGATGGATGGATGGATGGATGGATGGATGGATGGATGGATGGACAGACTTGAGGTGTTGTCTGGGAGCAGGGGCAGAGAGGGAGATGGCACCTGGTGGGAGATGGAATCACAGAATCCCAAAATTACTGAGCCCTCCAAGACCAAACTGTGCCCAATCCCCATCTTGTCCCCAGCCCAGAGCTCTGAGTGCCACCTCCAGCTGTTCCCTGGACACCTCCAGGAATGGGCACTCCAAAACTCCCTGGGCAGCCCCTGCCAAGGCCTGGCCACCTTTTCCATGGAGAAATTCCTGCTGATGTCCAGCCTGAGGCCCCCCTGAAGCAGTCGGAGAATCAAAGAGGAGATCCCTTGTGCAGACAGAAGGAGGGGATGCTGCAATCAGAAATCGCATGAAAAACTTTCCTGTCTTTGGTGACACCTGGCCAGGTGATGCTGCACCAGTCACCCGAGGGGCTAATTTGTAAGAATAATATATCTTTTTTTTTTTTTTTTGGTAACAATAAAATGTGCTTTTAGCAGAGAATCCTCAGAATTCTTTTAAAATCTGCTGTATTTCTGCACAGCCCCTCAGGCTGGGTATGGCCAGGACAGCCAACACCCTGTTCTGAATGAAAACAGCAGTGAGGTGAGACAGCATGGTCTGAACACAGGGAATATTCTCTTTTTACCTCAGGGAATATTACTTTTTATGGATTTTTCCTGGCATGTATTTGTAGCTTGTTCATGTTCTGTGCCCTGTTCCCACAGGAGGCAACTTGCAAGGTTTTTCCTTTGGGCTTCTCTTGAAAAAATAAGGATTTAAAAAAATAAATTCAATATTCCAGTGAGAAAAGGAGGGTGGGAGCTGCTGGAACAGCCTGGATGTCACAGAGACCCCATTCCTATTGAGTCAGATATTGTGAACTGAGATCTCCATCCTGTCAGGAGCTCCCCAGGGCTGGCAAGGTCTTGGTTGGTTTCCCAGCCTCCTGCTCCAGGAACAGCCTTGGTAGAAATGCACTGGGGTGTCCTGTTTGCAGCCCTCAGAACACATCTCCAGACAGACAGGTTCACTCCTGCCTTGGGATGCATATTTTAGAGAAGTGGTGTCAACATTTGGGATTTCCATTCACTAATCTGTGTTTCTTTGGAGCTCACTGGGAAGGAGGTTGCTTCAGGCATGGTTCCTGATCTCTGCTTTTGACGAAAATTCTGACTTTTTCATGTTTCTTGCCTGTTCTCCTCCACACCCTCAAAAAAAATGCTCTGTGACATGGTATCTTTCCTTCCCTGGTTGGAGCTGTGATCACACATACATCTCACTCCTAGGGACTCTTCCAGAAATCCTAAAAATCGAACAAAAATTGGTCCCTACCTCAAAAACCTTGAAACCTAAATCCATGAGGAGTTCAGAGAGGGAAGGAGAGACAGGCACAGAGAAGACAGTGATTTATCGAAGGTCACCCAACAAATCAATGGCAAAGGATGTTCTAACCCCCCACAAAAGTTCCTCATAGCACAAAAAATATTTTCTTGTAATGCAAAAAATCCTCTTTCCTATATTTAGCTGCAGAATTACTCCTGAAACACATTAGTTCTCCAGGCTTCTTGGACAAAATAATGTTACTAGACCGAATGCCAGTGGAGGAAAAGAAGATTTGACGTTTCACTGAAAATTGCACCCAGGACTATTAAGGAAGGGGAACTTATTTGGATGCACTGCAGGCACGAACTCTTCAGATTTACACTTTTCAGTCAGAGCTGCCTGCAACCCTTCTGCAAAATCCGAGGAGAATTTCATATTTTCCCCCTCCTCTCCCTCTCTTTACTCTGAGACAAATCTCCAGGAAAATTCATTACACGGTTTAAGCGATGGGATTTATCATTCCATTCAGCTTCCCCAACTCGCAGCTCTCCTCGCTGTCACACCAGCGAGGTAATTCTAATTTGTTTCTTTCATATTTCACCCGTGATGTGCGACTCTCGATGACGGGAAGAAAATAGAGACGAGAGCAAGGAATGGCTCGGGGCTGCATGGGACGAGTTTCAGCAGCTGCGTCACTGTCTGGGAATGGGGAGCCTCAGGAACAGGGGAGATGCTCCAGGCCAGTTCATGGGGACCTAATGCAAACCTCTAGAGGGGCTCCTGCAGAGTGTGGGGGCAAACCAGGAACACAGGTGGGTTTGTCACCTGCCACAGAGGAGGTTTGTCACCCCAGAGAAGGGCTCTGGCTCAGCTGTCCTTGGGGGCACCGCATCCTCTGACATCTCCACATGGTCAGAGCCCTTCTTCCCAACTGGTGTCTCCTCCCTGCAAAGCACCAGGGTGGAAGTAAAGCCTTTCACTCCAGGAGCACTTCACACCTCTGAGTGATGGGGAATCTCTGCTGGGTGCTTGGTGTCACCAGGACAGCATCCTCCTGAGAGAGAACCCCCAAACAGTGAGGAGATGGGGCAATGCTAGCAGCTGGCTTGGTCACAAACACCTTGGAGCATCAGGGAAAAGCCACCAGAGCTTGAAGACACCCAAGGCAGCAGCGTGCCCAGGACAGACACAGCATCCTCATCTCTGTCCCCCATCATGGCCCAGGTTCCAGGTCCCATCTCAGGGGAGGCGACACTCCCTGCATCCTGTGCCCCCTCCCTCCTTCCCTCAGCCTGAGGGGAAGTTCCACAGGTCACTGTGCAGCTGGGAAAGCCTCAGGTGGAAGGACCAGTTTTGGACAAGAGCCTAAATCTGGCCCCAAGTACCATTTTCAATAAGTTCTTGATTAGGCTGACCTTTATCCAGTGCAAATAATAAATTGATGGTGTTTCCTATTAGCCTTGTATAAATACATCTTCTAAATAAACACCCTGGCCATACACCCAGAGAGTTTGCTCCTCTGTGCCTGGAGTTATCACCCTATAAACAAGAAGCTGCTCCACACCATCACCTAATTGATCCATTTTGCCTGATTCCCAATAAGCTATAAAAAGGTACATTTGCTGTGGGGAAAACTAGGGTTTTTATCATCTTCTGCCTCATCTCAAGGGAGGATGAAAGGAAGAAGCCCACTTTATGTTTGCTAAAATATTTAGAACAAGCTGTGAAAGATAGAAAACATTTTAGAACAGCTGTAAGTTACATTAATACGAGAGCCCGTCCTTGAGAATAAACTGCAGTCCCAGGCAGGTAAAAAAGCTATTAAAGAGATAAAGAGATCTTCCTTTGAATTGACACGTATCTGATTTGATTGCAGCACCATTCCCATGCAGTTCCAATGTTCCTTCTCCACTAATACCGAATTAATTCATTTTGATTATTGTTATTATGGCGAACGGCAAACGGAATTAGCGGTGATGAATCAGGCGCCTGTGGGTTGGGTTCCCACCTCCCGCCGGGACGCGCCGGGCCCTGCGCACGCTGCGGGGCCGTAAAAATGATGGAGGGGAAGGGGAAGGGAATCATCTGGCAGATTAAAAAGATTGCTTGCAAGGTAACGTCTGGCAGCCTTTGTACAAGACCCAAGATCATCCCTGCGATCTGCAGCGAGAGGCAGAGGAGTTTTTTCCCTGCTAAACTCCAGTTTTGGCTCAAGGGAGGGTGGTGTGGCCGGGGCGAGTGCCAGGGCTGAGCCTGGCCCAGCAGAGCAGCCAAGGGGCAGCTGCTGCACCTGCTGGGGTTGGCATTTGAAAGGCAAATTTCAGCTGCAGAAAGGGGAGCGGGTCTGGGAAGCAACTCCAGAGCTGCTGCATCGCAGGGTCCCCTCCTCTTGCCCAGACCAGTCTGCAATCAGCTCCTGGATTTCTCTCCTGCTTGACTTGAACAGAGCTGGGGTTTTTGCTTCACAGCATTACCAGGATAGGGAGAATCACAGAATGAAAGATTGATTTGAGTTGATAGAGACCTTTAAAGACCATCCAAGTCCACCTTCCACTATCCCAGTTGCCTCCCAGCACCTCCTACCTTCTTGTGCAGCCTCCTCCAAGCCTGGTGGTGGTGTCTCCAAACCTGGTCCTTTGCATGGTCAGGATCAGACCTGTCCATTCCAGAGCTCCAGAATCAAGGACAATTTTGAGGTGCTGACATCCCCACGGAGCAGATGCCATGCCTTTGTTTGTTTATTTGTTTGTTTGTTTGCAGACGGAGGAAAGGTGCAGAGCTGTTCAGCATTTCCAGTCCTCCCGTGCTGACCCGAGAAGCAGTGGGGCTGTGTCTGTCTGTGTTTAACCCAGCAGGAGAGCAGGGAGGGATGTGGAGGTGGATGTGCAGGAGGGAGCACCGGGAGCACAGCCCTGGCTGGAACAGGACGTGGTCTCCCACGTGCCACGGCCACTGCCTGCTCCCATTCCATATCTGAGCCAAACTGGGGTGCTGAGCTCCAGGGATGTGGGAACAAGGGGAGGGGGTCAGGGGCAGGGAATAGGGGCAGGAGAAGGTGCATTGCTGAGCCCAAGTGTGGTGGTCCTTTAGGCTGAGGTCTGGGAGGACCTGAAACCTCAGGGGTATTTATTACAGCAGCAAAGCAGAGTTTGGGGGTGAGGGAGGGTGTGGCCACATCTCCCATGTCCCAGTGTCTCACCAGTCTCAGCATCACCCCAGCTGCTTCAGGAGGAGTTTTCTTTCCCTGTTAACCACTGCAGGGCTCCAGCATCCCTTCCTCTGTGTATCCATCTCTGCCCCCCTTTCCCATGTCTGGGGATGCAGCTATTTCTGTATTACAGGGAAGTTTTAGGAGCAGAATCCATTAGGGGCTCATTTACAGCCGGTGCCCTAAGGCAGACGCAAACCTCGCCTCAGTGAGATGATGGACTCATCCATCAGCAGCTCCTCGCTGGCCTGCTCTGCCTGGGAGCAGCTGTGCTGAGCACCAGCACCAGCCCACGCCTGTCCTCTCCCTCTCTGGGCAGCCTGGAGATGCTCCAGCTCTCCCAGACCCCTGTGAGCAGCAACTCCCAAAGAAAACCCCCAGCACTGTCCCCACAAGCTGAAGAGAGGAGGTTTCCCCTCCATGCCCTGAGCTGCACCCTCTGCAAACTCCTGGGTTGGGTCCTCCCAGCTGGGTCACAGGGATGAAGTTTTAATCTCTCTGGGACAAGGGGAGAGATCCAAATTGTGTCCAAACTTTGCCTTCCTGCAAGGAGCTAGCAACAAAGACAGATCCAACCTGAATTTCCTCCCATTTTGATCAAACTCTTATCATTTCTCAGCGGCCATTTGTGATAAGGGTATAAGAAGAATTTCCTGCATCAGATCAAAAGTCCATCAAAGCTAATCTCCTGGAGGGCTGGCACAGGAACAGGACAGCCCATAAACCATTCCCAGTTCTGGCCATTTGCAGATCGGGGCCTTCCTGAGCCAGATGGAGCTGTGAGTAACTTGTGTTTAAAAGCCCTTGATGACCCTTTTCTGGCCACATTTCTCTAATGACTTTCCAAACCCATCTCTGTCTTTGGTCTTCCCTGGCCCTGCCATGAGTTTCACAATTGGATCAGGCATTGTCTGAATGTCCTTCCTCCAGAAGGGCACAGATAAAGCTATCTTGGATTTCATTTGTTGCTGGCACCAGTCTGGATTCTAATCTTTCTTAAATCTCTGCCAGGAAGTGCAAGTCATGCCTCGCCAAAATCTGGTGTGGGACAGGGCCCAGGTGCCCCAAATGGATTCCCCTGGAGTCATCCATCTCCACAAGGTACAGCCTCTCCCTAAAATCTCCTAATTCTGAGTAAAGTTAGAACCATCCCAAAGGTTTGTACTTTCAGACCTCATAAGTTTTCCCATCACTATCAGGTTCCTGATCTAACAGGAAAGAAGAAATTATTTTCTTAAAAAGATGGAGAAGCAAAAGGAATTAAATTACATTTTTCAAAGTTGTGCCTCAGGAGAGGAGCTTGTACTTCCCTAATCAGGCATGAAGAGAAAGCCAACCCTCTCCAGAGGCTGATGTCCTTGGTTCATTTTCAGCTGGAGGTGGGACAGCTCTGTCCCATCTGGCTGGTTATGGACTGGCTCTGAATAAACAATGTCAGTCTGGCTTTCCAAAATTTCCATCAAGCCTGGATCAAGTAAAATATAAACCACAGGTCTCTCAAATCCTGTTTGCAGCCTCCAAGGTCAGAGATGCTCATGCAAGAATGCTGTGCTGCTTCCCCTGAAAATTTCCAGAGGGGAATTGAGGACTGGGAAGCCCGTGAGTGACATCCCCTGCTGATCCAGACCTTGTCACCATTTGGCCATGAACAGAGTTTTAGTGCTGAATGGTGACACTTTGGTTTATTGGTGCTCTCTCCATGCACCCCAGGTGGTGGCAATGTTCCTTCTGGTGTTTTCTGGAGTGGATGACAAGGAAGGAAGGATTGCAAGAAATAAAAAGAAAGTTCCTAACAATGAAAGGGATCAGCACACACCTCGGTCTCCTGATGTTAAACACTGCTGACACAGGCCCTGCACTGCACAGATCTGTAACTTCCTTTAAATTAGCAATTCCACAGACACAGTAGGAGCTTGCATAAGAATTGTCCATAAAGGGAAGAGAGTCACAATATCAGCCTTGCATGAAACCCTGCTTTCTGCTTTTTAATTAAGATTTCAAGCTTGTGTCTCCCCTGAGGTGCTGCGGGAGGTTTTGCCAGATACAAGAAGCAGCCGGGGTCCCTCTCAGCAAATTCGCATTCCCAGCTCTGCTCACACCTCTTCCTCACCAAATTCCCAGTGCCAAACCTGGGGTACAGCAAAGCCCACAAGCTGGGCCTGGACCCTTCCCTGCAGGCTCAGGTCCTTTTGTGACTCCCCTTTCCCAGCAGATTCTATGTGGAAGCACTGGGATGTGGGGTTTGGTCCATGTCACTCTCAGCATTGGACAGAAGTGCAGCAACTCCTAAGATGACATTTCCAGTGTGAATACCTCTGTTTATATATTTTTAAAACCATTCTGCACTCTGCCGTGTTCTCTCAGCATTCCCTCAGAGTTCCTCTTTCCCTGGCTGCTCCTGCCTGCTGTGCATCCCTGAAGCTGGAAAGGGAAATCAGAGAGACATGAGCAATCAAACAAGTTATCATCCAGAATTAAAGCCAGATGTTGGCATTTCCATTTGTCCTGGTCCATTTCTCCAGCACATATCCATTCCCTCCCCTCAAATCCCAGAGCAGAGCGCAATGGATTATAAACACCTCAAAGGCAAAGCAGGGAACCCAGGACTCCCCGTGGAGTGCCAAAACAGCCCCACAGACACGGGGTCACAACCAGAAATCCCTGCCTCCCTTCCTTCTGCATCACTGCCAGGTTTGGAGTTGCTCAGGAGGCAGCAGAGGCAGCCCGGGCAGCCCAGCTCGGCTCTCCCCGGGCTCTGGCAGCCGCAGATGTGTCAGGAGCCGTGGCTGTGCACATCCATCACTCCAGTAATGCTGCCCTTCCAAGGAAACCCTTCCCACTCCCAGCATTCCCACGTCCCTCCCAGCCCTCGCTGTCCCAGGAGAGCAGGGCCCGGCCCTGCCTCTGCCCCAGCGGGGATTTGGATGCGTTTGCACTGAACCGGGTCCCATCATCGCCACCTGCAACACAAAGGGAGAGGAGCAGCACTGAGCCACGGGTCCCAGCGCTGGCTGTCACCGCGTGCAGGGGACACTGACAAAGAGTGCCCTGGAAGCACCTCGGAAGGTTTCACAATTACACCCATAAAGAATTTAATGCGCAGTAAAAGCAGTGAGTGAGTTATCGAGGGCTGGTGTGGAGAGGGATGAGAATGTTTTGCCCTACAGATGTTCATAAAATATTTAGTAACTTTAAAAAGAGGAGGGGAAAATGCAGCTCGATAAACCACTGTTCCAAGCAGGTCCACTCTGCCAAGCAGCCCGCGGAAGGCAGGATTCCTCTCGGACTCATTAGCTCCCAACGCGGCGTTAATGGGGCAGTGGCTGCTCATTCCTCTTCCCCCACACCACGCAAACAGCTTTATTTAGAAGCTGAGATTGGAGCCCGCTCCACCAATAACGCTGTCCTGGATGTAATTAGGCATCAGCAGAGCAAAACTCCCCAGTCAAGGGAGAGTGGAAATCCAGGTCAGGCAGCTTCCAGCCCACGGCTACCTGCTCCCAGCTGGAACAGAAATGAATCTGGGGAATGAGATGCTGCAGTGTGGCCTTTTCAAGCGTCTGTGTTTGACTGGGGCCAGAGGTAAATGTGTGGAAAGTTTTTTGGAAGAAATGAGTTGGTTGTCCTTTGCAGTGAGGGGGGTTTCATGGAATCACAGAATCCAGGAGTGGTTTGGGGTTGGGAGGGACCTTAAAGCCCATCCAGTGCCACCCCTGCCATGGCAGGGACACCTCCCACTGTCCCAGGCTGCTCCAACCCCATCCAGCCTGGCCTTGGGCACTTCCAGGGATCTAGGGGCAGCCACAGCTGCTCTGGGCACCCTGTGCCAGGGCCTCACTGCCCTCACAGGGAAGAACTTCTAACCTCAACTTCCCCTGTCAGTCTGAACCCATTCCCCCTGTCCTGTCACTCCAGATCCTCATGACCAGTCCCACTCCAGCTTCCCAGAAGCTCCTTCAGAGCTGGAAGGGGCTCTGAGGTCTCCACACTTCCTTCTCTCCTCCAGGCTGGACAGCCCCACTTTCTCAGCCTGTTTTTGTGCCCCCCCTGCAATGGGGATGGACCAGTTCAAGCCACATGAGGAAGACCTGCCCAGTGCTTCATGCCCTTGCCCTGCTGGCCTTGCAGTGGGGTTTGCTGGGGCACTGCCTTCCCCATTTCCAGGTGTGGCAGCTGAGGTGGGAGCAGGTGCCAGCAGGGCAGCCCTGGCAGGCTGAGCTGCCAGCCCTGGGCTGGAGAAGCTTGCAGAGCATCTGCCTTCCATGAACGAGGGAAGAGCAGGAGATTTCCAGGCTGTGTGGAAAAGCCCTCCTGGAGCAGCGATGGCATCCCTGCCCGGTCTGCTGAGCGTGGAGGGCACAGGGAGCAGAGCAGGGCATCCTCCCCGTGCCTCGGAGAGACAGGAGCAGACCAAAACCCCAAACTGCTGCTTTGACATCTGCCCGTCCCAAACAAGGATGAAAAATTCAAAACACGTAGAGGAAAAAAATAATGGGAGAACCAGAATCCCGTGCAATTTCCATTTGGATGTGTCAAAACAACTCGTTTTGGCACAGCATCAACCCACCTCTGCCCACACTGCTGCAGGAGCTGGGGGGCAGGCACCAAGGCTAGGGGTGGCACCCTAGAAACCACAGAGGAAAAATGATCTGACCTTCCTTGAGAACATCGTGGTTCTGAGCATCTCCCTTGGGGCACACAAACACCTGAATTCTCATTTGGCTGCAGAAAATACAAATAATCAGGAAAAAAGCATTTTGATGGGAATAAAATCTATTCTTTAGGCTGAAAATCTTTTCCTTTAATACAAGTGCGTGTTTTGAGTGAAGGGGAATTAAGTGCCTAAAAAAAGAAGTTCTTTGAATTAAGACTCATTTCAATTGAAGGCTGTTGAAAGGCAGAACGCCAGGTGTTGTGCAGAGGTTCCTTTGTTCATTGTCACAATTCAACACGGATTTGCAAAATACTTTGACTAAATCTGTTCTGATTCTTCTGTCAGAAACCTTTCAGGTGACAATTTTTACCCCAAAATCTCCACTTGAGGCAACTCAGACAAAACAGTTTAACATCAGCCTGGAGGGAAGTGTTTTGTTCTTACTTCCCCAAAGAAATGTACACTTTAAACACTTGCAGGGGGAGATATTTTGCAGAAATCGCCAGTTTTACAGAAACCCAGTAGAGCAAGGATGCTTGCCTGGAAAAATCTTGGTCAAATCCAATGTATCCCATGGTCATCCCCAGATGGCAGCATCTATTTTAAAGTGTCTTCACTCCAAATCTCAGCCCTGAGTCGAGTGCACCAAAGCAGGTGGTGCAGAATTCCCAGCACCAGACATGCGGAGCTCGCTGCTGGTGCCCGAGCAGAGCCTCTGGAGCTGCAATGCCCAGGGCTGGCCTGGTCCAGGCTGTGTCCCTGGCACTGATGGGGCCAAGCTGAGCTCCAGCAGCTGAGCAGAGCCTGGCCCAGAGCCTCCCTGAGCTCAGCACAGCCCTGGTAAACCCTGTGCTGCCCTTCCCTCTGTCCCTCTGTCCCTCCAGGAGAGGTTGCTGGCTCAGATGGGATGGAAGGAGGGGCGGAAAACCCTGTGCACAGCCACAGCTTTTGCCTCAGGAAGGACCAGCCTGCAGCGTAAACCCCTGTGAAAGGCTGAAAGCTGATTTACCACCAGCAAGCCCCTTTTCCTCACAGCCATCCTCCAGAGCAAGGAACTCCTTTTTCTCCTCGGATTCTTCTAAGGTGACAGGAGTGGCTGTTACCCTCCAGCATGGAGGGTCAGACCTGCTCCAGTGGTGCCCAAAACCACCCTGAGCTGGGGCCAGGAGTGCTGCTCTCCTGCAGGACCTCAGGGTAAAGAGACCTGAGGGGTCCAGAGCTCTTAAAGTTCAGGGCTTCCTCTCGCACTGCTGGCTTGGTGTAAACTTCTTTACTGAAGTTTAGATTGTTTTTTTTTCTTTTTCTGCTTCTTTTTTTTGTTTGTTTGTTTTTCATTGGAAAAGTTCAATTAGACTTGCCTTGTGCTTTTCCTGCAAGTTTGCTTTGGTTCACCTCATTCCTGGAGGCAGCCCAGGTCTCTGTGGGGTGAGGCATTAAGGGCAATCCCTGCAGCCCAGAGTGATGGGGCTGCAGGACTTCACTGAATCCTTTGTGGAGAGTTTTCTCCTGGCAAAAATGTGCTTTTTGGATGGCAAAGCAGGAGCACTTCCAAGCTCACTGGTGGAAAAAGGGGGCTGTAGCCAAGTGCTGTAATTCAGAGCAGACCCTGAGCTGGCCTGATTACAGCAGAGCTGCCACCAAACCTGTGCTGGCTCAGGGACTGAGGCGCCATCCAAGCAATCCCTGACACTGCTGGACTTGCTGAGCTCAGCTCAGCCTGTCCAGTTTTGCAGGATTTCATGCCACATTGTCTTGGTTTGAAAAGCCAGGTGTCTGCTAAGGAAGGCAGGAGCCTGCCTTGAAATGGAAAATGTAACCCCTCTCCCTCTAAATTATTGTAACTCTAAAATTGTTTAAATTTGAATTAAGGGACTCTCAGGCCCCTTATATGGGAATAGGAATAATAGTTCTTTACTAGGGGGAAAAAAATTTAAAATATATTAAAAATGCAGTAATATAAACCAACCCTGGCAGAGTCAGAGCAGGCGCTGAGCCCCTGTGGGTCAGGGTGGTGGCACAGCCCCATCCCATGGGGGCTCAGCCCTCCTGCAGTGCCAGCTGTGCTTCTGCTGGAGCAGGGATCCTGCACAAGGCTGCAGTTTTCCTCTGCAGCTCCAGGGCTGCTGGAGATGGGCCTGCTCTTCCTCTGGCAATGCAGGGCAGGAGAAAGCTGCTCCTCTGGGCATGCAGTGGGCAAAGGCTGCTGTGCTGTTCCAGGCTCAGATTGGATCCAGGTAGGAATGCTTGGCTCCTGCCCTGGGCGCAGCATCTCCCAGTGGGATGCTGGAATTTTCTCAGCCATGCAGGGACACTCAGTGGCCATGAAGAGCAGAGATCTCCTGGAGGGAAGATTGGCTGTGGGAGAGATAAAGAAAACTGCCCAGAGAACAGCAGAGACCTGCCCAGCTCTGACAGATGGGGATAGAACACACCCCCCCAGCCCAATCTTGGTGGAGAGATCCACCAGTGAAAAATGGGGACTTCACCTGCACCAAAACCAGCAATTCTGAATGTAAAGGCAAATGGAAATGTTAAAGTTGGCTTGTGTTCAGAGCACAACCACAGAGCTCATTCCTGGATCACTGGGAGCTGTCAGAAGAGGAGCCAAACATCCCAGCTTGGACTGTGAGCTGGGAGGAACCAAACTGGCCATGCACATCTCAGGGTCTTGCCATCATTATTGCTCCTGTTATCAGCATGGCCTTGAAGCAATGCAATTTTAAAAACCCACAAAAACATGAATGGTCCTTCCAGAATGGGTTCACATTTTCCTTGGCTAATGGCCCATCCCGTGATTCCAGTTGAGCCAAATCCTAAATTCTAAGAAAAACTCCATCATCTCCCTTCTGTTTGAAGGGAAACTGCCAACATGTCTCACCCATAATCGTCTGGATCTGAGGAGAGACGTTCAGATTTATGACAGGAGGCAGGGAGCCAAGTCCCATTGATCTCCAGTGGAAATGCCTCAGTGAGAAATCCCTTGCTCCCGTCGCTGGCAGGAGAGCCAGGCTTTGCCTGTGTGGCTGGATTTGTTCTCGGCACTCAGCACCATCTAGTCGGAATTCCTGTTGCCATCCTGTTATTATCTCTGATTGAGGGGGATGGGAGAGGGATTTAAGGCATTCCATATGCAGTGATGTGCCTTTGCAGGCCCTTTTTCATTTGTTGTCCTCAAAACCGAGTTTCCTGGGAGGGTTTTCACCACTGGGGCAAAGTCTCACCCTCCCTTACTCGCTTTAGGCTCAGGCACAAGTGGGTCAGGATAATGACTCACTTTCAGTATTTAAAGCCAGCCCAATAAATCCCTAAATGACTTTCTAACAGCGTAGTAAACATAATCAATGCACATTAACAAAGCACTGGGAAGCCAAGAAATTCTTTGGGGGGTAAAACACATACCATGAATCTTTCCATGTTGTTGTATCAGGCAGGAACCACTGACTCCCTCATTGTGCTCAACAGAGACAGATGGGAAATATTTTCTAAAGCCATTCCTAGGCCAGCCCAGGTTTTTCAAAGAGGATTTTTTGGAGCAGAAAGATCTAGGCCTGATTTTTTTAGGTATATAAATGGTCTAAGATTCAGGTACATACATAAAGGGTTTTTTACAAATGGCAGAGAATTTGGGCTTTAAAGGACCTCTGGAGATCTCTAGCCCTTCTAAGAAGACTTCACTGTTATCCCAGGACCTTGTTCAGGCAGCCTCTGAATACCTCAGGGATGACAGCTCCTCCAGCTCTCCCAGGGCTGCATAACTTTCCAGGGAAGGGAACTGAATACTGGGAAGATTTAGGGGTCTCCAAACTTAGAGTATTCCTTTTACACCTGGAGGAGGAAATGGGCCCTTCTCTCAGAGTCAGATTCTGGGTGAGTTTCACTCACCCTGACATAGACACAGGAAAGGCAAACACATTTATACACCTCCAGCTCTCTCCATAATCCTTATGAAGGAAAAAACATAAGGATCAAACAAATCATCTCATGCTGCAGCAGCTCAAGGAGAAACAGCAGGCTGCCTGTGGAAAGGCTTGAACACAAGCCAGTCTCAGGTCAGGACACACAAATCCTGCCCCTGGAGCACCTGAGCTCCAACCAGCATCCCCAGTGACTCCTGCCCAGCATTTCCAGTGACTCCTGACCAGTGTTGTCACAAGATCCAGAGGTCCTGACCAGCCCCAGCCCCTTCTTGTGCTCTGAGCTGCACAGGCACGTAGCCAAGTCCTTGCCCAAAAAAACCCTGCAGTAAAAATAGACAAGACAGATGGAAGCGCAGATTTCTGGAAAGACGCACAGCAGGTCAGGAGCAGAGTTGAAATGAGAGAGCAGGGAAATAGCAGGTCTGAGATCCCACAATTAAAGCTTTTCCTTTGGCTGTAAGGCACAAACCATACAGTTCAAAATGCCCTCGCCCAGATGCTCCAGCCACCTTGAATTCAGAGCCCAGAAAGCTGCAAAGCCTGAGTCAGATGAGATGCCCCAAAACAGCTACAGGCCCAAAGTGCTTCTCCCAAAACCCATAATTCATTAATATCCCTGGTTTTTAGTCTTCTGAGACAATTTTCTCTGAAACTGGGCATCGTCTTCAACTCCCTCAGCTTTCCCTGGGCTCACTCATCACCCCAACCCTTTCCCTTGGAAATCAAGATGTGTTGTCATTGCATCATTAGCTGTAATGGCAGATAGTGTTACTGATAGTTACCCTTAATTAGCAGCCCAGCAACCACTCTAACTGTGCTTTGTGTTCCTTACCCCAGCGCTGTGTTTGGGTTCACAGAACACTTACAAATAGTATTAATAGTAATTGCATCAATAATAACCATGGTTGTGAGATGTTTATGTAGCATCCATCTGCTCCGACATCCGTGGTGACAGATAACGCCGCAGCCATCTGGCCTTGCTGGGTGTGCTTGGCTCCTGCTTATCAGGATGGCAAATCAGCCAGCCCCTCTCCATCCCGGCAGCTCCCACTGGTTCCGACTTGCCAGCAGCCCTAAATCATCTCCTAAACTGCAGACACTCCTGGAGAGGAGATGGGAGCCCCCAGGCTGAAGATGGGAGCACCAAGATGTAAAACGAGAGCTTCTCACTGCAGCGTGCACAGAGAGAGGGGGATCAGCAAACCCACAGTGAGATAAGGACAGACCCCACTGCAAACCTACAGTGAGGCAAGGACAGATTTCACTGCAAATCCACCGTGAGGTAAGGACAGACCCCACTGCAAACCTATAGTGAGATAAGGACAGACCCCACTGCAAACCCACAGTAAGATAAGGACAGACTCCATTGCAAACCCACAGTGAAATAAGGACAAATCCCATTGCAAACCCACAGTGAGATAAGGACAGACCCCATTGCAAACCCACAGTGAAATAAGGACAAACCCCACTGCAAACCCACAGTGAGATAAGGACAAACCCCATTGCAAACCCACAGTGAGATAAGGACAGACCCCATTGCAAACCCACAGTGAAATAAGGACAAACCCCACTGCAAACCCACAGTGAAATAAGGACAAACCCCATTGCAAACCCACAGTGAGGTAAGGACAGATCCCACTGCAAACCCCCAGGCACTCCCAGAGCAGTTACAGACTTACTGAAAACACTTCTTAAAGTAACCCTGGCTCGGGTGTGGCTTTAAGGGAATCCCTGTTGTCCTGGGTCCTGAGTGCCCTGCTGGTGAGGCCCTGGCACAAACACAGCATCACATGGTGTACTGAACGCCTGGGACACATCCCATGTCACACCATCAGTGTCACTGCTGAACAAAGGACAGGATCTGTCAGTGTGTCTGCAGGGAGGCCCAGGCTCTGCTCCAGCAGGCTTAGCAGTGGCACAAGATGTGACACACAAATGAGCCAAGTGCCTGCTGGAAATGGGTGCAAACACCACAAAGCTGGATCTTTTTCAGTATCTCTTTTATTTCTTCGCCCTATGCTCAAAGCAAGAGCTCCAGGGTGAAAGGAAGAGCAGTCTCTGTTCTCCCAGCATGAGGAACCCACAGGGAAGAACATCTGGAAGAAGCCACCAAAGCTGCAGCAGGGACAGCCCAGGAGCTTTGGCCTTGAGCACTGTGCCCTGAGCAGGATTTCCATCCAGCTCTTGCTTAGGAGGTCTCCCAACAGAGCAAGTGTGAAAACCACAGCTCTCAGGAGCAGCCTGGCAAATGACTAATGCTCATTCCTGCTTCCCACGGAGCCCCAAGTGCCCCTAGATGGGAGTTCTGCTGTGGTTGTGCAGAGCTGCAGGAAATCACTTCCAGAAAATCCCCATGGGCAGATCTGGGCTCCTCAGGCAGGAGGCCCTGCAGGGACAGACAATGTGGCAGCCAAACCAGCCCCCCCAAGACTTGGGATCTCCACTTTGGCTTCTACAGAACCTTGGAAATCTCCAGTTCCCTTCCAGCGTTTTGATCCTCAGTACCTGATCCCATGCACTGATTTCCCCGGCTGGAGGGCAGGGGTGATGTGTTTGCTGCCAGCAGGAAGCTCTGCTCTGCCCAGGAAGGCAATCAAGCAGCACTTGCAATTTTGAGCAGTCTGGCTTGCTGCAGCCAAGGCACCCCAAACCATCCAGCCTGATGGAGCCCTGCCAGGTCCTGGCAGCTGGAAACACTTCACGGCAAACTGGGCATTTCCTTTGGACAATCTTGACCTCCAGAGCTGTACCAGAGCAAATTCCCAGCAGAGCCTTCGTGCCAGCTGGAAAGAGACACCCTCTGATCCAAGAGTTCCAAGGGATTTGCCCATGAAGAAATCCAAGGCGATGCAGCCCAATTCCAACTTAGACAATCAGCTATTTCTGTGAAAATAGCAGAAATCCTCCCCAGAAAGCTTCCATTTACAAACCTCACCTGAATTCCTTTTCTACACTCTTTGAGGGAATTTTACAAGTTTTGAGGGCTTCCACAAGACTTTCTGGTTTCAGCCAAAAATATCTTTTCTTGTTAGAAACTGCATTTGAAGATAAAAGTGCTTATTCCAAGAAAAATATCTGTCAAATCTTCTCATCAAGCAAGGAAAAAGATTCAGGAAATCTGGCACTTTCTCTATAGGTAAGAACAGTTTTGACCACGCCATCTTTTTTCCAATGGAAATATCCTTCATGTGAAAGTGTGTCCCATTTCCTGAGTCACATTCCTAAGAGCTTCATGTTCAGGAAAAGCAGCAAGATTTATTTTGCCCTTGGTCCCAGACACACAAAACTCTCCAGCTAAAATAAGGGGAAATAACCACATACGTTAAAAAGGGGGGGAAAGTTTCAAATAAACTCTCCTCTTTTTTTGCTCCTCCCAGCTCAACTGAAGCTCTTCAAAGTTTCTTCTCTCATGGAGTTGAGTCATTAGTCTTCAGATAAGTGATGCTTGAGCCTTTGATTAAAATGGCTGGGGAGCGTCTCTGCGTGATTAAAGGGAGATAACACAATAAAAGGAAGAGGACTTTACACCATTATTATGGCAAATAAGTGCAATTCCCAACCTGGGAGCTGCATCAACTTGTCTAATGTAATAAATGCTTCCCCTGCTGGAAACACATCAAATTAGACTTTGAGGTGTCAGCCTGGAGTGTCCAAAGGCCTCGGAGCCCTTGGGGCACTGTGACCGCCAGGCTGTGTGACACAGCTGAGGTGACACTGCCCGTGGGGCACCGAGGGAGCAGCTGAGAAACACCAGCACAGGGTCTGCCAGCTCTGAGACGTGGGAGAGGGTGCAGACAGACCCCCAGAGGGATGGAGAGAGAGGAAAGAGTGTGGAGAGGCTGAGGTATAGATGGGAATGTGGCACAGGGTGCCCAGAGCAGCTGTGGCTGCCCCTGGATCCCTGGCAGTGCCCAAGGCCAGGCTGGACAGGGCTTGGAGCACCTGGGACAGTGGGAGGTGTCCCTGCCATGGCAGGGGTGGGACAAGAGCTCTGAGGTCCCTTCCAACACAGCCCATCCTGATTCCATGATCTGGGATCCAGGAGAGGCTGGCTGGACCTGTGCAATGCCCCTGCAGGTCTGCCCAGCTCAGAGCCACCAGCTGCACGTCCTTGCAGAGAGACTTCCTGGGGCTTGGGCAAACAGTGGGGAAACAGCTTTGTTTAGGCAGAAGAAACATCATTTCCAATCTTAGCCAAACTGGAATAGGGCTCTGAAGGGGGAAAAAAGTAATTTTTTGTCCAAAGCAAATGTCTACCCAAGGATTTAGTCAGACCTACCCAATCTGGCTCCCTGATGGAGACCAGCCAGGAGTCTCTGCTCTCTTCTGGAAGAAAGGATCATTCATTCCCTCCCCAGGCACAATGTGGGGCTCCATTCTCTGATTCAAGGAGCTGCTGTAGTGCTGTAGCTTGTAAAAGTGCAGACAGATAGTTCACAGACACATCCTATTTGTGGCTTAAAATACACCAGTTTATCATGCAAATGATATGTCAACAGAATAGCTGCACTTGGCAATACTTCCCGGAGTAAATTAAGCAGTTAAACATACCATGTGTAATATTAAAGAGGTTATGTGTTACATATAATAAGCACTTGAAGCCAAGTTGTCAGGAAGCCAGGTTTCCTCAGAAATCTGAAATTCAGCTCACAGGAGCCAAGGTGCTCCTTCCCCCTTGAGCAGGAGATGTTTGGGAAAATGGGGGTTCTGCCAGAACAGCTCGAGGCACCGTGGTCCCAGCTGGGCCCCATGGAGGTTTTATCCATGGGATAAATGGCCCACTCTCAGCTCCCTGGTTGGCATTTCAGGAGCTGGGGCACACTCAGGGCTTGCTCTGTGCATTTTTCATAGCTTGTGCTCTGTGCATCTGGGAACTATTTGCAACAGCAAAAAATATTGCAGGAGCCAGTCTTCTCAAGGTTTTGCACTTCCTGGAGGGTGGAAATACCAGGCAGGAAAAGAAAAAAGAAAAAAAGAAAAAAGAAAAAAGAAAGATCTTGGATTGTTTCAGCTCTGCAAATTGCTCCCTGAGGCAAATAATTGCTGTAAAAAATACACACAAATATTCAGATTCAAGTTTAACCAAATACCAGGACATTGGGACTTATTCAGGGGTCAGCAGCCCTCAAGCTTGCCTGCTTATTTCAGACCCCTCTACATCAGCAAATGTTTTCTGTTTCACAGAAACTCAAAGTCAAACCTGGGGGCTCACAGGACTCAAAAGAGTAAAATAAAAATGTTCTTGCATGCCCCATGAACTAGCTCATTACACTCTGCTCTCCACAGTGGAAACAGCTCTGGTGATTTATGGGGAATCAAAGCTAAAATCCCATTTGTTTACCGAGGTGATGCCTGTCTCCAGGGTGTTGTTTTAAAGGGATGTAGTGGAGTGAGGCACGAGGAGTTCCTCAGTCCCACATTGCCTGGGCTTTGCCTCACCCAGACCCCAGCCCAGACCTCCCTTTCCCCAGCACTTCCAGCCTCTCCCAGCTGCCCATAACCATTCTGCACCCAGTGTCTTCATGGACACCTCACTTTGAAAGGAAAGCTCATCTCTCTCTCAGGCTCCAAATTTCAAGACTACTCTGAGCATTTAGGGTAATATTTTTCACACATCCTACAAGCTCATCCCTCCCCCTGCACACCCCTGTGCACATTCCTTATGGTTTGCTTCCCATCAGGGCCCCAAGGGCCTGAAGAGATGATAAAGTTTCTGTAAAGTAGGTGTTCCTCAGCCATTTTCCACAGTCCATGACCCTGTTTAAACCCCTGTGAGAAACAAAGAATGATGCATCATAAACCCCTGCAAAAGGATGGGTTTGAGTTAATTGCTTCAAAAACACGCAGTGATGAGAAATCCAGAAATACAACTGGACAAAAACGCCTCTGCTGTTAAAAACACCGCCCTGCTCCCGGGCTGGGCTGTGCTGGCAAAGCCCCCAGGCACTGGTGCTCCTGCAGCCTCTCCCTGCCAGGATGGGAAGATTTGGGAAAGGATGTTTCTCCTCCCTGAGGGTGTAATGAGGCCATCAGCCAGATACTGCCCTCACTTTGCTGAATTAAACCATCACACTCCTTGATTTTCCCTCCTAAAGGTGTCATTTCCTATTCATTAGTGTTTTTCTAGCTCTTCTTTGAATCTCCCCCAAGGTTTCCATGCCCTTTTGGAACCGGGAATCCTGAGTCAAGCTCAGGGTTATCCCAACCTTCCTGTGCAGAACTGGCCGGTGGATCACAAGTTGTTCATTAGGGCCCTTCTTTGCCCAGGGCTCTCCTGGGCCATCAGTTACCCAATCCTGCAATGATCCTCTGCATTCCCTGGCTCCACTGCGGGACATCCTTCCCCAGATTTAGCCATGTGGGAGTTGTGTGAGCTGCTCATCCAAGCTGTGTCACTAGAGAGAAACAGAAACAGGCACTTCCCAGAAGAAATCCATCCCACTCCCAGGGTTATCTGAGGTCCAATGAATAACTCCTGCTCTGGAGGTGCCTCCACCCATCCTAGGACCAGCAGTGGCCCCCTCTTCCTGACCTTTTTGTGGCCTCAGCTCAGGGAGATGAATTATCTGACATTTGGCTGTATCAAATACAGTGTTTACCTGACCCGAGGCTCGGTGTCATTAACAGAGCTCTGCGAGAGCCCCTTTTCCTCCCCAGTCTTTGTGCCACTCCAACATTTATCCATGAAGATTTTACAGCTTCTTCTCTTTTCTCCCCCTGGCTCCTTCCTGGAGGCATTAAAGGGATGGGGTCAAGACCAGCCATTTCAGGTCTCCACAAGAAAAAAAGCTCTTTGCCTGGAATCTCCTTTTAAGACTCCATTTGGAAACCAATTACAAACCCCATTTATATGAGGTGCAACATGTTGATTTTAGATGGCTTCACTTTGTCCATTAGGATTGTCCTATGACATGAAGACAAATGCTTTTGAGAAGTTTGGCCAACTTAAGAACCAGTGTAGAGGTGACTGATGAGCCTGAGACTGCTGGGCTGGGAGGGCACAAAGGATTGGCACACCCAGGGGTCCGACCTCTGACCAACACAACTGTAAAATTCCATCCATTAAGCTCCTTTGAAAATCCCAGCTATAAATCTTCCAGGCCAAATTCTTTCCCTGCAGAGCTCCCCTGGAAGCAGCAGTTGCTCAAGAACCTCATTCAGATGCTGGTGGGGACAGGGAGGGGAGTGTCCAGCTCCAACTGCACTCAGGTCTCTCCCCCAGCAGCAGACTCTCAAAAGGATTCATATTTTCTATGTTGCTAATTTTAGGCTTTAGCGTTCCAACACCCTCAGACTTGGAGACACAGCCCTGCTGCCTCTGCAGCTTAAATGCTTCCTAATGGCCTCAACCCCGAGATTTACACTGAGCCAACTCACTTTGAAACCCTTCCATAAAAACGCCTTCTGCAAACAGATTTGTTTCATTATCGTCGGGCCTGAAAGTGCCTGAAGTAACAAACAACTTCAAACTCCTTCAGATTTATTGTGGCACCAGGTCTGCACTTCACTGCAGCCCCGTGTACCTGGGAGCATGTCTGAGTGGGGACAGGCAGGGGAGGTGGATGGAGAGCCCTGGTGCAATGGATCGGTGATTATGGTGCAATAAATATTGGATGGAGGATCTATGATAACATCTATTACGGCTTTATGAAATATTGATAGTGTCTGAATACATATTGCCTGCTGAACAGCTCGTTCCGGAGATGTTTAATGAAAGACATCTGTCGTTTTATCCTTGAATCTCCATGCAGGAGAAGGATGGCCCCGGTGAGGGCTTCCAGAGCCGAGAGGAAATGGGCTGAGAGACTCAGGCTCACCTATCCAGAGGCGTGGAGAGACACAGACTGTTTTATGTACACAGAGCCTTTCATTTGGGGAATGAATTAACTCCGTGCTCCTCCGAAATCAATCCCTGCACAGACAACTGCCTTTAATGGGGCCAATAAAAAGAATGCACAGACTGCTGTGGAAAGGGGTGGGAGAGACTGGAGACTCCAGAAAAATCAGCTCTTCCTTCAGACTCTTATCCCTGATCCTCCCCTCTCCCCACTGAACCCTGTGTGCAGCACTAGGACACAACACTCCCCCCAGGGGATCCAATCCATGATACACATTCACCCCAAATCCTGGAAGTATAGAATGGTTTGGATGGAAGGACCTGAAAGCCCATCTCAATCCACCCCCTGCCATGGCAGGGACACCTCCCACCGTCCCAGGTGCTCCCAGCCCCAGTGTCCAGCCTGGCCTTGGGCACTGCCAGGGGTCCAGGGGCAGCCACAGCTGCTCTGGCAATTCCAGCCCAGCCCCTCCCCACCCTGCCAGGGAACAATTCCCAATTCCCAAGATCCCATCCATGGCTGCCCTCTGGCAGTGGCAGCCATTGCCTGTGTCCTGTCCCTCCATCCTTGTCCCCAGTCCCTCTGCAGCTCTCTTGGAGCCCCTTCAGGCCCTGCCAGGGCTCTGAGCTCTCCCTGGAGCCTTCTCCTCTCCAGGGGAGCACCCCCAGCTCTCCCAGCCTGGCTCCAGAGCAGAGGGGCTCAGCTTTGTCCAACTATTCCCAAACTGAGAAGAGATTGGCTCCATTTTAGCACTGTTACTTTATGAATATTAGAGGAAGACCTTGCCTTTTCTCCTAAATTGCACCACTTCCTACTTCAGGCTTCAAACCAATTTAGTGAACACTCTGAAAGCCCTCATGTGGACATTTCTTACACTGGTAACTTACATGGGGTATTAAATAGCACCTTTAGCTGAATTAATGGAAGTTTAAGTAGTATTGTAAAAAAAAAAAATAGATTCATGCCCCTCGTGACCATTTATCCTGTTCCCAGTTCACTGCCCCAGCCCAGTCAGGGGTGCTGCAGGCTCTCAGCTCACCCAGCTCCAAGGAGGACCAGAGGGACATGGTCAAGGGCCAGCTGAGCAGTGCTGTGGATCAGGGCTGGGGCTGGAACTCCTCTCCAAGAGAGCAGAGGTCCAACTCGCCTGTCCCCAGGCTCGGATGGAGGTCCCTGTTTGAACAAGCACAGCACGGAGCCAGCAGCCAAAGCCAAGCTTTGTCCTCCCCTCCTTCACCTCCTGCCATCCACGGCAGCATGTTTCTTCTCCCTGCCTCCCTCAACACCGCTTTTCCAACAGCATCCCCTCCCCTGCTGCCACGTGGATGCTGAGGAGCTTGGGGACAGTGACACAGGACAGTGACACACAGCTCTCATGTCCCTCCTGCCACATTCTCCTGCCATTACTGGCAGAGCAGCAGCAGGTTAGACACAGCGGCCTCTCCACGGGTTTATGGCTTCCCTGGCACCATTCCTGGCTCAGCACTGCTGCTTTGTGCCCCTCTTGGCTCTGGGGACACGTCCCCTCAGCAGCGGGACCGTGTCACACGTGCCATGTGCTGTGCCACAGGCGGGGGCTGGTGGGGGCACAGCCAGCGACAGCACATCAAAAACACATTAAACAAAGCCAGCGAGCCTCAGCTTGGGTGGGTGGGGGCCTGGGGGGAAAGGGATTTTTATTTTGTTGTGTGAAGTGAATGAATAATTCATAGGCAAATCATTGACATGATAAATTCCTCCATTTCTCCTCTTTTGTGAATCGACAGCAAACAACTTCCCCATTCCTCCCCTCTGCATTTTCATTATTCAGAATTATTCACTAAACAATTGCTTGGAATAATTCTGGGGAGCAGATTCTCTGCCGAGGATGTCGTGCTGACGTCAGTGGAACTGGAGCCAGCAGGAGCTGGGTTCAGAGGCCCCGAGGCTTCCAGCACCAGGGTTTGGCCTCCAGGTTTGAGCCATCCTGACCAGAGGGGGCACAGAGAGGCTGGATGCTCCTGTTTGCCCTCCCATTACATGAGCAGAGAAGTGCAAATCAGGTTTTCCACTGTGAAGATTATATTTACAAATGACCGGAGTCAAATCAAATGCTGGGATGCAGTGGGAAATTGCTGGGTGTCACACTGGCACCCCCAGCAGCACTTCTGCCACCGCGTCTCATCTCCAGCCCTGCAGGACCAAGGGACAAAGTGGGATTTCTCCATTTCCATTTCATCTGCTGTAAATGAGCCCTGCCCTTCCCAGGAACTCTGAACACACTGCCAGGCTCACCAGTGCAGCCCTGCCTTTGATATTCATGGGAAGTGAAAAGAAAACAACCCAAGGTTTGCTTTTTAATTTCATGGGAAATTCTGCAGGTAGCTTTTTCTTGGTTCTGCACTTCATTTATTCATTTACACACTGACCCAAACCCCACATGAACAACTGAATGTCTCCAGAATACCACAGCTCTGACTCAGAAAGTCCTTGATATTTATCTGCCTGCAGTTTCCAATAAGTTAAACCCAGCTGACCTGAAATACCAAATTCCAAGGGAGCTCTTTGGCTGATGACTCCCAGTATCTGACAGCAATTGTCTGGGGTGCATTCCTTGTGTTTATTTATTATAAATGAGACACCTGACACCATGAGATCATAAGCAATTTCTAGCTCTCTCCAAATCACCGGTAGGGTTCCAGTTTGGAGCCTCACAATATCATCAATTCTGCTGCAAAACTTTTCTGTGCTGATTGCCAGTAATTTGCAATGTGTAAGCTGGAGGGAGGGAATTGCTTGGAATTGCTTCCAGTTCTCCTCTTCACCTTCTAGTGGAAATCAGCCCATGTTGAGCAGGCCAACCAGACTGTTGTGACCACAAAACCCCAAAAAATCTGGAGATCTGATTCTCCTCTGATTGCCAAAATGCAAACATCATACCCCTGTTTACAGTCCTGCCTCAGTGAGGATGCTGACTCCTTTGGTCATTTCTTTGGTTTAGCATCTGTTTTCCCCACATGACACCCTGCATCTGGATCTAGGTGAATTCCTGTCACCACCTATCTGTTTATAGATTAATTTCCCAATGAGAGACATTTCATAAACTTGATTACTGCAAAAATCAGGGTTTTCCCTTGCTGCCAAAAACCTCTCATCAAAACATCTCCCACCACAGCAAGAAGGATCTCCCACCAAGGGAACACAAATGCAGACCAGCTCTGCTTCCATGGAGCCTCAGATAACTGCCCAAGCGAGCGGGAAGGAGCTTCCTGTGCAGCTGAAATCCTCTCGTGTTTCCTCTTCACCTCTTTAAATCCTTTTTGGTGCTTCTGCCCCCTCCAGCCCGTGCCGCAGGAGCTGCAGGAGCGGGAATGCTCCTGGCAATGAGGAGCCCGTTCCCTCCCTGCGGGAGCTCCTCACACCTCAGGATTCGTCCATCCCGCAGGATGTGGATGCTGGAGCCGGCTCCAGCTGCAGGGGCAGATCCCACAGACAGCACACAAGGGGATCATCCCCAGCGTCTGCAGAGATCAGGACACGTCCAGGGGCTCACAGCCTCAGTCTCACTCTCGTTAAGATGTGCAGCCTTGTGCTCCAGAATGTCTCATTTCTGTTTCAAAGCAGCTTTTCCTGCCCATCATGCTCCTGGCCTGGTGTCTGGGGAAATCCAAACCTAAGTTCAAGTCCCTGGCTGTACCACGGACCATCAACGAGCTGATCTAATCCAAGATGACCCTTCTCACTGCAGGGGCTTGGGCTAAAAAACCTTTATTTGTCCCTTCCAACCCAAACCATTCTCCCACTGTGCGTTGGGGAATGGTGGGGACAGAAAGGATTTGACAGTGTGGCCCCAGACTGGGGGCCAGGGTAGGCAGATGTCCATAAGGGACATCAAAGGGTTCTCCAGCTGCCCAAGGGAGCTGTAGGTAGACATGTTTCTGGATTTTGGCTTTGATTGAACCCTGTCCACCCTGTCCTTTTGGTGCTGGTAATTAAAATCAATGAGTGGTGCAGCAGAGCAGAGTGACACAGAGCAGAGTCTGTGACCAAGCTTGTGAGACCAATAAACACAGACCCTAAGTATTTCTGACCCCAAATTCCCATTCCCCCTTTACTAGGTGCAGTTCACTTTACTGGAAAAGTAGGAGTGGGCTGAGCCATAATTTATATTTTATTTGCTCAGCAAACACCAGGCAGGGACCAGCACTGGGCACCCCTGGGGACAGGGCAGAGGGGCTCAGCGTGGGCACTGCCCCGAGCACAGGGCAGCTGTGGTGGCACAGTCAGTGCCCAGGAAACACAATCCCTCACTGCAGCATCCTTTGATTTGGGCTCTGGAGGACATTGTGTCTTCAAAGAGGCTAAAACAGCAAACGAGATCAGACAGGACCTGGACAAAAATCTCCCCAGTCCTGACTCCCCCACATCGTCCTTTGAGACAGAGACCATGAGTCAAACTTGCTCTTCCTCCTCCCCTCAGAACACCCTCGCTCCTCTCAACTCTAATTAAAAGGAAGTGAGTGCTCGGAGCAGGGAGACGAATCCTGTTGTGAAACGGGGCTGGGATGAATCATCCCTCGAGGGCACGGTCCTCCTGGGGGCTGGAGGGTCCTTCTGGGACAAGAGGAGGCTGGGCAGAGAGGGGCAGCCAGGACTGTTCCCAGCCAGCCCTGAGTGTGCCCTAGGCCAGCTGGCACAGCTGATGTGGTGCTCTGGAGCATCCTTATCTCCCCAGGAGAGGCTTTCACTGAGCTCTTGAGCACTGGGAAATGGAGATGCTCAACTCATCCTGCTCTGCAAAGCTGTCAGGAGGAGGATGGGAGAGGGGACAGCTCGTCCCCGGCTGTCACCCCATGGAGGCTTTGCTCTCTGTTAGTGACAGCTAACAGAGATTCATTCCCAAGCAAGCTCGGGCAAAATTGGTGCCTCTGTGATGGCAAACCAGCAGAAATTTAGCTCTGGCCTACAAATGACCCACGGTGGGTCAGGCAGCACAGGGGGCACCAAGAGCTTGGGTCACACTGTCCACGGGGCCTGAGGGCTGGTCCATGCCAGGAGGGTTGTAAATCCATGCCTTTCCTTGCCAGAAGTTCTCTCCAGCCCGGACTGGCCATTTCACTCTGGGAGGGAAGGAGCCACTGCCAGCACCCAGAGCTGGAATGTCATCCCTGCTGTGCTCAGGAGGAGAGGTGGCACCACAACTGGGAAGTCTGGGCACCTGAAGATGGACCCAAGCTTGCTGTGGTGACAGTGCCAACACCATGGTGTCAAGATGGGCTCCCAGCCCTGGCGTGGGATGTGCCAGGTGTCTCCCAGCAGCTCCTGACCTGCAGCAGAGTTTTTTCCCGGGATATCTAAATGAGAGCAGAGCACTGAGGGGAAGTGGCACAGCCCCCACCCCCAGACACCCACACAGGCTTCAGGTGCCCTCCCTGCTGTCCCATCCCAGCAGCTCAAAGCACCAACCTGCCCTCCTGTGTGCTGCTCTTCCGCTGGGTTCTGTGAGTCACATCACTGATGTCACCTCCCCGCGTCACCGGAGCTCCGAGATGGATTTAATGAGCCTTTGTTTTCCTCAGCTAAGAAAAACCTCAAAGAGGCTCAGTCTCCAGCACCCTGAGGAGCCAGCAGGTCGCTCTGCCACTGTCTCTGTCCCCACAGGAGGACAGAGAACTGCAAAAGGGACCAGTGGGCTGGCTGAGAGCTTCAGAGACCTTGGGACAACATCCAGGTCACTCCAGAGCACCTCTGTCCTCACCAGAACCTGCCACGTGCCACCCTCCTCACAGGACAAGGCAGGTGAGCCCCTGCTGTGCCTGGCACTGCTCTGACTCCATGAGGGAATGAGGGATGGGTGGCAAAGGGGCAGTGCCACCATGCCTGTGGACATGGGACAGCATCTCCAAAGGCCTCTCTCTGCACGAGGAGCTGAAGAGTGTGACATTCCTGGCTGGAATTCACGCCCATGTGCTGGCATTTACCCACTGTCATCATGCTCTGCCCTGCAGTCCTGGGGCCATCAAACCCAAGGGACAGAGCCACCCTGGCATCTCCCTGGAGCTGCCCAGCAGCTTTTGGCCACACCTGGGGAGTGAATCCTGATTTGCAACAGTATACACAGGGAATTTTAAGCTTGTTCTGCTTTAAATCCAGAGGAATAAATCACTGAGAAGCAGAAGGGAAAAAAATTCATGACAAAAATTGAGGGAAATGAAGATCACTCCTCTCTTCTATGAAGGTCACTAAAAAGGGAAACACCACGTGAGGCCCCTGGGAGCCCAGCAGTGTAAATAGTCAGTGGACAGAGGGCATCTTCTATTAAAGAAAGTGTCTTGCTAAAATACATAGGCATCATATCAGTTATTGGATAATGAAATTCCAGTTAATTTGCTGTCTGGTCAGCCACAACCCTCCTGCCATGCTCCTGAGCAGAGCCAATAATCTTAAGAAAGAATTACATTGGTATGGAGGCAGCTGGTCAGTGGAATTTGGAAAGAGCAGCTTCTTCAGGGTGTGGGGGTGGGGAGGGGGGCCCTGCAGCCTCACAGCTCGTTCCCCCTTGTCCTGTCCCTCCAGGTCCTTTCCCAAAATCCCTCTCCAACTCTTGGAGCACTTTAGACACTGGAAGGGGTCTAAGGTCTGCCTGGATCCTTCTCTTCACGTGACCATTTCCATCAGCTCCAGCTCCAGGCTGTCCCCACCTCATCTCACCAGTGCCCTGGCCCGAGGAGCAGGCAGCAGCAAGTGTCCTGGGAAGGGCACACCGAGGGGATGACCACACAGAAGCACTTCCCAAGAAGTCCCTTCCAGCCCTTTGCCATTTTCAGCTTTGCAGTGACCAGCCCTGGCTGGATCCTTGGCCCAGTTTCTCCCAGACTTCTCCTCTCCCATTTGCCCTCAGCTCTGCCCTCTCTCCTGGGGCTGCAGCAGGACAAGGATTGTCTCCATTCACTGGGACCTCGGGGGGTTCCAAAAAGGCCAGGAGACCCTTTGCTGAATGGGTGCCTTGATGCCATGGAGGGAATAAGACCCAGGAGGGGGAAGGTTGGGAACTTCTTCCCCTTCAAAAGAAGAGCTGCAGTGTTTGAAAACAACGACAAAGTGCAGCATCAGGTCTTGGGCCCATGGCCTGGAGCAGGTTTCCAGTACAAATCCCATTCTAACTCCTTTCCCATTACCCTTTTCTTTTCTCCCTCTGCTGCTCTGAACCACTGGCACTTCATAGTACCAAATATTCCGCATGTTCCATGCAATTTTAAAGCCATTATGTCAGCTGCTCTCTCCCCCCAGCTCTTGAGGCCCCCAGTTGCTGTGTCAGAATGTAATTAGCTTTTGATGGGATGTTAAGATTTCTTGAGCTCCTGTGGAGAGGCAGCGTGGGGAGAGGCAAGGCAGTGGATTGTGATTGTCACTCCCCATGGGAAGCACTCGAAGACCCTGGAAGACTCATTTACAAAAATGTAAAATAAATAAATAAATAAATAAATCCAAAAGCAGCAGACTCAGTAGGCTTTGGTTTAATCAACTGAAATCACTAAGGTTTTTTTTACCTCTGTGCTCTTTCCTGCTTGGAGAAAAATGGGAATTAACTCCCTCGTGACCGATGGAAAGTGCAGTGGGGAGGCCCAGACAGGGCTTTATTCCACACCCGGCTCCTGGGAAGCTGGGAAAGCCCCTCCTGAGCTGGGAAAGCCCCTCCTGAGCGTTCATCCCTGCCTGTGATAAGGAGGTGCTGCAAGCTCTGCTGCTTCCCCAGCCGTTCCCTGGCCCCTCCATCCTAACTGGGACCAGCCAGGAGACACTTCCCTAAGCACAAACCTGCCACAGACTCCCTGCAGACACCGTGCCCTGATGTCAGTACAGCCCTGGCTCTGCACGGTGCTGTGAAACACAGATGTATCCAATGCAATCCTGAGCTGTTCCCATCGAATGCCAGTTCAACTGGATAATGGGCCCTATTGATCGCTGTGAGGGCCAGACCAATCTCACTTGTCCTTTCAATGATTATTGTGGCATTCTCTACATTATTTCTGCTCAGCAAAATTAATTCCTCTTTGCCCACCCCATCCCTGTGGATGGGAGTGTGTTCCAGTCTCCATTCCTGCAGAGGCAGGAGTTAAGGAGACCTCTGCAAGGAGTGGACTTAATTAATTTCTAAACTGTTGTCAGACATTTTGATTTTTTTTTTTTGGGGTGTTTTTGTTGTTGGGGTTTTTTTTTTTTGTGTGTGTGTGGTTTTTTTGTTTGTTTGTTTTTGTTTTTGTTTTTGTTTTTGTTTCTCTCTAATACTGCCACTAGCATTAGTGGAAAGAAAACAATAGCAAAATCTGGTCACTTAAGGAGTCAGCCTCCCCTTCCACAGCTCTACTGACATTTCTGTCTCTGGCCTGGACAGTAATGCATTCCATTTTAATTTTAGCAAATGCTTTCTTTATGATCAGAGACATTTTTCATTTGTATGTGTTTGCATCTCTCTTAAAATTCAGTATTTCATTTGGGGCTGCCAGGTTATTGCTGCTCCTCAAAATAAAACATTTGTGGCACTGGAATATTTCAAATTATTTTCTCTGGTTTCCTCCACTCAAGAGCAGCAATTGCCTTTCCAGCTGCTCTGGGAGGAGCAGAGAGGAGTCAGTCCCAGTCCCTGCCCTCTGCACAGAGAATTAGGAGGGAAATGGGGCTGCTTGGGGTTACCCTGTACGGAATCACCCCAAAAAAATCAAAAGGAGAGGCTGAAGGAGATGTTTGCCCTCCTTTGGCCATCACAGCAGAGCTCCTGAGAAAGAGTTCCCAGCCAATAACTTTTAACAGTATAATCATATTTCCCGTGGGGTCCAGCCCGAGATTCCTCAGGTGGTCTGAATCCCTCCTGTGCTGCCTTGAGCCAACAAAACCAGGGGAAGGGTTCTGCAGAGGGTCTCGAGGCTTTGTTTGCCTGTGCCTGCCTGTGCATGTCCACCTCAGATAATCCCAAATCATCTGCGTGAGGGAGCAGCCCTGTGCCAGCCCCTGAGCTCGCAGGGGGAGGCAAGGAGCAGGAGGGATTCCTGCGGGATGGAAGTGGCCAGCACTGGAGTAGTTCTGGGAGCAGGAACTCATCTCTGATCTCCCCCAACAATGGCACAGAACTAAAGGGTCCAGCCCTGCCAAACCCACCTCTGCCACCCCAGCGCCCCACGGGGAGCCCTGCAGGAGCTGTGTTTGCACAGCTCGAAGAGAGGAGAGGTTGTATTTTATATCAGCAATAAATGCCAGCAGCTAAAATCAGTCTTCAATTCCTAACTGTTGATTTGCCATAAAAATAAAGTCTGGGTACCGCGCTGGGCAACCCACAGGTGAGCTGGCAGACCCAGGCAGCTGGGATTTCTTTAAACACTGTGGTACCTGGGGGTATGAGGAATCACACCTCCTTATCACAGAGCAGCCCCTCATTAAAAGTGGATTTCCCACTTCTGAACATGCCTTGGCATCTCGGGATACACAGGGAGCAGCTCAAGGTCAGACATCTCCCTGTACAAGAGCCCTCTTGTCCCCAGGCACTCTTGCATCTACAGTATTTCCCCCAGTATTTTCTTTCCTAGCGCTTCTGCCCAGCCCAGGTGTAAATGACTTAAGTAATAAAGCTGCCATCAATTCCCCTGGAAGATTACTCCATGGTCTAACAGATTTTTCCATTAGAATTTTTTTTTCTTTCCTGATGCAGTTTAATTTCACCCCGTTACATCAATGTACAGAGAGAAAAGAGAAAAACCACAGGAGTGACAGAGACAGCAGAAGGATCTAGAAGGGGTCTGGGCAGGATGGAGCTAAGGAGTGACAAGGTCCCATGCCAGCTGTCCCAGCCTGCTGCAGAATGCTGGATAATCCATCTCCATCTCCTCCCCAGTCTCTGGAGTAGCAGCCCCCAAGCTGCTGAGGCTGTGCCTGCACTGAAGAGATGCTCCCAGTGACCAGGGGCTGGCAGGACAGACACAAACCCACCAGATTCGGCCTGAAAACTGAACCCAGGGAAGAAAAGTTCAGGGTGTTGCAGCGCTGGCAGAACATGCTCCTCCTTCCCTAATCAGGATGTGTTATTGGGGAACACTTAAAGACAAGTCAGGGGTAATTAAAGGAAATTAAAAGCTCTCAGTGGGGAGTGAGGTGCTCGGGGATGCGGCAGAGCTGCCAGGCAGAGGAGCTGTCAGGCAGAGGAGCTGCCCTGGAAGGTGATGAGGCTGTGCCGGGTCGGGGCTCCCCCAGACCATGCAGGAGCCAGCCCTCGAGGCCAGGAGGCTCAGGCTTTTTGGTGCTCCCCTCTGGGCCATCCTTCCCGCTGTAAAAGGTGTTTCTGAGGAGCTGAGGGAGTGCTGCAGCCCAGGGAGGAGCTCCCAGCCCGACTGTCCCCCGGAGAGGACCTGTGACAGCGGAGCGGGCACGGGATCCGGGAGGGGAAGGAAGCAGCTGCTGGGACTGGAAAAACACGGACTGCAAATGGGAGCTCAGCCTGAGGAGCAAAAGCTGTGCCCAAAAGCCAGTAACTTCTCATTTACCCCGAGCTCCTGCTTACACGTGCGAGGAGCTCCATAAATGCCCGTTTCTCACGATTCCCAACCACATCCGACTGAGCAACAATAGGTGGAGCTCCAAGAACTGCCAGCGCCCCGGGAGGAGAGCAGAGCCGTGCGCCGGGGAAGGGAGAGCCACGGCCGGTGTGCCTCCCTGTCCCTGGGTGGGACAGTGCCCTCGAGGCCAGCCCGGGCCATCCCCTCAGCTACCATGGACATGCTCTGGCTGCCAAAAGTCTGCATGGGAAAAACCTGTGCTTTGGGAAGAACTTGTGCATTAGTGAACTTGGGAGGGATTTAAAAGCCTTGGGGATGTGGCGCTTGGGGACAGGGCCAGTGGTGGGTTAGAAGTGTTGGACTCAATCTCAGAGGGATTTTCCTGCCTAAAAGATTCTGTGATATCGAATCAATCTGTCCCACAAAGGATCTGGAAACGCTTCTGGGAGGATTTGGCAGATTCTTCTGTGCTCAGCCTCGCTGAGAACTCCGCTCAAATTCAGGTCCCGGTTCTGCAGTCCAGGCCACAGCCAGCGTCTGGTCACCACTTACTCTTGGCCCTGAGAGGCCAAGGAAACAAAACACCATCACTTTGGATAAATAATCTCCATATTGCATTGCACTTTGGCACAACACAGGCACAGCAAATGAGATAAGCATTGTGTTTTTCCTCTCTCTGAGGTTCAGAGAATGTGAATGTCAGAAATCCTTGGGAAGAATTGTGCCTTGCTTTTCTCTGTGAAGAGAAATGTGGCAACACTGTGAAGTCGTGGCTCTTACTGCATGTTCTGTGTCTGGCTGTAGCCTCACTGTCAAACCTGGACTCCAGACCTTGCCCAGTTATTCCAGCAGAGCCAGACTTGCAGCTCTCTAATTCCAGTTTAACTCACACTAGAGGTGCACAACCTGCACCAAGCCCCTTTTTGTGGTCTCTGCGGGGATTGTTTTGCTTGTATGGATGTAAACAGGGTGCTTCAGGCAGCCAGACCTCACACACTGTCAGGACTTGGTTCCTGCAGCAGGTCCCCGTGGCTGAGTGCTCCCTTTGCACCACACAGAGGAGTTCTGCAGAGCTCATGATCTCAAGAGACAAGAAAAGCACCACAGCAGAGCGCTGTGCCTGCAGGAGCATCAGGCAGGGTGGAAATACAGCATCCCTGGGATGACATCTGTGCTTCTGGAGTTTGCCATGCCCATGGGAGCAAAGCCCCTGAGGCAGCCCTGCTGCTGCCCACAGCGTACCAGGGTGACAAATGGAGGTAGTGATGACAGTCCCCAGGGATCCCAGGGCTGGGTAGGACTGATGTGTCCCCAGCCCTGTCCCCATGTGTTCACAGGGCTGGCAGGGGCTGCTGGCACCCCTGAGCTGCAGGGGCTGCTTGGATGGAGCCTCTCCATATCCCATCTGGGGATGCCAGTGTGGGCTGGGCTGTTTCCAGCCTGGAAAGCCTAGGTGTCTCAGAGAGGGTGGAGCCCAAACTGGGAAGGCCATGCCATCTCTAGGCTTTGGACATGAGGAATGTTGGCTTAAATACCAACATTTTGCCTGCAGATCCCAAAGCATCTTGTGAGACCCTCACCTGCTCCATCACAGCAGCAGCAGCACATCCAGCACATCCACAACAGCCACACAGAACCAAATTTGGGCTATTCCTAACCGATTTCTTTATCAGGCCCTTCCCTGTAGATCTGCTGCCACTTCTGTGGATACAGAGCTGTGCATCCAAAAAGGGTTAAAACCCTAAGGCAGCTGCTGATTACATTTTTATGCAGTTCAGAAAGGCCAGTGAAGTCTTAGAAGCAAACATTTTCCCTTTTAATGACACCCTAATAGATTAAGAGGGACCTGTCTCAGCACAAACATTACAGCAATGGATGGATTACCCTGGTGACCCCAGCAAGGGATCTCCAGTGCACAGCTGGTGTGGAGACACCAGGAAAACAGCCTGGAAAAGAGCCACAACAGCTTTGGGACAGGTGGGGCACAGGCAGGGCAGCACCACTTCCTTCCACTGTCCCTGCTTGCCCCCAAACAGCCACCCTGGGAGTGGAGCTGTGCCAGGAAAAAAGAAAATGGAAAGTGCTTCTGGGGTGAGAGGAGGTGTTATTGCAGATGTTTGGGTTATTGCAGGGTTTTTCCTAAAAGGAGGAGGAGGGAAGGGGAGAGAAAATATCTATCAAGCTTTAGAAGAAGCAGATGGTGGCAGGGGAAGGGAAAGTGCCTGTGGGATGAGTCCAGTGTGAGTGGGATTAGTCCCAAGCTTGTAAAGATCTCTGAGTGCTCCTGCTCTGGGCCACCACATCATTGTCAAAGCCTCGGGGTGCTCTGCACCAGCCTGGGGGCTCTGGGCAAGAGAGGGTCCTCTGGCTGCCTGGGGGGTGGTCCCAGGGGTTTGGCAGCTCCGTCCATCAGCACCCTCTGTGCTTTGCCCTGGCAGGCACCCAGGACTCCTGTATCACCATCCCAGGAGGCCCAGCTGCCACCTGAGCTGTCCCCAGGCCATGAGCCATCTCCAGCCAGGATGGCAGGGAACACAGTGACCCCTCAGCCCTGGCAAGGGGATGCTGGCCCTGCTGGGACTCGCCAGAGGAGCCACTTGCCTGTGACTGGCAGGATGGAAATCTGCCTAATTAGCACCAGTAAAAGCAGCAGCAGCAGCAGGGGCCCGGGCAGCCCCTGCCAAGCAAACATGTTCAAATCAAACTGCAGCTCCTTTGCTCCAAAGTTTACAAGATGTTTCTTTCAAACCCTCATTAAGCCCTTCTGTCGTCCCCCCTGTGCCTCAGTTCCGATGCCAGCACACACAGCCCTGCCCCAGCCCTGCTCTAACTCTACCCCAGCCCTGCTCTAACTGCCCCAGCCCTGTCCCAGCCCTGCCCCAGCCCTTCTCTAACTCTGCCCCAGCCCTGCTCTAACTGCCCCAGCCCTGTCCCAGCCCTTCTCTAACTCTGCCCCAGCCCTGCTCTAACTGCCCCAGCCCTGTCCCAGCCCTTCTCTAACTCTGCCCCAGCCCTGCTCTAACTGCCCCAGCCCTGTCCCAGCCCTTCTCTAACTCTGCCCCAGCCCTGCTCTAACTCTGCCCCAGCCCTTCTCTAACTCTGCCCCAGCCCTGCTCCTTCTGGGCATGTGGCTGGGGCAGAGTTAGAGCAGGGGCATTGGGCATTGCTGGCACAAGAGTCATGGAAGGGCCAAGAAAGCCTGAGGGACTGGATTTTCCACTGTCCAGGTCATCCTCAAGACACAGCTGCCTCTGTAAAAGCCCCAGGGCAGCGTTTGCAAGTGGAACTGGAGACATTTCCTGGCAGAGCAGCACCGAGTGCAGCAGGACAGAGCCTGACTGGAGGGAGCTGGTCCTGCCCACCCCGGGCAGGGCACACAGGTGCATCCCTGCCAAGCTGTTCCTTGGCATCAGCAGAACGCTCTCACATGGGAACAGCCCGAGCCCTGACCACAATATTTGGAAATAATTTAATTCCTTGGGCTCTCATTAAGTGCTGGGCACCAAGTCCTGGCTCTGGGTGAGTGCCTTGGCTGCTTCCCTGCTGCTGGCACAGCCCAAAACTGTCCCTTCACCAGGTGGTGCCTTGGGAGCTGGGACACAGCCCTGAGGAAAGAACCAAACCACAGCCCCACGCTCCAGACAGATTCTGCTCCTGAGCTGACACCTGCCCTTTATCCTGAGGGTCTGGGAACACCTGACCAGGATTTGGGGCCCCCAGACTTTGTGCCAGGGGTGGATCCCTTGGCACATCCAGGCTGGGAGCGGAGAGAGGGGCATGCCACAGGGGAGCCCAGCCAGCACCAGGCACTGGAAAAGCTGAACTCTGCCAATGTTTACTCAAAACTTTGGGCAGTCAGTCCTTTTCCTTTTGCTGTGCTCAGGACTGTGTGCAGTGCAGCTTACAGGCAGCAAGGTGCCCCACAGAGAGCCTGAGAGGCGAGGAGGGAAACATCAGGAGGGGAAATTAGATGGAGAAACTCAGCTCAGCCCGAAGCTGAACATCCCTCCTGCTGCCCTGAGCAGAGCACTCGAGCCTCCTCCTCCTGAGCCCTGCCTGGCTTTGGCTGGAGCACAGGAGCGTTTCCTGCCCTGGGGATGTCCCTGAAGCACCATCCCCTGCCTGGCCTGGCAGAGGTGCTGGTGTGGCCACCTCCATCACCTGCACGGAGCAGGTGACAAAAGGAGAAGAGAAAGAGCTGCAGGTCAGTGCAGGCCTTTTGTGGGCCCCCCACCACCACTGCCAGCTCCCGACCAGGGCCCTGGAGCTCAGCCAGAGCCAGAGGCACAGCCAGAGCCAGAGAGCCTGAGCCACAGCCAGAACCAGAGCCACAGCCCGGGCAGCTGCAGCAGAGCCTGGCACAGCCAGCCCCTCTGGGTGCAAACAAGCAGGAGGTGAGGCAGAGCCAGCACGGCTTGTCCAGCCCCAGGGGAGGAGCACAGTAGGATTTAGTCTGGAAATGGTCTTTAATGTCTTCAACCATTAAGCCAGCAGTGGCAAGCCAAGCTCTCGCCTTATCCCAGATTTCTGCAGCTACACTTGTGTTAAATCCCCTTGGGATGGTGGCTCCAGCACCTCCCTGAGCTGCACAACGAGCAGCATCCCTGGCACTGGGTGGGAAATGCTGGGCTCAGGAAGGATCCCTGCACAGGCACTGGGCTCAGCCCACAGAGCTCCTTTGGAAATGTGCTCCAAACTCTGCAAAACCTGTTTGGGTTTGTGAAGTGGGGGAAGGACCAGGAAACATCAGGTTTCAACACTCACAGGGTTGTGTTATTGCCCTTTTGATGCTTCTTTTTATTTTGATTAAAAAATGCTTTGAGGTCTGACACAAACCTCCCTCTTGCCCAAAGAGCCAATGTCAACACAGAGCTCTGTGAGCTTGTCAGGGGGAAACGTTTAGAATTACAGAATGAAAAAATAAAAATTAAAAGCACCAGCCTGATCTTTTTTGAGCTTTGCTCCTTCCTTTGCAGGCACATTCAGAATTTTTTCTCTTTTCCCTATGAAACACTGACATTTTGGGGTCCCACAGCACCCACAGCTGAAGCAAAGCCCACCTCCCAGGTGGGCAGTGCCCAAACCCCTCTGCTCCCGACCCTGGCTGGCTTTTCCATGCACAATCTCTCATTTTGGAGCCAAGTCAAATACCTTCCCCTCTTGGCATGGTGCACAGAGCCCAGCCAGGCTATCAGCAGTTATTTAGTTAATGCTGGAGAAACGTTGGATCAAAAGGAAAACAACATTTTCCCACAGAAAATGCAATCTCCAACCCCTTGCTGTGCTCAATTAAAGAAACGCCACTAATTAGGCTTCCATCTACCCATCCCACACCCTCTCCTGGGCCAGCAGTTTCCTGCCCACCCTTGTGGGGCCTTAGGCCAGCCTTTCTCCAAATGGAAAAGCCTGTGAAAGGCATGGCATTGGGCAAGGACAGGTTTGCAAACAACCTCAGCTTCTGGAGCTTGGCAAGATTTGATTTCAGCTGGAGAAACTCAAACCAAGAGGGACCTTTGCCAAATGGTCTGGCATCAGGGCAGCCAGTCAGGGAATTCAAGGTATTTGTGTCCCAACCTTGCATTTTCTCTTGCTGTGGGAGCAGGGAAGGGGGAATTCTGTACTTCCATCTGCATTTTTGTGACTCTGAGTGACTCCAGCCAGGCCCACTAAAGCATCTGCCTGTGTGGACGCGTTTCAGGTGCACTGGGGGTGTGAACCTGTTTATTTGTGTGTGTTTGTGTCTCTGCACTCCGGCTGTGTGTTGGAACAGGCTGCACTTCCCCCTGCATATGTCTCTGTGGCTACGTGCCTGACTGCGTGGGAGAGCTTCCCGTGGCTTTTTGGTGCCATTCCCAGGCAGCTCCAACAGCAAAAGGCACACTCTGCAGTGGGAAATTATTAGTGAGGGAAGAAGTGGGGAAGAGCTGAGAAAGGGTTAATTTGCAGAAAATAATCCAAATGGGCAAAGAAGTGCCACAGAGGGTGTTTTTGGTGGCTCTTCCCAGACAGGTGGAAGAGAGGGGACAGGGGGTTTGGGAAGGGTGAAAGGGAGGGAATCACAGTGTGGGAATCACAGGCCAGGTACCCTATAAGCTTCCAGCCTGCACATTTTATTCCCTGGGGTTTTAAAGGGATTCTTCCCACTGAGCCTTTTCTGGCACTGAGGCAAGAGGCATCAAAAGCAGCAAACCCTCCTGCCAGCACCTGCATGGCTCCCAGCAATTCCAGGCCCTTGACACTGCTGTCCCACAAGCCTTCTCCCAATGGAAAGGTCTTCCAGTTCCTCCCAGAGCAACTCCACACAGCAGCCTCAGAGATGACCAACTGGGATCTCCAGCTCTGCAGTCCTGACTGGGATGACCAACTGGGACCTCCAGCTCTGCAGTCCTGACTGGGATGACCAACTGGGATCTCCAGCTCTGCCGTCCTGACTGGGATGACCAACTGGGACCTCCAGCTCTGCAGTCCTGACTGGGATGACCAACTGGGATCTCCAGCTCTGCAGTCCTGACTGGGATGACCAGCTGGGATCTCCAGCTCTGCAGTCCTGACTGCGATGACCAACTGGGATCTCCAGCTCTGCAGTTCCGAGGGAGCCCGGGGGGTCCCGTCCATCCCCAGCCCACCCAGGCCATGGAGCAGCATTGCTGGAGTTCCCTCCAGGACAGGGGTCCCTGGGGGTCCATCCATTACACTCCTATCAATGCCCTTCTCAGTTCATTTCTCTAACAAATCTTCCCCGTGCATCTTGGTGGAAACAGGCCAGAGATAATAACAGTAGCTATGGGTTGACCTATGGGATTCCTGGAGTGATCAAACTGTCAGATAACAGAATAAATCTTTCTCGTGGGCTGGGATTAAATCAGAGAGTGTTGGCTGCTGCGGCTTCTTATTTATTTGTGTTCTCTTAAATTGCATTTCCCTTCCCCCCATGAAGAGCACTGGCTGCCTGCAGCTGTAAATTACTGCAAACCTTCTGGTGAGTTGAGACACCGAGTCTCTTAACCTTGCAAACATCTCCTGCTTCCCTTAATGGCCGCTAAGAGCTCCCAGGAAAGAGAAAGCAAAATGGGGAACATGATTTGATGGGAAGTTCATACCTTGGCACTGCCCTGGTCTGGAGATCACCTGCAACCCCTCGCTGTGGAACTCCTGGATATTTCATGGCCGTGGATGCAGCATTTCCTCTCGGCTTCCCCAGCCTCCTCCTGGCCCTGGTTCCCTGCAGCACCTAGGGGCAGGGGCTGGGGCTGGGCTGTGCCTGCAAACAGCCCTGGGGAGCTGGGAATCACAGCCATGGAACCACGGAGTCATTCAGGCTGGAAAAGACCTGTAAGAAAAGGTGGAACAGGGTGCCCAGAGAAGCTGTGGCTGCCCCTGGATCCCTGGCAGTGCCCAAGGCCAGGCTGGACATTGGGGCTGGGAGCACCTGGACAGTGGGAGGTGTCCCTGCCATGGTAGTGGGGCCACTGGATGGGATTTAAGATCCTTCCAGCCCAAACCATTCCATGATTTAGGATTCTAGGATCATCGAGTCCAACCATGAACCTGGCACTGCCAAATCCACCACTAAACCACATCCCTGGAAGGGGCCATGGCCTTGCTCTCCTGCACAAGCACATTCCCAGAGTCCCCATTTGCTCTGGCAGGGGCAGCACATGGATTACATGACTGCTGTAGAGACAGGACCAGGGGCTGGCTCAGGCAAGGTGCTTGGAGAGATGCCCACAAGGGTTTGGTCTCTAGTGGCAAGTCAGGAGAAAATTCGGACAGGGTAAAATATGTCCTCCTTTAAAAAAAATAAAACAAAAAAAGAAGGAATAAAAGTACAAACCAAACCCAAACCAAATCAAGGTGTGAAATTTGCTGTGAAATGGTTCTGGAAAAGTTTCTACATTTCAGTGCTTAAGTCCCTGTCTCAGAGGAGGCTCCTGCCTGACCCCCTGATGCTCTTCCACCTCCACAGAGTGAGGTGCAGGGGAGGTAAAAGGGAGATCCAGGGAAGCTGGGGTGGGTGCACAGCAGGATGTCAGTCCAGGCCTACATAGGAGAAGCTCTTACACTTTCTAATCCTTCCTAGGAGCAAAAGCTTTCTGAATCCCACCCCAACAGCCTCCATTGCCAGAACGAGTGAATTCCCAGGGGTCTGCAGAGCCACCAGCACATCCTCAGGGACAGCCTTCCCCATCCCAGCCCTTCCCACAGCCATCCAGCCTCCCTGCCATGATTTAGACACTTCTTAGCATAAATCCTGAGGAAAAAATCAAACTATGGGACCTATTCCCAGCCAGACATTTCTAATGAATCTGATTTTGTAAAAACAGAAATCCTGGAGACACCAAGTCAGCCAATCCCTCTTGAAAGCTCCTTGAGTGTCCTATGGAGCAGGGAGAAGAGATGAGCTGCTCCATATTCCCTTTGTGCTGCTGTTTAAACACCTTCCATTCCGGAATGGCAGGAGCTGGATCACCCGGGGCACCCAAGGTGTTCCTGTGCTGGGCCATCAGCAGATGGAGGCTCTGCCAGCACTACTCTGGCACCACTACGGCCACTGTCACCAGGGGGGACAGGCAGCCACCTCCAGAGCCAGGCTCGGTGCCTCCTCTTTGGAGTTCTGGCAGCTCCAGCACCCAGCTGAGCCCCGTGCATGGGCAGCAGCAGCAGCCCAGGTGCCCTGAGCGAGCCCTGCCTCACTGGCACAGCACTGTCCTTGCCCAGGAGCTCTGGCAGAGCGCAGCAGGGCAGGGGGACGCAGCATCATCGTCCCCAGGTGGCAGGGAGTGCTGGGAGATGCTCTGCCCAGCACAGGGGCTGCCTCAGCCCTTCCCCAGGATGCCACACGCAGGGCAGCAGCCCAAGCACTGCAGCTCAGAGAAAGCCAGCCTGGGTTTAGGAAGGGAGGGGTGAAGCACTGAGAGATCTTCTCCAGACTGTGCAGAACAAACTGCTGGCAAACTCCACTCTTGCCTTACCTGAAGGACCATCCTCCAGCCCACCAGCGGGTCAGAGGTGCCAAGAAACTCCAACAGGCACTTCTCAGTCCACTGGCTCCACCAACACAGTTTCTCTGGGATTCAAAGTCCTCCCATCACTTCTTCACCTCCTGGGACTGGAAAAATTGTCACTTGGCCATTGACCCTGAAATGCAGAGGGCCTGGCACATGGAGACTGGGTGCAGAGCCATTAACGCTCTGACCGAGCCCCCATCGTGTCTGTCAGAGATCTCCTATGGACCCAAGGGCCCCAGGCTGCTCAGGAAGGGGGAGACAATTCCCAGCTGCTGTTCATCTGCAGAGACACCCAAGACCACAGGTAAATCATGGGTTAAAACTGTTCCACCTCCTTCAGTGGGAACACCTTCCCTGTCCTGTGAATCTCAAAGACATGACACTAGGAGGAAAGTTAAATGATTGTTTTTCCAAACCACATCCTCAAAAAAAAAAAAAAGTCAAATTTTTTAGCCTGAGGAAAGTTGTTTTGGCAGCCCAGCTCTCCAGGAGCTGTTTTGGAGTTCATTTTAGTTGACTGAGTGCGCTCACAGATCTGTGATTAGACACTCTACAGATATTTTTGTTAACCTCCCTATTTGAAATTCTCCCCAAACTTCCAGAGCAGGATTTTCTTGTCCAAGCATTTGTGTTTTGTATTCGTGCTGAAATACTGCTTTATAAATAGCAAGAGCTTTATCTTGACTCTAACCAACAACCTCAACTTAAAGCTAAATGCATAATTTACTGCAAATTAAACTTAATGGGACTGGAATAATTATGTTGACTTTTGGAAGTACTTAAGGATAAATACATGATTAGATATTTTGCACACCGTGAGGAAATATTTATTTCAAAATACAAATTCTTCCCATTGAGCCTTTGGATGGAACATTTAGAGGTGACATGAGCAGCATAGAGATTACAGCCCAGTTAAGGCTGCTTAAACAAATTCTCCTACAGGACGTGGAGCATTGGAGAGGACAGTGGAGAGCAGTGTCTGTGCCACCGGATCATGGCTGGGGGAAATGGGCACATCCCTGCACGGGGCTCTTCAGCCTCTGCTTCCTGTGCCCACGTGGATGAAGAGCCTGGGGCTGTCCATGGGAACAGGGTCATCTACTGGAGTGTACCAATATTACTGCCAGGACTGCCTTGGTCTGTCTGGCCTCGGCTGCTGACCAAACCTGTGGAGTTTTCTTCCCACAGACACTGTTCAGTACCTGTGGTCAAGCTGGGCATGTGGGGACAAGTCTGGGCATGCCCCAAGCTCCAGAACTTGCTGTTGAGGGGGTCACTCCTCAGGCCTTCCTGAGCTGGAGAAACCCTTAAGGCAAGGTGAAGAAAGGAGCGGGTCCTGATGGAGAGTTTCAATCCAGAGTTTTTATTTTGGTGGCACGGCCTCTGAATCTTGCAACAATCCACTGAACTCTCCCACCAGAACTCTCCACCAGAACCCTCCAACAAAATCCCCACCGCGTGGTCTGCTTGTCCTTTTACCTGGAGAGAGGGGCAGGGGAGGGGACACAGGGAGCACCAACCAGGCACAGGGGGAGGGGGTCTCAGGTGAGAGGGACACCTGGATGGGCCAATGGCCCCCAGGGATGGAGAGTATCCTTTGAACCTGCCTGTCACTCAATGCTCTCTTGGAATTTCTGGGTTGATAGACAGTGCCCAGCAGGAGTCAAGGTGGGGGAAAGGAGAGGTGATTGACACCCCACCTGGGGAAGGAAACTTCAGGGAGAAACCAGGGAAACTGAGGCAAGCCATGACATCACACCACAACAGCCATCCTGCCCAGCCAGCCTTCCCCACGCTTGTCCCTCCCCAGGGCCAGCAGTGGGCTGGGTTTGTCCCGGTCCAGCTCGGTCCAGCTCCGCAGGCAGGCGTGGGCAGGACAGGGATCAGAGGGGGAACGAGGATGAGCCCAGCCTGAGCCACAGCAGCTCTTGGCCTTGCAGGGACATCCCAGGTGATAAATGGGCCACCGGAATTAATTGAATTTGGTTTTGTTTTAATGAATTAATCTGCCAAGGTTAATCAGGAGGGTTTAGCACAGCCTCTCTCAGCCCTGCCTCTGCCCTGCCCCTTGGCTCAAGGCAGCTTCCAAAACACCACATCAAAAGGAACAAGCCCAAACTTTAGAGGGCTGATGTGCCATGAGCTGCTGGGAGGGACAGGGATGGGGGCTTCAGGTGGGACCCCCACCCTGGGAAGAGTCTGGCTTCCCCTGAAGGAAGAGAAATCCCCACCCACCATTCCTTTGGCAGCCTTGGTCATGGCTCTCCATACCGGGGTGGGTGAGATCTGGGCACCCTCCTGACAACACCCCCCGTGTCCTGCAGAGATTTTGGGGCTGTGGGCTCTCCAGGGGCAGGAGGGCCACAGTGGGGCCAGTGAGGACAAAGCTGAGCATCCACTGGGAACACTGGCCCCTCTGGGCAGGTGGAGAGGGGTGGGACAGGGGTCCCCACCTGCCATCTCTGTAGCAACTGCTGGATGCCTCCTGGGCTGGAGCTGAACTCTCCAACACTTCCAGTGCTGTCTGTCAGCCCGGATTAGGGAGCGAGCCTGTGGATGGAATGAGAGCACCCAGGTCACCCCCAACAATACCATGACATTGGCTTAGGGAAATTCTTACCAGCTCTACTGGGCATGTGTGCTGCAGATAACAGCACAAAGGAGGTGTTGAGCTGGCAAGCAATTACCAAGAGCCAAGAGATGGGCACTGGACTTGTATTTGGATTGGTTATTAACACAAAGTGCTCCCTTTAAGGGACTCTTATCTGTCCAGGCCTGGCAGAGCAGCAGCAGGACCCAAATGCCTCAAGCCATGCCCATGCCAAGCTCTCCAGGCTCTGCAAAACAGGGAGAGGGTCCCATCCCATCCCAGCCCCAACAGGTTACTCACCAGGACATGCTGATGCATCCAAGGAGGGACAGGAGGACATCTCCACAGGATGAGCACCTGAACTTCTGCTGCTGTCCTGGCTCTGAGGCCTGTTGGCTCTCTGGGCTGTCCAGACTCTTCCAGGAGATGCAGGAATGAAGTAAGGAAGGACACTGATGCCACTGCCCCTGAGCTCCTCGGAGAAGCACCAAACCCAGTGGCCACCACCCTTGTCCCCACAGAACTGCTCCTGTTTTTACCTTAACCAGCCGCAATTCTCGGTTCCTGATGGGAGCAGCTGCTGTCACTCTTCAGACCAGTCTGAGCCCACCCTGCCCTCCAGAACAGCCCTGGGGACACAGAGCTGAGCCCCAGGGACACCCCCTGCCAGGGCTGAACCCACACACCCAGAGCCCTTCCTAAGGGCAGGACTTGGTTTTAGTTTGCATGATCCCCATTTGTATTATTTACCAGTAAAGTGTAATTACTGCTTCCTTCATGAGCCTTAATTAAAGATGAAAAACAATCCTGACAAGTCAATTAGATTTTTTTTCCTTGGTCTCCATTAAATTAAGACTCAAGTGTTACTGGAAGTGTTTCATATCACAACACATTTAACTGAAGGCTGCTTTGTAATAAATAAATCACTGAAGACAATGCAGGAACTTTTCCTGAAGGCTCTTCTTACAACAGGACTTCATTTCCCAGCTGGGAAATCCTCTGGCACTCTTTTTCTTCCACACCATCTCTTCCAGCAAGGGGGAAGCTCCATCAGAAGCTGTGGGCAGCCAGGGTGGCTGGTAACCCTGCCCAGTCCGAGATCTCCAGGAGGGCACCAACAGCAAAGCTCTGGAAGCACAAAGCAACCCCATCTCCTCTGTGCCATGGGGGCTTTGTAGGAAGCTGGCCCTTTAAAAGATAAGGCTGAGAGAGAGGCTTTTTCTGCACCTCAGGGCTCCCCCCATCACAGCTCCCAGCTCAGAGCCAGGAAAGAACTCCAGAGGCCATCACAAATTTGGAACATTTATTTATGCAACTGATTTTCTTCAAAGGAAAGAAAGCCAAAAATAATAACAAAATAATAAAAAAACCATTAACAACAGCTGGATGTGTGTGGTACAATCCACATCAGACATGTCCCTCCCTTGGTCCCACTGCTCCATCCTCGTCCATGGTGGAGATGCTTCATGGTCCCAAGTCCCTTTGGCACCAGCTCTAGGATGCTGCCAGCTTTTAGGAGCACTTTGACTGCATATAGACAAAATTGTTCCAATTTGGTGGTTTTTCTTGGGTTTTAATTTTTTCCTTTTTTTTGTTTTTGTTTTTATTTAAAAAAAAAAGCACCACTCCAATCTGTAATACCAATAAACATTATCCATCTTAAGAACAGTATTTATATTTTTATATATAGATTTCTATATATATATTTCTATGTACAGGATGTCCTTGCCTCGTGTCAGAGGAGCACGTCAGTAGAAGTTGGAGATGGGTTGGGTTTTATAGCACTTGGATTTCAAAATCTGCCTTTCACCAGAGATGGCCTAAAAACCCACAGACACCCAGCAAGGAGGTATCAAAATAAAATAAAAAGGAAAAAAAATCTTGATTTTCAAACATATATACAACTCCTCCAGTCTCTGTAGGACTCAATGGGGTTTCTCTCGTCCTTTTCCTCTTTCTGGCAATACTTTACCTGCAGAGCCCTGTGGGATGCTCTCTCCCTCTGGACTGCAGGGGGGATGTGGGTGGCCCAGGCAGCAGCATCCCTCCAGCTCCCTGGGCTGGACATCCCCCAGAGCTTCCCATCCCATTCCCAGGGATTTCAGAGGCTCAGCTCAGCCATTTTTATCCAAAACCAAACAACTTCTGCACCTAGCATGCAGCACCTTCCCTAGGACAGCACAGGTCTATGGAGAGATGGGGACTGGGAAAAGGACACAAATTTATCCCAGTGTAAGTACTAGTGTAGCCAGGTACTGGTGTTACTGAACCATTGGGGAGTAAAAAAGACCTTTTGGTGACAAGACAGAATGGGCACACTGCAGGTGAGACAGCAGGGATGGAAAGAAGGAAGGAATTATGTCATATAGCCCTTGGAATAAGTTATTGTCAGACTGTGAATTCCTCAGGAAGAGGTGGCAGAACCAAGGGTCTGGGATGGTGCTGAAATCCCCATCACCACAGCACTGGCACATTGTCCAGGGGCAGAGAGGGCAGAGATGGCTCTTCCTGCTCTCTTTCACCTTTGGAAGGTGGATGGAAACCTCTCCTGAGTTTCTCCTCCAGCCATTTCAGCTGTGCAGCCTTCATGATTCCCTGGGGTGAATTCCCTGGGCAATGGATTGGCAGCCCCAGGCAGGCAGGGCAGGGGAGCTGCCCCTGCCCTGGGGAGGCATGGCTGGGGGATGGGGAGTGAAGGGGGCAGATGGATGAAGTACAGGGCTGCCCACATGAAACCTCAGCATCTGGAGGAGTTTCTCATCTGCTCTGCTCCATCCCCCCAAGAAGTGATGGGGAAGGGTTCTGCCTGGCCCTCAGGACAGAACCAGCCTCCCCAGACCCGGATCCCTCTGGATGCACCTTTCCAAGGCCATTTATTTTATTACAACCAGCCTGAGAGCAGAATCCCAGTAGTTACCACAACATCAATGGAAAAAGTGCCATTTCACACCCACCTGCAGCAGGATGGAGCTGAAACGCCTCAGGTACCTTCAGCCACCAGCCCAGGTGGCACAGAGGTGTGGGGACCTTCCCCTGTTCAGCCCCAATGCACAGCCACGGTTTTGGCACAGCTCAGCCCAAGCCAACACCAGCCCAAAATCGATCCTCCTGCCCCACCAGGCCCAGCAAAAACCAAAAGCATCAATGGGCAACTGCCCAGGGGTGGCATCCAGGAAGTATTTGGGATGGACCCAAATTTTGAGGATTTTGCTTCAAATGCAGTGATGCACAAAGGAAGGGTTAAAAACAGAGCCATGAGCCAGTGCCTGTGGGACATCACGAAGAACTCACTGCTACAGATGGAGAGGAAAGTGTGGAGACACTGGGGAACCATTCCCTCCAACACTTTGCAAAAGCACCAGGAGGGTCCAGATCAGTCCTTGCAGAAGGACATTGCATGGCCAGTGCTCCCCATCCCTCATCCCTGGCCGTCCAGGGCTGGATACACAAAGGGTCAGAACTCACAGAACTAAAATAGGATCAAACTCATGGTGCCAACAGGCAGAAACTCAGGAGCTCCTGGGGAGGCCTTTGCTCGGGCTCAGAGTGAGTCCCACCGAGGCAAAACCTCCGGCAGCCTCTGGGCTCCCCGAGGAGCAGCTTCAATTCCACACACCAGAGAGCAGCATCTCCCAGTGTCCATCCTCCTCTGATGGGAAACAGCCTCAGCTCCTTCTGGCCTCCTCTTCCTCCCCTCCCTGGCCTCCTCTCCAGCAGCTCCAGAGACCCAGCAGCACTGCAGGGCCGCATCCTGCACACACCAACCCCAGGCTGAGCTGCGGGATCCACCCACTCGGACATGCCCAGGGCAGGGAGGAAGGAAGGAGAGTGGAGGATGAAGATGGAGAGTGGCCAACACATCTCCACATCCTTTTGTTTTCTGGATCCCAAGTTTCCTGGTGGGTTTTGCTGTTTTCTTTCCTTTGCAGTTTCCCTGCCCACCCCGAGCAGGGACACAGTGCCCAGCTGGGAAGCGCGGTTGGCACGGCCCCTACACAAGCCCTTGCTGCCCCTTTCGTGGCCAGGTGCTATCTGGTCTCCAGGGACTCCAGGTATTCCAGTGCTATGTCATAGCAGAAATGGTACTGCTCCTGTTCAGAGAGAGAAGAGAGGGTGTTACAATCCTGAGGGAACTGTTTCCCAAAGTGAATGTGAGGAAAAACACACATCAACAATCCTAAGGAAACACCTGCCAGCCTGTTGGGGACCCCTGACAGCTCTGCTGAAGCCACAGCCAGGAAAAACTCCACTCTTGGCAAACGACACGCACTGCTGGGGCAGGGGCATGGTGCCCCAGATCCCACAGCTCCACACGCACTGAAATCCAGCATTTTGGGGACACACAGCACCTTCACCTGCCCCAAGGGAGGGACCAGGACTGCAACATCCCCTTATTGTGAAAATACCTTTATTCACCACCCCAGGTACAACCAACACTGGAGGGTCAGCAATTTAATCACCTCAGTGACTGACATGTGTCAATCAAATGGTGGAAGAGATGTGGGAACAACAGAGTCTGGGGTCAGAGGTGTCCACACTAAAACCTTAGGTAGGAAATCAAGGAGTTTTTGTTTCTGAGTTCAGCAGAGGCTGGAAAAGGGGAGAGCACCCAGGCAGATATCCATGGTTGGAGTGGGTGGAGATGTCCTACCCTGGCTGCCAGGATATTCCTTTATCATAAATTCCCTTGCCCAGCAGGACCAGACTCCCTCTCCCATCTTTTTGTGAGACATCCAGGGGTGCTATCAGCATCCGCCCACCCTTCAATCCCCACCAGCTGCACAAAGGGAAAGCCCAGAGTGGCTGACTCCTGGTTTTGTTTCAAAAATCCCTGAACTGGGGCTTGTGAGGGCAGGCTCATCCATCCCCGTCCTCCTTTCCATGACCTGTTCCCACGCTCTCCCACCCTCAGTACAACTCACAGCACAAAATCCTCAGGAGAGCTCCGACTGTGGCAGTGCCCATCCCAGGAGAGCAAAACCCCAAACAAATCAGGATTTTGGTGCTGCTACAGGCACTGGGACACAGGTGGGAGCGCTGCAGGTGTGACAGCAGGGAGGGAGAGGGGAGAGCTCATCTCCCCAGATCCTGGCCGCAGGATGGGATTGGAGCCTGAGCACTGGCACGAAAATCCTGTTATCCCACACAGGTGGGCGGCCACGGGATCCCAGGTGGGAGCAGGCAGAGGGGAGAAGGACTTCAAAGCCAGGAGGCTGCGGCAGCCCAGATTAAAAGCACATAATGCTTTTTGGATTAAGGAAAGGGATTGTTTCCATTTATCATATAAAAATAACCCCTGGGGCAAACAGAGGGGGAAGAGGCGCAGGCAGCAGGAAGTGCTCTCTGCTGGGCTGAGCTCCTTACACCAGGCATGTATCCGGCCTCCCGGTGACTCTGGGAGATTGAGATTCCCAGAATAGCCAGTTCAGGTTCATTTGAGGCGGGAGGAGGCTTGTGTCCTGATGGGAAATGTGTTACCTTTTTTTAATACCCTTGCAATTTAGCCCAATGGGTCTGGTGGCTTCATGCTTGTCACATCATCTTTCCATTATCTGCATCCCTCCCCCTGCTCCCCTCTCCCCTCCCTCTCCTTCTCCTCTGCTTTTAATTCCTAATGCAAATCACATCCCCTCCTCAAAACCATTTCATTTTGCAACTTAGGGATTTTATAATCTAAACATGGTAAACATTTCCAGCTCACTTGCTCTTAAAACATCATGAGGCACATGGATCCCTCCACCACAGGGACAGCCAAGTGCCCGCTCCCTCCCCTGTTCCATCATCAGAGGCCTGAATTAGGGCAGAGGCTTTTTGCCCTGACCTGCTGCCAGCTCCAGCCTCCTCCTCAGGACACATCACTCCATTGCTGCTCCCAGCAGCTTGTGCACCCATTCATTTCACTCCAAGTGCTGCTCATTCCCTTTCATATTTCTGACAAGAATTTATCTCACTCCACACCAGCGCTGCTCCCAATGCCACCAACCTTCCAAAGAACCACAGTTGCACCCCGTGGGTTAATGTGACTGCCTTACAACTCCTGGGAGGATTTCCAGCAATCCCAGCACGGACTCCAAGGCTGTGCTGGCACAGCAGGATGAAGACAAGCCTGAGGCTGCTTTGAGCAGCTGCCTCACTTCCCAGCCCACCCCAGCACAGAGCTGGTGTGAGGATGCCCATGATGCTGGTCAGGATTTGGGGTGGAAAAGGCAGTGTTTTGGGAGGTGGGCATCCCCCGCACCTCTCCTCCGTGCCAGGAGCAGAAGCCAGGGTGGACAGGGAGGGTCTGGTGCTTACCAAGGTCTCCACCATATTTGGTTTGTAGTTGCGGAGGGTCTTGGCAGCAAAGAAAACATCTGCCATGTTGTGACACTTGATCATCTCCAGGATCATGGTGGAGGCACAGAAGGTGCCGCTCCGGCCACCTCCATTCCTGGTGGGACAAACACACATGTCAGGGGTGAGAAGGTGGCATCACAGCACCTTCCTGCTCCCTCCAAGTCTCCCTTTCCCTATCTAGCCTTGCATCCCAGGGGTGGGTGTCCCAGAGCAGGGGATTGTACCTGTACCAGGGGACCTGAACCTGCCCATGGGGTGGCAGGACAATGATCCTGCCCTCCAACCCTCACCAGAGCATGAAAAAACCCTTTTGGATTACCAAGGCTGGATCTTGGACATTTGGGCTCAGGTCCTAGACCCTGTCATGGATCAACTCCTTGTGACCTTGGGGAAACTGTGTCCCTCCTGCCCTGCACAGGATGACCCTGGACAGGGGACACGGTGGTGCTGCTGCCTGGAGGAACTGCCCCACAATCCACATGGGGCACTGGGAACCTCCCCAAATCCTGGGCTGAACCCTGTTCCCACACCACCACACCTGAAGCCTAACAGCAATAGGGACATGGGAGAGGAAGAGAGAAAGAACACGGTGCCAGAGCTTTATAAAGCATGTTCCCAAATTATCCTTCAGCTAACGAAGATGGACAAGGCTGCAATTAGTTTTTGATTAAAGGCTCGCCTGCTGTCTCTCCCCATCTGTGAATGTGCTGGGTCCCATCCGAGGGGAGCACACACGGTGTTCATGAGCCAACCCCACTGGGAGGACAGGGGTGGACAGGGCTCAGAGCAACCTGAGGTGTCCCTCCCACTGGAACAAGATGAGCTTTAAGGTCCCTTCCCAGCCAAATCACTACATGATTCTCTGTCCCCCCCAACAATGAGCAGCAAGTGGTGGCAGTGGCACAGCTCCTGCCATGTCCCTTCGGAGCCTGTTACACACACGGGATGTGGGGACAGGGCTGGGACCTCTGCCCAGGGTGGGGGACCAGCACAAAGGGCAGGTTGGTGTCACCCTGCTGAGCATCCATCTCATGGATGAGGTGACCCAAAACTCATGTTGTGGCAGAGGTAGCCCCATCTGGGGACAAAGTCACCCCAGTGAGGGCTTTGTGAGGATCTCCAGGCAGTGCTGTGGACATGGAATCTGGAGGGATCTCCGCCCCAGCAGAGCCTGCTCCTCCCCAGCTGACACTCACAAGCAGTGCACCACAGTCCTGCCATCACCACTTTCCTTCTGCCACCTCTCCACCTGGGCCAGGAGGTGCAGGAAAGACTTCTTGGAGTCTGGGGTGTCACGATAGGCTGACCAGCGCAGGTACTGGAAATGCCGGACCATCAGGTGCCCCTCCTGCAACTGGAAAAGCAAAACCCATCATCTGGAACCCATAGGCTGCCCTCACTTGCCTCCACTGAAGATCTAACAGAGGGCAGGAGAGGTTTGATGGAGGGAAAGAGGGGTTTGCCACACATGGACAGCAGAGGCAGAGAGGAAAACCCTTTCCTGCTGCTTTAACATGGGCGGTTCAGCCCTGGCCTCCAGCTCACACTCATTCCACCACCCAGGACAACTTCACTGACATGGTTTATCCACCCTCACAGCATCTTGGCCTCTCTGTATCTCCCAAAACCTTCTCCCAGGCCCCTGAGCCTCCCCCAAGGCTTCTCCATCACACCTTCCTCTTTGCATGGCCAAGATCCATGGGATGTGGTTCTGTTGTGCTCACTGTAAACCAGGAGGCTGCTGAGAGGCTGCCACGGAGGCGGGAGCTTAATACCTGGTAATCTGGTTAGTTTGGAAACCTAATCTGGTTAGCTGGATCCAGAAGGAGGATTACATCCACAGAGCCCAGCAGGCTTTAGCTGGGCAGATGTGGCATTCCTGCTCTGGAGCACTCGGAGCATCCCAAGTACGGGATGGGATGAGACCATGGTCACCCCCCCAGACACAACCTGGAGCTCACAGCTCATGTGTGGGGAGCACATGGAGGAGAAAGGGGGGCCCAGGGCCAGATGGGGGGTCAGGCACAGCTGGGGGACACTCAGCTCTGGAGGGCTCCGTCCATGCAGTTTCAGGTGCCTGCTCAGTGGGATGAGCAGCAGACCTTCTCCACCCAGCAGAACCAGGTGTTGCTGTGGGGGAGTTGATATTCCTGGGGACAGAGTTGAGGGAATTTGGTGCCCACTCTAACCTGCACATTTCAAACAGGGGCTTTTCTGAACCTTTTTGGGAGCTCTGATGTGAGCTGGGGATGTGCCTGTAATGGCCTGACCACCCTAGGCTCCAGTTTTTGCTTCCAGCTGGAAGCCAGGAAGGAAGAGGAGGAAGAGGAAACAAATAAATGGAGTTGAAACAGAAGAAAACTCCTTTGACAGACTGGGAAAGAAAATTTTGGGATCTGCTTTGAAGTGAGGTGAGAGCTCTAGAGCACTTGTGACACCCCCAATGCCCATCTCCATTCCAGCAAGGCTTGGCACAAAGTGGCTCCATGCATTTCCCAGCCCTGCTCCAGCAATCTGCTCCCTGGAGGAATCTCCTCATCAATCCAGAGATTTCCATCACACTGCATTTTAATTTAGCCCAGAGTATATCCTACCACCTGAGAGATGAGCATATTTGGTGTAGGATTTTGTGCTGACACCCAGAAAATGCCAGATGCTCCCTCAGGGAGCGTGAACCAAAACCCTCTTTGTGTTAAGAGTTCAGATAATCAGGATTTACCTCCTCTGGCCCTGGCCACCCCGCTGAAGCACCTTCCCAGCTGGGCCATCAGCCAAGCCACACGTTCCCTTCCAAGCTCCCTAATTCCCATCTGCCCAGTGACCTTCACTGGGGCACTGGCCTCAGCCTCTTGGCAACCATTAGGAGTTTAAAGACATCAGGGATGCCATCTCCTCCCAGCTGGCATTTGTAGGTAAATCAGCTGCTTTTTTCCATGTACAGCTCTGCATCACCACATCCTTTCCCTGCTGCCCTGCATTTCTCTTCCTTCAAGGCAAGCTTAACCAGCCATACAACACTGACAAAGGGTAAAAATCTGTGTGGATCTTCTCACCCTGAAGGGAAAGGGCTCTGCTGATGCCAGGGGAGCTGCTGTGCCCACGTGGAGAGTGTCTATCCTGTCCTGTGTGTGTGGCAGGACAGAGATGGAGCTTCAGGCAGGAGGAGAAAGGTCTTCTGGCAGTTTTCTAACACCTTTCAAGGTGCTGTCAACTCCAGAAAGGTTGGATGGAGCAATGGCAATGTTACAAGTTCCTCTCTGGCAGGAGGAGAGCTGGGGCTGTCTCCTCTGCAGGAGCTGAGTTAGGCTGGAGACCCCAACAGTCAGGAATGATCCTACTGCTCTCAACAACTCCCTGAAATGTTGAAGCCAGATGGGGTCAGTCTCTTCTCCGAGGTAACAAATGATTAAAAAGAGAAAATAGCCTCAAGCTCCATCATGGGAAATTTAGATAGGGTATTAGGGGAAAATTTCTCCACCAAAAGAGTTGTCAAGCCCTGGCACAGGGTGCCCAGAGAAGCTGTGGCTGCCTCTGGATGCCTGGAAGCATCCAAGGCCAGATTGGACAGGGCTTGGAGCAATCTGGGATACTGGAAGGTGTCCCTGTCCATGGTAGGAACAGCATGGTTTTGAAGTTCCCTTCCAACCTAAACCATCCTGGGATTCTGTAATTCATATAAAGCAGCTCACCCGTGTGATGTTCTGGACTCGGAAGAGCCGGGACACGATGTCCTCATCCGCCACTCCCGAGATGTACTCCACCTCCATGGGGCCGTAGTGCTGGAGCCCCGGCTCGGGCCAGTACTGCAGGCAGGGCTGTGGAGAGAAGCACAGCTCATCGGGACTGGAAATGCGGGCTGGGACACGGGAAGGGCATCAGGAGATGCCTCTGAAGGGAGTGGCTGGTGCTGGACCTGGGGGGCTGCTGGCACGGGGTGGCCCCAGGGTGGGATGGTGGCCCCAGGGTGGGGTGCTGGAGCACAGCGCCATTTCTCACTCAGAACATCAGTGGCTGGAGGATATCCCAGCTTATTGAGGGGTCAGAGATGAAAGATCAGGTGCACCCCCCAGCACCCACACAGCCTCCTCACACTGCACGGACACAACAGCTGACACTGCCTGGAATGGACACTGCTGTTCCAGGAGGATGCAGGATGGGCTGTGCCCCAGTTCCAGCACAGACCTGATCCTGCACAACAACAGAGCAGGGCTGGGCTGCTCCCAGCTGGCTCTCAAGCCCTGCTGGCTTTAGGAGCCACTCTGCCACCAGCAGTGACAGCAACGTGGGATGTCAGTGCTCCTCATCCCATGGCCAGGGCATCCCAAACAAGCCAAAGCAATCCCAGCTGCACCTCTGGGGAGCAACTCCCCCTCCCTGTGTCCATCATGGCACTGATGGATTGCTTGGTCCCTGGAGCATGGGTGAGATTGTTTTCACAGTGTGACAGCTGGGAAACCAGCACCGACACAAAATATATGATGTTTGTCACCACACTTTCACAGGGCATTTAGCAATGCAGGTCAGCCACGGCCTGGGCCCAACTGCACGGCAAATGTGTCTCAGGAATAATTGGTTATTAATAGGGGCTATAAATCTCTGAGATCTCTGAGCCTTCCAGACTTAGAACTATAATTTGGATATTAAAACTTCCCTTGGCAAGGCGTAGTTCAAGTGAGGGCTGTACCCTCAAAGTCACCTTTCGCAGCTGCCTGCTAGAAAGGTTGATTTATTACCTGTTGGTCTTATACCAGTAAACATTTACGATCCAGCTAAATATTGTAACCCAGACACCCCTGAAGAACAGACAGCAAGAGAGAGGCAGGGCTGAGTAACAAGAAAAAGTGGCAGAGGGAAGGAAGGGATTCTGTCCCTCTGCCCTGCTCAGGTGAGACCCCACCTGCAGAGCTGCCTCCAGCTCGGGGAACATGGACCTGTTGGAGCAATGTCAACACCAATGGAACACCAACTCAAAGGCAAGGCAACATCAACACCAACATAACAGCAATGCAACACCATTGCAACATCAATACCAATGGAACGCGATGCCAATTTAATGCCAACCCCAACTCAAAGCCAATGCCAACTCAACACCAATGCAACACCAACTCAAAGCCAGCACTACACCAACTCCAACACTATGCCAACTCAATGTTAGTGCAACACCAACACCATGCGCCCAGGCTGGGCTGCTGATCAACACCTCTTTGTCCCCAGCTGGCCAGCCCTGTGCTTACAGGGGACAAATCCTGAGTGCTGCATACAGGCCCGTGTGCCCTTGCAGAGGAGAAATTGCTGAGTGAGCAAGGCAAGGGGCTGCAGCACTGTCATGGCAATGGGGAGCAGGACAAAGCCACCCATGGGCCAGCACAGCCCAGGCAGCAGCACTGACCCAGGCGGAGTTGGACTGGTTGAGCTGGTTGAGCATGACGATGGAGGTGCAGCCGTAGTCATACACCAGCCGCCAGAAGTCGGTGGTGGTGTTCTGCAGTGGGTGCAGGGTGACGATGAAGGCAGCGCTCTTGGTGTAGCTCTGTGGAAAGATGAGCACCAGTAAGGACACGGTGGCGACACTAGAGCCACTTTTGTCACACCCCAAAGAATCAATACAACCAGATGAGTGGGACCAAACCCCTCTTCTCCATGCCTGAGCAGAGCTGGTCTCCCTGGCACAGCCTCAGTTCCTCCATGCCCTGGTGATGGGGAGATCCAAGTGATCCCTGCCCTTTGTCAGGATGAAAACACCCACGTTTTGCTCTCACAGGAAAGAGTATTTTGCATAAATAACGAGGGAAAAGATGCTACCTTTTGAGCAAAGAACAAGCAGAAGCTGTGGCTCCCAGAAGACCCCAAACCCCAGCTCTGCACCCTGGCCCTGACTGGAAGTATCACCCACAGCACCCCACCACCAGGCACTGAGAGCAGCAGAGACAACTACTGACCTGGGTTACATTTTCTTTTTTCTTTTCTTTTTTTTTTTTTTTTTTTTTTGTGGGGAAGAAGAAAACCCCCCCAAAAAGATCCTAGAGATTGCAAGAAGGAAGTGGGAGGGAAGGAAATTACTGTATCTCTGGTTTGTGCTTTGAACAAGATACATCTCCCCTTGGTCATCCTGCTACTGGTTTGCCAAGGGACAGCTGAGCTCAGCACTGCACCAGGCACACTTAACACAGTTTGGCTCAAGCCTCTTCAGACACAGAATCAGCACAGCTCTCTGCTAATGGGGGTCCTCTGCCTGCTGCAGCACCTCCTGACTGAGCTCACAGAAATGACCTTATTGTGCCATTCCCATGGCCATGTCTGTGGGCAGCAGTGAGACCCCAGCACTCAGCAAGAGCTTTCCATCTTCAAGCAGGGGCATGAGAGCAGCAGGGGGAAAGAGATTTCACCATGCCCAGGCTTGCCTTGGCACCCTCCTCTTGGCACAGGTGTAAGTGACAGCAGGGTGTGGAGCAGGGCACAGCTCCACTGGCACCAGCACCACTGATGGGTAGCACAGGCCAAGCTGATCTGGCAGATGGACAGACTGACTGAGCAAACCACTTTGGCACTTAAAGAGAATGAGACTTTTTTTTTCTTACCCAAAGAGGGAAATAGGTTTTATCCCTTCAGCAAGAATTTCATCCAAAGGGCTTTGTCTGTCTATAAAAAATATTTCATTCACTGACCCTTCAGCAGAGATTAAGGGAGGCTCAGTGATGCATAAAGATAAAATGGATATGCAAACAGCAAGCAAGCTGGAAACAAAACTCCCATCCCACTGCAGCAGTACGAGAGCCACTCCCCACCACCAGCAGCTCACTCTGCTTTACAAACTGCTTTTGCTGTGGGAGCAGGAATCAGGGAGATGGGATCTGCACAGAGGTTCAGCAGGATAAATCACCCACAGCACAGAAAACATAAGGCTCAGCCTGGTGCCAGCACTCAGCCATGACCAGGAGGGTCTGGGAAAGATGCCTGAGGTGTGGGGGTCTCTGTGCTGCCCATGCAAAGCATTTCAAGGAAAGGGAAGTGGGGCTGGTGATGAATGACCCCATCCCTCAGTGTGGGCTTGGAGCCTACAGCATCCTCTGCTCTGCTTTGTGGTCATCAGCCATTAGGAGACAGCTTTGTCATCACGGGGTCCTTTCCGACTGCATCAGGGGGATGCATGTTGGCTCTGGGAGCAGTTGAGCCTTCCCAGTTACATCAGGAGGGGCAGGAGGATCACAGCAGGGGCTGGCTACCCTTAATGCTACCAACCCCCACAAAAGCTTCCTCTCCCTCCCCTGCTCCACTGTCACTGCAAAATCCTGGAGTCCCTCAGTGCCTGGCTCGTGAGAGCAGGAGAAAAGCTCTTGCAGGGTGCTACTACACAAAAGAAGGAGTGGCAGGACCCCATTATGCCATCCCAACCCTTCCCCTCCTGCCCATGTGCAAAACGAGGCCATAAATCCAAACCAAACAAAGTTCTACCACGAAGAGTTGCCTGAGCCCACAGGAAGCAGCCTCTTCCCTCCCCAGGGAACACTCACATCAGTTAAGGCCGCATTGATGTAGTTGTTGCTGTCTCCATCCACGGAGATGAGGAAGGGAAGGCATCGGTCGGGCGGCAGGACGTCCATGCTGCGGTTGCGCTCCCGGTTTCGGGGCAGGAGCGCGATGCTGCACTCCTCCACATCCAGGTGTGGGGTCACCGAGTTCAGGGTCTGCGGGTACACGGGTCCCCCTCAAAGCCCTGCCTAGTCCCAGCAGGGGGTGCACCGGGAGGGTAAGGACAAGGGGGAGTTGCAGAGGTTTTGGGACGCTCACCTGGAACTCCTCCCGCAGCTGCGAGGAGTTGCTCTGTGGCTCTATCCTCACCATCTCCTTGTAGGTGGGCTTGAACTCGCTGGCAGGGATGCTGGTCTCCCCACACAGACAGGCCTCCAGGATGGCGTCATGGATGAAGATGTACTGCTCCTTTGGGGAGGAGAGGGGACAGGGCTGAGCCTCCAGGGCCGGCTGGTGACAGCAGCCCCAGGTGTCTCCAGCTGTCCCCGACGCCCGCTCACCTCTGTCTGGATCATGTTGATCCTCCGCGAGCACAGGGTCTTCACGCAGTTGTAGATGTCCACGACACCCTCGCACTCAGCCATGTCCAACATCACATCCAGCACGATGTAACAGCCAGTCCTCCCCGTGCCAGCACTGGGGATGGAGGGGGAAACAGCAAACACATTCACAGTCTGTGCTGGCATCCACACACAGCCCGAAAGGCTGCTGGGCACCCAGCAATGCCTCTGTGGGCGAGGGCTCAACACACAGATCCTGTACCCAGCAACCCCACAGGGCTGCCAGGACCTCACACACCTCCAGAGGCTGGTTTAGCCGTAAACCTGCTCAAACACCCCTGCTGCAGCCCCAAGGGTGTATGAAGATCAGATAAGCACCCATGTCTAAAGTTAATTTTTAATTTAAGGCAGCACAACACATGGTTTTTGCAATAAAACCGACAACTAAACCATCTAAGTGCCAAAAGTCCCCTGGGATCTCAGCCCAAAAGCACCAAGGAGGGCTCAGCTCTGAGCCCTGGCAGAGCAGTGAGGCTCCCCTGGCATGAACAGGTCTGAATGCACCAGGTGAGACCCTCAGGGTAAGGCTAAGCCCAGCAGGGTACCCAGAGTGAGTCCAGCAGTGGTGACATCCAGGCCCTGGCATGGCTGCTGTCACAGTCAAAGACCTACTGTGCCCTGACACCCCCCCTCCAGCGATGTGTCAGGAATGGAACCACCCCCCTGTTCCTTTCCTTCAGAGTCTTTTCCAGTGAAATACTAATTTCTGGGGCTGATGAATCACTCGTCATGATTATCAGTGATTACAGGCTATGGGCACTAATCACACTGGCTGGTGAATGAACACTGATGAGGCAGTTGACAGGGAGAAATCAAATAAAAAATAAAAAAATCCCTCCCACTCATCAGCTCCTCCTGGTTTGCCCAGTGGAGGAAAAGCCATTAGCCCATCATGTGGGAAAGCCTGCTCAGGGCACAGAGAGCCACCAAAGCTGCTCAGATGTATCACTGGTGTCCTCCCAGCTCCAGTGGCTGAGCCCTGCAGGGACAGCCCTGTGGGTAACCCTGGGAACAGGGCTGTCCTGCTGCCCCCCTGCCTCTCCCTTCAGCCAGACCATCCGCAGTGGTCAAGCTGCTCATTGCCATTTCACCTTTGCCCACTGGGACAGAGCTGTCACCAGTAACAGGCTGGGGCAGCCACCAAACAGTGCTGCTGCCTGCTTGTCCCCCTGGACCAGCCCCTGCTGCCACCAGCCCAGCAGTGACATTTCACAGAGAGATGCCATCACAGAGGGATGTCAAGGCCAGGTCAGACAAGGGTTGGAGGAATCTGGACTAGTGGAAGGCATCCCAGCCCATGGTGGGGGAATGAGCTTTAAGGTCCCCTCCACCCCCACCTGTGACATGTGTCCTGTCCCACCTGCAGTGGATGACGATGGGGCCGGCGTCGGGCGGCGTGGACGCCTTCACCCTGCGGATGAAGGCCAGCAGCCCTGTGGCATGGTAGGGGACACCATGCTCGGGCCACGACATGAAGTGGAACTGCTTCACCTCGTGCCGGGCCGAGTAACCCCGCTGCAAGGGAAGGGTGAGAGGGCAAGGTCACTCAAACACTTGATTTTCTCAGGAATCCATGATTTTGCCAGCTCAGCACCCACGCGCAGATGGACCACACAGCAGTCACATGCTTGGGCAGCCCCACAGCTCTTTCCTCTTGGCTGCAAGAGGGTTAAAAACCACCAAGCAGAAAAAGGAGGAGGTGGCTGCAGCCTCAGGTGTCCCTGCCCTATAACCAGACAGTAATTTGACATCCCTGTAGATTAAGGGGTAAATTGCACTGGCTCCATCTCCAGTTACCGTGCTGCAGAGTGATGGCTACATCACCTCCAGCCCAGAGGAGAGGAACGCATCCTTCACCCCCACCACACTCACACAAAAATTAAACACTCACTCACTGTCCAAACGAAGGTGGGACTGAGCCACTCGCCCGGCACAGGGTGCAGAGCCAGGGAAAAGGCAAAGAAAGGAGTGACTGGTGACCCCATATTGGGTTAAATAAACAGGGTACTCATAAATGCCAAGCTGTGGAGCATGAGAGGTGCCCGGGGGGGGGGGTCTGTCCCCGAGGCAGGGTGGGGCAGGGACAGGGCCGTACCCTCTCAAGGGCGAAGGTGCGCACAGCGTACTCAGCCAATGTCTCCGACTCCACCAGCGTGATCTTGATGTCCCCGTACATCTCAGAGTCATCCGGCCAGTACTTGGAGCATTTCACCTGCAAGGAGAGCACGGGATGGGGGCTAGGCTCTGCAGAGATGGCTTCCAGCAGGGATGGGATGGCATGGCACGGTAACAGGGACGCTTACCCGGCCCACCTCCACCAGCTTGGTGATCATCACGATGCTGGAACAGTGCTCCTGCCACACCATGCGCCAGAAGTCGTACACCATCTCCTGCTTGGGCCCTGTGGGACACAGTAAAAGCCCCCAGGGATGGATGGGCACCACCAGCAGAACCCAGCCCTGGCAATGGCCCAATGCTACCATGTTCCCCCCTCCTGCCTCTGAGGCACAAACAGCTCCAGAGCACCTGAGAGCCCTTTTCCCCAGGGCTGTGCAGTGCCAAGGGGAGGCAGGAGGGGTGGGAGCACCTTCACATTGGCCCCCTCCCTTCCCGTTCCTGCAAGGTTTAATCCCACCAGGAATAAAACCTGGCTGCTACACAGGAACTGAGGAACCACTGGCTGAAAAGGCAGGGCCTGACTCACCTTGTGTGGCTATGAAGTGGTTGGACCTGTGGTAGCCCTGCAAGGGAAGCAGAAACATCACTCCCAAGCTGGGACACAGACCCTTAGACACTTCCCAGACACCCAACTGGTAGAAATTCCCTACAGCCACTGGGCCAGGTCCTGCAAGTCCACTGCAGGAAGAGGAGAAGGTTCAGCAGCCATCCCACACCTTGTCCTGGGACAGTGCATCTCCTGCATCCCACAAGAGGCTCACGTAATGCCCAACCCACACCCCTGGTCTGCAAAATCCTTTGTCAGCACCTTGAGGGATCCACAAGCTCCACTCCAGCTCCTTCTGCCACCACACTGCTGCCAGGAGAGCCCCACTGGTGACCCCCCACTGCACAGCAGCCACCTGGTGCTGAGACAGCCCCATTCCCCTCCTTCATCCCAGCTGCTCAGCCCTTAAAAGGACATGCCAAGGAGCACATTCCAGCCAGGCTACTGCCACAGGCACTGTGAACACAGTGTCCCACATCCTGGCCACATGTCCAGCAGAGTTAAACCACACCACACGCATGGAGGTGACAGTGGCTTCTCCATCCCCTGTGGGTCTTTTCACAGGGGATTTTTGTGGGTCAAATTCAACCCCTTCTCAGAGCACGCAGGCCCTGTTTTCCATGCCCCAGTGCCACACAGACCTTGCATTCCCGTTCCCTGGACATTCCCAGGTTTATGGACACATTTTCCCAGCCTGCCTCTCCCTGATGGTATTTAGACCACACTGCCCAGGGTGAGACCTGGCAGGAGATGGGAGCAGAGAAGGGAGGAGAGGGGGAAGAGTCTACTTACTTCTCGGTTAATCCGAATCTTAACGATCCCATTGGGACACAGGTTTGAGAGAAAAAGATCAGAGATATTAGTGAGGCACAGAGCAGAGGGGTTAGAGCACCTGCCCTGGAGCAGGCCATGGAGAGACAGGGCAGAAAGGACACAGGGGACAGGGACAGGCTGAGGAACACTGCTAGGGCACTGGGATCAGGCCACCACTGACAGACAACACTCTCTGAGCAGGAGGGGAAAGTGGGATTTGCTGCTGCTGCCAGGAGATGCTGGAGCCTTCCTGCAGCTGCTCTGGTCTCAGCACTACTGGAGGTGGCAGGGGACATAGCTCTTGGGGACACTGCTCTCAGAGGACACCAGGGCTGGGCTCTGCCCAGATTTACACACACCAGCAGGATCAAGGGGTACTCCAGTGTGAGCCCCAGATGGTCTCTTGGTCCTCTCAACCTCTGCATCCCCCACCCAGGGAGAGGGAGATCCACGGCCACATGAGCAGGTGAGGGGGAAGTGGATAGAAAAGCAGAGAGGGAATGAGAAGGAGGGACAGAGCAGAGAGAGATGCAACAAGCAGAAACTGCTGATGAACACAACTCAGGCAGGTCCTTCATGATGTGTTCCAGAGATGCACTGACCAGCCCACCCTGGGCTGTCCAAAGTCCTTCAAATGCTGCTGGACAGACCCTGAGAGGCCACAGGAAGCTCGTGCTGCAGCCCAGAGTCCCAAGGACACAGGCCCTGTCCCCACTTACGTCGATGTAGTTGGCATTGATGTAGTCGGAGTTGGGGTCCCCCAGCAGCGGGTGCAGCTTCACGCGGTGACGGTCATCTGGGGGCAGGGGACAAGGAACCATCAGTGCCTGCTCACCCACAGGGCACCCTGGGCAATCACTCTGGCCCAGAAATCTGCAGAACATGGGATTCTGAAGCTGTTTGGGGTATCTAGGCCTTTGCTAAAGGCACTCACATGTGGACACGTGATCTTGTCTCCCTTTGGTCTTGTCTTTCTTCTTTGAAGCATCCCAGCCTTCAAAGAAACTCTGTAAGGAAAGGATGGACATCTCGAGCTGAGGGCAGGACTCTGGGGTCCCCCCAGCCCCAAAAGCTACCTGGGGAGCAGGACATACAGGGTGGTCCCTCCACCCCAACACCTGGCTCTTTGCAGCCTCATCTCCACCTCCACAGCACACTCTGCCAGCTACACACTCCTGTTACATCCACAAAACAGTCTATTTTCCAGCAAATTACAGACTGCCTGTTTTGGTTGTTTTTTTTTTTTCCTAGGGTTGGTTGTAGTTTTTTTTTTATTCCTAAACCTCCCCAGCTCCTTTCTCTCCCCAGCACAGAACAGGTTTGTGTGTAATAACAGTGACATTCATAGATTGGCGTAAGAGGTGGAAAGTGGAAGGAAATTACATGTTTTCTCCCCTCCCATAATATCTGAGTGCTTTCAAATGACTAGTTCCAAGAACATACAGCAGCTTTTCAAGGAGCACTAATGATTATCACAAGCCCTGGTTTGTCCAATGCATGAGGCCGGTGGGGGGATGGAAGAGAGCTCCTGCTCCTGAAACAGCTGAGCATTAAACAGTAATTTCAGTGGGAAATTTCAATCTCCAGACCTGTGGGACACCAAGGAGTCAGGAAATGACCCCGCTGCTGTGCTGAGGCAGAAACTTGTGAAATAACCTGCTCTGTTACGAGTGCTCTGACCTGGCCAGCTGGGATGGACATGATGCCACCAACCAACAATTCTTGGGAAAGAAATCCCTCCCCTGGCATCACCCTCCCCAGCATCCTCTCCCTAGGGTCTTCATGGTCTTGGAGCTGCCAGACTGCACAAGATTTGCTTGTTCTTAGGCTATGGCCATGCTTATCATAGGCCAAGTGTGCTGGAGAGCAGAAGGTGACAGGAAAAGGAAGGAGCAGCCCCAGCCCTTGCAGGACAGCTGGGATGACACACTGCAGACAGGGCTGGCTGAGCTGCATTGGCTCACCTCAGGGACCTGCTCAAGCTGAGAAATAACCCAGAGCTGCCAGCATTCAGTCCCAACTTGGGGACACCCCCCACGCTGGCAGTGCCAGTCCAGAGCTGTGAGCTCCAGCTCCATCCAGAGCTCCAGACATAGAGCATTGTCTCCTTGCACACGGATCCCATCCATCCTCCCTCCCGCTCCCCGAGACGCTGGCACAAGGTGTCCCCACCTCATACTCCTGCTTGAAGCCGTAGCCTTCGGCCGTCTTCATCTGGTTGATGTGCTGCAGGAGGTCGGCCACGCGCACGGCCGGGTGCAGCTGCCCCGTGTGGTACGGGGAGCCCTTGCGGCCGCACTGCCGCCGTGGGGAGCCCCCCAGGAGGCTGCTGGACTCATTGACCACGCTGCTGCGCTGGTCACCTGCACGAGGGAGGGACAGCGAGGGGCTATGGGGGCAGCCAAACATTGGGCTGCATCCCCATCACCTCCTCACACCCACAGAGGGGTGGGGAAGACATACCCAGGAGATGCGGCTGCTGCAGGCCCTCTCTGGGGACCACCAGCCCTCAATCCCGCTCCCATCCCCTCATGTTCTCTGCAGCTCTTCCTACACCACAAAGCCAAGAATGCCCAGTACAGCCTTTTAGGACCTCAGCAGGTCTATTAGAAATCAGTAGGCAAGGCCATAAGGGGATAATAACCTCATTTCCCCTCGGCTGGAACAACGAGCTCCCATGCAGACAAGCAAGAGCTCCATGCCCAAATATTCACACAAGATCCTGAGTTGAAAAATCCCCTTGCCAAAGTCTCCAGCACAGCTTAACAGTTCATTTCCCTCACTGCTAGAGACCAGCTCTGGATTCCTCATGCTGCCACAAATGGAGCTCACTGCTGTTTGATGGAGAGCCTGTGCAGTGTTTACCTGGTTTATGCCTTTGCTGTGTCATTACCAGCAGAGCCAGGCTAAGACCCCACCTGTGTTTGTCAGGGCAATTTCTCACACCAGATCCCAAAATTTGGGTTTGCACAAAACCTGATGCTCTGCGCTACTCCCAGAGATGGGCAAGCAGGGAATGGTTAGGGTTGGAAGGGACCTTAAAGCCCATCCAGTCCCACCCCTGCCATGGGCAGGGACACCTTCCACTGTCCCAGGCTGCTCCCAGCCCTGTCCAACCTGGCCTAGGACCCTTCCAGGGATCCACAGGCAGCCACAGCTGCTCTGGCCACCCTGTACCAGGGCCTGCCCACCCTCAGAGGGAAGAATTCCTTCCCAATATCCCATCTATCCCCTCTGGCAGTGCGAGATAACAGGACAACCCAGGAGAGCGCCTCCACATCCCATGACCTGACGAATGGGCTCATCAGCTGCTGGGATTAAAGAGGAATTAATTAATTGCTGGCATTTGCAAGGTGCTGCCACAGCCACATGCTGAGGAACCACTGGGGTTGCCATGAAGATTAGTGACTTTCTTTTAAATGCACAGAAACTGAAGGGGTGGGGGGGAACAGCCACCAACCAGTCACCAAGTCATTAATTTCCCTTCATTAATTAAGGATGTTTACAGGCAATGGAGACTCCCCCAGCCATGGTAGGCAGCCCAGGCTCCCCAGCTCAGCCCCACCAGCCTTGGAGAGTTTCAAGGACAGCAACCAAAGAAAAAACACACCTAAGCTAGCTGGATGTATTCAGAGGAGGAAAAGTTTGCCCTCTGGGCTTTAATGATCCATGAGACAATGGCAGGGAGCGCATTCCTCCCGCAGCCCGTGCGGAAGAGCCGCGTGCAGGCGGCATCTCACAGCTACTGTAACAGATGTTATTAGCATATGGCAGAAACTGGGGCAGCCAAAGAGTTATTTTACAACTAAATCAGCATGGAGACACATCCTCCAGTGGGTGTGAAGTTATCAGTCTCCCTCTGATGGGAGCACAGGGGCTCTTTAACCCTTCAACGCCCAGGCTGTGCGGGGAAGGCTGGGGGAAAGTTTCCAACCTCAGCATAAGCCAGGAGGTAGGATTCACCCAGTTCCAGGGGGCTGCAGCCCAATCCTGAGCCCACAAATGGCCTCAACCGGCCCAGCCACAAGCTCAGATCTCCATGAGAAGACAGATCCAGCTCCCCACAAGAGCTTCCCCTTCAGCACAGCCTGGATGGGGCAAAAGCTCCAACACCGATGAAATCCATGCCCTTGGAGATTTACACAGGGCAGGGAAGAGTCTGCTATGCCACACAGATCAGTCTAAAATAGATGTAACACCAAGCCTTCAAGAGAATCACAGAATATCCTGAGTTGAAAGGGACCCACAGAGACCCCCGAGTCCAACTCCTGGCCCTGCACAGACACTCCAACAACCCCACCCTGTGCCTGAGAGCATAGTCCAAACACACCTTGAGCTCTGGCAGGCTGTTTCTGTGATATTTTGGGGTTATTGGGCACGTCTGTGGCTGAAAGGAAGCAGGGGGGTTGTCAGGGTCCCCATCCTTACCTTGGTTCCCACAGCTGTGCGATGGGATGCTGGGTTACCAACCTCGCCTCTGTTTGCACAGCTGTGGAAGGAGAACAGGGGATGCCAGGCTCCCACCCTCACCTCTGTTTGCATAGCCGTGGGTGTCCATGAAGGACAGCCCCAGGCGCTCGTCCTCCTGCAGGGTGCTCTGGTCGGTGAAGCTCCTGTCGATGGCACTCATCATGTGCGTCTTCTCGTGACGGTAGTTTATGGTGGCTTTGGTCATATTCACGGGTTTCCTGCAGTGGGGAGCAGCAGAAGTGAGCAGGGCTCACCATCAGGTGCTCTAAGGTCCCCTCAAAGCTCCTGGGCTCAGATTATTCCAGCAGCAGAAGGGATTATTTTCAGCAGTGTGCTCATCATGCTTTGGTGCTCTGCTGTCCCAAGCCGGTCACAGCCACACGTGCAGCATCCCTCGCTGGCTGCAGCAACTCCAGCTGCTCAACCTCAATATGTCCCCTCCTGTCCCCTGCCCTTGGACAGCCAGGTGTGCTCCCTGTGCAGTCAAATGCTCTCTCCAGCCACCTCCCATTGCATGGATCTGCCCCAGCCCTGCGCAGCCCCGGTTCTCCAGGTGTGACACCCAGGTCTAGTAGAAGGTGTCCCTACCCATGGCAAGGGTTGGAATGAGATGAGCTTTAAGCCCCTTCCAAGCCAATCATTCTGTGATTTTAAAGCCATGTCAGGGGCCAAATCCATCCCAAGGGATGGGCTGGACCCCCCTGAGTAAACCCATGCTCGGCACCCACTGAAGAGGCTTTTTCCCCCACGCAGGGTCTCGTTAGGCACCTAACAAAGATGCTGGGAAATCCCAGGAGTTCTCACTGGGACAGAACCTCCCACCCCAAATTCAAGTCATTCAGGCAAAGAAACCTGAATGAACGTTTTTGAGAGGCAGCATCAGGCTCCAAAGCCAGAGCAGTGATTAAACCAGAAGGATGAACAGGAGATCTGAGCCCATGTCGGCATTGTGGTGGGGCTGGAACACTGCAAGGCACTGCTAAAATCCAGAATTCAACTCAGAGTTGCTGACCCTTCCCCTTTACACTGCCTTCTGTCTCTAACAAGCTCGGCAGCATTATTTTCCCTGATCCAAAGAGACCCTTAAAATGCCCTTGGCAGAGATAAGGACTTGTTGGAGCAGCAGGGTGAGGGGGGTGGCCGGGAGGAGGGTAAAGCAGGAGAATGACAATTACTTACGGGTAATAGGAGTAAGAATAGTAGTTCCTCCTGGCAAGCGTGCAAAGAGAACAGCAGAAATTGCATAAGCAGCTTTTCTCCAGCATTGGGAAGGGAGGTTATAGGGCAAGTCAGCTGCCAGAAAATTCAATGCATCATAAAGGAATCAGGCTCCCCTGTGGCACCCACAGGTTATTTACTCCAGGCAGGAGCCAGCATCCTGGCAGAAGAGCACAAGCACCGGCTCCCAGCGTGACCACATTTGTGGTGGGTGTCCACTGCAACCTTGTCCAAGGGGTCATTATGGTCATTATTTTAAAAATTCCATAATTTTTAAAAGTGAACAACAAAGAAGTCCCAAATGTAGGGATTTCCCCCAGGCTGTTGGTTAGGGGCCCAGAGGGAGAGATAGTGTTGGGATGTCACATTCACAGTGCACCTTTTACTAGAGACACATATTCCAAGGCTGCATTTCCATTCCACCACATCAGTGTTTCTCCAATGGCAAAGCACTCTGGAGAAGATTTATGAGCTTATCCCAGCTTCCCAACAGCCCTAAATTCAGGCTTCTCAGCACCAGATATAATTTGTGGCTCTGGTTTATCCTTCAACAGGTTCATCCTGGGATGCTGAAGCAGAGCTGCTGCTCCTCCTCCTCCTCCTGCCTGGCAGCACTAGCAATGGGAATGCAGCAGCCACACTCACAGCTTCCCACCCACAGCATCACTCCCCAAAACACATCAGCACTGCTGGCATCTGCTCCATCAGGGAAGGAGCCAGTGGAGCCACGAGCCAGCCCCACACCTCAAAGCGTGCAGGGATGCTACAGCCCCACTCTTCCAGCAACATAAATCCACCAGGATCCTTCCAGGGTGCACGGAGCCATGAAGAGCTTTGCAGATTTACGGGGGCCGAGGCTCTGCCCTGCTGTTTTTCTCTCCCTGTGGCTGTTCATGTACTTTGCTGTATCCTCCCAAGCCCCATGTTTAATTGCTGTCCTTTATCCCAGCTCTGAGAGCCCCCCTGGCCTGGCACTGCCTTGAGCCCTGCACAGAAGAAGCCACTTTTCCAGGGCGTTGCATCCACATGAAAAGCAGCGGCCGCATCCCCAGCGCTCCCAGGGATGAGTGTCCCGAAAAGCCCTTACCCTCCCCCCTCCCACCTCACGAGCTCCCCCAGTGCAAGCCCACCACAACAGCCACAGCCACATCCATGCTAGATGCGCTCCTGCTGGCCTGGCCAAGGCAACAGGGAATCCCAGAGGCAACATCTCAGTGTATATCAAGCTGATTTTTGTAATTTTGGGCTGGGGGTGCAGGGCTGCACACCCTGGGGTCCCGTGGCTGCTGTTGGCAGGGAAGAGCTGGTGGGATGGGGACAGCTGGGCTCAGCACCAGTGCAGGGCTCGTGCATGGGCCAGAAGCATTTCCATCCATGCAGGATTGCCAAAGCAGCACAAAGCCAAGAACCAGCAGGAAAAGAAGCAAAAGACCAAAAATTATGAGGGAGAGGGACAGTGGAACAAAGCTGCAGAGGGGGTAGGGACATCCCCAGGACTTTGCTGCTCAGTCCCCAATGTCCCCTGCCATGCCTGATGTCACAGAGCATGAGGGGTCTGTGCCCAGTGGGATGCACGGGCACATGGGACACAGCTCGGGGGAGCATCTGGAGCCCACCCAGGGCAGCTGAATCCCCACCAGTAACTCCAGACAGTGCTGCGGTGGTGGAGAAGAGCTGAGCGGGAGGGAGGGAGGGAGGGAGGGAGGGAGGGAGGGAGGGAGGGAGGGAGGGAGGGAGGGAGGGAGGACCAGCCACCAGCCCAGGTCTCCTTACCCTTTCCGAATGGCGATGATGATGGCCCCCAGCAGGATAATCAGAATGATGAGTCCTCCAGCACAGATTCCCAGGATCAGACCCATCTCCTCCGAGTGCTGGGACACCTCCAGGGGACGCTTGCTCTCTTTGCAGGCAGCTGCCAGGGGACAGGGCCAGGCAGAGGGGTGGGTGCTCACGGGTGCTGTGAGCGCACACCACACTCCACTCCAAGGGGATTGGCAACATCAGGCATGAAAACACTGGGATTTGTCCCATGGGATGCTCATTTCTCCATGAACACAAGTTATGCAGCCAAGACAGTACAGGGCTCTGCAGTGCCACACTATGACTGTGGACAAGTCCCTCTCTCAATTCCAGTGAGGCAGGACAGTCCCTTTGTGCATCTTTCATCACACACACCACCACCACATCCATCATCCACCCCTGGATCAGCATCCAGCATCACCATTCCAGCCCCACCCCACTAACAGCATCAGGAAGGAAAATTCAACGAAGGGAAAAAAACCCCAGATGCCAAAGAGAGTGGGAAACAAAGGAGCGTGGGGTGGAGCAGGGATAACCCATCACATGCAGCCCAACCACCACCAGTGCTGGTCCAAACCCACTGGCAGAGCCCCGACCGCCGGAGCCGCGGCCTCGCTGTGGTCAGGGGAAGGGAGAGCTCACCTTTGCGAGCGATCCGGACACAGTTCAGCCGAGTTTCCTGTGGAGGTAAAAAGGGGGGTCAGTGCTGGATGAGCATCCCAGCGGCTCCGCTCCCCACTCTCACCCAAGCGAGGCTGGGTGGGCACAGGCTGGTCCATTGGTGCTTTGGCCCCCAAATTGAGGGAGTCCATGGGTGATTTGTGCTGCGGCACCCAAAGAGCTCCTGGGGACCCACATCCCAAGAGATGCTGCTGAATGATCTGTCCCCAGCACTCCCAGGTTTAGCTGGAGCCACTGCTCCTGGCACAGAGGGGATGGTGAAGCTCAAGAGCATGGAGAACCCAGCAGACACAGCCAGTCCACATGTCACCAATGTGCCACCAGCTACAGCTGAAACACTCCCAGGATGTCATCCAGAGCTTCATGGGTTTGTCTTCCACTTAAGTTTCAAGCCCCAGTCCTGGTGCTCTGCACGTGTTGCCAAGGTTGCCACAAGGTTCCAGCTTAAGTCTCCAATAGTTTTAACATTTGCAATTTAGGGATGGGTACAGATAAAATATTCCATTTTTCCATGCATCCAACTTCTGTTGCAAAATAAAAAGCACCATTTTGGCAGTATTGTCTTCTCCAGTCTCTCAAGACACCAGGCACCAATGTGCTCCATCCACCCTTGGCCCAAGACCTCCCCATGCCACATGCCCAGGGCAGGGCCAACTACAGCACTGCTCTCCCTGGGATCTCCAGCTTTTCCTTTCTCCTGCTTCTTGCTTCATCTGGCACAAAACCCATGAAAAACCCCAGCTACGATCCAGCATTTTTTCAACATCTGATGGCAGCTGGGATAAATCCATTACCTCCCAGCAGGACAGACGTAACACAGCATCAGCCACCAGTTATTAACCAGTGGTGCCAAGCAAGCCAGAGCCAGGACCCTCCCTGTCCCTCTCGGCTCTAATTACAACAAAAAAATGAGGAGTGAACAACCCCAGAGCAAAGAAAAGGACTCAGTAACCACTATGCAGCAGGACAGAAATGTGCAGGATGAGGATGCTCCTGCAGGTTGGACAGGAGCTGCTGGAGCAGGTGATGCCAAGAAGGGTCCCAACAGCATCCAGGTGGTCCTGTGGGTGACTTGGAGGAATCAGCCCGGTGGGTGCAGGGGGTGCAGCTCTGCAGAGGGAACTGGCAGCAGCAGGGAGGGAAGGGCAGCCCGGGAGGTCCCAGGAGTTCTCTGGAGCTGGGACTGGCCGTCCTGCCAGCGCTGGGTCCCAGCAATGACACACAGCTCTGGCTGCCCAAACAGTCCTTCTCCAACCCAGGAGCAGCCCCAGGAATAGGGGCTGCCCTGCACTGGTGCTTGTTGGTGTCCTGGCTGGTACTGCAGTGGGTGGGGGAAATTAGACTACTCCACCCCCCTGCATTGGCATGGAGATGGGGACAGGCACCAACCCAGGGATGCTGGAGCAGGACACCCACCCATCATCTCAACATGCCATAAGGGTGGCCTGGAGCACCAACTGCCCCCTAGCAGGACATCAGGGGTGAACCCAGAGGGTGACCCAGGGTAGGGCAATCTAAAAGTTGTCCCATTTTTACCAACCCCCAGACCCCAGCCTGCCCTTACCAGGTGCCAGGGCTACTCACCCCTTTGAGGTTGCTCATGGCCTGGAAGTAGATGAGATAGGCCTTCTTGGGCTCCAGAGGCGGGTTCCAGTAGCCGCTGTAGGTCTGGTTGTCCCCCACGGTGAAGGGCTTGGCCTCGGTGAGGCTGCTGGCAGGCAGCTCTGCCCCAAAGTAGTGCACGGAGCCGCGGGACATGGCATCATCAAACGTGAGCGGCACCGGGAAGCACTCCTGCCCCCCCAGCTCCCGCTTCAGCTTCTTGGGCCGGTCCTCCTCCACAATCACCTGATAGGTGCTGGTGAGGGCCAGGCACAGGTTAGTTTTGGGAAGAAGGGTCCTGCCCTTCCTTGGACCCTGCTGTGTCACCCCATTTTGGGGTCTCACCCTCCTGCAACCCTGACGTACCTGATGGGAGCCCCTCTGCCCTGTGCTGGCCGCAGTAGCACCGTGATGGTGCTCTCTGACTCGCTCAGTGGCGATGGCATGTCCCCGTAGTCAAAGGTGGGAGCTGCAACAGGAGCTGGGGTGAGTCCTGGGGCTCCCCCGGCTTAGGGGGAAACTGAGGCACGAGCAGCTTTGCCCAGGGCAAGGCATCACCCAGTGGTGTCATATGAATTATTTCAAATGAAATAAAAAGCCTCTCCATGTCTTGTTCAAGAGTTGAGAGACAAGCCCTGGGTGTGCACAAGGGAGGTTACCAACACCAGTCTGGCACAAGAGAAAAAACAAGAGTGGGATCCAACCTCAGCAGGACCCAAATGCTCCAGTCTTGAGATGTGCCCAAGAACAGCACCACTCAGAATCACTGGAACAGTGTGAGCTTCCCCCACCCCAGGGCAGAAGCACACCTGAGCCAGCCCAGCAGCACCCCCCAAACCAAAGTGGGGGACCCCTCTCATGTCTGGCATAGTCTTGTGGTCCCCAAACCATCACTGGCAGCCAATGGGGTCCAGCTTGAGCTGCTTTGTCCCAGTGTACCCATTCACACTCAGTTCAGCCCATTTGCTGCAGTTAATGCAACACCATGGACAGGAGCAAAGAGCCCCGAGTACTGCACAGCTTATTAACAAAGCCCAATTAATCCCTTGCTCGTACACTGAGAGCTCAGACAGCACTGGGCCAGCCAGGCTCCCCAGACAAGGACCCACCAGTCTGGGACTGCACGGGGGCTCACAGCACAGCTGCCACCAAGAGCATCTTTCTATGGCAGTATCCAGCCACCAAAACACTGCCAGTCACCAAAACCACAGGAGTGAGCCAGAGGCTCCACACCACCATAGGACACCTGAGTGGAGGAGAAGCCCCAGGAGCAGGAAGGGAGTGGGGGAACCTACCGGAGATATTGGTGGTGATCTCGGTGAGCGCCGTCTGGCCAAAGCCCTTGCCGGTGCGCGCCCGCACGGAGAACAGGTAGGTGGTGCCGGGGTGGAGGTTCGAGAACACGTGGTAGGTCTCATTGCGCAGCTTGGACACCGTGCGCCGCGGGCCCGGGACATTCACTGCAGGGTCTGAGGACTCGATGCTCTGGTAGCTGATCTGCAGAGACAGGGCACAGCATCGCCCGTGGCCGTGGGAGAGGGGACAGAGCCCAGATTCAGGTGGAGAAGGGATTAAAACAACTAATTCAGAGGAGGGGGTGGTCACGGGGCAGCCTGGAGGCAGCCAGGGACTTTTTGAGATGAAACAAAAGCAGAGGTTCACTGGAAAAGCCAAAGGGCTCAAGAGTAGCAGCAGCTACCTCTAATCCTCATGGCCAACAGCAGAGGTTGTCCCAGACTCCTCCAACACACCCCTCAACAGGACCCTCCCATGTCCCCAGTACCCCCGGTGCCACACCGGCCAGGATGTACCTCATACTGCGTGATGAGGCCATTGGGCTCCACCGGTTCCTCCCACTTCAGGAATATCATGTCCTCCAGTGGGGTGAAGGTGAGGGACTCGGAGGCAATGCCGCCAGGCACTGGGGAAGGAAAGGAGATGTACTTGCATGCAGCTGGAAACCAGTCTGTAAGGAGAAATCCTCCAGGAAACCCCTTTGGGTGGCTGTGGCAGTTGTGCCCTGTGACCAAGCCACCACACTCCCTTTGCCTAGTGCCACCAGACAGGATTGGTGGCTCCTCAGGAGACACCCAAGGCATTGATGCTCCTGGACCCACTGGTGACATTTTGCCATGGGAGGGGGAGGTCCCCACACCAGTACAAACCCCACAAGTACCAGCGGCAGCACAGGTTGCCCAAGCTTTTCAGCATGAGGAAAAGAAATAAATTCCCTTTTCCCCCACAAGCCAAATTCCCCCCAGAGCCATTAGCATCCTGTGGAGACACTGCCAGCAAGCAGCAACATCCTCACATGCAGACGGGCTCCGGGCTCGACGTGGCCCGGCCTCCCCTCTAATTAACACCACCACAATAATAACTGTAATCACCGACGGCAATCAGCGGAGCCAGGATCAATATCCGCTCCTTTATGATGGATTTCTCCACCCGAGGCGGTCAGCGAGGAAAGGCAATGGCTCGGGAAGGCACCGGCAGCATCCCCCACTCCCAAACCTTGCAGGGGACAGCAGCTCTTCTCTCTGATTGGCTTTTCTCACAGCTTTTGTTCGGGTGTAATTACGGGACTGGGAGAGAGGGATCACCTCCCGCGCTTCCCACCGTGCAAACGAGCCGTTTCCACCTGATTTACAAGTTAATTTAATCAGAGGCACTGTGTCCTACACGTGTACACAGGCGCTTATTAAATTCAGGAAGAATTACGGAAACCTGTAGGGCAGTAAAGTGTGTACCTACAGAGACTGGGTTTTAATATACAGAACCTACACTATATATAATTATACGTTATTTTCTATTATTATATATAGCCTGTATGATATAGACAATGACATCTTATTTTATATTATTATATGTTGTATCATTGCTATTGTCTATAGGGTAATTTATATATTATGTTAATATTATAATACCTACATATTCACATATATATATATATACACACACATAGATATTCAAGTACAGGTATCGTGCTTCCATCCCAGGTTGAGAGAGGCAAAGGATGCACACAACAGCTCCCAGGTGTGCACGTACCCTTCTGCTATCCGTATTTGCACACATATTTATCTATGGAATTATATATATTTATCCTGAGTTGCATTGCATGCTCCCTGCCTGCTCCCAGGAGAAGTGGCTCCCTGCAGCACCATCACACTGGTATTCCCACAGGTCCATGGGATTGAGTTTCATCATTCCATGCACACACAGAATGAAGTCTCCAGCTGTGGGTCACCTGGATCCATGGGGGGAACTGAAACACCAGCTGGACACACCAGCTGGATGCAGCACACTTCCACATGCCCAGCACACCTCTGCCTGGGGTCCAAGAAGGATGCTGTAAACAACAGCCTTGGTTTGGCCCAGTTACTTGGATTTTCCAGCCCCAAACCAGGGTTTACCACTCAGGATGGGGAGGTGCATCTTCGCAGCCCACCAACAGCAGCCCCAGGGGATGCTGCTGCCAAAACTGGCCTTGTGCCAGAATAAACCACAATTAAGGGTCCTATCATTAACGAGCTTTCGGCACCTTGGTTTACTTGCAGGGGCAGCTGTTCATCCCACAGTTCTAGGATGAAATCATCATCCTCCCAGGCAGGCTGGGCCAGACACGTGAGGAGTATCTGCCATATATCCGTAGGAGGATTCCATAGATCCATCACCACAAGACTGAATGTATACACAGCCTCAAGTTCAATCCAAGGGGGAAGCCAGCAGCCCCAGTTAATTGAGGCACAGGAAAAAGCAGCTGGAGTGATTATAGTATAGCAAAAAGACATCTGGAGCTCCTGTATTAATATTCCATAAGCAAACAGCTGGAGCAGTCACAGCCCAGTGAGAACAACTGGAGCAATTATAGCTGGAAAATAAACCACTGGCAGGGCGGAGCTGGGTGCCCCCGCTGGGGCAAGCTGAGGGTTGAGGATGTGGAAAGTGTTGGTGTACAGAGGAAGGTGCTGGATTTAGGCTTTGAAGATAAAAAAAGAGTTGCTTTCAGCGCCTCTCCAGCTCTTCAGATTTTGCCTTCCAGCCTGGGAGGCGGGAGTGAGCTTTGCACACGTAATGGCAAGTGCTGTGCAGGGGAATTCCATGGCAGGCTTTTCCTCAGGGGTTCTCCGGGGCTCTGGAGGCAGCTCAATCCCTTGCAATTACCAGTTCAGTCCCTTTAATTGCTGATTTTTTATGCTTTAAAAGTGCTTTGGAGATTAATTCCGTTCTTGCTTAACAGATGACTCCGTGAGAGGCAGGGATGCTCCAGCCACACTCAGCAGTGGGAGAGGCCAGCCCCCGATGTGGCCTGTCACTGATGGGCAGCACTGGACACATGGAGCCAGCTCTGTCCTGCACCTCCTGCCATATCCCCTGGATCTCCAAAGCCCAGAGTGACTCAGGCACTGCTGATGGCAAGCTGCAGTCAGGGTGAGGGGCAGGTAAAGCCAGACCTGGTAAAGGAAACCAACTTCTCCAGCAGCCTCAGCTTGAGCAGATCCTCAGGGAAGGGCTCACCAGAGCAAGAGATTCCAAAACCAGGAAGTCCTGGAGCAATGCTGGAGCGTCCATCAAGGATGTCCTCCCACTCAGGTGACAGGGAACCCAGAACAGGGCACAGCCAGAACAGGTGGAAAACAGGAGCAAAGCTGCTGCCAGAAACCGGGGCCTCATCACTGCAGAGGTCTCTGCACAAACCCAAACCCACCCGAGAGCAAACTTCACCAGGGAAGAGCATCAGGGAAGCCAAAAAAAGCTGCACCTGCCCTGGTGAACAGCACTTTCCCAGAAATGCATCAGAAACCGAGCAGATAAAAGATGTTACCTAAGTGTAAAGTATTAATTGTTTTAATTGCTGTTATTATAGCTGCCAGGCTTTGGTTCCCAATAACAAGTGAGTGAGGATGACCTGTGCTTGAGAAGCTGCTATGAGCCAACACCCACGCCCTCCATTGGGCCAGTCAGGGGTAAAATTCCACTCCAAGGATGAGGGCAGTGTGTCCACAGTGACATCCCCATCCAACCCCTGAGCTCCCCAGGCATCTCCCTTCCCCAAACACCATCACTGCCCCTTTCTTTCACCTCCTGTTGTACACCTCTGGGGCTGTGAGATCCTTTTCACCTCCCCCTTGGATCAGGAGATATTCCCATCATGCCCATGGGCCAGGAGCCAGGAATGCACACCATGCCAGCCACAGGAGAAACCCCAGCAGCTCACCAGCTACAGAGTTCCAATTTCGTGGATGATGGACCTCCTTGAGCAGACTCACCATCCTCATCTGTCTGGAATATCACCTCCTTGCCCTCCTTGCGGCCCTCGGGGTTGGAGAGGATGAGCTTGACGTGGATGTTCTTGTAGGGCAGCAGATTTTTGATGGTGTAGCGGTTGGCGTTCCGCTCCATCTTCACACACTCCTGGAAGGTCTGGTTGTGGCCACTGCCCACGAAGTAGCGGTAGCACAGGGACATGGTGTAGGTGTGGCAGCGAGTCAGGTTGTAGCCCAGCGGCTCCCACTGCAACGTCAGCTGTCTGGACTGGATTTCGGAGAAAGCCAGGCCTTTGGGGGCTCGCATGGGCTCTGTGGGGAAGAGAGACGGGGAGAAGTGAGTGAGGTGGCAAACATCTCATGGATTTATGTGTCTTATCAGGGAAAACACTTTTATCCATAGGGACAAAAGGGACGAGTGCAGAGAGCAACTGCAAAACTGGGACCAGCCCCAGCACAGAATGCTGCTGCCCTGCAGACAGGGCTGGGGACACCACTGGGGACATCTCTCAGTCACCAACTCTGCAGGGACAGCAGCTGCCCCACGCTCATCCTTCCCTGTAGAGGTGAAGCAGGGTGCCAGCCCAACAAGCAGCCCTAGCTACGCAGAGAAAGGTGCCTGCCCCATGAGAGCCCTTGTGGTGTCATCACACCCAAGTCAGGCTCTCGAGACAAGAGGGACCAAGTGCCATCAGTGGGAGGGAGTTTAATCAGCTCTAATTGGAGTGAATGGGAGAAGTTAACGAGGGGGCACCTCTGCCAACAGCACACACACACAGACACACGGGTGCCTTGGGTTAGCTCCTCTCCTCACCACAGGAAGGGGCAGGGCTCGGGGTGCCAGGAGAGCTGTCCCGAGGGACGCCATGGGGCCCACCTGCGCACTTGGTGCGGCTGATGAGGGGCGGCCCCGGTTTGCCGGTGCCCCCCTCACCGGGCCGGGTCAGCAGGACACTGATCTCGTACTCCGTGTCAGGGTCCAGGTGCCAGAGCTTGTAGGTCTGCATGTTGACAGCGTGGACCTCGGACCAGGGCCCCGAGGTCATGCGGTACTCGATCTCCTTGCGCACGATGGGGCCGTCGCCGATGATGGAGTTGGTGTTGAGCTGGATGATGAGGTAGGTGGAGCCGGCCCGCAGCAGCTGGGGGGGGGCGATGGGCGTGGGGGGCTCTGGAAGAGAGCACAGAAGGGGCAGGTGGAGCATCCCCAGAGCCAGCACAACCACAGGTTTATTTTATGGTTTACAGCCTGCAGTCAGACACATTTCCAGTGTCTCTTCCCACACAAACCCACCACACTTAGGCTGGAGAAGGGAACCTTTAGGCTGACCTAACTATGGCCTTCCAGCATCTGAAAGGGGCTACAAAAGAGATGCAGAGGGACTTTTTACATGAGCATGTAGTGACAGTACAAGGGAAAATGGCCTCACACTGACAGAGAGTAGGTTTAGATTAGATATTAGGAAAAGATTCTTCCCTGTGAGGGTGGGGAGGCCCTGGCACAGGCTGCCCAGAGAAGCTGTGGCTGCCCCATCCCTGGAAGTGTCCTAGGCCAGGCTCTGTGCAACCTGGTTGAGTGGAAGGTGTCCCTGCTCATGGCAGGGGGTGGCACTGGATGAGCTTTAAGGTCCCTTCCAACCCAAACCATTCTGGCATTTGTGCTGCAGAGCACAGAAACTCAGATTCCCCACCCAGAGGATGTGGGAGTCACCCAAGTACAGGACAACAACATCCAGTCTTCAAAGTTCAGTCTGTGCCTGTGCCCTCCATCACTTTCAGAAGGCTTTAACAGCTGCAATAGGGTTTCATCTGATCAAACCTTAATTGTCTTTATAAGTCGCACAGCCCAGCATGGTGCCTCACAGTTTCACCATAATTAATTAATTCCCACCTACTGCAATCAGAAATAAATGATCTAAGGCCACCAGGAAAGGGAGTTTCTGGTTTTCTGCCGCACAGTCCACGTTTAGCAACTCTTCCACAGCGGGACACTGCAATCCCCGTGTTCCAGGCATCCCACCTTCCTCTGCACACAGCAGAGCAGGAGTGGCCCACCATGGCCCAGAAGTGGGCAAGGGCAGCTCACCTACCTTTGACGATGAGCTCGGCGAAGTTGGAGACGCCGGCGCCACGGGGGGACTGGGTGACACAGCGGTACAGGTCCTGCTCCGCCTTGGACACCGCGTCCAGCTGGAACGTGGCCAGGAAGCGTCGGTGGCTGATGTGCTTCACCGAGGCAGCAGGGACCACCTCACCATTCTGCCTCTGCCCACAGGACACACACAGAGTCACAGGGGGCATGGTGGCACCTCCAGAGCCACCAGGGGTGTCCCCACATGATGTCTGCTTAAAAGCAGGGGGATCGCCCTTGTCCTGCCATGTCCAGCAGGGTTTTCCCACAGGACAGCCATGTGTGGGGCTGCCTGCGGCCGATTCACCACAACCATTCCTCACCTGCATGAGGAAACGCTCAGCCTCGGCAGCCTTGCCAGCGGCCACGCACTGGAAGGTGGCATTTTGTCCCGCATTCACCTCCACATCACCCAGGCGGGAGAAATGAGGCGCTTTCGCTGCCGAGGGACAAAGCAAGAGGTGAGGAAGGACCTGAGGTCCAAGGAGACACACAGCAGCACTGCCACAAAAATCTCTCCCCACCCAAAAACCCACCCAGGATGTCACAGCTGAGCCGAGCTTTGGACAGGCCTGATGCCCACCCTCAGAGCCTGGCTCCGAGTCAGGAATGTGTTCCAGTCCCCACAGAACCAGCCAGTGTCCCAGGGAGGGATAAGCCTTTCTCTTCAGCACCCCACAGTGCTGGTGCCAGATGCAGGGTATGGGATTGATAGAGGGGGCAGGTCTTCTGCCCAGCCTGCAAGAAATAGGAGGTGACCCCAAGAGCCAGTGTGTTGGGACAGTCTGGGATTTTGGACCCCCCACAAGCCTGGGTGGCCCCTCTTGATGGGGACACTCATGCCTCGTGTTCAGTCTGTGCTTTTTCTAAGGTTTTATAAAAACTAAAAGCAACGTTGCAATTTTTTTGGTGGGGATAGGGATGGAGATGCAAAAAGGAGCCTCAGAGGTGCCCAGGAGATGGAGCTCCACCAGCGCAGGTAACATCAGGACACCCAAGTGCCACCAGGCTGCACCCTGACATTAGGCCCTCTGCTCTCCCCAGAACCATCCCAATGGACACCAGTTCCAAGCCCTGCTGCCCAGCCCAGCCCAGCAGCAACCCCCCCTCAGATCCCATCCCATGGCACTCACAGCATGGATAATTCAGGAGCAAAATGTCATCCAGGCCCAGGTACCCCCTGCGCTCGCTGGAAACCACCGCCTCGAAGAGCACCTGCGGCACCAAACAGGGGTCACCCGTGGCCAGGGGTCCAGGCTGGGGCCAGGGGGGCTGCCGGGCCTCACCTGGTACTCGCTGGGCCAGAACAGGCTGACTGCCAGCTCTGCCTGGTGCCACTGGCGGCCGTGCGAGCCAGACGCGTTCCAGACGGCGCTGCCCACCAGGCCCCCCGTGACCCAGACGTAGGCGCTGAGGGTGCCGGGGCTGTGGCCATCCCGGCTGAACATGAAGTAGCTGAACTGGAGGCAGTGGGTGTCATTCTCACTCAGTGCCTGGAAGAGCAGGTGAGCTTTCTGGCCCGGGCTGTGCTGAGAGGAGTTCACCATCAGGTAGGAGCCTGCGGCAGCGGGGGAGAAGGGGGAGAGAGTGGAGTTAATTATGAGGATGGTGAAGGGTCTGGAGGGGCCACACAGGGGGTGGCTGAGGGCACTTGGTGTGTTCAGCTGGAGCAGAGGACACTGAGGACAGAGCTCAGGGATCTGCAGCTCCTCCCGAGGGGCAGCTCCCATCTCTGCTCTGGGACAAGGACAGCAGCCAGGGCACGGCTGGAGCTTGGCCAGGGCAGCTCACGCTGGAGATCAGGGCAAGGTTCTTCCCCCAGAGGCTGCTGGCACTGCCCACGCTCCCCAGGGAATGGGCACGGCCCCGAGGCTGCCAGAGCTGCAGGGATGCCCAGGGTGGGGTTGGTGGGGAGTCTGGGGTTGGACTGGATGCTCCCTGTGAGCCCCTCCCAACTAAGGAGATACCATTATTCTAATCTCCCTTTACCACCTCTCCTGAGCTTTGCCAGCAGGGATAGAGAAGGTGGAAGATATGGAACCACAAAGATGCCCATGTGCCCCAGGGCACTGGTCCATGACAGCCCATGAGGATGTGTAGGACAGGAGGGACTTGGGATGGAGTCAGGAGCAGATGCCTTCTGCACAGCAGCAGGACACTGCAATGGGACCTGGCTGCTGGATGAGGAGGGGAGGATCAGAGCTGCTGCCTCCCCAGGGCCCCAGGGTCAGGAAAGGCTTCGATGTTGCTCTTCTTTAACTCTCACAGCTTTGGCTGTATCAGTCCCCCTCCCCAGGCGGGCCCAGATGTTTACCTCCATTCCCAGCTCCTCATATCCTTTACCACACAATTGTCACCACATTTAAACTGTGCTCAGCAGGCACTCGCAGAGGGAAATCCTCATTGGCTTAAGCAGCAGCAGCAGCATGCCAGCTCTCAGGGGTGCCTGGGATGTCATTCCCAGAGGTGCCCCACCACCAGCAGCTGCTGGGATCCCACCTCCCACCAGCCAACATCACCAGCAGCAAAACCAGGAGTCCCAGCACAGCCTTGAAGCCTTCCTTATAAAGCACCCAGGATGACAATCCCAAATGGGATCCCAAAGGCAGCACCATTCCCTGTCCTACATGCTCCAAGGCAGGCAGTCTGAAGGCAGGAGGGGGATGCAGGAGTCCCAGCCCTTCGTGACAGCTCCCAGAGCTGTACACCACAGCCATGGGGCTGGCACACAGGATGGATGGGAAGCTTCCCCACCAAATCCTCCCCCTCACCAAAGGCAAGGGATTATTCATCTCCATTTTAATACCAGCAGAAGCTGTAAGTAACAGAGCTGGGCCATTTATTCAAGCCTACCATTGTTTTCCTGACAGTCAGTGCTTCGTTATCAATTAATTCTAAGCTCAGGCGCTTTCCTCCCCTCGACTCCCACAGAGCAGCTCCAAGAAAAGCCAAAGGAAGGTGAAGGGGAATTGTGGGGAGCACCCATCTATGTCCATGCAACATTTGGGATCACAGGGGAGACCCATCTACTTGGGACCTGCACCTGGGGGGACCTCAAAACACCCAGGGTGTCACAGCACCAGCTGGGGTGACACAGTGCCAGTACCAGATGCATCTCCTTCAGGGGTGGGAGCTGGGGCAAGGGAAAGAAATCCCTAAAAGGCAAATTTTCCCCACACCACTGACCTGCGTGGCTGCCTGGCCCTGCCAGCCCCTTGGGGTGGCTACTCAGGGTGAAATAAAGCGATGACAATATATTTCCTCCGAGTCCAGCACAGCTCGTTTCACCCACCAAGGGGAAGGCACTATGTCCATGCTTCTCTTTTTTCTCTTCTCATTTCCCCCAGCAAAATTACTTCTGCTCTAATGAGATCAGCCCCATTTGGTCCAGGCAACAGCAGAGTGGAAAGAGACCATTGACCCACCCCATGCCAGGGGACATCTCCCAAAAGCCACCTCATTAATGAATGGGCTCTCGTTAACAAACAGGCCCTTCCTCTGCCCTCTACAAACAAAAAGCCATAGAACCAAAATAAAGAGGCCAAGACTAAAATTAAACCACTGATGTGTTATTTTAAAAGACAGAGAATGCCCATAAGGTCACCTGGGAGCAGGGATGCACCTGAGCATCCTTCATCAGGCAGGGCTTCCCACACATGCTATTTTCCCCTCTTAATTTTCTTCCTGGTGTTGCAGCATTGGAAAAAGCAGGTTCCAACCACTCGCTTTTGTGCTAATTTTATCCTCCTCTGCTGTAAATATCTGGCATTAACCTGAAGCCCAGGGTGTGGGTTGGGTTTCTTTTATAAACATAAGAGAAGCAAAGGTACTTCAAACTGCCAGAGGGCAGGGTTGGATGGGATATTGGGAAGGGATTGCTCCCTGTGAGGGTGGGGAGGGGCTGACACAGGGTGCCCAGAGCTGCCATGGCTGTCCCTGGATCCCTGGGAGTGCCCAAGGCCAGTTGAAGCCCTGCTTGCCCATAGGGAAGGGGCAGCTCTTCCCATCATGCTGCCCATCCCAAGGGTTCTGCCTGCCACTGCACCCCTCCAGGAAAAACCCAAACAGCCCTGCAAGAAGAGGAGGGAAGAACCCACTCCCCCCACTTCCCTGTCTCGATGAGTTTTTCCTCCTACAAAATCACTGAGAGATAAAAATAAATAAAAAATAACTTCCAAGAGCTATTAGAAGGCAGGGAAGGCAAGCAGGATGACAGGGAGAGGGCGGCACTGCCAGACAAGAGGTGCCAGGGGAGCAGGTCTGAGCACGGCAGCATCTGTCTCCAGGAAATCCCACTGGAAGACAAAGCTGACGTGTGCCGGATCCTTCTCCATGTCACAGCCAGCACAGGAACCAGGGAACCACTCCCCACTCTGCGCTGGACATCTCCCAAAGCAGCCCCAGCACCAAGGGCTGATCTCCCACCACCACACGGTCCATGGACAAAATGCAGCAATTCCCATGGGAGCAAACAATCGGGCTTCATTGTTCAAGGGTTTTATGGATTGCAGCAGGAGCTGGTTGGGAAGTGGTGCTGGAGCTGAGAGCTGAAGGAGCAGCTCCTTGGATGGGATGGGGAGGCATCAGAGTGCTTCAGGGTGGGGACAACAGCTCAGTCCCCCCCAGCACAGGGACAGGGTTTGCAGGGACACAGCAGCTCCATGCACTGAGAAGCTCCAATGCACAGGGGGTTTTCTAATGTCAGTGAATTTGGAAGGAAAATCTAGGAAAAAGCACATTTGAGGAAAAAAACACCCACAAATATGTTGTTTTAATATTTTGAGTGAGGGACCTTAGAGCCCCTTTCAGTGCCAAAAGGGGCTCCAGGAGAACTGCAGAGGGACTGGGGACAAGGATGGAGGGACAGGACACAGGCAATGGCTGCCACTGCCAGAGGGCAGCCATGGATGGGATCTTGGGAATTAGGAACTGTTCCCTGGCAGGGTGGGGAGGGGCTGGGCTGGAACTGCCAGAGCAGCTGTGGCTGCCCCTGGATCCCTGGCAGTGCCCAAGGCCAGGCTGAACAGAGCTTGGAGCAGCCTGGGACAGTGGAAAGTGTCCCTGCCATGGCAGGGGTGGGATGGGTTGAGCTTTAAGGTCCCTTCCATCCCAAACCAGTGTGGAATTACAAGCTCACATCTGCCTTACCCTGCAGCTCCCTGCAGCTGCTCCTTCAAAAAAGGAGCAATAAAGAGACAAAAACCCCAAAACATTACAACTGCAACATGGGAGAGACCCATCCATCATATTTAGGTGAAAGAGAGACAAATCAAGAGAAGGGGGGGAGGGGGGGAACCCTAAACTAAACAAGAAAGCAAGAAGAGAGTCAGATGGAAAGGTAGCAGCAGGTGGCCAGCAGCCAGCACCCACTCCAATAAATCCTACACTCCTTGAAACTGGCTGATCTCCAATAAAAACTCATTTTAATCTGAGACCACGAGACTCCTTTGGAAAGTGCTCCCTGGAGAGGCTCTGGCACTGTGAAATCCGTTTGATCCCCTGAGCTGCTGCACGGACCGAGGGGCTGATGGGGCTGCAGAAGCCTCAGGTCCCCACCCAAAACGGGGTAAAACCACCCAAATACGGGGTCCCTGCACCCCCCCCGGTGCTCCATGATAATGAGCAAACAGCATTACCTGGTCCTAGGGGAGCTGCAGGGACAAGTGTCCGCTTCCCTGGGTGACACTGCAATACTCGCACCACCCAACGTGAGATGTCACACCCATCTCCCCATCAATCCTGGAGTTTATTCCCTAAACTCTGTGTTCCTTTAAGGCCCCATCTCCTGCTGAGCCACAGTTTTTTCCTCAAGTAGGAAGAGAAGCCACATTCCACCCGACCTTCCAGCCCCCTGCAAGCCCCCAGGCTTTAAACTCAGGTAGTTCACTGCAGATTTTAAATTACAGATGAATGTTGAGCAGAAAACTCAACTAATTACCAGTTTCAGACACTCCATCGCAAGCCACCTCAACCCCCAGCTCTGCTTTCCCCAAGAAATCCCCTGGACACACACCAATTAGGACAGCTGAGTTTAAAGCAATTACTTGGAAAAATCATCAAGGGAGGAGCAGGGATCTGCCAGCAGATCCCTGCCATCACCCAGCAGCCAGGACATGCCAGGAGGGACAGGATGGAAGGAAAAAGTGATGGGGAAAGGCAATGGCAGAGCAGAGCTAGTGGAGGGGAAAAGCCAAATTAACTCCTGGCATGAACAAGGCACAAGATAAGCAGCTGGAAGCAGGTTGATGGAACAGTAAAGAGTTTCCTATAAAGCAGGTAACACTGTGACAAACAGAAAAGGCTATTTTTACTGTTGAGCTCTAAACCAGCTCTCCTGTTTTTCTGCCCAGCCTCGGCACAGGACTGGCCCTTCAGGATCAGGCAGGAGCCAGCAGTCCCAAAAACAAGGAGCATCCCAAGTCCAGTGCACCTCAATGGGTTCAAAGACAACTCAAGGGGTCACAGCAGGACAGAGTTCAGAGCAGGGAACAAGCAAAGCCCCCAAATTCACCCAGGCATGGTGCCCACACCACCCTCATGGGGAAGGGAGCTCCTCACAGCTGCCTGGCTGGGTCTGCTCCCCCAGCCTGGCCAGCAGAGAGGACATGGACCCAGAAAATAACAAAAAACCAGTTTTAAACCAATGAGACTTTTTTTAAAGTCCATTTTCATTTTCTTCTTATAATTCCCAAGACTTTGGACATGCCTCCAACTCACAAACCCTTCCCCACACTTGAAAAAGCCAGAAACAGGTTTTTTTCCCCATTTCCCACATAAGCAGGGAGAAGCCAAGTCTAAAACACTGCAGGAATCAAACGAGGATGATGCACATAGCCCAGCCCTGGGTACAGGACACGGAGGCAGGGTAAGGGACAGCGGGCCCCAGGGGACGCTGGCACTCACCGTGAGGCAGGTCAGGCATCAGGTGAGGCATCAGGTAACTGCGGATGAGCTCCCAGTCGAAGTCATCGTCCTCGCCCTGGCTGTACTCGCACTGGTTGGGGTCACTGTCCTCCTCGAAGGTGCAGCCAGCTGTGGGGACAGACCTGTCAGCCCCTGAGCTCCCAGAGTGGCTGCTCCCTCCCCAAAAGCCCACCAGCATGGTGTGATGCCCCTGGAACGCTGAGGGACTCCAGGCATTCCCCAAGGGCACCGTGAGCAGGGGTCTGGCCCTGGCTGCTACCAGGGCCCCACAGCTCCTGTGCAGCTTCACCAATGACACAAGCTGGCAGGTCTCAGGATGCAGCTCCCAGCTTTGCTTCCTGGGGGTCAGTAGCACAAGGGGTTTTCCCCAAGAAACAGCATTTGGCTGTGGTGGCTTTGACCCCAACCCTCCACCTGTGGCTTGAGCTCCTGGGGTTCTCTCCACGGCCTGATGTGAGTGTGGCATTTCTGATCCAGGACCCCAACCCTGAACGCAGCCCTGAGCCCCCCGCTTGGCACTGCCGAGTCCTTCTGGCAGTCATATTTTATTACAGATTTATCCCTTGGAGGTCCGAGGGTGTTTACACCGTACCTCCCTGGTCCACAGCGTGCTCAGCTTAGCACAGAGGAGTACAGCAAATGCCACAAGGCCACTTGTTCCCACAGGAGGGGACACAGAGAGAGCCCCCCCAGCCCGCATCCAGCCCCCTCCTCTCATCCCACATTCCAGACCGTCCCCATTTTCCAGCTCCCCCATCATCCCACATCCATCCAACCCTGGAGCCCAGGTCAGCTTTGCTGTGGGGCCACCGGGGGCTGTTGGTTCACACTGCCCCATTGTCCCATTAAACCCGCGATTACAGGGACCAGGGCACAGCGCTAATTAACGGGGCCTGGGCTCACGAGGGGCCCCAGGAAGCTCTGAGCAAGCGGAATGAACAACGGCAAACATCCCCTAATGCACCGGCAGGAAAACAGAGCTGGGCCAAGGGATTATTTCTGCCGTTTTCTTCCTATTTTATCCCAAATTACATCAGTAATTCCCCCTGCCACCTGGGGATTTGGCAGTTAATGGCCTCGCTGCTGGCACGGGTTGTGCCTCCCTGTGCTCAGGGATGCTTGGATGCAACATTTAGTCAAACAAGAGTCAAAACACTGGGAAAAAAGCCCATAAGATGCTCAGGAAATTTCAATTCCCAACTCTTTCATATATAAGACATTTGTGGCTTTTTTCGCCCCTTTGCACTCATTTTTTAAAGCACAAGGGCACATTCCAGCTCCGTCACCAACTGTTTTTTCCTCTCACAGCCATAAGAAACTTCTTTTTAAAAAACGGTAAGCAAATTCTCTCCTATTCATATGTCTGGAGGCACTGAGACATCACAGCTTTCTTAAAGCCCTTCCCGAAATGGAGCGTCTGCCCAGCCCACGTGCGGATGTGCCCCCGCACTGCAGCCCCTGGTCCTCAGTTCTCACCACGAGACGTGTCGGATTTTAGAGTCTGGAACTTGGCTGCACTTCCTAACGGGAGGAAAAGCACAAATCTGTCAAAATTTTCCAGGAAGGAAGGGAAATAAAATAAATTTCAAAATAAAACAGTGTCAGAGACTAAGTGCCAAGTGATTTAAAAGAAAAAAAGGCCCAAGTGTTTCTTTCCAAGATCTGTTGAGCAGGATATTCTGGGAGGCAGAAATTTGTTCTTGGGGGATTTTTTTTTTGGCCTGAGAAACCAGAGCAGAGTCAAACAATGTTTCAGGCTGGTAAAGCCCCATTTCCCAGGGAAAAGTTATTTCTTCCCCCCCAATAAATTATTCCCAGACACTGAAAACATAACGAGATATGTACCCTCCTCCTCCTCCTGGACTGCAGCCCCACACCCAAATCCTGCTGCCATCCCCAGCTCAGCCACTGCCACCAACCCACAACTCCATCACCCCACACCTGCATCCTCAGCCACTCACGAGACAACGTCTGGGCTCCAGAAGTTTAAAATGCAATTACAGAGCAGATACGTGCTGGCCCAGCTGATCCATCTCCCTCCTGGACAGGTTTACTGCCAAGGCTTTTCCCGGCACAAGCCTTCCCTCCCATCCACGGCACAAAACAAAGGCAGCTTGACTGGCCACTCCATTTCCCTGACTAATTTGTCCGTGATTTGTACACACAGGGAAAAAAGCCAAAGGGGCTTCACAGAACTTGGTTTCCATGAGTTATGGGATGCTTCTGGCACCATCTCTCCCCAGCCAAGGACAGGGCCGAGAGAAGCTCAACCTCCAGCAGATTCGCCCTCCTCATCACAAGATTAAGGGCATAAAAATTAACACCTGAGCAATTAAATGCCAACAACCCAACTCCACAGGGGGTGGCTGGAGGTGCTCCAGCAGCTGTGGAAAGTCAGAGAGGGCCTCTCATGGGGTGCTGTGTGAGCACATGAGAGCGACTTGCAAAAAATTAACGTTTCATCACAATGTTTGCAAGGAGGGCAGGGAGGCTGCAACCCAAAATATCCACCTGCAGCAGTGGGAGGGTTATTCCATCCCAAAGGCAGCAGGACAAGGACTGTGGGAGCCGGGTGAGACTGCTCCAGGTATGGACACAACCTAAAAATGAACCAAGGAGCCTCGGGTCCCCTGAGCTGGCTCCAGGCCAGGGTGACAGCAGCTCCAAGCGCGGAGGTGAAGGCAGCGAGCGCAGGAGGTGTGATCCCAATGCAACAGCAGCTAAAAATACTGCAGGGAGCTGGGGGTCTGCCCCCGGGGGTGGGACGTGTCCGAGACACAGCCTGAACACCCCAAAGCTGCCTAAATCACCCCCAACACAGATCCTGTCTCATGCACAAGAGGCAGCCTGTGCCAAGGACAAGACGTGCTCCATTAAACACTCTACACAAAACCTCCAGAACATCACAGCATTCCTGGGCAGAGGGGAGAGAAGGATGAGCACCAGCACGGGGGTTTAACACCAGATGGACAAGTGGTTTTTTTTAAAAGGAAAAAAAAAGAGGTGGTTTGAGAGATTTGCTAGGGAGATGGAGACCAGTGCTGCCCAGCCTCCTCCAAGTACGGCTGTCACCTCCATGGATCCACCACGTGCCCAGGTGGAAGGGAGCAGAGGGACAGGCACCAATGTAGAGGTTAAACACCAGATGAAGCAAAATTGTTTGAAAGAAAGCAAAAAAAGGTGGCTGGAGGGGTTTGTCAGGGAGCCTGGTAGCAGGATCAGCATCCCCCCAGGTACCACTGCAGCACCAGGGCATGCTGAGAGAGCAGAGGCACAGGCACCATGTGAGGGTTAAACACCAGATGAAATAAAATTTCTTAAAAAAAAAAAATAAAAGGACGCAGCTTAATGGATTCACCAGGGAGGACACCACTGCCACTCAGCATCCCTTGGGAACCACTGCCACCCAGCATCTCCCTCTACAGGGATGAAGAGGAGGAAATCTGGGGAGGGGAGGGACTAGTGATTCACAAAGAAAAGGAAGAAAAAGAAAGACCAAACAACCAAGTACAAAGGACAGCAACTAATTAATTCTCCGCGGCCACCGAGGAACGTGGCTGCCTGCCTACAGCCCACCCCGCGCTCTTTCATCCACAGAGCCTACACTGCTCTCGCTTCCAAGTTAATTACACACTTAAACCTTTCCTGTTTAACCTCCTGCACCATGGGACACGATCCGTGTCTTCTCTTGCCTTTTATCAAGCAGTCTTGAGAAGGCTCCTGTGCCAAAGGGCAGCTCAGCACCATCTAGGACTGGGATCACAGCTCGGCCCCATCTGGGATGGCAGGATTGTGCTCTCCCCCACCCAAGACCCTCTGTGGTATCATCTGATAGGAACAAAACACCAATAATGTCCCAAAATGGGGACAGGTTTTATGAAAAATGGCTTATACCAAAACTTTAGCAAGTGCTGCTTCCCCAGAACTACAAAATACAGTGCAGCTACCCAGGACACCCAGTCCTGATGGGAAAAGGTCCATTTTGCTCCTACCGTGGCTTAACCAGGACTGGATCAACCCCGTGGTCATTTCTGGGGTACAGCATCTTGGGAGCACAAGCCACAGCACCCCATGTCACAGGCACCAGCCAGGGGAGATAACACTGGTCATATTTCAGAGTCAAAATAAATTTTTTATCCCTGGCCTTATCTAGCAGCTCCAGTCCTCCAACCCAAGTAGTTCTCAGCAGGAAATGGGGAGGATTCAGGTACCCACAGGGCACATGACACGCTGCCCTGGCAGCCAAGTGCAAACACCCTGCAGAGTGAAACCATCATCTGACCACAGCCAGATGTGGCAGGGGGTGAACAGAGCTTTTCTGCCATCAAATCCAAAGTTTTCATTGCCTCCCAGGAGAAGGGATGAAGGTGGAGGCTTGCACACCCCCAAATTAACACACCCAAGACCTCTCCTCTTAAACGCACATAAGGAAGATGCTCTTTGTCTGCACCAAAGGATGAAGCTCTTTACACTGGATAAATGGCCAATGATCTGCTGCAAATGGGGAAACAGAGGCACAGAGGGGATGTGGTGAAGCCCCAGAACACCAGCAGCCCGGGATCACCCCAGGGATGGCAGAAAGCCCAGGGAGCTGGGTGTGCTGGGATACAGAACCACAGCTCCAGCAGATCCCACCAAGGTGCCATTCCTTCCCAGCACCCCCGGAGCAGAGCCAGCCTTCCACCTCCCAGATCCCAGCTGCTATTTAAAGGTGCTTTCCTTGGCACACTCCTACGGGAACGTGCCCCGGGAAGGAAACGCTGGGAGTTGCTTCCCTCCGGGTGCCAGCAGACACGGGGGACAGGGAGCACATTCTGCAACTCATCTAAAATTAGATGCACTTCTCAGCCAGTGAGATCCTGTACACAGCACCCCACAGGCTCCCGGGCGAGGGTAAGGGATTCAGGAACATTTCCCTCTGCAGGGGGCTCAAATTCCCAGAGGTGGGATGTTACAGAGGCTGTTTGGCACAGAGGAATCCAGCTCAGTGGGAAAATCCACACAGGGAGAGGTCCTGTGTGCCAGCACCCCAACATCTCACACTGACTGGGACTCCTGCCACAGTGGGTACACCAACAGCTCCATGGCCAAGCCCAAACACCCCAGAAGTTTGCCGGGAAAACCTTTTCCAACCCAGCAAAGGGGAGCTGAATCCCTCTGTAGCCGCACTTGACACATGCAGAGGGCCTGGGGAAGCGGCACAACACTGAAAGTGTTTCTGTGCATCACACCCCAGAGACGACAACAAACCCCCTCCCTGCTCCTCTGCTCCCCACTTCTGCCAAAGAGAAACTTTTAAGAGAAATATCACTGATTTCTCAGCCCAGACAAAAGCTTATTAGAAGAATATGGAAAGCAGCACCATTAGAATTCTCACCAGTAGTTTGTTTTGGTTCTCCAAATCATTTTAAATATTGTATTTAATAGAAAAATAATTTGCTCAGCTGTAAGAAACATCAATTTGCAACTTGAAGTCTTGTATATTAGCCAGAGAAGCTAATGTGTAAACATTAGCAGCTCCAGGAACGTGTGGGGTTTGGCCAATGCAATTCCAGGGAGAGAGCAGCCAGATATTAAGAGGGAGGATTTGCATAATAAGTCACTTATGCCTGATAACCTCAGTGTTTGGAACACGCAGGACTAGAGAACAATATCCATCTGCCAGCAACTACAGAAGACATAAATCTCCTTTTTTCCTTTTTTTTTTTCCCCTTCTTGACTGGTAAAGACTCTTTATGGCTTTTACCTGTAGGTCCCCAAGGAGTTGTCAAACTTCCCACAGCGAGTACCCAGTCCCAGCAGCCTGCAAGGAACCCCAGGGATGGGAGAGAATTGGCAAATCTGGATTCATTACAGGCATTTCAAAGTAAATACAATTGGGAAAATATAACTCTGAAGACTTTGCAATGCCACAGGGATGGCTTGTGCTTGGGCAAGGACCAAGTGTGCCATACATCACTGCATGGCAAAAATGCATTTAAAAGCAAAGGGGGAATAATTAATCTTGCCAGAATCATTCCTTGGGGCAAATCCAGCTGCAGCTCCACATGCTCTTAGCTCCAGAGGGATCAGCACTCCTGGGACCAGGTGCTGCATCACCCTGCTGCAGGCAGCACCAGGAATGTCTCCCTGGAGCGTACCTCCCTGTCTGCTCTGGAGATGCTGGGGGACACAGACCAGGAGGCTTCAGCTCCATGCCCAGAGGGGATGTGGGGATTTAACATCCCATCCGGAGGCTGTTGGTGCCCAGCACCCAGACCCAGCCAGTGCTGTTCCCAGGGAAGGACAAGCATCACTCCGTCACTCGAACCCTGCTCAAGAGAGGTCCTGCAGCACAAAAACACCCTCGAGCTGCACAGCCAGGAGGCCACTAACCCACTGCACAAGTGCTTTAATAATGAACCATCACTTAATTAACACCGTCATTGCTGTCTGGTGGACTCCATGGGAAAAAAAACAAGGCAGGAAACCCTTGGAAACCTCCATCCTGCCGTTATTGATTGCACCCTGTGCAATTACAGCTCACGGGCTGCAGAGCTGTGCGACACTTCGGGGAAAAAAATGGGGACAAATGAAAATAAACTGGAAAAGGCAGGGGGAATAAAGCTCATTTCTCCCCCTCGCTTCTTTATTAAGGTCCCCCAGGCCTCTGCTGAGGACTATCTACTCCACATGCCCAGGGACCCTGAGAGACCAGGACCATGAGCCCCAAGGGACACACACTGCTTTCAGGGGATGCCTGAGGACACAGAGATGCTCCCTTGGCAGGAATTCAGGCAGGAAAAGCAGCTGCCCTAGGACACATCAGTACCACACCAAAGCCCTGGGGGACTCCAACATCAGCTGCAGAAATCATGGGAAAGAGCAAGTTTTCCAAACCAACCCTATTCTGCAGGGGATAAAAAGGGGGCAACCCTCAGCCTCCCCTCCCACAGCAGGTCCCACATCTCTGCAGTGATGGATACAGGAGCACGGTACTGGGAGGCTTATCCTCCCGGGATGGAGCATGTGCTAGCACTGGGAGGGCCTTGGGAGGCAGCTCGAGGGTCACTGGTGGCATTTCAGGGCACAGAACAGAATCAGGGAGCCCTCGGCCCCCATCCCGTGATGAGGCCGCAGCATCCCCACCATGCCCAGCATCCCAGCCAGCCCTAGGTGGGATAAAGGTGGGGAGAACAGGACTAAGGCTCAGTGCCATGCAAAATCCAGGTCACTGTCCTCCTCCTCCTTCCGTGCCACCAGCAGAGCCAGGAACAGCAGTATCAGCTGACTGACGCGGGGCTGGAAGGTGACAACGTGTGACGTGGGCACATCCATCACCAGCGCCAGGGCTTGGCTGAACCTCTGCTGTGCAATGGGAGGGTAAAGGCAGGAGCCCTCAAGGAAGGAATTACAAGGAGCCGTGTGCCCAGCAGGTCTGCCACAGGTCCAGGGAGCATACTGGACCATGCCAGGCACCCTTCAGCCAGGCAAAGGTAAGGAAGTGGCAAATCAAGCCCAGAAAAAACAGGTTTGTTTTTACCAGTCCATGAATTTGGCTCAGTCATCCCAGTCAGCACTGGCTTGGGCATCTATCAATCCTGACCGGCAGGACCCTCAACTCATTCCAGCAAAAACTCTGGGATTACACTAAGTGTGCAGGAATAACTGAAGAGTCCCTGCAGTGCCAGAAGTGCACACAACACCCTGCAACCCCATGGGAGAACCATGAAACCCCAATACCCAGCACCTTCCACCTTCTGCCTGCACACATCCTGCCCCAGACAGATCCCAGCTCCCATCCCCAACCAGCTGCAGCCACCATTCCATGGGAGGGAAGGCAGGACACAGCCTCTCAGACAGAGAAATGTCATTCAGAGCCAGGAGATCCCCAGACAGGAGCCTGGGTGAGAGGCTAAATAAAAAGTTCAGCTGATATACAGAGAAATAGCCCAATAAGGAGATGCAGTGCTTTAGTTTAATATTGTTATAATCCAGGGAAAGCAGGCTGGTTGCTGGCTGTAGAAAATCAATGGGATATTATCACTCAGCAGACAGATGAAAAGACAGTAAAAATAAGAAGAAATAATAACAGAAATGAGAGAGTCCTTGGGAAGAGCCTCAGAAGGGCAGTGGCTGAACCTGCACCACAGGAAGAGTTCAGAGTCTGCCCTGGCATTGAGAGGCTTCCAAAGTCACTCCCAAGCTGCTCCTTCCCCAGAAACTGGAAAGCTCCAGCACCCACCTCCACAGGGTGCAGAGGCAGGTGCCCCATGACACCAAAACCACAGAACCAGATGTCCCAGTGAGGACTTTGAGGCGCCAGGGGGTGCCCAAGATCACCCACCTGAGTAAATTCAACTAACCACATTGAAGCACCTTGTAATTAAAGAAAGAGCATTTATGCAGCTAATTACTCAGGGGGTCAGCATACCTCTGCTAATAGGCAGGATCTGCTGGCAGGAAATGAGGACCTGGTACCCAAGGGTGCGTGGGGCTGTGACAGGTCCTCGTCCCCATGTATAGGCTGACAGCAGCAGAGAAGGACTTTGGAGGAGACGCCATCCTTGCATGGATCTGCCGGGACTTCCTGACCAGCCCTGAGAATTGCTGTAGTTGAACCTTTCCCCATCACAGCTTTTGGAGGAACACAAGGCTCCAGGATCACAAAGCACAGGACAGAGAGGGGGCTGCACCCTGAGGAACCCTACAGAGCACCCCAAAACCACAGAAGCTCCATAGACACCTCCAAATCCATCCAAGCAAGGGAATGCAGATGCTATGATCCATCCCTGTACCTGTTCTCACCTCTGTAAGCAAGGGGCTGCAACGTTCCATCCCCTCCAGAGAAAAGCCATTCCCACATCCCCTGTCAGGACACAGCAGCAAGACCCCTCGGGCAGCACCTTGAAGTCAAGCCTCATGCTCTGGGGCAGCAGCCGGGCCACAGCAACTGATTCATCTGCTCTTCTAGACCGGCCACCACTCGCCCCTGGTGCCATGCTGCTCTGGAGCCTGCCCCAGCTGGCGTGTCCACAGCTGAGGGTCCGGAGCCACACGTGCTCCTTGGCTCGGCTAACTGGGCTAATTAGGCTGAAGGCCTCCAGCGCAAAGCAGCACAGAGGCTCAAACGCCCAGGGGTCACCAGGGCTTGTCTCCTGAGCAGGGCCACGGGGACAGTGGCCTCATTAAGACTTATCAGGTCATCGATGTCCCCATCCCTCATCCTCAGAGCATCTCCTGCCTCCCCATCCCAGCCACAATCCTGATTAACTTAACGATGTCAGGAAGGGTTGGATCCACATGGAGAGTCCAGGGAGCCAGAGCAGTTATTGGCCCATTTAGGGCTCCCCAGCACCAGCACAGGCCTGGAATGGGCAAGGATGGAGCCTCTGTCAGTCTGGGAAGGATAGAGGGAGCTGGGAGGGGCTGTACCAGCACCGCCACCCTGTCACGGGTGATTTGACAGTATTTTTCAAACCCAATTTTAAAAAAAGGCATCAAAAAATTATGTATGACAAAAATATTCAGAACATTGCTCCAGCTGCAACATACTCCCACCCCCCAGCTGCAGTGCAATTCTCTGCTCCACTGCACCCCTGTCAGGGATAGGGGCTTTCCCAGCTTCCAGTCAGGGACCACCCTGGGTGGGCAGTGGGGTCCCCAGGTAACAGGGCCATGGCAGGCACATCCCTGCCCCCACCTTCAGCAACAGGGCTGACCAGAGCCCCCCACCCCCCAAGCTGGGCCCACCATCCCTGCTGCAGGACACTGGGGTCAGCCAGGTGCCAAAGGGGTGCCAAGCACCCTCCCTTACCCCCCATCCTCTTCCTCAACATCTTCAGCACTTTGGGAGGCAGGAAGGTCAAGAAATAATGAATTTATGGCCAAAGCCAGTCAAGAGGCTACTTCCAGCTGTGAATCTGTCACACAGAGTCAAGGTGACACACAGAGAACTCACCGGGCCCCAAGTGCATGAGCATCACATTCCTGGCATTCCCACTGCAGCCCAGCCTCCTCTTTGGAGCAAGCAGCATCCCAGTGGCCAGACACCCACAGGAACAGTCCCTGCACCCCTCGGTACCCCCTGGCACAAGGGGAGCTCTGCTGTCCTGCTCCTGCAGCGAGCATAGACCCAGCACCCAGATTTGGGGTCTGGCACTGGCATTCAGGGACAGCCCCAGCCTGGCTCGCCACAATCCACACTTGGATTCACTCTCCAGGTGGGAGAAACTGAGGTGCAAAGCCTGGGCCCCTTAAACATGCAGTAAGCATGTTCCCCAACATGTGCCCAGGCAGGAGCTGCAGACCTGGGCTGTGACACCCAGGCAAAACCTGGAACAGCAAACAAGCAGCTGGGAATGAGCTGCAGCCAGCAACCATCCAGCAAGCAGAAACAACACTGCTGATCTTGAAAAAAAATACATAAAATAACAGCCGTAAAGGGCAGCTGACATGTGAGCCCCCAGTGGTGGCAGCAGGGAGGGGGAAAGGGCTCTTCTGCCTTTCCCTTCCAGCAGCTGGAAGAGCTGGACTTTGGCTTTTGATCCAGGCAAAGGGTGCAGAACCTGCCGCTCCCAGGGCCAGGAAAGCAATAGCTCAGAAACACCCAGGAAATTCCCTCTGACACCTGCCAGCTCCACAGCCACTCCCCAGAGACACCCTTCACCCGGCAAAGAGGAGCAGATCCTGTGTCCCCAGGACCCCTCCAGCCAGGCAGATGCAGGCTGGCACCTCCTCCCCACCCATCACCCACCCACATCCACCCCAGCACGGGTAAAAGCAGCAGCAGCTCCTGCCAGGCCACCTGCAGCAGAAAGGAAAAGCTCCATCTCCAGGACCTATTTGTTTTGAGGCTGCCAACAAGGAAGCAATTTGCTTCAGGGGATTAATTGTTGGGAATCCTTCTTGTCCAAAGGGAAAGCCTCAGTTTCACCAAGTACAAGGAGGGATCTTCAGGCTGGCATGAGAGAGCAGGATCCAAGGAAAGCTGCAAAGCAAATCCTGAGCTGCCATAGGGAAGAAGAGGTTTGGGAATCTTGACATTTAATCACGCAGTAACTAAAGGTTCTCAGACATGTCTAATAAGACAATTATAGTGCATGTTAATAATAGATTATTAAAAAGCTTATTTATGGAGGTTTAAGCAGGCAGATGGTAAGGCCATGGTGATAAGGCTCTCCAGAGCCTGTGCTACCTCCCAGCTTCCAGGGATGCAGCAGGGATCTGCTTTCCTCTGCCTCCAGCCCCCTATGCTTAACCTTCACACGACTGCCCAAAGCAAAGCAGCAAATCCCTGCAGAGGGACTGCAGCCAGGAGAAGATTCTTGTGGGGCATTTTGGGGTGCTCAGAGCTCCCAGCCTCTCTGCAGAGCAAGGATTGGATGATGAAGTGATGGAAAAGCTTCATCTCATGTGCAGTCAAGAGAAAAACCAACATCAACAGGCAGCAAGGAGGTGGTCATGGCCAGGACAGGGGTTAAAACCACCAACAAACACCTGCCTTGGTTTTCCAGGGGGTGTCCCTCCTCCCCCAGGACCCTGATCCTGATAGACTTTATTCTGGGAAAGCTCCCAGGGAAGCTGGAATAGGGCTGGTTTGTCTTAGTTTGGATAACAAAAGGAAAAATGTGCATTTCAGGCCAGGAGGTGATTCACCAGCAACCCTGTTCCAGGGGCCAGGGCAGGTCCAGGCACCCAGAGGAAAAATACAAAACAGGAGTTTTGGAACAAGAAAAGGGTAAAAATGAAACAAATGCAACTGCAAGTCTTGATGGAGAAGGAAAAAACCCAGACATTGCCAGGCTGTACCGTGGAGCTGCAGATACGGAGCCAGAGGGACAGGTCCAACCAGGAGCATCACTCTGAGCCTCCCTAAATTCAGCTTCTCCCTCATGGATGGTAAAAATCCACCACACTCCAGTGTCCCTCTGCCCACACTGGAGAGCCAAGGGCTCAGGAGCCAGAAACCTCTGCCCAAGGCACACTTGGGCACGTCAACAGGATTTTCCAGAGTGTCTCGACGCAGAAGCCTCAAGGGTGTTTGCACTGTCTGGGCGCTCTGGGAAAGGGCATGGCATTCTCAGGGCATTAAAAACACACATAGGAGCAAACAAGAGAAAGAGCTTCTTCCCTGGCACGACAGAATAGGCAAGAGGGAAAAAAGAAAACACAAAAAACCCCACGAAGCCTGAAACAAGCTGACAAGGAAAATGTAATGTTCTCGCACATTTTATGTGCTTGGTGAAGGCGGGGTGGGGAGAATAAAAATGCCTTGGCATGGAAGAGCCCACGAACAGCCAGGCGGAGGAAAACAAACACCGGGAAAAGCGCTCCAAGAGCAGCATCGGGCACCTGAGCACCCGGAGGGCACGGAACACGGACCCTGTCCCCCAGCAGCAGCCGGGGCCATCTCTGCTCCTGACCCCCTACCCCGAGCATCCCCTGCTCATCCCTTCTCCCAGCACCTCCCGAGCCCCCGTGACCGTTAACGGGCGGGGGCTGCCCCGCTCCCGACCCCAATCCCCGCCCCGGGAACGGCGTCTGCTCGGCTGCTCCCATTCTCTCGACCGAGACAGCACCGCCGCGTCGGGGTCGGGGTCACCCGTGCCGGCGCTGCCGCGCGGGGACAGGGACGCTTGGGGGGCCGGTCCCCCCTGCCTGGCCCCAGCTGGTCACACAGCCGGCAGCCACCTCCCCCAGCCCCCCCAAGCAGTCTGAGTGCCTCCGGAGACGCCACCAACCCCAGTCCAGGGCTCCCTGGCAGTCCCAACCTCCCAAGTGGAAGCTGCAAACCCAAATATTGTATTTGCTTAATTGCTGCTAACGAAGTCGGAGCCGAGCGCAAGCAGCTTCCGCATAATTCCGGCAGGAGTGCCACGCAGCAGAGCGGCTGTGTGTCCCCATCGCGGGTCCCCACGGCCGGAGAGCAGCCGGGACCCCGGAGCAGCTCCTTGCTGAGCTCCTGGGGTGCAGCACACAGAAACAGAGGTGCACCCTACCGTGGAATCATTTGGGTTGGGAAACATCACCGAGTCCAGCCATGCCCCCAACACGTCCCCAAGTGCCACATCCACCTTTCCAGACAGGGAAGGCAACAAGCGGACGGAAACACCTGAGCCTGCACCACCTCCTGCCCCCGGGCCCAGTGAGGAGCCCCGCAAGCCAGGCGGCTCCTGGCCACGGGCTTCCAGCAGGGAAAGGCTCCTGCCGCAAAGAGCCCAGCGAGGAGAGGTGGGACTGCCAAAGGCCGCTGGTGCCAAGCACAGGTCCCCATCGCAGCCTGCTGGCACCACACGAGCCCCTGCATCCCGCAGTCTGGGGGGTCAGCCGGTGCCTCCCAACACACCCAGGTCCCCTCCGTGACAAGGACAACGGGCCCGCAATGCCAGCTCAGTCACTGCAAAACCTTCATGAACTACAAGAAGTTTGAGGGCTGCAGGAAGGAGCAAAGAACACCCTAAGGCCATGGTGGGCTGTGACCAGGGCACCCCACTTCCTCCCTGTGCCTCACTTTCCCCACCTTTGGAAGGGACCACCTAGGCCCCTTCTTCACAAAGACACAGCTAAAAAAACCTCCATCTTCTGAAAATATCCAGCGAGACAAGCAGTGTGTCCTCCCCAGCAGCCCAGAGCACGTGCAAATGGCTTAAATATTTTTTTTCCCCAGCCCTGCCCACTGTGCAGCCCCAGGGATGAGCCCGGCAACCTCCCCACAGCCGGCCAAGCCACATCAGCAGGCTCAAACAGCAGATCCAGGTGAAAAGCAGCCTGCAGTGGAGCGTGGGGGTGGCAGCAGACCCCTCACCTCCAGCTGGATCCAGTCCCTTCAGCTCCACTGCGGAGCTGAGCCTGCTCTGCATCTGCCAGGGAAATGGAGCAAACGTACTCCTGATTTACACCAGGAGCAGGCTCGATCCTGCCCTTCAAGGAAGGGACCCCACCGAGGGAAAAGGGTTTGCTTAGGAGGGGACCCTCCCCACAAAGCTGCCCCAGTACCAGTGCGTCCCCACCAGTGCCCCTCCAGCCCCTCACGGGCTGCAGCAGCTCAGCCCTGAGAGCCAGCACAGCACCACGCACCGGGCTGGGGAGAGCGAGCCCCAAATCCCCCTCTGAAACCGGGGGGGGCAGAGGCCCCTTACTCCACCGGAGCACTGAGCCCCCCACCAGCTCCATGCCTCAGTTTCCCCATCACCCCCTGCTCAGCCCCAAAGCTCAGAGCAGCAGCTCCTGCAGCACACAGCCTCTCCCCCCAAAATACACAGCCATTCCCTCCACCCTGCATGAGCCGGGGGAGCCTCAACGGGTTCACACCCCCCACCCATCGCCTCTCCATCCCCCATGCACGGGTCAGCCGCCGCTTGTTTTCTGCTGATAGGCGTCACTATTTATAATCTTTGGAGAAATGCCACTACCCAAAAAAACAAAATCAATGCACCACCATAGGGACTGCGTGCAGGTGAACAGCTTGGATTTAAAGGTAAAAAACCAAAGAACTAGGCAAAAATACACTTTAAGGCGATTAGCATCACCCAGGAGCGGGGGGCGATAGCACCAGAGACCCCTTGGAGTGAAACACCAAGTCCCGTGGCTCTGTTTCCCAAAACAGCGCTCGCAGCCCCCGGTAGCGCCTCGGGAGCCCCAGATTCCCATTCCCCGCAGCATTCCCCATTCCAGCTTCCCGAAGGGACCGGGAGCGAGTCGTCGTCGTCCCGCACGCCGCATCAGCTCTTCCCGACTCCCTGCTGGGGGGGCCCGGGGAGCGCTGGGCTCGGCGCCGAGGTGCTCAGGGGAGGAGGGGAAAACTTAAAATATGTAAATTAATCAAATTAATCGATGGATCGTATCGCCGTACAACTCCCTCAGAACCCCCCAGCAAAACGAGAGCCAGGAGGCTGCGATCGGAGCCGCCGCGGCCGCCACCTGTTCCTACCGGAGGGTCCCGGCTTCCCGCCAGGGCCGCCAGTGGCAGCACCGGGACCCCGCCGCCCCGGGGCGCCGGCCTGAGGGCTCCTCTCGCCCGCGAGTACCCCGCCGCCACCGGGGGAAGTTTTCCCTCCCGGGGTGCAGCGGGGGGGGAGTTTGGACGGCGGCCCCGGTACCGGGAGCGAGGGGAACCGCGGGGCCGCGCTCAGCGGAGCATCCTCGGGGTGGCGGGCGCCGCCGAGCCCCCCGGCCAACGCACCCCCGGCAGGAAAAACTTCCCCCGGTAGCGGCGGGGGGGCGCAGGCGGGAGGAGCCCCCATATCGGTGCCCGGAAGGGAGGGAGGCGGGATCCCGGTGGTTTCACGGAGGACGGGGGTCCCGAGGTGGTTCGGACACTCTCCGGTGGGAACAGGTGGCGGTGGGACGGGCTGGACCCTCCGCGCACCGTGGTCGGTGGAGCCCCGGAACCGCACCGAGCGAGCAGGACCCTCTCCCCGTCGCACACACCGCGCTCCGTTCCTACCGGCGGGCGTCTCGGTGTCCAGCGCGTAGACCCGCAGGGCGAGGGCGAGCAGCAGCGCCCGGGCGCTCCGCATGGTGCGGCCGGTGCCGGGGACCGAGCGGGGGGCGGCGGGGCCGTGGCCGCCGCCGCCGCTGCGCGCCCGCGGTTCCGGCGCGGCGGGGGCGCAGCGGGGCCCCGCGCCCGCCCCGCGCCTCAAATACCAGCGGCGGCGGCTCGCGCCCGCCGTGACGTCACCGCCGCCCGCGGGGGGGCGCGGGGGGGGCGCCGGTACCGGGAACGGCAACGGCGGGCGGGGCGGCGGCGCCCCCTGGCGGACACGAGCGGTGGCGCCGCGGGGGAAGTTTGGGAGCAGCGGGGGGGCGGTCCGGGAGTTACGGGGGGACTGGGGGGGTTCTCTGGTGCCGGGGGAGAGGAGACGTGCGGAGGGGTCCCGGGAGCTGCGGGCCACGGGCGGCGCTCGGTTAAGGGAGGAGGGTCTCTCGTACCGGGGCGTGCGGGGAGAGGGGCGGTCCCGGGAGTTAAGGAGAGGGGGGGCGGTACGTGGGTAAGGGGCGGGGGGGCCTCCAGCACCGGGGGGTGGGAGGAGGGGAATATCCGGTGCTGGGAGAGAGGGGGAGCAAGAGCAGGAGAGGCGGGGAACGGGGGTCCCGGGAGTTAGGGGCTGAGGGAGATGCACGGTTAAGGGAGGGGAGGTCTCCGGTGCCGGGGGAGAGCGGCTTGGGCTGCCCGGGAGTGCCTCTTGCTTGCGGGGTGGTGCAGGGGGGACCCCGCGAGGATGCGGGAGAAAGCGCGGGGGGCCGGCTGCAGGGAGAGCCCGTGGCGCCGAGGGTCCCCGTTGCTGCGGTGTCTCCTGCTGCAGCCGGGGGGACCCGGCTGCGGGGGGAAGAGGGCTTCCCTGCGGGCAGGGGGCTGCCAGGCTTTGGGAGGTGGGGGTCCCTGGTTTTCCGGGTGTGCAGGGATGAAGGGATAGTCCCCAGCTTGGGGGGGGGCTGCCTCCACAAGGGTCCCCACGATGCTCCAAATGCATGGGGTGACCTCATAGGTTCCAGTTGCAGGGTCCCCACCGAGCTGGAGTGGATCCTGCAGGGTTTCCAGCCGCAGGACAGGTGCTGGGAGCAGACTGGGACAGAGGGAGGCGATGGTGACACCCACTCTGGGGTGGGTTCCCCCAGCCCTCGAGTGCCCCCACCACCCCTGGGCTGTGCCCGAGGCTATGGGGCAGAGACAAGACCCTGTGGGCGGGACACTGGGGACAGAGCCTCCTGCCCATCCCGGGATGTCCTCGGACCCTGAAACCCCCCCCCGGTCCTCCACCGCAGGCTGGATGTCCTTGAGGGACAGGGACAGGATGCTTAGCTCTGCAGGATGGTGACAGGGAAAGCCGGACAAGGCTGTATGGGAGTGGCAGCAGCACCTGAGACCCTGGAGACATCCAGGGGTGGGAAGCAGGAGGGAGGGAGGTGCAGGATCTAACTCAGAGTGAGCAGAAGGGAGAAAAACCTGGAAGGATGTAAAAGGAGGAAAATCTCTGTCCCTTTCCCAGCCGAGTGCACAGGATCAGGCACAAAGCACTGGCAGCCCTGGTGTCCCTGCCAGCAGGGATGAAAGGCTCCTTGTTTGTTGACATCCTCTCCAGCCCTACTTCTGGAGGAAAATGTTCTCCCAAAGGTTTGGGGTGAGGAGGAGGGGAACTTTGCATCAGCTTTTCTGGTGTGATCCGTGCTTAGGTTACCTAGCCCCAGCTCTGGCTCCAGGGTGGGAAACGGCCTGGGCACAGGAAAACTGGGAAAGCAGAGGGAACAACGCTGGAAATATTGTGACTTCTTACCCCAAATCACACAGGGAGAGTCCTTGGCATTGGCATCACCCTGCAATGATTCAGCCTTGTCCTGAAAGACAGCACCCAGCAGCCAGCGTCCAGCAGGTGACAGAGGGACAGGGGATGGTACCTGTGTATTGCTGAGCCCCGTGACCCCACCGGGAAGCTCCCAGCCCCAGAAGTAGGACAACACTGCCCACCAGCTTCATCCAAGTTCAGCTCATCCCTAGGGATGCTGCTGTGCTGCTTCTCCGTGTTGGGCTGGCTTCATTATCTGGGGACACTGCACTGACACATGGCACATCCCTGGGGACACTGCACAGCCTTGGGGACACTGCAGAGCCCCTGCCTGGACCCCTCCTCCCTGGGACAGGAGTTCAGCACATCTGGGGTCACCTCAGAGCTGCCAAATACTCAGCAGTGTCCTCGGTGTCACCCCTGCCTGTGCCATGGGGGTACAAAACATTTATCTTCCATTCCCAGTTGCCCCCAGTTGCTCCCCAAGCAGCCCAGTTGCTCCCAGCAGCACCCCCAGCAGGTTAGCACCATGGTGACACTTCTTGCAGGGATGCATCCATCCCCATGAGTCTGGGGACAAACCAGACCAGTACCGTGTGTCCCCCAGCCAGGACAGCACACCTGGGCTGAGGGCAGAGGGTGATGGACATTCCTCTCCAAGCTGCCCCATGCTGAGCACGGAGTGATTCTGACAAATCCTCTCCCCAGTGACACTAAAAGCCTGTTAAAATAATGCCAAATAAGGGAATTAAGCTGCTTAGATATGTGGCAGTGAAGGTAGGAGAGGGCTGGCACGGTGCAGAGAGTGGCACTTTGCAGGGTCCCCCTGGAGTTTTTTGAGAAAAATCCCCCAAATCTTTCTGGAAAGAGGAGCTGGGTGATGCAGCAGCCAAGGGATGAGCTGAGGATAGTCTCTGCCCAGACTGGGGAGGAATTTGGGGGTGTCTTGACCCAGCAGCTGAACTGAAAATGTTCAGGGAGGAAATGCAGCCAAGGGTAAGAAGAAGCAGGATATTCTCAGGATTCTGGGGGATTCAACCAGGAAGCATGGAGTTTTTAAGCTGCACAAGCCTGTTGCGAGCACTGTGCTGTGCTTTCCACTGCCTCTTAAACCCCCGAATTGTACTTCCAAACCAATCACTTCAAAAAACAATAAAAAGGGGTTTTGTTGCAGCCAGCATATCAGAACAGAACTGTTCCCCATTCCCTGTGGGTCACCATCCTGCTCCAACAGCCCCACAGCCCATCCGTGCCACCTCCTCGGGTGAGCCCTGGGGTTCATCTGGTGCCACTCCCGTGCTTCTCCACGGGCATCGTTCATGCACCCAGCACCTACCACGCATGGGGGCAAGGCACAAATCCTGCATGAGCGGAGCAGGACGGACACGGGGGCTCCACAAAGGCTCCTGGTCCCCGCGAAGGGCTGGCACTGGCCCAGGGCACGGGGGGCAGGCGGGCACCTCCCGGGTTAGGGGCTTGGGGGAGCCTCCCGCGATGATGGAGCTGGGTGTGGGGAGGGATGCAGGGAGGAATTAGTGGACAGTGTGCATTCATGCTGTGACCAGGTTTGGGGACAAGCAGGAATTGTCCCCAGGGCTCTGCATGAGGACAGGTACTGACAATTGCCCCTCCAGCACATCCAGCTCAATCCCACCTGTCCCACAGGGCTTGGCCCACAGGAAAGCTTGGCCAAGGACCCATCACTGCTTCCCCGAGCAGGGGGGGACCTGCCTGGCATTGACAGGGCCAGGGGTGCAGCCAGGGTTTGGAGGGGACACAGCATGCATCATGCGTGGTCTGGGACTAACCCTGCACCGAGGGAAGAAAGGAGGGACAAAGGGAAGCAGTGAGGAAGGAAGGATGGACGGGCAGACAGCACTGCCCCATGCAACTGCAGGGATGGAGCCAGTGACAACCCATCAGGACCAAGCTCCATCCCATTCCTGGGGTGCAAATCCTTTCCCCTAACCCTTCCCAAGCATCTCCTCCCACCCTGAGCACTGGCAGGATGAGCCTGCAGTCCTTGCCCTGTCTCCCTGTGCCATTAGCCCCCGAGGGTCTTGCAGGAGCAATTGAGTTAAAATGAAGTAATCACTCTTCAAGTACAGTCATTTGCAGGAAAAATATAGGCCTTGCTGAGATTGCAAATGGTCTCCACTGCAACCATCCCTCCCACTTGAGAGAGAAATGTTTTCAGCTCCAGGGTGCTCAGTGACAGCAGCCTCAAGCGCAGCCAGTGTGGCTGTATCACATCTTATGGCTTCTCCCATGTTGAGAGTAAAGAGATGGGATTTGAGGCTTTGAATCTCTTGGGAGACAGCAGTGCTTTCAGGAGGATTCTTTTGCTTTCGGATATCTCTCTAAAATGGCAGGTTGAGGGAGGGGGGCTGCCCTAAGCCCTTATCCCAGAGCCCAGGGATGGAGCTGCAGCACCCACTGGTCCTCCCCAAACACTGGGCGAGCATCCCCACATTGACCACACCAAAACCCTTTACATTTTGACTTATTTCAGAATACCGTCTTTTGCTGCCAGCACAGTAATTCCTCATTTTTCCCCATTAAACCCACAGGACCCAGAGCCCATCACTCCCTCCCTGGCATTGCTCCCAGCAGTGCCTTCCCTGCAGCAAATGGCTCTTGCAGAGCTGCTGGGACACAACACCCCACACTGAATTTTAAGCAATTTCACCCCCCAAAAAATGTTGCCTTTCTGGTTGTTTTCTTCCTTTTCCCTTTACTCCAGTCTCTCTTCCTCTTCCTCCCATATTCCCCCCTTTCTTTTTCTATACCTCCACCTATCACACCCCCATCCAGCTCTTTCTAACAACTCTCTGCTATTTTCTTAAATCACCTGCCTTTTGCTAATGCCAAAAACCCTTTTTCTTTCCTAACAGACAAAATAGATTATCTCATCCTGCTGTTCTCGTCCCTGTCTGTCCAGCCCCAAGTGGTCAGACGCCTGCCGCGGTGCCGTGGCCGGATGTAATAGGGCTATTAGATGAGTTATCACAGCCTGAAAGGATGAAATAACTTCTGTGCCTTCATCCAAATAAAACTCCCTATTCCTGTTCAATGCAACAAATGAACAAGAGTTCCCAGGGGAAATAGCCAGGAAAATGTTAGAAGATGTTACAAGGCGTTAGAAGATGTTATTTAAGACTCAACCTTTCACCAAGCCACCTCTTGGTTTGGGCTCAAAGGGCACGGGGGGTTTCTCCACGGGGAATTGGGAAGCCCAAGGATCAGTGCCAACATACAGAGCTAAATCCTCACCCGGGTGTTGCTCCAACTTTTTTTGAGTGCTGGGTGGCACAACCTCATGAATGTCCCACATGTGGCTGAATCCTCGGACCACTTGCATCCAGCAAACTGCTCTTTTCTCACCCTGGGTACTAATTCCAAGGAGAAACTTTGCTTTTCATCTCAGAAAGAGATGTCTCAAGCTGTCCCTGCATTTCCCAAGAGCTCTATGCAATGTCCCCAGATCTGCAGGTGGAGCATCCAGCCCAGCCCACAGCAGCATCCCCTGCAGCCCCTGCACACAGCAGCATCCCAGCCCCTGTGGGAGATGCTCTGGAGCCTGCTGGGAGCCCTGGGTGGGCCCTGCAGGCCACCACTGTCCTGGCCAGCCCTGACTGACCTTCCTGTGCCACCAACTCTCCCAGTGGGTTTTACAAGGACTCCCTTAGAGGGATGCAAACCCCCAGGGCCTCCCTCCTGGGCTGGCAAGGAACAGCTCAAGGCAGCAGCTCCACTGCAGAATTTAAAACCCCAACAATTACTAGGACTCTGCTTGTTCCCCCTCTGCTACCCCCCTAAACCCTCCCATTTCTGTCCTCTCTGGAGTATGACAGACATGGGGACACCAGCACCAGCAGTGTCACCTCTGGGCTCACTGTGATGCTCCTGGGGCTGCACCCATGGCACCTGGAGCCACAGCTGCTTCCTGGCCACCTGTGCAGGAAAAGCCCAAATGTTTCCTCCATGTCACCTTGTTGTGGGCTTATTTATCTCCCTTCAGCTCATTTTTGTCTTTTTTTTTTTTTTTTTTTTTAATTCCTGGAAAGACCTCTGTGAGTGTGGGGTAGAAATGCAGGAATAGCTCTGCATCACCGTGTGGTCCCTATCCTGGAACTACTACATAAACAGTTAAAAATCACATTACCAGGGACACAAGTGTCCATTCCAGTCCAGTTGGTGCATCCCCTTCCCTGCTTTTGGAGGTGTTTGGGAGCATCATAAATGCTCCTGGAATTTCGCAGACTGCTTTTAACCCCAAAATGTACCACAGTACCATGCACCACCCATCTGACCATCTGCTCAGCACTTCACCCAGCCCAGCTGCCATTCCAGCTGCATGGATTTGCCCATCCCTAAACCTTGCAAGAAAATGACGATTAAAAACTAACCAGAACCAAGGCATTGAACCCAAGCAGTTCTACACCAAAGCTCTTTGTGCTGCTCCTTTGGTATTGCCTCAGGATGGAGGTTTTCTTGAGGGGGAATGTAAATCAGCTGAGGTATTTTGTGTCTCTGATCACATCCAAAATCACAAATGTCATTTATTTTCAGACCTGAGGTTTGGCTATTGCTCAAATTTCTCATAATCATGTCTCAGTGCTGACAGGCTAGAGCCTGAGCACAGAGCTGGCTGTGCAACCAGCTCCTTTTAAAATCCAACTGCAAGGAAACTAGGGAACAATATCACATCCAACATTTATTTATTATCATTTTACATTTGGTTTTACATCTTGTTTGGGTTTGTTTTGTTCAGTTTTATGTACAGGAGAAGTGCTAGCTCTCCTCTCTCTAGTTTGCTCTCCTCTGAGCATCAGCAGCTCTGCTTTGGTGTCTTTCCAAACCCCATTGGGGAAAGGATGTGCTCGGCAGTTTGTGACAAAAAGAGTTCATCGGGCATTTCATGGGAACAAACAAAACCAACTGGCTCAGGAATGGACAGAACCCAGACATCCATCAGTTCTTTTCCCAAATAATTGTTCATGCTAACAATTTCCTGCAATGATGGGGAAATTTCAGGTCTACAGAGAAGAGAAAGAAAATGAGAAGTTAAAATGCAGTTAAAAAAAGATAAAAGACACTAATTTGGTCCCTTTCTTCACCTGGGCAGCTTTTCAAGCCGTTCCAAGAGATCTTCCCTGCCAAATCACTTGGGATGATGCCTCTGGGTGCCATTGTGGCAACATGGGGCCCAAAAGCAGCATCTCCCCTCCCCACCTCGGCCGTGCTCTTCCTCATCCAGCTGGATGATGCCCTGTGGACATCACACCTCAGTTCTGAGTCACCTCCCAAACACCAACCCTCCAGACCAGTTCCTGCACTGTCCCAAGCTGGAAAAATGCCTGAACAGGATGATTTTTGCATCTATCACCCTGAAAGTCCAGGGATGGACCAGCTCCCCTGCACAACCCGAATACTGGCAGCATGGGAAAAAACCGTGATGGGAAAAGCAAGGAGCAAGCAAGGACGATGCCCCAGCACAGCTGGATCCTCTCAGCATCTCCCTCTCCTTCCTTATTTATGGCTGGAGCTGAATCCTCCTTGTTCATCTCCTTGGCAGAGGATCAGAACTCATCAATTCTCCATTCGCCACTGAGCGTCCTGTTTCTTCCTAGACATTTTTTCTTAATTATCTGACAATGAAACAACTTAAAGGGGGATTAATAAAAAATCAGAGAGGCAAGAAACAGCCTCAGATATATTATATAAAATCAATGTGCTTAAAAAACAAAACCTCTGTGGGCATCCCATCCCACTGCCCTCATCTCCATGTGGAGCTGGGAGCATCAGGCACACGTTTTGAGGTGTTAAGAATTCAATAGTTTATGGGATTGTCCAGCTCCATCAGAGATGTTAAATGAGGGATTCGGGGATAAACCAAGGATTATGCAAAGCAGATCTTTAAGGACAATGTGTTTTCCATTCAAAGATTCAGGCAAGTCTAATAAAAAGCGACTGATGTCAGAGCAATGGGGCTCTGCCAGCAGTGCTGGGTTTGGGGGAATGAGGCTCAAAATGGGAAAATAACCAGCTGAGCAGTTCTTAAGCATTAAAAAATGCAGGAGATGGGGAGGGACTGGCCCCAGGAGCCTGCAATGGACACAGGAGCAGGATGGTGGCTGCAGTGACTGGGAAGAAGGAGAAGGGTCTGGGGACACAGGAGCTCAGTGCTCGAGGGCCGGGGCAGCCCCTCTGCTGCCTTCCCCCATGGGGGATTCTGAGCATCCCCTTCTCTGCCTGGATACAGAAGTTATTTTGCAGGTTGTTTCACAAGCCTTGTCCTTTTGGTGCATCGCAGCCCTGAAATCCCAGCCCAGCCTCCTGACCTGATGTCCAGGGGATCCAGCAGGGCTTGGACCACATCTGGCTGCCCTGGGACAGCCACTGAGATGCAAGATCAAAATCCCCCCTCAGAAGCCCTTCCCAGAAATCTCTCCAGCCTCAGCTTTCTTATTTTTTTCCTAAGCAAAGCAGACACACTTTCCATTTCTCCACCAAAAAGGGAAAAGGCAATAAATTATTATTCCCTTTAATTAAAAGGGGTGTCAGTCTTATAAGCAGTTAATTAATAATTCCACATTAACTTAATTAAGCACTGGGAGAGCTGGAGGCAGCACAGTCCACATGAGGCTCCTGGGGTCAGGCTGAACCTGCTGGCTCAACTCCTCTAAACCAGGAGATAAAATCTCTGTCCACAACAGGATTTAGGGATGAAATCCCAGCAAATGCCACCCTGGTGTCACAAAAGTGCTTGTTCCCACCCTGCATCCCCTCACGGCTGCAGGAACAAATTCCACCTTATCAGCAGCACTTTTGCTTTCCAGTCGTGCCCAAGTGTGAACAACTCCAATTAATCGATGGCTGCATAAATCATGATACTGTGATAAATCTGAGCTCATGAACAATAACAGGGGTTAAAGCAGAGAGGAGCAGAGGACAGCACTCCTTCCCCCCACCAGGTGCTGGGAAATCATCTCCTCTTCCTCCTCTGCCCACCCACTCCTAAGCCCTCAACTGCAAAGTGGATTTTCATGCAACACTCCTATAAAAAAGTGCAATTCCAGGATATGAAGTAGTCATTAATCATGCGGAAATGGTGCTTGTTACAGGAGAAACATTAACAAAATAATCATAAATCGTCTGCCAGCTCTGATTTGCGGGTGCACACGTTTGCAAGGGGATGGAGAGGCCTCTCATTTGGCTTCTGCAATTAGTGATTAACCCTTTGCCATGCGGGGCAGAGCATGGACACAATTCCTCCACCACGGATTGCTCATGCATCCCCCCTAAACACAAAATATCTGAGGCATTCCTGGTGTCCTTGGAAAGCTGTAGGTTTTGAGGTTATTAAAATCCCATTATTTTATTGCTGTGATTAAATTAAAATTATTAAATGACTGAAATGTCCAGCCATGCTGGAGGCAGTTGGGGAGGCCCCTTCCTGCCTGGAGGTGGAGGTGCTGCCAGGACCTGGATGTGCCCAGGACCACAAACCAGGTGGGAAAAGGCTGTTTTGTCCTCTGAGTGCTGTCCTTGCAGTGCCATCACATGGGAGACTTTTACATCCACCTACAAGTGACCTCAAGGCTCCTTATAAACTGAAGAAGTTAGTGAGAAAAGTTCTTTTTCTCTCTCTCTCACCTGTGCTGTTACAGAGGTTCTGGTGGGAACAACCCTGAGCCCTCTGAGGCACCCCCAAAAGCAAATCATACCCCAGAAAAGGCAGAAAACCTGTCACCAGCACTTTGGAACAGAGTTTTTTCCAAACCCGAACTTTTCCTTCATCTTGAATCTGAATTCACACTCCAAAGAATATGTTGTTTTCCTTTTTTGTAAAAAAAAATGATGTGAACTATCAGGCAGCTTGACTAAATCTTCCATTTAGGATCATGACAGCCTTAGGGCTGGGTCACCGGGGACTGCAGAGATCCTTCCCTGAGCACCTGGCCTGGTTTTAGTGCCCACCAGTGTCTGTGCTGGATCACTGGAAAGGGGACAGTCTCAGGACGATCGGTGATGACCCAGGAGGAATCTGTGGGGCTGATCCTCTCCTGGATATCAATCCTTTGCAAAGCAACTCTCTGTGACAGGTCTATCGGGAAGGCAGGAGCCTCTGCTTCTCTTTTCCCCCTCTAATCTAGTCAGTTTTAATTGGAAGACTAAATGAGACCTTTCCTTCAAGATAATTATACGAAACATTGAATTAAAGTACTATCGGGAATTTTTTTCTCACCACTCGTGTCAGGCATCTGTTGTTTTAAATAACAATCTGACGAACACTTCCCTGCAGCTCTCCCTGCCGGGAGCGTTTCGATCCCAGACAGAGCAGCTGGAAGGCACCGGGTAATAAAGCAGAGAAAAGGGATTTTTCTCCCCAAAATCACAAAACCATGGAAGAGCTCTTCAAGCTCATCCCATTGCACCCCTGCCATGGCAGGGCCAGCTCCCCTGTCCCAGGCTGCTCCAAGCCCCGTCCAGCCTGCCCGGCAGTGCCAGGGATCCCGGGGGTCTCACAGCGACCATCCTGGAGGCGCTTTCCAGCCCGCATGATTCCATGATCCAGGCACCACGCGGACCGAGACGCTGCCGTGCCCATCGCCGATGCCCGTGGCACAGAGAGCTGGGCTGGCAGACGCGGCCCCGGTTAAAAACTTCGGAGCGGTTTGGGGACAAACCCGCGGGAAGCGGGCGTGGGGCCGAGTGGCCGCGCCGCCTTAAGGCCCGGGGCGGGGCCGCCAGGGGGCGGGGCCAACCCGAGTGTCACCGGCGGCGGCGCCGGGCTCAGCCGGGGAGCGCCGAGAAGTGCCGAGTTCAGCCGAGCGCAGCCGAGTGGCGGCGAATGCAGCGAGCGGCAGCGCGGGTGCTGCGCGGGGCGCGGACCCCGCAAACGCTGACCCCCCTGGCTCGGACCCCGCAAATGCTGACCCCCCTGGCGCGGACCCCGCAAACGCTGACCCCCCTGCTTCGGACCCCGCAAATGCTGACCCCCCTGGCGCGGACCCCGCAAACGCTGAGCCCCCTGCTTCGGACCCCCCCGGTTCGCAGCCCCCCGGTGCGGGCGCGATCGGCCACGGCGGGGACCCCTCCGCTCGGGCTGCTCTATGAGCGGCACGGGGAGCCCGCAGCCGTCGTGCAGTAAGGGCGGGACGCGGGCGTGCATTACAGGGGGTGCGGGAGTGGGGTGGGTGTGAGTGTGGGGGGCATTGCGGGGAGGGGGTGCGGGTGCAGGGCCGGGGCTGGGGGGCACAGTTGGGCAGAGATCTGGAGCGGGGCTGCAGGCGTGCAGAGAGGAGTGGGGGTGCAGTGAGGTTTTGGGGTGCTGCAGGGCTGCTTTGGGGGTGCAGTGCAGGGGGGTCAGGACTTGCGCACCCCAGGTGGGGATGGGTTGCAGCTCCCCGTGGGACCCCTGAACACGCAGGGGGACAGGAGGACGCTGGGATGCCCCAGTGTTTTCCTGGTGCCATGGTCTCGCAGGTGGATGCTGGGGTGATGCCTCCATATCCCCCCACCCACCTGCTGCTGCTCTGTCAATTGGCCTTAAACCTCGTGTTTTTCTCAAAAAGCCCATTCTTGCTTAATTTGGAGGGGGGGAGGTCCGAGCCTCAGCATCACTGTGCACCAACTTCACCCTGGGTTGCATCCCATTGATGGGTCTTCCCTTTGAGGTCTCAATTTAGGAACCAAAGCAGCATCACAAGCATTTTTTGGGAAAACTGCTGATGCTTAGCATCAAAAATCCTGGATAGGAGAAAGTTGTAGTTTAGTGGAGTTTAGGCCTTTTTTTTCAAGGGAGGAGATTTTGAACTTTTGCTGCCCCTCTTGAACCAGCTCAGTTCATGCTGATACATTATCCAGGTGCATCCAGACACCAATCCCCTGGTTTTTTGGAGAAGGAGTGTTGCTTTTCCAAATTATCATTTAGTTGTGCAATGGTGCTTGTCACCACGGCTACTTCCTGAGGTTTGCTGTTTTCACCCCATTGCTTATGCAAGACTGGTCTTACTTTGTGCTTTGTGATTTCTCCTTTTTTCACAGATTTCCAGAAATACCCCGGGTTCCCATAAAGCTCAAGTGGGGCAGGATGAGCCATAAAATCCCCAGCCAAAACCGCAGCTTTTTTACACAACCTGCTGAGTTTCTTAAGTTTAGTGAGCAACACTGGGCTTAGTGACATGGGATTGTTTTGGGCGGTTGGCTTTTGGCAGCCTCCTCCAAAAATCTGTCCTTTTGTGTAACAGAAATCTGATTTTTTTGATGGGGTGGGGTGTACAGTGCTGTTAATTTAAGTAGGGTGTGTAGGTGATACAGGCACCCTCCAGCTTCAGCCACAGCACAGAAGACATCAGCAAACTGGTGTTAATGCCCTTTTCCTTTGTCTCCCTGTTCAGACTGAAGGATCTGGAAGTGCCTAAGCTGGGGGACTGCGATGTCCATGTCAAGATGTTGGCAGCCCCCATCAATCCTGCCGACATCAACATGATCCAAGGTAGTGTGTTGGAGTAAAACTTTGCACGCTGGTTCTTGCAGGATGCTCTGAGCTGGAAGGGACCCATGAGGATCTTCAAACCCAGCTCCTGTCTCGGAGGGTTCAGAGATGGCTCCTGGCGTGGGGATTTTGGGGTATGAGGGGGTCTCCAGCTCACCTCCAGCTTCCCTGCAGGGACCTACGCCCTCCTGTCGCCGCTGCCAGCCGTGGGGGGGAACGAAGGTGTCGGGGAGGTGCTGGAGGCTGGGCGCCGTGTGACGGCTCTGAAACCTGGGGACTGGGTCATCCCCGCGGACACCGGACTCGGTGAGTTCATCCTCGGCACTGCTGGGTCCTTGCTCACCCTCCAGCAAAGCATCTTCCCAGGGGATTTTTGGGGTGCTGGAGCCCATGCAGGGTGCCCAGGCTTATCCAGAGAGCAAACCCATGGTCGGCTCCTGTGTGAGCTGCTGTGGGGATTTTGGGGGTTCCAAAGCAAAAACACAGCTCTCCAAAGCACTGTCTTTGCAGGACGTGGGTAGAGCCATGAGCCCCTGCACTTGGGGCAATTACATCTGATGGGACGGGACTCAAAACGGGGAACAAAATTCCATTAGGGAATGCTGGGTGAGGGAAGCAGGAGTTGGAGCCCGTTTAGTGCCATGTGAGACCAATCATAATGAGACAGTTGAGATAATTGATGGAATTATTTCTTAACTGTTTGTCTTGGTTTATTTTTACCACCCATTTTTCTTTTAAATTAACTAATTTATTTTTATTTTATTTTTAATGTATTTTTTAAAAGCAAACTCAGTTCCTGCTGCCCAGCCCCAGCAAGTGATGCTGCTCATCCTCCACAGACACGGGAAGGTTCTCAAGAAGGATGGGGGTCCCCAGGGAAGGGGTTTCTGTGCACAGGACTTACCATGCACCCTAGAACACCTGGAATGGAGTAGTGGCAATGCCATTCCTTATGTCAAACTTAATTTTAGCAATAATCTTCTTTTCTGTAGCATAGACCCTTTATGGGATGTCTGTGCTATTATAAAGCATTGCAGCAATCTGTGTTTCTCTGGAAACAGCTACGTTTTGTCCCATCAGCTTAGAGCTTCCCTAAAGACCTGGGATGAAACATTTCACACGGGCAAGGTCACGGTGGCCTCTCACTGTAGTTTTCTCTTTAATAATGCTCTGCTGGGAAAGTGTGGGAATTTATTTCCCAACAAATGTCTCCCATGCTCCTCCAAAATGCCAATGGTCTGATATTTGCTGGTTGTGGTTTAGTGTCACAGCTTGTTCTTTGCCTATGTCCTCTTAAAAGACGTTTTGCTAAATGAGAGAAGGAAAACTATAGAGTTAAGAGCCAATTGGTGTATTTTTAAGCATAAAAATGCTGTAAATAGATGATAGAGGGTTAAATTGGATATAAGCATAGAGGGAGTAAAGCTTGCTGAATTGGCTTGGAATATATGGGCTCATCCATAGGATGGAGAGTATTTCCATTATCTCTGCACACATACCCAGGGACCCCCAGTCCCATTATCCCTCTAGGAAATGATTAGGCTTTTCTGGGTGATAAATCTTGGCAGGCAGTGAGGAATCCATTCCTTGCCTCTTAGAGCATTTTGACTCTACCCATATGGGAACCCATTATATAATTCTCTCTCCAGGCTGTAGCTGGTTCCCAAGCATGCAATGCTGCCAGAGCCAAGGCTACAGTGTGAGCTGATGGTTTTCCTTTGCTTTCCCCCTGCTGTGGCTGTGCCTGTGGTGCTGCTGTTCCCAGGGACGTGGCGGACACGGGGAGTGTTCCCTGAGGAGATGCTGCTGAAGGTGCCCAATGACATCCCTGTGCTCTGTGCTGCCACTCTGAGCGTCAACCCCTGCACGGCGTTCCGTCTGCTGGCCGACTTCGAAAGCCTGGCACCTGGTATGGCCCTGCCATGAGGGAGCAATTCCACACGGATTTCCTGGCTGCCTCCGCAGTGGGAATCTGGGTTTATTCACATCCAGGTGACTCCGTCATCCAGAACGCCGCCAACAGCGGTGTGGGCCAGGCCGTCATCCAGATCGCCAGGGCCTCCGGCATCAAGAGCATCAATGTGGTGAGGGACAGGTGGGTCCTCTGGGGAGGAGCAAGTTTGGGAGCTGGATCTGCTCATCCTGCCCATCGAACCCAGGATTTTCTCCCGTTTCCTCCTCCAAGTTGTTCTCCAGCTTCTTCCCTGTTGTCCCCACGCAACGTCGAAGCAGAAGGAAGGAGAAGGGGGTACTCTGCTTCCTGGCTCATTTAGTCCTTTTTATCTCCTTTTTCCCTCCCCAGACCTGATCTCCCAAAACTGGTGGAGAGGCTGATGGCCCTGGGTGCTGACCATGTTGTCACAGAGGAGATGCTGAGAAAGCCAGAGATGAAAGATATATTTAAGGTACCTCAGTGCTGATCCCACTGAGAGATGGTCCAGGGCTGTTGCTGCTGTTCAGCACTGGGGAGAAATGCAGGGATGGTGGGAAGGACAAATTCTCTCTAGATCAGGATTTAGCCCTGGTAGTGGAGGGATTTTGCTGCTGCCACAAGGGAAGGATCACAGATTTTGGTTCCAATCAGATTGGGCTTGAAGCAGCCTGGTCTAGCTGAAGGTGTCTTCTGCACATGGCAGGGGATTGAAATGAGTCCCTTCCAACCCCAGCTGTTCCTTGATTCTGACAGATTTTAGCTCTACTACTCTCAGCAGCCCTCAGGTAAATGTTGAGGTTAATGCTTGGTTTATCAAGAACCATGGTCCCATCCCCTAAAGAAGCCATAAAGTTTGGGAACCTTTGTCATAAACCCTTGCAGAGCATCCCGAAGCCCCGGCTCGCCCTGAACTGCGTCGGAGGCAAAAGCACCACAGAGATGCTGCGGCATCTGCAGTAAGTTTGGCTGGGTGGTGGCTTGGGCACAAGCTTGGGGACAGAAACTGGCAATAGAGGGTCCTGCTCTGGAGTCTGTTGAACTTTTGGAGAGGGAAGATGAATGGAAAAGTGGTTTTGGGTAACAACAGTGATTTGAAGTCTCATGCTGCTGGGGGTAGTTGGGGTCCAGTTGTGAAGGTCCCCCAAGTCCTGGCCAGGTGTAACTGGTGTGCTGAGCTGCAAATTCAGCTAATGGTGCATGGAAGCAAGAAGAGAGCCTGGGAAGTGGGGTCTGAGGGGTAACTGGGGAGCCCTGGGTGTAAGGACAGCCCCAGGGGGGTTGGGGACAGCAGAGGAGGAGGTGGCAACTCAGAGCTGCCCTTTTGGGACCACCTAACCCAATACCCCTTTCCTACTCCAGGCCCAAGGGGACCATGGTCACCTATGGGGGGATGGCAAAGCAGCCTGTGATGGTGCCTGTGGTGAGTACTGGGGATGTCCCTCCTTACTGTCCTGTGCTCCACTGCATATCCCCATCCCCTCAGTACTGTGGGCCCTGGCTCTCCCCAGGTGCAGACTGAGACCCTCCAGCCTTTTTTTTTGCCTGATGGGGTCTGTCACAGGACAAGCTGCATCCACTGCTGGGCTCTTGGCTTTTATATGGAGGATTTGGGCTCCCAAAAAATTCCAGGGGGTAAATGATCCCGCAGGTGCTGAGCATCAAACCTGCCCTGACTCCACACCTCTCTGCATCCCTGGAGTCACCTCTCCACATCCCTGGCTCAAAAATGGGAGCTCTAACAAGGGGCCTTACTGCCACTTTCCACCACTGTCGCACTGGGAGGGGACACACACGTGTCACTGCCTGTGTGAGGGGACATGGGAGTCACTGGATGCACAAGGGGACACCAGTGTCATTTGCACAAGGGGACATAGGAGTGTTGCTGGGTACCAGGAGGACACATAGGTGTCATACATTCCACAGAGTGCCTTCATCTTCCGGGACGTGCGGCTCCGTGGGTTCTGGATGACGCAGTGGCGGAAGGACCACGCACAGGGTGAGCCAGGCGGGTGAGGGACCTGAGCCGGGGGAGCTGAGGGACCTGAGCTAGGGGGATGAGGGACCTGAGCCGGGGGGGATGAAGGACCTGAGCTGGGGGGATGAGAGACCTGAGCTGGGGGGATGAGAGACCTGAGCTGGGGGGCTGAGGGACCTGAGCCAGGGGGCTGAGGGTCTGTCCCCCTGCTGGGCATGGGAGCGGGGACAAACCCCACCCAGCACTATCCTCACTCCCACTCACTGAGCCATCTCTCTTGTCCCAGTGATGCCTTGAGAGGCTCCCTAGAACAGAGGCTGGACAGTGTTAAAGGAATAAAGTAGGGATTCATTAAAAGGCTTCCTTCAAAGGACACACCTTGGGCAGTACAAAGCCCAGCCGAGGGTACACCCAAGAAGATGGATGATGGGTCACGAGTTTTCACACTTCTATAAGTTTTGGTCCATTTCTATATTGGGGTTAATTGTCCAATTACAGTCCCATCCTCCCAGTTTGCTCTCCTCAGTTCCCTGTTTGCACTTTTTGGGCCTGAAGCTGCAGCGGTGTCCTTGGTTCTGGGGCTGGAAACAGATTGTTCTGTCTGACAGAACTGTGAGAACTTGCTGACACTTTATATGAAGTTCAGAGTTACTAATGCAGGACAGAATCTGGAAAATATGAAAGCTAAAACTAAAGGCATCACCAGGGTGCTGAGACACTGGTGCTGTTCTCAGGCAGGGGCTCTTGGCTCATCCCACATGTCTGAGACACTGGTGCTGGCCTCAGGCAGGGGCTCTTGGCTCATCCCACATGTCTGAGACACTGGTGCTGGCCTCAGGCAGGGGCTCTTGGCTCATCCCACATGTCTGAGCTGGGGCATGTCACACCCAGGGACCCTGTACGGCCTCGGGCGGGTGTTCCCAGGGGTGGTGGATGGCCCTGCATGGCACAGTGAGAGCTCCCTCCTTCCTGTGCAGACCAGGAGAGCGTGGCTGCGATGATGGACGCCCTGTGCCAGCTCATCCGCAGGGGACAGCTCACGGCGCCAGCCTGCACCGAGGTCCCGCTTCAGGACTACAGGGCAGCGCTGGAGGCCTCCATGAAGCCCTTCGTGTCCTCCAAGCAGATCCTCCTCCTCTGACCTGCAGCTCCTGGAGCCCTGTCCTGTTCCACATGCTTGTCCACAGACTTGAGTGGGGAAAAGACCCTCCAGATCCACTGAATTTCTTTTTTTCCTTTGTTTGTCACATTGTGGGTGCCCACAGAAAGCTTTAAAAGCCTCCGCAGCTTTGTGTGGAAGTGCTGCAGGAGGGAGGCTGCATCTCACTATGGCTGGGGGGAGTTTGGGATCCCAAATGATGGCTTGCTCAGCTCAGGGTGTGAAAAGAGCAGCCGTTCCCCCTCAGATATGCTTTTTGGGGCTGGCAGGGCTGTAGTTATCCCAGCTGGAATGTGGGATGGGCAGGGAATCCTAATCATCTCCCTGCAGCCCTGCTGCCTCCAGGCCAGCTCCAAGTAGGAGGAGGAAGGGGCATGGACTGCCCCAAGTGATGAGGGGTGCTGTGGTTGGAGTGGCCCTAGGTGCTGCTGCAGCTCCTGGAGGAGCCCTGGGTCACCCCGGGCTGGGTTTGGCCAAGGGCACCGCAGGGCTGGAGCCAGACCCTCAGTGTCCCTGAAGGCCCTCCTGGCCGCGTGTGGAACAGTGACTGTGACACTGCAGAGCAATGTGAAAAGATTTATTATTGACAACAACCACCAATGTGTTCTTGCTTCCTCCTGTGCTGCTCTTCTACTCTATGACCCCACAAGCTCCCCGTGGTCCCTGCTCTGGCCAGTGCAGCTCTGCCGAGGCCGGCAGCGTTGGCTGTGCAGGGGCAGGGGGGCAGCGGCCAGGGCCGCAGCGTGGCCATCCCGAGCCAGGAGGGGAGCGCGGGGGCGGCTCAGCCCTGGGCCCCTGCGCAGCCCCCGGGCTTGGCTGCCCGGAGCGGAGTGTGGGCAGTGCGGGTGTGCGGGGCCCGTGTGGGGCCGAGCGGCCGCGGCTGGAGCGGGAGCGGCCTGCGGGCTGCGGCGGGGCCGTGCCTGTGCCTGCGGGCCGTTCGCGTGAGGGGGCTGTGCCTCGGGCACCGTGCAGCTGCTGCTCGGAGATGTCTGGGCGTCCTCACCCTCCTCCTCCTCCTCCTCTGCTCCTGCCGCCGGTTGAGCATCCCACCTTTTCCTTGGGTGCTTTGCCAGGATCTCAGTGCCCGGGGGTTTGTGTTTCCCCAGCACCCTGCAGCCCCCTCCGGACACAGGGCAGGTCATCCCTCGTGAGAAAGGGGTTGGAGTAGAACAGCAGCTGCAAAAGGCAAAGGGAAGGAGTTGTTTGCTGCAAGGAGGAGGGAGAAAATCAAGGGAGAGCCAGGAGCTGGCACAAGCAAGGACAAAATGGTGTTTAAAGGACTCTGGCATTTCACACCTCAGGCTTTGGCTGAGTTAAGTGTTAGGACAGAGCTTTGTTAAGTCACATCCACCCTCATGTTTTGAGCATTTGGGAGCAGAGAAGTGTAGGGTTTTCAAAAGCCAGAGAACTGCTGAGGAAAACCAAAGCCCTCTAGTTTCTAGGCCCCTCAGCATGTCCAGAGTAACTGACTCCAAGACAAAAAAAAGCTATTTGCTCCCATCCAGTCTCCAGCCTTGTCAAGGCTTATTTTAGCTGAACTTGAACCTCCCTGTCAGTGTCCCACGGAACCTCTGAGTTGGGAGGAGCTGGAGTACTTTTCCCAGTGCAGACCCAGCTGCTGCTACTGCTCTGAGCTCCTCCATGGAGGTCAGCAGGGGAGAATCCCCCTCCATTCTGCAGAACCCATGGAACATGAGCTGGAGAAGGAAGCTTCTCATGGACTCAGTTTCAAAGATCTTCTGGGGCCCTCTCCTGCCCAGCACTTCCTTCCTGAAGAGCTTTTCTCCATTCACAAGGCAGTTCCCATTGTTGCCCCACCAGATTGACTCGAAACTATGGCTGCTCAGAATCACCCATAGCTTCTTGAGGAAAGAGTCAGCAAAAGATTTGGTGCTAGCAGAGCTCTCTAAGAAGAAAAATTTCATGTTGTGGTCCAGAATTCATTACGCCAACCTTCAAGGGCGTTTTTGTCTGCAGGGGGTCCCACAGCAGCATCCCAAGATGGTTCCATATCATCTCTGGGATGGTCAGGAGATGCTGAAGGCACACACCAAGCAGGATCCTCCAGGACAGAAGCACAGGATGTCTCCTGTGACGACAGCTCCATTTAGACTTATTTTTTCACAGCTTGGCTGCCTCCAACCAGCTTCTTGGTCCTGACAGTCAGCAGTATGGAATCCTATGGCTCCAGCTGCCTGGGAAGTTCTCCAGCCTGTGTTCTATCACAGTAACATCACAGCGTGACACCTGTCTCCTGGCAGCAGGAGGTGGGAGATACAGAAATAACCCCAAAACTCTGATTTCCCAGAGATCTGTTTGAGCCCAGAGCTGATTCCAGCTGTATTTCCATGTGGAATGTCCTGCCAGGGCAGTGCTGTGTCCCAGTGCCCCTGGGAGCAATGCTCAGGGAGGGATGGGGAAAGGGGACAGCATTGGGCATCCAAATGCCCCAGACCTCCAATTTTTCGCTTGGCACCTTCTCCCCCATGCAGAAATGCCTATATGGAATTGCTCTGGAATGACCCAGGTGTGTGGTGTCCACAGGGCTGCTTCTGCTCTGACTGCCCCTGGGTGATGTTCTTGGATCCCAGCAGGCTCTCCATGCTGCTCCATAGGATGAACTATAGGGGAAATGTTCCTCAAAGACATCTTGCAATGGAAATAACCACCCTTGGGTTGGGTTCCTCGAACTTTCTTTGCCTCAGCACCTTCAGAACGCAGCCCAGGGACCTCACTGGCGTTCTCCCACCTTGTGCCCAGTTCCCAACATGCTCCAAGTGGGAGGACTGCGGAATTGTGTGGAATTGTGCATGGATAGAGGAGTTATGAGGGACTGGTTGTGTCAGCTGAAGGCTCTTCCAGGATTCATCCTGGAGTCCTGGATGAGTGGGGTTATGGCAGGGGCTCTCTGCATCTACCAAAGGCTTGGGGGGCCCAGGGAGGTCGCTCCTCACTGGGAGCTGGCAGTGTCATTCCCGTGCACAGAGAGGGTGTGGGGGACAGCCCAGGAAGGTGTACCTTCATCAGGGGGATTTTCTGGGTCCCGTGGGGTGAGGAGAAGAGCAGGGCAGGAATGTTGCTCAGGATTGGAGGGAGCACTGGACAACTGCATGTGTGCTTGGAAGAGCAGAACTCTCTGAAATTAAACCCCACTGTCATGCTGGCAACTAAATGGACGTGTCAAAGCCATTTCACCTCCCCTAAAACCCCTCACACTGAGACCTCCCTTAGCAGAGAGCAGGTGTGCCCCAGGATAGACTCTGCACCAGCGTCTTCCTTCTGCTCCTCCATCCCTAATAAATCCCCCAGTATTTTGCATTTTCCTTCCCCCTGCCAGCCCATCCTGTGCCTCAGTGCTTCCTCATCGATGGATAAAGTGGGGGAAAAAAAGCAAAAAAAGAACCAAGAGATCGTTATGAGCACTATTAAGCATGGCATAAACCAGAAAAATTAATGCATAGCTTTTATCCCTCATTGTTTATTGGGCTCAGTGATAAAACCCAACATGCTTTAGAGAACTCTCTCACAAAATGTTCCGACCTCTCACTCCTGCACCAGGGCACAAAGGAAGAAACAAATAAATCGAATTCTCCTTGTCAAATGAGCAAGATCATGGCTGGAAATCCAGCTGCTGGTGTTGCACCCACACAATATTAATCATTTTGGAGGTGATTGTGGGGGTTTTTAGGGGGGTGGCTGCTAATGTTGGAATGTTCCAAGAGTCTCTGCTGGGATTTGGTGTGATTTAGGCATTTGACGTCTCAATTGAAAGGATAAAAATAATTCCCCAAAACTGACATTTAGAGTTCAGCAAGCGGGATGCTGTTGCTCACTAGAGAGAAGGAGGAAAAGCCAAGTCTGGTCACGGATGGGGAATGCCATGGGGGGATGCCTGCGCAGCCCAAGTGTGGGGATGGGGGACCCCCATCCCTGCCTGCCTTTGGGGTCCCACCAGGATCCAGCATTGCCTGGGGCAATTCTCAGGCCTCTGCCAAAGAGAGGACCCCATAAGCACCTCGACACCCTCATTAGCGCCCCGCGCGTGGGAAAGGGGGGATCGATCCATCCCCTCCATGGGGAACGGGACCCCCATGGGCAGGCAGACCCCAATACACCCGGTGCACCCGGGGACCCCACAAGCCCCGTGACCCATGGGAAGGGGGACCCCACCCTTCCCTGCACATCAGACACGTGGGAACGCCCATGAGGGCCCGCGCGTAGGAACGGGGGGTCAGCCATGCTCTCCATGGGGAACGGGCCCCCATCTCCGTGGCGGTGGGGCCCACTCACCGGCATGGCCGCTTTAAGAGCCAGCCCGCGCGAGGGGCGCGGCCCGCCGTGACGTTGCCCCGCGTCGCTGCCCGCGCGCCGCCGTGACGTCAGGCGGCCGCGCGGCCCCCGGGCCCCTCACGCCGCGCGGGCCCAGCCCCGGCCCCGCGATGCCGCGGGTCTACATCGGCCGCCTCAGCTACCAGGCCCGGGAGCGCGACGTGGAGCGCTTCTTCAAGGGCTACGGCAAGATCCTCGAGGTGGATCTCAAGAACGGGTGAGCGCGGGCTCGGCCCGGCTGCCGCGAGGGGAGGCCCGGGCGCTGAGGCTCTTGGGGGGCCGCGGGGGAGGAGGCCGCCGGGGCGCTCTGGGCGGTAGTGGGGGCAAGACGGCTGGGTCGCCTCCTTTGGGTGGGGGGCAGGGGCAGGAAGCTTGGGCTCCCCCTTGGTGGGGGGCGCGAAGCCTGGCCCTTTGTAGGGGCGGTGTGTTGGGTTCTCTCTTCTGGGGGCTGGGCAGGATGCTTGAACCTCCAGTGGCGGAGGGACAGGGCGGCTGGGTCCGCCCTTTCTGCGGGGGAGAGGATGGCTGGGCTTTTTTTGTGGGAGGGCAGTCTGCTTGGTTCCTTTTTTGGGCGGGGCGGAACGTTTGGGTTTCTCCTTTTTTTGTGGGGGAGGGGGTAGGGCCCCCCCCTACTGGAGGGGGCCAAGATGCGTTGGTTCCCCCTTTTCTGGGGGTGCAGGGCGCCGGGGTTCCCCATTCTGGGGAGGGTGACAGGTTGCCTGGGATCTCCTTGCGAGGGAGTCGCATGACACCTGGGCTGTCCCCCTGGGGAAGCAGGATGCTCCGGTTCCCTTTTGGGGTGGGGAGCAGGATGCCTGGGTTCCCCTTCTTGTCAAGGGGGGGACAGTGTCTGGGCCTTTTTGGGGGCGCGGGATGGCTGTGGCTCTGTTGGGGGTGAGGGGGGGTGGATGCCTGGGCTCTCCTTTGGGCAGGGGTGAGGGAGGCTGGGGGTTGGGTTCCCCTTTCTTTCGAGTGGATGCAGGACACCTGGGCTCCCCTTCTGGGGAGGGCTCGGATGGGTGGGCTTCTCCTTTTTGGAAGGCAGGACACCTGGGTTGCTGTGACAACTGCAGGGTAGGACAGCAGAGTCCCACTTCAGTTCTTAGGGCCAGCTCATCTGTGTGCTGCCCTGCCTTCTGTGTCACGCTGCGGGCCCCCCCGGGCCCCTCTGCACCCCAGGACAATACCTCCCCAAAAAGAACCCATTGTGTTGGGTGTGGGGGGCAGAGCTGCTCCCAGAGCCCGCAGGCTGTCCGGGGGTGTGTTCTGCCCCCCCCCAAACCACCATACCTCTGTGCTCTTACCTGTGCTGTTCCAGCAGCTGAGCCCTCACTGCAGCTCCAAGGGTTGGATCCTGTTCCACCAGGTCAAGACCTTCAAGTGTGAATTTTTGAAGAAAAAGCCAATTGCCATTTTTGGTGGGGTTTTTCCCATCACCCAAAGCCTTATGAGTGCCTTTGCTTTTTCCAAGAAACTCAGCTTGAAGCCTTCCTTAGAAAAGCTGAATGGAATACGGATTGATCATTATATAGCCAGGAGAGGCAGGTATTAATTATAGTGGAGAAGAGGAATTTCTTGTACAAGTTACTCCTTGAGCATTAAAGTGAAAGAGGCTGATTAAGTTTTAATGCTGCTTGTGCTGGCAGGTGGACATTTAACAGGTTTATAAGATGAATAAAATCCATTATTAAAGCAAACAAGTGTTCATGTGTCAGTGTCTTAACCCACACAGCCTCAGGTGTTGTTGAAGATTAGCTGAAATACCTGAGGCTGCTGTTTTCCAGTCCTGCTGTGTGTCCTTAGAAGTGGGGGGGGGGGCAGTTTTCCTGTTGCTGAGTAAGACCCAAATTCAGAATTTCTGCTTCATACATGTTGGAGGTGAGGGGGAAGGGAAGCCAACTAAACTTTCTTAACAGATGTTGAACTGCTGTCATGTGGCTGATGTGGTAAAGGGTCTTATCTTTCTGCTTTTAAGTCAATTTAATCGGGTTTTTTTGCTGTTTGTTTTATATTCTGAAGTCTTTTGACAGATTTGAAGTTAAATTCTTTGTCAAAAATGGAACTTGAGCCAATCAGGTTTTATGTCTGTGCTTGGGAAGCCCTGGGCTGAGCTGTGCTCTCCTGAGCCCTCCTCCATGGCTTATTTCTGCTATTGCTTAGGAAACAGTTCAAACTTCCTGCATGGTGTTTGACTGGAGAGATTCTTGGAGTTGTTTCTGGAAATCTGGGGGTTCTCCTTGGTGGATCCTCCGTTGGGTGTTTCAGCAGCTAAACTGGAATGCTGGAGCGAGACAATGGAATGCAAAGTGATACCACAGAGCTCTAAAAGCTTAGCTGGGGCTCACTACTTGTAATTTGAGCTTGAAATTCAATGGCTTAAAGCGATTATTACCTGAGGGAAGGACGGGGAAATGAAAATGTGGGTCTTATAGGATTCTCCATTTCAAATTGTAGTTTTTAATTGTGTGCTCTTAGTTTTCACAGTCTTTTGTGCTCAGAGCTGCACTGACAGTCACAGCTCTGTGTGTGTAGTGAATGTATGAAGCGACCAGAAAATTGAACATTTCAGCCTGCTTTTTATCTTCTATGAACACACTAAAATCTGCTTGTGATGCCTCTAAGAAAATAAAAAACCAAACTAGTTCTACTCCTGTACTTACCTGCCTGCATTACTCTGGGCAGCTCTGAAGAATTCAAGGCTTCATCCAATATAACACCTGCAGGACAGAGGGATGTAACTTCTACACTGGATTGAGGAACACAGGTCAAAGCTTCAAATTTCCATTCTTCCATTTACCTCCATTCAAAATCAGTGTTGCTTTCCACAGAGAAGTGGTTTGGGTGGGAGGGGACCTTAAAGCCCATCCTGCTCCGCCCCCTGCCATGGGCAGGGACCTCTTCCACTGTCCCAGGTTGCTCCAAGCCCCATCCAGGCTGGCATTGGACACTTCAGGGATGATGAAGGCCATCGCTAAGATCATGGTCAGACTCCCTGATCTTGGAGGGCTTTTCCAATCTGAACAGTTCTGTGATTCTGTGTTTATTTGGTGTGTGGGATAGTACTCACTTCTAGTGGGGGTGGGGGGGGTAACTTCTACCTTTAAAAAGACAGGTAACACCCTTGATTTTATCAAAAGAGTATGCCAAAATAGTAATCTCTTGCTAACAAATTAATTCAGCCATTACACTCTCATATAAATCCTATATGATTTATCATTTTGTTGATGAAGAATTACTTTAGGTTCAATTCAGTGAATCAGCAAATGTGTTTTCATGCCTTCCTATTTCTCTTCCTGTTTTTGGAAGGGTTTTCATTTTTTTAGGTTTTTTTCAAGGCTCAAAACCTTGATCACTCAAGTATGCTCAGGAGGCTCATCTGCAGGACAGCATCTGCAAGCCTCTGCAGGAACCCATGAGTTGCTTTTGAACACAGATACCTCAGGTTCAGTTCCTTCCCAGTGATCCCTTTTCCCTCCCTATCCCTAGGTATGGCTTTGTGGAGTTCGATGATCTGCGAGACGCTGACGATGCTGTTTATGAGCTGAATGGGAAAGATCTGTGTGGGGAGAGAGTGATCGTGGAGCATGCCCGGGGCCCTCGCCGGGACAGCAGTTACGGTTCTGGACGCAGTAAGCACTTGTGCATTTGTATCCATGGCTTGTTTTAAATAAAACATTGGTTTACTCTTTTATAAAAGTAATATAAAAGGAAAGCAATACAAAGTTGTGACTAGTGTTCTGTAACTGTAAATGTAATTGTTAATCTGAATATTTATTAATTTGTTTGTTGTATTAAACTCTTTTAATTGATACATTAATAAACACAGTTTCTTGTACCATTTTTATTATTATCATTTCGTTTAACTACATGAATGGTTTATTTGCAATGTGATGTTTAACATAGATTTAACAAAGACCTCAATGTTTTAATTGAAAGCGTCCTTTGAGGCTAAGATGACTGCCTGTTCCATTTGCTGACCTTGGGGTACCTTTCCATGAGTGGCTCTTTGACCTTTGTGGCCCTTGGCTGTCCAAAAAAAAAAGAGAAGCCATGTGACGACCTCAAGCTTTTCCCATTAGACCTGGGTGGTGAGGATCCCAAGGGTTAGAGACAGATGAGATTAATCTGAAATAGGTGCCTGAAAAGCTTTATTCGTGTCAGATATTCAGAAAGCTTTTAAGCAATGTAAGTAATATTAGTCAACTGGCTTTATTCAGTTTCTTCTTTCAAACTGTTTAAAAAATAATATTAAATATAATTGCATGTTAATTCTAGCCTAATTATAGTTCTGTGCCTTGTTTAATTACAAGCTTGTTTTAATGCTTTGGGTCTTTGTAAGGTGTTACATAAAGGGGGTTGGATTTAGCCCTGAGGGGAGCTCTGTGATGTCTTTGGGAACACCCGGGGCAGAGCAGTTCCATCGGGGTGGAGAGCGAGGCTCCATTTCCCTGGCTGAAGCTCTGCTGTCTGCTTGTCACCTCCTAAAGGTGGATATGGTTATAGAAGAAGCGGAAGAGATAAGTACGGTCCCCCTACCCGTACAGAATACAGATTGATTGTGGAAAATTTGTCAAGCCGCTGCAGTTGGCAGGATCTGAAGGTATGGGGCCCCTTTCCTTACCCTCTCTCTGTTACAGAGCACAAAGGGTAAAAGACATCTTCAGCAAGGCAAAGTGATGAGCAGCTCTGCTTTGCTCCAACTGAGCAACTCCATGGGGAGTAGATTTTGGAAGTAACACACACCTTAATACAGGAGCATGCGTATATGAAACCATTCATGAGAGGTTGGGAGTTGCACCTGCAGAACTGGTGGCACTGGACAGTGGGAGAATAATTTTATCCTTAGCACCAGCTAACATCATGTACAGGTGTGTTTTATCTTCTCTTAAGCCCTGTCAAAACAGACTCAAATCATGCCAGGGGTAGGATGCACTAGAGATGGAGTTTGCCCTTGTCAGTTTGGATTTAACCCATCAGCTTGTAAGGTGCTACAGCTGTTTGAAACAACAGCATTGTTCCTGCAGAGTTTCTCTTAGGAATTTCCACATCATCTAAAACTGGTTTAAGGAGAATTTCAGGGAAAGGATGCTACCAGAATGAGTAATCATGAAAAATCTCTGCCAAAAACTTATTTTTGAAGTCCAGAGGAGTGGCAGGTGATTCTCAGTAGTGGAGGTGTTGAGTGACACTGTGGAGCCCACGGTACCTCTGAGTACTCTGGAGGTGACGTGTTGGCTCGTGATTATCCACATCATGGATTCAGGGGGCAGGATTTCAATAGTGGATGCAAAAAATTAGTGCTTCCTAATCAAACTGAGCAGCAATGGTTAAACCCACTTGTTCTTACTGGAACACTTTCTCTTATGGTTCTCTTTTAAGGGTAAAATTTGTTCTAAACAAACTTTGACGTAGTAGAAACTGGTCTGTAAGTGAATTTTACACTAGTTCAGGTACGTACAGAGATGCTTCCAGTGTCTTTGTTGTTAATGCTTCACACTATCAATATCTTGTCTTTGCTTCTGGTATTAAAATCCTAAGTAGAGCATGGCATGATTAATCCTCCAGTGGATGCATTACTGCTTTTTTGGGAATAGCTTTCATTTCAGTGTACTTAAAATGGGCGTAGCTGGGTTGAAAACAAACCAAATCAGAGCTCTGTGCCCTGTTTCCGTTGCAGCCAATTTCCACAGGGGCTGAAAGATGCCCTGGCCTGGCAAAGGCCCTGTTCTGCCTTGCTCAAAGCAGGGCAGAACAGACCCCTGATAAACAGAGGGGTTTAGGAATTGAAACAGAGAAGCCAGGAAGCATGAAGTGGGAAAAAGACTTGAGCTTGGAGTTCTGTGGGGGTTTTTTCTGCAGAACGAGCTATATTGACAAGGTAGAGGATGAAGGGAGGTCTGCTTCTTTGTGGGCTTCTCGCCTCTTCATATTCAACCTTTATCACCTTTCCTAATTATTTTTGAAAACATTATTTGGAGAGCAAGCATTTTGCTTCTTTAATCACTTCTGTAATTTGAAACTTAAGAGCCTAGAGCATATTTGATCTAAGACTTGAAGTGGGAGACCTTAAGTTATGATTTGGCTGAAAACTATCAACCTGGTTCTAATCACACCACACCAACTCTGTGAAGTCATAGTGTGTTATTTGGCACTACAGATGCTGTTTGGGTCAAAGGCTTGCCGACATCCCTGTGAATAGAAGATGCTTAGGGAGCATTGTGTCAGAAGTGAGCAGGGTCAGCTGGAAGCCTGGCTCTGGATTCAAGGCGATGGTGATTCTGTCCTCTTCCCCTAGGATTATATGCGTCAGGCAGGGGAAGTGACATATGCAGATGCACACAAAGGAAGGAAAAATGAAGGTGTGATTGAGTTCAAATCCTATTCTGACATGAAAAGAGCCCTTGAAAAGCTGGACGGGACAGAAGTAAATGGCAGAAAGATTAGATTAATGGAAGACAGACCTGGATCGAGACGGCGCCGCTCTTACTCCAGAAGCCGAAGCCATTCAAGGTATGTCTGTAACATTTCTCAGGCTGCAGTTAAGGAACATAGAGCGGATTGAGACTTTTGGGTTCCAAACTTGAAATGTTTGGAGTTCTCAACAAGTCTAGTTTTTTGAGCACGTATTAATATCCAGGGCAAATGAGGGCTGTGTTCTGAGGTGTCTCCCTTGGTGGATGTGTGGACCTGCTCCCTGAACACCTGTCACTGTTCTTCCCTGATAACTCAGCCCTTGCTCTTTGTGGGAGCAGCTGTGTGGCCAGTGGAGCCATGCTCATGGAATGAAACAGAAGGTGCTTCTAACACTTCAGCTGTGAACACTCTGTTCTGCTCCAAGCATCAGGACTAACAGTTATTTCTCAGCTTGGAAACCTCCACCTGTTCCCTGTTTGTCAGAGATTTGTTGCTTTCCTTGGCTGACCAAGAGCTGCTTCAGCAGCACCAAGTGTTCTCCCCTTTCCCTTCTGGGGTAGAACTTGTTGAAAGAAAACTCAGGTAAATCTTTACTGTTCCTAGAAGAACTTGCTTATGAAATAAAAATCTGAAATCAAAGCTTTATGCCAGTGTCTCACCATATTCAAAATGTGATTTGATTGAGAAAGTAATTATCTGTTAAATAAACTGGCATCTTTTCTTCCAGATTAGCACCCTGCTCGCAGCCAGATGTGGCAGCAGGGATGAGAGGTGGGGAGAGGGCGCTCTGAGTTTGTAACCGTATTGTGTAACCCTGAACATTTGGCTGCTGAAAGGTGCTGTAGCCCCATGGGGTTCTCCCCATGGACACATGCTAATGTGAAGGTGGTTCCTTGTGTTGCAGGTCTCGCTCTCGAAGCAGACACTCCCATAAGAGCAGGAGCCGCAGTGCTAGTAGCAGCCGCTCCAAGAGCAGATCTAGATCCAGGTATGTCTTTGTCTTGGGAGAACTGGGGGCTCCCACTTCACTGAGAAGCATCATGTTAAATTTGCAGCAGGAACACTTTGTTTTCCCTCCCATTCTCTGCATGCTCTGCTCAAGCTCTTGCCGCACTAAAGCAGAGCTTTCTGTTGCTTTTGCACTTTCAGGTCTGTGTCCCGTTCCAGAAGCAAGAGCCGTAGTCGAAGCAAGAGCCGTAGCAGAGGCCAGAAAGAGAAAAGCAGGACTCCAAGTAAAGAGGATAAAAGTAGGAGCCGCAGCAGGAGTGCAGAGAAGTCCCGAAACAAAAGCAAGGATAAATCTGAGGGCAGTATCCATAACAGTGATGAGAAAGCCAAGAGCAGGAGCCACAGCAAGGAAAAGAGCAGGAGCAGGAGTGGGAGTAAGGAGAGGAGAGAGGCGAAGGAGAGAGTGAGGAGCAGAAGCAAGGAGAAGAGTAGAAGCAAAGACAGGGAGAAGAGCATTAGCAAGGGTAGAAGCAGGAGCAAAAGCAGGGATGAGAGTAGGAGCAGGAGCCACAGCAAAGATAAAAGGAAAAGTAGGAAAAGGAGCAGGGATGACAGCAGAAGTAGAAGCCGAAGCCACAGCAAGAGTGAGAAAAGCAAGAGGCGCAGCAAGCGAGACAGCAAAGGCAGCAGCAAGAAGAGAAGAAAGGACAGCCACGAGCGGGCCAGGTCAGGCTCCAAAGAAAAGGAGCAGCTCAAATCCGAGTCGGACAAGAAAGAGGCAAAAGGCGAGGGGGAGGATGCGGTGTCCCGCTCCAGGTCTAGGTCCATTTCCAAGTTCAAACCAAATATCAAATCAGATTCTCGTTCCAGGTCTAAATCTGATTCAAAGCCAAGATCCCGGTCCAAGTCCAGGTCTAGGTCTGCCTCTCGGTCACACTCTCGGTCGCGGTCAAGGTCCCGTTCCAGATCCTAACCTTGCTGCCACACCACTTGGAATGGTTGGAAAAGTCTTTTGTACATGTTTAGTAGCTGTAACCAAGTGATTGAAGTAGAAACCCTGTCGATGCTGTGTATTTTTAACAACCTGATGGTCTGTCTGTCATTAACTGCAGCACTCTCTCCCTGCAGCGCTCTCTGGTGTGAGGCTGCTCCACTCATTTTCTATCCAATAGAAAGGTTCTCTTTACATGCAGCTCTTCCTTGAGCCCCCAGATTGCCCTGTTTTCCAAGGAGAGCCTTGCAGGGAATGAGCCCAGGAAATGAGCACTGTGCCCTGATGGGTTTATGGGATTGCAATGATGACTGATAGGTAGGTATGATGGATTCAACAGACTTTGCCCTCGATTGATGCCCTTTGATGTCTCCCATTTAGTGGAAGTGCTAAGTCTTAAGTTTCATACTACTTTTGTTCCATATTTTTTGGACTTACAAAGTTGTGAATAGCACAGTCAAAAGGAAAAAAAATAGAGGTACTTGCAGTAATCTATAGGGAAAATAACTATAGTTCCATATTCTGGTATTGTGACAATATCCTTGTTTTATATTAAATTTTTTTATTTTATTTTTCCCTGTCTTGCAAAGTACAGTGATCCCCGTTTCCATGAAATTTGAATAAAGACTATTTTTGCTTGATGACATTTGGTTATGTGGTGCTGTGTTGTGATTATCAGCATTTTCTATTTCTCAAGGTAAGCCTGAATTTGTAGAGAGTCACTCACAGAAAAAAGGTTCCTAATTCAGAAAGCCACTTCACATTCAGTGTAGGCACAACACTTGAACACAGTCCAGATAAATAACTTATTTCTCCAGCATATTTTTCAGGAGTTTATCCTCCTACTAAAACACCTGTGCTTGAGAAGCGCCTTCATAAAAGAAAAAGCTCAGGATGTGCTTCTGGGCTTGGAAGCACAGAGGGTGGTGGTGGCTGTTCTGTGCTATGTCCCCAGCATCCCTGGGGACCTGGGGAGATGGGAGGGCAGCTTCTAGCAAGAGTTTTGTAGGTGTGTAGGTGTTCCTGAATAATATGCCAAATTTAGACTTGGGCCATTTGCAAATTGCTCAGACTGAACTTCCCACAATCTCTTCTCCTGCACAATCGGCTTTGAATGAGAAGTGACATCCCCAGCACCTGTTCTGCCTGCAAGCAACATTCTGAAAAATAGAACGCAAAATGTATTTTGTGAGTTCTTGGTCTGGAATAAAAAGGTTAGTTACAGCTTCCTCTAATACTGTCCTTTAGCCAATTCCAAGCTGCTCACAACTTGATGGCAGTGGCTCTCCAGCGAGAGTCACTTCATAGGTGCAGTAATTGCCTGTAATTTGATAATTTGGAACTTGTCCTGCCATATTAAAAAGATTAAGAGGTAATAGATCATCAGAGTTGCTTGCAACACAAAATATATCCCCACACTTTGAGAGGGGTCAGGGCTTGGCAAGTGGCTCAGACTTTATCAAATGTCATATTACCATGGCAGCATGAGACATCTCTGTGGAAGAGATACCTTCAGAAGGAAAAGCCTTTTCCAGCTATATATATATTTAGTACTTTAATATCTTATACTCTCAAAATGACATTTTAAATCCTTTTTGCTGCTTAATACAGAAGCAAACCAGACAAGGCAAGATGTTTGCTAGTAAGGGATAATTAACTGAAAAATAATTTTAATAAAATCTGAAAATTATACAGTCTAGGTAAAGACTAAAAAGTGACTCCAGTTTCTGCTGCCTGGCAACTCCATTCCAAATGACCAAGCCAGATTTTAGTGAGCCCTTTGGGAAAAGCATCTATTCCTTAAGTACCCGAGGACAGGCCTCCCACATACCTAAGGGAGGTATGTGGGAAACTTGTCTGAGGTGGAAGTTGTGCAGAAAGCCAAAAATCCTTCACGTATGAGCACCTGGAGCGATGGTGGTTCCTGGGTGTGCAGTGCAGGGTTTGGACACACCACCCACTGCAGGAGCACCTGTGCTTTACTGCCCAGAGCAGGGACAGACCTTGGGATGGGCTCATCCTCCCCAGCCACACGTGTGGGTTGGAGTGTTGGAGCAGGAATTCCCAGGGAATGGACATTTTGAGACATCTTAACTGCTGGGAATAAGTGTGAAGCATTGGGAGTGTTCCCAGAACAGTGATTCCATGGGCAGGGCCAGGCACATGCCTCAGCTGAGCACTGCTGCATCAGTCAGTGTTCATTTCTGTCTCACAAACTTCACTGAGTGAGTCTTACCCATTAATTTTGCATTAAAGTGTGGGATTTGCATAAAAACCTCCAGCTCATGTGGCTCCCTGGTGTGGGCACTTTGCCTTTCCCAGCCTAGACTTGCTACAGTCTTGATCTCCTGAAACTGCAGAGATCTGCCTGGCAGCAGGTGTGAAACCAGGGCAATGGTAATAATATAAAATATTAACAATAATAATTGTATTGAATAGCCAGAGAGGAAGATTAGTGGAATGTCCATTGCAATAATTCCACAATATTCCCAAGTAACATTTCTGTGTGAATAATTATATACAAAGTGAGAACTCAACTTTAGGCTGGATGTTACAGCCTACACAAAATGCACTGAAAAACAGCCCCAAATCCGATTCACGGTTGGGGTAATTGTCTTATGGGGCACCTTGGAGGTGAGCTCTGAGGAGGGAAGGCAGGAATGCATGTGGTGGGCACCAGGCAGGTTCTGACAAAACAATCAGTAGGGCAGCAAGATAAAAGGGCAAGAAGCCCCAAACTAGGGATCTCTCAACAAAGCTTACAACAATTAAAATCAAATTAAGAGTCTAAATAAATATGGATGGTTCAATTACTTGTAAAATGTTTTAGCTCCAACAGCCCTGTAAACCTGGACCCACTGAATGCTTCAACATTGGCTGCAAGCGTTTTAACTGGAACTTGCTGGCACAGATGAGGTAAGAAATGTATTTGTTTTCTGACTAAATTTAAAGATTCTAAAGGATATTTTATGTGCCTCACACGAGGGATGAAGAATATTGTGATGTGTATTTCAAATGAGCCATTGCAAATCTCATCTATTATTTTCCCGAAATCCCATTCCATTTAAGCTGTCACAGCTTGGGGCCCGCTTGTGCTCTTGGCGGAAACCCCCGACGCATCATTAAAAAATCCTACCCCCACCTTTTTTATTGTTCCAAAATTCAAATACAAAGGAAAATAATAGTCCCAGATGAGAAGACAAACAAGTTTAAGAAATGCAGAGAAGACGGGGCAATATCCTCTGTTACTCCTGGTGGGGGAAGCAGCGGGACACCGTGGTCGAGATTTGCTGGATGCCGGCGGCAATGGCGATTTACAGCTCCCGGCCCAAAGCCCGTGAACGCGCCCCAGCGCCCACGGCCGTGCCCAGGCTTCCCCCGGCCGGCTCCGGCAGTGGGGCTGTGTCCTTCACACCCATGTGCTCCCTCCCAGTGCCCCCCGTCTGCCCCGTCCCAGCGCCAGCTCTGCCCCAGTTCGTGCCTATCCCAGTGCCCGTCCTGTCCCAGCGCCAGCCCTATCCCAGTTCATTCCCATCCCACGCTTCCACGTCCCGGTACCACCCCATTCCAGTGCCATCCCTACTCCAGTGCATCTCCACCCCACTGCCGGCTCTGTCCTAGGTCCTCCCTGTGCCCCATTCCCAGTGCCCCTATCCCAGTAGCGCACACCCAGCTCCCCATACCCAGTGCCCCATACCCAGTAGCGCACACCCAGCTCCCCGTACCCAGTGCCCCATACCCAGTAGCACACACCCAGCTCCCCATACCCAGTGCCCCATACCCAGTAGCACACACCCAGCTCCCCATACCCAGTACACCATACCCAGTAGCGCACACCCAGCTCCCCGTACCCAGTGCCCCATACCCAGTAGCGCACACCCAGCTCCCTGTACCCAGTGCCCCATACCCAGTAGCGCACAGACAGCTCCCCGTGCCCCATACCCCAGTGCCCCATACCCAGTAGCGCACATCCAGCTCCCCGTACCCAGTGCCCCTATCCCAGTAGCGCACACCCAGCTCCCCATACCCAGTACACCATACCCAGTAGCGCACACCCAGCTCCCCATACCCAGTACACCATACCCAGTAGCGCACACCCAGCTCCCCGTACCCAGTGCCCCATACCCAGTAGTGCACAGCCAGCTCCCCGTGCCCCATACCCCAGTGCCCCATACCCAGTAGCGCACATCCAGCTCCCCGTACCCCAGTGCCCCATACCCAGTAGCGCACAGCCAGCTCCCCGTGCCCCATACCCCAGTGCCCCATACCCAGTAGCGCACACCCAGCTCCCCATACCCAGTACACCATACCCAGTAGCGCACACCCAGCTCCCCGTACCCCAGTGCCCCATACCCAGTGCCCCATACCCAGTAGCACACACCCAGCTCCCTATACCCAGTACACCATACCCAGTAGCGCACATCCAGCTCCCCGTACCCAGTGCCCCATACCCAGTAGCGCACATCCAGCTCCCCGTGCCCCATACCCCAGTGCCCCATACCCAGTAGCGCACATCCAGCTCCCCGTACCCAGTATACCATATCCCGCACCGCCCCGCTCCCGGTCCCCATCCCCACCAGCGCCGCCTCCCCCGGGCCGGGGCCGCGCATGCGCTCGGGGGCCCGCGGGGCTCGCAGCGCTGCCTGGGCTCCATCGCGAGGCCCCGGAGCGGCGGCGGGGCCGGGCCGGGCCGGGCCGGGCCGGCGGTGAGTGAGGGAGGGCGGGCGGGGGTCGGGGCCCGGCGGCGCCGCCGCCATCTTGGGGGGGTGGGGGACCGGGAGCGCAAATGGCGGCTCCGGGCCGGGGCTGCCGGGGCCCCGCGGGGCGGAAAGTGTGTTTAAACCCCCAAAAGGGGCAAAACTACCGCAAACCCGCCCATGGACGCCGGCAGAACGCGGGCTTGAGTTCTTTGCACGGTCGTGAAGTATTTACACTTTCCGAGGTGGTGGTTGCCCGATTTTGACCCAAGAAGTTGAGGAGAAAATCGAGGTTATCCTGCCTGGGCGCCGCTCCGGTGAAACTCCTCGGGACTGTGACAACTCTAAAATACTAACGAACATATAAATCCAGTGCAGTAGATACCGTTCTTGGAGACCTCCCGAAAACCAGAAAGATTTAAGTTTGAAAACAGATTTTACCTGACGGAAAAAGCAAAAAACCATCAAACTTTCTGGCAGCAAATTCAGAGTGCAGAACTAATGGAATGGGGATTTTGGGAGGGGAAGACCGCGCCGAATAAATAGACAGATAAATATAATGTTTCAAAAGTATCGATCGGCTGCGGGTAGGGGTCGGTGTGGGACAGTCTGAGTTATGTTTGGTGTCAGGAGAAAGGGATTAGAACAGTTTTATGGGCTCCTGGTGCCGCAAGGAATCGGATTAGATTTATACTATGAAAACATTTAATTTATTCAATTACTGCCCAGATAAATTTAAAAAAATAGCCTGTAACGGGGATTAAGGGATAAAGAGCTCTGATATTTTGTGCCAAGTTGTAACAGACCTTTCTGGTCTGTGTTTTATTATATAGTAAAACAGAAGTAAAAAGGAGGGAAAAAAGGGACTTGATGCTTCAAACTTTCCTTCCCTACACAGCAATTAAGAGCAGTCTGATGTGGTCTAATCAGCATTTTGCTCCCTCAGTTTATGATCTATAATCTACTCAGATTATACCTTGTTGAGGATGGGAACAGTCTTTTCCAAATGAGTATTCCTGCTTGGGAGATATGTAATAATGATTAATAGGAGTCCCCAGGGTAGTCTGCTGGATTGCAGTCTTACAAAGTAATTACAGATGCAATTAAAACAGAGGATGTTTTTGGCCTCTGTGCACTGGTTTTGCCCTAAAATTGATTGCACCTTATACTGCAAGTAATCCCATTAAAGTTGAACGTGTATGAAATGAATTGTAATTCCTGGTGAGTGCTGGGGTGGAATCAGAGCCCAGTCTGAGCTGCTGAGGACAGCTGGGTACAACTGCTGGGCGGGTTGTGCAGGGCCAGCTCCATTTGTCTTGGCCAGAGGTGATTTGTTCTGTCTTCAGGGTTTCATTGCCATGATGAGCAAATTGCAGGAGGGTGAGTGGGTACACAGCCAGATGTACTCCACAGACCATTGCAGTCCCACTGACTCCTCAGGACCCAGGGTGTGTTTTGTTTGCATCAGCCATGCTTTGTCAGCAATTTTATCACCAGTTTTTTTATTTACTGAAATTTAAGGCTTCACACTGATTTTTAAAAGTAGCATTGTGAATTTATTTAAAGCAGTGTCTGCAGTCTTGCTTTAAATGCGCTTAAAATTGTGTGGGTTTATCTGCAGGAGAAGAACTGGCTAGCCCTTATCTCACTTGTATCTTCATGCAAAGTGTTTAGTGCAGATACCTCTGGGTATGACAATACATTCCAATGGTGTTGAGGGTGAAGCTTCAGTGTAACCTCTTTGTCCTTTTCCATGAGTGCTGGTAGTTTTTGAGAGATGACGTGCTGCAAGCCTGACACTGGGACATGGAATCAGATTCTCTTGGGATGACAATGGAGATCATAAAATCGTGGAATACCCTGAGTTGGAAGGGACCCACAGGGATCATTGAGTCCAAGTCCTGGCACAGGACACCCCAATAATCCCACTGTGAGTGTTGTCAGACTATAAGGTGTGGAGTGTCCGTGTGCCAGTCCATGCCTCACTTCTGGGCAGGAAAGTGTTCTGGAGGCCTAAATTCCATTCTCAGAATTGCACAGTTTGAATATCAAGGAAATGTAGATAAACTGGATCAAAACCAGATTGACCCACAGCAGTGATTACTCTGGGCATTTACAGTCTCTCTGTGAAATAACACGGTGATTAATGAGTTGCATTGTCGGTTCTTCTTCCCCACACACTGTTCTCTCTGTCCCATATTTTCTGTAATTTTTAATCTATTTCAGCCTCTCCTCAAGCCCTCCAATTGTGCTGCATGGGCACAAGAGCAGGAAGAAGGAGACACAGTAGGATGAAGAATCAGATTGGAGACTTGGGGGAAAAATGACCAAGTGAGTCCTTGTTAAGGAAGTCTGGCAGCTGCACACTCCTGCACGTGAAATCAATTACCAACCAAAGCCAACAGAGATCTGACCAAACTCTCTTTCTCCTAATTAGCATCACTCACCGTTCTCCACAGGTGAGGTGTGAGAGCAGACATGCTTTGCTGAATTTGGCAGATTATTTTCCAGAGAATGGTTTAATTTACTGGTAAAATACTTCACCCCCAAGGAAAGGGTGTTTTATTGCTAGGTTTATCATCTTTTGGCTCATCTCCTGTTTGTTTTGGTTTGTTTTTTAAATTTCTGATTGAATCCAGCAAAGTGATGGGATAAATGCATGGTAGAGCTAAGCAGACAGGTAGAGGTTGTATTCATGAATCACACAGGATTTGTTTTGACAACACTATTTATGCTGTAGCTTTTTAACTTTTTGAAAGGCTGAGAGAATTGGGTTTGTTCAGCCTGGAGAAGAGAAGGCTTCAAGGTGACCTAATTACAGCTTTCCAGTGCCTAAAGGGAACCTACAAGAACTCTGGAGAGAGACTATTTACATGGGCCTGGAGCAGCAGGGGAAGCAGGGATGGCTTCACACTGACAGAGGCAGGTTTAGCTCAGATATTGGGAAGGAATTCTGTGTGAGGGTGGAGAGGTCCTGACACAGCTTAGCCAGGGTAGCTGTGGTTGCCCCTGGATCCCTGGAAGTGTCGAAGGTCAGGCTGGACAGGGCTTGGAGCCACCTGGGATAGTGGAAGCTGTCCCTGCGCATGGCAGGGGGTGAGACTAGATGGAATTTAAGGTCTCTTCCAATCCATTCTAGGAGTCTGTGATTCTACTTTGGGTCACTCCTGCAGAGCATGAAGGTTTTTAAGGTGTGTAATTCCTGAGTGGCTTCAGGTGATGTTCAGAAGTGTGTTTAAGTGTTGTAGTGATTACGAGTGATTCCCAGGGACTGGGGTTAGCAGCTCTCTGGTTTCAGGCCTGGAGGAGACATTCCTGGGGCTCCCAGCTGAGCCCCATGGATGTTTGTGCATGGCTCAAGCAGCCCTCCCCAGAGCCGCTGCCCTTCCCAAGCAGGAGGAGATGTGAGTTGGGAAAGCAGCTCAGCACCAAAGACTCCTAGTGAAAGCCATAAAACTGGAAGTACACTGTTTCTGCTCCTCTCTTTCCATAAAGGTTTTGTGCCTCCTTTTGCGTCCCTCCCAGTCTGTTTGGAATAGGTCAGAATGTCCAGCATGGCACCGAGTGCCTGTAAGGACAGGAGAGAGGAGCTGCTGCCACATGGCTGTCACGGTGTCACCCAAACCTACAGAGACAGGCAGCAAGGTGGGTGTGGTGGCAAAGGGGGACAGTCAGACTCGAGGAGGCAGTGCTGTCAGGTGTGTGATGCGTGTGCTGTGTGAGAATGCTGGAATGCCAGCTGGCATAGGCAGGGAGGGGCTGGGTGTGGAACGGGCACACATTCAGCAGCCACAGCCTGTGCCAGTGCTTTTCTTCTGACTGCTGACATAGATATGTGAGTGTGTTTTTGACACAGCCGTGTCAGCAAACCAAGATGAGCAGCTCAAAGACTCCAACAGTGCTTTGGGCTTCATTCTAGGATGAGCTGCTGGTTTAGAGTAAACTCACAATTTTGCTGTCTGATCCTGTAAGCTGATTGAGGTCACATTGCCATGGTGCTGTTTATTTGTCTCCCAGTGCAATACCATACCATAATCCATATGTTATCATGTGCTTAGGGGGAACTTGGAAGGGCTCTGTTTTACAAGTGAGCTGGACAAACTCCTGAAAACCCAAGTACTTCATCTTGTGGTCCTGTGGCAGAACCTAGACAAAAAGTGTTTGCTTTTCCTCTGTATCAGCCAAAGCATCCCTCTCCTTTCCTAGATCCTTTTTCCACTCTAATCTTTCAAAGCAATCTTTTCCTTGATTTGTAGTTAAAATTTTTCCCTCTTAATGGGAAACAAAAATTAGTAGGAAGTGCAATGGGCAGCTCGGAATTTCTCAGTTCTGAATTTTGTCTTTTTTTCCCTTCACTGGCATAGGCAGTCTCTTCACGGCATTAAATGCTTCTTGGTGGCTACTGGCACTTTCTTTTGAGGCATTGGTACAGTTCCATTGCAGGCTCTGAAGGTTCATTTCAGTCCCTAACTGATGAGGTTCCTGGAGATGAGGCTGGGGTTTTGTTTGGTAATGCTATTCATTCAGCCTTGCAAAATATTGCTTGCCTGAGGTAAGTAACAGGTTTTGATGGGTGAGTAAAGCATCATCTGTCATCATCACAACCAAGTACAGGCGATGTGGCTGTGTCTGAGCTCCTAAGTGTTCTGAGCAGTTCTGACTTCAGTTGTGCTGCAAGGAGTCACGATGGGGTTTGTGTGTTTCTGTTTAAAGTGCAGCTCTGTTCCTCACTGATGGCACAGGAGAGCCTGGCAGATGTCACATGTCAGGTGTCAGACACCGCTGCAGAGCTCCCAGGAGATGGGAGCTCTCAGAGCAAGTTTGCACTGAGTGAGAGGAGCAGCTATGCTCAGCTCCTGCCCTGTTTCAGGGCAGAAAGGTGATTTGTAAATCAGTTATTCCCATAACAGCACAGTATCAGATGGTTCCCTTGATGCCAGGTGCTTGTTGAATGGGATTTTCCCTCCTGGTCCATGGAGGCTTAGCCAGAAGTGCTGTAAACTTCATGTTAATATTTGATTTACAGTCTTTGGGTTTATTGCACCATTTCATTCCTCACCAGAGAGAGACATTGAAATCCTCATGTCATTGGAAATTATCCTGGCAGCACCTGAAATGGGATTTCTGTTGAAATGTTTCTCTTCCCATCAAGTCTGATGGTGTTTATAGAAGTAAACCCCCATCCACCCATTTAGCCTTCACACTCACTTGGAGTGAACTTTTACCCTTTTTTCTTCTTGATTTTTTTTGTTATTTTTTTAAATTTTTCATTTCCCGACAAAGATAAGATGGATGTTAAAAGCTAAAGTTGGTTTTCTACAGTAACAATGAGGTGGTTTCCTAAGCCTGCACTGGTTCAGGGGCAGAAATGAGATCAAACCCTGAGTATTTTTGACCTCTTCCTGTGGATTCCCTGTCTAAAGATAAAGCATTGAGGTCTGGGTGGAAGCATGTTAATTAGGCTTCGTTATCTCTGCCAGCCTGGCAATCATTTGTCATTTCATAAATCTGAATCTACAACTTGGAACTGAATGACTCATCTCAGTTTTGCAGTATCTTCTTTTGCCTTAATGTTTCTGAGACTTAAAATGCTAAAGATGAATAGAAATCACAAACTGGGACAAACAAGGAATGTTTGGGCCTGACTATGGTTCTTCAAAATGTTTCATGTTAGTTTCTGCTCTCTTTTTAATTGTCCCATTTGCTTCCTTTTATTGGGTTGTCTTGATTTTATTGCAGATTTTACTGATAAGGGCACATTATAAGAAAAGCAATTTCTTTATTATATTTTTGTGTTTTACTGGATTTATAAAATGCAGAGATGAGAAAGACCAATTATTATCAGGACTTCTCTGGTTAAGTTCAAGATTTTTTTCTGCATTGTGATTTTTGACAAGTTTTCCTGGCCCAGTTTGAAGTAAATTCTCCAAGTTAATTACTTCTGTTCTTCCCAACTCCTTCTCCCAGAGGGAGCTTTGTAAATAATCTTGGCGCTTGAGCTTCTTTATTTTTTAAAGCCTGAACACAAAGAATAAAATCTAAAAAGGGATGGGCTTGCTCTTGTTGAAACTGGCAACCAAACATTTGCAACAAACAAATGTTTATAGATGTACAAGGCTACATCAAATATTAATATATTAAATACCACCCAACACAAGCTCATTTAGTCCAATTCCTGCCTCTCCCTGCAGCCGAGGGGATGTGGATGTGTTCTGTGACCTTCCACACCTGCAGTTCCAAGAAACCAGTGGAAGCTGGGGAACTCCTGCAGAGGTTGTCCCAAAGATATTTGCTATTGCCATTTTCAAACATCTGTCCTGCTTTTGGCCCAGTTAAAATAATCATAATGAGCCGTGGTGGTGTTGGAATTGGAGCTGCAGGAATGCTGAAGTGTCCTGTGTTGGCCTGCATCAGGTCTATGGGTCTGCCTTTGGCTGAATTATGCTCACACTGAGCCTGGAGGTAGAAAGTTGAGCACCTGGAAGGCTTCAGGTCAGGAATGGAGTTCAGGGGCAAACAGGGCTCTCATGAATCACAACCAAGGTCTGATGGTCACAAACCTGGGGTTCTGTGTTAGAGGAGGGAGAGTGACTGTTGACCTTCATTTGCAAATGAAGGTATTCAGCTGTTCTGTTCCTTTGTGCTGAAAACAAATACACAGAATAGCCTTCAAGGCTGCAAGTTCTGAGTCTTGGAGAGGAAAAGATCAATTTCAAGTGAGATAAATTTGAGCTGAAGGAACTTGAGAGCTCTGAAAAATCAGGTTGTTGTACCACATCAGGCATTCAGAATCAGGCCCCCAACATTCAACCTGTGTTCATAATCTTCCTTTTCTTCCTCCTCCTCCCTTTGAGCAGTGGGGAAGGGCTATGAAGGACCTTAAGCTATGAGGAAACAATTCTGCCAGCAGATGTGAATAAACCTTTATGCTTGGGGTGTTCTGAGATCAGTGGTCTACACTCCCATAAAACATGGAATTGGTCCATTGACTCTTTTGGGTTTTTTTGCAGCGGTGCAACTTTTGCCCTGTGTTCAATCCAAGTAATTACGCTTCTGCTCCTTACCAGCAGTAACATTCCATTGCAGAAACAGCTTCATTTTTATTGATTCCTCCTAATAGCAGAGAATCAACAAAGCACCACGTTATTTATTAGACTGAGACACCAAATAATAATGTGTTGTTTTATATTAGATGATCAAGTGTAAGAGCCCTCAGTACCTTGGTTAGTGGATCTGGTTGGAATGTTCAGCTGGAACACAATAACTGGCTGCCCAGAGAGCTGCTTTGTCCTTAAGATGCCAAATATAATTTTTTTTTTGTTTAATCATTTTTCCTCCTCTCCCTGCTATATTCCAGTTTTTGCATGACCAAAATGCATTTTTCCTTAACGCCATTCAGGAACATCTCTGGAAGGATAGATTATTTCTGGAGAGTTTGTGTGGATTTCATATTAGGAAACCTGCTCCACCAAGCTCTGTTGTGTAAAGGAAGATTTAGTCCTGATAGTAAATTCTGCATTTCCAGAACTTAGGAATGAAGGATAAAATTGTGGGATGAAACTGGAGGTTTTCTCCATGATCAGCCAGGCCTCACCCTCAGATCAGAGACTGTTAGTAAAGATGCCCGTTGTTTTTCTAATACAAATTTTTGTGTTCTGGGATTCGGGTTGGGCTTCCCCGGCTCACCTAGCCACAGGTGCACTGTGAGATTTTGGCAAGAGGCAGCCCCAGCCTCCATCTGCACTGGTTTGGGCAGAGCCAGAACTGTTCATTCGTGTGCAGGGGCATCACTGCCCTGGAGACCTCTGCTCCTGCAGTGCCATGGGCACCTTCCCAGCTCCTGGGCACAGGAACTCTGTCTGGAACAGCATGTGGAGCTTGGGGATCTCCTTCCACTGTCCTTCTGCCGTGGAACTGAGCTGTCCCATCAGCCTCTGCCCCTAGAATCTGCACCAGGATGCTGCTGCTCCTGAAGTGTTTGAGGGAGATGAACAGGATGGAATCCTGCAGGAAGCTGAGTCCACTTAGAATTATAATTTCTTCAGAATGGGACATTTCTCTTTGTGTTGAAATGAAATGATGCTCTGTCTCCTTGGGTCTGCAAAGAAGGATGTGAGCCTTCCAGAAGCAAGTCCAGCATCTTTGAAGCTTTAAGAAATACAAGCTTTAGATAAAGAGAGGGAAGAACATTTGGGATGAAGCTTTGATAGGGTGCTGGAGGCAGGATCCTGGGGCCAGGAAGCACACAGGAGTAGAAGACGGGACTTCTCCATTCAACAAAGGAGCCCTGTTTCAGAGTGAAGCAAATGCTTTCAGACTGGAGTTTCAGTGAAGTGCAGATGGCTGAGAAAAGATCTCAGAATAATGAAGTGCTTGGAATAAAAGCTTTGGAGCAGAGCTTGCAAATGCAACCACCTTTGACTTGGCTCTTTCATTCTGGAGTTCAGTAGCTCCATAATGCACACAATAGGGAAGATCAAGGAATGGGTAATCTTTTCAGCTATTTACTCATCAGAAAGGTGTTTTTTTAGTTAAATTTTTTTATGCTTGGTTGCATTTACAGGTCCGGAGTAGTAAACGATTCATAGTGACACTATTTAACACACTTTAATAATTTTATCTGGACCAGTAAAGTGTTCCTGCATGGCCTGTGTTTTAAGCTGCAAGGATGAATCTCTGAAGTCTGCCACATATCATGCCTTTTCCAAAGCTGCCCTCTGTGTGTCTGGATGGGTTTTCTGGTTCTGCATCTGGATTTTCTGTGATGTCCTTGGCAGGACAGGCTGAGTGTGTGAGGGGCTGTGCTGGAGCAGGGGTGAGTGTCAGACCCCTCCCTCCTTCCCAGCTCTCCCTCCTCCCCTTAGTAGCACAGGGTGTTGGGAATGGGGGTTATGGTCAGTTCATCACAAGGTTGTTTCTGTTGCTGCTCAGGGAGAGGAGTCAGAGTCCTTCCCTGTTCCAGCAGGGAATTCCTCTCATGGGAGACAGTTTTTCATGAACTTCTCAAAGTGAGTCCATCCCATGGGCAACAGTTCTCCACAGACTGCTGCAATGTGGGTCATTCTTCCCTGGGGTCAGCTCTTCAGGCTGTTCAGCATCACTTTGTAAATTACCAGTTTCCTTTGATTAAATTACTCACTGTTTCAGCAGAGCTCCCTCTCAATAGTATCAAGGAGTCATGAACGTTGGAAAAGACCTTTAAGATCATCAAGTCAACGAAGATGTGCCTGAGAGTACTATTGGAGACCAGTGCTCCAAAATAAAAACATTACAAATAAAAGGGGGTTTTCTTTGCCTAGGTGGTGTGGCAGCACACTGCTGATGGTTACTTCCCTCACAATGGGATATGAGTGTCAGTTAATGAAAGTTTGTAAAGGACTTTGACAGAACTCATTGTCTGAAAGGTCTTTTAACATTTTAATTTGATACTTGTCTTTTTCTTTACTTCTGCAGTGCCAAGACAAGCTGTGCCCTGCTCTGATTCCCAAACCCGTGAGCAAATGGATTGCTTTGAGAATGGAAAGATTTGTAATCAGACAGGCTCCCAGCAGCACAGGGAGAGGTACAGAAATCCCAAATTTTTCCCATTTTTTGTTTGAAAACATTTAAAGGGAGCATGGTGTTGCTGTGAGTAGAATGAACCTGTCAGACCAAGTGTTACAGTTCTATATCCAGGAAATCCTGCAGACACCTTTCATTTCTTCATGTCCTCAGCCCAGGCCTCCTCATTCCAAGATGTTCAGAGATACTGGAAACAGTGCAGGAATAATGTTTTAATTTTATATTGTTTTTAATTTTGGATGTTTAATGATATCAAAGACATTCCAGATGATTGCAGAAATGGGAAATAATGGAAATCTTACTACCAGCAGTGGCTGTCAGGTGGCTGAGGCTGGCAGACCTGTCAGACGTCTCCGGAGGAAGAGAAGATTGCCTCTGGATTCGGAGGATGAGGAGGAAAATGCCTATGAGGATGAGGTAAATGAGGCTGCATGTACTTCCTTTAAGGAGAGCTGTGAAAAGCAGGGGCAGTTGTTTCAGAGTTCCTTGTGCAGTGACAACTGGGCTGAGGGAGCTTGTTCTGTACCCAGGGAATGGTCTGGGTCTGATCCCGATTTACATCAGTGATGGGAATATCTGTTCTGAGGAGTCACAGGGGTGAAGGAATAGCTCTGGTGAAGTGAAAGTCAGGAGTTCACAGTAATGACACCACATGTCTCCAGAATAGCTACACTAAAATACTGTTGTGTAGTTCAGTGTCAAACCGCAGGGTTTGTTTGGGTTTTGTTACATACTTACATGTACTCTCACTGCACCACCAGAAACCTGTATTAGTGGTGCATAAACAGCAGTACCTCAGTCCTGATCTGATCTTTCCTTCAGTTTCCTGCAGCTCCTAACTCCCTCCTGGGGCCCTGTGCTCTGCTCCTGCCCATCAGTGGCTCTCTGAGCCATTTTATGTTTATTCACATAATGCAGGATACTGTGTGGCAGAACAGGGGCAATAAAGCTGCAGCCTTTGCTGTCATGGGCAGTTTAACTCATTGTCTTGCTCAGCTTTTCTCTGGGATGTAGGTGAGATGTTTTAAGGGATGGATATTTTCAGAAGTCCTTGCAGTCTGTCTCTTCCCCCTTCTCCTCGTTCTCATTAGAAACTGGACCCCTGTCCCTTCTGGGGAGTATTTGGCAGGCAGCTTTGGATGCACATTTTGCCTGGTTTTGGTTTGCTCTGAGAAATGACAGCCTGGGAGGAAGCAAGCCCGAGTTTGCAAACACACAGAAGGAACTGGAATGATGGTGGGGCATGGAGTGTGACACAGAGAGACCACATTGTCTGGGGTGTTCATCTGTGACAGGAGTTACTTGAAGCTTCTGCTTCCTTCAGGGCTTCATCACTTCCTTTTTTCCCCCTGTATCCATTCCCTTGCATAGATGGATGTAAGAAAGGGAAAGGAAAAAGGAGTGTTCCAGTAAGGCTGCTGATGTGAGCAGCAAATTCTGCATTGCAGAGAGCAAATCCTCTGTATTGTAATGGAGATTTTGGTCCTGTGCTGCTCTTTAACAGCCACATTTAAATGAACTTCAGTAGCATATATTAAGTAACTTGTAAAGCACTTTGGGATACCAAGATCAGCATTATCTGTGTAACATTCCCTCCTGATGTTCTTTCAGGGTTGTTCAAGAGACAGCAATGCTGGCTAGTAGTCCTTTTAGTTACCTGTTACATCCGTGTTGTACCTGCATTGTGAGATGATCAGAGGGAGGGAAAAACAATCTTGCTAAACTTCTTTTTAACATATCTGTGTCTAGGAGAAGAATAAATCAAATAATATGAAAAGCCGCAGAAACACTAAACCAATAAAACAAGGTGAGCTAAGCTCATAGTCTCTTTTCTCTAATGTTTATAGATTTGTTTTTAGTAGCTATTATAAACTGAATAATAATAAACAGAAGAATAAAGTACAGGAGAGCTCATTTCACATTCAGAACGGCTTATTAGGTACATAACCCTTTTACCACTGTCAACTTTGAAGGTGTATTAGCAGGAATATCCTGGATTTGCCTGCATGATGGACACAGGGTAAGGATCTGGAAGGAGTCAGCTTCATACAGAGCTCTCTGAAGACAATAAGAATCTTTTTTTCATTGACTTTGGAGAGCTTTAGCCACAGCCTACAGTGCTAAGTAGAAATAAATTGTAAACAACATGATTGATTGTAGACTATGAGTTAAATGTATTACATACCTTAAATCAGTCAGTATGTAATGGGGGGGGGAGTTTTAATATACATTTAGATTGTAATTTTCTTTGTGTATGACTGTGGTTCTACTAGAATGAATCCAAGTTGTCATCATGTGAGAGCTGCCTCTCTAGTAGATGCATTGTGTTATTAAGAGGTTAGTAACACACTTATATGTGTGTATATAAAAATATTTGTGAATTTAACAAAAAAATCACTTATTTTATTTTAGGCTTATTTTAGCTGCAATTATATACCTCTCTTTGCTGCCTGTTAGTTTATATTTAACCCCTTATTCCTCTGTGAAATGTCAGGAGGAGGAATTAATTCCCACAATTTTAAGTTTTTCTGTCTTGTCCGGACTTTCCCTTGGCACTTTTCCATAGGCAGCTTGCCAGCAGTCCAGATGCCACAGTTCATTTGACCTGTGATACAGTAAATTTTCATTTCCTGGGGAATGAGCATGGTTTTCCTATTGCTGAAATTTCCAAAAGCAAGCAAAAGCAAACAAGGAAAGCAAAACCTTTCCTCTGAAGTTAAGTAACACTGCCTCTTCTGGGGTGCCACAGCAAACATGGGAGGAGAAGGAGAAAAGAGGAGCAGAAGCAGAGCAGGAGGCATCAGAGAGAGGCGTTCATTTTCTTGTTGTTTTTGATTAATTAGTGCTTCCTGGAAAGAAGAAGGTATGGAACTGGTCTTCCTACCTGGAAGAGGAACAGATGCCAGCTGCTCCCCAAAAGCTGTTCAGAGAGGTTGGCAGGTTTTTTTCACTCTCTTGCTGTTTTTCTTGGGCAACATCACAGGATTACCAGCTCGGTGGAGGTGGGACTGAACACCACCCTTAAGCTAGCACTTGTATTTCTGAGTTGCTTGGTACAAGTAGGCCAGGGAAACAGGCATTTGCCCTGGGCATCTCATCCCAAACCAGGGTGTAAAAAATGCTGGTTGAATCTCACTAATAAGCAGCAGCTGTTTGGATCTGATCTGCTCTGCTCTGGACCAGTTAGGCAGCTTCCAAGGATGGCTGGAGAGGGATAGCCTGCTGTCTGTCACATATCCTGTGGGATTGTACAGAGCCCTCCCAGCCTGTCCCTGTGGGAAGCCATGGGTCTGCTGGCTCAGGGGATGGTGTGGGCACGGTGGGGAGTGCCAGGAGGGAGGGTGGGCTTGTGTCAGTCACATGGCAGTGCCAGAGGCTGGGTTCAGCCTTGCTGAAGCTGCCTCTGCACCTCAGTTAAATGTGCAGCTCCCAGTGAGCTCTTCAGAGCCCAGGGCTGTTGGTCCTTCCAGAAGAATCTTTAAAGGAAGGTCCAGTCCTGCACTGGATCATTTGCAATCCCAGCTCAGGGTGCTTTTAAACTTTTACTGTATTTCAACTGTTTGACTTGGATTCAGGCTACAGATGAATGAAAGACACAAATGTTTTCTGGAATAACTGTAAAACTAGGGTGCAAGACCAAGCCTGCCTTGTCCCTTTCACCATTTGAAGATGACCAGTTACCTTTTGGTGAGAGTCTGCACTGACACAAAGTGATTGATTGTAGCTTTCCCTGGTCTTTGATTCTGCATTGAGCTGGGAAGGGGATTCTTTTGTGTTTGAGAAGAGCTCATTTCTGCATCTGCTCAAAGATGTGTTTGTAGCTAATTGCAACAGTGCAGTGGTTTTGAGAGATTATTTAGAATAACGAGTAAATGTGAAATATGGTGATGGTGCCATTACTGATCCTTGAGCCTGTACCTGTTTGTTGGAGCACCGTCATTTGGGGTGGGATTTTCTTCTCTGAGTTGAGCATTTGAAGCCTGAAATATAAAAATTGAAGCCTTAAGTATGTTATGACTGCTCTGCAATAGATTTTGTCTTTAGGAATTAAAAACAAATGTTTCTTCCCCTTCACAGTATCAGTCATTCCCACAAGGCCGAAATGGATTTAAAGTTGGAATGAAATTGGAAGGAGTGGATCCTGAGCACCCCTCCCGCTTCTGTGTTCTCACAGTTGCTGAGGTAGTTGCTTTTCTTGTTTTTGATTCCAAAAGTCCCATGTACATCTATATTTTTTTTCCAATAAAAACTAGAAACATTAGAGTAAGAGTACTTTAGTTAGTTAATTAATGGTAGGAGTTCAAGGTGACACTGAAGGAAAGGTGTTATGTAATTAAGGATCTTTGCCTGAAATCCTACTGGCATATTTTTGCATTTGTAACTAAGAATAGCAAACCTGTTAATTGCCTGTAGTGAACAAATATGAAAAAGAACAATGCCATGAGGCCCTAAGACTTAGTAAATAGAAACAAGTCAGAATGCTTTTATGCAGCTTCAGTTATGTGAAATCTGGGTTGATCTGGTATAGACATTTAAGTTCTGTGGCTCCTTTTGTACTCCAGAAATGTGTTCATGGCATGGGGCAAGGGCTCAGGGAGGTTCCCTGACCAGTTCTATTTCTAGCTGTTTGAAGTAGGGAAAGAGGAGCATGGAAACTGGGAGAGAAAATTAGTTAAAATACAACTAGAGTTTCTGAGAAATAAATGTGATCCTAAGTTACTTTCTCTGTAAGTGCAAATATGAGGGAGTGTTTTATTAGTGATTATTTTTCTCCTTTGTGACCCTTGGTGATAATCAGAGCTTCTCTCACTGTAGGTCCAGGGCTACAGGATGCGGCTGCACTTTGATGGTTACCCAGAGTGCTACGACTTCTGGGTTAATGCTGATTCCTCAGACATCCACCCTGTGGGCTGGTGTGAAAAAACAAGCCATAAGCTGCTCCCCCCTAAAGGTATGACAGAAAATAGAGCAGTGTACCAGAAACCATCAATTCTACTAAGATATCCTGTCTCTGCATATTTCATTTTTTGTGTGATTTCGTCGTGGAACTCAATCTGAGGGGCTAAAGGGAAGAGGTTTAAGTAACACAGTGACTCACAAAAGAGCAAAATATCTTCTCTGTGATATTCCCAAAGACTGACATTATTAGTTACAGTAGAAACTCTGGATTGAATGTCTCTCTGTGCTTCAGAACTTGCTTCTTTTCTGCGTTCAGTTCTTTCCTGCATTCAATTTCCTAGAAACATTTGAAGGTTGAGATTAATGATTGGACATTATGGTGAAAAAGAGAGAGCTGGTTTAGTTGAAATGCCCAGCCCCTGGAGATCATAGCAGGGCAGTTATCATGCAGAGTTCATATCCTTTACAGGTAATTTCCATTTCTGAAAAACCCACCAGAATGTACCAGGGCCATGTAAAACAATCTTTTTTTCTCTCTTCCTAGGTTTCAAGGAAGGAGAATTTAATTGGACTACTTATCTGAAGAACTGCAAAGCTCAAGCAGCTCCAAAAAGCCTTTTTAAGACCCTCAGCAGTGTAAGTGGTGATATGGAATAGAGGGTTTTCAATAGGTCTGGTGCTAAGTGAGTTTTGACCAGAATATGTATGTGGTTTTAATATGCTTATGTCAGAGGTACAACCATAGTACAATCAGATGCAACTTCCTGCTGTGTTTTATTTTTAAGAAGGAAAACTCATACAATTTTTCTTTCTTTCCCCAGTCACTGACTTCTCAGAGAAAGAATTTGTATTTCCCTTCCTCCTTAATGCTGGAGGAAGAGATTTACTGAACCATTTATTAAATATATTACAGCCGTCTGTTTTACTGTGCCCCTACAGTCAAGATATTTGTGTCACTTTCATCTAGTTTAATCATTTCCAAAATAATTTCTGGATTCCAGCAGCATGTTCATGTGTGCCGTGGGATTAATTATGGAGCTGTGGATCTTGAGCATTTGTCATCCTTCCCCACTGGTGCTCTCTCAGTGGCTGTTAACCTCAGTTCCTGTGAAATCCTCCATCCCATTCCATGTTACTGGGATGACATGAAGCCCTTGGGCTGCTGGATTCGAGGCTGCACAAGGACAGTCACTGACTCCAGGAGGATCAGGGTCCAGCTCTGCCCTACTTCCCACTCAGTCACTTCATCTCCTTGAAGACTCTCCTAACTTTTCCACCAGTAAAAGAGGATGTGCAATACCCATTATCCTCAGCAAATCACTGCAGAGTGTCTCAGTCTGGGAGGCTGCAGTGGTCAGTGTACCTGGAAATGCTGGTTTTTTGAGCCACATTAGCTGTTTTTAGTAATAGTCATTGCCGGGACTCATGGAAAATCGTGTCTGCAAACCTCTTGATAGGCACTGTAGTGTGTTTTGGTCCATGGGTTTTGGGATCAAAGGAGTTTATAAGGGGGATTTCAATGGCTTGATCAAGAATGTGGCTGATGGCTCTTTCCTGGTGTCCTGTTCCTCAGCCTGTCACACCTTCTGGGTTTCGTCTGGGAATGAAACTGGAGGCAGTGGACAAGAAGAACCCGTCACTGGTTTGTGTGGCCACCATCACAGACATGGTGGAAAACCGGCTGCTGATCCATTTCGATAACTGGGATGAGAGCTACGACTACTGGTAAAAGACTCTGTCTCTTATACATGTCTAAAGCTAGACTGGCTTTCTGTTAAATGCAGGCCCTAAAGTTGGGATCTTATATCAGTTTTCAGGCATCTGAATAATTACTTGGGGTTTTCACAAAGTTGCCCGGTAGTTCCCTTCCTGTTTGGGTGCTGGGCAGGTCAGTGCAGAGCCAGTGGGGGTTGCCTGAGCTGACTGGGAAGCATTGGAAGTAAGAAGACTTGCGGTGCCTGAAGGGGCTCCAGGAGAACTGGAGATGGTCTTTGGACAATGGACGGAGGGACAGGACAAGGGGAATGGCTTCCCACTGCTAGAGGGCAGAGTTAGATGGGATATTGGGAAGGAATTGTTCCCTGGGAGGGTGGCCAGGGCCTGGCACAGGGTGCCCAGAGCAGCTGTGGCTGCCCCTGGATCCCTGGCAGTGTCCAAGGCCAGGCTGGACATTGGGGCTGGGAGCAGCTGGGGACAGTGGGAGGTGTCCCTGCCATAGCAGGGGTGGAAGGGGATGGGCTTTAAGGTCCCTTCCAACCCAAACCATTGCAAGATTTACTTTGTATTTCCCTTACTTTTGGGACAGCTTGAATGCCTTGAAAACCCAGTTTACACATTCTAACAAGGCAGTGCTTGTCTTCTACACCATGATCACACCCACTGAAAGCATCTGCTCACCCAGCAAAGGCCTATCAGACAGCATTTGAAATCCTCCCTTTCTTTTTGCTTTCCATCTGACTGGTGCCAAATTTCCCTCTTTGATTCAGGTGTGAAACGAGCAGCCCATATATCCATCCTGTCGGCTACTGCCAAGAAACTGGAACCCCACTGACAACACCACCTGGTAGGTTGCAAGTGAGACTTCCTGCCTTAGCCAAAAAACCTGCAAACTGTATCTTCCACATAATTACATACTTGCAGGTTCCATGTTCGCTTCAGAACTCTTTACTGCCTGAACAGTATTGTTGTCCCTGCTTTTTGCCACTGAAATTTATTTTGTTTCATAGTTCACGGAAGAAATCCCTCTCAGTTTGAAGAGACAGTTGTCTGTTAAGGAGGGCAGGAGCCTCTCTTGAAATGGAAAATGTAAACCACCCCCCTCCAAATTATTACAATTTTGAAATTAAGGGACTCTCAGGCAAAGATATGGGAATAGAAATAACAGTTCTTTATTAGGGGGAAAAATAAAAATTAAAAGAAAATATAAAAATAAAAATGCAGTAATACAAACCAACCCTGGCAGAGTCAGAAGAGGCGCTGAGCCCCTGTGGGTCAGGGTGGTGGCACAGTCCCATCCCATGGGGGCTCAGCCCTCCTGCAGTGCCAGCTGTGCTTCTGCTGGAGCAGGGATCCTGCACAAGGCTGCAGTTTTCCTCTGCAGCTCCAGGGCTGCTGGAGATGGGCCTGCTCTTCCTCTGGCAATGCAGGGCAGGAGAAAGCTGCTCCTCTGGGCATGCAGTGGGCAAAGGCTGCTGTGCTGTTCCAGGCTCAGATTGGATCCAGGTAGGAATGCTTGGCTCCTGCCCTGGGCGCAGCATCTCCCAGTGGGATGCTGGAATTTTCTCAGCCATGCAGGGACACTCAGTGGCCATGGAGAGCAGAGATCTCCTGGAGGGAGGATTGGCTGTGGGAGAGAGAAAGAAAACTGCCCAAAGAACAGCAGAGAACTGCCCAGCTCTGACAGATGGGGACAGAACACACACCCAGACACATCTTGCAAGCTAGGACAAAATGGAACAGGGTTTGGTAATTTATAATTGCATTTGATTTTAGAAGGGAGAAAGGGAGAAGGATTTCCAGCATTTCCTTCAAGGTGAGCTGGGAGAAAAAGGGGTCTGTACCTTGATTTCCTAGATGGAATTTCTGGAAATCACAGAATACTCTGGGTTGGAAGGACCCACAAGAATCATTGAGTCCAACCCTTAAATGAACGGCCTATACAGGAATTGAACTACAGCCTTGGCATTGTTAGCACCATGCTCTAATGATTTCCTAGATGGAATTTCTGGAAATGAAGGAGTAACTGAATCCACATCTCCTTCTGCTGTACTGGAATTTGGTAAATGAAAAGAATGTTGGCAAATAAGGGAGGACAGAATGTACAGGGAAACCAGTGTTGTTTTCAGGCCTTGGAAGTGCACATTCACCTTAAAAATAGCAAACATAAAAAAATTAAGCCTGACATTTGTCAGACTGACAGCCCTGGAGCAAGAATTCCTGTAGTTGCTGTGTTCCAGGTTCAGTGGAGCAGGAAGCACTGCCTGATCCCTCTGCATGGGGGGAATTGGCCTCAGTGCCTTTACTGTAGATGTAGAAGGGGTCATGAACAATCCCTCTCAGCAGCACCACATCTGTTCCTGCTCCTGGAAGGTTCAGCAGGGCTGGACTCTGCAGTTCTCTGCTCATATCAGGATTTCCTGTGCCCCCACAACACCTGCAGCCAGTTCTGGTCTCCCTGATGAAGGATTTAAGTGCAGCAGTTTGCAGACTGTGCTCTGCATTTAGTCACTGCACCCTCCTGCCACAAGGAACCTGCCCTGGGGGTAAACATTAGTGAAATAGGAAAAACCTAGAGTAGTTTCTTAAATGCAATTGCCAGGGAGACATCTCACTGTTGTTACAGCAGCACACCCATGGAGCCTTTTCTTTTCTCTCCAGGCTGCTGGGTTTACTCAGCCTGGGTGAGCAGGCAGCAGGAGAGGAGAAGGTTCTACAGTCTTACAGGTGCTCACACATAGAGCAGTTAATAAAACAGGAAATTAATGCAGTGATGCCATTACACATCACAGAATCATCTGACTAACTCACAATTGGAGTTTTCTTTAGAGAATAAGAATTGATTAAGCTGTGCAGAAGTGAACTCACCAGGGTTCAAGCCCAGTGTAAAACTGGGGAACTAGCAGAGCTGCTCTGGGTGCTGGAGGTGGTGGGTAGGGGCAAACAGGCCACTTTCCAGCACCATCCATTGCAAGTGCTCATTACAGTGTCACAGAGCTGCCTTTTTGCTGTCTGTAACAGTAAATGTGGGGTTTTTCTGACAGAAGTGTTTATTCTCTGTTTTTTCAGGACACAGGGATTCCAAAGCCTTCTCATGGGAGAAATACTTGGAAGAAACTAATTCCCAAGCAGCCCCAGCAAGAGCCTTTAAACTGGTAGGTGAATGTCTTTGATTGCTCTTGCTCAGGTGCTGTTATCCATCCTTTTTTGCTAGAGGCTTTGTTTGAGCATGGTTCACCTTGTCTGTGCGAGGAAGGTGAAACTGTGGTTTACTTTGAGTTTAAGATCATCTCAGTGCTGCTAAAACAAAAACACACAGCAAAATACAATATTTTTTTGTTTTTTAATATTATGGAAGGCTGGCTTGGAAAGGATTTTTGACTAAGTATCTTCAGTGGCTCCATTAGCAGATTTAAGGGCAGAGCCTTCAGTCCAGAAGCTTCCAGAGGTATGTGGGAAGTGCCTGACAGAGGGCACAGAGAGGAGAAAGAGTGCAGTTATCTGGTGTCCCCTCTACATGAAGTTTTAAAAACCTTTCTGAAATTCACCTTGCAGTTGTGCAGATCTGTACTTCCCTGGCTGGTGAGGCTGGAATTAAGGTAGAGAAGTTCATATCAAGGATTTACATGTGCTGATACAGATCATAGTCCTTCTGGGGAGGAGCCAGCTGTGCACTCCACAGAAATAAATGTATTAACAGATGAAAGAGCATTTCTACTAAACCCCTAAGACCATCCTGCAGACTCAGTATGAAGGTGCTTCTCTCAGCCTTGAGATAGTGAGCTTCTGTTTATTTCATTGCAGTTCAGTGTGTTTATCTGGAATCTCACTGTGAGCAGAAACAAACCAAAAGCCTCTAAAATGACTGTACTTTTAATTTGATTTTTTCCATTCCGCGCTGCTGGCTCACCTTGCTAAACTTCGCAATATGTTTAAAAACTCTCCTTTGCCATCATGACACTTGCCTGGCTTCCTTTTTCTGAAGTGGGATTGCAGGTTAATACCTGCTGCCCTCCTGTGTATTTTTCTGGAAAGGTCTTTGGGACTGAGGAGGAAAAGCAATCAGGGAGGCCTCAGGTAAGACTGGCAAAAATGTGGCCAGACAGATTTGATAATTGCCAGACTTCAGCGGGTGTCCACATGAGGTTGGTGCAGGCTGCAAAGTGGTGTCAGGGAGGTGGAAGAAATTTTTGCCTCTTCAGAGAACTGTAGGGCTTTAACTGGAGTTATCTGCAGCACATCCAAAACATCCCTGGGACTGAGGTTTCCCGTAGCTGGGAAGCACCTTGGAGCCAGGGCCAGGCAGGATGAGGGGTGGAGCCTGTCAGTGGGACACAGCTGTTGCCCCAAGGGTGGACTAAGCTCTTTTGAAATCACAATAGAGCTCGAAAATGTGAAATTAAAACTCCCAGCCCAAGTCCTCTATAAGATTTGCCATTGTGGCTTCTTCCCTCGGATTTTCAGGGTATAAAGTGTGGTGAGAGATGTCACCTGAACATAAGAGGGCTTTGCTCAGGACAGGGAGCCTGTTCAGTACTGAGAACTCCCTTCTTTGTGGTCTTCCAAAGTGAAGTGTCTTCACGAGGGGGATGGAGCTGCCTTGTCTGCCTTCTTTCCTGTTTTCCAGATATTTCTGCAGCCATTGTTCTGCTCCTTCAGGTATCAGGCTTTGAGAGAAGAGTAGAAAGACCAATTCTGGCCCTCATGAAACTCCAGAGTGCAAATTAGCATCTAAAACTGTGTTTCAAAAATGAGACAGAAAAGAAAAGGTATTTGATATATCAGCAGTTAATAGGACTCTTTCAAGATCAAACCTCTTTTTTTTTTTTTGGCTTGGTTGGACTGAAGTGCAAATAAATGGCAAAGTATTGATTTTTTAAAAATAATTATTATTATTTCAGCTAGCAATTACAGGAAATCAGTATATAAAAATGCGGGTTGAGAGCCAGAACAGGCATTTCTCACTGAATTAGCTTTTAACAATTTTAAAGAGCTGTCTTATGTAGTCTGGAGACATGGGTCATCAGCACAAATAGCAGGTCCTGGTTCTGGATTTCTGCCCTCTCTACCCAAAAACTCAGGAGACAGCTCCAATGTAAGCATTGTTATTTCAACCCATCCTCTTGGGCTGGCAATTCCAAAACATTCATAAGCTATTGCCAAAAGAGCAGCAAGGCTTAAGCAAAGAGTCTGGCTCCTCTTCTGGGCAGGGTTTGAACCTTGAGCACTCAGCTCCTTCTTCAGGGAGGACAGACAAGGTTGGCTGGTTCAATAAGGTGTTCTTGAAAATAAAAGCAGTTTAGATTGTCTGTTTTGTGGTGTGTCCAGTGTCTGACAGCCCATTGATAGATGTCTGTGTCCAGGTGAAATGGCCAAAGAGGAACTTCAGGTGTGGAGTTAAACCCCTTAGCTCAAGAGTGCATCTCCTTCCTGCCCCCAGCCACTGGCAATAACAAGGGTAAGGAAGACTGGGAGGGAAGAGTGATTTTAATAATTTCATTAACCTGGTCATGTTCAAATAGACAATTTATAATTTCTTGCTAAAACCCTCACCTCTGTGTGCAGAAGTGAAGAGGGACATGTTTTGAATGACCATCCATAACCCCCTGCTGAGGAGGTCAGAGGAGGAATTTGTAGTCAGATAAATGGAAAAATTGGTAAAAACTGTTGCTTAGAGGTTACACAGTGTGCTGAAAAGGGCACACATCAGGTCAAAGGACATTCTGGAGTTTCCCCAAAATCTTCAGGGTTTGAGGAAAAGGGTGAGTGAACCTCTGCAGGGGAGGCTCTGGGGCCAGAGCTGCTGTGAGCCCCAGCACAGCAGCTCCCAGCAGCTGTTCATGAGCAGCACAGGTATTGTCATAAGGAGTAATCTGTGTAATGAGGGTAACTCTGACAGCCAGGAGCTGTAACTGATGCCAGGGTGGATGTAGGGTAGTGAAGAGAGGCTTCACCCAATGGCATGTTCAGATGTGAAAAGTGGGGAACTGGCTGTTGTCCTTGCTGGTGTGACATCACAGAATAGTCAGGTTGGAAGAGAGGCTGGAGATCATCCATTCCAACCCCCCTGCCATGGCAGAGTCACCTGGAGCAGGTGATACAGGTGGGTTTGGAATTCTGCATCCACGTGGGTTTGGAATGTCACCAGAGAGGGAGACTCCACACCCTCCCTGGCCAGCTTTTCCAGTGCTCTGCTACCCTCCTGGAAAGTTCTTCCTCATCTTGAGGTTTTAGTGTTTTATTTCAGGGCCATTGCTCCTTTTCCTGTCACTGGGCCCTCCTGGAGAGTTTGGCACCATCCTCTGACGCTTGCCCTGGAGATATTCATATGGACTGTTGGGATCTCTCCCCTCTTGGTCTCCTTTTCTAGAAAAGACCATGTCCCTCCCGTGTGGCAGTGTGCTGTCAGGCTGGGGAGGCTGTGTCAGTGGAGCCGCTTGTGGTGGTCCCTGGCCTTTTGTCTGTGAGGGAAGGGTCTCTTGTTCTGGCTGGAAAAGCTCCTCTGTGCTGAGCCACCTCAGGCTGCTTCTCCAGCAGTTTGGGGCTGCTGACAAACACTCAACTAAGTCCTCTTGGAAACAGTGACTTTAACCTCTTGGAAACTCTGATTTTAGCCTCTGAACAGTCTGCCATGTGAGATAGCCCAAAACTCCAAAGGCAGCTAGGGATGGATGGAAACTGGAGCACATTTCATTCAGAGCAGGTGCTAGCTCTGAACTCCATGGCTTTTTAGCATTCTACTTACAATCCTCTCTTCCAGCGTCCTCCTCACGGATTCCAGGTTAATACGAAGTTAGAGGCTGTGGACAGGCGAAATCCCATCTTGATAAGAGTGGCAACAATCATTGACAAAGACAACCATCGCGTTAAGGTATGACCTTGCTCCCAAGTGCAGAGCCTGTGCTGAGAGCCCTGGGATGAGCAGCGCAGGGAAAACAATGCTTGGGAACAAGGAGCAGCAAACAACAGCCTGGCAGCTGTTGCATCCAGGCCTGCCCAGCTGGAAATGGTTCCTGTTGCTTTGTTTTGCTGAAATCTGATGGAATTGGCCTGGTGTTGGTTACTGTTCTAACGTAACTGTTTTGAACTAACACTTGACAGCGTGATGTCCCATCTCTTGGCATATTCCCTGTGGTCTCCGTGACTGATGGCAGCAGGAGTGTTCTGCTAAAGAAGCTGCCTGACTGTGGTTTTTTCCTACCAGGAAAGGAAAACCCAAAGCAATTTAAACCCTGGTACATGTGGGAAGCAGCGTCATTTTCCAGTACAAATTTGTCACATAAATGCATTTTAACCTAGTCTTTTCCTGCACATATATTCCCCAAATAATCTGTTGTGCTTTGGGCTCTGAGAAACTAAGTATGAGGCAGCTAAAGTGGAGGCTGCACTGATGGAGACTCCATGGCCACAGATCTCCTTCCCAAAGGATGATTGCATGGGCAGGAGTGGAGTTCACTCCCCATTATCTGGTTGATTCTGAGTCTCATTGCTGTGAACAAAAGCCAAGCTTTGCCAGTCTCTAGTGGCATGATACTCAATTCATACATTGAAACTTTCCTGCATGAACAACCCAGTAGCCTTTAAACTCCAGTGATCCTCAGTCTCTGTTAACCTGACCTGGATCTGAGCTACTGCCAGTCTCTTCATCCAGCAGCAAATTGCAGCTTTCACTGCAAAACTCACCAAGCTTGTTGGCTTTTATGGTGCTTTGGGATCCACAGAAAACAAAACAAGTAAGCATTTGTGTGTGCATAGCTTTGGACTTTGCATGTTAGAGCATCCCACGGGCTGTGCGGTGACAGACTGTGTCCCCAGAACCTGTGAAACACAGATGCAGGAAAACAAAGAGTTAGACTGAACACAGAGATGATTTTGCCTGACTGAAAAATTAATCTGAAAGGTAGAATTAATCAGCCCCAAGCTGAGCAAAGTGAAACAAGAGGGGAAGTTAACATAAGACCTGAGTCATGCCCTGAACTGTGTCTTTCTCTGAGACTTCTGCTTCTTTCAGATACATTTTGATGGCTGGGACCATCACTACGATTTCTGGGTGGATGCAGACAGCCCTGACATCCATCCTGTAGGCTGGTGTGACAAAACTGGACACGCTCTGCAAGTCCCTCTAGGTAAATACAGCACACGCTGTTGTTATGTGGGATAATTTCCTAAGTGCAATCTGCTCCTCATGTGCAAATCTGTTTATCTTCCTTTTTTTACTACTCTCAGGTGCTGAAGATCCAGAGGGAGCAGTGGGACAGGCGTGTCCTACTCCGGGCTGCCAGGGGATCGGGCACGTCCGGGGCCCCCGATACGGAACACATTACACGTATGTGGATGAGTGCTGTTAATGGCAACAACAACAACAATAATAATAATGATACAGCACCAAGCAACTGCACTGCACTGAAATGATCTCAGGGTAGTTATTCTGGAGATAGCTATAACTGCAATCACAGCTCCCTCTTGTGTCTAAGCAGGCTGTTTGATCATAAATTTTGTTTATACCACTATAATCGTGATAGATGCAATGCAAACAGATTCATTCGCTCCAGTTTCTACATTCCAGCAGTACTGAAGGAATTATATTTGTGAAATGATATACCCAAAACATCATGCAAGGAGACAGTTAAAGAGGAGAGGGCATGGGTAGGATGTTAAAGTGTAAGTGAGGAGAGGTTGCTCGTGTTTTGTTCTCTGCCTTTTGATTTCTTGTGTGCTCTTGGAAGAGGAAGCTTTTTCTCAAGTAAATTATTTTAAGAGCAAGAAAACAATCTCAGGTGGGAGGTCAGAAGACCTGGTAGATTATAATGTAGCAAAGGGCTTTGAATTTTTCAGACTGAAAGTTGCAGAACTCTGTTGATTCATGAAATGTTGTTCCGATAAGCAAGTTAGAGAGGATGAGCTCTTCTTGTCCTCTGCGGTGGCTCTTTAACAACATGACTCTGGGTTAATTCTGCCATATAGTCCCCTGCTTTCTCACACTTAGAACTGGGTAACAGCACCTCCTGAGTGTTTGTGGCCTCACTTTTTCTGGGTTTGTGATGGATTTCTCTTCCTGAGGTAGGGAAGACTGTATAACTGTAAAGCTTTCATTGTCTTCTCTCTTTTTTGTTTCTCCATCACAGCTTAGTTGGCTGTCCATACTCTGATGTGAACCTCAGCAGAGAAAACCTCTTACAGGACCGGCTGAGTGGGGAGAGACCGTCCCCTGGGAACATCATGCAGAAAGGCAGGAGGCTGGAGAGCCCTGGCCCATTGCTGGGAGCAGGGGAGTCTTCTCAGGGTGACTCTTCACAGCCCAGGTGAGCTGGATTTTACTCTTGGCCAGGTACTGGGGAGCAAAACCATTTGCAAGGATGAAAAACACTGGAATTGGCAGCAGCACAGTGGAGCACTGAGTTCATCTGTCTGTAATATTGACGTATGCCCCAGTCACTCTTAACACAGAGCAGTGCACTTCTATACCCTCATATGCCTTAATAAGTTTCTTGATTCTTTAATCCTGGTGCTCTGAAATTGCATTCTGTTTCCATAAAATTTTCCTCGCTGTTTCAATTTGAAATATGTTCTTGTCCTTTGTTTCCTGTCCTAAAACTGTCAAGCCAAGGCTATTTTGCACTATTAAACAGTACCTGTCATCCATCCTGCGTCGGCTGAGCACTGTGTGTGTATCATTTAGCAGCAAACAAGCTGAGCACTCTCAGATACTTTGTTTTCTCACAAGAAAATCTTGCAGCTGAGCAGTATTGATGGGAACTGTGCCTTGGTTCTTGGAGTGCAGGAGTCGGTTAAACCTGTCATGGGACAGACCAGCATGTGAAGGATTTTTTAAGATCATTTTTAGTCTTCACAAATCCAGTCTCACTAGGGCAAACTCCAGCAATACTTCAATTTTTTTTATTGTATGTGAAGGCTTTTCTATGTTTTAAAGTTCATCTGTTTGTTTAGATTTACCACATTTTCAAGATCTATTTGTCCAGAAAAAAGGAATGAATGCTTCTTTCTCCTCCCTAGCCTTCATGGCCAAATTGCTTCCTCCCATGCTGCAACTATGCAGGCATCTTCATTCCCTAATTTCCACACTAAAATTGATTGCATTTCAATGGCACTTTTACCATAAAGCTCTTGGGAGATTTTGAATTCTCACAGAATAAGTGGCATTTTAGAATTGTAATATATTTCTTTTCTTCTAAGTATTTAATTTCCTGATAGTGGGAGGTCCGAATTCAGCCTGTAAGTCTGGTATCATCCTGCTTTTTGTCCTCCCTTGGCCAACTCTGTAGCTCAGTTTATGCATCAAACTTAGTCATGGAAACTCTTGGATGTTATCCAGAGGTATCAAGATTCAGAAATCTTAAATCTCTTGCTCTCACCATAACAGTGGTTTCCTGTAGCTGCTGGGATCAGAGCCTGAGTCCACAGAGGCTGATTTATTTCACTTAAACTCTCTCAATCCTTGCAGAAAAGGAACAGAGCACTTTGTACTTATGGAGGGAAGAGGAGAGTTCTGCCACAAGGTGGTGGTTGTTGCTCTCACTTGCCAGGAGCAGCCAGCTTTGCTCTCCTGTGGGAAAAGGGAACAGAGGATGTCAGCTCAGCTACTGTAATTTATCTGTCTTTCCAGAAAATCTGCACCAGACAGTGAAAAGTGGTGTCAAAGCAGCATCCACACTCCATCAGAGCAATCGGAAGACAGTCGGGAGAGAGGCTGGGGAGAGGAGGATTCCTCTGCAAGCATCAAAGCCACACCAAAAACGTAAACAAGACTTTTGTTTCATGCATTAACAGTTGTGTTTCCTGATGCTGCTGCTGTATCTGAAACAAAGATGTAAATAACAAGCAGCCCAATTTGATTAAGTTTGGCAGCAGAGTGTTTTAGAATGACATGGTAAATCTCCTCCCTTCCTCCTGTTGTTTTGGGCCCTCTCTTTTCTGCAGTAAACTCAGATCTGAGTTCTGGCCATGAATTTAATAAAACAGCCCTGAGCTCTGAGAGATGTCAGGGATGGAGCTATTGCTTATTTTAAGAGAAAGAAGTTTTTAGTTTCTATAAATCTCATCTGTCTTTGTGTGGAGAAGAAATTACATTCATTTCTGTATCTTCTGAAATGTTTTGTAATTGTTGCTTTCAGGCTCGGGTGCTCACATGCCTATATCAAGTTTCAGCTAGTGAAACAGGAAAGCAATGGGAAAGGTTGGTTAAGTTTTATTCCTTCTTTCTGTGTGTGTGCCTATCTCTGCAATATCCCCGCAGTCACGAGGATCATTCAGAAATCACAGATTTTTTTGTCTTTGATTCCACAGTCAAGAGAAAGCACATGCTGGAGATGTTGGCAATTCCTTTAAAATTAGGAGAAAGGGTAAAATTACTTAGAAGTGAAAGGTTCAATACTTTGTAGAGTGGAGCCTTGTATTTATTAACTGTGGAGACAAGGGTGCACTGGTTTGTGTGCCACTGCCAGCTCCTCTGTAGTGACAAGCTCCTCTGTGTTCCTAAACACTCTGTGGCCTGTGTCAGGCTGTGACAGAGTCAGCACAGGGCTCAAGGGAGACTTGCTCAAAACCTAGCAGATAGTTTATGTTCCATCAACCCCTTTTTTTCAACCCTCATGGTTATTCAGAAGCATATTCTGAATCATTGGAGGACTTTTTAAAGTCTCTGAAGGATTAAAAGGAAAACTAAAAGCTAAATGGAAAAACAGTGTGTTTTTTTTCCTGGTATGTGACAGGTTAAGTTTTCAGAGCAGCTTTCTGCTATCACTTTAGCAAACCATATGCTTAACTTTCAGATTTACTATAAAAAGCCATTTCAGAGAACAGAGCTGACCAGGCTTTTAGGAGGATTTAAGATGGTAATAAGTCTCCAATCAAAAATAGCTAAGCAGGCACAAACTGGGACAGGTGCCTGGATGTTGTTGGTTTGGTTTTTTTTTTAATACTCATTTTTACCTAGTGCTGAGTTCTACAGTCAGAGCTGAGGGGTCTGCTAGCTCCAAGCTGCAGTTGCAGCTGGCAGGGAAAGCTGCCCACTCTCCCTTCACATTCACCTTCCAGAGAGTGATGGAAATCAGGGGAGGGAAATGCAATCATCCAATGACCTGTAATTTCACAATTACCCAGAGCTTTTCTCCCAGCTGTGTTTAAACTATGAGATCACTGCTTCTTCATCAGAGGGAAAGTCACTTGTCTAGGTCATGGTTTGGGTGCTTAGTCCAAGGATTTGTGCTTAGTGGAGAAAAGGAATTGGTCTGAGATGGAAGCAATGCCCACCCAGCAGGAATGTGGCAGTGGGGGAGACCTTGGGCATGAGTGGGACCTCCTGGAGCAGGAGGTGGGGACAAGACCAGGTGCTGTCTGTCCCCACCACTGCAGCAGGGAAGGGTGGGGTGACAGCCCTTTCAGGAGTAGGTCCTGTGCCCTCTCTCTGCCAGGAGCTCCTGAACTGAGCAGTTCTTACTCAGGCTTTATTTATCCTCCCTTGGTTTCATTATTAGAAATTTAATGTTATTTGATGCTGTCTAATGACCATTAGGGATGTGGAGATGAGATGAGCTGAGTGGGCTCTGGGGCCAGGGGAGTTCACTAGGAGAGGCTTTATCTCCAGAGCTGCTTCCCCTTCAGGTAGGGGGCAGCTGGCAGACCCTGGGAATCTGCTTTTTTTGTATTTCTGCCGCTTTCCTTTGTGCATTCCACATAGTGACTGCTTACCCCCTGCATCTTACACCCAAGTCCAGTGAGAGCCACTCAGCAGGGGCAGCAGGGCAGCAGAGCAGCAGTGCAGCAGGAGCAGCAGAGCAGCAGCGGCAGCAGTGCAGCAGGGGCAGCAGAGCATCAGGGGCAGCAGTTCAGCAGGGGCAGCAGAGCAGCAGTGCAGCAGGGGCAACAGGGCAGCAGAGCAGAAGTGCAGCAGGAGCAGCAGGGCAGCAGAGGCAGCGAGGCAGCAGAGCAGCAGGGGCAGCAGAGGCAGCAGGGGCAGCAGGGCAGCGGCTGCTCCAGGCACACAGAGCCTTCCCGAGGGCTGGGATACAGTGGGGATGCTCGGGGGTGCCACGGGATGGCGCTGGGCAGCCTGCGGCAGGGGGGGTCGGGGGTAGCCCCCCGTGCCGCTGTAAATCAGAGGAGTGCTTCCCAGCCTGCTCCCATCCTCTGCCTGGCTTCCTGTTGTATAACCAGCACGTCCCTGTAGGACCGTGACTCTGCACTGCTCCAGTGATCTCATTAGGGAGGGGTGATTCCTTCCTCCTTTTTTTGCCTTGGTTTTCAGAGCTTCACTTGACACATGAGGAGGGAGTTGATGTCTGGAGGTACCTTGAGCGCTCCTGGCCTGGGAGTTTCCTGGGGAGTGAGCCCAGGCCATGCTGGCATCACAGAGCTCTGGCTACAGCTGGGGCTGGAACGGTGCCATCAGTTCCCAGCCGAGGATGCTGTTACCAGAATTTCTCCACCTTGTCAATAAAACGCTGCAAACATCTTGTCTGTTAGCAGCATGACATCATTTTCCAGGGAAGAAGCTAACGATAAAGCCTCCCGCCTGGCAATTTTGTCTTTTTTTTCCCCCCTTTCTCCTGCTTGGGAGGGGGAGAACGTCCTGAGAGCTCCGTGTGCCACACAGTAGCCGTTCCTGGCTCACCCACCCTGCCTTGCTTTCCCCTCCAGGCTGTGACCCTTCTTCCTGCTTTGTTGTAGTTGCTCCTACTTGAAGCCTGGCTCTGACTTATCTTGTTTCCTTTTTCAGGCACTGATTTGGATCTCCAGCAGGCCCTCCACCAGTCTATCTTCATGCCTTCCCTGGCCTCTAACCCGACCCACCGCCTCCATCTCTTCTGGGAGCAGCACTGCAGGCTCTTGCCGGAGGTCTCGGGCCTGACAGCCAAACAAGTTGCCAAATGGACTGTGGAGGAGGTGAGTTACCTGTTCCCTGTTCTGCTCTCCCGGGATGCAGGAATGCCAGAGCACTCTTCCTCTGGAGTGCTTACTGGGAGACATCTTTATTTCCTTTGCTCTCCTAGGCAGTGCTCTTCTGTTTGCTGTGTGTGTGCCACAGCTGACTCAGCTGGAAGTTAGACCCAAGACCTTTATCAGGGAGGGGAAGGACTCCTGTTAACCCTCTGGTATCCACAGCTTATTGCCCTTAACAGGATTCCCTCCCTCCCTCTGTTTATTTACCCTTTGATTTCTCAGTCCTCAGGCCTGAAGCATTATTCTGACAGCAGTTCCCTTTCTCTGATCTCCCTCCCCCTCTCCTGTGACTTTGCTGCTGATTCACTTTTACAGTGCAGAGAATTCCAAGCTGCACTGTGCATGCCCACTCCTGCTGCATCTCCCTGCCTGATTCCCTAGGAACAAAACTGCCCACAGCCTGACCTGATTTCTGGCAGAGGTAGCTGTGCAGCTGGAGATGTGTCTCTGCAGCTCTTGAGATGTCTCCTGTAATTAGGTGGTGTGTGAAAAAGCCAGAGTGTTTTGTGTGCTGAGTAGTTGGTTTTTGCCTCGATGCCTTGGGCATAAATAATATTTCTCTCTGCGCTTGGGAAGTGGTTATAATTTGGATCCTGGTGCTTAATTGCAGGACATTTAATTCCAGAGAAATGTGCTGTAGAGTTGTGCTTGCAAGGATGCAGGGAATCTGCAAAGCAGGAAAAAGGTACTGCTGCTCATGATGCAGAGAGAATCTTCAGAGACTTTTAGAAAGTGCATTTTCCCTAAGTGCCTCTTAACATTGGATAAATCCTGTCTTGACTTCGTTCTTCATGCTGGAGGAGTGGTAGGAGTCTGGTGGGATTTGCAGTGATGTGGGAGATGGGAACCACAGCAGTTTGACAAGGGACAGAGAAATTAGTGCTGATGTTTTAAAACCTGGTCCTTTTTTGTGTTTAGTTGTTGTGGTTTGGTAGTAGCGTTGGGTTTTGGTTGTGGTTTTTTGTTCTTTTTAATAAAAATATCTTAGAATTAAATTCATACCAAGGAGGAAAAAAAAAATCTCTGAAAGATTTACTGTTCCTGTCCTTTTGAGATAGCTTCCAATGATTTGTCCAAAAGGCCTTTTATCAAATCAATAAAGTCAGAAGCAGATAATCCTCTGACATGATAATCAAAATCTCTTTCTTTTGGATAAAACATGAGGCTGCTTCATGGGAGTACAGTGTCAGGATCCAAGCCAAATAAAATTTGTCCTTTGCAGTTGACCTTTAAAGCAACTGCTGGGTAGATTTAACTGGGATATTAGTTTGATAACATATGAGTGTGAGCAGGGACCACAGACATGGATGCAGGGCACTGGATATAGTGATTCAAACCCAGATTAAACTGAACTCTGCTGCACCCTGAAACAACTGGGGAATTTTTGGTTGCCAGTAGCAGTGTGAATGGCACATGAAAAAAGCTCAGTTGCAGCACCACAGTGTACTGGCTGAAGTCATTACAGGTTTTATCTTGAATTTCAGTAAACTGCGTCTGGTTTTTAAAATTATCTTCATCAAAAATTCCCAGAGTTGGGTTCTCTCTGAGCACTTGCAGGATCAACATGTGCAGTGCAATGTAGCCACAGATCTGGGAGTTGAAAGCAGCAGGACTTGCTGGGTTTTAGGGAGTCCAAAGTACATTTGGTCTGTCAGCATTTGGGCTCCCAACATCTTCCTGCAGGGCAAACATTTGCGTTGGGTTGTGCTTTGAACTCTGCTGCACAAAGGAGTCCTAAAGGAGTCCTGTGCTGATCTGAAACAGGAGTGATGGGGGTGTAAAATTCTCCTTTGGTTTCAGGCTGAATAACTGTTTTTATTTTATAAAACCCACATTAAGGAAAAAAAACAGTTGCTTTAATTTTCTGCTGGTTGAGAGCAGCTGAAATGGCAGAGCAGCAGCAGTAGCAGTACTTAGGGGCCCTCAAGCTAAGAAAGTCGTGGTAACTCTGAGCACTCACTAAGAGAAGTTACTTTAATGCAGCTTTGGTATTTATTGAAAGCTTCCTTTCATGTTTTCCGAGCACATACTGTTGACTCATAGAAGAACATTAAGATGTGCTAGAGTTGTATTGTTCATTAGTTAATCCTGCTTCAAATGCCAGTGCCTGGGCGGAGGGGACTGTCCTTTTGCCAAGTGTAAGTAGATTTCTAAATCCCAGTTAACCCAGTTCCTCTCTCTGACCTCAGAGGGGGCCGGTCCTGCAGTAGCTGTTGAAGGGTTGTTGATGGGGCTGCCTCATCACTGCGGGCCATCAATCGTGTGCTGATCTCAGTGTGTCTGTCACATCAGCACCTTCCAGAAGGGTTGTGTCCAGTTTCCAGTGTGTTCTCAGAATTGCACAAAGCTCTTTTTCAAGCCCTTTCCCTTCACCAGTGTGCTTTGGGAGTGTAAGAGTTTCCAGCAGGCAGTTCTGAGCTATGGATGGTTACAGCAGGAAGGGCCAGCAGACTTTTACCTCCTTATAGAAAAGCTCTGATCCCACTGAGATGTTCCCAACCTGTCCAACACCTGTCCCACCCTCACTTTGAGCCCTCCCAGTCACAACCTTTCTCAGGGTTCAAGGCTTCCCTGCCAGTATTGTGTGGTTGTGTAGGATTCTTGTGGTGTTTGTTCTTGTGCTCCCAAGCCTCCCTCGTCCCTCAACTGCCCTGTCTTGGTTTGGGAGCTCTCCTCCCCAGCAGTGACAGCCAGGCAGGTCCCCGTGGCTCAGTGGGGTCTGTCTCATGTCCAGGGGACCTTCTCTCCCGTTTTCTCCTGTTGCATCTTTCTTCCCTCTCTGTTCTCCATTCCTGATAAACCCCAGGGCTGCTGTTTGCTCGAGAGGCCTCTCCAGTGGTGCAGGGAGCTTGCAGTGTCCCTGCAAAGGACTTTGGGGCAGATCAAAGGTCTGTCACTCCGTGTCAGTGACAATAGCCAGCAGCAGTTGTGCAGGGAAGGATACAGGAACAAGCCAAGCCCAGGTCATTCCCTGGAGATGTCTGCCAACCTCTCAGTGCCACAGACACTGAAGAGCACTCAGCTTTTGCCCCAAGGGTTCAACTGTCTTGTAAATTCTCAAAGGAGCCAGACCTGGCAGAACAATTTTCATTTGTGTTTTAATTATTAGCAGACAGGGGGACTCAAAGGAAAGTAGTGTTTTGTTATTGGTTATTAATAGGAATTTACACTTCTACAGAAGAAAATTTGGAGTCACCATCCGTCAGAGAAGTGGATTTTAGGGGTTGCCTTTAAGATGGAGTGGAAGAGGAGGTCGAAGGAGAGGGATGCTCTGCTTTCAGGTTACATAACAGAAACCACAGGAGTCAGAGCTGCTCCTGCCAGGGCAGAGCAAACCTGGAGGGCACTCTGAGAGCCCCGTTCCTGTCTGGTTGGAACTGGCGGGGAGGGAATGACTCCAAGTCTAGGGGTAGGATGGTCTGGAGCTACAGAGATGTGATTTAGGGGAGACTTTGACAATTTGAGTTGAAGGGAGCCTGAGTTTGACAGTGACCCCTCCCAACTGCTTGTTTGTGTACAGGGAAGAAATGTCACATCTGCAACAACTCACATGGTTATGCCTCATGAAGCAGAGCTGCTCCTGCCAGGGAGCACCCAATTAACAGGAGATGTTTGTTCTGATTATGCCTCAATATACAAATCTCCTATGAACCAGTGAAGCTGCAGCTGGAGAAGACAATGCACATTAAGTCATCCTCGACTGCACACAGGGCTACTCCTCACACTCCTTGGTGTTATATAATCTAACCCCAGGGCTGCTTGCATGACTCCAGGGAGATTATTCCAAATGTTAACAGATTCCTTGCCTAGAAAGGTTTTCCCTAATGTGAAATGTAAAATTAATCCGCTTGGTTCCCTGGATCCTGTGCACCCAGCACAGATTAAATGAAACCAAAACTCCTTTCTTTCTCTTCTGCCTTCCTTCTTCCTTTCCAGCTCTTCTGCCTTTGCATATTGGTAAACCAGCAGTGCTCATTCATTTGGTTTATCTTGTCTCTTACAGGCATGCCATCTTGGGAAACTGTCTAAATCCTTTATTCATGTTAGTTTTACTTTCCAACAGTAATGTAGAGAAAGTGAAGTTGTGAGTGAATTTAAAGTAGTCTAAGCCATATATAGCTTTTTATCTGGAAAAATAATGTTGATTTTGTGAGAACCTTCTAGAGGAGTGGAGAAACTGGATTCTTACAAGGAGAGAAATGGTCAAATGATAATAGGGGCAGTTATTGATGGTAGCCAAAATGCAAAGGAGTTGCAGCAACAACCCAGCAATGTTTTCCGTCTACATCTTTCATTAACGTGAGAGTTCTTAGTATTAAAGTTTTAAAAATTCTTGCATAGGGAATTATCATACAGAAATAAAAGGGGTTTTCTTCATGGTTTCTCATTTTAATTGTCTTTGTTTCCTTTCTCTTACATGCATTTCCAGGTGGTGAGCTTTATCCAGCGTTTGCCTGGCTGCAAAGAGCATGCATCTGTGTTCAGGGAAGAGGTAAGTGGGGTGTGCCCAGGCCCTGTGCTGCAGATCCCTGGAATTACAGCAGAGAGCTCAGACCTGCTCAGCCGTTTCATTGCAGAGCAGTGGCATTTAGGAGGCAGCCTCAGCATGGAGCTGAATTCCACCATGGCTAATTGCATCCTGCTGCTTTAAATTTCCCCTGCAGTTCCAATCATGGAGCTTATGCTTAACATCCTGTCTTGGACCGTTGTGCCATGGGTTTGGCACTGCTCTAAAGATGCCCTGTTGGAATGGTTAGTGAGGATCTCATCTGCTGCTTCTAACGAGGATATGTGCCTGTTTCTCCTGGGGAGCCTGGCAGGCACAGGGTTTCCCAGGAATTGTTGGCTTCCTCTGTGGGCTGGGGTGAGAGCAGGAGGGGAACCTTTCATTCGACAAGCAGAGGTCAGAGGGAAGTCAGAGCATGTCCTGTGTGAGTTGTGTCCTGTCAATACTGCCATGGGCTGGGCTCTGGTCCCATTTCTGGTATGTTCACCATGGCCTCTGGGAGACCTCCATGGGCACAGGGTGTGGCTGTCCTGGTTTTTGGCACAGCTCTGTAGGTGGATCACAGACAGGGATCTCTTGGGCGTTTCAGCTTCCACTTACATTACAGGTATCACTTGGAAGTTCTTTAGGAGCCCCCAATGAATTTGCACAGATGCACCTTGTCCTGGACTCATCTCACGGTGTGGGAAGCTCGTGGGTGTGGAATTCTTCCCCTCTGTCCTGCTCAGGTGATTCCCCACCTGCAGAGCTCCCTTCAGCTGTGAACACCAGCATCAGAAGCATGTGGGGCTCCTGGAGTGAATCCAGAGGAGAGCACAGAGATGCTCCAGGGGCTGGAGCCCTTCTGCTCTGGAGCCAGGCTGGGAGAGCTGGAGGTGCTCACCTGGAGAAGAGAAGGCTCCAGGGAGACCTCAGAGCCCCTTCCAGGGCCTAAAGGGCTCCAGGAGAGCTGGAGAGGAACTTCAGATGAGGAGTGACAGAGCAAGGGGCAATGGCCTTAACCTGAAGGAGGGTGGGCATTAGGAAGAAGTTCCTCCCTATGAGGCCCTGGCACAGGGTGCCCAGAGAAGCTGTGGCTGCCCTATCCTGGAAGTGTCCAAGGCAAGGTTGGACAGGGCTTGGAGCCACCTGGCATAGTGGAAAGTGTCCTTGCCCATGGCAGGGGGTGGAACAAGATGAGCTTTAAGATTCCTTCCAACCAAAACCATCCCGTGATTCTGTCCTCAGAGCTCTCCTGTGTGACTGTAAGAGCTCCAGGGAAGGGCTGGAGCTACTCCTCCTGCATGGCAGTGACTGGAAAGGGCAGGTCTGTAATCGCTGTCTGCTCCAGAGCTGGCTCCCTTTCAGGGGGAATCAGGCTGCAGTGCATTTTGTGGATTTATGTATCTGTGTTTTGTTTTCCCTTGTTTTAAAAACTGTGCAGGCTCACACAAAATAGGAAGCAAAAGAAACAGAGGCTTGCAAAAAGTACTGTCCACTATGTGACAATACAGTAGAATACTCGTGAACTGAATATAGTGGGAATAGTGAAATTTGTTCAAATGAACACATCTTTCACTGTAGCTGTGTTAAAGGGATTTCTAGGGAAGGTGTATACAGAGGTGAGATACACCAGCAAATCTCCTAATAAATCCAACCATTCTCCATATATTTTATTTCTTCCTGAACACAGTGAATACTCTCTGGTTCTGAGAGTGCCATAGCCAGTCTGTTCTAATCCTTATTTTCTGCAGCCTCAAAGTGTGGTTCCCTATGCCCGATTTAGAGGGGCTTGTGTTGTTTTTCCAGTTTGTGCTCAGACCACATTGTCAGTTTGAAATGAAATTAAAACCCTTTTAGCAGTTTGTCTTTGGCCAGAATACAGGTGTGAGTGACAGGAGAACTGAGCTTCCCCACACTGTCCAGGATCAGCCTCCAAGTGCTTCATGTCCAGGACAAATAAATCCCTTGCAGAGTTCCCTTGGTGGGGGGCTGGAAGGGGATAAGTTGCTGCTTACATTAGGAGTGAAGAGAACAAATTGTGCACAGAATTCTAAAACCCATCCAAATAAGATAGAACAAAGGAATGAATAATAAAGCACAGACTTGCTTCTAGGTCCAGTTCAGGGCAGGACTGTTTAAAATAAGCAAGTATAAGGAAGTGCAATGAAAATGAAGCATAGGAATAAATAATATTGGACACAAAACCATTTTGAAATGTAGGACTGTTTTCCAGCAGTTTTCTGCTCCTCTTGACTCTGTTATTTAATTTAAGCAGCACAGTCCTATTTGTTTGAAGCTATTTTTAACACATTCATTGCAGCAGTGTAGACTTGAGGCAGCTTGAAAATAAGATTCAAGGACATGGTGTGGCCATCTGTGGTCTGGGAGCATTGCTGTCATTCCCAGTGCAGGAATTAACTTCCCAGTTACTCTCAGTAGCAGATTAAGTAACTTGTTGAGGGTCTCTTGTGTGGTGAGAAGCGGGAAAACCAAATCTTCTAGCTCCCAGCTCTTTGCTTTAATCATGTGTTCTCTGAGTTTACTCTGTGTTTCCTCTTGCACCAGACATTGACATCCGAAAATATTCTATTTGGGAAGACTACAAAAATAGCAGAATTGTTACTCTGGCTGGGCTGTCTGTCCAGTGCTGTGTGCTGCACTGGTGAGCATCAAGTGAGAGGAGGAGACGCTGTCAGTCTCTGTAAATGGATTTTAATGGAATAACTTAGGGAGACACTTACTGTTTGTCTGTGTCCATTAATCTTTGGCTTCATCCCTGCAGCATTTGGGGTTTATATTAATTATATCTGTGTTGTCTCTGTGGATGTTCTTGCTCAAGTGAATTTTTAACCTTTTCCAGAAACAGTGTGTCATGATTTTACTCACTGCTACCTACAGCATCCTGTATTTTCACATGGTAGTATGTTCATCACTTGCTTAATTTGCATCTAATCAAATATATGTCCTTGTTGATGGATTAGGAGACTCTGTTTTTCCAGCCATATTGCATCTTCACTATGCCTTAGTCTATATAGCATATGGAATCATAGCATATGGAATCATGGAATGGTTTGAGTTAGAAAGGCCCTGAAAAACTCACCTCATTCTACCTCTGCCATGGGCAGGACACATGGATGTTCTCCATTTCTAGGGAAAGCACTGTGAGATGAGGTCTGTGCCCTTTGGAAAGGAGACATCATTTGTTGTAGGGCCAGAACTAGGCAAGAATTGCAGATTGGATGGAAATCCTGCAGTGGAAATCCTGCCTGTGCCTTGGTGGTTAATCCCTGTCCTGTTTGTGTTCCAACCTCCAGCAGATTGATGGCGAGGCCTTCCTGCTCCTCAAGCAGAACGACATCGTTAAAATACTCAGCATCAAGCTGGGCCCTGCCCTGAAGATCTACAATGCTATCCTCATGTTCAAGTCTGCAGAAGACAACTGAGAAGAGGCCTTTGGCAGATCCAGGAGGAATTGACAGCTGATCTTCAGCTGTGAGCATTACAACACGCTGGACAGGTGGATTGGGACTCTGATGTATTTTAAGTATAATTTAGTAAAAATGGTTTGAGGTTATAAAAATCCTGCCACAGTCTGGAATATGAGGCAGCTTCACTTCCAAGAAGAGGATATTATTATATTTTGTAATTGAATTTGGTTTTGATATATCAATCTCTTTTTGAGATCAAGAAGAAACCTCCAGTTCTAAGGGGAATCCAGGGTAGCACTGGTGGAGCTGCAGGAGCAAGAAGAAAGTTTTGAGTAAAAGTGGCTTTGTGTCCAGTGATAGTGCCTGAAAGACTGAGTGATCACCAGCGAGATTAATGTGTTCTGTGTAATAAGAGAGGAAAAATATGCACTTCCAAGCAATTCCCCCGTATCCTTCACTGCTGTGACTCAGGAGCTGACCTTTTCAGGACTGATTGTTAAATTCCAGTTTTTCATACTGATTCTGGTTGTTGTGATACCCTTGGCTGCTGGGCTGCTTGTACCCTGGCAGGAAGGGAGCGTGGGCAGAGGGTTTCCATCAGGGATGACTTGCATTGGTTCTGCCAGCAAGCAAAACGTCCTCATTCCTGTCATTCCCTGTCAGGAGGCAAGGGCAGTGCAGGTGGGCTTTGGTTAGGCAAAGATCCCATAAGGGCATCTGCTGCTGGAGACAGAGAGATGTATTTTAGCTGTAATTCTCCCATCAGTGCTTTTGTGCAGCTCCTTCTGTGCCAGGAACATCTGGCAAAATGGCACAATCAGGAGCACTTGGGCATTGGTGTGTGTTTGTTCTTGCCTTCTCCACTGTCAGCCAAATGCTAGGAATAGGGAGTTGAAAAGCCAGCAGTGGCCAGAGAGTGTGTAAACAGATTTCCAAGAAACAAATGGCTTTTCTTTTGAACCATCCAAACTGATGAATGTGAAGTGCTTTGCCCTGTGTCCCTTGAGGTGGGCTTCACTGTGTCCTGCCAGAGAGCTGGAGAGCAGGGCAGCAGCTCCTCTGCCTCTGGGAGGGGAGCAGGCAGGGCACACAGGGATGTGAGATTGGAGAGGAATCGGGACTTAAACAGCAAAATGAGGAAACAGTTACTTCCCAAAAGAGAGCTGCTGTGTGTGGGGGAAGAAGTGGAGCCTGGGGCTGTGTTCCTGCCATGTGCAGCCTGTGCTCTCCTGGCTGGGAGCACGGGTGGTTCCTGCTCCAGCAGAGCCAGTTTAAGGAGCATGCCCATGAACATCCTGGGTGAGGGTTTCCACACGGGTACTTCCCAAGTTGTCCTCTCCCCATGGAAGCCCTGGCAGATGTGGTGATTCCTGCTGGGCTCCGCGTGATGTTCCCACTTGCTGCTGGCAGCACCAGCTCATGGCTCTCCCTTTGGCCACTCTCCCTGATGGCTGTTGGGCTGTTCTAGAACCATCTCAGCTCAGGCAGCCATTGCAGCCCCTCATCCATAGCTGCCAGGCTGAATCCTGTGTGTGGGAACCCGTGGGAGCACTGGGGGTGTGACCTGGAGCTGCCAAAGGCAGTTCTGCCCTCAGCCTCTGCCGGGCTGTGTGGGTGTCTCAGGACACTGCATGGTGATGTCATCCATCCACAGGCACCTCAAACTCCCTTGGCATCTCTGCCACCAGCGTGGCTTCCCAGGAGCTGTCAGGAGCAGAGTGAACACGCTGTCCATGTCTGTGTGGTGACACAAGGAACACACTTGTTCCCCCTTCCTGTGTCACCCACATCCTTTGTCCAACCCCCCTGCTGCTGAGAAGGTTCTTGTGACTTGTCTGAAGCAGAAGGTTCCTTAAAATTGTAAATAGAATCCACACCACTGAAGCAATTCAGTCCTGAAATAATATTTAGAGCAGTTTGTTTCCATGTATTTTTTATTTTTAATAAGAATTTTAGGAGTTTAAGCCTTCACAGAGAAGACACAGGTTTGGTGGGATATTTAATAGCTGGACAGCCAGGCAGCTGCAGGGGAGAAATTTATTGCAGTGTTAAGGACTAGGCAAGGGGTGAATTTAGTTTATTAAAATACATTTTTAGTATGATAACCAGGATATTCACCAAAGAGTCACATTCCTTTATCCCACTCTGCACATCCAGTGTCAGCATTAAGACTTGAATTGTAAGTGGCATGTCCTGTCCTCTGACAGAACTCGCCTTCTGGGCAAAGCAAAATTGTTTCTTGACAACTGGAACAGAAGATGCAGAGCTGGGCTGTTTTATTCCTGGCTCTCCACTGACTTGCTAAATAATCCTGAGCCCTTCCTTGCCCCACTTCTCCCCTCTGTGACACCCAGCCAGGTGGGGCAAGTGCAATTTTGCCTTTTTCTTGTTTCAAACAAGCAGGTCCTGCCAGATTTTCTGTTTCACCTCCTTCCTTTGGGAGCCTGATTTGGGGGACAGCAGATTGCCTCTAGCAATAAACCAAAATATAATATTAATTCCATTTCTTTTACTATATATAGATGGAGGATGAAGAGAATCAGTTAAACAAGCCATGAGATTCTAGTCAGTGACATTATTCAAACAGAAGAGAAATCTTTAATCCTTGGGGCTTCCGAGCCAGCTGGATCAAAGAAGAAAATGTGTACTTGGAGGTTGTTCAGTGACAGCCAGCACAGTGCTTTCAGCAGGGGGGAAGGAGGAACCTTTTAGGGATGAAAGAAGGAGGAATGTGCTTCTTGTGCCTTTTTTTGTAATCTGATAATTGTCTTTGTAGAGCAAGTAAGAATGTGCACACATCTATTACCCACTCCTTTCCTAAATATAGCTGTATTCCAATTAAATCCAGCAACTTCACAGGACAAAAAGACTTCCAGTGTCTTCCCTGGACACATTTAAAACTCCCTGATATTTACAATATAGCAAAAAACTAAGCCATCTCATCTTTTAGCCCCATAACTTTGCCATTCTGCTTGTGTCAGGGAATGCTGCTTTCCACTGTGTCTCAGTGAGTTGTTCCTGCTGCCAGTCCAAACTCTGCTCTGCCTGTTCCTGCTCCAGGCCTGTGGCATGGCCAGGGCTCTGCAGAGGCCTTTGGTTATCTGATGCCTGCCTTGTGTAATTTGAAACGTGCACTTTGAAGCAAAAATCCAAAAGTTGTGGCTCTGTGGGGAGCAAAACTGAAACTGGTTAATGCCACCTGGGGTTGGGAGGATTTTGAGTCTGCTGGATGTCAGCAAGAACCAGTTGTTGCCCCAGCTGAACCCACGAGTCTCTTAGCAATACAGATAATATTCCTTGGAAGCAACTCGGAGCTGTGACTAGTTCCCATGGGCCAGCAGAGCATTTAGGAATTTCCAGTTCCCAAAATTCCTGGCTGTGTTTTTGTTCCCTTTTTGTTGTTTTTGAAATTCAAAGCAATCAGAATTTTTCTTTTTTTCTCTTCTCCTCGGCTGGAAGTCCTGTTAAATTTTTCCTGTGCCATCACCAACAATCATCCCCGTAATCCAGTAGCAGCAAATTTCAGCTCTGGGTAATGAATCACATTAAAGTTGGACAGGAGCATTTGGCATCGCTGACAGCAAAACTCTGCCGCTGAAGGAAAAGCCCAACACTTGGCCCAGGGATAAGCCAGTTCAGCTGTACAAGATTTCCTGCGTGCTACTTTTATGCCCTACTTAGGGATTTATACCACAGAGAGCTTTAAAGTTTTTGACATCCCCCCCATGATGTGATAAGCCAGCTTATTTTGGAGATTCCTGTTACTTGAACTGGAAGCACGTGCAGAGGAAGAGAGCAGGGCCTCGGCTCAGCCTCAGAAATGTCTGCCTGTTTTAAACCAAATACTTGAGCTTTTCCACACTAGCCATAACCTTGCACTCCACTGATGCTTTCCTCTGGAAATGTGAATAAAATTAATATAAGTTCACACCTGGTTTGTTTCTTCTGTGTGTGGGGCTGTCCTCAGCAGTGCTCAGGGAGACACGGGGCTGGCTGCCCTGGAGGGCTGGCGCTGGGAGGGCTTGGCCATCACATTGTTGTCCTTCCCTTAAACGGCAGTCACAACACAAGGCAGCATCTTCATTTTTATCTCTTATCTCTGTACTTGAGCTCTCCTTGATGTGTTCACAGGACAGCACTGGCTGCTTCAGCTGTGCCTGAGTTTCCAATTCCTCACTCTCCTCTGCTGCTTCCAGGTCTTAATGATAGAATCCTGGGATGATTTGGGATGGTAGGGACCTTAAAGACCATCCAGAGATGGAGTAGCTACAGCTTTTCTGGGCAATCTGTGCCAGGGCCTACCCATCCTCCCAGGGAATAATTCCTTCCCAATATCCCATCTACCCCTGCCCTCTGGCAGTGGGAAGCCATTCCTTGTGTCCTGTCCCTGCAGTCCCTTGTCCCCAGTCTCTCTCTGGGTCTCCCAGAGACCCTGTAGACACTGGAAGGCTTGTGGTTTCCTCTTGAATTCCTTAAGTCCTCGTGATTTCCTATCACAATCCCAGAACTTCATCTTCTTAAAGCAGCTCTCAAAGTTGGGTTTTTAACTACAGCTAGCAAGAACTTGTTCTCAGTATTAATTAATCCATGTTAAAAATGCATTTTGGGGTCTGTCTGTTTTTCCTTTACTTAATGCCCCCCTGAGCTTCACTGTGTGTCCATAACCATGATAATTACCTTACCTTTTCTGCTCTAATCATAATTAGCTGATAAATTGCAAACCATTCTCTAATGTCCCCCAAAATGAGGCATTGAACCTTTCCTCCTGCTCCTCCCCAGGGGTGTCTGGATCTGCACCTGCAGCAGGTCACTGATCCAAGGGCAGAGGAGCCAGGGCCACATTGGCAGCTAAGGTTTGCAAACCTTCTGAAACTAAAAATATTGGAGAGTTGGCTCCCAGCCATAATTTCTAAACTATCCCATCTTCGGAGTAAACATTTGCTCTCATTGGTTTTTCCCTTCCAACGTTTTTGCTTCTATTTAAACCGTGGTTTGTTTGCTTTTGTTACCGTGATTGGATTCCCGGTCTGGGGAGCTGGGCTGCTTGGAGCAGGCTCGGGAACATCAAATGCTGCTCTGTACTCTTGTTAGTTCCCTTGGGGCTGTGCTGGGTTTTGTGGCTGTGTCCTTTGCACTTCAGAGATCTGAGTTTCTCCTCAGCAGCAATATTTTTTCCCCCACAATTTTGACTAAAAAGTTTGAGCAGAGCAAGGGCCATCAATCACTCAAATGGCTGATTGCATTTGCAGATTATTCTGCTCTGGCAAACATGGAATTTATTTGTCCCAAGTCATATTTCTCCTTTGGCAGGGAAAACCTGTGGTTGATCTTTTTGCCTGCTCAAATTACTCTTTCAGCCCTGACCATGCTCTGTGGGACTGGTTTGTCCCTTGTGCCAAGACCCATCACACAATGCTCAGTGGGGTTTGCAAACCCCCTGGAGCGACTGGGGGGGGTCTCTCATTTTATTGGGTAACCTGCTGTGGGTGTACAAGGACGGGGGTACAGATCCCAACTCTCACCTCACACTGTCTGGATCCTGAACCACCCTGGTTTCCACAACAAACCTCACCTGATAACCTAAAATTCTCAAATCCTACAACTTTCTCAGGAGCAGGAACTGTAAAGATAAACCACTGCACTCCCCTGACAGGCCAACCCAGTGGGAAAAAAGATGTGGGGATGGATGGAGAGGAAACCTGTTGTCTCCATCCTGCACTCTGCAGCTGACAGGCAAATTCCAGCTTCAGGAGAAAAAGAGAGTGCTGGCATTAGAGAAAAACAGAGTGTTGGAGTGTTCAAGAGAGCTGTGCCCAGCCAGCTGCAGAAGTGCCAGACCTTGCCCAAATACCACTCCACTATTTATTGACTTTGCCTGTCACTTCCCCTAATATTTTCTTCTCCTTGCCACCATGTACAGCCTCAGCTTATTAATTGCCCCATGACACTTTCTCCTCTCTACATTATTCACCATCCAGACACTTCTAATGTAAGCAAGATATTTTTTGGAGTCAGATACATTTGCTGCTGGAACATTTCCAGCTGTTTCTTCAAGAAATGTGCTGAAGGCCTTTGCAGAAGGGTATCGGTGCGAGCCCCCAGAGGTGCTGGTTTTCCCCCGAAACCCCTTCCCACCCATTCCCATCCTGGACCAGGGCACCAGTGACTTCAATTGTTTGCTTTGTTCTCAAAAAACGGTTATGGCTTCACCATCATTCAACCTAGTGCCCTCACATGTCATCAGCAGTGGGTCTTTTTGGGCCATAGAATGGCTTCTTTGCAGCACTGCTGGTTGAAGGAGCTTTTTAAACCAGAGTGTTGTCCATGTCCCTTTCAGCACTTGACTCAAATTCCCCGGGTGTTCAGAAATGCTTTCAAAAGGTTGTTCCAAACTGAGGTGGTTTCTATGGTTGGGGTCATGGCTGTGCTGGAATCCAGCAGTTCTGTGAATCATGGTTGCCAAAACACCTCCACTATGTACACCCTCCTAAAACTGGAGAGGGGATTTTCCGCTCCAGGCTGAGGTGCCCAGAGCCCGCGGCTCTGGGCTTTGTTATCCCTGGCAGGACCGGAGCAGGGGAGGCTGTGCTATGTCTCTGCTACTCAAAGTGGGACCACACAGCTATTCAATGAGTCTCCAGATGGTTTTCACAATGTCTTGAACTCATCTCTCTCAGGGGTGGAATTGAAAAGGGCCAGAGAAGAGGCTCAGATATAAATTTCCCCATTCTCTAACATGGGGAAGCATGTGCTGCTGGTTGATGGCTGGGGAAGGTCTTGCTATTCATTTCAGAAGAAACACAACAGTTGAAATGTTGATTTTTGGTTTTTTCCCCACAAACAGGTATTTTCCTCCCCCTTGTGCTTTGCCAGCACACCACATGCTGGAAGAATTAACCAGATTAAGTCTTCAGAGCTCAGTAGCATGATCTCCCTTTTTCTCCTTGGGTTTTTTTTTCCTCTCTCTGGTTGTCCTTGTGGGATTTCCCTGCCCTGTGATGCTTCTTCCTCACCAATCAATTCTTCATGAAATCAGTTAATTCTGCCACTATCCCACCATCAATCCCCTTCCTTTTCATGAATGCTGCACACACGTGTGAGTCCACGGCCATCCCCTTCTCTTTACCACCATCCCTCCTTCCCAACACCATCCTAACCCTGTGTCCCTCCCCGGGCTGGTGGGATGAACACCAGAGGATGGGGTGTCCCTTGGGCCTGGCAGGGTAAAGGCAGATCCATGGATTTCCCTCCAGGTCTTCCAAATCCTGTCACAAAACAGCAGGAAGATGCTCTTGGGCAGCAGCAGTGCAGCTCCAGCAGCATCTCAGCCTCCCCTGCTCCCACCGAGCCAGGCTGCAGACCTTTGCCATGGCAGAAAGCCCAGGGTAAACCAGAGCAGCAGCACTGGATCCACCCAGCCCAGCTGGAGGCAGGAGCCCTGACTGCGTACCCAGCCCCAAGCCAGAGCCAGGCCGGGGCGACCCAAAGCGAGCAGGAATCCCACGGATCCAGCAATGCCATGGGATTCTGCTGGGATCCCTGTGCCCCACGGTGCTCCCCAGCTGGAGCTCAGGCTGGGCTGGAAGCAGAAAGGAGCCTCTGAGCTGTGGCTGCTGCAGGCAGGAGCAGTGCTGGTGGCTGTAGCAGGAGCTGCATTGTCCATCCTGTTGCAGCAAGTCTCCAGCAAAGGCAGCTCTGAGAAGGCTTTCACCAGGGATGGGAGGCCCCTATCCCGCTCTCCATGAATCAGCCAGCAGGGTTTCTGTGTCTTCCTTGCTGCTTTCCCTGTTTCCCAGGATTTTGCAAAACTCTGGGCTGAGCAACCTGTTTGGAAGGAAACTGCCCTAAACAACCCCTGAAAGAGGCAGTTGATAAAGGAACCGTTTACATTTCAAATAAATAAAGCATTTTTGGCTTTGGATCAAAACCAAGTTGTGTTCAGTATTACCAGTTTCAGTGAGTCATTTCTTTTTATACCCAGGCAGTTTCTCTTATAAAATGTGCATGGGGACTCACTGTAAACAGAGCAGGAAGCAGACTGTGGGGTTTTTTACTATTGCACAAGGTTTTCCCAGGACAGAGCCACCAAAGCTTTTCTCTTGCCTTGAAGCTGGTGCTTGTTTATGTGTGTTTACAAGCAAATTCCATTAAGAACCAAGAGTGATGCTGTGGATGGCTCTATTGTATGTTAGCACTGTATTTCCAGCTGGATGTTGCAAGTAACTCTGTATCCACTACAAATAGAAAACTTTTATAAACTTGAATTGGAGCTTCTGATTGTGGAGCCAAGGAACGTTCTTGCAGGCAGAATAAAAACACAGGGTTTGCCCCTGTAAGCTGCAAAGAGAAGGACTGGAAATGAGCAAAGACCCCTGTCCACCTGGAAGCACTAAGAGCTTATGGGGATAAACAGAAGGAGAACAATATGTTAATGTCCCCCAAAAATCAATATCCAGCCCAGCTGGAGACTTGCCATGGTTCAACCATGAGCTTTGGCTCTCACCCACACTCGAGAGGTGCTTAATAGTATCAAAGACATCAGGGGTTCACAGTCTTCGTGGTGAAGTGATGGAGGTCAGTGCTGCAGCCCAGGTACTCAGGAGCATTCTGTCAACCATGTGAGATTGATGTGATCTTCAGCATGAGCTTTGCCAGTGGGAAGAGCGGGTCATATATGTTTAAGTCCTTCAGATTGTTAGAAAGCAGGTAACCCATCTTTGAAGAGGAATATGAGGCATTAAAGTGAATTCTCCAAGTGCTGTTTGATCTTATAGCCTAGAAAGCATCCAAAAGAGGCTACAAGGGTGCTGAAGGATCAGGAGGGACCACAGGAGGAGCAGCTGAGGGCACTCTGTGTGTTCAGCTGGAGCAGAGGACTGAGCCCAGACCTCCCTGGGGTCTGCAGCTCCTCCCGAGGGGCAGCTCCCATCTCTGCTCTGGGACAGGGACAGCAGCCAGGGCACGGCTGGAGCTGGGCCAGGGCAGCTCACGCTGGAGATCAGGGCAAGGTTCTTCCCCCAGAGGCTGCTGGCACTGCCCTGGCTCCCCAGGGAATGGGCACGGCCCCGAGGCTGCCAGAGCTTCAGGGGTGCCCAGGGTGGGGTTGTTGGGGGGTCTGGGCAGGGCCTGGACTGGATGATCCCTGTGGGTCCCTTCCAGCTCAGGACATTCTGGGATTCCATGACCTTCCAGGATGCTCAGCCAGAGCAGTAGCATCTGCATCCCTTTAACAAGATGTTTCTGGTCAAGATCATCCACAACATCTCCTGAAACAAGATTTTAAATAGAAGACCTCCCCTTCAAAGAGTCAGCTTTGTTTAGGAGTAAAATTGATTAATTGGAAGGGATAAAGAAAACAAAGTCTGCTGTTGATCCCACGGGGTCAGGCTCACTCTGTCAGAGATGCCCTGCGAGCACCGGGTGCTTTCCCCTTCCCTGCTGCTCTTTGCTCTGCACCCTGAGGGACCTGGTTTGAGAGAGAGGAGCATCACCCAGAAGGGTGCAGGGACTGCAGCAGCTACCACGAGGAGTGTCAGCTGCTCAGCATGAGGGCAAACGAGGACAGGAGCTCCAGCCTGAGCCTGCTCCTGCTGCGCGCGAGTGCTGCCGGCTCTCATCCCTTCTCCCTGGCACGCGAAGAGAGTGGGAATGAGCTGGGACAGCTTTGATGGGATCTGGTGTGGTCCAGAGACACACTGGGCACTGTCAAAAGTGCCAGTGGCATCAGCCTTCACAAAGCTGAATATCTTGTCCGAGATACCTCAGCTCTGGTGCTGGACACAGGAGGAATCATCATCTGAAGAAATTTAGGAATCCCCTTCTCCTTACACAGCTCTTTTGGGATTAGATGTGTGGAAATGCTGACTTTCTCCCTTAACCCTCAGAAGAGCCCAGGGGATGGCTGATTTTCAGTTGGCTGAGGTCAGGTGTGGTGAATTTCCTCCGACAGGATGTATGGAATGCTTTCCTTAGTATTTATTGTGTGTTTTATTATAATAGCACGGCAAGATTTTTCTCCTCTCTCTTTCCTCATGTCTGCCTGCCCAGGCTCTGAGCATGATTAACCTAGAAAAGCTCCTTGCAATGTTCAGCAAATGCTGGATAACTTTAGGAAAGCATCAACTGGGAAACATTCCCAGCTGAAGGGGTGCAGAGGTGAGGTGTGGTCAGGTTCTGTCCTCACAGGACAAGAGGATCCCTTAATTCACTGCTGCTCAGGCAGCTCAGTTAAATCCATAGATGGAAAAATTCAGTAGTTGTATGTGAAATCCTGAAATAGTCCCAAAAGAGTAAAAAAACCCCACACCCTGATATTCCTACGGGAGCTCAAATTCTTCAGGACTCTTAAAATCACCACTTGAGCTGTGGCAGTGTTAACTATTTTCTTGCCTATTACCTATTTCTTGCCTTAGCCATGTGTGTAATTGTTCCAGTCCCTGTTAATAGGGCTAGCAAAGTGTTCTCCCAATTGGCACCTCCTTTTTTTCCCTGGATTTCATCCAGACACAGTCACTTGGAGACTGGATCCTAGTCTTCTATTTAACATAGTGTCAAAAACCATTGCTCATCAGATGATCCCTTTCCCCGGGGCCACTGATGCCAAAAGAGTTTGCACTGTTGTGTTGGGAGAAATCCAGGATTTGTGAGTTGATTTTTTTCCCTTTTCTCCAGAAAAGCACCCCAAATTTCATATCATCTCTAAGAAGATTAAGCAGCATTTTGACAGCTGAGCTCCCTCTTGGTTCAGGATTCCCAGGAATTGCTTCCCTCTGGGTGAGATCCAAGACCAGGGCTGTTCTTCAGTTGCTGTTTAATTAGTTTCTAAGTTCTTCTAGTGCCAGAATAGATTTACATAAATTAAGTACAATAATCTCTATAAGCACTTCTGTAAGGAATAGACCTTTGGAAGGCCCCATGGCACAGATTCTGCCCCCCTCCCTTTAGAGGATGCCTCCTCCCCTCCTTGTTTCTTCCCCCTTTTTATCCCGTTTTTATCTCCAACTCCCTTGATTCTTGCTCTGTCTGGTTCAGGATGTCCAGCCAAACACCCCATGGCACAAGGGCTGAGAAGAGATGGGGTGAGTGGCTTGGGCCCTTGTGGACAGCTCAGACCTCTCAGGGTAGCTCTGCCACCACCCATCTGTGCTGAGTTCAACCATGAGCCTCCGTGGAAAGGAAAAAATGCTGTTTTTGTTTTCTCTGCAGTCCCCAGAGAGGCTCTAACGCCTGAGCTTGACTCCTTGACAGTCTTCAGCTGCTAATCACACCCAAAAGTGCCTGCAAACATAACCAGTGGTAAATGCACAGATCTAATCACACCAGGGAATGGGAGAGGTGCCATTTAGCAGCTCTAGAAAAGAATCAGTTTTCTTCAGACTAACGGTCCTTGGGGAATGATAACACATGTAATATTCAGTGGGATATGGAAAGCAACACAGAAGGAGCCAGAAATACCTCCAGGAAAAATCTCCCTGATGGAGATGATGAAGCTGAAGAGGATCAGAGGGCTGGAAAGCCTCGGCCACAGCCACCGTGTCTTGAGACCTTCACTAACTCACTCCAGCTCATGCTTAGAGTAGGAGCCCTTCCCCACCACATGATGGTGTTTTGCACATCAGGAGGATTCCCAAATCCTGGAATCTCTGCCAGGAGCAGGAGAGGATGGAGGGGAGTGGGCACGTGGGGCAGGTTGTGCATGTTGCCCCTCTGCTCTCTGGAGGAGCCTAGCACAGCCCTAAGCTCATTACAGCATTTTCCATAATATTACATCATTATTACAGGATTTTCCCAGTCTGTAATTGAAAACTTACTGGGAGAAACAGTGTCAGGTTCCCTAAATGAAAGTTATCCCTTTTGCTCCCAAAAAATCCCCAGTTTCTTGTTACTTCCACTCATTCCCTCATGAGTCCCTTTGCTGTGTCTGCTCTCTTGTTCAGTTCTTAGGTGTCCGTAAAAATATCTTCATTTCTACATTCAGCATGGCTTAATCCTCTCCAGAGGGATTATGAAGAGCATTTTCCATGGCTGTTGCTCCTCTGCAGCGGGGGCTGGTCGGCCGTGACCGTCCTGGGACTGGCGCTGGGGCGCCGGCTGCAGCGGCTCGCTGCCATTACGGATGCAGACTGTGCACTGGGATGGGCTGTAGGAGGCTTGGTGTTTCCAAGGTAAAACTTCTGAGTGGTAACTGGTGTCATTTCCCCTCCTGAATTCCATCCAGCATCCAGCCTCTTCAGCTCTGCTCCGTACCGTCAGCGAGTCCTTTCCAGAGACCTCTTGGACAGGAGGGGTGAAAACTCACCCAGTGCCAAGGAACTCTGGCCAAGGGCTTTGAAGGTTGCTGTGGTTCAGGGGTGAGAAGCAGTCTTGCTCTGGAAAGGGCTAGGCTGTTTAATTGCAAACAGCATTACTGATTTTGCTTATAAATGCCTGTGTCCTCCGCCACCCCCTCCAAACCTGTTCCGAGTGAGCAGGAGCTCACAGTGCTTGCTTCCATGCTTCCAGGGTCTAGAGTGGCAGCTTTTGGATGTTTGTCCCCAAGAGGCAAAGCCCAGGATGGGGCAGGGAAAGGCTGAGCCATCCTGTGTCCGTGCTGGGCTCCTTTGAGCGAGTTGGGCCCAAAGCCCACACAGGCAGCGCTGCAGGGAAGGCGCGCTGGCTTCACTCGGCGTCTCGTTAGAATGTGGGGTTGATTAAGCACTAGGAGGAGCCAGGGGCTTCGGGGGGGGGGGGGGGGGGGGCTGTGTGTGTCTCTGTGTGTCCCTGTGTGTCTCTGTGTGTGTGTGTTCACGGTGCAAACCACTCTGCTTGCCAGTGGTAATAGCTGCCATATGGAGCACGGCGCGGAGGATGCTCGGCCGGCAGCGGGCACAGCCTGGTTGTCAGGATCAGTTTAAGCTGCAGAATGTTCTTTGTGAGCCCATTTCCCTGCAGAGCGGCCGTCTGGGGGGTGTTCACACACTGGGGGTGTTGCAAGTGTCGGGAAATGAAACCTCCTGACACTGCTGATTTTGTGCCCCATCCCTGGTGCCCGGGGTGGTGCTGGGGACACCAGGATGTCTCTTGTGCATCTTTTGGGGTATTTGCAGCACAGGTCTGATGAAGAATGGCAGAGGGAGCTGGGAAAGGGGCTCAGCCTGGAGACTCAGGGAGACCTTCTGGCTCTGCACAACTCCCTGACAGGAGGGAACAGCCGGGGGGGTCGGGCTGTGCTCCAGGGAACAGGGACAGGAGGAGAGGGAACGGCCTCAGGCTGGGCCAGGGCAGGCTCAGGGTGGGTACTACAAAATAGTTCTTCACTATGGTTATCACTATCACTGAAAGGGTGATCCAGCCCTGGCACAGGCTGACCAGGGCAATGGTGGCTTCCCCATTCCTGGAAGGGTTTAAGAGATGTGCAGATGTATCACTTGGGGACACGGTCAGTGGCAATGGTGGGGAATGGTTGGACTCAGTGATCTCAGAGGGTTTTTCCAACCTGAACAATTCTGAGATTCCCCTGATTTAAGTCATCTCCCCAGATGACAGAATCCCAGAATGATTTGTCTTGGAAGAGACCATAAAGCCCATCCCATTCCACCCCTGTGCTATAGGCAGGGAGTTCCACTAGACCAAGCCTCATTCACCCTGGCCTTAAACCCTTCCAGGGATGGGGCAGTCGCAACTTCTCTGGGCAACCTGCGCCAGGGTCTCACTACTCTCAGAGGGAAGGATTCTTTCCCAATGTTCCACCTATCCCTGCCTTCTGGCAGTGGGAAGTCATTCTCCCTTGTCTTGTGCCTCCAGGCCCTTGTCCAAAGTCTCTCTTCTGCTCTCCTGGAACCCCCTTATGCCCTGTAAGGGATTCTCAAGTCTTCCTGGACCCTTCCTGTCCACCCTCAGTTCTGCCAGCCTGGCACCACAAGGGAGATCCCAACTTCCCATCTTGCCCTGTTTCCAAAGCCTCTGCACATCTACATAAGGAAAGACCTCACAGTGTCAGCTTCAGAACTGTCCTGCCTTATCCTCAAGCTCATCCCTGTCCCCAGAGCTTCTGCCTCAGGCAGTTTCTCCTGGCTGAGCTCCAGCTGGCAGTTCCATTTATCTGGCTGCATTAAGTGCCTGGCAGGTTGCATTATTCTTTAAGTACGTGAGGCTTTTCCAAACCTCATCTTCTCCCAGTAGTTCCTGCAGGCTGGCATTGGGGAAATCTTGCAGCATCCCAGCCCATGGTTCCCAGTTACCTTCCCCATCCAGTAGTCACTGGTGTGGGGTGCTGGAACTCCTACATCTTACTTTTTTCTGATAAATAAGGAAAAATGGGGCTACAGCTTAACCATTCGGGCTTTTAAAAAATTTCCAGTCAGCTGGGGTTCTATTTTCATCCAGAAAATAAGGTATTTATATATATATATATGTATATATAATGTACCCATATATATAACATATAGCTGTAGTTATTTCAACTGAGATCAAAGTACAGTCCCTCATTTAATCTGGGGGATGCAATTAAAAATTATCTATTCTGCCAATAATAATTAAACAAGTGCTTTTACTAACCAGGGCAACATCCTTTCTGATTAGCATCAGCAGAACCCAGGGATGACAAGCAAGATGTTGCAGTATCGTGCATTAATGGTTCAGTATCTGGCTCTGGGACTTCTGGGATAAAAAACTGAGATGTCCCAAGGATGTATTACAGGCTGAGGGGAAGGAATGGAAACTGGAATTTTGATATCCCAGAGCCCATAGGGTATTAGCAAAAGAGGTGTGACCTGCATCGTGTACCTTCTGGGAGCCACAGCCAAATCCAGTCTGCTGTCAGCTCCTGGTGCTTGGAAATGGGGATCCCTGGCCCCCAGCTCATTGTTCTCCATCCCCTCTGGCTCTGTCCCCAGTCTATTCCACTCCTGCTTCCAGTGCTCAGCATCCAGCCCCACTCACAGCCCGAGTGGGACCCTCTCCAGCACCACCCGGGGTGCCTCCAACTTTTCTTCATGGCAGGAGAGGACATCAAACGTACCAAACCGCTGCCTCATCCATGCCCTGCCTTGGCCTCTCTCCCCCTCTCCCAGTTTGCATCATGGAAAATGATGTCCACAGGGTGCAGCCAAGGCTGCTGGCTCAGCTCCACATGCCCGGGGCCAGCTGAGACACAAACACGAGCTCCTATTCTGTCCTGGGAGGGGGAATTTGTCCCCTCCCTCCCTGATCCTGCATCTCTTTCCCTCTTCTGGAATAGTTACAGCTGCTCAGGAAACACCAGGGGAAGACAGCAGAAGAAACTGCTGTTTCGCTCCTTCCTTCTTATCCACCAGCCAGAACCAATTAAACTCACAGGAGCTCAGCTCTTCCCTCCTTCCCTTTTAATTTCAGACCCTCTGGTAAGAGGAGACATGATAAAATGTAAGATTAAATGTCTAATGCCTGGGATTTGGGATTACCGGGGCCAGGCTGAATGGCTGGAGGTAGAAGGATGTGTCTGGTTACAGGGAGGTATTGGGCTGGTGGTGCTTCTTCTCATCTTGTCTCTCATTTGTGGCATTGAAAGGGCAGGGAAGTGTGAAACCCCTGCACAGATCCAGCCCAGAGCTGTTCCAAAGGGAAAGGCTTCGCTCTACGATGCTCAGTTGTGGCTTTGGGAGGGGATTTCTGCTCAGGGCTGGAGGGGTGAGGTCCAAAATCCCCCAGTGGCAGCTGGGTGGGGATCTGTGGGGCCAAGTCTCTTGGGTTGGTAGGTAACAGTATCTGATAACCCCTGTCATAAACCAAACATGCATCACCCTTCCTCCCATCTGCTCTTCACTCCATATGGGAGAGTTTCAGGCTTTGATGGCTGGAAAGATGCTGCTGATTTATTCATGGCCACTTCCCACCCATTAGCGTTAATAGCACTTCTTACTCTGTCTATGGAGCCTCTCAGTGACCTGGGAAGGTCAAGCACAGTGAGATGCTGCAGCCCAAATAATTTCCTGGAAATCACTGGTGTGGCGTGTTTCCATCCTCAACATCTGAGCTTTCCAGCAGGGAAGGAGAAGGATGCCTGCAAATGTCCCCTCTCCATTTCTTCTTCCTCTTGATCTTCTCACTTTGGAGAAGAAATCGCAAAGATGAAATTGTAGAAGCTCTTCACAGCCTTCCTCCCAGCTACTCCTGGCTGCACTATATGGCTCTGCTCCAGCTTGCTTTGGGTAGGAAAGTGGCCTCTGGGTGGAAATGTGTCCTTTGGATGAATCCCAGCCCTATATAAGCCCCATGGCTTTTGATGAGGTCGCCACATCTCAACCACTGAGCAGCCAAGGGGTTTCCAGGACCTTCCCAGGGGAGAGAAAATAATTTGTCCAAAACAAACCTCGTGTCTAAGCTGATCAGAGAGAAATGATTTCCTCGAGAGTTGCTGCTTAATGCCTGGATGTTCCTGCCTTTTGGGTCCCACAGCTCCAAACCCATCAGGTTAGTTTTGCCAACATCACCCTAAATAAAACCAGGGTGCAGCCCCAGCCCTGCTTCTAGGCTGGTGTCTCTGGGGAGCAGGGGAGGAAGGATTTGTGGGGGTCGTGCTGGTGTTCTGGTGTTCTAGGGCTGAGATCCCCTAAAGCCTCGGGGGCTGCCCTGCTGTGAGGTGTGGGGGAACATTCTGCATCCTCCTATGCTCCAGAAAGTGGAAGAAGCTCTTGTGTGCAGTGGCTCCATGTCTGTGAGGTGGTGTAGGTGGGGGGATGCAAATCTGTCAAGGAAAGGGTTGCAGAGGATGAGTTTGTATCCTGGGGTGAAACAGAATATTCCAAACAGGAAAGCTTTGTGGCTGAGATTGGGCTCATCTCCCTTTCCAGGGGATCTTGCCCAAGTCCTCTCCCCTCCTGAGGTCTCAGCTCCCTGGATGTTATTTGAAGCAAGGACATAGATAAATGCAATAATGTTCCAGAGATGCTGAGATGCAGCGGATGGGCCGAGGAGCAGATAAATGTGTTAGTGCTGAGGCGCTGCACAGGCTCCTCCTGCTCCTGCCTGGCCTCCGTAGCCAGGAAAGGAAAGGCTGTGGATATTGCACTGGGTGATTTTTTTATTCTGGTTTGGGTTTGGTTTTTTTTTTTTTTTTGCTTTACTAATCCTTTAGCAGCTTGGTAGCAGAACCAGAGCCTTCTCTAAGGCTGCTGGAAGACCTGGTGCTCAGGCACAGCAAGAGACACTGTTTCAGTGAGGGTATTTGCTGTACTTTGGGAACACTGGGCTCGGGTATCTGAATTGCCAATAACGGCCATTTCATGTTCTGAGCCAAGATGTGTCCTCAGCCTGTGAATTGAGGCAGACAAAGGGGCATTTTTGTCTTATGGGTGCCCAAGCACCCGAGTCATGCAGTTTTCCTTGTGTGATGGACTGGGGATGCTCAACTCCTGCATCACCAAAGCAGATATTGAAGTGTTTTGAGGAGGAGCTTTTGGTACAGAATGGTTCCATGTCCCACTGTGGGAACAAGGAGCAGAGACACTTCCAGAACCATTTCCTTCAGGGCACAGCACCTTCCCCCTGAAAGCTGCTAATGAAGGCCTGGTGCTAATGAGGCTGTCATTTAATGAGGGAGGGAAAAAGGAACAGGAGGGTTTTCAGATCTTGGCATGGGTCAGGGATGAATGGAAGACAGTGCTTCCCTGGTGTGCATCATCCCTTCAGAGCAAAAATGCCTTCAGGGCTTCTGCAGTGCAGACATCATCCCGTCATCCCATCGACCATGTTTGTTAGCTGACGATGAAGCTCTTTCCCCTCAATTGCAGTGTGCCCCTTCTGAACTTTTCTTGAGCTCCTGCAGTGATAAGTTCAGCAATTTGATTAAACAGGGTCTAAAACGCATTTCCCTTGGTGACTGTTTAAATTTGGCCCTGATGGGTTCATTGGATTCCCATGGGATTTCTCCTGTAGGATGAGACATCAGGAAGGTCCCTCAACCTCTGCCCCAAGCCACCAAGGTTTCACACAGCCACTGCCAGTGAGAGCCCAGCCTGTCTCAAATCTTTCCTTGCCTGCTCTGGCAAAGCAAGAAAGGGTTGAAAATCCAAATTTCCTCCCCCCCCAAGAGGCACGTGGAGCTGGAAATATTATGGCTCATTTTGAAATGAAAAGGCAATCTCAGAATATTGCATTTCTGTAAAATATCTCATCCCAGCTTTAGCTGAAGTACTTCAGCTTTTATTTCTGTTACTTCAACATTAGCAAGCACTAATGCTTAGTAATTTAGGAGATAACTGAAATGACAAACCAAAACACTTTGATGCAAGAAACTCTCTGAAAGCTGGTGAAGAGATAGAAGGATGAGCCTTTTGGTGCATTTTGGAATAATCCTTAGAGACAGTCCACCCTTCCCATCAGGATGTGGATCTTGATCCTTTGTGTTACAAAGAAAAACAAGTGATGACCAGATGCAGCTACTCCAGAGCAAAAGCCCCTCTCCTGAATGCTTCTGGCTGCTTAAAATTCATTCTGGGTGCACTAACCCCAGCCTGAGCCACCCACTGAGTGCTGGGTATGTGTACGCAAGATCGAGCACCTTCCCTACAGCTCTCTGCTCACAGAGTGTGTTAGAGACATAGGGTGACATGAAACACATTTTAGTGCAAGTCTCCTACTCAGCCTGTGCTAACACTGCACTGTCCAAGCTGGAAATGCAATGGCCTGGTAGTTTCTGGCAAGTGCTGCCCCCAGGTCTGCAGCCTCTCGCTTCCTGCTCCTCCTCCTCCTCTTCCTCCTCCTCCTCTTGCTCTTCCTCTCACCAAGTGGCTGCTGGAGCATCAGGAATGTAAATGCAGCAGGCAATGTCATCTTCCCAAATATTTTCAGCCAAGCATGGGTGTGTTTCTGTGGACTTTCAGTTGCATAAAACTTCACAGAGCTGTGCTTTGGCTTGAAGTGGTCGACTTGATGTTCCCTTCAACTGGAAAACATTTGGGTTTGGTTGTTTGGAAAGAGGAATTCATTACACAGAGCTCTGCATCCGTGAGCCTGGTCAGGCAAGGAAGGATTGCTTTACGTGGCAGTGGAGGACAGATCTGTAAATCAGATCCCATCTTATGTCCACTGGCTAGAAAATTAAACACAGCACCCCAGGATGCGTCCAATACCGGAAAAGTTTGTGAAACACTTTCATAAATCCCTGGGAGGAGAAGAGACATTTAACTTACAGCTTTGGAGACATATTAAATCTCACTTATTTTGTACATTCTATTAACTTGCATTAATACGTGAAAATATGCAGCTTTTCTTCTACATGGAGATGGATGACATTTCCAGAACTCAAGTCTTTAGGCTTTTCCAAGTTTTTATTGAAAAGCTGGAGATAATTACTTTTCCAGGGACATACAGATAATGACTTCACATTTACAGAGCGTGATTAATTACAAGTCTGTTTGTATTTACAGTTGTTTCACTTACCCCAGTAATGGGGCCACCTCTGAAGCAGCCTATCGAGCTATTAGCCCACGGGACCAGGAATCTGGTGCTGTGGTTCTTTCCAGGCGTTGTACAAAAACCATCTCTCTGACTTTGGGAAGGTGCTGGTTCAACCTTCTGCTCCTAATACCTTGCCCAAATCTCCTTCTCTGCCTGCCCTGGCTCCAGTGGATGGGGGGGACTGTTTTTCCCCCTTAGCCCTGTGGCAGCCTTGTGAATTCTGGGAAGCTGCTGCAGCATCTTCTGCTGGATGGAAGTTGGATGGAAGCTCTGGTACCCTACAGCCATCAGCTGCCAGCAGCCCAGGAGGAATGGTGGTCTGACTCCTCAGGCAGAAATCACTTCCAGGCCCCACATCCACCTCTTCCAGCACGAGGAGACCGTGACTATGGGCCAAGGAGCCCACAGAGATCATATCTCTGCTCCATACCTTGGTTCCCCTGTCACTAGGTAAGGTGGGTATGTCTGCTTCATGCTGTGTCCTTCACAGCTGACCTGTCCAGCCCCATCCCAGCCCCACTGCTCTGACTCTCCTTCCCCAAGGCACCATCACAGAGAGCAGAGAAGCCCCAGTGCTCAGGATACACATCCCTCAGCCAGAGGGGATCTCACCACTGAGCACTCTCTGCTGCCCAAAATACCTCTCCAGGCCATGACCCCACTTCAGCAGGCAGCATTCTCTGCCTATCACCTCCAGCACAGGTCAACAGCTGCCTCTGCCAGGTCAGAGCCATCATGGAGGCTCCTCTTTCCCCTCTCTGGTAACGGGGGAGGCTCCTCAGCCCCGCGAGCGGTGCCAAATCCCGCTCCAACAGCTGTATGTTCTCCAGCATGAGTCATCCCCACCCCGAGCTTTCAGCCTCTCCATAACAACATTCCTTCTCTCTGCTCTCAGATCCTGGCTGTGATCACTCCCTGCCTGGTCCTCCTTCCTCCATCCACATGGTCCCTCCTGTCCAGATTCAGTCTCCAGCCGAAGCAGCAGAGAGCAGAGAAGGTTTTGCCAGGATTACCAGAGCTGAGCTCTTCCTGCCCTGCACAATCCAACTTTAACCCCAGGAAACCACAGGCAGCTTCCCCCTCCCCCAGTCCTGCCTCCAGCACCTCTCCCCACATTAACATTTGACCTCTGGGGAGACCAGCACACTCAGTGCATCCCTGGTGACCTGCGACTGAAAAACTGCTGTGGAGACAGAGCCTGTGCAGGGAGGGGCACTACTGGAGCATGGTGGCTTCTGCCAGCCCCATGCTGCCTGCCCCCTGCCCTGCCCATGCTGCCAAACCACCAAGTCCTGCTCCAAAAGCTGCCAGCACTGAGCTCCCACCACTTCCCTCTCTGGCTCTTTGGCCAGCACTGCCTGGCACAGGTACAGCCTCTGAATAGAAATCAAATTTTGCTCAAAAGCACTAATTTCTTCTGGATCATGGGGTACCCAGATGGGTTCCAGTGGTGGCAAAGGGAGACGTTGAATGTGTTGTTTGAACAGCGTGAAAAGCCAAAGTCAAATCCCATTCTTCCCTGGGCAGTGGTGTTCTTTGTCTGAAAAGTTTGGATGAGTGAGGCATTGCTCCACTCCAGCAATGCAGCTGGCACCCTGGACCCAAAACCACAATCTCTTCCTTCAAGAAACTCCAAAGATTCACAGAAGTTGCTTTAATTGAGCCTGGCAAGGAGGCAAAGAACTGATCCTGTGTAGCATTCCCCCAGACCTGGGGATTAATTTCCCTCATCATCAACCCTCTGGATGATGCTCCCTGCCAGATTCAGGTGAGGAACCTGATGTCCTGCACCTCATTTTTAAGCTTTATCCCTAAAAACCTTTCCCAGAAAGTGCTCCTTGCCATAGAGACATTCAGCTGGATCCTGGATCTGCTTCTGGACTGTGGGGTGTCAGTGGCAAAGTTATACAGGGAATTGCTGAGTTGTTTTGTGGCTTCCTAGGGAGAGCGGGGATCTGGGGAATGTGACCTTGGCACATTTTTAATTAAAGGCTGAGAAAGAGCCTCTCCCTGCAGAACATCTGAGGCTCTGGGTGAGATTGAGTCCCCACAGCACTTACTGGAATGTTGGGGTGTGGTGCTGGGGTGGAAATGTGCTGGTGAAGACTCGGATTGGCAGTTTTGGTGTGTCAGGATGTGACCCTAGTAACAGCCGTGGGATTCTGTTCATTGCCCTGTGGGGATGGGGATGTGGGCACGGGGAGGAGGAAATGGGGGTGAGAGGATGAGCATGTGGGGATGAGGGGTGAGGATGCAGGAATGGGGGTGCTGTGCCATAATCCCTGGGGCTGACAGAGATATCTGCTGTGTCTTTGGCAAATTCAGAGGAGGGGAAACAAAGCCCTGCACTCTGAGCAGCTCCTTGCAGAGGGTCCTCGCACTGTGCCTGTCTGGAGGAGAAAGTGCCTCTGGAACCTGCATTAGCACCGTAGGGGGGGGGAGCTGCAGCAAACGCCTCCAACTGCCAGGATTGACGTGGGATAATGCTTCATCCCAACTGCTGAACTCCCTGCGCTGAAAGGGGGATCCACTGCAGCCCCAGTCCCAGCGCAGGCCGGCCTGGCTTGAGGAACTGGGATCTTCTGGCGCACTGCAGGCTGGGGGGCTCTGCTGGGGGGTGGAGGAGGGTCTCTGAGCTCTGAGTATTTCATAGGATCAGAGAATCATGGAATAGTCTGGCTGGGAAGGGTCCTTAAAGACCATCCAGTTTCATCCCTCCCCCTGGCGTGGGCAGGGACACCTTCCACTGGAGCATCCCCAGACGAGGCAGGGCCCATCCTGCGGGAGGGCCTGGGGTCGCCGCTGGGCGAGGGGACCCGGGAGCGGGGCGGAGGAAGGATCCCAGCCCGGCCCTTTCCATCCCCCGCCGCCGCCGGCCCCGCTCGGAGCCAGGAAAATCCCAAACCCATCGATCCCGCACCGCGATCGCAACTTTCCCACGCCCGGGAAGCGGCCGCCGGCCGCACCGGAGCCCGCCCCGGGAGGGGCACGGCAGGGTCCCGTCCCGTCCCGTCCCGTCCCGTCCCGTCCCGTCCCGTCCCGTCCCGTGCCGTGCCGTGCCGTGCCCCCGCCCGAGCCGCCGCGCTCCGCCCCCCGCGGGCCGGGGCGGGACCCGGGGCCGGGCGGAACCCGCCGCCCCCCCTGCCCGCGCACAGACGTCCCGGCGGCGGCGAGCGGGGAGCCGGGATCTCGACACCCCGCTGCCTCCTGCCGCTCCATGGCCCCGGCCGAGGCGGCGGACCCCAGCGCCCGCCGCCCCCGGGGCACCGGCCCCGGCCCCGGCGGGAGGCGCTCGGCTCGGCGGCCGCCGGTGAGTGCGGGGACGGGGGGACGGCGGGGGGGACACGGACACGGACACGCGGCACCGGCCGTGCCCATCCACATCCACCGCGGGCACACAGACCCCGGGCGGGATGCGCGCCGGGCACTGGGCACCCCCGGGCACCCGTGGACAGGCACCGGGCACCCACGGGCAGTGCGGACTGAGGGGCACCAGGCACCCACGGACACGGTGTACCCACAGATACAAATCTGCTCCCACAGACGCTGAGCACACGCAGGGGCACCCAGACACGCACAGGGACACACACCGCACATACACACTCGCATGCACAACCAGCTGTGCACAGATGTGCACGCACACTCCTGTGCAAGCCCACACAGAGGCACACGCATCTTCACACAGCCAAAACCCGGGAGCTGAGCAGAACTGCCCCGTCCTGCACTTTTTGCAATTCCCGAGGCTCCTGGCAGAGGATTGGGGTGAGGAGTAGCCCCGCAGCTCATCCTCACGCAGGGTTTGATGTAGACACTAGAGAGAGAAGTGGGTGGAAATTATCCCAGTAGATCCCGGAGTTTGGGATCAGGAGGGCCTGTGTGCACAAGGGGCTGAGTTTTATGGCATGGAGGGGTCAGCGACCACAGCCAGACCCACAGCTCTGTCTCACCTCTAGGTGGGTTTGGATCCTTGCTCATGAAATCAGCAAGATATGTCTTTTGCAGGGTAAAAAGTAGGGGAGATGGGGGTCAAAAAGCTGGGAGTTAAGAGTGATACCAGCTGGGAATACAGCTGGGAACTTCATTGCTTGCAGGCTACGTGAGATGTGGGCCTGTGGAGCGAGAGATGGGAATCTGTGTGTCTGTACCCCCTGGATAACTTGGGCCATGCCTGGGAGAAGGGAGGCAGTCTTTGGACTCCGTCCTTCCATCCCGTCCCCTCCCTCCATGCTGGCAGGGATTTTTCAAACAAGCAGCAGGGAACGTGCCAAATTCAGCAAGAGTTTGGTCCTAATTCCCTGGAAATCTCAGCCTATGGATTTTTCTTTTACTCTCCTTCCTTTTCTCTTGGCTGCGAGGATTTGCGAGGTGCTTGGCCGCAGCCTGCATCCCTGGGTACCCTGCCACCCCACACTACTTTCCAGAGGGAGGAATTCTCCCAGGAAATCCCCCTGAGCCCCTCACTCCTCCCCCTCCTCCAAGTGAGCAAAGAGCTCTCTCCACTTAAATTTAGATGTCTGCATTATTTTCAATTTGGATTTATTAATTATTTGCATCTGGTTCCTATCAAAAAAGTTGGGCAATGCAGATGTCCTGATTTCAGCACTGGCTTGAGGGAGAAACACCAAATTTGTGGATTTTCATTGTCTCCTTAAACAATGGGCTGTCAGAAGCAGCTGGGAATTGCAATCCCGCTCCCATTGCAGGGGTCTGACATGTCAGAGTTAAGCAACATCCAAGTTGCGTGAGCTCCTCACCATGGGTGACTGCAGCTCATTTCCCAGTTGTGGAGATTAGTCTAATTAGCAGAGCAAATCTGGATAAGGCAAGCTCTGATAATTAGTAATCAGTGGGATGTTTCCACACACTTTCTTTTGCCTGAGGGTTAGAGAGGCGTTGAGAGCATGGCCCCGTTTTTTAGGAGCAGGGAGAAGTTTGGGGAAGTCGAGGTGAATGGAGCTGGAGCTGCTGGTGGTACTGATGGCTCTCACTCCTCACGTCCCATTTGCCCATCAGGACCCTCTCCCCTGGGGTCAAGCACAGGGTGGAAAGCAGAAGAAGGGACCTGTGTGTCCCCAAATCACCCCAGCACCATCTTTCTCTGGATCACATTCCAAGGGACAGTAGTGGCCCTGGTGGCTCCTGACCACTGTCTGGGACACGTGACCTGATGATGGGAAGCAGGCACGATGCTTCTCCACACCCGGGCCAGGTGTGGGGGTGATGCCCCTGCTGACAGGTGCTTGGTGGAGGTGGTTTTGTGTTAACCCCTCCTCCATCCCATCTTTCACCTGGGAAAACTGAGGTCTTTGCTGCAGAGAGGGGAATAATGGGCACTTCTGACCTTTGGGTTGTCAATCCTGGGATCTTCTGTGCTTCAGCAAAGGTGAAAATCTGTCACAACCTCAGTGAGACTCCCAGTCCAGGACCAGAAGGTGATTCCCGCTGGGAAGGAGATTATCCTTCCCATGCTGTGGTAATTAGTGTTACTGAGTTTATGTGGAAGTTTCTATGAGGGAACTTAATTAATTATGGTTGATAAAGGGGTGTCCCCAGCTGGAGCTGGAGCCACCAGATTTTGTCACCACATTGGGAACACTTGTGTCAGGTTCACACAGGGAGGTTTTATTCCTTGGGAATGAGCCCAGGGGAGGCTCTCGACTGGGAGCTGTTAGTGGATGCTGGGGTGGTGACAGGGTTTGCTCCAGCTGGGAAACCCCCAGAAATGTCTGGCAGATTTTTCTCCTGTTCCCTCTCTCTGGAGACCTTTATGTGTAGCCAAGGAGGGGAACTTGAAGTGAACCCAGAGAACTAGGGAAGGAGGAGGCACTGCACAGGTGGGGATATGAGGGCTCAGATCACCCCGAGTATCCAGCATGAGGGATGCACAGTGCACTGGGATCACAGCTGCTCCCCTGCTGGCCTGGCTTTGGTCTCCTGCAGCCGGGATGGGGAAGGAGCTGGTGCCTGGGTACTGCTCCTGTGGTCGCCTCCTGCCCTGTGCTGGAGGCGGCGTTGGAGGTTGGGCTGAAAAGGAGTTATTTTTAAGCAACACATCTCAGTGCAGACTGTCATTCCCATTCTCCATACCTTCTCTGTGGGTGGGAGAACCAGGGGGGCTCCAGCAGCTCGACACAGCCCCATACCCAGAAGGTCTTGTCTGCCTGGGTCCCCTTTCCTTGTGGAGAGGGATTTGGGGGAGCTTAGCCACCATGGGCTTGGATGTCATAGGCTCCCCAGGGCTTGGATGAGGCAGAGGGGGCTGTGCTGTGCTTGCTGGTTTGGGGTCTCACCCATCACTGTGGCCTTTAGACACACTGCAGGTTTTGCTGGCTGATTCAGCAGTGAATTGCAAAACTAGTTTATTCCCAAAATCAGGAGAGCATCTTTAAAGTCATAGTACTTTAGGAAAAGAAAAAGGAAACAGAGGTAGTTTCTGTTTGTTGGGCATTTCTTGGGTGTTCATTACAGCCAGGCAGGGCTGTTCCTGTGCCAGCTCCCGGGGTGATGCCTTGCACAGGACCCACAGGATCCTGCATCCAGGGTGGGATCCTGGGTGCAGAATGGGATCATGCCCCGTGGTTGGCCCCGCTGGCATGGGCATGGCAGCAATGGGAACACTGTCCCTAGGGAGATGCTGGATTCCCTTCTGTGTGGTCGGTGCTATCCTGCAGTGAAGCCCTTTGCAGGTGTGAGCCAAGGAAAAGAAAAAGCTCCTGGAAGGATAACTGGCAAGAGGGATAAACCTGCGAGGAGAAGGCCCTCAGAGCTGCCTGCACTTGGCCCTTTTCCATATGGCATTTCTGCATCTCCAGCCCATCACTGAGCTGAGTGGCACCTCCTGTGGCACAGAACTGGAGTGGCACTTCCAGACACTGTTACAGCCTCTCTTCCCTCATCCAGAGGGAGATTTAGAGGCCGTTTCTGCTTTTTGATAGCCTTTGATGCTGGAAATTCAAGCTGGCAGTGTGTTCATGGTAGGGGCAGAGCATCCCAGGGACACCCAGGGATGTGAGGATCTGCCTGCAGGAGAGATCCTTCCCAAATTCTGCTTTACCACCACCCAGCTCTGCTGCTGTCAGATGCATTGGTATTTAGTGTCAAATTTTAGGAGAATCAATCTGCGAAGGCGGCCAGAGAGGATTGAGGTGGGAGGGTGGAGCCAGCAATGTGCCTTTGTGATGGGAGGCATTAGAGAAATATTTGGGTTTATTTTAATGTCAGGCTTATTGCAGGGGTTGGGAGCTTAACCTGGCAGCAGAGCAGTGCTCATCCCGCTCCAGAATGACATTTACAGTTCCATACTGTCATTCCATACTGTCATTCCTTCCCACCGGGAATGGAAACCTCAGGGCTGATCCTGGTGAGCCACAAATGCCTCCAGGCTGGACGGAGGTGGCCAGGAATGCCGAGCCCTGCCTGTCCCCAGCATGGCCCGGGCTGTCCCCGAGCCCCGTTCCTGTGCTGCTCTAGCGTGGGATTCACCCGTTCGCAGGAGTGGCAGCGGCTGCAGGGGGGAATGGCAGCGCTGGGTTCTGTATTTTTTTAATTTATTTTTTCTAAAGGGTTATATAACCTTGGGGATTCTATTAATAAAAATAATGGTTTTGAACTCTGGGAACAGCCAGCCCCAGCAATGAGCAAGGAAGCGCTCCAAGTTCACAGCACGGCAGTGGGCACATAAGGGAGAGGCAGGAATAGTGGCCGAGGCTACAGAGGGGATTCCCTGCCTGCAGCCACATTGGTGGCATCTGCCTGTCCCTCCTGCCAGCACCTCTGTCCCTGTTCCCAGGGAAAAAGAGAAGAGGAGGGAAGGGGATTGTTTCAGCCCAGTGTGGTCTGGACCCTGTGGATGTGGGGTGGGTGGTACACATCCTCCTGTACCCATTCCCAAGCAGCCTGAGATGAATCCAGACTGTATCCAGAGCAAAAGTGTGGCAAGAGCAGCCTGGTACAGCCCAGGTGAACATCACCTACACCCAAGGCATCGTCCTGAATGGGATCCAGGGAATGTGTGGTCCTCACAGGCAGAATCTGGGAGATGCTCATGGTCCTCACAGGCAGAACCCCAGTGAAGCTTGTCCCCATGGGATGCTCTTTGTCCCCACAGGTGGGATACTGGGGATGCTCCTGGTCCCTGTGGACATTGGTTTTGATTCCACAGGCGGGATTAGAGAGGTTAGAGGAACTGGAGTTAAAGAGGCACAGCTGAGGCTCCAGAATAAAACAGGAGGTGCCTGGTGTGTGTTCAGTATGAGTTTGGGGTTGTGAGCTGTGGGGGTCGTGTTCCCCCCAGTGAGTGTCCAAGAGCTTTCTCTTGCAATGTAGAGGGTCATTCTGTTCTTAATCCCTAAGTAGTCAGCAAGGCATTTAAAGGGTTTGCTATAAAAATTAAGAGTTTGAAGCTAAAATGGCAATTAGAGAAAATTGAGACATAAACTTAATCAGAGCATTTGGAGGCAAAAAGCCCACAGTCTTTGGGATGTGTTCAAGTGTCCAGTAGTTTCCCTTTAATACCAAAATATTTAAAGCCTTATTTTTCAGGATGACCATTACCTTGCGTTTGTTGTGTTTCTCCCTTTGCCATGTGGGATTATCAACTTATTTTTCAGAAAGCCTTAATACCCCACTCAACAGTGGCCTGAGTTTGGTCTGGTTTGTTTGGGACTTCATTTTTTTTTCCCTTTAAATCTCCCTTACTTGAGTTGTCACAGCTTGACAGCCTTGTGCCAGGAACAAGCTGTCATCCTGGATCTCATATCTTTAATTCCTTCCCTCTGATGCTAATAACACCTTAAGATGATTAACTGGGAAAAAAAATAGTATTTTTCTGCTGTTGGGATGCTGGTCACTGGCTCTCAATACTTCATTCATCTTGGGGAATGAAATTGGAGTGGTCATCCCTCTCCTCCTGCAGGGCACTCCTTGGGTTTAGTTTCTGGATTTGATTTGCTGAATATCCATGATTGTGTTGTCCAAATGCTTTTCTTGACAGTTTAAGATGCAGTGGGGTGCTAAGCCCCCCTCCCACAGCATCCCTTGGCTGGGGGCCACCCTGCAGCTCTCCCTGCTCACATGCCCTTTCAGGATGTTCTTCTGGGAATGGCCTGGACAGCATTTCCATGCTGGCAGTGCTGGGAGACACAGGAGAGTGCACGGACACCCCGTCCTGCCCCAGCCCCACTGCCAGCCATGGCTGGGCATGCAGCACCATGCTGCGAGGACACAGATTCCTGTCAGCATGAGCTTATTTTTATTTTTTTAAAGATGTTCTTGGTCTGGGACTTGTTCAAGGCCTGTTTTAGCTTCCCAGGGTTCCACTTATCCCAGGCACAATGGTGCCAGCCCAGCTGATGCTTCCTACCAGATTGGTCACCTACTGTGTTGGGCAGCAGCTTCCACACCTTTTTGCTCATCTAGGAAATAAAGTTCTGGATAAAATGACACACCATGCCATGTAAATCCCTAGATGTGGAGTTTTATGTTGGTGTGTGTGAGGGTAGGATCCTGGGGATGCACTGAGCAGGTCAGAGGAAATAGGAGACAGCAAAAATTGGGAAAAACACATCTTTTAGCTTAAATTCTCTATGGATTGGTGGGTCCTGCTGTCTGATGAATGGCTTGATATTGGTTTAGGTTTTTAGATCCTGCTTGGATCATCACTCACAGGGCTCTGGGTGCTGTGGCTTGTCAGACCTTTGATTTGAGTTCCAGGTGCCTCAGTTTCCCCAGCAGACAAATAAATAGCTCCTTCTGTCACTGCTGTAGTGGCAGACTGGCAGTGGCACCTTCTGCAGGTGTCGCAGGACTGGGGTGACCCAGGACAGGTCCCTTAGGCTGTGATGCAAGCGATGGCTCTGTGCTGGGTGTGGCACAGCAGGGTACCAGCTGTCCTCGCTTCCTGAGCAGCTCAGGGGTTTAGAGGGATGAGTTTGGGGGCTTTGGGAATGTGGTTGCAAGAGGTGCCTCAGCCCTCCACTCCTGAGTGGGGAGAGAGAAGTGACTTGAGAAAGAGGGGAGCAATCGGGCAGAGCAAAGCTGCTCGTCCCTGCCTGTTGTAACCTGTGGGCTCAGTGTCCTTGTGCTCCTGGCAGCCCCATGCTCCCAGTGTCCCTGTGGTGCCCATGCTCCAGCATCCCGGGCACAGGGACCCCAGTGATGCCTGCTCACCTTTTTCTCCTCCCATTGTGCAGGAATTGTGGCTGAGCCAGAGACGATGACTGCAGAGAGCACCGAATCCAAGGGGCCTATGCGGGAAACGGAGCATGGAGGGCCCAGGGTGCCAGTGCCCCCCGTGCCGTCGCGGCGCCGGGGTCGCCGCCTGCGGCGCAAGCCCCCGACGGAGCCCGCGCTGAAAGGGCAGCTCCGCATGCGCTCACCCGCGGGGGCCTTCGTCATGGTGGGCGTCTCCGTTGTCCTGGTGGGCATGACCATTGCTGTGGTGGGCTACTGGCCTCACCGGGGACATGGGGGCACTGGGGCCAGCACGGGGAACACTAGTGTGGTGGGGGACATGAAAAGGGATGTGGCAGCTGGGCGCCACCTGCCCCACAGTGAGAAGCTGAAGCTGATCGGCCCCGTCATCATGGGCATTGGGCTCTTCATCTTCATCTGCGCCAACACGATGCTGTACGAGAACAGGGACATGGAGACCCGGCAGCTGATGCAGAAGGGGCTCTACAGCCTGACAGTGGGGCTGCCCAAGGAGACCAGCCCTGAGTACGGGCACTGCCAGCACAGGGACAGCCAGCCCTTCCCCAAGGCCAATGCGGAGTGCGTGGAGGGCTGTTACCAGGTGGACCTGTCCTGTCAGCCCTGCCCCAGCCCTGGCAGCAAGTGGTCCGACTGCTATGGCCCCAACCGGCTCCAGGCCATGGCCGAGTTCCTGCAGCACCCATCAGCTTCCCCTGCGACCTCTCTCCACAGCCTCCGCTCCACCGAGGTCAACCTGAGCCTCCCGTGCCGCACTGGAGCCGAGTCCCTCCTGTCCTCGGCCGTGGGGGCCTTGACACTGCCCATCATCAAGCTCAACAACTGCTTGCTGGACGGGGCAGCACGGGAGGCTGGCGGGAGGGCAGAGAGAGGCCCTGCTGAGCATCCCCCCAAAACATCACAGCTCTCCCGGGCTTCGCTTTCCGTTGGTGACAGCACCGCACCCTGTGGCCAGGATGGTGATGGTGGCCACGTTGTCATCAACGTGGATGACAGCTGTCCCAGCGCGGAGCCGCTGGTGGAGCTCAGCCCCGATGTGCACCTCCACAGCCCAGGACACTCCAAATCCCTGGACCTTGGCCGGCCGGGGGTGTTGCTGCTGGCCCCCATCAAGGACCGTAAGAACCGGAGCTGGCCCCGGCTGGACCACGTCAGCCTTGTGGGCTACGCCAAACTGGAAAGCACTGGCGAGTCCTTGGACCAGCTGCTGGAGCCCAGCGAGCCCCCAAGCCAGGGCGAGCCCATACCCAGCTCCTGGGTGGTGGGGATGGAGCAGGGCACGCAGGTCTGATGTCCCCAGCACCTTTGGGGACTGTAACATCCCAGTCCTTCATCTTGGCCCCCAGCACCCATCAACCCCAAAACCCCACACCCAGGAGGGGTTTGGGGGTGGCATTTTTAAGCCAATGCCAAGAGGAAGGTCCTGACCCTCCGCTCCTGGGCGAGGGCTCACCTAGGTGGGATGTCCTTCTGGGTAGATGCCCTTGGCCTTACAAGACCTTCTCCTGGTGGCTTTTCCAGAGGAGTCCTCACTTTGAGACCCCACAAATTGTGGGATAGGGACATGGGGGCACGTGAAACCCCACCAGCCCCCACAATACTTTTATCTCAGCAGGGTTGGGGTGAGGAGATGCTTTGGGGGATGGTGTCCCCTTGTCCAGCCTCAGCCCACCAGAAAATTTGCTTGGCCAGAGCACGTAGGCCCAACGGGGCTATTAAATATTATCTGGATGTCATGTGGTCATGGCTTGCCTCCTGCTCTTGCCTGTGGGATGCTTGGGAGGGGCAGTGCCTGCGGCAGTCTGTCCAGAGGGTTTGTGAGACCTTGTGCCCCCACCCAGACTCCACTGGAGAAGGGATGCTCCGTAACCAGCTGCTCAACATTCACAGGATGAGGTGATAAGTGCAAGGTTTGGGATTTTTATGGAGAGAAGGGATGTAAGAGGTGCCCAAGGAGTTGCAAGCAGCAAGCAAGGTGCTGCTGCCCACTTGGGGTGTAGCAATTCTGAGAGCCTCTCAGTGGATCTGAGTTTGTTTGTGCTGGTTTTTGATGGGATGGAGGATGCAAGTGGTGGGAGGAAGGATGTGAAGGGACAGAAAGGTAGAGGAGTGTCAGTACTGGTTTTGCCAGGTCCTTTTGGTGCTGTTCTGTTACTTGGTGCCTGTTGGATGCAGAGCAGGAGCTGTATGGAATGAGGCCAGAGAGGCAGCCTCAGCACTGGGGTAGATTCCTGGATAAAAGGGAGCTGGGGGTTCATCCCATCCCTTCTTACTCCCTCCAGCTCTCTCTTGGGCAGGAGGAGCCCCGGGATGCCAGTGCATGTGGAAGGATGGATTGGAGCGATGAGACTAGCACAGCTCTGCTCTCCAGCAGCTTGGGAGGCTTCAAAATGGCTGTGGCAGCCTAGATGGGATCTTTGCCTTTTACCTTCCCAAAACCAGGGCCTGTTGGGATGGCTGAAATCTGTTTTATCTGTATGAAATGTTTGGGGGGGAATGTTTTATTTCTGTCTCTGCTTCTCCCTCTCTGGTCTGAAGTGAGCACAAAGTGTCAGACCTTGCAAACTTTGGAAACAACGTCCTTCTCCAGATCAAAACATCCCAGTGAAATCATTTGGAAATTGCCTTTTCTACCCCAGCCCCCTCTTCTCCCAAAAAAGCAAACCCCACAGTGCTTTGATGGTGGGGGGTTCTACTTTACAGGGAAAAGTTGTCTCTGTTTCCAATGCCAGCCCTCCCAGAGAGCTTGGGTACAGCTTCCCCCATGCAGGGACCAGAGATGGGACCAACAGCTGTGGTTTGGGCCCAATTGCATCCCAAAGGATTCTCTGGGAGTGATACTGGTCCAAGCTCAGCTATTTATTTGGCTACTTAATCTCAACAGTATTTAGGCACTGATTCAATGCAATAAACAGCAACAAGAAAAAGTCACCATTAGGGTCTGCCCCGGAGCAGCATTGCAGGAGAAGTGCCAGAAGGTTGTTTTTGTCCGAAAATAACTTTTTCCTTCAGCTTAACCATCCACAGCCAGAGCTAATGCTGGGTTCTGGGCCATGCTTTGGGAACTGGCAGCAAGAAATTGGAGCCCAAAATGCCACAAGGAGCTGCACGAGAAGCTACTGGGGGTGTTTGTTTTAATTTTTCCCATTCATTTTCGGCTGAGGCTCAATCTAACTGTGGGAAATGGCAGGATTGCAGGGCAGCCTGTCTGGACCATGTGCCTGCACTAGCATCATCTTCTTGCCCCATCCTCCTGCTGCCCCATCCTCCTTCCCAGCTCAGCAGCATCCTCCAGGGGAGCCATTTCTGAGTCACACAGGGATAATTTCAAAATACAAAGCAGCTTGATTAATTAATCTGGCAGGGTGAGAAGCCCTGTGCCTTCTCCAGGGAAGAGCAGCATCTGTGCATGCCTCACCTTCAGCTCTGTCTGTGCACACTGTTCCCAGAGTATTTGTGGGATATTAGCAGTGCTGGTTTCAGTGGATGGATGCCATGTATGCTGTCCTCACAGTGTTCTGGGAATTAACTGGGCAAGGTGAGGCTGGGTTAGAAACAAATCAAAAGAGAAAGTAAAAATGTACACCCTGGATGGATCCCTCCATTGACTGCTCGGCTGCAGAGTTGTGAAGTGGAACAATCCTGGAAGCCCTGGAGTTGCCACAGTGCTTGGTGGTGCCTCCTGTCCTGCTCAGGAACAGGCTAGACACACTGTGGACTAAATACCCAGCTGTCATCACCTCCCAGGGCATCCCACCCCAGGAGGTGGCCCCTGCAGGAGGACATTCCTACCAACAGAAGGGGTATTTTGTCATAAACACCAGCAAAGAAAATTGGGGGATTGTTCCCAACACCAATATGTCCAGGCTGACGATGACTGACCCCGGGGGTCCCTTGGACCAGAGGATGGAGGTTGGGGAGACCAAGGGCAATTGTAGTTATCCCCCACCACCAAGAGACCTCTCAGCTGGTGCATGGCTACAGGACAGCTTAGTTTGGGCCAAAAATGGATAAAATGGGGAAAATGGATTGAGGGAACCACTACCACAGGCTGTGTGTGGGAGATGTGCCCTCGGGAGGTGCAGACACCACTGGTGGCTGTGAGAGGGTCTCTCATGCCTGGGGACACCCCACTAGTGCCAGCGGGTCTCCACATTTGCTGCTGGGACACCTCTGTCCCCAGGGAGCACAGCAACCACAGCTGGGGAAAATCACTCCCTGATATTTCTTAGCTGTTGGCTGGTTTGCAGCTCTTTCTCTTCTTCCCCTGCCTCCTCCTCTCCCCGCAGTGGGGTAGGTCACAGCCATGAATCTGCTTGGCTGGAGTGCCCTTCCTTAAGATTTAAGGTCTGTGGGAGGGAGCAGCCGAGGGCCCTGCAGTGTGTACTTGCAGTACAGCCAGGAGTGAGTGATCCCAGCCATAAATCTCCTGCCGAGGTGTCGGGAGGATGACGCGCAGGGGACGGCGTGACCTGTGCTGGGTGAGTGTGGCTTCTGCCCTCCATGGCTAAAGAGGAGCGCTGTGACGAGTGCAGGTGTGTTCCCCGGGTCTGTAACACCCTGGCCCTTTTGGCCGGGGGCTGATTTCTGTTGTTTGATTTTAAAAAAGGGCGAGAGTGTGATACAAAATGCCTCTCTGCATTAATGAGCCAGCGCTGAGCCAAAGGCACCCATCCTAGTGCTTCCCGGTACACAGGGGAGCTGGAACGGGGCTGGAGCTGGGGTGGGGTTGGAAATAATTGCTTAATTTTTTTTTTTTTTTCTGTGGGTTTGGGGGCGTCCTGTGTAGGTTCTCTGGCATCCAAGGCTCTGCACATTAATCCTACCGTAGCAATGGGCTGAGCAATGTGGAATGGATTGCCCTGGGGCTGGTCCTGGGTCAAAACCCAGAGTTCCCTCAGTGTTGTCAGCATCTGTGTGATGTGTCCTGACAGCTGAGCACTGCTGGAGCCCAAATCTCTGGGGCAAAAAGCAAAAGATGCCCATGAATCTGCAGGCATCTGCACTGGTGCTTCCTTGGGTGGTTGGGGACAGAGCAGGGATGAATCCAAGGCCATTGACCCAGCTGCTGCAGGACCTGAAGTAATTCCCCACCTGGTTTTGGCTGTTCTTTTGTGCCTCATTTTCTCCAGTGATGGAGTTCAGAGCTGAGCTCAGCATGTCCAGCCTGGCACATTGCCAACATAATTCCTCCCTTTCAATCCCGTTTGTCTCAGACCCTGGGCTCTCCCAGCTGGAAGGGATGGAGTCACCCTACTGCTGCCTGGCTCCCACAGCAATTCCCCCAGGAGCCCTGAGAGCAGCCCTGATCCTCCAGGAACACAACTGGCTGCTGAGCCCCAAAAGCAGGAGGAACAGCTTAAAAATATTCTGGGATGTAATAAGCTGGTGACTTAATGGGAACTTTCTCCTACTGATGAGACAGCTACTTCTCCAGGATGGAGACATGAGGAAGGACCAGGGATGGGTGATGAAGGAAAGCGACTTTTGTGGCTTCTTCCCAAAGGATGGGACCTCCAAGACAGAGTCATTGCCTTTGGTGTGGGATCTGGGGGCTGGGGTGGGTGTGGGGCCACCCAGGAGCGCAGGCTCGGCCCGCGGGGAGCTGCTGCCTCCTGCACAGCTGGGACAAGGGGTTGGGGTTTTATTTATTTGCATCTGGATTGCCATGGTATTTGTTTGCCTAACATTTTCCCTAGCTTGTAGCAAGGCAAAACGCCACAGGCAACATTAGCACACGCCCTCCTGCTCTGGCTGTGAGGTGGTTAAAGGCACCCTGCATTTGGGACACTCACCCAGAGGGGCTTTGAGGAGCTTGAAGGAAAAGCCTTTCCAGTCTCCTGGGATGGCCCCAGACTGCTGAGCATCGAGGTGGGTGTTTGCTGTCCCTGCAAACAAACACTGGGGAAATAAGCTGAAGACACTTTTCCCCTGGGCATTCTGGATGGGGTTCCAGTGTCACCTGTGCTGGGGTGTCCCTTCACTAGCAATGGCAACAGTCCTGCCCAGCAAAGCACCATGGATGGATGGCACTGATGTCCCTGCAGTGTCCAGGACAGCGATGTGCCAGAAGTCCCTTGGGAACCATCAGCCCCATGTCCCCTCCCTGTGGAAGTCCCAAGGCTGATGATGGTGTTTCTGCCAGGACACACTGGTGCAGTCCAGCACAATCCCATATTGTTGGAGCTGGTAGCTGTGGGACAGACTGGAACCCACAGGAGCTTGACAGAGCTTGGAGCTGCTCCCCACGTGATGCTCAATACAGCCACAAGTGGGAGCAGATGATGCCATTGAGCAGGGGACTGACATCCCAAAGTGAAGCTAAGCAAAGGGATGAAGCCATTTCTTGGTTGGTTGTCTACAGACATGAGGCTTTTGGGGCTGTGGTTCGTACCCAGCCATGACCCCTCACACCAGTGCATTGTCTGAAGGTGCTGAGACCTCCCCAACCTCAAGTCCCCAGAACAGGGCTGTTTTCAGCATGACCCTGCCAGGATGGGGAGGGCAGGAGCCTGGGAGATAACAGGACCTGGCTCTGCCACAGAGCTGTGAGTGAGTCATGTTGCTGTGACACTTATGGGAAAGCAGCTCCAGTGGTGGCAGGTTCCCAACTCTCCAGGGTCAGGTTCTGAGGCTCCTGGGTAATTCTGGCTTTACAGGAGTCTGAGATTTAGTACTTTTTTGATTGAAAGCAAACTGTCCAGGGTCAGGCTGTGTGTGGAGCAATGGGAATTCAGAGCTTTTAGCAGGACATGCCATGTGCCACCCTTCTCTTTCTGCATGTTAGGGAAAGCAAGGCACAGGGAGGTGCCACAGCCAGCCCCTGGGCTGCCCCTGCCCCCAGGGAAGCTCCTCCCAGCCAACTTCCAGTCTCCAGCTGCCCTAACTGGGCCTCTGGCTCTTGTTCTCTGTCAGGCCTGCAGCCAAGATGCCCTGTCAGCTTTTTGTGCCTTATTTTTGTCCCTCCTAAAGCTGTTGTAGCCAGAAAAAAAATTAAGTTGGGACCAAAATATTGATGGATTTGACATTTCCCCCCACTCAAGTCACACTTAGGGTTGGGCAGCAGCTGCTGAGCACACACCTCTCATGGGCTCACCACAAATTCCATAGCTCAAAGGAAGGTTTTATATCAAGTGATGCTTCTTTGGGGCAAACTTGAACTCTGGGAATTGCTTCTGGCCATTCTGGGGGCTTTGGTCCCACATGTGACCACAATGGGAACTGTTTAAAGGGTCCAAAGGCACCAAGAACCCAGGGAAATGCTGGCCCAGGGCTGGGAGAGTTTTGGCACCATTGTAGCTACATTTGGGGGCTTTGGTTTAGGCTGTAAAACCAAGTCACCACAAAGCCAGGCTAAGGAGAGAAACCTGGAGGAAGGAAGATAATTCAGTGCCAGGGAGAGAGTTTTGTTTGAAGATTTATTGAAAAATGCAATACAAGAAGCAATACTGAACACTTAGGTCTGCCTAAACACTATGGCAACTTTCCCTTTGATTCACTATGAAAATCCAAAATAACAGCTCCCATCACTAGTTGACCTAGAAAGTTTTGCCAACTTTAAAAGTTCCTGTTTTTATAAAGAGCTGTAAATACCTAATCTAGACAATTCACAATTGCCTTAAAAAATTTTTTACAAAGCTCCTTCATCTTCTCAACAAAATCTTTTTTTTTTTTTTTTTTTTAACAAGTTTCATCTCTAAGGCTGGGACACTACCACCTCTTAAGGTAATTGTACAATTAGGAAAATCAGCAAACCACAGTTTATTAACACCAGAAATCAGTCAGTCCTTTGCCAACACATCTCTGTTGGTCAGGGATTGCTATTGGGCAACCAGAGCTGCCATTCCAGTTTAATGGAGAAGAACAAGAGTTCCTTGCCTTCCTTTCTATAAAAACATTCATTCATATATAAATAGCTTCCATATAATGCATATTATACAATCAAGACAGTCTCTGGGTGAATTTGTGGAGTGGGAAGAGCTGGGAACATTCATATAAATAGACCTTACTTAGCTGGTATGTCCCCTAGAGCTGACACAGCACGCTCAGAGCCAAGGATTTTAAATCCCACCAGAGGTGGAAGGGGAGTGGGCAGCCCCACCATGGCCTTGGCTGAGGGTGAGAGAAGTTTCTTCTGCTTTTAACTTGTGTCTTCTTCCCAGGCTCCTGTCCGGCTCCTGGGCTTGGGCACCGTGTTGGCAGGAGCAGGGCTAGAAACCCCTGAGGTCAGACAGCAGGTGATGGCAAAGGGCACATGAGGCCATGACTTGTTTAAATTACTCTAGGAGAAGCAAGAACTCAGCAGGGGGAAGTGTGAAAATGGACAACCTGGAAACAGCCACCCAAAATCCAAGGAAAAAATACAAATAGAGTTGTTATAGTCTGCAGGCCCTTTAACAAGGGACATCTGCAGCAACAGTGAGCATATCCTTTTGGAAAGGAACCACCTCTCCTGCCAGCAGGTTTCTCACCCCAGAAATCCCCTGCTTGGGGTGTTTTGTCCCACTCATCGTGCTCAGGGCATGGGACACCCCAAGGGAACACCCACTGACCACATTCCCCTAAATTCTCCTGACAGCCAAGTGCCTTTAAGTGCTATGGACAAACTTAATTTATCACACTGGCTCTGCCTGGTAAAGCCCAGAAATCCTCTCAGCCCTTGCTCCACGTGCCCCTTCACTCCTCAGGGATCTGTTGCAAGTGAGAGGGAAGGACTGAGCAGCAAAGAACTCAATTCCCAGAAAAAGCACAGTGACAGAGGGTGCTCAGCATGATGGATGTTTAAGGCAAGCATTACCCAACTAAACTGAGGACAGCAGAGACACAGGCCTCTTCCAGGGCCTGTGTGGTGGAATAAGGAAGGAAAGGGCTTTTCAGACGTGGATAGGAAGACTTAATCTCTGCACTATAGCCCAGGACTCCCTAAATCCCCAGAGCACAATGCCCTGAGGGAGGCAGAGTGTCCTGGGAGGGAGCCCTGCACCAGAGCAGCCCAGAGGCAGCTGCTGGCATGGCCAGCCTTCTTCCCAGGACCCAGGGCCAGCAAGGCTCAAAGAGAGGCAAAATCCAGCAGCTCCAGCAGAGTCTCTGATCAATACTGACAGCTTAATTAAAATTGCACCTGAAGCTGAGAAGCTGCACCAGCCCCAGTGTAGTTCCAGGGCTGGTTGCAGCTGAACAGTGGAGGTTGCAGCCTGAGCTAAATCCAGTGACTTCTGAAGTACATGATTCAAATTTAAAACTGGAGAGCTTTTCTCTTTATTGCCATTTTTTTCCCATCCTCACCTGAGGAGCAGAGAACTTCCTGCCCTCAGCTACCACTGTGCCACAATATATATATATATATATGTATATTTGTACATGAAAAAAAAAAAGTGTTCACAAGTGTCTGGGCAGACCCTTTACAGAGCTTGGTTGGTTTTTTGCTTCTTGAATTTCAATGGTGGAAGGACAAACCAGGCAAGAACATTCCCATGAAGCTTAGAGAGCAGCAGTGGGAGCACATCCAGCCCCTGAAATAATGTTTTTGCATCACCCCCTCTGTGCTGGAGATGGCCCTGGAGGTCTGTCAGCTCAGCCTCAAGATTCAGACAATCACCCTGGTATTTCATTCCAGCAAGGGGGTCATGAAGCCAAATCCAGGCCTGCAGGCCAGTGTGAAAGAGGGAATGTCAACACTTCCCATGTGGTTTGGCTCTATCACAACCAGCAACACCTGACACCTCCTAAAATTCCTTGTTAAGCCTCTCCAAATACAACTTGCAGGCCTAGGAAGGATTGTCTAAAGGAGTTTAAATTAAATGATAGTAGATACACGCTTTGGGAAATGGGTAACATGTTCAGCTTTAAATAGCACTGTGAGGGGAGGAAAAAAACCCAACCCATGACTTACAAAAATAAACCAAAAACCCCTCCCTAATTTAAAAATCATGAACACAAACAAGTGAAAAACTATGACATCGAAAAGCTCAGTTCCTGTGAATGCTGCACAAGCCTACCTTAACAGCATCCTGAGTCCAAACACCTTAAACACACACTTCTAAGGGTTTTTTAATTTAATGGCATCTAGAAAACACAAACAGGTGGGGAGCACTCGGCAGAGACACACGGGAAGAGGGTGAGATGCTATCACAGTCCTCTTAAAGCTCTAAAATTCACAGTATAAGATACTTGAAGCAACTTCCAGTATTCCTTAAATCTAGTCAACTATTCAGATGTGTGCATAGGCTACACCACAAAACCCTACTGTGATCACACATCAGGGCTGCAACCCAGTGCAGAGGGAGCTCGGAGCAGCCCAGGGGTCGCAGTGGGGCTGCAGCTCCCCAGAGCTACAAAAATAATCTAGAGGCAATCGGAAATGCTGCACAAAGTCTGACTCTTTGAACTGACTCTCCTGGAAGAAGGACCCATGGCTTTGTGAAGGCGCATACAGATCCTGCGCTGGGAATACGCACGGAACAGCTCCGTTATCCCTGACGAGGCAGAGGGAATACAAGTTAAAACAGGGAGCCCTGGAGCCCTGTGAGGTGGGATTCTGTGTCTGAAGAGGCTTTGCGTGAGAGGGAATGCAAAACTGAAAACCTGTAAAAAGTACTAGAAATATTTTAGAAGTTAGAAATATGGCATATTTCTGTTGCAATAGATATTAAAAAAAACACCAACAAAACAAAACCCTATATCCAATAGGATCTAGTGGACTCTGGAAAAATCCCAAGTAAAATGTCAAAGCGCAACTCTTAATAAATGATATTAATGTCTCTGAGTGTCAAGTCTGAAATCCGAGGTCTTTGTGCTCCAGGTAGTTTCTTGGTAGTTTTGCTGGGTTTCTTTTTCCTGGCGTTGTCTCGGGCAGGAACGTTTCCTAGCAAGAGAGGAAGGCAGTAAGTTGTACCTACCAACAGCGGCATGCTGGAAGAAACAGGAATCTGCCTCCCTGAAGTGGATGGGAACTGAATTCAGGTGAGTTACCACCAGTGGCAGGTGAGAGGTGCCTAAATGGGCTCCAGGAGAATGACTTTGCACAAGGGTCTGGAGCAACAGGACAATACCAGAGGACAGGGTTAGATGGGATATTGGGATGGGATATTGGGAAGGAATTTTTTCCCTGGGAGGGTGGTGAGACCCTGGCACAGAGTGCTCAGAGAAGCTGTGGCTGCCCTTGGATCCCTGGAAGTGTCCAAGGCCAGGTTGGACAGAGTTTGGAGCATCCTGGGATAGTGGAAGGTGTCCCTGCCCATGGCAGGGGTGGCACCGGATGAACTTTACAGTCCCATCCAACCCAAACCATTCCAGGATTCTGTGATCAGTGGCATGGGACAGCATGGCCTTTAAAGCACTGAGGCACAGTCAGAGCTCCTGTATTCCTTTAGCAGCTCCTTCCCAAACTTATAAAAATTGCAGAAAATGGAATTTCCAGGCAAGCTGGGGGTCCAGCCTGGGGGTTACTGGGCACTGATGGGGGCAGGGATCTGTGTGGCACCTACAGCTGCCCCATGTACTCCCAGCACATCATGGATATTTGGGAAGGCAAAGTAGCTTCATGGCAGAGCTGTGTAGCTTTTAACCCATTTGGGCTCATTTCCACAGGATTAGTCTGTGACTGCCTCATCAGCCCCCAAGGATCTAACAGGAACAGCCTGAGCAGGATTCAGCAGAGAACAATGATCACTTTACTTCAACTCTGACCCTCTTTACCCAAATCTCCTGTACACCAAGATCAATCACCCCCTGCCCCCACCCGAGGCGGTCTCTCTACTCACGCTGCCCAACTACTCCTCTGCAATCTCTGTCTCCTGGTGCACAACCACTTTGGTCACCGACATGTCTGGGTGCTGCTCCTTGGCAGCCTTGATTGCCTGTGCCAGGACCTGAGGGACAGCATGGGAGAACACAGGTTAGATAGAGCATGTCAGAGTGTCAGAACACGGCACCCACCATCCCAAAGGGCACAAGAACCTTCTTCTGACTCCAGGGTGCAAAAAAGAAAAATAGATGCACTTGATAGAATTATAGGAAAATCACAATCACAGGCTGGGAGGGACCCACAGGGATCATCCAGTCCAGGCCCTGCCCACACCCACCACCAACCCCACCCTGGACATCCCTGCAGCGCTGTCCAAAGGCTCCTGCAGCTCTGGCAGCCTCAGGGCCGTGCCCATTCCCTGGGGAGCCTGGGCAGTGCCCAGCACCCTCTGGGGGAGGAACCTTGTACTGATGTCCAGCCTAAACCTCCTGCATCATAGGGAGCAGAGGTCGGAGCTCCCCTTGGGAGGAGGTGCAGCTCCCACTGAGCTTTGCCCTCAGTGTCCTCTGCTGCAGCTGAACACACTGAGCACCCTCAGACACCCCCTCTACAGCCCCTCCTGATCCTTCACCATCTCCAGAGCTTTCTTTGGAATCTCTCTAATTGTTTTAGGTCTTAAATTGTGCCCAACACTGCTCCCAGGCCTTCAGCCACACACTTTGGTGACTTTTAGTACTATTACATTATCTCCGAAAGGAAAAGCACTATTTGAAGAACACCCCCATCTCTACACTGCCCCATGGCAGAAGATGGATGAGAGCAATTAAGCATAACCTGATTATTCTTCTAGCAAGTGTGATAGGCACATCCCAGACATTTTCTATTGGAGTTAATAAACTAGATCTTGTCATAAGAATATTTTCCACCCCCATGATACTTGCAACTAAATTTAAATTCAAGTATAATTCTCTGATGACAAAATCATCACTTCCAACACATGCAAGAGGCCAATGAGGCTGAGTCATCAGAAAGGTTTCATATAAAGCCAAAGAGATGTAACACAGGTGCTGAGTGCTCTGAAATGACTTCTGGCACTACAGAATAGCAATAGTGCTTCAAAGTTAAGGGAAAAGGAATGCAAATCAGCCAGATGTCAAGGAAAACTTTTATTTCACATTTTTATGGATTTTTTTTAAAGCCTACAACTGTCTGAAACAATTCTGGAATCAAAACTTTGCTGCTCATCAGGTTCAGAATAGAATTCAGCTTTCCTGGCTCAGCAGCTTAATGTCAAAAAGGAATTTATTACTGATATAGAATCATAGAATGACTTGGCTGGAAATGAATCTAAACCCTCATCCCATTCCATCCCCTGCCATGGGCAGGGACACCTTCCACTGGACCAGGTTGCTTTAAGCACTGTCCAAGCTGGCCTTGAACATTTACAGAGATGGAGCAGCCACAATTCATAAAAATATGAACTTTTATCTCCACCCCAGTAAAATTTCCCTGATTCATTTTTTGGTGACACGGGCAGCCTGACTGATTTTTGCCAGCTCTGGGAAATTCTTTTGGATCATAGCCATACTCCTACCTGGTCATGGTCTACATCTGCATCTCCTGTGATGACAATCCTCTTCTCAATCCGTGTCTCCGAAATGCCACCTTTCACAGTCTAGAACAGAAGGAAAAGCTGCTGTTAGTGTGGAAGCGCAGAGGCGTTTGAGCTCACTCACAGGGGCTGCCTGTCTAAAGATGGTATCCAAAAATAGTGTCCCCAAATAGTACCTGGCGTTAGAGTCACAGGGGAAACTGCTGCTGCTCAAGGAAAAACTGTCAAAGAGTTATTTTTTTATAGTGAGCCAAGGAAGAGCTTCTCCTCACAGTACAGCTCTTCCTGCTGTCCCACAGGACAGTCAGATCCATGTCCAGACTGTGCTGCAATTAATGCACAATCCACAGATTTAACACAGGCAAAATGGAAACCTTCCTACTTTGCTCCAGGTACTAATGTATTTGAAAGGACCTTTCAAAAACTTTTTTTTCCTCTCATTCATCCCTGCTCATCTCTCCATCAGGCTGTTGGTTGAATTGGTGTTTTGTGGTGCTCCCTGGTGTTACCTTGGTGATCTGGGTGGTGGTGGTGCTGCTGGTGGTTTCTGAAGTGATGGTCTGGGCAGTCAGCAGGATGCCAGGGTCTAAATCCCCATTGCCACCATCTGTCTGTGGGACACAAGAACAGGACATCAGTCCTGAGCAGTGGGGACAGAAGCAAAGGCTCCACATCACCAGAGCCAGACAGATGACCATCTGAGGACAGCAGCTCCAGCGTGCACAAGACACAAGTCAACCTGTGCCTAGGTGCACAAGAGCTGGGCAGGTCTCTGAAAGCTCCAAGTCCCTATGCTTTAAGGCTGGAAAAGTGCAGATCCTTCAGGGAGGGCCTGTGACACCCCTCAGACTGGGGGCACTGGTATGTACCCAAATCTGAGCATGCTGCTGCCCACAGGGCTGGTCATACCATCTATGCCTGAACCATGACAGGAAACCAACACAGACACCAATCCCAAATTCCACCTGCCTGCATCCATGGAGATCAACAAAGCCAAGAGCACAATCTTATTCAAAAGGTAATTGTCACCCTACCTCCTTCCTGACAACACCTTGCATATCCCTCACTTTATGCTCTGCAAAAGCAAAGAAGATCCAGACATTTGCTGAAACAGGAATCACTTTTAGAGCTGGTTCTTGGATTTCATCCTGCCTGACTCAACCACTCTCAAGGTCTGCCAAAAATCCCAAACTAAGTCATCCTGGCCAGCCCATCCTGGCCGCGCTGTCCATGTCCCCACTGGGCAGCATCCTTGCGGGACAATATCTGGAATCACCACAAGGTGGGACCATTTTCCACAGTCTGGAAGAGATCTCGCAGCAGATCACATCCTGTGCACACATGGCCGACTGATCCCAGCCCCGGAGATCACTTTTCCTTTCCATTTCCCAGTTAGAGCAAAACTCCTCCATTCACCTACCCGCTGAAAGCCAGGGCAATGCTCACCACCACTGTCTGAATGATCTCTCTGGTGCTGCAGCTGGGGGGTGCTGAGCAGCCACAGCATTTCTTAGGAATCCCAAATTATACAATCACGAGATTCCTGCATCCATAACAACATCCCACAGTCACTTCACTGCAACAGCAGAGCACAGGCTGCTGATGACAACCACAGTGATGGCAAAGCCAAGCTGACAGGCTCCAAAATTTCAAACACATGAAGAAAGGCTGGGAGGGATGGGGGTGTTCAGCCTGGAGAAGAGAAGGCTATAGGAGACCTTAGAGCCCTTTCAGGGCCTAAAGAGGCTCCAGAAGAGCTGCAGAGGGACTGGGGACAAGGGATGGAGGGACAGGACACAAGGAATGGCTTCCCACTGCCAGAGGGCAGGGATTGATGGGATATTGGGAAGGAATTGTTCCCTGGCAGGGTGGTGAGACCCTGGCACAGGGTACTCAGAGAAGCCGTGGCTGCCCCTGGATCCCTGGAAGTGTCCAAGGTTGGACAGGGCTTAGAGCAGTCTGGGATAGTGGAAGGTGCTCCTGCCCAGAGCAGAGGGCTAGAACTGGCTGAACTCTTAGGTTCCTTCCATCCCAAACCATCCTGCCATTCTGTGACTAAAACCTGTCTTAGTCTGAGGATTAATTTTAACCTCAGCAATGAATCCATACCTGCATATTCTCTGCTTTGTAATATTGCCCCACTAAGATTTTTACTTTCCAGTCACCACATAACCACTAAGGTTGCATTTTTTACAAAACATTTGGTGTTTAACAACCATTTCAGTCCTGAAACCTAAGGATGACCAAATAATTTATAAACCAAGTTCTGAAGAAGGATAAACAGCCTCTCTAGATGATCTGGGGAAACAAGACAAAGCATTTATTGCAGAAAAAAGGCCAACTCAGGTTAACTTTGTACAGAGAGAGCCACATCCTGAAGCCACCAGTGGCTGAAGATAAATTCTGTTTGCAAGCACATCTTGAAAAAATAATTACTCTTCAGGGATAGCAAAACCACCGCTCCTCTAAAAATACCAGATGCACCTGGAAATAGTGTCCATAGCATCAGTTAATGCCTGTGCTGCACCCAGACATGCAGAAACAGGCAGGTGCTGCTGTCTCATCCTGAGGATTTGGAGACAAAGCGTTAACTTGGGTTTAATTAAGCCTCTAGGAAATTTATCAGAACACACCTTACCTGTGCAGCTTCGTAGGTGATGGTCTTTGTCTCTGTGTGGACAATAGGGACTTCCTTTGTGGGAATTTCACTTTTGACAGCGCTGGACACGTCAGAGATGGTGACAGTCTGTGTCTTCACTAGCGGGGGCTGTGAGACAAGGTTAAAAACATCTTGTAAACAGCCAGTTCCCATCTCCACGTCCTGACTGGGCTGCTGGCAAGTATTCTGACACTGATCTGATAAAAGTATTGTGAGAACCAAAGTCAGTCTGGAAATCTTTGGGTATAAGTCTCTGGAACACACTGCTCCAAGGGCAGCGATCAGGTGTGAGGATTAGACAGGCAGCTAAATCCTCCAGCCCTTCCCCACACCATGGACTCTGGTCAGCCCAAACCAGGCATTAAGCGTTTAAACAGGTGTGTCACAACACCACAGACACTTTCTCCACTGATTCTTAACTTTCTAATTACCAGAAGCTCATTGCCAGTTGGCAGGAGAAGATGACCCTCATCTGCTGATGGCAGTGTCAGGATTACCACCAACCCTGGGCACAAAAAGACTTCATCACAGTTGAGCAGCTTTATCCTGACCTCAAGAGTGACACTGCATTATGAAAAATCCTCATCAGATCTTTAACTTTTATTAAATCAATGTCAGGTAAAACAGGAAGAAAAATAAGGGTGGAGAGAAATCAGTTGTTCCAACACCTGATGATTATCCAGAAGAAGACAGAGTAAGTTCAGAGCCAGTGCTTTCCCAGGGGGCTCGATTTCTGCCACCATCCCCAACCCTGCCAGATGCCACTGTGATCATTAGGGGGGAACAAGCATCTATTGAACCAAAAGCAACATCAACACTGGAGCAGGCAAAAATCCTTCCCACAGTGGGGAGCACAAAGGGACACACTGGACAGCACCTCAAATTTGCTCTGCTGTGCTGAGAGTCAGCCACCAGTCCAGCAAAATCCTTAAGGAGCTAAAATTACATGATTTTTGAACCTAAACATTGCCTTTTTGTGGGAATGCCACAGGATGCTTCAATCCAAGATGGGCATTGGACTGTGGAGACTGTATTTCATGCAAAGATAAATTGAGAGGGAATCGTATTTAATGCAAAGACAAACTGACAGTGGCTCATATTTAATTTAAAGATAAATTGAGAGGGGCTTATTGCACTGACTGGAAGATTCACCGGCTCATTAGCTCCAAGCACGAGTCCAAGCCAAGCAAACCCAACTCCTGTGTGGGTCTGTGGCATCTGCTTGCTGCAGTGTTTGGGTTCCCACTCCAAAGGTAGCTGGGGCGTAGGGTGCAGGAGCTGGGCTCACTACCTGGAAGCAGCGAATGAGCTCCAGCAGCCTGTTAGGAGCATCTGGGTTTGGACATTCACCATGTGGCTTTCTAAAGGGAAAGCTGTCTTCACCATCCTCTGCCACCTCCTCCTCCTCTCCTCCCCAGGGCTGCCGGGGAAGTGTGGCAGGGCTGCTGGGGGGCTCTGGCTCAGAGAGCTCCGAGTCCTTCTCCACATCCACACAAACCCCCTTTCCACATGTCAGGTCCTCCTCGCTGGCGGATCGGCTGGGAACCGCCTCCTCCTGCTCCTCCTCCTCTTTCTCCTCCTCCTCGCTGCTTAGGGAGGAAGCACCAAAGTGCCAGCTGGCAGAAGGCTGTGAGGCGGGTGGCACTGGAGTCTCACTAAAAACTACCGACTGCCTTGAGCCCTCCCACGCAAAGCCAGTGTTAAAACTGCTCCACTCTGCCACTGCAGCCACATCCTCTCGGGAGAGAAAGTCACTCATTTTCTAAAAAGAAATGGATACACAAAAAGGGCCAGAGAGAGAGAGAGAAAGAGAGCAGGGAGTTAAGGAGAGCAGGAGGTCAGAAGGCATCAAGGCAAAACATCAGGTTCTTATCACGTATCACATGCAACAGTGGGGCTGATCACTGGAAAACCTCTGTGATGTAGCCAATGCATTTACTGACACAGCCGTCCTGGTACATTAATAATCCACTCTCCTAAATTCTAAGGAAGTAATGTGAAAACTTGCTGCACCTAGAGAAAGAGCCACCACCAAGTGCTTTTTGCTCGGTTTGGAATAATTTCAGTGTATCAAGAGTGGACTTGTGCACATCCAAAACTTCCATGGGCAACAAAACCCACCAAAACCATCCCTATACTGCTTTTAACTCCTTGAAACTGTTGCCTCATTTTCTAACAAGATTTCCTGGGCAACCAAAAACCTGTAATTTGTGCTTAAAATGTGAAGCCTGAAGCCTGTGAGTTATTTGGTATGATTCATTTTTTATACCCCAGAGGCTTTCACTTTGACTGACCTCCCCTCACGGCACAGCTCAATGGTAGGGTAAAAGCAGGAGCCACTTAATGTAGGAACAAATAGATTCTTTTTCCTAGTATAATTTCAAGAAATTACTCTTCCCCCATTTATCATGGTGTTTTTCAGTTCTCTCTTCTTTATATTGCAGACAGGTTAGCTGTAAGATTTCTATTTATTAGAATTTCCAGCCTCTTGTGCTTGTCTTAAGTTGTTGGGATATTGCTTAGCAAAATGCATTTAATAGGAATGGAGGGAGAGCAAACAGCACTGAGATGGGCAGGTCAGACTGTGCTCACAGGGAAAGGCTATTTCTGAACCAAACCCACTTCCACATGTTTCTCCAAACATGGAGAAACTTGGAGACCTCAAGGCAGTTTGCAGCTTCCTCCCAAGGGCAGCTCCCATCTCTGCTCTGGGACAGGGACAGCAGCCAGGGCACGGCTGGAGCTGGGCCAGGGCAGCTCAGGCTGGAGATCAGGGCAAGGTTCTTCCCCCAGAGGCTGCTGGCACTGCCCAGGCTCCCCAGGGAATGGGCACGGCCCCGAGGCTGCCAGAGCTCCAGGGGTGCCCAGGGTGGGGTTGTTGGGGGGTCTGGGCAGGGCCTGGACGATCCCTGTGGGTCCCTTCCCATTCAGGATATTCTATATTATCATATCCATATCCCACCCTCATTTCCTAACTCAAGACTCTACATTGCAATATTCCACAAAACAGAACATGAATGGGGTTGTCAGCTGTGTACAGCCATGTCTTGTTGGTTTTACAGTTTAAAACTTGAATTTATATACTGCCAATATGCTGACCTTCCCTTAATTATAGATACTACACCTTGCAAATTATTCATGGGACCTTGAGAAGACACAGCTCATCTTCTTTAATGGATGGGTTTAATGGAACATGTCTTAGGAGTGAGATTTCCTTATGTAAGAGCTGGAGCACTTCTCAGCCAACAGAAGAATCACAGATAAAACAAAGAAGATTAAGCAGCTACACAAACACTGATGTATTTAAAAGGCAAAAATCTGTACACAGTCAAAACAACCTCCCAGTTCCCTTTCACAGACAGATAAAATAATTTGCATTTGGAAGCATCTTGTATGACAGATGCAAAAAGGAAGAGAGAGCTGGAATGGAGCCTGTGCCATGTATTCTCATCACCAGTAGAGCCAAGTGCAGCAGCAAACATGCAAGCTGGAAAGACAGAATGAAATCCTGATAAGATCAACTGATAAGAAACACTTTTTGCCTTGCCTTCCTATTCCACTCATTATTAAGAACATAAACTAATGGGAAGGTATTTGTTTCTAAATAAAGTTATCTATGTAAAATTCCCCCATAGGAATTTCAGCATCTGTTACAAATTCTGATCTTATCAAGATTTGGTTTAAATTGCAAATGCCAAAGCATACCTATGTTTAGGGCTCAGATTTGCAGAGTTCCAAGCTCACCTTGAGACCCAGGAAACCTGAGATGTGCCTGGACTGCCAACTACTCATTTCCAGGGACATAGCCCCAAAACAGTGAGGCCTAAATCAAGCACAAAGCAGTCAAACACAGAGTAAATTAAATACAGGACAGGATGCAATGCCCCAGAAGAAACAAACTGACCCAGACATGAATGCAACTAAAGCACCACCCTTGAAATACAAATCTTTGTGCCTCAGAAGATGCAGCTGAAGCGTTGCAATGAAGTGACACACAATAATTCCGACTGGGGATAAATTAATAACAGGCTTAACTTCGTGTTTGACACCAGTGGCCAAAAGGATTTATTTTTCTCAAAAAGTGGTTTTGTATAAATTGGTTTGCTTGCATTTCTTCAAGACTCTGTTGTTTTTGGATCATGATCTATTTGTATGACTCAGCTGCCCTGTGATGTTTGAGTGGATGTTTTTTTTTCACGCTGCTGCTTCTCTCTGCTGAATATTCCATTATTCCAATCCCAAATCAGACTACTATTCTGCAGAAAACTTAAGGAGAGCTAAAATTATGTCAACTGCCAGTTACTATTAAATAAAAATTGCTAAAACCATGAAGTTATAGTGCACAGTAACTGCCTACAACCACCACATGAAATGCTAGGAATCCCAGATGGTTAATACTTCCCTGTCCTCTTCTTTTCCAGCATGCAATGGAATTGTTGACGCTGTTATTAGGTTATCCCCAAACAAGGATCCACAGAAGCTCACAGGCTCGGAGTGACTGTCTAGAGATGCACAAGGAGATGATGTTGTTTTGCAGTAAACCACACTCACCAGAGAGCGCTCCCAGATCAACTGATGCTCAATCTCACAGCTGGCAAAGCACTTGGGTAAAAAGTATTATAAAGCAGAAAACAAGAGATCCTTATTTTACAGTACCCACCACTGCCTTACTGAACTGCTTTGCCTTAAGGTAAAAGTTAAAAATGTTCAGAGGCTGTTCAAAACACCCTGGCATTGAAAAGGATGGACATTACCTATGGATTTGTGGTTTTCAGTGGATTTTCTCACTGTCATTGATCTGACCACAATGTCCTGACCAGCCTACTCAGATAACAGACAGATAAAAGAGATTTTGACCAAAAGTAAAAGTAATGTTAGAAAACACACAGTGTGCCCAAACCTTCAAAAGACTAAATTCTGTCATGAACAAGAATCCAATATATTACACAACACACAGCAATCACCTTCAATCATTGCATCAATGTCTTGGCAACACAAAAAAACCTCAAGATCAAGACTTAAATTATCAAAATGAGATTGTTGGGCAATATGATTCCTCTGCCCACTCCCAGTGGTCTCCTTCCCATCTCTTTTGTGGGCAGGTACTCTCACATGAAGAGCTCTTTATTCCAAAATCCATCTGCAGAGAACAAAGTACATTGCAAGAGCTGCCTTAGTGCAGCAGCAGCAGGTGAAAAGAGGGGATAAAGTCAGTGTATATAAATGCTATCAATTTTGTGCTGCTCATTTCACTTCCCTCATTCATAAATGAAGTGTCTTAGGTTGCAAGACGTGTCTGGGGGTGTGTATTCTATTTCCATCTGTCAGAGCTGGGCAGTTCTCTGCTGTTATTTGGGCAGTTTCCTTTATCTCTCCCACAGCCAATCCTCCCTCCAGGAGATCTCTGCTCTTCATGGCCACTGAGTGTCCCTGCATGGCTGAGAAAATTCCAGCATCCCACTGGGAGATGCTGCGCCCAGGGCAGGAGCCAAGCATTCCTACCTGGATCCAATCTGAGCCTGGAACAGCCCAGCAGCCTTTGCCCACTGCATGCCCAGAGGAGCAGCTTTCTCCTGCCCTGCATTGCCAGAGGAAGAGCAGGCCCATCTCCAGCAGCCCTGGAGCTGCAGAGGGAAACTGCAGCCTTGTGCAGGATCCCTGCTCCAGCAGAAGCACAGCTGGCACTGCAGGAGGGCTGAGCCCCCATGGGATGGGACTGTGCCACCACCCTGACCCACAGGGGCTCAGCGCCTGCTCTGACTCTGGCAGCGATTTGTTTTTCTTTTTGTACTATTGCATTTGTATTTTTAATTTTCCTAGTAAAGATCTGTTATTCCTATTCCCATATCATTGCCTGAGAGCCCTTTAATTTCAAAATTGTAATAATTCAGAGGGAGGGATTTACATTTTCCATTTCAAGGGATGTTCCTGCCTTCCCTAACAGACACTTGTCTGTTCAAACCAAGACATGAAGTTACACCTCTGTCTTGGTGCCACGCTCATCTCAGGGACTAGCATTATGAGCAGCCAGATCTGCCTTCCTGTAATCTCGAAAAATTTGGGACTTAAAATTGGCTCTTGACACAACCTCAAAACACAACCTGAGCTTCAACCAGAAAAAACCCACCAGAAGCTTGTGTTGTATCACTGAACTGAGGAACAGGTTCATTAGGAATGTGGTTTCTTCACTTACAAAACCCAAAAGGAGCATTTTTGTCCCCAGATTAACACACCAGTTGGGACAGAAGTTTTTGTAGCTGAGCTGTGCAGGACCTGCCTCGTTTCTGCTCTCAAAACAACTTTCTGCAATTGATTTTTCCTACCACACAGTCTCCAAAATGAAAAGGGAGAAGGTGCGAGAGTGACATTAAGCACTTGGTAGAGGACTCCTGCAAACAAAGCGTGTCATAAACCAAGCTGGATTTAATCCTCAATTGAATTACTCTGGTCAGTTTGAGATCTCAGAGCTGCAGCCTTGTGTACTCCCTCTCCCCAGGAGCACCCAACCCACACTCAAGAGTGTCCAACAGACCCTACACTCCGAATGCCATCAACAATGACTCAGAGTCTGATGGCTCCTGCTTTGAGAAAGGAATACTGAAGGTTAGCCCAAGAAGTCATTAACACAGATCATATATCGTTTTTTTGGTTAATAAGCAGTAGAAAGAAAGAGCTGATTTGCAATAACATTTATTAGTGGATAAATGTACATATTTACAAAGAAAAAGCTGAGAAAAAATACAAAACCAAAAAAGTGTTCCAAAAGAGAGAATTTTAGGTAAAAAAGAAGGTGTTTCTAGTCCCCACAGGACTAGTCTAACAGGACGGTCTACCATTGCTAAAAGATCCCAAAGGGGCCCAAACCAAGGCCCGTCCTTCCCTCCAGCCCCACAAACCACAAGAGATGCAAACAGAGACACAAGAGGAATCACCTCAGTCAGGTTCTCCAGTGTCACCCACTAATAAGTACAGACCAAGGAATTTCTGCATGAATCCATAACACTTTCTTGGGCTGAATTTATCCAGAAAGCTTCCTCCCTTATCCTGTAGGTCAGAACAGGCACCATCAACTCATAACAAGGAAAAAAGAAAACCTGATAAACCAGTGAAACAATTCTCAGAGTGACAAATTACTAACACTGATGTGAAGTGAAAGACTTTGCCCATAACCATTAGGATCTAGATTTGATGATCCTTGGGGTCCCTTCCAACTCAGGGTATTTCATGATTCTATGATAACCTTCCCAGGAGCCAGTGGTACAGCAAAGCCTCCTTCCTCCAAACACAAACTACTTCCCTTGGTGCTGAGGAAATCCACCTCTACTGATTATTTCAGGATAGGAGGGAGATATGGAATACCTACTCTTTAGGGTCATCACTAGTTACTGGACAAACCACAAGAGAGGGGAGCCAGTCTTGGCTGAACACTGCCCTGACTGAGCTGCCCATGGAGAGCCCTCAGCTCACCTTCCACCACTCCCCTAGTGAGGCAGAAGGTGGCAGGAGATGCAGCCAACACCCTCATTTATCTGCTCCCTTTTAGCAATCAAAAAAGAAAAAGGGATGTTGTTTTACAGCAATGAAGACCTAAAGCATCATCACACACAGAGCCCCACACCCAGCACAGCCTTGGAGCTGAATCCAAGTTCCAAGCTATTGGCTCTGGCACATCTGCTGCTTCAGAATACTGGTTTCCACTTTTTCCTAAAGCAAGAAAGTACAAGAAACTCCTGTGTGTTTTAGGTGGTGTCCAAAAGAGCTGGAATCCGGGTAAGGAGATTCAGGAAGTGAGTGTGGAGCCAACCGTCAATATTGTGATGGGAATCACTGAACCCTCTACAGCTCCCAAGAGGATCCTACACATAAGCATCAAACAGCTGAGTGACCACATCACAAAACAATGGGCAAAACTGCTGGCAGACTTATCCTGCCTATGTCACCAGTATGCCAGCCACCAGAATGCCATTTTCTGCAGCAGGTCACATTGAAAAACCAGGATTTCTCATGCCAACCTGGATGAGGTTACATGCTGCAGACATTTTCAGCTTCCCTGCAAGAGGGATAACTCAGCTCTCCATTGCTCATAGCCTGGCACCGTGCCAGCCAGGCTGAACAGGGTGTGTGAATCCCTGTGTCAATGGGTGCCAGTGTCAGGGCAGGCAGCCAGGAGCTGCTGATGTTCCTAGCAAGTTTGTTCCTGAGGAAAATAGGAATGAAGTTCATGTATTGGTTCCTTTATAGATGCCCTGAGATCTCAGCCTTTAAACAGCACTAGAGCAAATCAGCTCTCCCTGTGCATAGGGATGACAGCAGGACTCATAAAATCCTCCTCTCGGTGCTGCATCCTGTGCTGACATCATGGGAAAAGGGGGAAACCAGAGCACCAAGGTGTAAAAGGTATGGAATGTGCACAAACGGGATACAGAATGTGCAGGAATTAGAACTTATGTGGATGGCCATGGATTGTCACTCCCTTTGCATTACAAGTAAACAGGGAAAAAAGCAGAGGAGTGACTGGGAAAGGGGCTGTAGCCCAGTGGGCACATCCCTGGGGTGTTGGACAGATGAGGTTTCTGTTCCTGCTAAGTTACAGGCTTCCTCTGCTATCTACCGGGATGAATACGGATAACTGGCCTCTAAACTGCCAGAGGTACAGAAAGCATTTGTTCAATTTCTTTATACTCTGCAGTGATAATTGGTATATAAATCCCAAAAATGTTCCTGAGCATTTTCAGAGTGTAAAGTCTCCAAGGTTTTTTGGTGATGACAACCAGCCTTATCTCAAGATTAAAAAAGAGAGAAAGAGATCACTTGAATTAAAGAGTTAAAGAACTGAGTAGAGGTGACAGAGCCCATCTCTTATCCCACTGAGAGAAGACACTCTGAGCACTCGGGCCAAAGGCTGCTCTGGACAAAAAGTTTTAGAATTCAGGTCCTTTTGAAAGTGGGTGACAGAGCTATAGAAACCATGGCTTTGCCAAAGCCACCACTGTGGCTTCCAAGTTCTTGTCACTGGATCAGAAACGCAGTAAACTCAGCAGGGCTCACTGCAGCACCCCAAACAGTGATCCCAAGCAATGGCTTTGGGAAGGAAGCACCTGTGTTCAAACTCCAGGAAATACAGACAGAAAATGGACAGAGATCCAAACAACCCCTGTTTCTTCCCTCTTCATGTCAGGTTGGGGAGAACAAACAACCCCTATTCTTCATCACAAGTGTTACCATTTTGGGAAGGAGATGCAGGCAGGAAATGCCAACAAGTATCCCCTGACTTCTTCCACCCTGCATTTTCTGCACAGCACACAGCAACCCAGCATCCTCCCCCACCTCTCCTCTCCAGGGCCCACGTCCATCTTCCTAAACTCCACACAAGATCTGCTGAAGTCCAAGTGCATTCCAAGGGATGCTCTAAGGATTCAGGGACACAGCCTGCCAGCACCCTCCTTCACACCAGACTATGCCTGGACAACAACCCTCAGACTTCTACACTTCCTAGTACCAAAGGAGGAAAACTGTGTATTAAAGGCAGTGTATTAAAAAGGGAAGAATATTTTCCAATGAAAAATCAGCATCCTCACAAAACAAAGTCCTAAAGGCACAAACTGGTGAACTAATCAGAGCAGGTTACAAGAGGAATTGGAAAGATTCCTGTGGGATTAAAACAAAGGGTTTCACTAGCAACCTAAGTTTCTGAAACAGCATTTAGAACCTCAACCCGTACCTTGAGAGCAAGAGGTGGCTCAAGTGGCCCATGATAGCCCATGGACCCTCAGACCAGACAACACATGCCATGTTTGCCTTATTCCTTCAAGTTTATCTGCTAGCTTCCTAAATAATACCGTTCACACAGATACAGATCTAGAAAGGGTTATAAATACAGGTATTTATATATATTCACACATTGTAGTCCATGTAATAAAGGCCTAGTCCTTTCTCTTCCATGCTGCTGGAGCAGCTGCCACCACTGGTGACACTGGGGGGATGTTCTCAGAATGATTGTGTCCAGCCCAGTCCTCCAGTGGACACAGGAGAACACGGATTAGTGCTGAAAGGAGAAATGGGGGGCTCAGCTCAGACCCATTGTTACTATTTACAGAAAAGAAACCCCTTAAGACACAAAGTCCCACCTTCCCTCCAGTTCACAAACCAGCTCTGCTCAGTCCAGCTGGGCTGGAGCCTGCACAGCTCAGCCATGATAACTTGGATAAAAGGGAGCATCATCCAGACAGTTACATTGTAGGCAATAAACAAAAACTGGCATGCAACAGTTTGGTTAAAGAAGTCAAAAACCATTGAGGGCTTTAATATTAAAAAAGTGTGTCCTGATGTGGCCAAGCCAACATGCCAACAGAGGGAATGCTCAAACAACAGGTAACTTCATCTCTGTGACCTAAGCAAACATACGTCAGTTAGTTCCACACAAATTAAATAAAACACATCCCAAGTGCATGAAGACCTTCAGATTAAGAAAAAATTATTAATCTATGTTTACACTAAATATCTCCTTGCAATGAGTTTTCTCCTGTAACACTATGTATTTTCTTGGATGTAAGAATAGGGGTGGAGAGGGAAGCTGGGATACTTTGTCACAGGCTTCCCCCACTAGAAAATGAAAAGCGGACCCTGTCCCTAAGTTATTACCAAGAGCAGCAGTGAGAACCAGCACTTTTTATTTAAATGCCAATCTGAGTTTCCTAGAAATTTAGTGTTTATGGATTAGATTCCAATGTTCTTCCTAAAGAGTCAACCTCTTGTTGCCCACAGAGGCTGTAGATTCCCATGCCTGGAATTGTACAAGGCCAGGTTGGATGGGACTTGGAACAACCTGGTCCAGGGGAAGGTTTCCTGACCATAGCAGAGGGGGAACGAGATGACTTTTATAGGCCCTTCCAACCCCAAACCATTCCAGGATTCTGTGATTCAGCAGATTCCTGTAAAGCACATTTTAGATCAGTGTCAAATGTTCTTCAGCTTGTGAATATCTTACATTTAAAACAACAAACTTAAAAGCAATTCTCCAGCAATTCCTATGGGAAGTCTTCAGGGGCTTAGGAAACCAGACTCTCCTCTCAGGATTTCTCCCCCCAATCTGCCCTCCCACAGCAGTTGGGAACACAATTCAAATAATTTGCTTTTGCACCATAGGGAACTGCAGAAGGGACCTGGCAATCCATGACCACTCCTGCCAGGTGCCATCACAGCCACACAAGGACATACAGCAGGATTAACACGACAGTCAGGGGGTGTCCCTCCCAGGGACAGCGATCTACGGAGATCAAAGACCAGGACAAAGAAGATGCAGCAGAGACTACAGCCCAGAAATTCAGGAGCTTTGGTCTTGAGGTTTCAACATGACCCTGTCGGCACTCAGAGAAAGAGCAGCCACCAAACAGTCAGTGCTATGACCAGGAGAAAGGACATCATAAAGGGAATACGTGGAGAAGGAAAAATGCTAGAGTACAGCTGACACTTTTTGAGTGATTTCTGCTCTTCAGGGATTGCAATAGAAACCTTTGGAAGAGTTGCTTCACTTGCTGGCCGGGGAAAGGCTCTCTCAGTAGGTATCTCCTGCTCTTTTAGTTTTTCTTCATCCTGTACTAACAGAGGCCGTTCCCGTGTCTGCTTTCATGGTAGAAGATCAAGAAAGACAGAGAGAGATGAACAAAAATGACAGATGGAAAGTGCCCAAAATGACACTTGGAGATGTGCAAAGCAAGAGGGCAGCTCTTCTCAACATAAAATAAACTGCCCTGGGGAGCAGAGCTGCTGGGGCCTAGGTCACACCAGCCCTGGAGCTACAGAACTATGCTACAGCTATGCTCTATCTGCAGAACTCATCAACATCTGCATCAGGATCATGGGTGTTTGGTGCCTGCCCTCCCAGAAAAGTGGATGCCCAAAATCTTCCAGAGTGTTTTGGAATTGGAATGGTGAGAAAAGCATTTGAAGCATTTGAAACAGGAATGGTGCAGTACAAAATGTGGTCTCTGACAGCTTCCTGATCTACAGTGCCCTTAAAACCCAGCGTTTGGAAAATCCCATGGAACAGCCAGACTGCAGAGCAGATACAAAATGCTTTTCCAAAGTTCTGACCAGAGTATCAAAATTTCAATTGGTTTGAAAATTCTATTGAACAAGTGAAAAACTGGAAATCTTAGAAATCCCACGCATGGAACGGGCAGGGTGGCAGTAGGAGCAGTGCAAACTCCTGGAATTTTGCTCTGTGTTTTAGCATTTTTGTTTCTGGAGTCTAAAGAATGATAAAAACCCAGTATGAGTAAATCAGCACACAGGACCGTGCAAGGGCTTGAGCACTTCTGCTGAAGGAAGGAAAGATTGTGGGAATGTTGCCATTCAGTAACTCTACATCCCTTTAGTTTGCCAGCCCTGGTCAAACTCAAGTGTACTTAGGAGAGGAAAAACTTGGCTCTAAGCTCCCTCAGCTGAGCCAACCTCCGCTGGTCAGTGCGGTATTTTGGGACTGGTTCTTTGCACACCCCTAAGTGGTGAGAATTAGGGAGAAAGTAGCTGGGAGACTGGGCAGCAAAAGAAAATATAAAATGCAAGAGTAACATGATCGTTAAAACAACAAAAAAAAAAAAAAAAAAGGAAAGAAAGACAACATAAAAAGAACAGGGAACAGTTAAATTTTCAGAATTGCTTTTGTCCCCGAATACACAGTTATATTGGTCATGCAGCTTTTTAGAACCAGCCATGCACCAAAATAAGCAAAAATTGAAAGCTGCAAAAGCTGCAGCAGTGAGAAAGTCCTCTGGGTGTGAGTTATGAAACTACTTCATATAGCAAAAAAAAAAAGTTATCTAGCAGCTCCTGTTGAGTTTTTGCTCAGTGCCACTGCAATAGCAAGTCTGGTTCAGAAGCACAAATCAGAGCAGCAGCTTTACCTCAAGCCCACCAACCTGTCTCCCAGAAGATGGGACAGTGACTTTCTTGACCTGGACACACAAAGCGTGTTAAGGTTCAGTTGTCTCATAACAAAACATACAGGAATAGCAGACAAGTGGCCCTTGGCAAAAAACCCTTCGGCCACTAGGCAGGGTGAAAGTATCATCATGAACAGGAGCAATGGCTTTGCACCATGATTTACAATCCTTAATTACCATCTGATTTATGATCATTCAACACATGCAGGTGAGGGAAAATTTTCTCCCTGGTCAGTGCGTGGGGAAGATGCATTTCTGGAAGTTCATAGCAGGACATAGCAACCTCAGAGTGAGATCATTTCAAAGAGGACCAGATTAAGAAAGAATTTCCAGAAATGCAAATCTAGGGCTGACACCAATTCTGCAGTGCTGCAGACCCACTGCCGCCTTAGGTGGGACAAGCCCACACCATCCAGTTACGGTGACCAGCAGCCTTCCAAGGTCTCACTGTGGTCACCTTGCAAGAAGTTCTTCATAAAAAGCAAGAATAATATTCTTGAACTGCAGTTGTAGAGCTTGAGAGCCTCTGCTCCCACTGGACACTGTAAGCAGAGCTCTGCTGCCCACTCTCCTGAGGAATCTATGCTGAGGCTCAGCCACAGAGGGTAAAGTCTATCCATGTCTTAAACAGGGTAATCTCAATGACACCAGGGTAATCTCAGCCCACAAAAGCAGTGGCTGCCCCTGGATCCCTGGAAGTATCCCAGGTCAGGCTGGATGGGGCTTGGAGGAACCCAGGACAAGCAGAAGGTGCCCCTGGAGAGGCTTTAAATGCCCTTCCAATTGAAATCATTCTGAGATTCTGTAGCAACCAACCCTCAGTAAGTTAATTTTGGGGATCTCATTTTTCTAGTAGGCAAAAAAAGCCCTTTAGCTGTCCTGGCTTTACTCCAAGCTTTGAGGAGCTGGTAGTAAATTTGGTGTTAAATCCCTTGTACATGTTACAATTACCCTCCATCCACTGAAAGATTATTTCCTGATTAATAAGTATCTGCCTTGTTTGAACATGAAATATTAGTTCATCTACATGGCTGTGGGAAGGAGGGGTAAAAACTGGGCTTTCAACCAAGAGAATCTTCAATTGCTACCACTTGCAGTCAGGATGCAATTTTTCTGTTGCAATAAAAATTGCATTTACTACTTAAAAGACTAATTACCACAGGCATTAACTACAGTTTTACTCACAGACTCCGAATCTGAGCCAGTTACCACCAGTATGACAGAGAGGTGTCTGTTAGCCAAGAAGAAACCGGCTGGTGACTGGTTTTTCCTTGAAAAATCACCTTTTTAAGGAAATTAGCAGAGAAACTGTGAGTGTATGTGGTTACTAACACACAGTTCCTGGAAGGAGGGAGATTCTCATTGTGTTTGAACAGCCCTGCTGTGGCCACCCGAGGAATCTTCTCAAAGCCTCCACAGCAGATCAGCACCTGGAGTTCCTACTGCAAGTCTAAACCCAATGACATACCAGATTAACTGGAGAATAAAGTGATTTTGGAAAAATCATCCCATCCCATCCCAGTTCTTCTCCACTGGGTTATCTGCAACGTTATCTCTGAAGTAATAATTTAGGTCTTTGGATATTGGGTTTGTCAGGGTTTTTTACACATTTTGGGGAGATCCAGGAATGACCCAGTCCCCAAACCATCCATGGAAGTGCTCTCTAGCATCTGACACTGACAGCAACACTAGGAAAAGTAGCATCAATACCAGTTAAGGAATTCTTACACCCTTCTCTACCAAAAAAAAAAAAAAAATCACATCTTTATGATACCATGACTAAAGCTTCGATTCTCTCAGAGAACATTCTACATATTACAAGTCAATACTAACTATTAAAACTGAAAATAAGCAGAAGCTAAGGGGAGCTGAATACCCCACTGCAATGCTGCCCCTGGCACAGCCCATGCCGAGGTACTCACTCCATCCGCTCCCGTGGGAATCTGCCCGTTGACGTTGAGGCTCCGGAAAGGGGAGTGGGTGGACAAACGTTTGTCCCACTCACTCGGCCGAGGCTCTGGGACGGACTCCATGAAGTTCTTCTTCAGCTCACTGATGTTGGCGTGGTGCTTCTTTATTTCTTCCTGGGTCTTATCTAGATCCTACCAGCAAAAGGACAGGATAAGTGAAGGGACACGGAGAGACCTGGGACTGCCTAAGCTGCGCTTAGCAAAGCTGCACTTAGCAGAGCTACTGACAACTTCCCAAACTGGGCTCACACTGCAAACACACAAAGGGAGCGTTCCTCTCTCCTCCTCTTTGATTAACTGGGATAAACTGCAACCCCAGAACAGGGTCTCCTCCTGCAGCGGGACATGCCATTGGTTCATCTCAAGCTACAGCAAACCAGGTGACAGCTGAGCTGGAATATAATGGATTTTCCCCAAACAGGATTTTTTAAAGTTGCCAGACTCTGTTTCTTTGGGTTATTTAATGTAACATCTTTAAATTTTGCGGGTTTGTTTTCTTCACCCTCTGCTAGCCTGAGTACTTCCAGGTATTAATAAAACTGATGATAAAGAAAATGTTTTCTCAATTTTATTTACTCGCTTCATACCATTTTCTCCTTTTTCCTAGCAGAAATTATCTTTATTTCCAGAATATCCCCATTACCATTTCTTCCCCTCCCTCTCATCCCTCCAGGAGCTTTCAAAAGCAGTTTTAGACTTCAGAAACAAAGATGAGATGATTTCTTTTGGAAAAAAAAAATCAAACTGAAAATTTATTTTATGCTGGATCAATCAAGAAACTACTGCTAAAATTTTTCATCTGGAAAATGTCAGATTTTTAATGTGTGATGCCAGTTTACAGCACAAACACACATACTTCAAGGCAAGTTAACTTGTTAAAAATAGTTCTTCCTTGCAAGCAAACCAGAGGCTGTAGAAAAGAAAGTTTTTGCAGCAGGCAAACAACTTTTCAGGATGGGGCCAAAAAGCAGCAAGAAAGGGGGAAATCGAGGTCAGTAAAAGCATCACCAGGAAATTTCACTCTTTTTGTGGTTTTAGGTGTTACTCAGCCCATCAGTTTTAGAAGATGGGACAGCAAATGCATCCTTAAAGGAGTGCCTTCCCAAAAATTTCCATTCCTGCAGCTCACCAAGGACACACCACCCTCCCTCCACAGGGCTAACCCCCAAATGCCTCTTTTAAAATATTTACTTTTTCTGGCACAGTTCTGGGAGGAAAATAACAAATTTTCGCTTCTATCCTACATGAAAGTATAAGGGAAGTGCCTGTTAGGTAGGAAAAAAAAGTAGAAAGGAGGCTGCTGTGGACTCTGGGGTAAATCCCTGCCTGGTCCAAGAACCCTACAGCTGCTCCTGGCTCAGAGAAGAGAGAAGGACCACCATGGCTTTCCAGCACTGCACAGGAGCAGGGCTTGGGAGGGCTGGCAGAGGAGCCAAAGCCACGAGGAGCTATGTGGAGCTGGGTCTGGGAAGCACCTTGAGGAACCAGCTTGCTCAGTCTCACCCTTTCCCTCCTGTTTCACACTTTCTGCAGGAAGCCACTGCATGTGGAGTGTTAAAAGGCTTTCAGTAAAATTACCAGGCAGCTTCAGGAGGGCGAGGTCTGCCAGGAAAATATGGATCTGCCAAGTGCATTGATTAAAAAAATAAAGGGAATAAAGGGGGTGAGCTGCTTGGTCAGCCCTATGGTAGGGGAGGGCTGGAGCACCTGCAACAGAACTGTGGGGAGTGGAGACGGAATGGGTTTGGAATCAAGTATTGCACTGGTGGGTAAAAAGAGGTTAGAAGCAATGACCAAGCTCTGTTTGGGGTTGGGGAATTTGAGCTGTTTGAATTGGGTGAAAAAGCAAGAGGCATGGTCTTCAGTGCGCTCCGGCGGCAGCCAAACTCTGCCTATCACGTGCAGACCCTTCACTTGTCACTCAAAACTTGATGTTGTAGCAGTCAAAAAAACCCCCAAAAAACCAAAACAAAAAACAAACCCCAAGAAACCCGCACAGAAGCTGCAAAACTTTGAACATTCTGATGAGAAGGCAGTTAGTACACTCCACTTTCAAGAGATATTACCAGGGAAACCCTATGAGTTGCTGGTGCTGCAAGTTTGAGTAGAAACACGTAACACAGGACAAGAGTATCAGAAGCCACAAAACATCTCCCATAACAGAGTGTATTAAAGAAAATAAAATACATGATTGGCATGGTCTGTTCTGAGACTGAGCTTGGGTGAAAACAAGTGGAAATGGCTCCGAAATCCAAAGGGAGGAGCTGTAATGTGGAAGGATGAGCCGGGATCACTGAGCCTCTCTATCAGATCCAGAGAGATCTGGCACTGAGGCAGGATGGGGTCCAGGGGTGGTGAGGTGCTGCAAGGCCAAAAAGGGCTGGGAAGAGGATGGAAAAGCTGTAAATACCACTGCAGCATCCAAAAAGATCCCTCGTGCCTGAAGCAACATCGACATTGTGGTGGCCTGGACACCACAGAGGTGACGATTTCACAGAATCCTGGAATGGTTTGGGTTGGAAGGGAACTTAAAGCCCATCCCATTCTCCCCCTGCCCTGGGCAGGGACACCTTCCACTCTCCCAGGTGGCTCCAAACTTCATCCAGTCTGGCCTTGGGACACTTCCAGGGATCCAGCGGCAGCCACAGCTGCTCTAGGCAATCTGCCCCAACTTCATCAGTAGCTTATCCTGAATTTTATACTTTCACAGACTGGCTTTTTCACCAGGAAAATAATTTATTTCAAGCACTGAAAAACTGGTCAAGGAGCCCAGCACTACAATCCATGACCCTCTGAGCAGCCAGCAGGTCCCAGAGCAGATCTGAGCACTGCCAATCATGTATTTTGGGGAGGTATGAGAGAATGAAAGTCAGAAGAGGAAGAAGGAAGAAGGGCTTGCACATTATCATGTTTATTGTCACCATGCAGAAGCATAATTAGAAAATCAAAATCAAAAGGTCTTTCATGCAAGAGCATGCAAAAACAAGGGCAGCAGCAGAAGAGGAAGAAGTTCAGAGCAGATGCAGAAGGTTTAGCAAATGCAACTCAAAAAAAGCTTCAAGTTCATACAAACCTCCAACATTAAATTGCTATGCCTGATATAAATGTTTTCACCATCTAGCCTCTTTGATCTCTTCTGTGAAAATGAAAGAAAAGGGGAAAACAAAACAAAACAAAACAAAAAGCACAAAAAATTAAAACTTTGGTCTTGTGGGATTGATAAATCGGCAAATTAAAAAGTTAACTCAGCATTGGGAGTGCAGCGCTGTGGCAGCATGGGGTGGGAATTCCCGCTGGAAATGGGGGTCTGGTTCATGGAGAATGGGAGATGCAATGAGTCCTTTAAAGAGACAGCTCCCAGGGGGCCTTGGCTCTGGCCACAAAGAGACAATTCCTGGTTTTCTGAGAAAGCCTCGAATAGTCACCACACCACATTCCTGAGAGATGCAGGCCCACCTCTGGGTTTGAGGCTGCACTGCCCTGGGGGAATTTTACGAGGTCCCAATGTGCACAGCAACTGCACCTTAACCACTTTCCCATCTTGAATATTTCCCTATTACTTAATCAATACCAAAGAAGCTTTCTCCTGATTTTTGTTTTGCATTTCCTGCAATGCAGGCTAAATTTAGTTTCTAACTAAAATTGTTACAGAGAAGAAATTTCATAAATCAAAGTACATGTGTTTCTTTTGAAAATTCAACATGCATAATTTCAGCAATGAGGTTGTCTGTGGGACAAAAAGCTATTAATTTTCCAATCAAGTATTTGATAGTTTAAAGAAAACCAACACCCCAACCCAAAGTCCATGAAGAAATTGGAGCACTGTCTTTTTAAACAGGTTACAGATGCATGAATGATATGGCAAATTTGGCCAGTGAAAGGGTAAAATGGCTAACCTTCCTCATTCTTATCAGCTCTTCCTCTTTTTCTGCAGGCTGCTGCTGTTGCGCAGTGATAAAAAAAAAAAAAAAAAAAAAAAAAGAGTTGTTGGTTCATTTAACTACGTTGAACCTTGGGGGAAAAAAAAAAGTGAGCAACCTAAACTGAATGATTAGCACAAACCTGGGGCTGGGCACCATTCGTGGTGGGTACTGTGACCTCAATGTGTGTTTTCCTCACCTACATTTAAGAAATAAATTGGTAAAAACATTTCTTGTTAGTAGATTTGTTTCAAGAAACCATTTAGTTTCCAAACACAGCTGCATAAAGTTGGTTTTGAAGTGCTGGGGGAACATGCAAAAACCAACATGCAGCCCTGGGCAGGCGTTAATGACACAGCAGCTCCCCAGCACTTTGTTAGTCAACAGCATGTTAAATAATTCCTCCAGCTTGAGAATTATTTGTATTTGAAACCAGTGCTCTCCAGTGCTTCTGAAGAAGTGCTTCCCACTTGCATTAGGCTAGTCAGGCAATGTTTTCAAATGGCATTTTCAGCTGGATCTCTCAGTGAAAATCCAAACAAAGCAACATGCTCAAATTAACACAGACCTTCTCAAAACTAGAAATTATTGGTTGTATCGCAGGTGTTACGTTGGAGGAGGTAGTAAGAAGAGGCATAGCTACAAAACCAAGCCTAAGATCACAAATTAGGTTCTTTCCTGTCTATAAGTAGAGAGCCAAGATTGTCTTAGCACTCTAAGGGAAGTATTTTAGGGAAACTAGATTACCAAGTACTCCGAAGGCAAAGTATCAGTGGGTGTTAAAAGAAGTGATGCAGCTCCATTGGAGAAACAGTAAATTTAGTACATTCAAATCCACATTTTCCTCCCACATCTATGTTTAAAGGGGAAAAAATCCAATGTTTAGGCATTTAGGAAAAAGCCTGCAATAAATAAGATGGGATAAATAAAATTTTCTCGTTCTCAGTGTAACATGAGGGAGGGGGAACAGCTGGACAGTAACAGCAGGGCAGCATCTCTGTGCTCTGATTCCCACCCCACAGTGCCAACCTGAAGTTCCCTTCAGCAGTTTCATTTAAAAATTACTGTTCATGCAGGCCATGGAATTTTTTGAAGCAACCGCCCTTTCTTCACCTCCATCTCCAAACCTTAATTAATAGGAATCTTCCCTGGAGATGCTCACACAAGACCCACTGTGTGATATGTTTAGAATTATATGGCTCCAGCAATGCTGAGAACAGCTAAATTTTGGAGTAATGTGAAAACTGTGTCTCAAGGCAAACACTTCTGCTGCACCACTGCAAGGTTTCAATAATTCAGTAATATCTGCTGAATATTAAGGACACTGTAATATCAGCAATAATTTTGCACATTATTTCACCTTATTAGAACAGCACACGCATATCAACCCCAGCAAAGAACTCAGACATTTGCAGAAAGATCAAATAATGGTTAAAAGTACTGAATTTAAACAATAAACTCCCCAAGGTCTCACCAGTGCCATTTTCAACTTAAGTTTTAGTCCAGTTTTCAGCACTGTATTGCCAGCTCTCCCAGCAAAAGCCTATCAAGGTGAAAAACATTCTGGCGCTGGGCTGCAGAACAGATCCATTATCAGTGATTTCACTGGAATTCCCTCCTGCTGTCATACCAGGAATCAGGGGGCACAGCCTGGCCATGGGGGAGCTCTGAACTCGAGTTCCATGATCACATGCAGCTCTTGCCAGTGCTTTTAACCATCTATCAGCAGTCTGCACTTGATTTGACTACAAACACCAACACCCGACTGCCCTGGAGCTCCTTCCACCGAATGTCACAGCTGGGATTTCCCTGGCACACAGAGCCCTGTTCGGGACAAACCCCTCATCTTCCAGGACAGAGCTGCTGCTTTGGGGTGACTTTCTTGAGTGATGCTCCAGCTCAGCTCTTCCCAAGAGACTCCGTTCTGACCTACCTTTGAGGCATCCACTGGCTCTTGGGGTTTCTCCAGTGGAAATTCTTCACGTCTCACATCAGATTTTGCTGTTTCCTTCCCTACTTTAGATGTGGCCATGTCCTTCACGTTTGACTTCGCTGGGGCTGGCTCTGCAGGGTGGCTTTGAGCAATGGCTGGGGCTGAGGTAGGCCGGGGACTCCGCTCTGGGGTTATCACAGCCACTGCTGAGGATGGGGGACAGACAGGGACAAGGTTCAGAGCAGGTAACTTCTCAAAGGACTGCACAAAGTCTTTCCAAATTACAGAGATATCATTTAAGAAGACAGGGAGAAGGAGAAGGAGGATGAAAAAAAAGGAAAAGAAATAAAGATGTTGAGCAAAGCAGCTTGTGCATTTAGTACAGGAGAGTTGAGATTATTTTCCTTATGGTTTAAAATAAAATCAAATAAAACCCCATACCAGATGGTTTACAGAAAGCAAGCTTGTACTCTGCAGAGAAGCCACACCAGAAAGACAAATCTATTTTTGACATTGTGCCATGAATTTCTGGGTCCTTCACACACAACTGACACGGAGTCCATTCCAATGCAACTAGAAAAGACACAGTGTGAGGAGTTCTGTACTCATGGGCATCTCCTCACACAGAAACAGATGGCTTCTGGAAGAAAAACATAGGCTTTCACCCCCCCACCAAAAAAATAATCAACAAGCGTTGCTCTAGCAAACTTCTCAGCAACTTCCCGGTGGGTTTCAAGGCAGGCTGGAGCTGTGTCTGAGCTGGATATCTTCAAGGCATCACAGTGGGAAGATACCCAGCACCTCCAGGACAGTGCAGAAATGAACAGCATGCTGCCAAAAATCATCTTTTCAGAGGATGACAATTGTAAATACTAATACTCTACACAAAATCAACTGCCTACTCCTTTCCTTCAATTCCTGATTTGCCAGGTAGTTGCCCAACCCCAAGGAAATAGTCAAGCCAAAGCTGTGTGACAAAGCAAGCCCAAATTAATTTCTTGTGTCCACCTAGGTATATAATAAGCTATTTGGTTCTCCGGATGTTGGTTTTTAGGGATGTTTCACCAAAAAGATACCCTGTCACATAAAAAAATATCTTTGATGTGGTCTCACATTCCCAAAATCACAGTTTGCAGCAGGACTATGCTGTGAATCATATTCCAGCCAACATGACGTCACTCATGTCCAGCCAGTCACTCACAGAAATATTGCTTTTAAAATAAAAACTGTAATTTCAAGCAACTCCTTAGTAAGAATTCCTGTTGTACTGAAAAGGTAACAACATCTCATCTGTGTCTTAATAAAACATAGAGAGAATAAGGTGTCTATGTGGCCAAAATGTACAAAGTGGAGGCAAAAAAAGATTTTTTTTTTTAATTTCTGAATTTCCAGAGATTGGAATGACACTTTCAAGACAAACTCCTGGACACCACATCCTGTTGTGAACAACCTTAAAACCCACCCCACCACTGCCAGCTCCACTCTCTCCCTGCTCCTTGGCACAGCAGTTCATTTCTGTGACCCAGACACTGTGTTATCCTCTTCAAAGGACAATCGGTGCTGTGTCCCAGTGTATTCATGTCACGGAAGCAGTGACAGCTGCTGGGAAGGTTGTACAGAGGTAAGATGGCAGGGATGGCCGGGATGAGGAGGATGCTGGGAGTGCAAAGCTGTCACTGCGGTGGTACCTGACTCCTTCGGCAACGGCTCTAGTTCTCTCACCATCATCATTTTCTCTTCCTCCTCCTCCTCTTCTTCAATTGGGCTTATCTCAATACTGCCAAGATCACGTTTGGCTAAAAAAGTTATGGATGTGTTAAAATGCCACCTTAAAGAGGAAGCAGCAAAGGAAATATTGCCACCAGTAAATCCGCAGGCCATCTCTCTTGCTTCTCTCCCAGAGTATCAAGACATACAGGAAAAATAGTAACAGACACCAAGCTTCTCCTGTGCCATCCAACAATGAGTTCTGGGCTGCCAGAACTATATTTTAGTTACATTTTCGTGATTAACCGCCTTTGACTATTTTGACACATGATTTAAACACAGTAAAAAGCACTGAGATATAAAACATAGGTTGGAACTGGATGATTTTTAAGGTGCCTTGCAACCCAAACCATTCCAGAATTCTATGACTGATCACCATCACCATGGCCATCACCTCACCAACAGTCCCTATTGGGAGCAGAAAAGCCAGGATGAGGGAAAGTGCAGAGGTGGATGAGAAGGGACAGCTACAGCAGGAGAGCCTTGGATGCTCAGGTCTGACACCAGCTGATGTCTGATCTGCTGCCACACATCCCGTGGAATACAGAATCATGGAATCTGCTAAGGTGGAAAACACCCACAGGGACCATTGAGTCCAATTCCTGGTCCTGCACAGAACATCTCAACAATCCCAACCGGTGCCTGAAAGCATTGTCCAAATGTTCCTGGAGCTCTGGCAGCCTTGGGGCCATGGCCATTCTCCAGTGGTTTTCATAGCAATCAAGGAAACATGTGATGTTCCCAGTTACCTCCCTCTATGGCTTCAAACTCCTCTTCCTCCAACAAATAATCAACTCTACTTTTAATTATGATTAATATGGGTCTGTCTGCAGCAGCAATGTTGCTCTGACATTCCTCCCCAACTAGGAAAGTAGCAGCTCCCTAGTGAAGAAATAAAGTGGAATATAGGTGACCTCCAGCAGTCCCAGATCTCATAACCTGATTTACAGGCACTGTATGCCCCTGCAGCTCAGGGGAACAAACCTCACAAGAAGGGAAGTATGGGAGGAGTTTTAAGAGGCCACTGCACACTCATTTCCACACACAGCCAGGGCATGGCACCCCCTCACTGCACCCAGTGAACACCTGAAAAGCAGCACACGGCAAAGCCAGGAGTGATTTTAGTGCCAACAAACATCACCACAACCAGTGTAACCTCTGTCCTACAGCACTGCATCACTTTACCCCAGCAGCATCAGCACAGAAGCCACTGCCACCAAACACCACTGCAGCTGTACCTGACCGCGGCTGCACCAGCTCCACTGACTTTGGCTTGACAACAGGAACCTTAACGACCTCTACCTTCTCCTCCTCCTCTTCCTCCTCTGCAATGGGTTTCATTTCAAAAGTTTCAAGAGTGTGTTTGGCTAGAAAGAGGTTTGCAGGTGTTAATGGGGGTTGGGGACCCACACAAACACACGATGGTCACCACAGCAAGGAGTGAAGAGATCCTTCTCAGCAGACTGGAGCAGCAAGGAGGTTTGCAGGCAGCTTAATAGTCATTTTCCACCATGGAACTGTGTGTCAATCCTTTCAGTGCTGTCAGACCCAACAGTGTATTGGATGAGAGGAGGAAAGAACACAAAAATAAGCTCTATGGGCTCCTTGCCCAGGAAAGGAGACATGGGACACGTTAACAGTTCTCGAGCATGGAACTAGGAAGGGCTCTGCCTGCAAAGTCTGGGGTGAAGTAGGTGCTGGCTGGCAAAATCCAGGAAAAACACATCCAGACAAAAAAGCTATCCAAAACCTAGCAGTTTTAATTAAATACACTTGAGTGATCAACTTCAAATCTACCCTGGTGTCTGAATATAGCACTGGGTTTTCCCCACCAGGAGATGCTGGTGGGGAAAGAGATTAGTGAGGATTCAAGGAATGCCCATGGAGAGGAAGTTTGCCACACTTCATGAAAACTTGATCTAGATAATAGAAAAGCAGTCATGCAGTCAAAAAATTCTGGGTGGTAGAAAGATACCCAAAGCATCTGCATGTGAATTATCTCCAGCCCTAACACACCACAGGTGGTAACTATCCAAGACATGAACACTGCAAATATTTGCAACACTGCTGCTGTGATACACTTATGAGTATTCAAATATGCTGTTGTACCTAGACACCTCTTAAGGACATTCATATTTATCAACAGTACCTACTCTAAGAGAAATATAAGCTCCACAGAGCAAAATGGGTAGCATTTCTCAAACACCAAAAAAACCCAACCCAAAATGGCAAGGAGGTTCTGGGATGAAGAATTTCAGAAGCTTCGTGACAAGTTTCAAGATCCAAACTTGAAAACCTAAAGTTTTCAAATCCATATATAAAAAACTACCCACATTTAACAAGACAGTTTTCAAGTGCCAGCACATCCTAACCTTTTCCCCACCTCCCCACAGGAACTGCAGTCTAATGAGGTGTAAGGTGGAAATTTAAGGAGTCTTCCAGAGCTGGGCTGTGTCTCTTCTCACTGGGAAACTCTTCTTGCAAAGAAATGAAGAGAGAAAGCCACCAGATTTGGTGAAAATTGGAAATTGTCAGGAACAAGCATGTAGAGGATAGGAAAGGCACTGCAGAGAGTTTTAGTCACCACCACAGCTATACCTGGCTTCTCTCGGATCTGATCCGCAGGTTTTGGTTCAGGAACCTCAACCAACACCACCTCCTTCTGCTTCTCTTCCTCTACGGTTCTGAACTCAACCTTTTGAGTCGCACGTTTAGCTGAAGAAACGGGGCACATGTTAACGACCGCCCGCATGGCAAAGGCGCAGATGTCGAGGGGGCAGGAGTGTCACATTCCCAGGCTGCTCTTCTCCCAGACCTGACATCCAGGTGTAGCACTGCAGCTGCAATTTCTCTACTCATCTGGAGTCATAATGGCATGGTCAACAGGCAACCAGCAGCAGTGGTTCCCTCGCTGCTGTGCACCGTGCCTGAGGAATCTCACATGTGCAGACTGCAGGGAAGCTGGAACATGGCTTTGCTGCCTTATGGAGCTTGAACCATCCCTTCCCTCCAGCTCCACAACATAAAACCCAGGCTCAGGATGCCATTGAGCCCAGAAGCAGGGACAGCCTGGCTCCTGCTGGCCACGAGGTGCTGAGCAGCCCTGGTCCCCCCAGACTACAGCACAAACCCAGGGATCAAAGCAACACGGTCCCTGCTCCATCAGGCAGGTGTCCGTGGTGCACAGGGATGCTCCTCTTTCCCTGGATCCTCACAGTGCACAGGGATGCTCCTCTTTCCCTGGATCTTAATACCCTGTGATATAGATCATGTGGACCAAACTTAGGCACTCCCTTTTCCATGCCTCACCTCTTCTGCTGCTATCAATTTCTTTTAAAAATCTCAGGGATGAGCCCATCTGACTGACACACTTCAACTCCAACCTGAGCATCACTTTAAGAGACACTGAAAAAGTTTCTATCATGGCAAAAAATCTCCCTTCACGTAAAACTACAGAATTTAAGAAGTCATATTAAACAAAACAAACAGAATGGCTTAATTCCTGATTTTCTAAAGGAAAATGCTTTGAGATCAAATGAAGAAATACCTTTACAAGCAGAACTTAGCCATAATCCTTCAGCACCTACCTAAATTCTTTTCATCAGTCAGATCTGCTGGGACCACCCTTGGTTTGCATTTCTGTATTGGGTCTGGCTGAGATGCAGTTCATTTACCCATAACAGCCCTCACAGCACTGTGATGTTTAGATAAGGATAAACACTGGGAGAGGTAAAGGGCAAAAGTACTGAGCAATGTTAGAGAGCAGAATGATCATGAGGAATTCTTGTTCTAATTGTGGTGAAAGGAAAAGGGGTGGATTAGGTGCAAATTGTCCGCTTTTGTTTTACGTTGGGGGAATTTTCCATTTGGTTGTGCGGTTTTGTTGATGTGAATGGAGGTTGTGTGATGAATCAGAATTTTCTGAGTTGGAAGGGACCCAAAAGGATCATCGAGTCCAACTCAGAATCAGAGAATCACAGAATACCCTGAGTTGGAAGGGTTCCATAAGGATCATAGAGTCTAACTTTCACCATTAAGTGAATGGCCAATATGGGGAACAAACCCATTCCTGTGGTGTTATCAGCACCCTGCTTTAACCAACTGAGCACCAATTCAGTCTCACTACAGGCACATAATTCCTAAACAGGTAAGGGGCAGGAACAAGGTCTTGTACTACAGTGACAACTTAAGCCTGCGTTTTTGTACAGCAGGGAATCCAGGTGTTCCTTAAGGAGTTCTTCAGCATCCTGGTGACTCCAGAAGGGAGACAGAAGATGCAGCAAGGACTGACTCACCTCCATCGAGGCTCCTGGACGCCCTCTTGCTGGCCGTGCGCTCGAACTGGGGCGCAGGTCGGTCGATCAGGGCGCTCGCCTGCCGCGTCTGCGCCTGCGTCCGGCCACTGTAGCGGAATTTGGAGCCCAGTGCCAGGAACCTGCTCTTCGGGATGGCCTCAGTGGAAGTCAGTCTGAAAGACACACACGTTTAAAAATCACATCTCCAAAGCCAGGAAGGGGCATGTGAAGAAGAATTAAAACAGAAGTTAAAAGCGTCTCTTGCATCCACTTGGCCAAGGAAATGCACATACTAATGGTGTTGCACAGCTACATGACCCAAAGATCTCTGTCTTATGGGTCTTACAAAGCAGAACTCACTTGAAAATTTTCTGCAAAATAAACACCTACTGTCCCTGAAACCATTTCTCTCCCATTTTTCCAAAAAGCTAAGGAACAATGTTCATTTTCAATAGTTAAATTCAAGCACTAAGTTACTCAGGATGAGGCTACTGTTCAGAAAACCCACCTGAAGAAGGTGTGATGTTCAACACATACTTTCCAGAGCTTCTTTGCTGCCCGGTAACTTGGTAGCTTGAACCCAATTGTACTTTCATACTGTTCTTGCTGTGGAAAGCGTAAGTTATTTAGGTATAGCAGGAAATAAATGTGGTAGGAGCCCAGTCCCCAGCCCACCACCCTGGTCTGCTGTGGCATAAACTGCTGAACTTGCCCCAAAATGTGCAGCAGGACCTCAGGTGAGAGGAAAGAGAGGGCTTGGCCACTAGCCCAGGCATCCCTCAGGATGTACAGGGATTTGCAGAGCAACATGCCGTGGGTTTATCCCCCCTGTCATACTGCCCAGCTGTGGGCTGAGGTCTAACACTGACCTCCCTACAAGGCTGGGTCATGGCAGTCAAAGCAGGAGAAGGAGGAAGAAGAGGAAAGAGGTGGATCCCTACTACAGCCTCTCTCCCTGATGTAACCAGGCTGCTCCAGGGATTTTCATGAGAGGCAGCACCAATGCATCCATTCCCTGCTTCCTACACTTAGATGGAAAGCTAATTCTAATTTTTAATTATTTTCTTTGAATGCAAGCAAGACAAAGAGCCATTGTCTTGCTCCGTTTCGAAAAAATGAGTTCGTTCTGCCCCAATTTCATCTGTCAACCTCCCGTGCCCTTCCCTGGATGCTGGGAATACCCAGTGATGCCAGGAGGTGGTGCTGGATGACACGTTGTTACACTGTCACCAGCTGGCTTGGAGCTTCAGCTGGGATCAGACACCCTGATGTCAAACGTTCCTGCAGAGAAGAGCCTGACCCCACCCCGTTCCGTTCCAGGGACACACACACCATGAGGATCCCAAGGAAACAGGATGACAGGAGCCCACAGGAGCCAGTCATACCTCCCCCGGCCGAATCTTTATGAAGAAGCTGCTGCGTTTGTAGGAAATCTTCAGGACTTTGGGCCATGGGAAGCGGTTGATTCTCAGTTTATCTTTGTAAACAAGAAGGCCACTGGAACAGACTCCCAGAGTGATATCCACTCCTTCCAAGTCCTGGGAATGCAGATGAGTATTTAAGCAGTGTCAGGTTTATGAGCTTCATGCCAACAGCTGCCTTCCAAATTATCCCTCTGGTCTTCCCATAAATTCATCTCCCCAGTACCCGGATTCCAACTCTCAGATCCATGGCTACCCTTCCTTTTCTTTCATGCTTTTCCTGACAACCTCCTCCCTCCTCCTGATCTCTCCTGTTCTGCTGGTTGCCCAAAAGGCTCATCAAGAGCCCATCCTACATTTCCTGGAGCACAGAAGCTCATGTGGCAAGGAATACATATTGTATTGTAAGCTACTCAAAGACCTGTCTATATGAGGAGCTTTGGAAAGTTTCCTGAGACATATAAATGATAAGCAACCACAAACAATCACTTCTCTTGCAGGAATGCCCGAGGCATTCCTGTTGTATGTCAGTATTTCCATACTTCCTCTCTTTCCAAAGGAGCTTCCCAAAACAGGTAAACTTGCTCCTGCAAGGGAAGGATAATCAAATTACAAAATCCACCAGTAGGTGCACACACGCTGGCTCACCTTGGCTTGGTGAAGGTCAACTCCATACATAGACAGCTTTTTTGCATTCTCAAGGAATTCCAGGTCTGCTTGGGCTGGAGTCATGGATCTGCAGAAAAAGAAAGGGATCAGTATTCTCAAAACTGTTGCTTTTAAGAGGAGACAGATCAGACTTCATGAAATCCATTTTCCATTTTGAATAGATTTTCTTTTGCTTTCAACATAAAAAAAATCTGTGCCCAGATAATGAATTATGAAATCACTCTTACTGCCTAAATTTGTGCTTTGAGACATCCCAATAACACAGCTGCACTTTATTCCTGTGAAGCTGTAAAGGCACTAGGGAAGGAAGTGAGGAAGAGCAGTGAGGGGACAAAACTTGATTCAGCAGAAGAAACGCAACTGAGCAAAAGGTGATAGGTCCTATTCCCCACAGACCTCTCCAAACCCAGCTATTGTTCTCCAACCAAACACATGGACAGCTGAAACCACTCAGCAGAGATTCCAACCAGGGAACCAGATGAATGAGGGGTTTTCTGGGAACAGATGGTGCCCTGTCTGCAGGAGGGGCACAATTTAACAAAGACATCCTGATAATGGAGGCCATTATCAACGTTATTGAAGTGTCCCTGTTAATACATTTCTGGTGTATGAGGTATATTAACAGCTCTGCTGGGAGAGGGTTCAGCTGCATACATTTCATTTTCTACTCTCCTTTGATGCCTTCCTTACTGAAGGCTCACACACATCTTGTGTGTGATGTAAATAGAGGTTTGAGCGGTGGGGGACAGGGCAAAGTCCACTGTAAGGACAATCCTGTAGGAAAGCCCCAGGAGCAGTCACCATCCTGATATGTACCTTGTGCTTTGCAAATACAGTAGCAAGAGCTGGAGCACGGTTTAGCAGAGATTTCCCTGGAAATATCCAAAGAACACATGGATGTTACACTTGGGGACATAGTTTAGTGGTGGGCTTGGCAGTGCTGGGTAATGGCTGCACTCAATGGTCTTCAAGGTCTTTTACAACCTCAACAATTCCATGCTTCTGTGATTCCCACTGAAAACCCTCTGAAGTTTAATGTTCACAAAATATAGACCAGAAATTAAATGGGGACGTGTTGTTTTCTCCTGCACATGCAGACAGATTAAATATAACTACATCTTATACATTAAAGTCTCCTGGTGAGGGCATGAATAATTCAGCACTGTGATCCACCACTTCTAGCACAGAAAATGGCCTTTGACTCCAAGTCATGAAGCTTGTTAGAGGCCCAGTACTTATTTTCCTTAATTTCCTCTACTCTCAGTGTAAATGGAGGGGAATCAATTTAAAATATTGATTTGCAGGCTTGAGTGAGGTGTTGAGTGGTCACAGCCACAGCCCACATCCACCCTTCCCAATGTGCTCCAGTTTTTTGCTCCCATCTGCCTGTCAGAAAGTCTTGTCTCTGCTCCATTTTTCCTTTCTAGGAAGATACATCCAAAATAGGATGAGGACGAGGTTTACCCTTGAATCTGATACCAGAGAGAGTCCCAGGAGTTGTTCAACCCTGCCTTAACCAGACACACCTGAACCTGCCCAGGTCATGGCTGTATTCAGAAACACTTACTGCAGGTTTGTAACTCCCGGCTCACCTGCAATCCTTCCACATTAGGAAATGAATGTTATTCACTAAATGTGAGTAGAAGAATGCCCAAACAGGCTGTAGGTTACAGTGTGTAAACAGAGAAACTAGATCAAATTACAATCCAAAATTACAAAAATCCCAAAGAAATACATTTTAAAAAGGCAAAAGGCAAGGTTAAAACAAGTAAATTTTGCATTTGCAAATGAGCTAAACCCCACTTTCATGGCTAGTCTGTGGGCAAAAAAAAGCACTTGTTACTAAATAATTGCAAGACTTTCCATCTGCTTTCTAAAAATATAATTTCTTCTTCATGCAGGACAAAAGAGTTCCTACTTCTTGAAAGATTTTGTCCAAAGTATTAGATTTTTTGTTAAAAGTTAATGTTCATAGAGTCATCATAAAATCACAGAATGGTCTGGATTGGAAGAGCCCTAAAAGATCATCTTGTTCCATCCCCTGCCATAGGCAAGGACACCTTCCACGGTCCCAGGCTGCTCCAAGCCCCATCCAACATGGCCTTGACCACTTCCAGAGATGGGACATCCACAGGTTTTCTGTATCTCACAGAGGTGGGGAAAACACCAGAAAATCCCTTTATTTCCCTTATTTCGTGTTGCTGTGCAGAAACTAGTCCTCCAGCCATACTGTGCCTTACCTATATGTTTTATGAAGCTCCACAACCTTTTCTTCAAGCTCTTTTGTCTGGTTTGGGGCCAGTTTGAATTCACTGATGTAATCTGGGCCATGGAGATCAGGATCATAGTCTCCCAACTCTGACTGGACCGTGTAGGACCCCAGCAGAGCCAAGGTGGCAAAGGAGCAGGGCAGCCGCCCTGTAAGGATGTCCTGTCTAAGCTGCAGACACAGGTAATACCTGAGGGCAGAAAGGAAAATACTATTCACAGAGAACAGAGAGAAATTTATTAACTTGAGGATCAGCCTCTTTTTTAATGCCACTGATGAACATATGACAATGCTTGTTTCCAATTTTTACTCATTCCCAAGGTAAACAGCATGGAGACCTGGGGGCTTCAAGGTCACCTCCACTCTGCAAAGGGAGTAAAGGACACTATGACCAGAAAATCTTGGCTTCAGGTAGGAATTTACTTTTCTATATGAACACACACATGGCAGAGTTATAAATGACACTGCTTTACACATGGACTCCAGTGGAGTGTGGGAGCATCCTCACATCCACTAAAAGCAAACCAAACCCCCTCCAAATGGTGAAGGCATCTGATCTCCTTCCCAAAGGAGGGAAAATCACGCAAATATGAAACATTTCTACTCCATATCCAGGAGAACACAGCAGTAGGATTCCTGGATAACTCACCTGGTGATGTCCTCTGTTAGCTGGGCAGGATCTGGTGGATAAAACTTGACATTGAAGGTAAAATCCCAGGGGCCCCCTGCAATGACAAGGGAGAGCTTGAGAAAAATAAACACACTGGGACAGCTTTGTGATGATCAGTAGATATAAAAGAGCTGGGAATGGCCAATCTGATCTTCAGAATTTAGCAGATGCAACACTGATTCATTACTGCTTGCTCTCACAGCTGGCTGCAGCTTAACACCTGTGTAAGTGTAAGATGTGATTTCATTTACAGCAGGTAAAAAAAGCAGGAGAAAAAAAGCAAGGCAGGGAAAATCACCTGGATTAACCACAACTTAAAAATTAAATTAATTGCTAAAAAGCTCAATGACTGATATGTTTTTTAATTGACTGAAAAGGGATTCATGACGATAGATCAGGCATAGACTATAAATTAATGAATTGGTTGGTTGACCAATTGAATGGGTTGGTTTACTGCTTAACCCAAACTTCAAAGTTCAAGGAAGGCTGTGCTAAGTCACTCCTGAGCCTAATGCACTGGGATCAGGTGCTCACACACAGCTTAAACTTAGCCCAACACCAGCATCAACCTCTGGATGAAGACAGAAAGCACCAAGATAGGAAGAGCTTTTCAAGTCCAGACCTAATTACTTAAATACACCTTGTTGCAAACCTTGTATAGCACCATTACAGGCATTAACCGAGTCAGAATTCACATAAACACACACAGAACTGGCATGATATGTGGTATGGACAGCCCAGATGACACAGCTGAAGAGGTAACTCTCTCTTCTCCTTGAAAATAATCCCACTTTCCAGTAGAAGCTAGCCCTGAGTGATTTCCATAGTTACATCTCCCCCTGCTGGGACCTTTAACACTAGTTCAAAATAAGATTTATTTCAGAAAGAGAAGATCTACCCCCTGCACTCAACTCACTTGGAGGTTTATCCCTATCTCACACAGGGAACAGGGGGAATGGAGCATTCCTGGATTTACTTCTTATGCAATGCCATAACTGGGATTAAACACAAGGCACATTGTTTTCATCACACACAGTTCAAAACAAGTGATTCCAAGGTGACAATGAAGGGAGCAGAGGTTACCTAAACCACCACACACAGGTGTCCACACTTTCATATGTACACGCAAAATACCTTCACTTCAAGTAAAATCAAGCAATTTGCCATTTAACCATCCCCAGGGGACCAGATTTCACAGCAGGCTGCTATTTATTACATTCACTGGATGAATTTTACGTATGGAGCAGCTCCTGCCCTTCACCTGCACCCTGCTACTGATTCCAAGAGAAGATGCTAAGACCAGGAGCTTCCCCTACCCCACAGCCTTGCACTGCACCCCTAATCTGCATTTAATGACACATTTTGTTCTCGGCCTCCCACCAAAAGGATCCAAAAAACAGTATTTGCCTTCCGAAAACTTCTGAAGCAGTCAGACTTGCTCCCAAGAGAAAACAAAAGCCTCTAAAACATATTTAATTTTGACACTGCCCTCATCTTGAACTAATTCAGTGCTAGCAGACCTTAAAACACAACTTGGGAGAGCATCTGGTATTTGAGCTGGTATTTCTCAAGTCATTTATCATTCCAGTGATATTTGGACCTCAAAACAGCCTCAGAGTCCATAAAACCTTGTTCCACCATAAAATTCTGCCTGGGGTCTCCCAATCTCCTTTGGGATTTCAGTGGTTCCCACTGATACCCATTTTCCTGTCCTCCAGCAAGGAGCACACCCCCATTTCAGCACTGCATTGACTGGGTGGCTTTGCTTCAGGCAAACACACCTCAAGCTGTTTTGCCAAGGAAATCACATTTTTTCCTAAATCTAGATTAAGAAGATCCTAAGAAGGCTAGAAAGAATGCACAGACTGCTTGAACTTGTACTGATCCCTGCCAGCCACCCTCACTTGACCTCTCTCCATCCCTGGGCCCCCTGGATGGCTCACCAAAGCCACATTGGGAGAAACCACACCCTCCCCCTGCCCCCCACAATGATAAATTAAATCTACTTACCATGAACCTGCTTTTTTATTTCTTTGGCAGGATCCAGCCATGTCTGTAAGAGAATAAAAACATTCACAGTTTACCAGACAGTCCAGAAACACCACAGAATGCTGAAAATTGCTAAAAATACAGAAAATTTTTAAAAAAGGACAATATTTGACACAAAGGCAGCCATGGAAACTGAAGAGATCGTGCATTCTTCATTACTTTCACTCCAGGCTGTGGTCTCCACGGCTGTATTTCCAACCATTCACCTACCAGGGACTCAGAAGGGAGGCAGAAGTAACAAGAGAAGAAAAACAAAATAAGCAGATTATTTAGGGCTGCAACAACAGAGTAATGGTTATGGCCACAGCCACATCCAGCTACCAGGAGCACTTGTACAACACCTTTTTTATTCTCCAGAACACTTAAAAATAGGAAAAATAGGACAGATACATTAACTTTAAGCACCCTGCCTCCTTACTTACCCTATACAGACCAAAGATCACCAAGACTTTCTATTATTAGCTATCGTTTTCAATGACCTAATTGCTGAAATACAAGTAAAAACACCCAATTCCTGAGTAAGGCTGGAATTTTTTACAGGAGTGTGACATAAACTTCATGTCTTTTAACTATGACTCAAGTTTCTAGTAGTATCTCTGCTACAAATTTAGAAATATATTTTTCCCCCTCCTCTGTAATTTGGGGTTTTGTGGGATGGTGGTGCAATTTAAACCTCAAAACACAATTCCTGTTTTTTCCACAGTCTGAGCCTTTCCCTTTGCAGGAGTCAGGCGCTGGCAGTGGGCTAGCAACCCTCCTGGAGAGGTTACATTTAACCACCTCTTCATTTTCACCAGCTCTGAATAGGATTTGGACATCCAGGTCTCCCGAGGTGAAGGAATTAACTCATTGAATCCCCCAAGCTAATCTCTCCTGACCAGAAGGACACATAACTTCATGGCAGGGAAACAGCAATACTTACATTTAATCTCCTCTTTTTATATGCCTACTCTAACATATAAAAGTGGGGATACAAAATCCATTTGAAAGGAAGATTTGCTGTCTTTTTAGGGCCACAGCTTGGAGCACAGCATCTCCATGGCTGTGCTGGTGCCACAACTGCTCGTTACTGGGGTGAGCCCAGGGTGCAGTCATGCATCCCACCCTGCCGGATCCAGCAGACAATGATGGGAGCAGCAATTAACAGCACTTTTATGCCACTGGGTCATGAATCAGTGGGAAACAAACCTCCCTTTCAGGGCAAGGAGCTCCTTGCTGCTCCACAGCGCCCAGCTGCTCCAGCCACTGTCACAACCTCCTAATCCCACTGTCACCCTCTGCTATGCCCATGTGGGTAATTACTGGTCCTCAGAGAGTTTATTCCCTAAAATCAAGGTGGAAAATGTCACATACAACCCTTCCCTATCCAGGAATATACACGTGTATCTTCACCCGCTCTACACAGCTGCAGGTGAGGTGCAGGAGTGTCATCACGGTATTTTATGAAAAATCCTTTGCTAGGATTTTTCTCCTAGCTGAGAAGCATCAGAAAATAAATGTAAACAATTAACTATCTGATGAGTGTGGAAAGTGGTCTGGACATTGCTTACCAACAGGTGCATCTTAGACTGGTCCATGTGGATTGTTTTCACTTGATGACCAATCACAGCCACCTATGTCGAGGTTGTGAGCAGTCACAAGCTCTTTGTTATGCATTCCATTCTTGTTCTTTCTAGCCTTCTGATGAATCCTTTTCTCTCTATTCTTTTAGTATAGTTTTACTGTATCATTTCAATATAGTATATATAATTATATAATAAACCAGCCTTCTGAAACATGGAGTCAAGATTCTTGTCTCTCCACTCGTCCTGGGAGCACCCCACAAAGCATTCACCACACAGGAGCTCATCCCTGGATCCTATTAACACCATTTCACCTGTGAATCAGTAACGCTGGGGAGGTCTTGCTGAAGTTACAGCAGGAGAGCTTCAGATTTCACAGTACAATGAAACATAACCAGAAAGATTAAAAAAAAAAAAAAAGGTGTTTTCACCCATCAGTGCAAACCAAACCAGCTTGCTCCACACTGGAGCTGAACAACCTACAGACAGTGGCCTCACATGCCCCAGCTTCCAGCTCTGGGACACAGATCTGACAAAACAATCTGTTTTCAGTCCCTGCAGTTAAAAAGCTGTATAACCTCTCAGCCCTTGTTGGTTTGGGGGAGATGGTACATGCTTCTGCTTCCAGAAGAATCAATGCCAAAAGCCTGGGCACAAGAAGAGCAAGTCCGAGGGTCTGGGAAACCACAGAATCATTTAGGAAAGGCCCTCTAAGATCATCAAGTCCAAACATTACTCCAGCACTGCCAAGGTTAGCACTACGCAGTGTCTGCAATGCCACATCTATAAGCTTTTTGATCACTTCCAGGGATATTCCACCACTTCCTAGGGTGGCCTGTACCAAGGGCTTGACAGCCCCTTCCAGGAAGGAATTTTTCCTAATATCCAAATGCAGCAGTGAGCTGCCCACAGCACATGCAGAAGAAGCTGAGCTGCCCCAGCTACACTCTTTTTGCTCTTAATTGGATCTAAAAGTACATCTACCCCTCCCTCCGCAAGAACAAACTCTGATAAAAAATAATCCTCTGATATAAAAAATATCCAGGTTACATACATAGAAACACATTTCACATCCAAGAAAATTGGAAGACACCAGAGACTGTAAAACAAAGTAGGAGTTCTGCCTGTCTCAAACAGTGTTATTTTTGGTTGTTATTTTGCCTGTCTATAAAGCAATATAAAGTATTTAATGACAGACATCTGTCAGTCAGTAACCTGGCCACAGGGGATTGTTGAAGGTGAAGCAGAGGAAGAGTCAGAATACAGACCAACGTGACGGGTCTAAAGGACACAGAATTGGGCCCTTCGTTTCAATTATCTCACTTTTGGCTTTATGAAATAGACCCCTCAAGTAATTGTTGAGTTAAAGGGTAAATCTGAAGGTCTCAAAAGACTGCTTGAGTCAAGTCAAACAAAGACCTTAAATTGAAACCAAGAGTAGGAGCTTTGGTAGAAGGTCACATCTGTTTTTCTGCAGGGCAAAGGCTCAACTCCAAATGCTCTGGATGGCTTCAACAAAACTTTCCCAATGCCAACACCCGTGCCAGGGCAGCCTGACTCCTTCAGCTTTATAACTTAATGACATCATTTTGCAGTAAACTAATATAATGACTTTTCTCCAAGTGAAGACCCAAGTTCACTAAGATTCATTCTATGATTCACATAGCTTCTTGACAAAAATCCACACTCCTGTAGTCATTTATCCACCATTTCTTCCTGTGTCATGACCTGCAATCCATATTTAGGGAGGACACCGAAACGAGTTTGCAGAGGAGCTTTTGCCCCACTTCCTGCCCTGGGGAGATGATGCAGAAAGAGCTGAATCCCCTTGAGATCAGCAGCTGCTTACCCTGGAGGTTGGTGTGTCCCATGTGGCCAAACCAAAGTAGTCTTCTTCCAGCAGATTGAGGTGGTCACAGACTTTTTTAAGTAGATCCTGTCCCTTGGTGTGTTTCTGCAAATAGACAAAGAAATCCTGTAGGACAGGGCTGGGTTTTGCCTGTCTTTGCTCACAGGAGAGGGGAAGAAGGGAATAGGATGAAACCATACTGTGCACTAGCAGTAAGGGGAAAAAAAGGTCCTGAGTAGCTCCAAATCTTACTTCCTGACTGTTTCAGAGCAAGGACTCCTTAGAGGAAAGGGCATAAAAATTCCAGAGGCAACCAGACATAAAAATTCCACGGAGGCAACAAGAACCACAGTGGGTCTTTCTCTTCCCACCAGCTCCATGTCTGAAAATCCCCCAAAGCTGGACTTTCCAACACAGCTTAACAGACACCAAGGATCTGGACAGTTTTCCCTCCCAAGGTACATCTACAGTGCTGGCATCTCCAGATTCAGGTGTCAATCAAGAGATTAATCTGCTGCTACCAACCTATTCATTTCAGGGGCAACCTGATCTTTCCCAGGTTCAGAAAAAACCAAAGCCCATGATTTCCATGGCCTTTCCATTGCCCTTCTCTGCCAAAGAAAACCAGCTTCTCCCATCTGCCTCATGTGCCCAAAGCTACTCAGCACACAGCTTCCTACCTCCAGAAATACATTTAAGCATTCTTATTTTTTCTTTTTCTCTTCCCCAAATCCTGCAGAAGTGAACTGGCCAAGGAACAGACACCCTTTTAGTCCAAAAGCATGAAGGAAAACATCCCTGAGGCATAAAACTATGGCAACCAGAAGCAGCTCATTCCATTGGCGGCTTTGCTAGAAGAAAGTGCAGTTCCAGTGACGCAAAATCAGCTTCACTAATGCCCGCAGCTCTCCTGTCAGCCATCTCTGCATGGCAACTGCTCCAAGACCCCTGCCTTGTTTTATTCCTTGGCTTTATTTCAGCCTTTCAGCTGTCAGGTCCTTTGTGCACACATTGTGACTCTATAGGTAACATAATGCATGTGTTAGCCTGGGTACTCCTCAAAGAATTGGCACTAATATAGAAATGAAAAAGCTTCCAGGGCTGTCAGTCGGAAAGGATGCCTGAAAACACTAATTCTCCTGGGATAAAGGCATTTGTGCTACTCTTTGTCTACACCTTTGCAATTCCTTCCCAATTAAATCTTAATAAACTTTCAAACTACCAGAGCAGAATTACACTGTCACTAAAGCCAATGGTGCTTCTCAAGTTGAGAGTCTCACTGACACAGTGGCCCCCCTAACCCTCTGCAGTGTCCATCACGGCACTCTGGACCTACAGAGAGAAATTTTTCATGTCCTGCTCAAGTCAGGCTCTGCCTGACTATCCATGGCTCTCCCTCCAACAGTGTCCATGACAGTATCCAAAAGCATCGCTGCAGCAAACTAAGGCACAAAGCCACAGCAAGCTGTCACTGGGATTTGAAGAAGAGATTCCTTGGGGCTGCACACAGTCTCCCTGGCCAAGGGGAAGGTGATGGGGGCAGTGATGCTCTGAGCTGATCCCAGGCAGTACCAGCAGCGCCACCATTACACAAACACTCAGCACTGACCTGCTTGCCCAGGATCACCCAAGGTGACTGTTCCCACAAGGAGCCCTGTGCCCACATACCCTCTCTTGGTCCATTTACCAGCAGGATTGAAGGAAAACAAGCTGGTGGAAGTATATTCCAATGGTAAGTACCAGATTATTAATATTCCAGACAAGTATTTTGATACTAAAATAGGGATCTCTGCTCGTTTTTTATTGCCCTGACAGCACCACCTATGAGGGAATATACGAAATAAAGTAGAGACAAAGCTCTCAAATGAAGAGGATTGCAGTGCTCTAAGTCAACATAATTTTAAATTGTTTACTGGAAATATATTCAACTGCGGGCTAAACACAGTGTGTTTTTCTTTACATCAAGGCACCAGGAGCTAAGTGAACCAGCAGCCTGAGAGGCAAAGGTACCTTGGGGAACTAAAAAAGCACAAATCAATTTTATACAACCTGTTTTATTCAAAGCCAAAGAGGCAAAAGTTATTTAGACAATTGCAACCTACCCCAAAAACCTAAACTCTAGCCTAGAATACAAATAAGAGAGATCATGTACAGCAAGTAATATAAAGTTTGGGTTTGGGTTTTTTTTTTTTTTAACTTTCCCCCGCCTTTATAAAGTAAGGCACCCTGGAATAGTAGAACAATAAAATAAAGATTCCTAGTACCCAGAGGTTTTTACAACACACTAAATAAGTTGTTATAGCTTACAGCAGGCTTGTTCTGCAGTAAAACCTGTCATGTAATTCCCTGGCAGCACATTAGGCCCCTATTAAATCGTGTTTGTGGTGATTTTTCAAGAGAAGCAGAAGGGAGAGAGAAGAGAGGAGAAGCAGAACCAAACCCCCAAAGTACTTACATCCACAGAACACTCAAAAATGGTGTCATCCAGCAAGACAACTTTGCAGTACATGGTTCTGTGTCTTTTCACTGCTTTTTGGGCAGCTTTCAAATCCTTGTCTGCTTTAGTCTCCAGAGACTCTGGCTTCGGTTCTGGCTTGGCACCCTCTTCCTTTGCTTCCCCTTCTTCCCTGTCCTCGAGGTCTCTTCCCAAAGGCTCCTGGTCGTCCTTCCTCTCCTCCTGAGCAGGCTGAAACCCCCAATTTAGAGATGTCAAACAAACAAACAAAGCATCACATGGAACAAGCAATGCAGAGCTGGGATCTCACTCAGAATTCATTATCCTACTTTAACCTGTAACCCAGGATCTGGAGCAGCAACTGGGGTGACCAAGGGAATGGTATTAATTTTTACTCCAAGTACTTTTCAAGTTTTTATTTTGTAAATGATGTAATAAAAAAGAAGTAAGGGTTGATTAGAGAAAGCAGGGTAGATTACATCGTGCATTCATGGTGTTAGTGACAGCACCTTCTGGACTGGGAAGGTTTTTTCCCCTCAAGCAGGACCCCCAGTGCTCCCACTGCCACTCTGGCACAGCTGTTGTTCCAGTGCGCTGTCCCTTGGCATGACAAGGGGGAATTGTTTTAAACTGACAGAGGCTAGATGGGATATTGGGAAGAAATTCTTCCAGTGAGGGTGGGGAGGCCCAGGCATAGGTTTCCCAGAGCAGCTGTGGCTGCCTCTGGATCCCTGGAAGGGTCCAAGACCAGGCTGGACAGGGCTTGGAGCACCATGGGATAGTGGAAGGTGTCCCTGACATGGCAGGGGGTGGGATGACACGGGCTTTAAGGTCCCTTCCAACTCAAACCATTGTGGGATTTTATGGTAGCAGTGGCACTAAAAGGAGGGTCAGGGCTGAGGCTTCATGGCCATTGGAGCTGACCGAGCAGCTCTCTGCCACCAAAAAGGGAAGGCAGCCTGCACACCACCATCCCCTTTGCCTACGGAAGCACTTTGCAAGCCAGTTTAATCCACTTAAATAGCAAAAAGAGATGTAGTTTGGGGACAGGAGAAGGAAGGAAGCTGTATGGCTTTTTTTCCTCTGCCACTTCAGCAGGTTAAACGAGTTCATGGCAGGCTGTGACAATGCTGGAAGGGGCTGAATACAGCAGGAGCAAAGAGCTGCAGTAGAGGAAGAGCAAAACCTTGTCTGTTCAGCCCATCACATCTCATGAAATCACACCCAGGCACAAGTGCACAGAGGTATTTAAAAACTAAATAATGTCAACAAGCTGCTGACTTCTGTTCCAGCAGAACTGGGACAATTGGGAGCAGGGAATCAAAGCTCCTAATGCCCGTTGGTCAGCATTTATCAAACTGCAGCACCTCGCAAATGCTTTCACAGCAGAAATATCTGCCGAGTGTCACAGTTCAGAAAGGCACTGACAGTGATCTAAAATAAGAACTAAAAAAGACACAAATGCTTCGTCTAAAATGAAAGACCCATGAAGAAAGGCTGAGGTGCAAATTCACATGGGATCAGGACAGCAAATCAGAGATAAATACAGAAAGAAATCATGCATTAAAAAAACCAGAATGGTTTTGGTTGGAAGGGACCTTAAAGCCCATCTCACCTTCCACTAGACCATGTTGCTCCAAGATCCATGCAGCCTGGCCTTAAACACTTCCAAGAAGAAGTTCCTCTTGAAAATACAATTTCTGGGCTGAAATTGCCTGAAGATCTCCACCTCTTCCCCATCCTGCTAACCCCAACCCTCAGAGGTATAAAACATGAGGAGAGATCATCCCACAGTCTTCACAGGCTCAGAAATTTGGGAAAAGAAAGAAAAAGCTGTTACCTACTACCCTCTCTACAACTTTGTAATTTTAAGGAGGCGGATTTGCAATTATTGCCTAGTGGCAATGCTTGAATTTGTAAAGTGTTGCTCCAAAACTGAGCATTTGTGGGTATCTGGAGCCACTGTGAACTTAAGGTAGTGGGTCAGAAATCCACATTTCACCCTGTCTGGCTCCAGCAATACACATGGGTTGGTTGGGATATAAGAAATTCCCAGCTGAGGAGAAGGAATACCCACCTTTTTCCACTTCAGGCTCAAGTAATAGTAGAGCTGCAACTACCCAAGAAGGAAGAGAGGGCACCCAGCACCCACCACCCAAATCAATAACCAGCCACAGCTCAGTGAATGTTCCCTGGGTGTGTCTCTGCCTCAATTTCTACTTTAGATTTTTAAACATTAAATTTTACATGAAAAATTACCCTGGCTGGAAAGAGCAGACATCAGACATGTCCCAGGAGCTGGGTTCAGTGCATGTGCCATGCAGAAAGCCCTGTCTACATGATGCATAAGCAGAAAATATTTATATTTGGCAGGCTCAGCACTAGCCCTGACCAAGCAGATGACCAAGTCCTAAAATGCCGTGCTTGCACTCCTTGAAGTTGAAGAAATCGGTTCCCAAATTGAAATACTCTTGCAACGTCCACCTTGGGCCACTGACCTGCCTTGATCCTGCTCACACCAAGGATATCCTGATGATCAACCCTGGTTTTGGACTCAATGAATGTGAACCCTCTGTGCTCCGATGTGACACCCCAAGCCTCAGCAGAGCAATGATTCAGCACAGGGCATTTTAAATTATGCTGTGGAGTGTGACCCTAATTCCTGGAACAGGTACTTTGCAGGTCAGATTCAGGGATGCAAGAGTGGGAAGTACACAATGAAACACAGGAAGCTAACAAGAGCCTTTTTGGCGTATCATGATCTTTTCTAGTCAAGCTTACCAGCCTGGGATATGAAGTTGTTACGGTTCTGGCTACAAAGACACATTTTAAAGCAGCAGGGAGCATGTCCCTTGGAATGGGTGTTTTACCTGTGTTTCTGCACTGCTCAAGGAATGGAGATCCAGTGATGGGTCAGTTTTGAGCTCAGGCTCAGGAGCTGCAATCGGGGCTTTCACCAGGATATCTTCATCAGGGCTGGCTCCTAATCCTGCATCTTTCTGGTCACCTCCCGCCTCTTTAGGAGCATCAGTGTCTTTGTCCTCTTCGGATACCTGAGACTTGGGCCTCCGGAGGAAGGAGGAGAAGAGGCGGGAGAGACCTCGGCCCTCAGAGGTGCGACGTTCTTTCTTGCCCTGCTCCTCGTGCGTGGGGGTATCTCCGTTGGAGGCCTTCGGCTTCTGGGGCTGCCTCTCCGGTGTTGGCTGAGCCCCTTCCTCCAGGGAAGCCTCTTGCTTCTGTGTTTCAGTAGCTCCTTCCTCCTCCTTGGCTTGCTGCTGCTCTGAGTTGTCAGCGTCGGCTGCTGGGCTCTTTTCTGTTGTCATGATGATGCTGTATGAGAGGAGCAAAAGGGTTCAATCAAGAGGTTTCCAATACCCATGTCTGACTGAGCTATTCAAACCAACCACGAGCACAGACACACCATGTTCACCAGCCACACCACCCTGTAACAGAGCCAGAGTAGAAGGGACCTACAAGGATCATCGAATCCAACTCTGAAGTGAATGGCCTGTAAGGGGATGAAACCCTGGCTGACTCTAGCCTAAGTCAGCAAAAGCAAAGTCATTCCTTTTGCTACAGTTTGCTTTGAAAATAATCTTTAAGGTCCCTTCCAACCTAAATCATTCTAAAATTCTTTGCTCTAAAACACACCAAGCCACACTGCTGGGAACAGGACCCATCAGCGTTGAGGAGTCACATTGTTCTGTACCAGACAAATCCAGTGGAGCCCAGCAGACTTTGGGATTCATAGGGTATTTGCACTGCACACTGGAAAAATGTCAAATGAAAAGGTTTCCAAACAACATCTATAATGGAGAGCAGATTTCCTCAGAGCTTGTGCTATTAAGCTGATGCAATGTTTATTTCAACTTTAGCCTAGGCTGTTGACACAAAAAAATGGAAATCACATGAGAAGAATATCTATTTAAGGTACAAAGAGGACCCAAAATAATCATGCTTTAGAGGGGATAGAACTAATCTTTGCGCACCGTATCACATGTATCTGCAGCAATAAATTGCCACTGCTTACACTGAGCAAATAGCATATAATCCAATATGCCTCAATCCCCAGCCCGAGCTCAGTGTATAAACATTTGCTCAAAATACACACTTAAAATTAAGAAACATTTCAAGATGTCATCCTCCTACATATTACTGCATTCATCAACTTTAATTTAACTCATCCTGACTGCTAAAAGAACCAGAGTGCTTGAAGGAGAAAAGCCCTCCCAGCTCTTCAAAGGACTTTCCCCTTCCGTTTAATGCAAACATTTCATATTATTTCTAACACCATGGTAAAATCAGCACAGCATCACAGACCTTCCCTGAATTTGTTTCTGCAGCAACACAAATTTCCTGAGGTTACAGGGTTTGGTTTGGGGTTTTGTTGGGTTTTTTCACTTGGACTCAGCCCCAACAGCGTTGGGGACAAGCTGCAGGGCTCATTTTAGCATGGTCTCCTGAAGAAGCAGAAGACAGAATTACTCTCCACTCACCATCTACCCTCTGTGAGCTGCTCTGGGTATTTCCAAACCCAATGGAGTAGCAGAGCCCACTGAAACAGCAGCTTCCAACCTGCACTGAAGAAACAGACACCCAAGAAGAGAACCTGCATCATGAGCAGCCAGTGGACCAGGGATGCTACATGGTCGAGGGTGCCCAAACCCAGATGTGCCTGCGATCAGTTTGCAGATGGCAGCATACGTGTGACTTGTTCCTGCAGTTCTTACTTCTGCTCCCTCTCCTCCTGTAATCCTTTGCCACCCATTAGCAACCCATGGCTCCTACTGCAGAGAACCCCAGCCACTATGCAGCCAGTTTCTGCTCCCCAAGAACTCCTAGAGATGCCACAAGGCAGTGAAGAGGCCAAGGACTCTGTTCAGCCAAACACCCATCACCCCAAACCCACTATGCCAGCACCAGGGCAAAGCTCCCAATGCCCCAGCACACACAGAATGAAAGGGATGTTCTGCAAGCCTGTCCCACCACAATCACACACCAGCAGCCAGCTCCCTCAGGCACCAGCTATTGGAGCAGCCTGCTTTGTTGTTGCTTCTCACTGTGTTTGGTTTGAATAAATACATTTGTAGGAATCGTTATCAAAACACACAACATTAGACGAGTTGCTCTTCAAACCAAAAAGGCAGAACCAAAGCTTTAGAGATGACGTTAGTGGGGAGGGCACAGCTGAGGAGCAGCTCTTATCGGCTGCAGGAAGCCCCAGGGACAGTCCACAAAGGAACATTTCCTCTGGATGTACTTTTCTCTCTTTAAACACCAACAGCTTGAAACAAGATTTGTTGACTTGTTTACATTTCAAAGCCACAGTCATGGACCTTTCCTGGCGCAGGAAGGTGCGTCTGGCTGGCAGTGAGCGAGCAGACTTCTCCTTGTCTTTCCTCCCTTTCCCAACAACCACACTTCAGCTCAGCCAGATCCCCTCAGCAGCACTGGGGATGCAGAGGAGCCCTCAATAAACACTTCATAGCAGCCAGCACCAATAACTCACTGGGTACAGCAAACATCTTGCTGTGAGACCTGAGTGCACTGCTCCAATGCATGCACTCCTGGCTGACTCCCTCCCTTGGAAGTTTTATGCTCAGAAATTATTTCCCCTACATTCATTATCAAAACCGAAGAGATTCATAAGTAAGTAACATAACTGGGAGGTTGTCCGTGGCAAGGGGGTGGAAGGAGATGATCTTTAAACCTTCCAACCCAAGCCAGTCTGTGATTCTGTGATTATACATTGAAGAAAAGGGCCTTTCCTGCAAGGAGATGGGTGCCAAATGGCATTTTGTTTCCAATCCAGCCCACAGCAGAGCAGACACAAAGAGCGAGGTCCCCATTCCATTGCTCTTCAACCCATCCCTTGGAGAAAGCACTGCCCACAGCCAAACTGCAAGCAGGTTTTTATTTAAATTAAATTTTCTTCCCTTGCTATTCCATAAGGCGATTCTGCTGAGCCAGCAGGTGCCTCGGGAGCTCCCTGAATGCTGGAGGAAGATGCTCTGCTACTGTATGAGCACTCAAGCAGTGCTGTTAACCTTCTGCTCTGAACTGTCACATCGTAAATACTTCATTTGGAGGGGCTTTCGTTGGTAGAGGCTGAAGGTTTGATGTCAGACAGCCTGTGAAAGGCAGCCTCTTCACAAGTCTGGAGTGGAGGTGTTAAACACTATGGAAATTAGCAAACTACAACAAAACTCAGATATGAACCCAGAGAGAGATTTCAGAGTAACAATCTCATCACAAAAGAATACAAGTATATATTTATATATAAGGATTTTTAATCTGAAGAACATTCTCCAGATAAGGCAGCTTTGGCAACTGGAAGCAACCTGAAGAGAAAGGTGTTAAATACTTCCACAGCAGAACACAGGCCAGGCACATCTGCACCATGGGGTGACCTCCCACTGGCAACATTCCACCTCATCTGAACTGGAGCAGCCTCCAGGGTGAACCTGGACCTCCTCAAGAATGTCGGTGCTTTGGTGATGAAGAGGGACTCCACAGATCTTCTCTCAAAAGGCATCCTCAACTCTTAACACCAAACGTCAAAACAAAACAGTGCAGGGGCACCTCCTGAACCTGCTGTATCTGCAAAGACTCTACAGCCCCCCATCCTCACTGCTTATCCTTCTTTCTGGCCAAGGACACAGCTGTAGGGAACACACAGTATCTCCCTGGGCTTGGTGTAGTTCATACATACTCATCTCTCTTTCCTGCATCAAAATCCTTGAAACAAAACAGACTGAAAAGGTGCACAAGTGCTCATTGCTCACCATGCTCCTAACATATATGGTTCAATGATAAAATCATGGAATGCTTTGGGTTGAAGGGACCTTAAACTCATCTCATTCCAACCCCCTGGCATTGGCAGGGACACCTTACACTAGACCAGGCTGCTCCAAGCCCCATCCACCCTGCACTAATTATCTGGTGAGCAGATGATGGCTAAACTCAGTTTCATCCCTACATGGCTCCATGGGTTCTGCTCTTGCAGACATCATAAGACAACCCCAATCTAAGCCAAACCATCCTCATTTTCCATGCTGCACAGACACACAGAGACTTATCTAAAAGATTTTAGAGTAGCTCAACACACTGCAACAGCTCCATGTTGAGAAAGCCTTCAATCCTCAAGAGAATGGTAAATTCCTCCTTTAGGGTGCCTGGGCTCTGGAAGGTTCTCATTAAGTGGTGGCACCTGAGTTCCCTGGAAATGACAGTGCTGCTCATTTGGGCTGTTCCATGACAAGTTACAGAGGCTCAATGAAACAGGCAAGTTTAGATAAGTCTGTCACTCTCTCCTACCTGTCAGCCTACTTCAGTCTCTCTTATTTAGGCACCCAGTAAGTTTAGCAACAGTAAACGGAAGCTATGCTGAAGGAAGGAAGGGTTAATTAGAAATCAGGAAGAAATTCCTGCCTGAGAGGCCCTGACACAAGTTACTCAAAGAAGCTGTGGCTGCCTTTGGACCCCTGGAAGGGTCCAAGGCTAGGCTGGATGGGGCTTGGAGCACTCTGGGACAGTGGAAGGTGTCCTTGCCCATGGCAGGGGTGGGATGACATGGGCTTGAAGGTTCCTTCCAACTCAAACCAGCCTGTGATTCTGTGAAAAATCTAACTTATCCCTGTTTCCAAGCCTGGAAAAATGATTTATGGCTTATGTCATAACTTAATTCCCAGTGGCTTAGTCTTTCAGAGAGAGAAGAAAAGGACTGTCCATGGGGAAGGTTCAGTTCTTGGAAACACAAACTGTCTTGCAGAGATGCCTAACACCAGATAACGGGTGGGACAAACTGTCTTGACATTGCTACACAGAAATGTGTGGCTTCACTGAACACTGCTGCTCCAGCAAGAGCTGGAGATAATGATAAGACAGAAATTTCTGCTAAAAATAGGCAAAAATCAAATAGTTTCAGCAACAGTGAAACAGGGTTTCTTTAAAATGCATTCCTTCCTGTTTCATAATGTGTGTGAAAATCACATAATTCACCAGGGAAACTACACAGAATGCTGCTTGAAATAGAGAGCACAGCCTGAAAATTCAGTTTTGTCAAGACCTTGTGCACGTGCAACAAACCTGTGGGTGGGAGAGGAGGAAACTGCAGCTGCCACCAGCACGACTCACTCCACGTGTGTGTTATGTGTCCTACATGTGATTTTTACTACGGTAAAGAAAACATTGGATAGAGCTTAAAGCAACCTCATCTAATGGAAGGTGTTCCTGGCTATGGCAGGGGAGTGGAATGTGATGGACTTTAAGGTCTCTATCAACCCAAACCAGTCTGGGATTCTATGACCATAGCAGAGAGCTGTTTGCTTGGGGGTTTCAAACAAGGTAAGAAATTCAAATGCAATAAAATAAGCCTCTCAACAGAAATTCAAACAACTTTAAAATAATCTAAAGACTCAGAACCTTTCAGAATTTATTTAATACATTTCATTAAAGGAATAATTAGTGCTGACATTTTATAACCCCTCTTACAATTAACATGCCTCATCTTTCTGTGCTGGTACTTTGGATCATGAACATAAAGGATGCAGTCACTCAGCCTGACCTGGAGGGTAACAGGAGACTTCAGGAGCCTTACCGAACAGGGGAAAAATAAACCACCCAACACAACACAGATGGCGCATTACAGCTGCCCGGATTTAATTCTCACCAGACCAGCCCTGGTAATCTACTGCATGTCGGCAGCACCATGCCCCTCTCCCATCTCCTGCTATCATACAGCTTTCCTATTTAAATGAGGGCAAAAATAGTAGCTCACCATCTGTTGAAAGCAAATCATTTATGTCAAATTGAAGACTGGGCTTATAAAATGACCTGACTAAATGGAGCAGTGAGTGCATTACAAGCAAAGGAAGCTGGAGAGCTCCTCCTCCGTATCCTCAAAAATCCTCCTGGATGGTACAGAATTCCTTACGTGGAAATTAATGGGTTTTGCTTATTGGTGAAGTGCTGAAATTTAAATGAAAACATGTACCTGTCACTGGGGCCTTGTCTAAAGCAATGGGTTTGGAAAGGCTGCCTGTGTGGGACCTGTCTCGAAAACTCACTTGAACTTGGAAGAGTTGGACCCAGAACAGAGACACAGAGAAGACACATGCACCAGATTGCCAGTAAAATCAAGCTGCTCATAGACTATCCCTCCTCCCACTGCAACGCAGTAGCTGGCTAAGAAGACCAAGGAAACCATCAGTTTAATACAAGTGCTGTTTCCTATTCAGTAGCAAGCAGTAACACTGGGGCTCCCTTCCCCTCTGCAGCAGAGGCCGGAGCAGAAAAAACATGGTTTGATCTCAAACACACAGTGCCTGACAGGGCTGCTTCTCCAGAAACAAGCCTCCAAACCCCCCTGGAGGACACAGTGGCTCAGCCTGGCAGGCAGCAGTCGCTCCAAAACCATCCTTTGCCGAAAGAGCCAGTATCTGCCCGACCTGGCGGAGGGAGGGAGGGATCCATCCAAGCCCATCCCCACCCTACAAGCAGCTCAGCCCCTGTGTGGTGCAGATAACATTCTGGGGCTGCTCCCTCCACCACCCTCTCATGGAAACAGGGAGCACGGGCACCCAGCAGGCGCCAGAAATCTGTGCAAAGGAAAGCAGCGGAACAGTGCTTACAAAAGCACCATGAGTGAGCCACTCCATCACAGGGAGGCAATGGCAAGGACAGGCTCCATCCCAGCAGGTCACTCCATCACAGCCACTCCTGACTCCGCACCGAAGGAATACCTGTGGTGGCGATGACAGCACAGCAGACATGACAATGCCACCGCTGTGTGTGACGATGGCTCTCCCTGCAGCAGCATTCCATCTTGTTAAAGCAACAGTTCAACAGAAATAAGCAATAGCTCTCCATCAACTGAACAGGAGGATTTTTTCCATGAATTATTCATAAGGTGGTTTTTTTCCTGACTGAACACAGATGTGTTTACTTACACTGTGCCTCATTTACACTCAAGGTTTAACATAACAGGGCTCATATTGTTTCCTTACAGTTTCCCAAGAACGTTGAGTAAAGCACTTTTTGTTTTTGTTGCTCTCCCTTTGGCTGCTTCCAAACCAAAGCTATAATTAGAAGCCCCAAGGGCCCTGCACGCTCCTTTGATAAAGAGCTGCCTGCTGGATAAATACAACCCCTGCACACAGATACACATACACGCACACAGAGAGGCACCTGCCAGGATGAACCGCTGCTGCACCAAGAGCCAGAAGGATGTTTGATGCTAAAGCCTCTTAACAGGCTCCATCACTGACTGTCCCAGTTCACAAACATGGGCTGCTCCTCCCCTGTGTGCCAGGGACATCGCACTTAAGCGCTTCATTTGTTACTTCATGGGTGAATGCAATTTGCATTCATCCAAGTGCCTCAAATATATCTACCACACCCTGGTACAACGCCCCAAATTCATTAAAAATAACCATGATCACACAGTTATTTGGATGCTATTAGCACACATGAAATGTGCAATATTTGAACTATCTGAGGGAACCACTTACAGGAAGGGCTGGAAGAACAAGCACTAGACTTGTTCTCTGCCGTGCCTTCATGAAAGCTGGCTGAAAAAACTGGATGAAAGTGTCCTCAACCTCAGCTTTCAGCTGGGGTTACTGCTTCAAAATTGCCATCAAATATCACAGAATCTTAGAATGGCTTGGGTGGGAAGGGACCTGAAAGCCTATCTCGTTACTCCCCCTGCCATGGGCAGAGACAGCTTCCACTATCCCAGAATGCTCCAAGCCACATCCAGCCTGGCCTTGGACATTTCCAGGGATCCAGGGAAAGCCACAGCTTCTCTCGGCAACCTGTGCCAGGGCCTCACCACCCTCCTGGCAAAGAATTTCTTCCCACTATCCCACCTAATCCTGCCCTGAGGTCATTCCTCTTTATTCTCTCACTATCTGCCTGTGTAAAAAAGTCGATCTCCCTCCTTTTTATAAGCCCCTTTAGGCACTGCAAGGGGCTCTAAGGTCTCCCTGGAGCTTTCTCTTCTCAAGGCTGAATATCCACAATTCCCTCAGCTTGTTAAGGACACTTAAGTTAGTCACTACACTATCCTAAGCTGATTTCAAGACCTTTTCTTCTGACAGCAACACTCCAAATATATTTAATGCAGAGAAAACATCATTCTCCCCCACAAGAGCCTGCAGTGAGGGAAACTCCCAGGACATGGTGCCTAATCCAGTGGTGCCTGGGCCTGCCCAGGGGTGCAGCAATGTGGTTTTATGCTGTTTGAATGAGTTTTAAGAAGTTGTACCAGCTTCAGGCTGAGTTGATTTAGCTGGTTTGCTCTCACATGTTCACTGCTACCATCAAGCAGTGAAATGAGGCCTGCAAGGTAACTAAAATTACCATTACAGTAATTATCAGCCTGAACACTGCACTTTTAAAGATTAATGACCCTTACCTAGGAGTGCAGGAAGGCACTGGCCAGCTGCAGATCATTTACTAAATTCCTCAGTTCTTAGTTTTCTGGCAAGCCCCAGCCCCTTACACCTGCAGAGCAACACAGGGGATGATGAAGCTGGAGATCTCCTCAGCATCCACCAGCATGGAACGAGCCACATACAGCACAGACATGGATGCCAGCTACGGAGACACAACTGGGACAGCAAAAACTCCAAGGAGCCCAAGGGAATGAGTCAGCGAGCAGGGGGGTTGTGAAGCTGCATTTTGCTGTGTGGGTACAAACGCCGCAGGTATCAGCACACAGCAGCCTGTGCTGCTCCTGAGCTGGAGGAAGGCTTTGTTTCAGGAAGGCCCATCCTTTTCTGAAGTCTCCTCTTCTTTCAGGGCTCAGCATCGCATGCAACAGCACAGAGAAGGAGAAGAAACCCACTCCCACCAAAAACTTCAAGCTGTAAACTCCCAGTATCACAGAAAGAACCCAACCTTCAACAACTTGAAAATTCACAAGATCAGGCAGCTTGGTTTTAGAGCCCACTAAGAGCTAATTGAGGTCCCCCATCAAAAGCAGCAGCAAAAGCCCACTCCAAGCTGACTGCAGCTCCCCCAAGGCACATAGCAATGAGGGATGCAAACTGGGATGCTGCTGACCTTGCCTCAAGACTGGGAACAGCAAAGCATCTTCTGTGGGCACTATGCACAGGAGGGAGGTAAGGAGACACCTCCTCCAGAAAGCTGCCCTCTTTTTTTTTTCTCCCTTTTAAAAAAATATTGCAGGTGATGGTTAAACTTTGCACCACTCCCAGGAAAAAACCCCATGGGGACGATCCTACTGCATATATGTAGACTCCTCTCTATGCCCAAGAAGAGCAGGCAAACATCCAAATCCTGGGTGTAACCATGTTCCCAACAGACCAGGTCCACAGGCAACAGGCAGAAAACCAGTCACTCAGCTGGTCCCCCAAACACTCAGAGCCAGGAATCAGAAGCTGTTTGTAAAGCCTCAAGGTACTGATTCCATTTGACTGGGACAAACTCCAGAGGCACCAGGGACCCAGAAGGATGTTGCCCCAATGAATGCAGCACCAGAAGAGCACTGCATGTCCCAGGAACATGCTTGGGCACTTCACAACACCTCCATAGGGATGGTTTTCTTCCCAGCTTTCCTGCTCGTGACGCTCAGTGACCACAAAGTCACCCTTGACCCTGGAGTGGCTCCACGAGCCAGGTAGCAAAGGAGAAGATGGTTCCTGGAAAATCACAGTGGGTTTTATAACACCTTCCACACAGAGGATGTTCTTCAGAATCCCTCCAGGGATCCTGCACCACAGGGCAGATGACACCCACTCTGAGTAAAAAAACAGTGGGATATCAGTTGTTGGATTAATTAGACATCCTTGTTGGTAGTCCCCATCCCATAACAAAGTCATTCTCCTCTTAGCAAGGCTAGGGAGAAGCCCTCAGTGAGCACAGCTTCCTAGTATTTCCATTGCACAATGTTCTTCGTCCTCTATTGGCACAATTTGGCCTGCAAAAAGCACCTCATGGATGCCTAGAGGTTCTGCCCTCACACACATCCCACTTCAACACAACAAGATCCCACAGCACCATCCAGAACAGCCAAAGAGCTGGGGATGGGTACCAAGATGGTAGGAGACACTAGGACACCAAACTAATATGGGGTGACACAACTGTCAGCTTCCCAAGGCTGCACCCCAGCATGTCTGGCAGGGATAAAAATCCTCCCATCCCCAGCAGGAACAGGCACCAAACAGAGAGGGAGTGTGAAGCAGCAATTAAGTACCGTCATGTACAGTCAGCAGTCAGTTATGGCATGTAGCAGAGCAGCTAAGTCCTGTCACCTCCCAGAGCTGCTCCTTTCATGAGCACAGGGACTGCAGCAGAACCCCTCTCACCCCCACAAGATTCAGCCTCCGGCTGTTTCCACCAGTCTGTTTTTTCCATCCAGCAGTGGAATCAGGCAGCTTTCGTTTTTAATCCCCTTAATTAGGGGTGTGCAGCAGTCTTCATTCCTTAATTACATTCATTGACACATCTGATGCAACACATTTGCAAACAACCATTTTCACTGAAGGTGGCTTTGAATCAAAATTGCTGTTGAATTCTCACACTGGCTGTGCAGTGTCACCAATGGGGAGAAGACACAACATGGCGTTCTGGATGCTTTAACAAGACACACAGCTTGGAAATGCTATTTTCATTAAACAATCACCTCTTTCTTTGGCAGAGCAGACAAATCACTGGCAGTCTGAGATTTCAGAATGGGAGTGCAGCTCTCAGAAGTTTACAGCAAAAAAGTGACCATTTAAAGCAATCCTCTCCAATACTGACCCATGGGATGGAGGGACAGCCTATTCTGATTATTTTGGTCCATCATCGCTCAGTAGCTCAGTTAAAGGCAGACAATGGGGATGCTCCATTTCAGCTGCTCAGCTGTCAGGAATCCCTTTGATCCTCTGGGACAGCAAACACTCAGTGAGCACTTTATCACCCCCACTTCTGCTGCAGAATGAAAATAAAGATGCTGACACCTTCTGCCTGCCCACAGAGCCATAGCAGCATTATCCCACAGGGAGCCTGCACTCACTCCTGCTTTGAATTACTGCCCCAGATCCCATCCTGATGCACTAATGGCTCACCAGGGCACAGCAGCTGAGCTCCAGCCAGCAGCCTGGCCTATAAGCAGCAGGAAACAGTGAACAGGATATTAAACACCACCATGGGGGGAAGGGAGAGCACTGATTTAAAGAATGGGATGAATGATAAGACGATATTGTGAGGGTTTTTTCACCACTGGAGACCCAAGTAAGGATCCATGCTGGTTCCGGCAGCACACTCTGCTCAGCTCCAGCATCAGCCCAGAGTCATTGCAATTATTTGCATGGAGGAAATGTACGCAAACATTGCTTTCTTCAGACTACAGAAAGGAAAAGGAAGTTGTGTTCACCCTCAATACAGCAGGGAGGGGTCAGAAATGCACTTTGCACCCACGTTCAGGGGCTGTTTGCTCATATTTTTGGTTGCCGCCCTCCTTTCCGCGCTGGTTGGGTTGGTGTGGGAGGCTGTTGCAGGTTGTGATTTCACTGAACAAACACCAGCACGTTCCACCAGCTCTCAAGAGGTATTTTCTACCTCTTCAATGCCCAACTTTGCCTCCCAGCACACCACAGCAGGATTAGTGCAGAGCATCACACTGGTACTCCTGGATGGCCCTTGTGTTTCTGAACAAAACACCACAGCACCTTCCCCTCCAGCCACGCTTAATCCTGCTGATCTAAACACTGCTCCACCCAGGAGCTCCATGGACAACATGCACTAAAAGGATCTCTCCTACCCTCCTGTCTGGCTGCACCAGACCTGCTCTTTCTTCCACCACCCCTGCTTTTTCTTCCACTACCCCCTGATTCCCTCCAACCTTCCCCCCACTTCCAAGGGCTGTCCAGGATCCCCTTCCCCACCAACTCACACTTTTCTCTCCAGTCCTCTCCCTTTTATCCTGTATTACACACCACACAGGGAGGAGTTTAGCACCCCTGAGGCCATTAAAGGGAGCGTGGTTATGAAGTCAGGTGGGCATGTGCACTGGGGAAACTGGGACAGCACTTGGAAGCTGTAAACCAGCTTTCTCCACTCCCATCAGTGCCAATGCAACCTGCCATGGCACAGCCAGGACACTGCTCGCCACCAACCAGCTGAGAAGACAGTTTCCAACTGTTTTAACATTGCAATATTTTAAAATAAACGAAGAGCCAATAAAGACAAAATATATTCTATAGTAGGGATAAAGCATATGCAGAAAACAGTAGCTGGTTTAATTTTTTCCCTAATAAAATAAATTGTACATGGGGCTAGTGGTGCTTTGTGGATAAGCTACTGGCCTTATATACACAATTTAGCATCCCATTTGTACTTATTTTATGAGTTAGGTCTCAAAATAATCCTTATTTTATGCAAAGTGTGTGCTTGCGTGTATACACATAAACCCCCAATAATACAGTGGTGGTAGGAACAACCACATGTTTTTTTTTGGAGAAGCTTTGCTTATTTTTCCCTTTTTTATATATAAATCCTTGTTGTGCAATTGCTTCATGCACAGCTGAAGCCGCACTCAGCCTAAGAGTGCTTCATCCAGCTGAAAGCTCCACAAACTCACAGGGACTCAGTGTACCTCAGGTATTTATCAAGTATCAAAAGCAAGAGCAAATTAAGAATGAACCATATTATTCTCAGTATTTTTGATCCAGAATCAATTGGTCTTGTTCAGTACTGAGGAATAAATGGAGAGCCTCAGCTAAAATTATGCTGCTAAAGGGCTGAGAATCTCACAGTCACAATTCCAGACAAGTGAGCCACTCTTTTCACTGTGCTGCTGACAGCAGGAGCCACACAACAATATTGCTGAAATCCACATTCACGCAACACAAGAGAATAAAATGCCACACAGATCCTCTTTTCTGCAGGCTCTGGTGATACCATTGTTTGGGTTAAAACTGCCATAAGAAGACCCTTCAAACAAGGCCAGGGTGAAAGAGTAGAGAGAGCAAAAAGCATCAGTGAGCTCACCCAGGTGCCCCAGCCAAACCCACTCTTTGGTTCTCCAATAAATATATTCTTAAACCACCTCCTTTGCACTTCCTTCAGGTTCTCTTTCTATACACACAATCTGAAGGTAAATAGTCACCTGTTCCTCTCTAAGATGAAAACAATGAACATACAAATGAGGACTAAGCAGGTTGAGCTAGCTGGGAGGCAACCTCCTCGCCAGTAAGCTGCGAACAGGGCAATACAGAAAATAAAAGTAGAGAAATGGGAACCCTTGCAGTGGCAAGAAGTGTAGTTTAAGAGTAAACAGCAAAAACAAGACAGAAACAAATGCAATGAGCTGGTCTCTGGTTAGGACATCGGTGCACAGCCTGAGCTCACTCCAGCTTCCCAGCTAAACAAGCTACAAAAACTCTTTAGAAGTGAACTAAAACTCCACAACAGGAACATTTCATTCTCTTATTCCTAAGCATGGGAGATGTTTAAAAAGCATCTGCCTTACCAGGCTGTGTCCCCTGTTCAGCACCCAGGGAAGGAGAAGAGAACCTGCCCTGCCCTGCAGGCTTTGGTTCACTGCTTGGCCTTCAAAGCGCCTGCGTTGAGCACAGACCTCACTGGTGTCACCGCCATGTGGATTTGCCGTTTCCCAGGCATTTTACCTGCTGACATTACAACCGCAAGCCTGCTTGTTTTATTAAATCGTGCTCCTACTCTTAAGCTACCATCCAATTACTGCTCCCAATTACTTGGCGCTCAAGAGCCGACATTAATTACAGAGTACCCTGCAAACACGGCTGCTGCCTGCTGAACTGCACAGAGCTGAAGCATCCAAGACCAGTCTCTCCTCTAGGAAAAGAAACAGAGATTCCTGGTCTCAGTGGTGGATTAACAGTCCTGAGCATCAAGAGCAGTTTTGGTGAAACGGACCATGAGCATCACAGCCTCAATGCCCCGATTTCAGCGACCCTTTGGATCCCCCAAGTATCCACAGCAATAAATCTCCATTTTCCCCTATGGGATTCAACAAAACACAGCACCATTCAAGCCTGGGGATGTTAACCCAGAAATCTCCAGGATTAAGGTCACACACCAGCAACAGCAGCCAGTGCTGTATAAATGCCCATGAGATTTTAAGCACCTTGGCAAAGCACTCAAAAAGAAGGATGAAGAACCCAAACTATGAGAGAAATGCCTGTCTACTGTGGCCCTTCAAGCACAGGTAACTTTATAACAAGAACTGTGCGGTTCAGGCATTAATAACAGACAACTCCCTGTGCAGAGCCCAGGGACACAAGAGTACAGCGTGAGCCTTTGGGAAGAGCACAGAATACCCGTTTACCTTCACACATTGGCCTCTGCAGACAACAGTATAACAAGGTATTTTGCAACTCACACTGCTCAGATTTAATAATCCCCCTAAATTCTGACCTCTTTTTTTACTTTCTAAAAATAGATCTTTATTGCACAATGTACTGATGCAGTGCCACTTGCATGAAAGAGCAATATGCCAGAAGGCAACAGCACTTCACCTTGAATATTTACTTATTTTTAAATTGAATATTCGATTTTTTTTTGTCAAAAATGTGTTACCCTTTGCATGGTGCAGTGCACTTTCAAAGTGTTTCACTAACAGCACTGCAGAACTCAGTCTTGACAACAACAGGGAAGATCAGTGCTAGACATCTAAATACAAGAGGAAAAATAAAGAGGTGAATAACTCTGTGCCTCACTTCTGCTCCCAGACCTTGCCCAGCACAACTTTTAAGAAAAATCCATGTTGTAGCACTGGGGCGGGGAACACCATGGTGGCTTGAACTGCTCACACCAGGGACATGCCTGCCTGGGGACACAGGGAACACGTCCCACATCTGGGATAGCATCAGTCAAGTACTGTGGAGCAGCAGAACATGCTTCCATAACCCACAACGTATTTCACATTAAGAGCAGCAATTAAATCAATTAGTGGTCACCCAGCAAGCTTTACGGAACTTCATTTTAAGCAGCAAAACCAACTTCCAGCACGGCTTAAATTAGGAAGGTGCCACACAAGCATACACATACTCATCCCATTGGGAAATCAGGAATGGCTGCATAGGCTTCTGCTGCAGGTGAGTTATACCAAACACTTCATTAGTACCACATGGGTAGATCTCAGACTCCAAATGAAACATACACATCTCCATTTATAGTGATTCAACCCAAAAAAGCCAATCCTCCAACTAAAATGCAAGGGCTACATCCATTTTTCTCCAGAGTAAGAGCACATCACATACACGATCACTGCAAAAGTCAGCAGGGACTGTGCTGGATACCACACTGGCTAATTACTTGTGTGACAAATTACCAACTTCAAAATCAAATATCTGCATAGCTCCAAGCTGAATTTTTTTCCATTTTGCTTTTTTTTTTTCCAATTCACATTTTTTAAAAACTATAATTCACTGCTTGTAGCAGCAAAAACATTTTTTTTTTTTAAACACAGCAATAAATTTCAAGCCTGTTTCTCAAAGCACATTAAAAAGAGCTCATCACTGCCGATACCAAGAGGTCTGAATCTTTTTGTGTCTGGGAATCAACTCTTAATTTTAAGTTTTCACAAAGCCTGTTTTCCTGTTTTCAAGAAACTTGCCCCATCTTGAGCTCTAGTGACTCATCCCCAGACATCTCTGACTTACAGCACCTGAACTGACTGCACCCATGAAACACTTTGTGACTAGGCAAAACCACAGCCCATAAGTGGGAAAGCAGGGCAAGGAGATTAACTCAGAAAAACAGACAAAAACTGCACGTTCCTCAGTCATTGTTTCTTCTGGAGGTGTGGAACTGAGCAACTACTAGGCTTGGCTGACATAGGAATGTTGAGATGATGGTCAATCTCGTGAAGTGCAGCCAGCTGTGTGTCTGTCCTATTTCTCTAAATCCCAAACGCTCTTGCTCCAATAGCAAAGCTCTGACAATCCTTTACAAGAGTGGCTTGTTCTTTTCTCTCTCCCTTTGCTTTTTGTTTTAAAAAAATGTCTCAAAATATTTTCTAAGAGGATGTTTCTGCTGAAGGGAACTGGGGAAAAACATAAGCAGACACTTGAGGTAGACAGGAACCACCCACTCACAAACCTCCTGTTTCAGAGGTGCACAGCTGCAGATCCAGTTGATGTTCTCTCCCCGCCTCAGTCTAAAAAATTTATTAGAGCCAGTGTTTTAGTGAAAAAACAAACGATCTTCACCAGTCCTATAGTGTTTTTCTAGTGGTGAAGCTGAAGTGCTATGAAAGTTACAATTAATCAAGCCTCAGTTTCAGTGTAACTCATCACTCCTTGGCTTTCTGCCACAGTCAGAAGTTTCAGAAGGTTAACTTGTTTCCAAAACAAGCAGAATCTATCAACAAATTTTTAGCTGATTTTCTAGTTAATACATCAAAAGGACAGAGCTCTTTGTTTCCTTGCATTTGTGTTTTCAAAGGCTAGGCAGGAGGTGGTACCTCTGCAAAGCAAAACCAGGGCTGAGCGCTTTTTGCAGCTGCTCCTACCACAGGAGTGATTTACAATTGTTTGTGCTGAGAAATCATGAGAAATGGTTAACGTACAACCACTTCCCCCAGCAGCATCGGCCCAGCAAACAGAGCCAACCCTGTAACCAGGTTAGCACCTCACTGAGACATCAATGGGCTCCGTGCACGCCTTCCAACCTCCTGAACCTGTGTGTGATGGAGCTGCAGGCACAGGGCACTGGCACCTCTCCTTCACCTGTGTCTGCAGAGAACCTTATCACTGGCACAGATGCAACTGTGCATCTACCTCAAAAAAAGGAGAAAAAAATTTAATTCCACTGTATTTGCATATGCTGTGTATAGTATAATGTATCTGATTGCCAGCCTTTGCTGTAATTAGCACTGTGCAGGTCAAACCCACCAGTGTAACAGTCAAGCAACGCTCATGCTGGAGAGTCCAACTCAATTATAAAAAAATAACCTGCAAGAAAAGCATCACAGTGAAATACCAAATTTCTCTGTAATTGCAAGCCGCCTTGCTTTGTGAATTCATCCCTCATGTCCATTATCTGTTCCCATTCCTGCCTCAGGAGGCACACAGGCAAGTAACACTAATAGATTCAGTTTCCCCAAGCACTCCCTCTCGATTCATCATGCAACAGGGACTCTTTTTTAATAAACCACACGTCTGCAAAAGGAATATCACCACACGTCATCATCAGGTAAGATGAAGAGAGTCAATCATCATTTCTAAATAAGCCAAGAGCAGCAGCTGCAAAACATGAAGCCACTAACACCGTCCATGCCACTGCTGGTTTCCCCACAAGCATACGAGGGTGTTTGCAGGGGGGAGGAAGAGCACCTGAACCAAGAACAGAACTGCTTTCTGCACTGGTGCCCGAAAACCGAGGGAATGGGAGACACCAGCTAGTCAAATCACTTTACTTCGAACAAAACAAAAAAAACTTGCTTCAGTGTGTAAACAGAGGAAAAAAGGTCAATTTTTTGAGACGGACTTGCTTGGACACCACAAGTCCCTCGGTTCTTTTTATCAAGGCAATGAAGCATGCCAAACCTCACTGAAGACATGGACGGGGAAGGGGTCCTGCACCCAACAGCTGCTCTGACCTCATCAACCAACCCCAGCTTTATTCCACCATTTCCTAGAGGAGGAGCGAAGGAAAGAGCAGAGATGGGTGGGAGCAAACAAACTGATACTGCCACCCATAAACAAAGGAAGTGTTTTTTGAAGGCAGCATCTAGGTAGACCTGATGGAAGTAAGAGAAGTTACAACAACAACAACAAACCCCTCCAGAAGTCTGAAGAAACTATAGCACTCACTAGAAGCAGTGCCAGAGGAATTCAGCACATAGCCATTTTCCCCCACTATCACCAGCATACCCTTCCCATGTTGATGCAGTTGTTCTCACTGTAGATAAACCTCACTCTCCAGGGCCATCCTGACAATATTAAACTTTTCAGAAAGCCCTGAAGAATGAAGTCAACTCATGTGTGTGGGTCAGCAAACTCACACATGTCTGCAAGACCCCTTTTCCGTTGTGTTTAAAAACCTGCAGGAGCCTGGCTGCACATGAAAATCCATGGAAAGGCAATATCTATGTACCCTACATTCCTCCTCCTCCAAAACAGTTTCTCTTGCTAGTTGCTCCCCCTCTTCCAGAAAGCGTAGGGGTCCTTAAATCCTTTTGACTAGGAAGACATATGAACAACCGAAAACTCGCATTTTCTCTGCAACTGAACTCTTCTCCAGGCCCCAAAAGCTTCCAGCCTTTCCTCTAAAAAGGAGAAAAAGTGATGAAAGTTATTCCCGCAGCTGGACCAGACAGCCCACACTGAGTTTATCTAGTTGCTACTTCATGTGCGTATTCACCAAGACTCTCATGAGCTTCTCACCACACACACTCAACTTTCAAGTTGGCAGTTGGAGATAAAAAAGCAGCAATATCAGCACTGGCCACCAGCACCAATCCCAGGAGGAATATGGCAGTAGCGCTGGTACTTCCCAGGAGGAAAGATGCAGAGACACCAGGGAAGTGCCTGATACCCATCCGTCCTGGTTTCTCCCTGTTCAAATTGTAATACGTGCTACCAAGGGTCCTAAAAATGCTGTTTTCTTGCATGGAATGTGACCCCTTCCTCCTACAAGCTATAGGGGTCTGCCTTCTGTGCCAGGGTATGTTTGTGTGATAAATGCCTTTTTACTGCCTCTATACACTTATATGCACTCATGCAGGAGAAAGGGGGATGTTGGTCAGGTAGCTTCTTTTGACTTCAGACCAACAACCACCCCCACAATTTAAACACACAACTTCCATCTTGCCTGTCAATTCACTGCAAACCAATAATTGCAAAACAGGTACTTAGGCCAGAAAACTTTGGCCTAATGCTGGATTTCAAGATTTTTCAGACTAAATGAGCAGCTGAGTTTTCATGGTACATGAAGGACAGGAGGACTCCCTTGTACCAGGAGGATGACAGCTCACCACTGCTCTTCTCCAAGGGGCTGCATCCCTGAAGGGTCCCATTGGCTTGTGTCTGATGTCTATGTCAAAGTGACACTGCAAGGATATGTGTCTTTGCCAACAGGACTAATACACTATGCACACACAGAATCCAGTATTTAAAGGACAGACCAGCAGTTTTTGTTTGGGGATTTAAGAGAAGTTTTTGTCAGTCTGCAAAATGTTACCCTGAGCTGCCTCTGCACTTTGCATTTTCCCATAAAGCCCCAGGGTATCCTGCTCTCCTCTGGCCCTCATGTTAAGAGGGGAAATCAGGAACATACATTTTAGGTGGGATACCAGGAAAAGTTTCTTCCCCCAGAGGGTGGTCAAGTACTGACCAGACTCCCCAGGGAATGGTCAGAGCCTCAAAGCTGCCATAACTCCAGGAGCGTTGGACAATGGATAACCCTCTCAAGGATGCACAGGGTAAGATTGTTGGGGTGTCCTGTGCAGGGCCAGGAGTTGGACTTGATGATCCTTGTGGGTCCCTTCCAACTCAGGAGATTCTATGACATTGGTTATAGGGCCTTCTTATCCACTGGTTCAGGAACTGGAAGGCAGCATGCAAGGCAGGGTTGCAGGAGGAAAAATTTTTGCTGGTTACGGCAGCTGAAGCTGGACCTGAAAGATTTTTATCCTTCCATGAACCAGCCCCTGCCCAATGACAAACAATTAAAACTCCCCAGGAATGGTTACCAGCTGCACATTTCTCATTTTCCAAGTGCCTGGCTCAAGGCACTGCAAGCAGCTCACAGAGGCAGAAACCAGGGCTGGAACATAAAACGTTCCATCGAGCTCCATGTCAATGGATAAAACCAAACCACCCTTCAAGCCATCCTGGAGCATCCAGACCATGTCATGAGTGAATTGCAAAGACCAGCTCATGCTTTTGATTCCTTTGTACATAGGCATTGCAGATGAATTTGGGTAGGAATTATTAATCCTATCTTTGAAGCAGAGTTTGAATAACAGGGAATAAATACAGCCTGGAGCCCTGGACACAATGGGATGGGACTGTCCCCACTTACACCCTGCTCGCTCTCATATTCAGTGATACACATGTCCTAGGGTGAAAAGTCCATATGGAATCATGCTCCAAGGCCACATAAGCACGGGAAGGCGAGGAGATGCTGTGGGACCAGCAGCAGCACACACCATCTTCCACGTCCAAGGGTTTGGCTCTGCAATTCTACTCTAAAGCCACGTGAGCAGCTTAGTTATTTACTTAACGAAAAGCTTTTAATTATCTCTCTCACACACACACACACATTCCATGGGGTGGGGAAGGAGTGGAATAATCAGCCTACAACCAGTGACTGGAGGGTTCAAAGGAATTGTGGTTTTCACAGAAATAGCTAACTAGCCCAATTCTTCCACTGCTTGCAAAGCGTACTCCCATCCCCAGGCTCCAGCCACGGCGTGTTTCGCTGTGGTTACATCTCAGGCTGAGCTGATCCTGTAAGAAGGACTCAATTTTGACAGAGCAAAGGTTCCTCCACAGGTCTGGGCTCCAGGTTTCCTGATGCAGCCACGAGGGTTATTCCGTTGTGTGACCCAGTCTGAAAGCCAGGCTGACATCCCATGGCACTTGCCCTCACCAGCAGATGGACTGGGCTGCTCCCCAAAAATACACATGTGGGTGGGAAGCACACAACGCTGTGGCCACAGCCATGCAACCAGGCAGCCATGGAACTCTCCCACTGCCCGCAAGACGAAACACTCCCCTGAGCTTCTCACCTTCCTACATCTTTTAGGCTCTGCATTGAGATCAGAGAGATACAAAATTCTCAGTCTCCTCCAAAAGCACCAGAGTTCAAGTGCTGTAAGACTTTATAAATTATAAATTACAAACCAGTGCTATCAACATTTGCTCTGAGCACAGCAGCTACAGCAAGCTGGCATGGGAATTTGTTTAAAAATCCCAGATCAGAAATGCAGCAGGGTCTGGAGGAGCATGGCATGGAAGAGTACAATTGCTTGAACACACTCCCCAAACCCACACAATTCCCTCTCTGTGGAACTGCTTCATTTAAAAAAAGAAAAAGAGAAAGATTTAGTCCAGCTACACAATCTATATGGACAAATTAAAAGCACTGGCTTTTAATACAGAATGTGAACAGCGTTACACAAGTAAAAATTCACATAAACAGAAAACAAGCGTAAACAACTGACTGAACGTAAAGAAACTAATAATATTAATCTGGATTAAGTACAAGCCAGAAACATTCCTACCTAATCCATCTGATGGACAAAGATAAATCCCTGCTATGCCGCATCTACAGTTCTTTGCAATTTAAGAAACCACAATACTGATCAAAACAATAGTAGATAAGGCATACAAAGGGAAATCTTTAAACATTGTTGCCTGCTTAATCTACACAAGATTACAGCAAAAACCAAGCATCAAGAAAGAGTAATCATTGCAAAAGATCCCCAAGCCCAGACTGCAATTTCTACTCCAGATGCAAAGCTTTATATTGAACTTCCCAATACACAACTGCAAGAAACACAGCTCCAAGCCTGAACAACCTGAGTATCTGCTATTCCTTAACACTCTAGGAAAACTGCACAGAAGTTAGAGGGAAGCCAACAGATCTGCAGTGGAGCTTAAAAGTACAAAGTAAAGTTTATGACGGGAAATTATTTGCATCCATAGGGCTGCTGCAGGGACCCTCACACACATTAAAGCCCTTAGATTAATCCCAGCTTCCCAGGAATGTAAAAGTAGCTCCAGCAAGTTCAGACACTGACCCAGTGTTGGACACAGTATAGCTCAGCTTTACCTCCCCACTGCACCCCACCCACACATTCCTCCATCCAAAGAGGGGTGGGAAGCTCCCACTAGGAGCAGGGATCCCTGGCCTGAATAGGTGGGGAGAGCCCAGAGTTTTCCCACCTGGCATGGACACAAGATCTCTAAGCATCACTAATTTCCAGGGCTTTTTCCAAGAAATAGGTGAAATATGGGAGTAAGGAGTTGAAGAAAAATCCACCTGCAGTGACACAGGTATTGTCACAGTTCCCCCAAATGGAGCCTCTCAGCACGTACCCCTTATTTGGAAACACAAGGAAAGATGTCTGAGAAGAAACTCCGAGTCAGATGCTGTGGATACTCAGGAACATCCAAGGATTAAGAGCCTGAGGTTCACCTGCTGACCCCAAAAATCCAGGATTCATTTGAGATGTCAAGCAACTGCTGGTGAAAACCCAGTACAGAGCCACTGCCTTTCACCAGCAACTCTTCTATACACACAACTTTATTCCAGCATGTTGCATGCCACATTCACAACATCATTATCCACCTATCAATATATCAAAACACATGGAGCATCCCAACATCCCCACAAGCTACCGTAGCAGAGCAACACTTTGATCTCTAATAAATGAATTTGTGGAGGTGGTTGCTCACTAGATAAGCCACATCTTTGCCAGCCTATGTCCCATTCATTCAAATATGTGGTCAACAAGCAGTAAAGGGGGCAGTAGGAGAGACACTGTTTTACCACTTCCCAAAAATCAAATGCTGTCAAATGAAAAACACCATGGATGCTCATGCAGAGCACATAGGCACTTGGCAGGAAAATACTGGAGCCAGGAGCTGTAGGTTTGGAGTATCATTGCCTGAAGCGTTTATAGGCTTTAGGAACATAACAATGTTTGGAAACAGGCCAAGAGGAGTCCTTACTCCTCAGGAGTGCTGCTTTCCCAGGAAATGCTTTGCTTTTTGTAGAATTATTAATTTTAACTTGCAATTATGAGATCAGGTAAAAACACAGGTAATTCCCATTCTCGTCATCTAAATTGACACAGGAAATAATGTATATGTTTATATTAGGAAAAAAAATCACCCTTCCCTCTGCTTCATAAGGCTCTAATTGAGTTTTCAAGGTAAGGAGCACACACTATGTTTATCCTGATATTTATCTTCCACAGCAGATTATGTTTGTCCATGGGAATCCTAGAAAATCCGCACCTTCTTTATTAAGGCCATGACAGCAGAGATATGCACTGCCTTTTAAACCCCACCCAATGCTCAAAATTGCCCTAGAAGTGCAACTGAAGATGCAATATTATGTAAAATATAAATATCAAGAGTATCAGCATCACTGACATGTGATGCACAACCCTTACCAGCCACCACAATGCTGCAAGAAAACCTTAAATTCATTAAAAATATTGCTGGACCAGCGATTAAAAAAGAAAAACAACCTACTTTGGATCTCCACAAAGCAAACTTTGAAGCAAAGGGAGCGGATCCTGGGGCAGCGACACAAGAGTTAGCTAACTGTGAAAGGAATTGCAATCCACGGCATCACAGCAATAGCAGCAGCCAGGGCAGAGCCCCTCTGCCTCCCTCATCCAGACCCAGCACATACTCTGCCCCACGAGATCGTACAGGGCTTATTTTTACATACCTCAACTGTGAATAAGAATCAATAATTCAAAGACCATCCCTCCAGATCTACCAAACTAAGGCAGGCAAAATCCAGCGTGTTTGAAAAGCTTTCAAATCCCAAATTGAAAGAGCAAGGAAAGGCAAAAAGGGGTTTGTGGTATTGTTCAAAAATTAGATTTTCATGGAATAGTTTGGATTGGAAGGGACCTATTTTGCTTTGCGTGTCTAGTATCTTAATTAAATTAACACACTGAACCAGCATAGCACCTACCCCAGAATTTGGACAATTTCTAAGAAATTTTCTCTTCACCATGCAATCCTTGAATTACCATTTACACAGCCACAGAGGGAAAAGCTGCCAGACCCTGCCCAAAACCAGCTTCCTCAAACCAATGCAGCAAGGGTGAACAAGTTCCTTTTCCCCAAACAGGGAAGTGAGGACTTGGGACACTTGCAGCTGCAGCACTCAGAGGTGGTTGAGGTGGATTTTAATTCATTCCAGACGTTCTGGAGTAATTTTCATCACAAACGGTGCCTTGCTGGAGATAGGAAATAAAAATACGCCTTGGTGGAAAATCCAGTAAGAGCATCACTTCCCAGCAGGCCAATGTGTTTTCTTGAGCTAGAATTCAGGGCAAAGCAGGATGCACGGACAGGAAAGAGCTCTTGCCTGACCGATACCAGACCACAGCATCCACATTTGTTCCATGAGTGGGTGAGCAGGCATCGGTCTGTGGAGCGCTAAGCCCTTCCCCGCCATATCTCCTTCGTCCTCCTGCACAATGGACTCCGGGCAGAGCTGGGGATCCCAGCTCGGCCACGGCAGCCCGGGCAACCCCACCCAGAAAAGGAGGACACCCCTGGGCTGTGTGTTCATATCCTGCTATCCCCATTTCTTGCCTCCTGCAGAATCTGTCTCGGGCTGAGCCTCAGCCTTTTGACTTCCAGTGCTCCGTGTCACACGCAGCCCCACGGAGCGGTGGCACGCCAGCCGCGCACACACACACTGAGCGCGCACAGCTGCACTGGATTCGGTCACTGCAAACACAGATACACTGCGCGCACACACGGGGCAAACACGGACACGCTGCACACACATGCACAGTACATACATACATATGGGGCACACTCACCTGGTGTGCAGAGACACACGGTGCACTCGCTCGCACACGCACTGCAGTGCTCATGCATGCAGCGCTCACACGCAGAGCTCACAGCAGTCACACCACACACCCCCGACACAAACTACACACAGGGTTCTTGTGCAGACCACGCGCGCACACTCCAACACCCCACGCACGCACACCCTTTACACACACAGGCACACCAACGGCACACGCTCGCTGTGCAGATGCACCTTGCGCAAATGACCACACGCACCCGCACACAGTGCACAACCACACACGCGCACATACACGTGCCCACCCGCACAGAGACCACGGGCGCGCACCGACCCGCCGTTTGCGGACGCGGACCCGCCGCGCAAAGGCCGCGCACACGCTCCCGCGCCGCGCACACGCTCCCGCGCGCACTTACCCGGCCGCCCCCGCGCGCGGCGCCCGCCGGCCTCCCACCGCGCCCCGCAGAGCCCCCGCTGCGGTGCGGCACCCCGGGGCCGCGCCGTGCCGTGCCCGGCCAGCCGCTCTGTCTCCGTCCCTCCCCGCTCCGCGCCCGCCCGCCCGCCCGCCCGCGGCTCTGCGTCCCCCCGCCCCGCCTCCTCCCCCCACAACACTGTAGTAAGTTCTCATTGGCCGGGGGCGAGGGGCGGGACGCCGGCGCCGCCTCGCCATTGGCTACGGGGAAACCGCGACCGGCGGCGCGGGCGGGGGAGCGCGCGCCCCCTGCCGGCTCCCCCATGCCGTCCTGTGGCGTTCCCTCCCGCGGGCGGCCCGAGAGAGCGCCCGGAGCGCCTTCCCGAGCCCGCCGAGAGGCTGCAATAGCGGGGCTACCGCCCCCTGTGTTCCTGCCACCGCCACGCCCTCCCCCGCTAAGCTGATGGTGGCTGGGGGGCGATAATTTGGCGCCGCACGGCCCCGGTAGGAAGCGGCAGGAAGGGTCCTGCCCGCCGGCACCGCGGGCAGCAGCGCCGCTCCCCCTCCCTCCGTGACCTCAATTTTAAACACCGCTCGCTGCCTCCCAGAGAAAGTCGTGGCGCAGCTCTGAAGGGAAACCCGGGGTGAAGAAGCAAGGAGGAGTGTATGAAGAAAGGTAGGGGGGGCGTTGGGGTTTTTTAATGCTGTTAATTTAGTCTTCATTTTTTTAATCATAAGGCCGTTCGTAATCGAACAGGTACTGTCTCAGGCTTGTGGCAAGCCAAAAAAGCGACGATTGAGGTGGCTTGGTCAACAAGAAACGCCCCCAGGAGCCCAGCACAGCCCCACCGAGGGGCCCGCCCTGCCCCTGCTCTGGAATCCCGCACCTCCAGCATGGACTGGATTTTCCTCGCTTATAGCCAAATTGGAATCTGTTATTTTTGTCAAACAGAGCTGTCCAGCTCTCCCTGCTTTGTACATCAGAGCAAAACACGCTGTCCAGAGCCTCTTAAGCACTTCCAAAGGTTCCAGCAAAGATGCTGCCAACCTGCCCAGCTCAGGAACCAACCCCCTCACATATTTGCACAATTCCAAAATACGCCTGGCACTAAGGCATCTTCGACTGTCTCCCATAGAGAATTAAGGTCTCAGGCACATTATTCTGCTTGGATTACGAGCAACTGCCCTGCCTCTTCACCAACAGATAATACCCAAGGCTGATGCACACTCTGGCTGGGATGGCTCCATCACTGGTACTGACCTAGCAAGGGCCACTCACACACTGAGGGCATTTGTACTATATGAATCTAAAAATACCCAGATTTTTGGAAAAAAATTAACATGCTTCTCACAGCTATTTACCCCTTCTCCTTTATGTGTCTATGACAGTCAGCTCTGCCAAGAACAGAGCAGCTCCCCTGTGTCTCAGTGTTGAGACCACTTGCAAAAAAATCCTTAATGAGAGGGAAGACAGATATTTTTTGCTTTAAATCTGAACTACTTGGTGGTTTCCTTGGACTTAGATGAGCACATCTGATTAAAAAAAGACAGGTGGGGAAAGGTCTGGCGGCTCTAAGTCACTGCTCCTACATTAGGGAACAGGTAGCTCCTTTGAAACATGCCCTGAAGCTCTGACTTCAGACCCCAGTGCAATAAATTAGCACATTTTAATAGCCCAGGCAGTGCATGGAGGAGCATCAGATGTTCAGTGCTGACCCATCCCACAACTGCTGCCTTTGCTACTGCTCACCCATGGGTGGGCTTAAAACACTGCCAGAAGAGAAATACCAGTCCAAAGGGCTTTGAGGAGAAAACCATGGAGCAAAGAAACCACGAGTTTTTGTTGGCAACAGCTTCTTGCAACTAAGAAAAACAAGCAAACAAACTCACACTGCTTCATTGTACACTACCCACAGCAAATTATGTGGAGGAGAGACCAGGGCAACAAAAACTTTGCATCAAAGTGGTGATTTAACACCACACAGCACATCATCCACTACGCTCAGATCACCAGATGATCCCCACTCCATCTGCCAGCAGCTGAGAACACAGAGCAGCAGCTCCTGCATTTTGTATTCCCAGGTGAAGCATTTATCCATAGGGAGCACTAGTGCAAGCTGCCAACGCGCTTGTGTATGAGGGCAATGGATGCTGTCACCTCTTCAGCCCCCAAACAAATGGCTGAGAGCTTCATTGGCTGAAAAGCTAAAGGAAGAGACACTAAAAAGTTAAATTATCAAATACAAAAGGAGGCACTTGGTCTATGCCAAGAGAGCCTGAAAAATATTCTTCTGGGGCAAGGGGATCTAAGCCTACATAAAGCAATTTTTTATAAGGAGCAGAAAATATGTGAAAAAAGGGAGAAAAAGAAACCCAAAACCACTGTTTACATGAAAATAAACCCATCACCACCACACTTCTGCTGGAAGTCACTGGCTTAGCTTCTAACTTTTTCCTTCCTACACAGCCCCAAACTGACCTCTGAAATCCCATAGAAAGCAATGGAAATTTCTTAAATTCTTCACTATAAGAACAGTTTGCCCTGTGCCAAGCCTGGATTGCAACTATTTAAAGAACTCTCCCAGTTACAGCTGGGTAAAGTCACTTTATAGGAGTCATTTAGAGACTAAGAATTATTTTATTAAGTCAGGATTTCTTGGCATTTGCCTGCTGGATATAGGAATAAGGACAGGAATTATATTCATTTTAGGCATGCATTTGGGGTCGCTAAAGCAGAGGGTGTTCCTCACAAGGTGAAAGGCCACTGGGAGTGCTCAGATCCTGATGGGTTCAGTCAGTGCAAACCAACTGGATCACGGAGGACAATGCCAAACCCTGCCCTCTGCCTGGGTAATGTGCAGGCACTCGCAAGCAGCTGAGTAGAACACACTGCAGCATCCTAGGAGCATCCAGACAGCAGATTAAATCTAGCTCAAGTTCTTCACAGAACAGATCTTTGTAAGGTGATCGAGCACTCTGTAGGCCCCACAAGATACACTCCTGGTAGGATTTGTTGCAAAACAGGGCTCCCAGTTTACACCAGTGCTGGAGAACACTGCCCAGAGCACTACTGGCACAACAATAAAAGGCACAGAGCTCTCCTTTATGCCCTGAGGAACTTCTCCAGTGAGGAATTCCCAGTCTAAACAAAGCAATTGTGCATCACACTGGTGCTGTGCTCCCTTCCCCAAAGCAAACAGGACTTAAAGTGAAGAGAAATACTTGAGATTACACCAAGTTCTAGGAAAAGAAAAAAAATTAGGCAGGTCAGATGAATCCTTCATCTATCCTGCTCTAAATGAGCTGTATTACACACACATATGTGAACATACAACAGGCACGCTCCGTTTCCCTTTCTCATACTCACACTCACACACTTTGCAAACAAGCGACAGTCTCCATTGCAGCAGCAGCCATTTCACAAGAGCAAACAAGGTGGGAGGAGAGCAGGTGGCTCCGTTTTGCCAGTTCCTGGCCCTCTGCCCTTGGCTCCTCTTCCAGCTTTACTGTCACCATCAGCAGTGCTGATTTGGCCATGAGTAGAAGACAAGAATGAGGAGGAAAGGGAACCTCCTTTTGACTTTTCAAGCTTTGTCTTCCTGTAAAATGGTGATCTAGAATTAAGATATTGCAGGTAAATTATTCACCTGGAAGGAAAGAATGCTTCAACTAACACTGCATTTCTCCCCTTCCCACCCCCACCCCTCTCTCCAGCACAGAAGTCACTGCTGAAAAAGCCTCTGACAGGCTGAACTGCAAAATCAAGGAATTTTCACTATGGTCTAGAACATTTGTACTGCTTTGCTACAACTCACGGTGTGCACAGTGAAGGCAACCTGAAACACTCATCTGGCTCTGTATCAAGTATTTAACCAAAGATTAAATCTAGTCCAGCCCATCATAACACTCTCCAAAACCAACCATTAATTCATTGCTGAGACAGTTATTAAAGGACCAAGAAGGACCCTCCATAGCCAAAAAGCCTGAGTGATTTAGGCATTGGAATCACACTTGACATCAGGGCAGTTCACCTCCAATTTTGCTAAATCCAATCTGCTTCTGCCATCATTTTCTTTGTGGTTTCCTTCTGGAGAATTTTCTTTTGTTGGCTGTAATTTGTAGCCTTTAAAAGCTGCTGTTGCTAAACTACAACCATGTGTTCTCTCATGGGCAGAAGAATCCCATTTTTTAGCCATTAGATCTTTTTGGTACCGGACTGGCTCACATGGATCCCTTTTGGGCAGATGGGGAAAGCAGAGGCAGTGGCTGGGAACTAAGTCTGTACACCCAGGAATTCCCATCCCACCTGCAATCTGGTTAATTGACGCAAAAGCTCCCGTCATGAGCTTCATTGATTTGCATGAAGCTGATGTTCATTTGAGTCAGTGTCTTGAAGCACAGCAGACAAACTCCAAGTAGCAAGAGGAATAAAACAGAAAAGGAGTTTCCGTTCTCTCCAGGCTATGTGCCAGTGCAGGGAAGAACAGCTCCTGGAGAGTCAGCTTTGTTTAGACTTAGGGCTTAGAGTCAGCATGTAAAGCACATTTCTGCCAAGATGCACCATTAAAGACTAGAGGAGGTCAGCTGCAGCCTTGCAGGATTGAGTGTTCATATGGTGAATGTTTCTACATTGACAGAGAAATACTTTTCCTCTCAAGTATGAGTAGGAAGTATTAAACACGCAAGTGGCTTCACTGAAAGGATCTATAAAGAGCTTAACAAATCCTGGAGAACAGATTACAGGTGATGCTGTGAATTTAAGCAGTGCAGGCTCAGGAAAAGGCAGAGTCGGTGTGGCATGAGCCTGAGCTCCAGAAACAACCTAAGAAACTTACTGAACCGTGGAAAGAACCATCACAGGAGTCTCAGACTGTCCCACAGCACATCATCTCCATCACCTCGAGAGCTCACCCTCCTTCCAAGCTTTTACTAGGATTTCATTTCTCAGCAGTTGCAGTAAAAAACCTAAAACCAGAGGAGTGTGCTCACAGATGGCACTTGACTCCCTACTCCTCTTTCAGGAATGCTGCTGGAAACTCCTATGTTTGGCCAGCAGGAAGAAATTCAAGCCCTTGTGTCAGCCTCCTAAGCCAAGCTGGACCAGCCAGCCACGCTAGAGAGGCAGCTGTCCCTTCAGCGGGGGACAAGCTCAGCTATGCAGCCTTTCTTGAAATGCACCCAAAAATAACAGTGAGTGCCACCTAGAGACCAGAGCTCCATCCAGGAGGCAGCCAAGCTGCACTACAAACAAAAGATGTCAGGGGCTGATTTACTCCTTGCATGGATGAGGAGTCAAACTGTAGCCAAGAGAGGCTCTGGCTTCTTTAAATAACACCAGGTATGTGTGTTTTCAACTGCAGCTTCTCCCCAGAAAGGCACCAATTCAGTGAAGGAGATTAAACTCCATACTATTATGCTCTTATTGAGCAAAGAGCACTCCTTAGCTTCAAAATGCTTAGAGCTCTTTGTTATGGGGAAGGACAGTTCTAAGATCAGGGTTTATTTAGGACTATTTAACTTTACCTAGCGGTAAGTTTGAGGCAGATACTTGGCAGAGAGTGTTCGAGTCTGCACTAACATATCCCATGTAATCCAAAGGCCAGGCAACAAATTCACACAAGCCATGAACCCAGCTTTAGTCAACAGACAGCAACTGGTGATTGAGGGCTAGACCTGTGCATCAGTGAGGGACACCTGGCAAAACCTAACATTTATTTAAATTAAACTTTAGCTGTGGAGAACAAATACAACTTCTAACCATTATTTCTTCCACAAATAAGAGCCAAAACTCTGCACCACCTTGGTCAGCACTGCATCCCCTGCCTGACACGTCCTTGGACCTCACAGGGTTTGTCCTGAGCTACTAAACTGGATCAGTCTTGTCACTTTGAGTCCTACCTATGGATGTTCCCAGAACCTGATAGAGCACAGCCAAAGTCTGCCCAGAAGCATTTCTGCAGGTGCACAATGATTAATTGGTGCACATTTCCATATCACAAATTAAAAAGACCTCAGCTTGCTTGAAATGCAGTATATTAACCTCTGAAACCGGCAGTCATGGATACCAGCTTCAAAAAGATGAATATCAATAAGATAGAATCCCAGAGGATAGCATCCCACTGCTGCCAGATTTTCTGGAATAAATAAGGCGTTTTGAGGCTTTTTTAAGGTAGTAACTTTACATGCTTATTTTATTAAGAGAACCCAAAGTGGTTCATATTAATAGACAGAAGCCAAGAAATTCAGGAGGGTGAGGGGGATAAGGTTGCCGACGAAAGCAGTGGGCATGGATGGAGAGACAGGGAGCTGAGGGCAGGAAGCATACTGCCATCGTCACAGTTAACTGCCAAGAGTCTGAAAAGGTTTGTTACTCAAATAAATAACTCTGGTTAGTTCAGGGTGTTCTGCAGGTCCATTGAGGCTGCACAGTAACAGTGCACACAGTAAATCTCTGGAGCAGGAGATGCAGCAGCAGCTTGGAGACACCAATCTCACCCTGCACTCACTGCAGGCTGTATCAGAAAAGCTAATAATCATTAAGCTGCCATCTTTTATTTCTAATTATTTGTCTCCACAGCAGGGTTTCTCCAACCATCAAGCAAAAGGGAAGCAAGTCTCAAAGGCGTAACTGTTTTGAAGTGGGCTCACAGCTGCCACAGCATGAATGCCTCTCCAAGAACAGTAGCAACTGCTCTGCATGGCCCACAGAGCTGGGAGGGAAAGCATCTCTGTTTAGGCTGGTTTTCAATGTCGGTTTTTAGGTCAACCAAAACAGCTTTTCTTATGCAACAGAAAGCTCACTTGTTTTGGAGTTTTTGCTTTCATTTAATTAGATGGTAATTCAGAGGGCAGCACTGCTATTCTAAACACCACAATGAGAACTGTTTTCACTGCTTTACTAAGCAACAAAGTGAAAACACTGAGCTAAGCTGGCTCTAGAACTTGACACCATATTAGAGACCACGGTCTCCTCTGACAAGTGGAAGAGATACATTGCTGCCACATTTCCATAGAATCACAGAATCATTTAGGTCAGAAAAGCCCTTCAAGATCAAAGAGGCTAACCATTAACCCACCACTGTCAAGCCCACCACTAACCCATGCCCCTAAATGCCACATCTACATGGATTTTAAACCCCTCCAGGGATGGAGACTCCATCATTGCCCTGGGCAGCCTGTGCCAGTGCTTGATGACCTTTTCCATGAAGTTTTTCCCTAATATCCAACTTAAACCTACCCTGGCACAGCTTGAGTCCATTTCCTCTCATCCTGTCCCTTGTTCCCTGACCGATCCCTTTCAGGCTGCCCCCTTCTGTCAAGGAGTTGTGGAGAGACAGATCCTCCCCAAGCCTCCTTTTCTCCAGGGTGAGCTGCCCCAGCTCCTCCAGTTGCTCCTGCTGCACCAGCCCCTTCTCCAGCTCTCTTCCTTTCCCTGGACACGCTCCAGCCCCTCAATGTCTTTCTTGTTGTGAGGGGCCTAAAACTGACCCCAGGATGCAGGGTTTGGCCTCACCAGTGACCAGTACAGGGGGATTGTCCTAGTCCTGCTGGCCACAGTAGCGTTCGTACAGGCCACGTGTCACTTGCCTTCTTGCCCACCTGGGCTCATGTTCAGGCACTGTCAACCAACAGGAGCGGTTAAAGAAGAAAATCTCACTGAAAGGTGCTGGAAACCTCATTTGTTCTTCCCCTTTGGGCTATGTGTAAACAAGAACTAAGGGGAGACCCAAATTCACAACACAATAAACTACTTAACAGCTCTGCAGTGCAGTGCCCTTCTCCAGGTCACCCATGAATTCTGGGATAGAAAGAAACAACATGTATAGATAGATAACAGCACGTAGCTTCCAGCATCACCAGTGCCACCGTAGGGAAAAACAGAGCCCAAACACAGCCCACGAACGGACACTGCACTTACCACCACAGCCACAGTTCTGAACAATTTTTCAGTAGTGACCTCACCTTGGATTTCCTGACAGGCTTTAAATAATGGCAACATATGTGAGTCTCAGCTTGAAGGTCAAGAGCAAAACCCCCAACAGAGGAGGCTCCTCTAGCATTTTCAGCATTTTCCTTCACGGTTTCTGCCCCGCAGCTACTCCCAGCTTCTCTCCATGGAAGCTGCTGGTGTGTTACTTTGTCCAACACTTACCAGGTCAGGAGAGGAGATTATATTACTAAATTTATATTTAATATAAATATATTACTAAGACTCCTGTGCATTTTATGTTTGCCTATGAGATAAGCTAGGCTTAAAGATGGAGAGGCAATCTGAGCCTGATGTCTTCTCTGCTGAGTGAAGGTCAGGGCTGTCCCAGAGCCAGTGTTACTGTACCACACCCCCTTTATCTTCACTATCCCTAACAAGGTACCACATGGCTTTCTTGTTTGCTGACAAAGATTGATACCAATTATTTGGCAAGCAGCAAATTTCATCTCATATCAGGATCAAAATCTCCACAGCCTGTAACAAGCACAGCCACCAAAATGCAATTCTCTCCCCTCTGTGCAATACATGCAAGAAAACAGACAAAAGTAACATGGAGACTGCTCTGGGGAGAGCAAACCGGGGATGGTCCAGGTTATCAGTGTTTCCCAAGGGAGAAATTCATCCTCGACCAGAGACTTGTCATAGAGAGATAGCCAGATGGGTGACTGTCCTGAGGGTCTACTCAAGCACTGAGCCAAGGAGTTGCTCCAGGTTACCCTGGCACAGCTGCAGCTGCTGTGCTGGTACAGCTTTGCCTCTCATTAACCCATTCCAACTATCATGCAAGTGAGCACTTGTATCTTGCCCCATATCCAAGTTCACAGCAGCTTCCAGCTGTACCTTCCACGTGGAGGAGTTTTATTCTGCATTCAAATGGCTGCTGGGTGTTTGGTGGGGTTGGAGCTCAGCACCTCTGACCAAGGTAGATTTTCTAGTTAATTAAAAATCCTGCTTTTGGAGATTTGGTAGCAAAGCTCATTCAGATCAGGAGGCAGCTGTTCATCTTCCAAATATAGTGCTCACTTCTGAGTAAGAACAACAGGTTTACACTTGGATTTGATTCATCTCTCCTGCCCTGGCATGAGGCATTGTATAATGATGTCAAGTTTAATAAAGCAATCTGTTCCCAGCACCTTCCTCTGCTTTCCCTTCACGTCTTTCATCAATGACTGGCAGCACGTGAAATACTCAGGCACAGAGCAGAGCTGCTCTAAATGTGCCCAGCCCTTTCCCTTACTAGGAGAGGAGAGGGTGTTACTGGGGAAGAGGAGTGTCGGAGAGGGGAAGGCTCAGCAGGAGGATAGTTTGAATTTAAAAAAAGAAAAAAAGTAAATTTGAACTTACTGAAGTTTCCAGAGAACACAACTTCGATGCAAAGGAACCACTGCACCCAAAGAAAAAGCATCACCAAGCAGATCCCTTCCTTCCCTCCATCCTGAGCACACACACCTTGTCCTCAGAGGCTCTAATATACAAACACTACCTCACAGCCAAGTTCATGGCAGGCACCAAACCTCTGCAGGGAAACCATCAGAATCCACCCCACCTGGGCAATTTTTTCCCCCATGCAAAGCAGGTGCTCCATGAACACAAACTGAAATCCTCAGTGCCTGATGCTCTTCTCCAAGCTCGACACACATTTCCCCTCCTCTCCTGCCAGAAGGGCCTCAGCCTCCTCTCCATGCCCTGCTAAGCCCCAAACACCCCTGGTTTGCAAAGGGCAAGGTGGTCCAGTACCATCAGAGAGCCCCTTTCACAACCACAGTGCTGACTTGTCACCAACAGATGTAAGGAGACATCCCGGGAAGAACAGGAAGCATTGCTGTCCCTTCGCAAAAATATTTTCCCTTCCATTTACTCACTTGCTGGCAGTTAAATGTGTTTTTATCCCCAGGTCAGTGCTCCACAGCCTAGGCTGGTAGGAAAAACTACTACTGAGGGCTTCTTCATATTATAAAATACAGCAATTTCCAGGCCAACTAAGTGCATTTCAATATCCAAAATCTTGACACACACAAAAAATCATGTTGTTTGACAACAACCAATGCTTCAGAGTTTAAGACAGAATAAACAGGTCAGTTCATTATTTAAATAGGTCCGATCATTAAGTCAAAGCAACTTGTTTCAACTATTTCTGCCCATGATCTAACAAAGCAGGTACTTACCGAGAGATGAGGGAGCCAGGCCAACCACACAGGCGAAGCACCAAAATCCATCGTGGGGCAACGGATAGAAAAGAAAGGAGAAGAGACACTGGTTAAAAAGCAGTTCCAGCTAAACATGAAAAACCCATGCACCCAGCAGAAAAACCCGAGCCACAAAGCCAAAAGCTCACACTTCTACGCACATGAGCAAGGCAACAGAGCAAACTTCAGTATCTGACTCTTCCAGAAGTGAAGGTGGAACCGGACGTCCACGGTCAGCCACTTCTTAGAAATGTAAACACCAAGTGTGGAAGGGCAAAAAAAAAAAAAAAAAAAAACCAACAACAAAAAAACCACCAACCAAAACATCAGCTCGGCATTACCTAACGCTGATTACACAGCGAGCGGTGACGCAGGCAGCCGCCGGTGAGTGCCGCCGGCGTGGGCACGGGCCACGCTCCGCCGGGCTCCGCGCACCCCGGGCTGCAGCAGCGGCGGGCTCCGCGGAGGCTGCGGGCTGGCCCCGCGCCCCTCCGGCTCCTCCGCACTTACATAACTTCTCGTGCAAACTTCTGGAGGGCTGGACACAGCCCAGCGCCGCCGGTCCCGGCTCCACAGGGCTCCAACTGAGCCCTCTAGTGGGCTTCAAAAATTCCACAAAACACCAGAGCCTTAATTTAATTAACACTCGGCCAGAGGCCTCTAAACCCTAATCCTCTCAACAAAAGGATCATTAAGTAAATGAAGAGATTCAAGAGAGCAACGTGCTCCCAGCCGCGGCGAGGCTGGCTGTGTGCTCCAGTGGGCACACACCAGGGCCTGAAATTCAGCCCAGGCAACAGCCCCACTGAGGGTACAGCGACCTGCCTCACGTAAGCACACAGTCAAGCACTCGTGGCACAACTTGGACTCAGCAGTCACCCTGCCATGCCAGAGAATCACAGAATCATGGAATGGTTTGTGTTGGAAGAGACCTTAAAGCTTATCTCATTCCAACCACTACCACAAGCAGGGACACCTTCCACTAGGCCAGGTAGAAATATGGGCACAAGCCCATACCCAACCTTTGGGATGCACCATGATGTCAACAGTCCTGGTGCAATCATCTCCACCAAGACTGGAAACCCAAGCTACTGAACCAGGAAAGCAGCTGGAGCTCCATTTATTTTTTTAAGTGTTATTATCCAGCCTGGATGCTGGTAGAGAGCAGCTCTCCATTCAAGAGGCAGCTTCAGTCCCTCAGCTGAAGGCTGGGAAAACACCTCCATCTTGCCCAGCCTTGCAAGCATGAACAGCAAGAAGGGCTCTCCTCACCAAGAAACTAGGGTGTACCTTGGCAGAAGAACTCACTGCACACAGGATATAGTCAGGGAAAAGCCTTCACAGTCAAAGGTTCCCAGCCCACATACCTCACCCCAGCATGACAGGAATGGAGATTTTGCCCTTTGTAGGTGGCTCTCTTGGAAAGTCACCTCCAGCTTCAGAGCCACACAGAGGATCCACAGCAGCTGCGAGGAGCACATCCATGAGACAGCTCATTAGTGTGGTGAACAGGAGCAGAAGAGCTTAATTACAGGGCAGGGATCATTCCCCCTGGGTTTGGATGCCAGCAGCAGCCTCAGCAGGGCTGTGCTGTCCCACAGGACAGGCGTTCCTCACAAGCACGTGCAGCCAATGTCACCTCTGCCCAAGGTGAGCGGGATGCCAGCTGGGGCTGCAAATGGTCTGCAGAGCCTCAGGCTCCAAATGTGAGAAAACAAAATGAGGAGGAATTCAGGTGTCGCTTGCAGAAAAAACTTCTCTACCAGCAGCAGCCTGCACAGGTATGGAGATGCTAGTGCAGCTCACCTATAGGCACTGGTCCCCTTATTTTGGTGCTGTGTGTGAGCACCCCAGTCTCCAAAGCAGCTTTTGAGGCTCAAATCAAGCAGTTCACCAGGACAGACACAGCAGTAGCTGCTGGTGGGGTACACCCCAGAGGCTGCCAAAACCTGGCAGGGTTTTTCAGATGACTAGGAGATGGTTTAGTGTACTATCTCTCCTCAGACCAACACAGCCTTCCCTGGAACTCCAGCCCTCTAGGGTGCCAGCCAAACTGGTCACAGACCCTCCATGTTTGGGACTGAATGTTGGACATCATTCACAGAGGTTTCCATTTCTAGTCTTTGCCCCTATCACCTCCCTGCATCTCTTCGGGATGTGCCTTCAGGATAGAGTTGACACGTCGATGCCTCCTCACCCAAGGATGCAGAACAACTGCTCCCAGAGCTAATGAGGATGCCTTGCTCTGACCCTGAGCAGTTTTCAGCACACCCAGAATCAGCAGTCCTCTCTATGTTCACCTCCTGGGAAAATCCGAAGAGCTCCCATCTCGACAGCCTGGGAAAGAACACAGATGGTCACGGAGATTAAAGCATACAGAGAATTAACTACCCTATGCAAATGAGCTTCTTCATCCAGCCCAGCACTGCCAGGTGGTTCGAGGTCCAGCGCTTGGATGTGATCATCATGGCTTGCTGAGCTCGGATAACAACCCTGCATTGACTAGGACAGGGGTCAGGAAGCTGAGCAGGATGAAGACAGTTTGTAGCAAAGGAAGGATGCAAACTGCCAGAGCCAGGCAGCTGCCGAAATCACATTCACCTCATGTTACAGCAGAAGAAAAAGCAGCAGCGCCAGAAACAATCCTGGTCAGCAGCACAGATCAATTCTGCACTTGTATATCTTGTGTGTTCCCACTCAAAGGCAGCTCAGATGGACTAAGCAGTGCTGCAACTACAACGCGAGCCATCTGCAACTCTGGACACTGCTCGCACAGCACCAGGTGCCCACAGGATGGCAGAAGAAAACCCATACTGGCTCCTGCTGCCTTTCCTAGAAGGCTGAAGTCTTGGCACCCAGCTGAGGCATGGGATCTGTCAGCACACTGGGATCGGGCCACATAACTTTCCCAAGAAAGGCAGGGTTTCTCCAGGCTACCTCTCAGGGAGGAGTGCACCTCAAACCCACCAGCAACAGGTTTAGGTCTTATTTAATTTTTACTCAAAACCATTTTATTTTACTTTAACACTTAAAAAAAAATTCCAACGGGCAGTAACATCTTGCTCAACCAGTGCCCAGCTGCCAGTGGATCCTTAGGGCCAAGTTTCGGGCCATGTCATGATGAAGATGACTGTGTTTGCTATTAAAAGCTTCCACTCTGCACCCAAGGAAATTCTCAAGCAGTGCTGACCCCATCTGCCAGCCTGTGAGCCTCTGAGCAGCCACGGATTGGCTGAGGCCAATCCCGGCCATATGGGAGCGGTTCACCTCCACGTCAGACACGGCACCTCCAGCACAACATCAACACAGACACACAAAGTCACGTTATAGCTCAACGTGGCTCTGTGCTGGGATAACATCTGCCCTCCCTCGTTCCCACACTCAACATTTGAGTTCACCCGGGGGCAGGGAGGCAACTCGTGCTGTCCTGTCCAATACATACCCTCAGCACAGACAAAACCTCCCATCAAGGTCTGAAGTGCCTACAAGCAGCTTATCCATCTCCAAGGGGTTTTGGAGAGTGGATACAGAAATACAAGCCCTTGTATGGCTGGTACTATCCGGTGAGGACCTAAACCACTACAGCAATCAGAGGGATCAGGTCGTGGAGCTCACATGCAGCATGATACACAGCTGTCTTAACACCCTGGTAATGCTTTGAGGCATCAGTCCACCCCACTCCCCCCCACAAAGCTGAGGTCAGTGCCAACACCAAGTTTTCCAGGCCCTAAGGCTCAGAGCTCCCCCATAGCTGCCCTGCACTACCTTGTTAGCAACACCTACCAGATTGCTGTAATGCCACTGCAGTCAACTCCAAAGGCTCCCAGAACATGCCAAGTCTTATGTCCCCTCCTTAAATACAGCTCTGATCAACTGTGGCCAGATGTAATTATCTACATAAAAGGCACTCAAAGCCACGTCTAATGAGAGGATGTATTCATGCCATTAGGCTGAGGTTCCTCCTCCTCTGCTGCTTTCCAGGGCTCAAAAACTTGCCTCACAGTAAGTGGACCAGCAAGAACTTCACCCCATTCTTTGTTACAAAACCTGCCTTTCCCAGGAATGGAAGGAAAAGTCGGGTTTCTCAGTCATTTATCCACAAATGAGTAGAAAACATTTTAACAGGATTTCTTCATTTAATTGAACAGCACATGGTGGCTTTATTTGTCTTGGCAAAGGGCTTTGGGGTGAGCAAATGGACAAGCAAGGGCAGGCCCCATGCCCCAAAATACTTCTCAGAGGCCAGGAAACATATCCAGGTCAAGCCCGCAGCCTTACACAGGCCAGGATGGGCTTGGGGTGGCTCACACAGCCTCAGCATCCTCCCAGAGGGGTTCCCAGCTGCCCCAAATCACCACAAAGTCACCACCATGGTTGACACAGCACAACAAGACACCCCAAGTTCCCATCATGCCTCTTCGCCTAAAATCTGCCAATGAGCTGCAGTTTTGGAGCCTCAGAGTCTGACCTAAGGGGGTTGAGACAGCAAAAAGCTGTTCTGATATGACATTTGTGTCCCGACACAGGCTGCTCTGAGCCAGGAGCCCAGATGGTGGTTGTGTGAGCCCTGCCCACGGCACCCCATCCTCATCTGGTAGTCCAGGCTTTTCTCAGGGGGGAGTCAGGAGGGCACTAGACACAAACCATACTAATTGGATAGACAGAGAGTCCTGCAGCCCTACAAAGCTGCAAGCAGCTGCTCGGAACCTCTTGTGAACCACAAAATAGTTGCATCTACAGATAATGGATTAAACACCACAAACACCCTTTTCTTCCCTCCGTGCAAAGAGCATTTTCCCCCACTTGCGGTCCAAAAACAAAATCCAGCCCTGCAGATCAAACCAGGAAATTTAGCAAACTTTGAGCATGAACAATAGCAGGAGGATTTTCCAGACCTTCAAGCTTGTTTGGCAAGCCCCAGATTATGTAAAGCGCTGCTCTGCCATTGTCAGGGATGCCGTGCCCTGTGCCAGAGCCAGCTGGCACCACACTGCCCACCCAGCACTGCCTGCACCAACAAGGGCAGCAGGGCTTGTGCAACTCCACAGACTCCTTCCAGGCACTTCCACTGCAGCAGCCACTGCCTTTCATTTTACACCTCAATGTTTTGTGATTAGCCATCTTCCCAGGGTTTTCCAACCCATCCTGCCCAGGTGTTTGGTGGCCTGGACTAAGAGTCTCCTTTGTGTCTACAGGGCGGTTTTACCATGCCTGTGCCCAGAGGTGAAGGATCCGTTCCATGGCTTAACTAATCCTTGGCTTTTCTGCCAACTGATTCATGCCAGAGGGCTGAAGCTGTTATCGCTGTGCACGCATCCTCTGGGAAAATAATACAAGAGCCCGAACTCATTCCACATTCAGCAGCCAGCTGGAAAAACCCCTGAGGCAGGCGGGATGGGTACCCAACTCCACGAATGACCCATGTCCCCTGGAAATGGCCCCACACATGGTCCCAGTGCATTTACCTAATTAAGACTTAATGAAGTAGGGAGATCTATTGTGAGCCTGGCAGGGGAGCAGATGTGCCCCCTGAACCCGGCCATTGCCAGCGAAAGCATAATGCTGTCTCCAGAGTGAATCAGCAGGAAAAGCTCAGGCCAGGATGCTCAGCCCTGCAAATTCCAGACCCCAGTGCTTTCTCAGAGCAGGGATGGAAAATGCTCTGGTCATCAGCAGCCTCTAGTGGGGAGAGATGGGCAGCCGTGGTGGCTGCTTTGGCCAGACCCCCAACCAGCCCACCCTGGCTGTTCCCACCAGTTCAGAAGGGGATGGCATGACAAAGTCCCAATATCATGGTATGAGGGACCCAAACCATTGTGGCCTCATTGGGATAACCGCTGTGTGAGACTGCTCATCCCCCGGGTGCTGGTCCCAGGCTAAATAGGGACAAGCAACTGCAGCCCCTCCTGGGAAATCCCAGCTCAGAGCTCACACAAATCACTGCATGAAGCAAAACTCATAAAAAGGACAACCAAGATATCCCCTTCCTTCTGGGGCAGCTCAGTGAGACACCTCTGGGCTAATGATGGGCAAGTCCGCCCCCTTCCCAAATCACACCTTCAACCACAGCATCCAGCATGGCCAAGAGCCAATTATGACCCTAAACTTCCAGCCACCACAGCCTCAAGCATCTTCCTGCAGCTGTGAACACAAAGGTGAAACACTGTTTAGCAGAGACAGGACAATTCCTGCCCTCTGGGACAGGGACCACCTGCAGCTTGCCTTCTGCTTTCCCCTCTGGGGAACAGCTGGGGAGGGAGCTCAGAAAAACCTTGCTATATATTAAATCAGTGGCATAACTCCAAAGTGCCCTCCTCGAAAAACAGCTGATGTTTTGCCTTTTCTCTGAGAAATCCTTTCCCCACTATTGGCTCTGAAAGGACCATGCCAGCCTGAGGGACCTGCGGTGTGGAGCAATGCGGCTGCAGGCAATTCCAGCAGCTGCCAGGCTGCGCATCAGGAAGAGGGAGCCTCATCCCAGCAGCATCGCTGCAGATGAGAAGGCACTTTCTCTTCTCAGCAGGTTTCAAGCCCTCTCGGAAAGGCCTGAAGTTGCTCCTAAGCGTGAGGAAAAGCGAAATGAAGGGACAGGAGAGGCCCACATCCACAGAACATGTTGAGCACAACCACGGGAAGCAGTTTGAAGCACAGATCAACTTTTTGCTTCTGCTGATTTGCCATTATCATCACCACAGGCAGAAGCAGCATGTGCCCCACTTTGTCAGAGAAACTGAGGGGCTGCCAGCACCATGAGCTGGAGGAGACCCACATCTACACAGGCCCCAGAACTGGGAGAGGAACTGTACTCATGGGGTTCTGCAAGTTTCAGCTGCCTCCTCTCAGAGGCAGGCATGGTGCAGCTGCACCACCACAGGCACAGCAGCCATGAAAAGGGCAATGGCTCAGAGGCAACAGAGCCTTGGTTTTATGTCACCCCAGCTCTGGGGCAAGTTACTCCCACGGACTAACCAGGTTACTCTGGCAGAAACAGGACTCAAAAGAGACCTGACTCTGGCTCTCTCCTACAGCTGCATCTGTGCTTCCACTAAACCTCAGGAAGGGAGCACAGGGATAGGAACGTTCTGGGATGCACCTTGCAAGAACCCAACTTGCTCCCGAGCACCAGGGCAACTTCTCTCCTAGCAGGCAGCAGAGATTCCCTGCACCATCAACCTTTCCCATGCTGGCCGTTTGCTCCGGCTCAGCTGTTCCCACTGCCAGGCAGCGGCAGAGCATGTGTGACACGTGACGGTGCCGGGGCCGCTGGTGCACCCCAAACCTCGGCCCTGCACACCTCGCACAGCCTGACCTCATGCAGGGCATGTGTGACTGACACCAGCCCCCATGCTGCCCGACCCGTGGCTCAGCCTCACGGCCCCACCGCAGCCCCTCCTGCGCACACAAACCGCAGAGCAAATGTTGGTTTTCCCCATGCGGGAGCCTCGGCGTAAGTCAATCCTCGGGCGAGGAGGCGGCTGCCGGCAGCGCCGAGCCAAGGCACACCCCTCCATTGCAACACAGCCCTAAAGACAGTCACTGTCCCCCGCTGTCCCCTGCCATCCCACCAGCCGCTCGGACCCGCCACCGGCACAGCCAATGGCACGGACTAACGAGCAGATTCACCAGAGCAGGTTCACCAGCCTCTCGTCCCACCACGACTGCAGGAGGGCGAAATTCAGGAGAGGAAGAGACTGCAGGAACCGCCGGGCACGTCGCACTCGCCTGTGGTTGCAACATCAGCGCAAAAAGTGTGCCCGTCGACGAGGGGACGTGAAGACATCGACCCCCCAGGGGCGTGGGGAAGTCGATGGGAGGTTTCAGCGCGGCCCCGGCCGGGCCGGGCCAGGGATGGACGGCAGGAGCAGCCCCCGCTGCCCCGCAGCTCGGCCACCGCCGCCTGCTCTGGGAACCGGCCCGGCGGGCCACACCGTGTCTCGGGAAGAGATCGCGGCCGCCCCGAAGCCACAGGCTGAGCTGCTGCATCTCTGGCACAGCCCCAGCAACACCGAATGCTCCAAGAACCAGAGCTGGACCCAAATGCCAAAGCGGGAGCTGCCACCTCCCACGAAGGGACACCAGCGCTGCTGCCGTGACTGTGGGGTGCAGGGGGCACCCTACTCCCCGAGGCTGCACCCGCCTTTTCCCCTCCACTGCACCAGAGGAAACAACAGTGTGGGGGGAAACATCCCAGGGCTGGCCACTCCCCGTGAAGCAGGGCCCCATCCACCTCCTGAGCATGAAGCCGCTGTGGGTGGCCCTCCACCCCACATCCTCCCCTGCAGCCCCAACTCAGTCTCTAGGACAGCCCTAGTGCACCCCATTTCCCCCCCACACAGCCTGACCCTACTGGAGATCTCCCCACTCCAGAGCACCTCACTTCCCTTCTGCCCCACAGGCTTCCTGACAGCGCAGCAGGTACTTCCCTAGTCTCCCCCATTACTCCATAACCCCCTGCTTCACACCTCAGTCACTGTGGGTCCCCCCACACCTAGACTGACGTTCCCAGCCCCCCTAAACCCTTGAGCACCCTAAACCACCTCACATCCAGCTTGACCTCTACGGGTGCCCCTGGTTCCCACAGCCCCAGATGACCCCACATCCAGCCTGACCCCACCGGAGACCCCCTGCTTCACAGTACCCCATGTCCGCTGGCAACCCCATCACTCCATAAACAGCCTGAGCTCCCATGCGCTCCCACAGCACCGTAACTCTTCCTACAACCCCGCAAGCCCATGACCAGCCTGACCCACCATGGGTCTCTCTAGGGAGCCCCAAATCCTCCATAACCTCTCTGACCCCTATACCCCCCAAAGTACCCCAGGACCCTCACAGCACCCCCGCACCTCATAACCTGCCTGATCCCTACAGCCGCCACCCTCTCCTCAAAGCCGCTCTCGCCCCATAACAGGCCTGACACCCGAGGAAGTTCACCTGCCCCCGCTCACCGGGGCCGCCACTCCGCTCCGCGCTGCCTCCACCTGCACCACCGGCCCCGCCCCCGCCCCTTGACGTCACACACGAGCCCCGCCCCCATTGGCCGCGCCCACTGGCTGCCGCCCCCGCCCGTCAGAGCGCGGAGGGGGCGGGGCCAACGCGCGCCGCTGCAGTGGGCGGGACCCACAGGTGACGAGAGGGGTGGGGCCAGGGGATCCCGCCCATTGCTCCCGTGACGTCATAGGCCCAAATTAGGAGACGGTGGCCCCGCGGGTTCCCCCCGCGCCACGGCAGAGCCCCAAAGCCCCCCAAAACCGGCAGAATCAGGACTTTTGTAGATATTTTTCCTTATTTTCGTATTTTCAAGTTTTCTTAGGGGGCTGGAGGAGCCGGGGGCGTCCCCATCCTCAGCCCACCGCAGGAGGCTGCGGCGTGGCCGGAGCCGGTAAGGGCGTGAGGGTCACTGAAGTGTCCCCACACCCGACCCCGTCCCTGGGGCCACGCCCGGGTTATCGGTGCCGCGCAGGCGGCGGCTGCGGAGATAAGGCGGAACAGGGCCCCGCGAGCACGGGGACGGAGGTGGCGGAGCACGGAGCTCGGCCCCGGCACCGAGGACCGCGCTGCCGTCTCCGCTGGCTTGGCGGTGGCGGCCTTGCGGTGGCCCCGGGTGCCGGGGCTGGGCTGGAGTGTCCAGCGGGCACTGCTGGCGGGTGCTGCCCGGGGTCATGCTCCGCAGCCCCGCACGCCCCTGGACCCTGCCTGGGGACGGGGTGTCCCCATGGGGAGCTCCTAGTGCCATCTAATGGTCACCGCCCTGGGGACACCGGCGAGGACCGCCACTGTGCGTCCCCCGCTGCCTCTCCCAGGGCCTTTGCAGCCCCCGGAGGTGCACAGGCCGGATCCTGCCCCGAGCTCAGAACCTCTAGACCACGCAACCCTCTACACCAAGCACGACGGGTTTGTTCCCCCTCATGCGCCCCTTCCTGGGAGCCCTAAGCCTTCCCCGGTGAGGCTGAAGGTTTGGGAGCAGGGAGAACCTCGAGGCCCTGCGGAGTGGGAGAGGGGGGAGTCCCTGCTAATGTGATGAGAGGGGGATGAATCCATAAGCTGTTAAGCCACTGCAAAGCCCCTCGCGTTCTGGCCCTGTTATCACCGACTTCTGTTCACATCTGCTCCCGGGGTTATTTTTAATCTGGTATTAAGGACTTGTAGGTCCTTCAGCAGGCAGAGGGGGGCTCTGCTTGTCCCCCTCCAAGCCGTGGAGGGAGGAGCTGTGTTTTGAGGGCTGCAGAGGTGTCTGTGAAACACGAACATCAATCCTGCTGCTATTTGGGAAAAGGAAAAGAACGCCCTGTCACCCCCTCCCCTCCAGCACCCAGCCATCAACTCTCCAGAAGGTCCCAGCACTGGGGAAAGGTCAGCAGAGGAACCAGGCAGGAGCCTCACACAAAGGGATGAGTTCAGAGATATAAAAAATAGCGATATTTATTAGCATTGAGTAAAGTGCAACCTCAGGATGGTTTGAGACTCAGCAACTGTATGAATGACAGGAGAGACGCTCAGAGAGGGGTAACAGCCTGAGCAGGGCTGTACCAATAGGATCCTGGGTCTGTACAAAGGCCTTATAAACAACATCAGATAAATTATTTACAGTTCAAATTGATTACAGTAGGGTGAAGACTCATGAGCTGCTGCAGGCTGAGAGAAAGAACAGAGGCTGGGATGAAACTGGTGTGTCAGCAGTCTGCAAATTCAGGGCAGCGGTGGGGACAGCTGGGAATGTCCCTTGGCATGAGGCTCTAATTTGGGGTAGGAAGATATGGTGAGGTGGAGCCTTAGGGCTACTGCTCCTGCCTGGCTGGAACAGAAATTCTTCATGACTTCCAATGGTGATAGCCAAGGATGACTTAAGAACCAGCATCAGGTCCTGTACCTGGATGTTTCTGCTAAAAATCAGAAGATTTTTCCACACCTGACAAGACCTTAGCAGTCCCACAAAGCTGCCAATGTGCTGCTGGACATACCACTGGCACTGGCTGCTGGTGGCCTTTCCTGGAGCTATGGGCTGGCAATGGGGTCCTCTCCTGGCAGAGAGACTCTCCCAGGTCTGTGGCCAGGAGGAAATCCCACTGCTGGAGACACCTGTGCCAACAGCTCCCCATGGCATTGCCCCAGTAACTCCAGATGGGATCTGCTCCATTTACAAATAGGAGAATTTCTCTTGCCAGTACCTTAAAATCTCCAGGGAGACTGGAGCTGAACAGTGTTCCTCCTACTTACAAACATCCAGAGCAAAGACTCCAGAGCTGAAACAATTGCAGGCTCACTGTGCGTGTGTGAGCTTGTGGGGTTCAGTCCCTCTCTCACTCCAGAGCCATTTCTGACAAGATTAGGAAGAAGTTCCTTCCTGTGAGGCTGGTGAAGCCCTGGCACATTGCCAAGAGAAGCTGTGGCTGCCCCATCCCTGAAGTGTCCAAGGCCAGATTGTACAGGGCTTGGGGCAGCCTGGGTTAGTGGAAGGTGTCCCTGTCCATGGCAGGGGGTTGAAAAGAGGTGAGCTTTAAAGTGCTTTTCAACCCAAACCACTCTATGGTTCTATGAAATGTTCATCAAGGCACTAAAAGCTGCCCAGAGCAGCACCTTCAGGGGACACAGGTCTGGCAGCCTGGTCCACCCCCAGTTAATGCTGGAAGAATTCTCAGAATCTGAATCAGGAATTGTGCTCTGGGCTGGAGACAGGCAGCAGCCACATGACTTTGATCCACTCTCCCTTCTGGCCAGTGGGAATACGGATCAAGTTTGCAGCTCAAGCCTGTTCCTGGTTCCTTTGCACCACTGTGGGTGGGGGTCAGGGGGCTGGGGCAGCTGGGGCTCCTCCCTCAGCTCGTTGGGAAAACCACAGGGACCACTGGTGTGAACGGTGCTGCTGTGGAAGGCACAGAAAGGGAAGAGGCTGCACTGGCCAGGACACAGCCACAAAAGCACTGCAGCGTCCTCCTGCACACCTCAGATCTGGCAATACAAGGCTATTGCGGCTCAATCTTGACGTGGTCTCCAATCATCCAACGGCGATACGTGGCCAGGAAGATGTCATTGTCTCGGGAGCAGTCGTAGTGGCAGGAGCACATCTTGATGAACATCATCTTCCTCTGGAAGAAGTCCCCCTCGGGGCAGCGGAACTCCACGTCCACGGTGCTGGTCAGGAACGGGGTGCAGCAGCGCCCATCCCAGCAGCTGCCGCAGAACCGGGGCCGGTAGGAGCGAGTGCTGGTGCATCCCGAAAACTCAAAGTGGAGGCTCTGGCGCTGCTTTGGGGTCTGCACACACTTCTTCTCCTTCTAGGGAGAGAGCAGATGAATTACCATGGACATGACAGGAAAGATGCACTGAGGCCTGTGCTCTGACCCCATCACTGGGCAATGGGACACAGAGGAAACTGAAGCACAGAGCAGACCCTGTGAGCCAGGATCATTCCCAAGGCTGTCCCCAGCATTTGGGGTGCTGTGTCCCCTCTCTTCCACCACCATACCTCACTGTACCTTGGTTTTTTCCATGGAGAAGTTGCAGGGCCGGACCATGCAGAGCCGGGTCTCCTTCTCCAGGCGGCACTGGGGGTTGTTGTTGGTCACACGGGTGGAGATGCCCATTCCACAGCTCCGGGAGCACGTGCTCCACTCCGTGGTCTGCACCAGGCAGTTCTCCTGCAGGTTGTTCAGCTCCGGCTCGTGAGCTGGATCCTCCCTGAAAACTGAGCCATGAAGAAGAGACACAAGGCAAGGCTCAGGGTTTTAGACGAAGAGTGGCAGCTCTGTGGCTGCTCCCAACTCAGTTTAACACTTCAGGATCATCAGCAAAGATCTGGCCCGTCCCATGAGATGCTTGGCCTCTCAGCAGGAAGGGGATGCAGGTGGGCAGGGGCCATTTCCTACACAGCCCAGCTTCAGACAGGTCTGCTGTGACACTTCAGGACACAGGAGCTTTCCCGTAGCACCACTGAGGTTTCACTTTGTATTGGATCTGGCTGAGCTGGAGTTGATGTTCCCAGAGCAGCCACTCCAGCACTGTGCTCTGCAGTGGAAGCTGGAAAGGTGTTGGTAAGACACCAGTGTTTTTGGCTACTACTGGGCAGGGTTGGTACACGGCTGGTACAGTTGGTACCGTGATATTTCTCCAACACTCCCACCCCCCAATCAAGGGGCTGGGAGCGGGCAAGTTCCTGGGAGTGGACACAGCCAAGACACCTGACCCAAATTCACCACAGGGATATTTCCAGACTGTATGATGATGTCAGCTCAGATATAAAAGCTAAGAAAAGGAAGAGGGGGAGGGCGAATTTGCTATTCACAATGTTTGCCTTCTGGTGCAACTGCTCCATGTGCTGAAGCCCTGCTTCCCAGCAAGTGACTGGACACCACTTGATGATGGGAAGTAAAGAATAAATCTATTTTTTTTTCTCTTTGCTTGTGCACATGCAAACTTTCACTTTTGCTTTAGTAAACTGCCTTATCTCAACCTACAAGTCACTTTCCATTTATTTTCTCCCCCTTGTCCAGCTGGGAAGGGAGTGATAGAGCAGCTGAGCGGGTTAGACCTAGTGTTTAGCTCTGGAACCCAACACTTGGTATTCACCCCCATCATGATGACACATAAAGCCACCACCAGCCCCAAACCAGTCAGTGCTCCAAATCCACCCCTCTTCCCCAGCAAACAGCTCCTGGCCCCATCCCATGTGCCCCGCTGACCTGCCATGGCTGTTCCAAAGCGGTTATCATTGCTGCCCTCCTCACACACCCACTCCTCACAGCACTTGTTGTGGAACTTCACCCTCCGGGGGTTGGGGCACTCTGGGGACGGCAGGCGAAGGTCATCAGAGCAGAGTGGGATGCAGCCGATGGCCCCGTCCATGCAGATGCACTGCAGCTTGCACATGGGCTGGAAGCTCTCCCCGTTGAGGTAGATCTTGCCCAGCAGGTCACATGTCGCACCCTCATGAGCTGGGGGAGGAAGAGGAGGAGAAGGAAGAGTAAGCAGAAGGATGAAACCCTGCCTTGGGGACACAGAGTTCCTGAAGAGGGACAGAGCCCATCCCCTGCTCTGCCATCCCAGTGCTGGATATATCATAATTGCCTCCCTGGACCCAAGGCTATTCCTGACATTGATTTTTCAGAAGTGCTGGTCCTCCCCAAACTCTCTAGAAAAATATTGTTTCTACTTGGATGAGCAACTAAGTGTGATTTTGTCTTTGGTGCCTGTAAAAAGCCTGTTTCTCTGTCAGAATGTAAAAAGCCTGAACTCTGTCAGAGTTCTTCCCAAACAGCTTGGAGTAACCGGTCAGTGGTGCTGTGCAAGACACTTTCCTAACATGGCATGTGAGCATGGCTTTGCTCCTCAATACTCCTGGGATACCAATAGGCAACGCTCTTCTAAGAATGGCTGGTTCCCCCATGCAAATGGTACATACAAATGAAAATGACACTTTGGGGTGATGACCTTTTTAGCCCCTCTGTGATGCACAAATTTCTTCCTCCTTCCAGCCCCAATTTTTTCCAGTTCCCTCCTTTCTGATCTCTGGATCTCTCATCTCCAGATCTCTTACCAGTCTCTGCCTCCTTCCCAATAAAACTAAAATGGGTGAAAAAAAGGAAACGCAACAATGCTCCCAAGTTCTTATGACTGCATTAGCCTGAACTTTCCCAGTGGAAGCTTTCCTGCAGAAATCTCTTACCTGATTAAGATCAAGAATGTTTGCAAGAAGAACCAACTGAACCATTTGATATAAAAGATTTCCTTTATGCTCAACCAAAATACTTGTGGGATAGTATCCATAGAGGGAAGCATTTTGCTCTGGTAATTATTTTGATATTATAAAGATCAAGATGAAATATTTTGATAGAATGGAAAGGGAAAGTTTTGACACAGCCAAATAAGTATTCTAAATAAGTAATGGAAAGTTTTGAGGTCTAAAAAAATATTTTTTTATATATATATATATTTTATATATATATTTAATATTTTTTTTTCTCTTAGCCTGAAATTAAATGTTAAAATCTCAGAGTTTTCACAGGACAGAGACCTTGATTTTGGATAGTTTTCAGCAGCTGCTGTTTTCTACAATCCTGAACCTTAAAAAAAAAAAAAAAATTAAAAATCCATGCAAACCTCTATGGGGAAGTTACCAAAAGGAAGGATTTTTGACTCCTTGTGGAGGCTTCCCAGGAAACCTTATCTGTTTTCCCATAAGTCCTGCTCACCCTGGAGACACTGTTTTAGACAAAGTGTTTGAATCAAACATGGAGTAAGAATCTCTTTCCATCCCATCCCTATCCCTGAGGGGACACAAATCCTTCTGGACTGTTCCTATCAAGACCTGCACCTCATCTTGCAACTCTTTACAATGTCATTGGGACAAAAATATTCTCGTGCTCCAACTCTGACATTTCAAAATCCTCACTTTTTCCATCAAAGTGGAAGCCATCCATCCACCCTCCCTCCATACAACCATTCATACTTATTTTTAAACACTCTCTTCCATCCTGGTGAGCGGATCATGCTGTTCCCTCTCCTCACTCCCCTCCCAAAGAACAGCAGCCCGCTCCAGGGGTTGATTGTGTTTTCCAAACTCATTTGCTCTGTTGTGCCCTTCATTACCCTCCATGACCTCCCTTTCCCACTGACATGCTCCCATTAAGGCTCCAAAAAGACAGCACCCATTAAGTGATCCAACTCTTTGTTCCCGGGCTCTGCCTGGCACCACCCACGCCCAAATACCAAATCCAGCCATGGAGACTTTTGCCCTTTCCTCAGGGGATATGGCACTGCTGAAAGAGCTGCTCTATAAAGCTCTACCAGCTCCCTGCACCCCCTATCACCTGTAGGACCCCTACTTTAGATTTACTACAGGATCCTCTCTACCTTTCTGATACTCCAAGGTCTCTGCAGGAAGGAAAGGATTCCTCTGAAATATGTGGAATGTGATAATATTACACAGACATAAAATAAGTTTCCCTCTGATGGTTCCCTTCCCATCTCTCCCAATACAGCCTACAGACTGGTCTCAACTGAGACACTTTTCCCATGACACCTCAGCTCCTTTCTCCTTCCAGCACATCTGCTTATTTGGATAAACTTAAGCCAAAACATTGATCCTTCCTCTTCTCTGACTCACTCCTCCAGCTTCCTTCACTGCCTCCAAAATCCCCCATCTTCCAACAGATCCATGTGGACATCATAAAAACATCGCCCAAGGATATTATGGCCCAAATCCTCAGCCCATTTTAGAAATAAATCCTGGCCTGTGTTCACTGCAGTTTTTGCTGTGAAAAGCTTAATTTCTTATTTAAAATCAGGAAGGACAGTTGTGTCTGCAAGTCTGATTTCCTCCACAGCAGGATCTGGGACTCCCTCTCCAAAATGTTTGGATCAAACCTGGTGGTCTGGTGAATACAAAGCACCTTTATTAGAAGGATTTCAAGGCTTCATGGAGAGATTTTGAAGTGGTGTCTCCCACACTCCTGAGGAAATTGATCCTGTGATTTTGCTACCTTTCCTCCACAAACAGACACCTCAATCCCATTTGGAATGAGGCAGCATGGAGCTCACACCTGCTGGATATCATCACACCTGTGTTTGCCTTATTAAGCTTCAATCCTCAGCTCTCAGGTGTTTCAATAACTGCAGAAAGTACCAGGAGCTCACATGGCTTCAAAAAATCCCCAAAACTGGGGAATGAAAATGAAGCAACTTGTAAAAACCTCCTGAAGGAACAAACACCAAGTTACACTCATTTAGACAAGGGCTAGGGATAAACGGTATATTGAGAAGAAATTCTTCCCTGTGAGGCTGTTGAGGCCCTGGCACAGGGTGCCCAGAGAAGCTGTGTCTGCCCCATTCCTGGAAGTGTCCAAGGCCAGGCTGGGCGAGGCTTGGAGCAAACTGGGATAGTGGAAGGTGTCCGCACCCATGTCAGGGGGTGGCTCAAGAAGAGCTTTAAGATCCTTTCCAAGCTAAACCATTCCATGATACTAAGATTCGGCCTCTGGTTGGTGCTGGATCATTTCCAGAGACATCCGGTGTTGTGGCCAAAAATTTTCCCAAGTACTCACAATAAACTGCCAACTCTTAGGTCTTCCTGACTATTCTGAAAAACTCAAATTTGAGAAAAAAAAGTCAGCTCCTGTCAGAGATGGGGCAGAGGAGTCTTGTTTTTAAACAAAGACCAGGAGGTTGTGGAAATACTTTGTTTTCCTCTAGACCAAAACAATTTCTGCTTGCTTCAGAAGGAGCTACTAAAAAAAAATTTCTTTTTTTATCTGAAAAGAGGTGTCACAACAGAAAGCAGTTTCTGCATTTGCATTACCTGGCTCTGGAATTCTCATGTTCCACACAGACACAATATGGTGAAGGAGCTGTTCAGCTCTTCCCACCCATGTGCTATGACCAGAAATATACTTTGCCTCTTGTTTAGGAGCAGCCAAGTGCAGAACACCCATCCCTGGCACAAGGCAGAGGGATTTGGGGTATGATATTCCAAGGAATAGTACTTTCAGTGAGAGCTCAGACTGCTGATATTTGCCCAAAAGGTAGAGGATGTCCCCTGATGATGTCATAGAACAGAGGAGAGTCCCACAGCTCCATTCATGCCTCACTGGAGCTGTGAGAAGCCAGCTGTGTGTGTGCCAGGGGATCTGCTCTTCCCAGGACTAGCACTGATCACCCAACATGACACTGGACGAAGCACCAAGGAAATTCTGATGGGTGTTCTGGGGAGGCACCACGGAAAAAACACACAGGGACAGAACCTGCAGCTCTCACCTAAGCAGATCCCACTGCCTCTGTTGATTTTTGAGAAGTCACAGTAGAGTCCCTTGTGATGGTCACAGGGCCTGTGCAAGGAGCAGAGCTCACCCAGCTGCTGGGCACACACCTTGCAGCAGCCACAGGCATCCCACACGTGGCTGGTACCCGCAGGGCACTGCAGAGGTTGGGAGGGACACTGGCATGGGAACGTGCAGGCCTGTGATTCTACCTGGAAGGCAAAAAGCCATGGAGAGAATGAGTCCCTTGCAGGGCAGCCAGACAGGGAGAGGAAAAACATGGCTCTGCTGAAAGCACAGCTATCCCAGAAGAGAGAGGGAACAGCCCTGCTGCAGAGGGGCATATGCAGTTCCCAAGGACTCACAGGACTCAGGTTTTCCTCATTCCTGTTTCATCTGGAGCTTAAGGGGAAAAAAGAAAAAAGATGCCTCTTGGAAGCAGATCCAAAACAAACAGGACAAGCGGTAGCTCAGAGTCCCTTGCACTGCTCACCCTCCCTGGAAGCAATAAAGTAGTAATCATTAACAGCAAGGAATTCCAGCTTTTACACAGGACAACCATCAAAGCCTCTGCACCAGCGTCAGACCCAGTGGAAGCTGAAAAAGCAATGTGCACAACCACAGACTTGCCCAAAGCCAGGCAGTGGGACTGTGGGGATGCTGAAAACCAACCCAGAAGCTCACAATTTTAATTTTGTCCCCTGCATCTCATGTTTTCTTCCTTATTACATGTGCCTTCTCCTTTCCGTTTTCCAAGGAACACAGCATAACCAACCTTCCTTGGGACCTTGTGAGTGCACAGATGCCCCCCTTTGGCAGCACTTCACTGGACAGCCCTTGAAAGCCACCCTTGGCTTCATGGCATTTCAGACACCAAACAGAGACCAGGCTACAGCTGAAGCAGGATTACCTGCTCTGGAAATCCCAGATGGGTCCAGCATCCCAGTCAATGAGTGTGTGCCATCCCTGTCCTGCATCAGCTCAGAACAAGAGCACCAGCTCAGCTCTGGCTGTGCCCAGATTTGGGCAAGATGTGACACCCTGACTGTAAACAGTGCAGAACGTGTGGTCTCTAGAGATCCTCTGAAACCTCCTCAGAAACATCACTGCCAGCTCCAGCCTGGTTTACTGTTCAGATCCCACCCATCCAAACTCCCCCTTGCCCCATTCCATGCACCACTTCACTACTCTGGACACAGCTCAGCTCCCACCCAGGGCTGACACAACCTTGGCACGTGGATGATGCCACCAAAACACTCTGGGATCCTGCAATACTATGAGCAGGGTGGAGAGTGAAGCATACAATGAGACAGACCCCTCACAGCTCTGCTGTCACCCCAGGAGAGCAGCAGCTGAGCTGATAATAGCCTTGAGGGCAGCAGGGAGGGAGGGACACACCTTGAACAGGTAAAAAAATGTATCTCATTATGGTGCTGTTTGCACTTGTCAGATCCCATCCAGCCCTCACCTGTGAAATGGCTTCCTTGGATATTGTGTCTGTCACCAATCAGAGTAGGAAAACTTTTCCAGCTGTTTTGACTGTTGCTCTGACTTTAGTTCATGTGGAGTGAGAATGTGCCAACTTCTTTGTACAGCTGTGTCACCAATACAGCACTGTGGGACTGGGATTGTGCTAAATATTCCCTCAAAGTCATGGAATATCTCAAGTCAGGAGGGACCCACAAGGATCATGGAGTACCATCCCTGTCCTGCGCAGGCACCCCAACAATCCCACCCTGGGCCTGAGAGTTGTCCAAACACTCCCAGAGCTCTGGCAGCCTCGGGCTGTGCCCCATTCCCTGGGGAGCTTGCCAAGCACCCTCCGGGGGAAAAACCTTCTCCTAATATCCATCTAAACTACTCCTGAAATAGCTCCAGCCATTCCCTCTGGTGGTCCCAAGGGGTGAGTCTTTCCAGAGTCTCCCTGCTCAGCAGGAATCAGCATAATTCTCCTGGATAACTCCTAGCACTAAGAATTTTGGAAACAAGCCTCTCCAGCCTGCAGCCCTGCTGTTCCCAGCCAACTGTCCTGGAGCCACTCACCAGAACCTCGCATGTCCCAGGAATCAATTGCCAGCTGCTGAAGTGCAGAGGACTAAAAATAAGAACTAAAAATAAAGAAATCTTCCCTACTTTTTTCTAGTTCCAGCTGCTGGAGCTGCCAAGGAACATGTTATACAGTCCCGGATGAGCTGGAGTGGGTGCGTGAGATCACTCAAGAGACAAAGCATTCCTAACATGGGATCTATATTAAGATTTAATCCATGCACTTAAGAAAAAATAATGATAACAAGCATTTTCCAATGCAGTGTCAGCCACAGACTATAGAAAGAAACACTCCCAAAATAGCTCTCCTGCTGAAATGCAAACCAAACCAAGCTCTTTGGGGATAAGAGAATGCAACAGCTTTAAAACCAACTGAGTTGTCTCACCTCTAGAAATGTCCAAGACTAGGTTGGACAGGGCTTGGAGCAACCTGGTCTAGTGGAAGGTGTCCCTGCCCATGACAGGCGGATAGAACTGAATGATCTTCAAGATCCCTTCCAACCCAAACCATTCCATGATTCTACAATTCTGTGTTTTTTTCTTTCCCACCCTCATTAACCACTGTTTGCTCTCCCTGCTCCTGGCTTTTCTTGCCAGGAGCAGGGAGATGTGTGATGACAGCTCTTGCATCCATACAAACACTGTGTGAAGCTTTGGGACCTCCAGAACCCCTGAGTAATGGCCATGCCATACCAAAAGTGCCAACACTCAGACCAGAGGATTCCCCTGCTCTGCTCCACTCCATTGTGTTCTCCATCTCTGACTCCCCAGAGCTGCCTGCTCAGCTGACAAGCCAGAACAAGCTCCCTCCCAACTGCCGGAACCAAACCCAGTTACCTGCAGGTAAGAAAAACCAAGAATGTTCTTCCTGCTTCATATTTACATAAAACCTCTTCCCCCGCACCCTTTGGAGGGCATGAGTGCTGCAACATGAGCTCACATCACTGCAGCAGGTCTGTGGCACTGTCTGGATTTCTCATTCCTGACCAATGTCCACAGGAGCCCAGAGAACCAGCTAAGGGAGCCAAACCAAAGAGGATGTTTTAAAATGTGTTTGGGCTCATGACTGCACTCAGAGGGCAGGAAAAGGTGAATTTTCAGCTGAGCTGGGTGTTTGCAAAGAGCTTTGGGAGCCAGGGCTTAATGCTGCATGGTAGAGGTGATATAATAAACACTCAGCTGGTTCTTTAAGTGCTGCAAGACTAAGCAGCCAAAACACAGCTATTCATCCTTCAAACTCCAAATGACTGTGGATAACCCCTGCTCTCTCTCCATCTCAGCCTCTAAAGACACCTTCCTACAGCTGCTGCAGCAGCTCCTTTGGAGAGACAAGAACCTCTCCAAAGGAGAGACAAGAACCAGGGATCCCCTTCACAGACAGAGCATGGGGATACAGACACCTGCCCAGGATGAGCCTAAACACAACTCACAGTAATCCTGGAGCTACTCCCACCTCTGAACAACACAGGAGAGAGATTCAGGAGTAACAGCTCTCATTTTCTGCCTTAATCCACAAAGCATCACAGAATCATTTAGGTTGAAAAAGACATCGAAGGTCATTGAATCCAACCTAGTGCTCAAAGAAAGTCAAAAGTCACATTTCTGAGCATTTGGCATTGAGGTTTATGGAAAATCACCCATCTTAGAGTGGTGACCAAGAGTCACAGTGGTGGGATTGCTTGTTATTGTTTATATGAGCTACATGGCGCAGCCACAGCTGAGCCAGAGTAAGAATCAAGACGCCCACCCTAAATGGCAGCTATTTCCCTTAGATTGCAGCCCAGCTCATGTTCTTGGCAGGAAAGGGACTGGCACACATTTAAGTACCACTAGTACAGACCTCACCAACCAGGAGCTGATTGCCTCTCTCACCACAAGCCCTGCAAGGGGTTCTGTGAACCCAGTTTTACTGAGCCACAAAGCACTTACAGCAATTTAATGATGACAGTGACATTCCTGATGCTGCTGACACGAGAACAGCACTCAAATGTCCTAAGAGGAATCAGCTGCTCTCTCAAGAACTTGTATTAACAGGAAAACAGGCACAAATCCTGCTCTGGAGCTGATGCAGTCTAATTTTCCCCTCGGGATCACTGCTTTTGGGAGCGCATGGGTGGATTCAGTGACAGCTGGGGAAGGATGGTGATGGCAAGGAACCGGGATATGAGACTGTTACTCTTTGCAATGACAAACTCACTGATTTCCCCTTTCTCTGCTCTCTTCTCCCACTTCTAGACCAGAGCTGATTTCTGGCTTCCAGGAGTAGGAGGAAACAAAACCCATTCCCAAGTGCCAGGAGCTCTGAGACGCATGGATGACACACGTTACACGGGGCAGCCCCCAGTGTGGTCTAGTTACCCAGGACGTTTGCATCACTCTGTTCCCAGCCCAGCTTCCCTCAGAAACTCGGGAGCAGGTGGCAGCCAGGAAGAGTCTCTCAACCCAAAGCCCTCCCACGCATCGAAGCAAGAAGCTGCAGTGCCGAGGCAGAGCTGCTGCAGGGCCGTACGTACCCAGCCAGGGGCAAAGAGGAGTAGGAACAGGGTCCGGGTCACTGTCTCCAGGTTACCAGGCATCCTGAGTACTGCAAGGGCAGGGATCCAGGCTGCTGGCCATCCCCTCCCACTCCTTCTGAGTTTCCCGTCTCTCTGGAGCAAGTTGTACATCAGGTTCTCTTTAAATATCCTCTGGAAGGGGCGGGCCCCACGCTGAGTGACAGGCTGGAACTGAGCCCAAAGGGGTGCAACAAAAAATGCCCAAATTCCAGGGAACACGGGCGGATTCCTGCAGCTCCGGCGGTTATGGGGCTGCCACCACTGCCTGCAGCTTGGTTACTTTCCAGGTGGGTAAATCAAACCCTAGTAACAGCAGGATTATTATTTTAAAATTTTTCCTCTTTCTACCTCCGATTATGAAGCTTGGCACAGATTTCCTGACACAGATCCCCTTTCTCTACCTACAGCCACTCCTTTTCAGCTGCAAGAGCTGAGGAGTGATCAAACAGAGATTTGTGGTGTTCAGAGTCTGAACAGGAGGGAGGGATGGGTAGTTCGGTGCTGTCAGGTACAGGTCCGGCTGAGCATCACCTGTCAGCTCCGGGGAATGAAAGTTTCATGATTAGAACTCCTGCATGAGATGCTGCGTATTTTACAAGGCAATTAAAAGCTCCTGGATGAAAGTTTTTCATAAAGGGCAGCAGTTCCCCAAACTGCTTTGGGATGGATGAGGGATCATACGCATCTTTATTTCGGGTCATGATCCTTTCTGCTTGCTGCTGAAATACAGCACCAGGCTTGTGCACAGCCGGCACGGCAGACCTTTAGAACCTGAAAGAGTTGGTTTTTTGTGTTAAAGAGTTTTGTTTATTCCCGAAGAGCAAGCAGAGCACTGCCACGGAAGGAGGAGTGCAGCAGAGGGCACTCTTAGTCCTTGCTGGCCAGGGTGGGACACAGCAGCTGGGTATTGGACAGGAGCCTCTGTACATATGGAGTGACTTGAGAAAGATGGAGACAGGGTTAGGAAGCTTTCCCGGGGAGATGTGGTGCAAAGGATGGGCCAATACAAAGCCGGGCTGGGAGCCCAGGCACTGTGCAATGGAGCCTCAGCATATCCCAGTCCCAGCTGAGTGCTGGGAAACAGGACAAAAGATGGAAAAAACCACAGCGAGTATGTAGTGGGATATTTAAATTCAGCCTCCTTCCTTTCTGCCTCCAGGGTAGGGCAGTTTAGCTGGGAATCAAGCCCTGCAATTCATCCAGGCCCTTTCAGGTTCCTGTGCAACACCAGATCAGCCTCCACATTCCCTGTGTGTCCATTACTGGAAACAAAAAACTCTGATTCTTAATTAATTAGCATTTGGAAATCCCCTTGGGTTTGGGGCTGGAGAACATTAGTGCAGTGCAAACCACCTGAGATGTACCTTCTCCTCTTCGATGAGATGGGGGATTTCGCAATCACCTCCATGACAGCCACCTCTACTTGTGGCACACCAGACGACTATGTCTGTACACAAAAGATTTCAGGTTCTGGAGATGCCATAAACATCTACTGCCCTCAGGCACTTTGAAGCTCCAGGCAGTCTGGCTGGAAATACATTCCTTCTCCTTTTGGAGGGCCTGAACTATGTTATCACCTAAAATTAGCTGCTCACATTTCCCAGGACATTCTCCTGCCGCTTGTAAACAAGACAGGGATAAAGTGCTGCATACTTCTGGTCTCATTTTCTCACATGGCAAGAATATAAACCCCAGCTGAATTCTGACCCCTCCAGGGCCTCTGAGGATGGGAAGATGGCATATTTGTGGCTTTTTGAAAGGACAGTGTGTAATGTGTTGCTCAATCCATTCCTCCTGCTAGAATAAGACATCCCCCTTTGTGCATCAACAGGACAAGGAGAATGGCTTTAAGCTGTAAGAGGACAGGTTTAGATCAGATATTAGGAAGAAATCCTTCCCTGTGAGGCTGGTGAGGCCTTGGCACAGGTTGCCCAGAGAAGCTATGATTTCTCTATCCCTGGAAGTGTCTAAGACCAGGTTGGACGGGGCTTGGAGCACACTGGGATAGTGGAAGGTTAGCCTGCCCATGGCAGGGAGTGGGACTGGATGAACTTAAGTTCCTTTCGAACCCAAACCATTCCATCATTCTCTGATTCTATAAGAAGCAGCAGCTGCACCTCAAACTGTGATCTTCCAAATTCTGCTTTAACATAAACCTGCTGTGTGACCTCGGATGAACTGTTCATCCAAAATCCCAACATCACTCACTTGTCAGGAGTTCTGTGGGAAATATTCAGCAGTAAGCCAACATTATGATGGCTGATTAAGTTTTCAACCTACAACAAAAGTAAAGAATAATTTGATTATAAATCATCCTTTGCAAGCTTCTCATCATCATCATCATCATCATCCCCCACCTGAATGCTTCCACCTTCCCAGGGCAGTAAAACATACCAAGTTCAGTCCTATTCATCCTTCAAGCCACTTCTTGGATTACAGGAGCAGGATGTGAAGTATCAGCTGGGGATCCCTTGATTTTGGGAGCTCATTCCACCCATTGTCCAAGATTTTGTAGGGCACTGGGAGAACCAAAACTACCCCTCATGCTAGAACTGAGCTGCTAACCTTGCTGGACATGCCAAGAGGTAAAAGAAGAACATGATGGTTGAGTGACTCAGAATGATCAAAGGCAGGAAACACCAAGTTAACACCAATTTTTATTTCTTCCTTTTTTTATTTCTTCCTTTCACCTGAGGCAGAAGCTGCCTCAAGTGAAGGGATAAAGATGTCAACTCTGCTTAAAATCTCCCCCAGGCAAAGAATAGTGGGTATTTAATACACCTTGTTACATTCTTCTGGGTTCAGTCACCATGCCCAACCAGCAGCTTCTCTGAATTTATAGTTATTTATAGTTATTTGAAAAGCAGATATTTAAATAATTGCTAGAATTAGGCCAAAGTAATAAAATTAAGGCAAGCATACACACAGTTTTTTGGCTCAGCAGGATCTTTCCCCATGTCCCTGTGCCTGGGGAAGCCAAAATATAAGCTGCTACAAGCAGCATGGGACAGAGAATTGTGCTCTGTACCCATTCCTCAGTGACTTCAGAACTGTCTCCTGTCCCAAAGCTGCTTGGTTATCCCCAGAACACACTAGTGGCCTCTGGAGCCTTGCAGCAGGTTTGTGTTCTCACAGCTGGTCAGTTCTGGCAAAAGTTACTTCTGGAGTGGATGACAGGCCCTCATTCCCATTTGGGACTCCTTCGACCAGATGATGTAAAACTCTTTTAACCTGATGACACCAAACATGAACTAGGCCCATCAGAGATGGTGAGATCTATCCTACTCATAGGGGTTCCATTTCCTTGGTCATTACCCAACCACTGCTGCCTGCTTGATGCATCCTGCTCCCACACTCAGGCTGGTGACAAGTGCCAGATCCAGGGCCATTGAGGAGTCCTTTCTCTGCTTTTTGTTCCAGTCTGAGGATACAATGCAATTTTTAAGTTGGGCTAGGCCTTTTCACTTCTCTCCCAGTGGTACACAGCTACGAGACTCAAGTGCCACTGGTGGTTTCTCCATTTGTGGTTTATTACTCGTAACAGAAATAAAAAACCCACCAAGGTCTCTCAAGGCTCTGTGTTTGCTGCAAGGCTGGGAAGGAGTTCTGCTGGTCTGTGTGTCTTGGGGCAAGACAGATAAACAGCCCTGGATATTTCTGGGGCTCAACATGGTTCCCAGAGAATTAACAGCTGAGAAGGGCTCTTCCAGACCTCAGTTCAAGAGAGCACTAATTCAGTGTGTCTAGAAGGATATTTAGGGTCAGATTCATTCTGTCTAATTGATAGAAAATTAATTAAGGCATCTCTATTTGTAGCCTAATCTCTCTAGGCTCTCTTTAATAAGTGAAGAAGAGCTGGGGCTGGGGCTCCTGAACAGCCTTCTGAAATTGCTGGCTCTGTTGTCCAAGTGCATCAGCTGTGGCACCACAGTAGTGACTGTAAATTGTTAAAAGAAAGTGTCACAGAAATGCAGCACCAGAGCTCAGCAAAGGCTCAATGCCTCAACTTGTCTAACTCCAACCTGGGTGCAATGGTTTCTCTTTCCTATGGATGGAAAGGACAGGAAAACAACCCCCTCCTCACTCCAGCACAGCCCTGTGATGAAATGCTGACTGCAGGGCAACACCTGCTGGCTCCCGCAGAGCTAGGATTCCCTCTGCCTGGCTTGCCAGATGCACAGCCCTGAGACCACACTGCTGTGCCCATAGCATAAGGGATGTCAGGCAGGGGGCAAATTTTGTCCATGGTCGCAGAGTTGGCTTGTGAAATACACAATTATATTAGTTCTGGGAGAAGCTATTGTATTTGAGGATTTATTGTGACATTGAAGTTTATCACGGGATATGACACTTGGGATGGCTGAGGTGGCTGCTGATGTCTTTGTAAATATTTTATATATATATATATATATAAGAACAATCTTAACATTTTAAGTTCAGAAAGAGATGGTGCTCTGACAGAGCTGGCCAGCAAAAGCACATGTTCTCTTCTGGAAAAAAATAAATGCCACTCTGAAGCCTGATCTTGGCAGGATGCAAACCTCAGTTCTGCAGTACCAGAGTTACAGCCCAGAGCATGCAGGAGAAAGACACCAAACTCTCTTTATCAAAACATGGGATCCTTGTTTCAGAACAGATGAACAGTGAGAAACTCAGCACTTCCAAGGACATCCATGCAACAAGGCTGCGGGATGACAGCAAGTGATCCCCTGAGACCCTTAACAACTGTAAAATCTGGATGTTTAGATACAAGTGTGAGTCACCAACACAGCCAGGAGCATTTGTGCCAAGGCACAGGCTTGCACAGAACTGCAGGAAAACAACCCCTGGGAGGAAACAGCTGCACCCACCTGTGAAACAGATGTTTCCTCAGGTTTTTCCACTTCTTAACTTACTGAACGCTTAATTGTCCCGAAGGAAAACTGCAGTGAGGGAGGGCATGTTTAAGGTGGACTTGGACAGGATTATTTAAGGAGGCTGCCAGTGCCAAGGACTCCTCTGGAGCACAGCTCTAGTGTCTGTGACCACTCTGTGACCACTCTGTGTGCTTCAACACCTGCACAGGTGAGACACAGCAGGATGTGCTGGAGGTAACATTGCTTGGGAAAAAAGGGACAAAGGGACCTCTCTCCAGTTGGGCTATGAAATAACATTACTGGTTCTGCCTACAAATGCTGCTTTTTCTCATCCCATTTTAGGGACACTGAGATCTGCCACCTCCTGAAGAAGCTGCAGCTCTGCCACAAGGACTAGGAGCCTCCTCTAGTGCCTGTGTCTACACAGCTCTATCCAAAAAGGTGCAAAGAGAGAAATTCTCTTCTGGATCCCATCCCTCCAAGGACCTGTAGCATCACGTAATATCTCAGCCCTAAAATCCAGGACTCAGACAAAACAGCTCTGACATAGTTCTGTAATTCACAACAGCTGCACATCGCAGGAGCCTCAACAGGCAGCAACAACTCCCTGAGCTCTGGCAGCCTGGGAGGACCTGGAGGGGTGGGTGGCCTCCCTGGATTTCTGTAGCTTTCATTAGGAGTTTGAGATTCCAACAGGTGCCTGCCCACACCTTTCCCATTCAGGTTTTGGAATTATTCCAGCTCATTACATGGAATTAGTGAATAATCTAAGTTGGAAGGACCCTCAGGTCATCTGGTCCTCCTGCAGCCCAACCCAGCCCTGAGGATAGAGAAGAGGGGTAGTTTTCAGAGACCAGGAGAGATGAGCAGGTCAGTGGGGTCCCCAGCTCAGCCAGCTACCGCTCTGCCAGCCTTTCCTGTACACAGGAATCACAGCACAGGAATCCTTGATTACCTTCCAGCCCTCTGAAACAAAGAGCTGGCACCTTTGGAGTGGCAGGGACTTCTCCCAGCTGAAGGAATTGTTAGCCATGGAATATAACACAGACACTTCCAAAATCAGCTGCAAACCTGCTGATTAAAGAGCAGCATCTTCCTCCAAAGGACTGCACAAGCTGAGTAACTAAATCTTAAAAATTATTTGGGAGATGTTAAGTGTGAGACTTTCACTTGCCTGTCCTTAATTCTTTTTGTTGTGGTTACAGACAGACATCTGTGAGGTTGGTTTTGGATAGTTTTTTTTTTTATTTGTTTATTTACAAATTAATATTTTTGAAGTTTCACATCACAAATCTTTAAGAAAAGACACATTCCAAGCTCCATTAAGAGCCTTTTTATAGGAATAATGGGATTTTACACTCATTGATAACGAAATCATCTGTGGTTGGAACCATCATTGCCTTCAGACAGACAAACCTCACACAAGCTGTGTTTGACTCTCCTCCACAGAGGACTCTCTTCCTACACAGTTCCCTAGCTCACTTTCCCAGAAAGTTGTGTGGTGGTAGAAACCCCTATATATATTTAGAGGTGACAGTTTTATTAGTTTTACTGGAAAGTTATTAAAAATGCTGCATTTTTTCATACCATTTATGTACAGCAGTGTTACTGTTACAAAACTGCTTAAAACACTTCAAATTCAGAACCTCTGTTTTCAGTACAGCTTTTGCCACACTGTCTTAAATTTTCCAATCACTATAAAGCAACCACTGACACACTGCTCAAACTTTTGCAGTTTGGCCCATTTGATTTCAGATATGAAATAACAGATATTTTCAAATCAGTTTTCCAAAACCTCAGTCTGTTATTTTTTCTGTTTTAAGGAAGTTATTTGAACCAGTAATTTGCATCTCTATATTTTAAATTGTTTCCGCCTCAGAAACATGATGTCATCTGGCAATAGAGGTGCGTGAGATGGGTTTGAAGGCAGACTTCGGGTGAATAACAGTCGCTTGGGTTTTTTCCAACCTGATCCCTGCAATATGGCCATGAGTCAGGTTAAAGAAAAGCTGTAGCTTGTTCCATTTCTTGGCCCAGCGAATAGTTCCAAATCACCTTTACTCCAATGCCTCTTCATGCACAGTCATTTCTGTCGGAACCCAGAGCATCTCTCTGGATGCCCTGGATGTCTCTAAGCCCTGGCAGGGGCTCGGAGACCCTGGCAGGAAGCCAAAGACACCTGAATGTGAGGAAATGAGAGAATTTCAGGCCTGAATGGTGAGGGGATGATATTCACTTGATAAAATTTGAATTATAATGCTCTGTACAGGGGGGTTTTATATGTTGTACAGGGGGGTTTGGAATTCTGTACATGGGTCGGGAGTCCCAAGATGGAGGAATTTGGGCGTGCCCTGTCCTTCTTCTTTCTTCTCCCTGGCATCCATGTTCAGGATGATGTTGGCACGTGTGGATTGGTTCATAGTGAAGGTGCACTTGCCAACAAGGGCGAAAAGTATTGGAAATTAAAGGTAAATATCTTATACGTAGTTTTTACTATAAAAGAGACAACCACCCCGTGGGCGGGAGAGAGTGCCCTTGGCTGTCTTGCTGATCAGACCTCGGCTGGACAGACAGAAAAACTTTGTAGATAAGGAACAATAAACTCAACTGAAGACCGAAAAGCAAGAGTCCAGACTCCTTCTTCAAAGCGCGGCCTGCCCAGAACCACCTTTTCCCGTGCTGGGGCAGAGACAACAGCCAACCCCGGCAATTTCACAGTGTTCTCTCTGGTGTATTAGACTGGAAGTTGATGACCTCTCTGGCAGAGACAGACAAGTCTGCAAGGTCAAGATGCTTTTTTAAAAAAAGGAAATTTTGGGGGATTTTCAGATTTTTACAAAATTGAGCCCAACATGGCCTAACCTCACAAAATGGGATGGGGCAGATGAAAACTGTAGGGCTGAGCTCTGTTTCAAGGACACTAGGCAAAAAGGCTTTTCCTGCCAGGACAGCTGTTGGTCACTTGGTAGTCAGCACCTTCAGTACCCACAGAAATGATCCTGGCTCTGGTATTAATTAATTGATGTGGCTCTGTGTGTGTCCCCTGAAACATTCTGCCTGGACAGCGCAGCTGCTGTTTTAGCTGTAGTGGAAAAACTGGTATTCTCCTGGCAGAATTTGGGCTTTCCCCAGGGCTTGGGAGGAGGTGAAGGCCATTCTCCAGCCCTTTCCTTGCAGAATGGAGAGGCAGCCAGGATCTGTCCCTTCTATTCCAGTCCCAGATAAATGAAATAATCATAAAAATGTGTGTAGGAAAGGTGAGAGCATGTGAAAGAGAGTCGGGGCTCTGCAGTGGTTGCGTCATCCTTCCACATCCTTTACAGGAAGACATTCACTCCATAAATACCCTGCATTGTGGCTGGGCCTGAAGCTTATGCTGAATTTAACAGACTGTGCACTGTGAGCAGTGTGGATGGGGATGTGCACACGCGGTTCCTCTCCCTTGCCAGATGGAAGCTGCTCTGTGTTCTCCAGAGGCAGGGATCTCAGGCTCTCCAGGGGCTAAATCACCATTTCAAAAGAGTGCTGGTGTGTTTCAGGAGGAAGAGAAGAAAAAAAAAATCATCCATTATCAGGAAATCTGGAGTTCTTTCATGGGCACTACAGGAACCTGAGGTCTGGACAGAGCTAAAAAACATAGATCAGAGGTAGGACGCAGGAGGGCCACACCAGTTTACACCAGTTGAACATCTGACCTCCATTCCCTTTTGGCACTCAGAGTGATTTTGGAAATAATTCTTAGCATATACCTGCACTGCAGACCCACAGCTACCTCCAGCTCAGCACTGGATCTCACGTCCTTCAGGCACTTCAATTTTTTTAATTGAGATCCTGCTCTGCCTGAGGGCCTGAGCCAGCAGAGAAGCTGCTGTCAGCATTCCCAAAGCTCAACCCTCTCAAGTTCGACCATACTGCTCTTCCATGTTCCCATGGATGCACATGGAGCTGCTGTCCCTGTGGCAGGGGGAATCCTCATTTACACCACAACAGGAACTGTCCCTCTGCCATTCCTGTGGCATTAATCCACACACTCCCTCCAAGGGCTTCTTCTTTGTTTACAAACTAAAGAAACACAAATTCTTGCATTACTGAGAATTTATGCTCAGCTCTGGGTCAAATTTTAAGAATCCTTTTCTTTCCAAGTAACAAATGTTTGTTTTGCTGAAGAAAAGGGGAGTGAACCTGTTCCACTCAAATGGGTGTAAATCAGGAGTAATTCCATGGAATCCCAAAGGCCGGGAGCAGGGAAAACCCAGCATGAAGAGTGTATGCTGTCCATTTCCATGAGCATATGAAATCCACATTGCTCATTGCTTCTCTTATCCCCCATTGCTTTTGTTCTTTTCTCACCTGTCATAGGTTAAGAAGGAAGTGAGTTTTTTGGGAGGTTGTGGTCAAACCAATCAGTGCTTGGATTTGAATATTGGCACCTGGTTTGGCCACTGAAGGTATGGACTGCCTCTGAGAACACAGGGGGTTAAAAGCAAGAACTCCCAGGAGAACTCTCTTGGTCCCGGCCAGTGGAGGAGCTCAGAGCTCCCCTGCCCAGCCGGGGCTGGCTGGGGGAGGGAAGCCATGTGGCCGGGTGAGGTAGGCCGGAGCCTTGGGCAGAGGAGATGGGCAAGTGTCCAAAAATGTCATGGATTGAGGCTGGCACAATGCCAGTTCCCCCATGAAAATACACTTTCCCTAGTGGCTTCTCTGAGATGTGATCAGGAACAGAGCAAAGCAGGTTCCAACATAGGAAAAAAGGAAACAAACTTTATTAACTACAGCATCTAAAAAGGAAAAGACACAAAACTAAGAATAAAAACCCTCAACATACATTTCTCCTCCTCCCCTCTTCTCCTCCACAGCATGAAACACCATAGATTTCCACACCATCATCATCTCTCAGATAATCAACTTTTGAGTCCATCATCAACCCTCAAATAATTAACTCTCAAGTCCATCAGGGAGAGAGAAGAGTCTCCCCTTGCACCATAGGCTTCCACCAGAAACACAATTGAAACCTCTTGTGTTTCCATGACACTCGTGGCACTGCAGAAGAACATCTGCCCTTGTGACTTCTTCCCCCCCATGTCCAGTGCTCTCATCACTGCACATGGGCCAGGACTGCTTTTACGGTTCCCCATTTAAGGATGCTCCACCCAGTTCTAAAAGCAGCAGTCTCTCAACTTCGGGACACCAGTCCCCCCCAAATTTCACCCCCTGGGGCTGAGGGGCCTCATGAACAGAGATCTTCCTCTTAACTAAAGACAGAGGGCATCTCACACACTTCTCAGCCGTCTCTGTTCATGCCACTGCTTCACTGCACTCTCTTTGGCTTCAAGGCATTGCCTCCCCCTAAATGCAGTCTCTGGGTCACAGGAAAAACATGGGTCTGTCCATGGCCATACAAGAAAGAGTCCAGCCCAAGGCCACTCAATCATCTCCTCCCACTTCTTCGGACATCTCTCACATGCACCAACTTTCATCACACTTGCTCATTTCCTCATGCTTCATCTCTCTCTCCTCATTCAGATTCTGGAGGATCAGTATTTGTAAGGTTCCCATTATTCTAGAAAGGGGTTAAAATCTTTGCCTCTGTCTGCCCAGAACTCCCACAGAGGCCAGGCACTTTTTTCGCGCCACATCCCCCACTTCTCCTTCTGGCCGGCCGTGCTGCCAATCCATAAGATCAAATTCCAAGGCAGCACAGGCACTGGCTCTCTCTATCTCTCTCCCGGGGGGTCGGAGGGGGGCCCGATGCTTCTCAGGCTCCTCCACCCTTCCATCTTGCAAGGCCTTCACCCCCCTCCTCTGCCCCGAGGCTCCGGCCTACCTCACCCGGCCACATGGCTTCCTCTCCCTCACACGGCCCCGGCTGGGCAGGGGAGCTCTGAGCTCCTTCACTGGCCGGGACCAAGAGAGAGTTCTCCTGGGAGTTCTTGCTTTTAACCCCCTGTGTTCTCAGAGGCGGTCCATACCTTCAGTGGCCAAACCAGGTGCCAATATTCAAATCCAAGCACTGATTGGTTTGACCACAACCTCCCAAAAAACTCACTTCCTTCTTAACCTATGACACCACCCTTGCTCAGTCTCCATGGTAGAAAGAATGTCATGACCAGGACGTCAGGGCAGTTACTACTGGATGTTTGGGTGTTTTAGTAAATGATGGTCTCCAGATGCTAAAGATCTGAGAAGGCTTCAGATGCTTGCCTCTGCTGTCTTTCACACAACTATAAATTCCATGTCACTTCACTTCCTTCACCAGACTCATCCCAGATGCAAGCAGAGGAACCAGATCAGCATGCAGCCTGGAGCTACTAAAAGCAAACAGCCAATGGCATTTCTTAGGGAAAGGCTCTTTCAGTGATTAATAATATACAAACAATAGAGGGGCCTTGGGACACATTTCTCTAAGTCACAGCAGTTTTCACATAAGCAACTGGGAAGCTTTTAGCCCAAAACAAGAGAGAAAATTATTTACTGCGTTCAGCTTACCCAGTTTACTTGTTTTTCTCTTTAAGAAGAAGCAGCCTTACTGGGAATATGAGTGGAAAGATCCTGTTCATAACTTGGGCTTGACTTTGCCTGAACTAAAAGTCACTTGGGTTTAAGTCAGCATGAGTCAGCTGAAAAGAATGGTTCCCACAGCCCCAGATCAGGAATTTAAGGATTCAGAATGTCCTTTAATACAGCTGCTGTTGCTCTCGGGGGTTCCAGAAGTGCAAACAGAGTCAGAGGGGTTTTTCTAAACCAGGATCAGGTGTGGCTTTGAGATCCATTTGATAACATGAAGAGTTTTTGCTATTGTGTACAGTGAGGTGCGACTGCATTTTACTTCCGTTTCAGTGGGCCATTTTTAACCCTGGTGGGAGTTTGGGGTCTGATGAGCACTGATGGGAAAAAGTCTTGCAGGAAAGGCCTTGTGATCCTCTCAAAGGAGGGTTGAGAAGTAGATTTCCATGTAGAATGTTTATCTTTGCACACTCACTCAGGTTCTCCCAATTGAGAAGTGTTTGGCCAATGCTCTCAGGCACATGGTGTTGTTTTTGTAGTTGTCCTATGCAGGGCCAGGAGCTGGATCCATCCAACTCAGGGCATTCTATGAGTCCATGAACTGTGAGATCGCTTGCACACTTATCCTGACTAACTTAGGTTTGACACACAGTTAAGTCTCCTGTTTATGTCACTTCTGAAATGAATTATAGATGCTGGTGTTGATCCAAATTTATGGACAAAGTTACTTGATTCTTCAAATAGTTCCTAGATCCTGTTTATAAATTCTTGGATACTTTAGATCAGATGTGTCAGCAGGAGCCAGGATACCTTTCCTTTTTCTGGTAGTGCAAAGTAGTCATAAACCTGGTTTAGCTGGCCAGTTAAAGTGGATTTACTGGTTCTTTGGACTTGAAGCTGCTCAGAGAGTCAGAGTATATCAGTGAATATTTGTCTGCATGTGGTACATTTCAGATGGATCCTTACAAAAATGCACACTTTCCTCAGAGAGCCACTTTTGACATTTTATGGTCTCTTCCTTCCATAAACACAGCTCGTTTTATTGAAAACAGCTGGATTTGCACCAGTGTCACAGAGATGATGGTCTGTGCTGTCTTGTCCTGACAATTACAGATGTCAAAGAGAATCATTAAAGGACTGTTTCATTTGAAGGTATAAATTAGATGAGGGAAAACCCCTGCATTTTAGACACACATTCAGTCTCTTATATTGGAGTGTCTGGGCATGTTAGAATCTTTTTCACATGTCTTATTGTTTCCTGGTGGACAGCCCCAGGGCTCATTAGCTCTCAGACATGGAGAACATTTGTGCTGGGAACAGTATTTGTAACCTTCAGAGTCAAACCAGAGCCAAGAGATTTCAAAACACAGTTTGTACAGAAGTGATAACTCTGCTCCCAGATAGCCCACTGCAGAGTTTTCTAAGCAGTTACTGGGATTACCAAGACAGCAGGGAATCCAAAGAAACAAAATGTGTATTCTAGACTTTGTAGGCCAATCTTGCCTTTGGTAAGGGTAAAGAAAGAATTACTTCCTTGAAGTGACAGATCCGTGATGTTTCCTGGCCAAGGCAAGGTAAGAAAGTTCCCATTCCTCTTTAATGAGAAAGAAATTTGTACAGGGAAAGAATGAGGATGGACTGTTTCTAGTGCAGTCTTTTATGGAAAGAGTTTAGGGAAGCTCCATGTGGGGGCTTCTAAAAGGTTTAAGTGCTGCAGTGTTTCATAGAAGCATAGAATGTTCCAACTTGGAAGGGACCCCCAGGGATCATTGAGTCCAACATCTGGCCCTGCACAGACACCCAACAATCCCACCCTGTGCCTGAGAGGGTGGTCCAAAGGCTCCTGAAGTTGTGGCAGCCTCAGGGTCATGACCGTTCCCCAGGGAGCCTGATCAGTGCCCCAGCACCATCTGGGGCAAGAACCTTTCCTGATATCCAGCCTCTTGGAACCACTTAAGTAATTCAGATCTTATCAATACAAACCTACAAAACAAGGTAGAGAAGAGGATTTCCTGCAGAACCACTTCCCTATATTTCCCTTGCCTTCTTTGAGATCTAGGGATTTCAAACCTTATGGCTCAAAGGAAAACTGGTTTCATACAAACACATAAATATCTATTTGGAGATCTTCTGGCAAGTTTTACAGCATCACAGGGTTTCTTAGGAAGTTTTTCAGTGCATGAGAGAACATATTTTCTTTCCCTGCAGAAAAGCTGCAGCTATTTGACATTCCACTCCTCCAGGTGCAGTTCCTGCTGTGCTAACACCATAGCTCTGAATGATGGATTGCTGTGACCAGCACATACAAATAGAGACCCTCCAGGTTTTCGCAGAAATATGAAATGGTCATTTTCAGGAATGAGAAGACTCAGAAGATAAAATAACTATGCTACAGTGAATCAGGTACAGTCACTTCCATGAGATAATTCCCACTGAATATTCCTGGCTTGATTTTCAATCACATTAAACAGTCCGGTCACTTCTCCTTGGCCTTACATATTTTCCTTTTGGTGCTTCCTGACATGTTAACTACATACATGTGTTTTTAATTCAATTTTAACTTCTCACAATTAGTAGGATGGTATCAGATGGAAACAGTCTGGTACTCCTTCATCAGGAGGGATGTGAGTTGCACCGAGCCTGGGACTAGAAGCCATGATGAGAATAGACAGATTATAAATTCCAATGAGGGATGCTGGAAAAGCCTCAAGAAGGAATAAAATAAGCAGAAGAGAAAAGTCTGGTTTGAAAAAGAGGTGAATCCAGCTTGTTGTGTTTGTGGAGTCCATGTGTGGGCCTGCATATTTTCACATGAGCCCCTGTCCAAGATTCGTTCCCTCTTTCCAGATGCCTCATTCATACACAAATTCACAGCTTCATGAAAAATGCTTTGCTGTGTCCCTGGGATTCCCCTCAATGGTAAAATAATATTTCAGAGCATGGCTAGAAAATCTTGTCCCTTCCCAGACTGGTCTGTACTGTTTGGGTGTAACAGGAATGTTATGGTTGCTTTCCATATTACTGCTGAGAATTACATCCCAGGATTTTTATAGGTTTAGGCTTTGCTTAGCAGGTTCATTCTTTCCATGGGACAAGCAATTGGAAGCATTGGATATGGACAAATCTGAAAGAGGTTTCCATATTCACAGAGGGAGAAAGCAACACCATGCCCTTAAATTCAAGACTCTGACACTTCTTCCCACCTTCTGCCTCACTTTGATTTCTTCAAAAGGAAGGAAGTCCATGAATCCAAGGAAACAAGTATTTATTTCTTATCTACATGCCATGTGCAGAAAGGAGCAGGAAGGGAGCACCTAACACAGCACAGCCTGACCTGACTCCTCCTTTCAGTCCTTGAATCCCAAATTCCCTGCTCCTTCCACACAGTGGAGCCACACTCAGTTCTTCAGTCCTGCCCTTCCTAGCCCCAGCCACCTCCCACAGCCATCACTGTGCCTGGACATTAGTCACCTTATAACAATGTCCTGCTTTCAGGTGGGACAAAGTTAATTTCTCCATGACACAGAGCAAAAAAGCTGAGCTCACAATGCAACAAAATGAGAGAAAATCATTAAATGTGAGAGAGGCCAAGCCTGGTCCAGTGTCACCTTGATCATGCCCAGCCACTTTATCTCTTTGCAGCATTTCTCATTTTCACTGGTGGAAAAAAAAGGTCTTGTAACAAGCAGAGCTTTTGGTAAGCCCCTGCTCATCTTTGAGGATGTAAATAATTTGACCAATGTTGAACATGTACCTATTCTGAACACAGTCCCTTCCAGCTGCACCTCGCAAAGTTTAAAAGACTGGCCAAGAATTCCCAGGTAAGCAGCTGTCTATCCCTGATCTCACCACACATAGAATGATCTACAGTGCAAAGGAGGAACTTGTTGGACACCACAGACCTGAGCATGGCCAAGCCAGAAGCACGGGGCAGTTCTGCTCGGTCTGCCATGATTCCATCAGCACAGACAGGACAGATATTGCAGTGATTTCAGAGAACACAGGGTCCTTTCTGAGCTGCCGTGTACTGCCATGTGTTTCCCTGCTGTCAGTATCCATGGGATTCCCAGCAAGGGCCTACAGACACTGACAGTATCTGCTCCGGAGTTTCTAAAGGAGACTGAGGACAAGCTGGTTTTAGCCACTTGTTTATTTGAACAAGTTCATTGCTTGCCAGAAAAGTTTCCCTCCAAACCCCACCCACACTCTCCTGAGCCAGAAGGCAAGGCCCTTCCATCCCACACAGGCTGCTGTGTCCAGCCAGCTCCCTGGGAGGAGGTTCCTCACTTCTCGAGCTGCTAAAAGCAACGCTGAGCTCAGACAAGAGATTTCACCCACTGTCCGGGTTGGGGAACACCAGGGTGGCAGTCTGGAAGCCTGAAAAACCCAGCATCCTGCTCCTGGAAGGAACCACTTGCCCATGGCATATCAGAGGGATGCCACATCCCCTTCCACAGATGAACCTTGTTGGCCATGCAAGGCCTGATGCAGTACATGGATAAAGGTTTCTTTTCCATGCAGCCAACTGAGTTCCTGCTGTCCCAAAACTCCCAGATACTGGTTTCAGATAGAGGCAAAGCAATGTGCTCAGAGTTGAATGAGCTCTGGAGATTCCATGTGGACCAAAGAGAGCAAAGACCTGAATTCAAAGATGTTGCAGGATGTCGGAAGAGCCCCAGAATAAGGATCTGCTCAAGAGGTGGATGTTCAATACTGATGACACAGGACCTGTTCTGTCATGAACCGTGGGATCACTGTTGTCACTCAGAGGCACTTCCAGGGCAGGATGGGGTAGTGTGCTGGGCTGCCAGCCCTGTTCAGAGTCTGTGACAAGATCCAGCTCTCCTTCCACAGGGGAGTGTAGGATAAAGCTGAGGTAGAAATCAAGGAGAACATACAACACTGAGTCTTTTTCAGTCTGCTCCAAAACTTCTCTGGTGCTCTTTGGTCTTCATTGCTGCAGTTACCAGCAAAGAAATTAGTTAAACAGCAACAGAGAAAATGTAACTCCGTGAAAAAAACTCAAATGGTCATTTCATGGGTCTCAAGGAAACTCAAGAACCTTGTTTCCCTCTCATCTGCTCACCAGTTTAAAGGGGATCCATTCACCCCCACAAATAAACTCTCCTAATTCAGAGGTTTAGCTGCGAAAACAGCCTATTTTGGAGATCTAAGAATGTCTTGAGGTGCTGAAGTTGACATCCAAGCATCTCCAACTCATTGAGCATGCAGTATTTGTGCAGTAATTCATAAGTAGGAAGCACTGCTTTGCCCACACTCCATATAAGAAGGCTGGCTGCTGTTACATGCATTCGAGGAATATTTACAGTTCTAAGCCTTGTTACATTGGGTGGGACCTTAACTGGGGATAAGCAACCAACAGATGAATCCAAAACCTGACCCCTATGGATCATATGCCAGAGGATTTGATGCTGCCAGTTCATTTCCAGTGACTTCCCAGTCAGTCCCAGTGACTGCGGCATCAAAGCTGCCAGGCCAGGCTCCAGGGCTGGCAGGTTGACACAGCCGTTGAGAGCCAACCAAAGGTCAGCAGCAATGTCAGGGGAAAGGAAACCTTCTTAGGGATTGAGTTTGGTCCCAGGAGAGAGGTAGAGTTGCTCTCTCAGGCATTATGGAATCAACAAAAAGAGGGATCCAGCCTGATCACAAGGAAAGAATGTCTCTGATCTCCCCTTCCCAAGTGCTATGACTCCACACAGAGAGAGGGAGGGTGAGCAAAGCCAGAGCACAGCCTAGGCCCCCCATCGAGGGAATTGGGTGTTCCAGACCAAGACAGCAGCCCCAGGTTTGTTCACATATTTCAGGGATACCTGACTCTGCACTGGAAACCAAACCACTTTGTTTTCATGGTGGCCATTCAGAGCTTGTGCTCTGCTCTAGCTGTTGTTCTGCATGACAAACACAAAGCCTTCAGTAAATGAACTCACATGTTGGGCTTGTTTTTAAAAGCATTAACATTTATGGGAAACTAGGAACTCATACCAATTCAGGCTAAATCTGAACAACAGAGAAAATAAATCAGACTGGGCTTTGTCCACATACTTTTCTATGAAGAAAGTTGTTTACAATACATACTACAGTCCAGAATAAATCTGGGATAAACAAAGTTGAGCTTTTAATCTTCTCAGTCCTTCTTCCTGTGGATAAGAAACCTTTTCAAGAGAGAACCAGCCTACCATCTATTCACTCCGTCTAGTTTAACTCCTCCTGAGGATCAGTGCAGACAGCATGGAGGACAGAATGCACCCCATCCCGTGCGTTACTTGGCTGCATGGATGTTTTCTCAACACTCCTTCCCTTGCTTTGCTAGGCAAAATAACACCTTTCTCCAAAGGCAGCAGAACAGCTTGCCTGTGTGCTAGCTCCAAATCCCTTCTGGCAGGAACCAAGCACCAGCAACTCCAGCAGGAAGCAGGAGAAGATGCAATCATTAGTTTGCAGGAAGGGCTTAGAACTTTTAAAATCAGAACTTCTATTCCCTCTGTCTGAATCTTTGTACTGCAGAGGTTTTATGAGAAGACCTTTTTAAGATCTCCAGTAGCCACCAAAATGTTACCTGTTGGATCATCAGATATTTCACTCTGGATAATGACTGGTTCCTTTCCTAAATCAGCACACAGAGAGGTGCCATTTAAGGAATGAAAAGTCACACACTAATTTTTGAATTTGCAGGACTTAGAAAGTCACACTCCTGAAATGTAGGGAACCTAGTATTTTCCAATCCCTACATCACCTTTTTTTGCCTGCAAACACAGAGCTGGCCTGTGAGAATGCTGGCCATGGCAGAGCTTTATACCCAACAAACACCAGCACTTCTATCCAGTGACCAAACACCAAAGACACAAACTGTCTCCTTTGACACAAACACCAAACCACACACATGTGCCTTGCAGCCAAGACTCACTTTGACGTTCTTGTGTCACAAAGAGGGGCACAAGGGAGCTCATTTTGGTCTGGTTCAGCCTCCAGTCACACAAACTCCTATATTTCCTCTCCTTGTCACCTTCTTGCTGTCTCCATAAGTGCTTTTCTGCAGCTGAAATATGGATTAGGAAACTGACCTGAAATAAAAATAACCTAACATGATGAAAAAATCATAAACAAAGGGGATTTTATCCTGGTTTTCTTTTGGAATTGAGATAATTCCAAAAGCTAGGCCATCGCATAGCCACGCAAATGGTACAGCAAGATGAGAGAGGGGAACAGTGATGCTGCAGAGGGGATCAGTCACAGAAAGGAGCATTTGACTGGCTTCCAGAACAATCAGCCATATCAAGGAGAACATGGCTGGGTTCTGGAAAAATCTGCTGCAACAAGGAGAACGTGACTGGGGTTCTGGAAATGCACTGCTGCTGTAAAGAAATACTTGTGAAACCAAATCCTTTGGAGCTATTTGTTTTTCACTGGAGACTTGAGAGCCTGTCCACTGCTGACTGAGAGCCTACCACACAGACAAATCCCACTTGGCTGCCCATTAGCAACAAAGAATCATTGTCCTGCAGGACCACAACATTCTTGGGTCTGTCTCTGATACTTTGAATAAAAACAACTCGAAAATCTCAGTTTAATAACTTGGTTGACAGAAGAAGAAAAACACAAACCTGTTAATGCAACCAGTGCTATTAATAACCTTTAAAGACCCAAGCTGAGAACTGGGTAAGGCCCACAGGAAGGCAAGAGATGAGCTCCAAGTCTTTGTGGTTCAGGAGAATTTCCTGTCTTGTGAGCGTGCATTTCCTCTGATCCAGGGAGGGAGGGATGGTGTCCAAGGCCATTCCTTTCACTCACCGACCATGACATCAGTTGGAGGAAGGGGTGGCTGAGCAGTTTTAATGCTAACAGATAGTGACTTAGGAATTTAATGTCTAGGAGAGATAAGCCAAGTTGGATGTGGGGCCTTGGGGATACTGGAGTAACTCCAGTGAGGATGTGCAGATTAACTCTGTTCCTTTCCAGAGGGAGCTATTCCAGCAGGACCTGTCTGCACCCATCAGGGTCCATCCATTGCATGAATGACCTGGGCTGACCATTCCCCCCCGCTTCTGGAGAGCCACAGTGGAGACTGCGAGGGTCACAAATAACTGCTGGAAGTGAGGAAATCCTGTGGAATGGGCCACGGCAAATGCCAGGATACCAGTGGGAGGGAATCCTGTGATCCTTCTGTTTTCATGGCCCAGGGAGAAAACGCTGTCTGTCATGGTCTTTTCACCAGCAGACAGACCTCTGGAAATAGATGGCCACACGTGGATTTAGGAGTCTGGGCAATCAGGCTGGTAAATGTTTAGTGCAGGGTTTTTGAAAAGCAGATAAAGCATGTCCTTCTTGAAAATCCCTCCTCCAGCAGTCACAAACGCAAGGTGCTGTGGCAATGTTCCTTAACAACACAGCATTTCCCAAGGCTCCATTGCGTGCTAGTGCCCAAACCAGAAACAGACCCTACTGCTTCTGATTCCCAGTTCCTGCTCTCATTACCAGAAAATTCCTCTCCTCTATGGCACAGCCAACTGCTTCCAATAATAAATCCAACCTGTTGCAAAGATCAAGTCCATTTTTTCACTGCTTAACCCAAAAGAACGCTTAATTTTCAAAACACAGGTTAGGCTTTTCACCAGGGAAAGGATTTGTTTTTCACTATTCATCTGGTTTTTGGTTTTTTTGTTGTTTTTTTTTTTCTCTCTCTCTCTTTTTTAAAAGCGAAACATTCAATCACTCTGTTCAATATAGGGTTCCTAGGCCAGGAGCAACTATCGTTACCCTGTAAATCTTCATTATTCTTACTATAAATACACTTCTGTATTTTTCATTTTGTTATTTTTTACTAAAAATGGCACCTTTAGTAAACTTCAAAATGTCTTCCAGAATTAAGAACTCTGAATCAAATCCTGTAGTCCTGACTTCTGAGAAGAAATACTTTAAAACAAAAATTGTAGTATTCCTTGGCTTATGTCCAAAGCAGTAACATTGAACTGTAGCTTTCCAACACTGCTTTAATTATGCTAGTCTGGTGGTAAAGATAATATTGGTTTATCTAGACAGAATCAGATTGTCATAATGGTGTGTTACCTATTCCTATGTGGGAATATGCTAAATCAGGATAAAAAAAATATATTTTTAAACTGTGCCCACTCAAGTTAGTCAGAACACAAGATTTGTGAATGAGATTTAATGTTAACAGGTACTTCTAGCACATACAGTAATCACTGCTGGGCTAAAAAGTAATACAATTGCATACAAAAATTACACTTGTCCTTTTATAAAAGTAGCATATTTGGTTTCTGAACCTGGAAATTCAGATTCTGTGGAGGCTGGAAGATTTTCAGATTAATAGAAAGTAACTGAAAATAGTTTTATCACCAAGCTTATGAGTGTAAAGACTGATCTGTTGAAAGGAGAAGCAAATGTTAATTAGATCCTTAAATTCTGTTTTTCATTCCTCATTCAGCACAAATGAGTAACTAATTTTTCAGAGAAAGGATGCTTTTGTTAAAGAACTGAATCACACCAGACTCCCATTAAATCCCATCTTGTCCAAGAACCAATAACTCACTATAAATAGGAAAACAGGGGGGTTTAAATGATTGACTCCGTCTGGGATGGATCTTTTATCTCTGCTTCCCTCTTGAACTTTATCCCATCAGATGGGGTTGGACACAATTTTTCAGTACAAAAACAGGCAACAAGGGAGGCAGGAACATTAAACTAGGTGCTTTCATAGGTGTTTTTGTTGTGCTTCCTCAGGTCCAGCCCTGTGCTGAATAGGCAGGTGTAATTCTGAAAGCAACACCACTCCATGGAAAAGGCAGGAGCTTTAGGGCTTCCAAACAATCAAAACCAGTCAGGGAGATCAAAGTTCTTCACCCTGGGCCAGCTTCAGCATTGGTGGCCTCATTAACCTCCCTGCCACACAAAAGAAGGAAATTATTAATTTTTCTGAATGCCTTTGATATGGACACTAATTCTCTTCCATCAAAGCCAAAGAATACCTGGAAAACCACTTCAGAGGATTTGAAATTATCTCAAAATATCTTCAATACAAAGAACATTGAAATAGGAGAAAGCAGGTTGAAATTTAAAAATCAAAAATCCCACAGAAAACCTTTGTTGAAAAGCCCAAGCCTCTGAAAACCTGTTGAGCTTTTAGCCTGAAAAAAAGAGGGGAGTTCTACCTTCCCTTCAGTTTTTCAGAATTCATTAAACAGGAGCAAGATCAAGAAAAATTGTCCTACTGTATTCCTCTCCCAGAGCCCGATGGAAACCTTGCAAGTGGAAATAAGGAAACTACAATTTACTTCTGGAACCTCCAGCCAAAGAGTTCAGACAGCAAGGCTTTATCCCTTTAAACTTTAGAGAAAAGTTTTCCAGATTCCCACCCTGATTCCCTCATCCATGTTCGCTGGAATCAAAGAAGCAATGTAAATATTTGATTTCTCTGATTTTTTTTTTTTTTTTTTTTTTTTTTTTTTTAGTGACAAACCACCTCTAAGAAAGCAGATCTTGGGAAACTGGATGGTTGGCAATTAAGAATATATTCAAGTGTCTCTCTCTTCACTGAAGTAATCCATTCAGCTGGCCTCTTTGGAGCAGAACATTCCCCCACTGGTCCCCAAAATGGGTACTGCTCCATCAAATCCAGAGAATTTCAGGGATTTATTGAATTTTCTCTGCCTAGATAATCTTAGATCAGCCTTACAGACTTAATAGACCCTGCAGTGTGCAAAACCCACAGGTATTCCATCCTGGAAGAGGTGTGGATATCATCTTATCTCCCCTCCCTTCCCCATTCCTTAGGTCTGATTGGGTTTTTTAAATATAAGGGTTAAATCTTTAGAAAATTCCCTTGAGATCATCTATCCAGTAATTGTAACTGTGATTATCTCATTCACAGAAATGGTCAGTTTGGGAGTTTATTCTGGTTTATTCTGTGTAGTCAGTTCCAGTGTTATATCATAAATGTGAAAATTCCCTGAGTCCATGGGAGATTTGCAGATGGCACTGGACATTACTGCAAGCCAGATCCTTGTGCGCAGTTCTACCTCTCCCACCCATTCAAATTCCCTGCTTCCCAATGCCACTGAATCTCATCCCAAGCCCAGAGGAGCAATCTTTCCTCCCTCAAAGACACGATCCAGTTTCCACATGCATTACCTAGCACATGGACACCATATTCAGGGGGTCTGCTATGGTAAAAAAACCCACAAAAAACCCCCATGTGAGGCCTTCTGTCTAATAAGAGAAAACCTGGAAAAACTTTCTTGAAATGTGTTATGCTGGAAGTTCAGCACCTCCTCATCCTTTTTACAGCAGTCAGAGAACAGATTCAGCCTCTTACCTTTCACCGCTGGAAGACTGTCCATAGCAAATCCTACCCTCTAGCTTTGATTTCTGGATTAAATAAATCTGGTTCCTCCAGCTTTCTCCATAGCACCAGAGTTTTAGACCTCTGGTTGTTCTTTTGCGTCTCCTTTGTTCTCCAGTGTGTCTTTCTCTCCCTCAGTGCACCAAAGACTCCCAGAGCGGCACAATTAATCACCCTGTGCCTCACATGACTTTCCTGCTAATATATGGTAGGATAAAAAGTTTCGTTGTTTTTTTTTTCTTTTTCTTTTTTTTTTTTACAAAGTAAAGCACCAACTGTTAAACTGTGGTCCCCTAAAAACTCCACGTCAATCTCTGCTGTGTCACCACTGAGTAAATTCCCATTCCTACAAACCCACTCTGGTTTTCCTTGCTTGTCCAGGAGAACTTGATCTACCTGTTCCAGACTCACAGGAAGAAATGAACCAAAAATATATATAAAATCAACTGCACAAGCTTCTGAAGAGACAAAAGAGATGAGGGATAGGTCTCTGAGGAGCTTTCTTGGTGCTTCTCCAGCCCCATCTGGGCAAGGATAGATTTGTAACTTCTCCAGAGATGCAGCCATGAATCCCTCAAGTGTAATTTTTCTCATAATTGACCATTTGTGGGGTCGTGTAAGACTTTTCCAGGTATCTCCACTTGATGTTGTTTTTCCAGCTCAGTTTTAAGGCTGCAGGTAGAGCCAAATGTCACGTAACTGGGACCAGACCACCACATGCTTCTGCTCTGCCACCCCATACTCAGCTTTGCCATGGCCTCATGACATGGGTACCACACTCTACACAAGTCCAGATTTTAACTTACAGAGTGCAAAATACAGTCAGTGAAAAAAAAAACCTGAACACTCCACACACTGCTTAGAGCTTGGTCAAACTGGAATGCAGAGAAAGTGCTTTTAATTGCATTTTACAGAAGGGATTAAGAGAAAAGAGGCCTGATTCAGCTCCTTAACTCCAGGCATCTTTTTGATGTGCTTTAATTAGATGCCTAAAGTGAAAAGCAGCCCTTCTCCACACATTTTGCACTGCTACACAGTTACATGCACAGACACATGCACACAGGTGCCTACCTGAGTGTAAAGGGTGCAGCAGAGACTTGTGCCAGCTCCTGCAGTGAAAACTGATCACTGGTGGTACTGCCATCTTCCAGCCATGCTATTTTCAGCACGGATGCCCTGATGAATCCACTGTCTCAGCCTCCAGCTCTCCCTCTTTCTCTGCCAGCCTTGCACTGTGCCCTTTCCTGCGCTGGCTCCATTCAAACAAGGCCCTTGCATGACTTTCTGTGTTTTCTGTTGCCTTAGAATCAGTTTGAACAGACTGGGGATTGTTTTCAGCAATATCAGAACTGCTGTACTGAGCCATTAGCTGAACACTTTGGGATGTTCACTGGTGGGATGAAAAAGCTCATTTATGTACTTTATCTTAAAACATCGTTATCATAGGATCCCACAGCTGACTGTGTATGGACTACAAACATTCTGACAGATATCCCAAGAACTACTCACAATCAAATATCCAGACCCAGGATTAAATCTGTTTCATGGGATCCTTATGGAGGATGTAAACAAAAAAGCCTTGCCAGGTAGTAAGTTATTCCTGTGAACACCCAGAGTGCTCTTATTTGACCATCTGACCTTTCCATAAATTCTTTGAGGGTGAATTCCCTGTATTACCAATGAAGAAAACACAAAACAGTCCTCTTTTTTACTCTCTTCCTGGTGAATTATATCCACAATCTGAGATGGCCCTTGCTGAATCCTGGTGAGACACAGCAGACTATGATTTGATCCGTGTGGAGGATAGAAGTGGTCTCCAAAGAATTCTCTCTGAGGAGTGAGTAAGGACATCCCTCAGTGAAGATATGAAGAGGATAAAAACTACAGAGGAATGGGGATTGACTGATGGTGTGGGAATAGGAATGTAAAACCAGCATGGGGAGCACATATGCTCATAGACAGCAAAACTGACAGCCCTGGGAATAAATTCCTCTGGCCCCACTTTTGGATTTGCTCAGCTATTCCCTACACTGAACTCCTTGTGTTGTTGCTCACAGTCATTCCACTCAGAAGCCACTGAAGACGGAAATAGATTCCTTTAAAGCAAAAAGAATGGACTGTCCTTTTCCTTCTATCTTGACTTGTTAGGGGACCTCACAAAACCCACAGATAAATATGAGAATAGGACTTCACATAAATGACTGCACTTTTTCTTAAATAGAATGCAAGACAGGACATTAAGTCCCTCCCAATGCACCTTGACTATATACAAGAGACTGGGTCTGGATAAGAAAGCTAGCAGGCACAAACACATCAATGAACTTTTATTACAACATCTTTCAAAAATACTACTGGCAGCTAGAAATCAAACAGAAATTATTTTTACTTGTTGTGAGATCATGACAGGAACTGTGAGTCATCAATAAATAAACAAACAAACAAATAAGAATGTCAAGTCTACAATAATTTGTAATTCTACATTGAAAAAGACCCCAGATCTCTACATCACTTTAAGCGACATTATCTTCATAATGAAAAAATTGATTTGATCAAATTTTAAGACATACCATGTCAGGCAATAATGGAAAACAGATTTCATGGCATATTTTCTTCTGGATTACTTCAATTACTTTCAGAATCTCAGAAGCTATTCCAAACTTGAAGTTTTGCTTTATTTTTTGTTTTGACTTGTTTTATTTATGATTTCAATTATCCCTGGCCAAATGAATCCCTGATCTCAGTCCACTGCATACAGTTGCCTAAGAAGAAGAACTGACTTGCACCTGCAAGACCAACAAAGGGAAGGTTCTAACACAGTAACATTCAGTACTGAGGGCACAAAACCCATTTAAGTCAGTTTCAAGTTTGAGCTAAAACGAGCAAATTCAAATTAAAATCTCCCAGGCAAGATTCTAAAGATCAAAACCATTAATTTTAAAAGTTGAAAGCAGTCAGGGCCTCCTTCCAGGAGGTACTGCGTGACCCTTAATGCCAATCAAAGTTACCAAGAGTTGAAAGAGCTATGAAGCCTCCAGGACTGAGGCTTCCAACAGGCTACAGCTCCCAGAGACCAGATGAAAGCGGGCTAAGGGATCACCCCTCCAGTGGATTCCAGTAAACACTAGTTGGAATTCACTCAGCAGTTTTCAGGACCAAGTTCCTAGATCCAGGAATACCTGTTGTCCCAGCAAAGGGAACAAGGGACACATATATTTTGGCTGCTAACTGCTGACACTCACCCTCAGGACAGAGGAATACCTACATCTTCCTTTCATGGCCTCTTTGTCAGTTCACACATTTTTTAAAGAGAAATAAACACTTTTTCATGTAATAACATGCTCCTGGCACTATTTTTACTCTGTCACAAGGTTAAGTGCATAAACAGCAGTCACTTCAGATATAACACTGAATTTAAACTTTTATTCTCTTGGTCCAACACAATCACATCCTTCTGCATTTTCGTTGCCCAACATCCATGCCTATGGATTATCCTAGGCAAAGCAAGTTTTGTATTACTCAGTTGGAAGGAAAAAGCCAAAAAGGGATTATTAAAGACAGTGGACTCACTTCATCAAATGACTACTGGCTTTTGTAAGTAATAACAAGCATGAGAGACAGCTTTGTGGGCTCTGCAGAGCAGAGCTCCAAGTTGACCAGTGGATAAATTGCCATGTTGGGAACATAAAACCATTCTGGAAGCTGACACCTGAAAGGCAGATGCAGCAGGGGCTTCAAAGGGGGTGAAATTGCAAGAGACCAGGTTGCCATTGACACCAAGGCACAAAAAGTGCAACTTGACAACCCAAGGTCTTCATTCAGCGGAGTTATCAACTGTGGGTCTTACTGCCTTTCTGATTTCATGCTAGATTTTAGATTTTAGGGAGGAGCTTGGAGAAAAATTATCTGAGGGTGCTCTAAGGACTCCGAAGTCAGAAAACACATAAACCGTTAATCTCATGTCTTGCACCCCCGAAGACTTGATATTCTAGAGCAGCCAAAGTTACTGGCCGTGCTTCAGCACGATGAGAGATGCTGCTCAGAATGAGGATGAAGGATTCTCACTGTCTCCTGCAGGAATGTAGGAAGTATCAAACGTGCCCTGCTCTGCCCGCAGGGAAAGCAGAGCAAAGAATTCTCCGCTCCCCTCCCGGTGGGTTTCCGCTTTTAGTCATGGAAGAAGGATGTTGTGGGGCAAGACTTGAGCGAGCGCTAACACATCACTTCGGAAGGAGTTCCAGAATTGCCTCCATCACACGAAGCTGCCCAATGCCAGCACCGGAAAACCTCCACCCGACACCGGCGGGCTCTTGCTGCCCTCTCCCGGGATACCACAGGCGGAGGCACCGCCCGGCTCGCCCGGAGCCCGAGCCACCGCGGCGAAAATAGCGCCGAGGCTTTGAAGTGTCGCTGTCGCCAAGAGCTGGATCTATGGCAGCGCCTGCTCAACCACAGCCAGGGATTCAGTTCCGTAACAGAGCACAGGGCTCACCCGCGACGGGAGATGCCGAAATTCCAACCGGCTCTGGGGATGCCGAAAATACCAACCAGTTCTCAGGCTCACTCGTCTCTGCTCCATCGCTACCAGGGGGTTCATCTTCGGGAATTGCCACCCTCGCTGTCGAAGGCCTGCGGAAGCAAACAAGAGGAGAGGACCACACCGTACCCAATCCAACCCCGCGTCCACAATCCAACCTCTCTACCACAAAAACAAACAAACAAACAAACAAAAAAACCCAACAAAACAAAACAAAACAAACAAACAAAAAAAAAAAAACCAAAAAAAACCCACCACCACAAGTCTTTGCCCTTTCAACACTGTAAAAAACAGCCCGATTTTGTAAACCCTGTGCCAGCTCTGACAGCAGTGGTGCCTTGAAGAGATGACCAAAGTGCTTGTCACAGCATGGAGCTGTGTCAGGGGAGGGTTAGGTTGAATATCAGAAAAAGGTTCTTCCCTCAGAGGGTGCTGGGCCACTGAGCAGGGTCTACAGGCAATGGTCATAACTGCAAGCGTGTGGACAATGCACTCAGGCACAGGGTGGGATTGTTCGAATGTCCTGTGCAGGGCTAAGTGTTGTTCTCGATGATCCCGGTGTGTCCCTCCCAGCTCAACATATGCTATGATTTTTTTCCTGATATCTGAATCTCCTGTCTCAGCTTAAGGCCATTTCCTCTTGCCCTCTCACTGCAGACATTGTAGAAGAGACCGGTCCCCACCTCACTCCAGTCTCCTCTCAGGCAGCTGCAGTTGCCCCAGGCCTCCCTGAGTTGCCCCAAACCGCCGCCCTGGCCCCGGCTCGCCCCCGCGGCTGTCGCTCCTCCTGCCGCCAGGGGCCGCTACGGCGGCAGGGGCGCCGCTCTCTCCGCCCGCCGGGGCCGCGGCGGAGGTGGCGGGGCCGGCCCGGGCGGCGGCGGGAGGGACCGGGGGAGGGACCGAGGGACCGGGGCACCGGGGGTGGAACGGAAGGAGGGGCGGCGGCGGCGGCGGGGCCGGGCCGGGCCGGGCCGGGCCGGGAGGTGGAACGCACGGCCCCGCTGAACCCGCCGCGGGGCCTGCGAGAGCAGCATGGCCGCCAGCCTGTGGATGGGGGACGTGAGTGTCCGGCTGGGACCGCGCGGCTTTGTGCGGGGGTGGCGGGGCTGCAGGGGTACGCGGCCGGGCCGGGGATGGCGCGGGAGGCACTGACCGGCTGGCACCCGCACAATGACTGACTGACACTCTCCCACAGACCGACTGACGCCCTCTCATTGACGGACACTCTTCGCACTGACTGACACTCTCACACCAATTGATGCCCTCACTCTGGCACCATCACGCTGACTGTCTGACACCATTGCAGCAACTGACAGCCTTACTCTGACTGACTGACACTCTCTAACACCCACACAACAACCGACAGACTGGTATCCTCACAGTTCTGACACCCTCACTCTGACTGACACCTGACACCAGCTGACCCTCTCCCTGACTGACTGACCCCTTCACAGCACTGACACCCCCACACTCACCGACACAGCCTCACAGCCCTCAGACATTCAGACACACCTAAACTCCCCAAGTGACACGTCATACACTCCTGTGCATGCTGACCTGCTCACACAGCCTGACACACACACTCAGACATAAACCCCAGCCTGACAGGCACATTTGTGAGCAGTTACACACATGCACACCCCCAGAGTGACCCTCATTGCCTGCCTGCAGCCAGGTCACAGCCAGACTTACACCAGTGTCCCTGGCGGTCAGACACATGCATTGGCACCAGAAAGTCTCACACTTCCATACTCTTAAGAGGCACTTACTCCTATACTCGCAGCGTGTACACTTGCATGCTTCAAGGATTTATCTGCTGTTTTACCTGCTCAGCTGCTATAGGCATTTACATGCTTACATTGTGCCAGGCATTTACACACACTCATGGTTGTGCTGCTAATTGTGCTCACACTTGTAGGCACATTTGTATGTACCTTTCCAAGATTATCCCTCACAACCTGGCCTCTTACACCCTCATAGGGATTTTGACTCTCCTGCATGCATGCACATTCAAAGCACTTACACTTCCTGCTAGGTACCTCATTCCTGCCTGTGTGTGTACTTGGCAGGAAGAACAGCCATATGAAGCATACTCACAGGGGCTTCTTCACCCAAGGGTGTCTTGATGCCCACTTACGTGCCCACTGTAGGCACACTCACAGTGATGCACAGCCCACAGTGTCCCTTGTGTGCCCTTAACACACCCTCACTCCTCTGCCCCTGTGTCCTTTACACTCACTGCTGAACACACACTTTCACACATGTGTGTACTCACCCCAGCATGTTGTAGTGCTCTGCCACCCAGCCGCACTGCACGTGTGTGTGTGTGTGTGTGTGTGTGCTCAGTGTGTTGTGGTGCCTGCATTTCTGCCACTGTGGTACACTGTGACACACACATGTGGTCCTACTGCATGTAGTGTCTTTGCTGTCTGCCACACATTTGTACACACCTGTGTGCACTCCACTTTGTGTGTACATGTCACAACTTCCCTGCCACCTATTTCTTGGACACACATCTTCCTTCAGCCCCTTTCTTGCAGCTCACACCAGCACAGTCCTGCTTGCACGTAGTGTTCCTCATCACTCACGTGTGTGTGTGTACACACAGTGCAACACATCCTGGAGAATCCCACTGGGTACTTCCCTTCCACACACACACTCAGCACACCCAGTTTGCCACAGTATCAGGGTGTCCTCTACTACCTCTGCTTGTGCATGGAGACTCCATGGAGTCAGTTCTCCCTTTTCCCCACACAGAGGGTTTTCTGCCACCTGTCTGTGATAAAGCCCATCTTCTTTTTCATCACTACTCTCACAAGCAGGCCATGGCTTTTTGAGCCATGTGGACATATCTAAGCAACTGGTTGTCTTTACAAATACAGCTCTCCTGTACACATGCGCAGCCAGGATCACCCTGCATGGCACGTCTGTGCAGAGTGGTGCTGCCTCTGCTCCTGGGACAAGTCAGTTCTGCTTCACACTCACTTCCACAGGGCATCTGCTGCCTTTTACAGGTGCAAGTGCAGTATGGTCACCTTCTTTCACATACTGCACAATCTGTCACACACACAAGTGGTGGAGCTACCTAGTACCTGACAGACACACAACTACTTGAGGGCTGTAGGTTACCATGAGCCACCTGTCTTGCACAGGTAAATACATGGAGCTATATATATTTTATACTACATTTTTCAGCTCCATGTTACCTGTCACACACACTGCTCCCCATTTTAATTTTGGTTAGTTCCCTCTTCCCGTTTCTGTTATACACAGTGAACAGTGCCCTGTTCACTCACTCATAGTATATTTGATCCAAATTCCAGCACCCTTTCCTACTTGTCAGTCCGTTACGCCACACAGACACCTGCTCTCCAGCATGTTCACATACACTCTTACCTGCACAGTGCAGTCCTTCCCTGTGACATGAACATGGTCAGTGCTCCCATGGGCAGGATGAAGTGTAGAGCTGCTGTGGGACACGATTCCAGGGCTTCCCCCAAGTGCTGCCCTGGTATCTCCGGGGTTGTGCGAGGCAGGCACAGCTCTGCAGACCCCTAACACAGCTCCACGGGGCACATGTGGAGTCATCTGCCACATGCCACCCAGAGTTGTGCCACACTTGTGTATCCACAGTGCTGGCCCAGCCTTCACTTGTACCTGGAGAAGGAGCCTGCCACCCTGTCCCCTGCTCCCTATAGCGAATGCTTAGTTTGTTGCTGTATGTTTCTGAGTGGCTTTTGTCCTTCTGTGAAGCTCCCTGTTCTCTGAAATTCATGCTGTCTCTTGGGTTCCACTTTGCAGACTGTTGAGCCTGGTTCATGCATGCCTGCTGGTTTTGAGTGGCATCGACCCTCTTAAATGAGTCTTCTTTTTGAAGTGTAAGGGTAAAATCCTTCTCAATAATGTTTTAACTGCTTAGAGGGACATTGACACATATATTCTCTTTTTTGTAGATGCCCTGATCTAACTTTCTTTATTTTTTTGCTTTTATAGCTGGAGCCCTATATGGATGAAAACTTTGTTTCAAGAGCCTTTGCCACCATGGGAGAGCTTGTACTGAGTGTAAAAATCATTCGAAACAGGTTGACTGGGTAACTGTTTCTGTTTGTTCTCCGAGTGCTTTTGGACTGAAGCCTCGCTGTGGTCCTTCCATATCAGAGTGAATTTTCCCTTTGAGTTTCTCACCATTGCTGCTACCAATATGTGAATATTGATGAGAGCAATGGAGAGGGCACTGCTGGCTCTTCAGCCTTCCCTCAACAGACAAGGTTTGGCCCACATCGTGCAGTGCTCCAGCACTCAGTCAGAGCAGTGTATGTATCTCATTCCATCCCTCTGAGAATTACACCTCCCCATGCTTTGGTCACTAGTGTGTAGTGCAGCTATGTGATGCTGACAGAGGTGGGAAGTCTCACTTGGAGCAATAAGAGAACTTTTAGAGTTCATTTGAAATAAAATGAGTGATTTATGCAGAATAAAGTAGTTTTGTTCTTATTGATTATTCTTTTAAGTGTTGTAATTTCAGTTTTCAGTAGTTTAAACTTGGGTGGGCAAATTGATAGTCAGTGAAAGTAGGAAGTAAACTGTAAGCTAAACCATTTTCTATGTGCTTTTGTTGACCTGACATGGTAAGTAGGGGCTATCCCTTGAGATCAAGCTTCTCTTTGGTAACTAATATTTATACTTTAAAAAGAAGCTCTTTTATGTACTGCAACTATAGAAAATTTCTTACCAGTTATCTAAAATACAGCTTTCCTCATCAAATGTGTTTTAAATTTATAACTTTGGTCTCTTCTCTTCTGTGTTGTATGTTCAGAATTCCAGCAGGCTATTGCTTTGTAGAATTTGCAGATCTAGCTACTGCAGAGAAATGTTTACACAAAATTAATGGAAAACCACTTCCTGGTGCTACACCGGTAAGTAAATGGGATCAGCCAGTTGAGAACCAAAATTTGGAAGGGGCAGATAGTGTAAAATGTGTATTTTTAATGATTACAGACAAATTCAATAATTAGCAAACTGGAATTCTTCTTTGCTTTAGAATAGAAGTTATGACTATAAAACTGTTAATGTTCTTGCTTAGAAAATTGTTGAGAAAAACCACTGATTTCTTTGTGACTGTCTAGACAAAATTCAGGTGTAGAAGTGTTGTGGGGTGTGATGGTTTTTATAGCTAACCATTGCTGCTGTTACCAAAGATGGACTAATCAGAAACCTGAGAAAAGCAAGGAAGAAATTAGTCTGAGTATAGTGTATGTCTGCCACAATTCTTCCATCTCTCTCCTTTTGTATTATCATGGAGTCACTGAGTGGTTTGGGTTGGAAGGGACCTTAAAGCTTATCATATTTCATCCCCTACCATGGGTAGGGACACCTTCCAGTAGACCAAGTTACTCTAAGCCCCATCTAACCAGGCTTTGAACACTTTCAGGGATGAGGCAACCTGAGAATTTAACTCTGTGTGTTGTTACATGTGTACAGGATGAGCTTGCAAATTCACACTGTCTTTTGAGTAACCCTGATTGGCAAGAGAAACATGACTTTTAATCTTGCATTGTTCTTGGCCCTTAGCAAACAGAAGCTACTCAAACCTCTTTACGGTGGAGAATGAGACAGAGTATTGAATAATTGCAGTGCATAACTGACATCTCTTCTACATAAAAGCTGGGTAGTTAGGGAGAAGAGGAGGAATAGGCAGAGAGGCTAATTTTAGGATGTTGGCTCGAATATGTGGTAGATTAAAATGGGACGGCTGACACAGCTGTCTGTTGTACCCACAGGAGTTGGCTGCAGTAGCTGGGGTGACTGATTCATAAAGCAACTCTAGAATCATGTCAGTTATGGTGTGATATACAAGGTAAATGGATTCCTATTTCAGAGTAGTTAATACCCAGAGTAGGAGACTGGGAAGTTCAGATTGAGCTATTTAGTCAACGTTCCTCTGAGGGTGACGTGCCCTGTTAAAAGAAGTTGATGAGAGGCTTGGAGATATCTGTTTCACGTGTTTGCTCATGATTAAGGCAAGCTGATCATACTGGATGCCTTCTGTAGTCACTGGAAAGACAAAGAGAGCAAGGAGTAAGATAATAATGGAAGTTTGGTTTTGGGAATACCCATCTTTCTTCACAGTTTTGTCCAAAACACAGTGCTGTGTGGAGGGATGATTTGCATAACGCGCAGAGAAAATTACAGATGTCAGGCAGAGATCCAAAGCAGCCCAAATCAGTGCACTCAGGAGGCAACTGCCCAGCTCATCCTTTGCATTTAGAGAATTTTGTTTACAGAAAACTTGAGTGTGGCTCATGCTTTTATTTATTTTTAAATACTGAATCAGTTAAAGGAATAACAGAGAGCCATGGTGCTGGTGCTGTCTCTCTTTTCCAAGCTTTGGTGTTCCCAGTTCCCGTCTAAGTGGCAATACTCTCAGGTGTCTTAATGATTTTAAACACAGAATATTGCAGTGAAGAGTAAAATAAAAAAAATCTAAAAAAACCTAAGTGCTTCAGAGTGGAATCTAAATTTTGTGTTAGCTTGTAAATGATCCACAGAAAGTTGTGTAGTACTGTGCTCCGGAGAATGCAAGTGTGCAACTAACAGGATTATAGCCTAGAGTTAAATCTGTGCGCTATTTCCCAAGAATTATTTACCTCTTTTTGAGGGAATGAAATCCATCATACAAGGGCTCTTCACTGTACTGAACAAGTTCCCTAATCTCTAGGGCATTTCTGATTGTGATCCGAAATCCTGATTTTAGGATCCGAAATCCTGATCCTGAGATTAGCCCCTGATCTCTAAGAGCTGATTCAAAGATCTTGGTCTCCTTAGATCTTGGTCTAAACTTAGATGTAAGTTGGGTAAAAGTTGCTAAAAGTCTGGTAGGTTGTGAACAGAGAGTTCCAGATGTGACACAGGGCGCAAATGTAGGCTGCTGGGAAACTTGTTTCAAAAATAAATTCAGATGCAAAATTTAAAGAAGGCTGCAGTGTCCAATGTAGTTCTTTCAGAACCCTTTAATTTTGAATCTTACTAAATGTCCAGAGTCAAGTATTTAGCCACACTTCCAGACTCAGGTTGATTCCATTTTCCAGTGTGTTGGATTTTGGTCTGTGAGTTCTTGTGTTAAATCACAAAAGTCCAGGAGTGGTACTGTTATTTCATTTTAAGACCTTAAAATTTGAAGAAATTTAACATTTATTATTACTACCTCTGTTCACATTTTGATTTTCATTATTATATCTGTACTGATACTAAATAAAAATGTGCTTGTTACCTTAACTGGCTGGCCTGAAGGCATTGAACATGTGTCAGCATTAAGTTGTATTAAATCAGCTTATTGTATTTTTCCCTAATTGCTTGAATTCACATGACAACATTTGAATGTATGGATTCATTTTTGCCTTGTTTCAGGCAAAACGATTTAAATTGAATTATGCAACATATGGAAAACAGCCTGATAACAGGTAAGTGCTCAATATTTAAATCTTAATTTTGCCTGCTTAATCTCTCTATTAATTGCCTTGCAAAAAGTATTCAAAATATGTAAACCCAAAGTTCATCACTACCAGACTTTAGTAGAGGGAAGAGAGCTTAGACTGCCAGTTTTGTGCTTTGCCCTGTGCGTGGCACAGCAGATTTATCCAGTGTCCTTTAAGGTATTTAAACTTTGTAGCATCAAAGTATCTAATTCATATATTATAATTTAAGATCTATGTGTTATGATTTAAGATCTGTGTATTGGAAATAACATATCTATAAATGAGATATTTTTTCTTGCCATTTTAGAAATCAGAGATATTCTGTGAGTAATAAGCATTGAAATAATCTTTAAATAAAAAGCAGTATTAAGTTGCTTGGTTGTGCTGCTTCAATTAACTTGAAAAAGCAGTGTCAATCAAAATTTTAGTTAAGCAGCTTAACTTTGGTGGCACTTTAAAGTCTCCATTAAATGGTCTTTCAGTATTGCTTTTCTTTGAGTTCAAATATTTAGGCTAAATGGTAACTGTCACTACTGTCACTCAGCATGTCCCTTTTTTTTTTTTTTTTTTTTTTTTTTTTTTTTTTTTTTTTTGTATGATTGTATTTAAGAGATTTTCTTTTGATGTCTTTAGTCCAGAATATTCCCTTTTTGTGGGAGACCTGACTCCTGACGTGGATGATGGGATGTTATATGAATTTTTTGTTAAAGTTTATCCATCGTGTAGAGGTGGAAAAGTTGTTTTGGACCAGGCAGGAGTATCCAAGTAAGTTGTCTTTTATTGTTTTTTTTTTTTTTTTTACTTCACATGTGGCAACAGGAAAGACAGAATGCAGCAAGGGGAAAAATTTCTTTTGGCTTAGAGTTTAGTAATCTTAAAATATTGTGGTTTTAGCCATTCAGTCTGCAGTTCGCTTGAGTTTTGGTAGTCACCATGGGTATTGTCACTCCTCTGTCAGTGTGAGGCTCTTTGTGTGTTATTGCACTTTGTAAAATGCTGAAAAATTTCTTAAGTAATCTTGAAACACTCTCTTCCTGGACTCTTGGGTGGAATTGTGCTTTACAAACTTTAGGCTATTGAGTGTATATTCCTGTGAGAGCTGTACGAGTTTTCTGTCAAAGAGGGTAGGGCACACAAAGCTATGATTTACTGTCAGGTTCTCAGTAGCTGCCTTGTTTGTCTTTCCTGAAAATGTCTTGCTAAAAACAGGTATCAAAAAGTTGGATTTCTTAATGTAATTAAAATATTTTCTAAATAGCACGAAATTAAGCTGTATTTTCCAGAGGAAGGAGCAGTTGGTGAGCATCCTTGTTTTCAAAGCAGAGCGTGGCTTCAGTGAAGCACAATTTTGTGATATAACATCTGTGAGAAAGTTGGGATAAGATATAGGCTATGGCTGTAGGTCCCTTCACCTTCTCATATGGGGTTTCTTACTCTTAGACAGGTTGGTTTGAAGGAATCTCTGGAGGTCTCTGGTCCAGCTCCTAACAGGACTGCAACCAGCGCTAGATCATATCATCCATGGATTGTGTAGCCTGGAAAACCTCCCAGAATGGAGTTAATTCAATCTGTCTGGGCAGCCTGTTCCAGAGTTGCTCTCCTCCCCACTCATGAAGTTCCTCTTCATGTGCATCTTGAACCTCTTGCAGAGCTACTCAGTCTCTCTGGCTGTTGGGTCCTCATGCTGTCATTTCCACTTCCCCTGGGATTGACACTGCTGGGTTGGGCTCTGTGTGACTTCTGCTCCTCCTCAATGTAAACCCCACAGTTCCTGTTGTGCTGCACCTGCTTCAGTCTCTCTCTATAGAACAGGTGTTGGTGCTGCAGGTTGGACTGTTAGTTGGGTTTTGGGAGCTGTGCATAGGTGCAGACCTCAAGGAAGAGGAATCTGTGGTAGCTTGGGAAGTGGGGGAGGAGCAGGCGCTTAAAGTCCTGTTTCTGGGAAGAGCAAAGCTGTCTCCCCTGGCAGTGCCAGAGTGTTGGTGCCAGGGGCTTTGTTGGGACTTGTGCAATTGCTCAAAGGTGAGGCATCTGCAGGTGTCGGTGTTATGTGAGAGAGGAGCTTAGGGCTTGTGGACATGCCCAGTGAAGCCCTGGCCCTTCCAGCCAGGGCTGGTGGATCAGGGAGGCCTCCTCCCAGCACCTCTTGTTCAGACAGGAGAGGAGCTTGGAGTGTGGTGCTGTGGTGCTGTGCCTCCTTCTCTGCTTTCTGCTGAGGGTACAGGTGCTGGTGCTTTTCCAAACTTCAGGGGCAGGACAGTAGGTCTGCAGGAAGAAATTATTTCTTTCCTCACCAATGGTTTAACCATTGGTGTGGAAAAGCTGAATGTCTGGAAGACTTGGAAGAATCACTGTGTCCCTTGCAGCACGCAGCATCTATTGCTGTACACCGCATCCATCTCTGTCTGTCTCTATTTTGGAACTGCCAGTCTTCTCAGTTTCTCTTACACACTTCTGGTGCCATCTGAAAATCTGGAGGAGCCTTTCGGTAGCTTAGAAGCTTAGTTGGGTTTGTGTGTGAACACCTTAAACTGACTTAGAAGTTTGCTTGCACTGGATTAATTAGCCATAGTCCTTTGGCAGAAGGCAAGTTAAATGAACGTGGGCCTGTGTAGAGTTTTGCTTCTGTTTAGTAATCTAGTTTGTATGTAGATAAGTCTAAGCTTTGATCTGGTCTTTTTGTGAGGAGGATACATCCATACCTGTACGTATATGTGTGTGTGTATATATATATAAAAGATATTTATATATCTTGCATGTGAATCTTGCTGTGCAAGGTACTGCATTTTCTGGGGCATGAACTGCTCTGAAATAGTTGTCAGTGGGGACTTCCCATGAGTAGTAGTTGATGCTGCTTTCAAAATAGCACATTACTTGGTGTTTAGCAGTTCCCACAGAATAGATAAGGCACTGAAAATTTACACCCTTGCTTACGGCTCGTTCTTTTCCCCAGGTAGACAAGCCCTTCCCTCCCAAACTTCTTCCTTTGCTTAGATGGATTCCTCTTACCCTCCCACACCTAAGTCTTTGATCTTTCTGCTGCGTTAGGCAGCCCATCCCATGATGGGATCCTGGCACTGCCCTCTTGGATGCTGTTGCATTGCTTCTGACTCACTACAGCATCAAAATCCCACGCAAAGGAATGTTGGGGTTGGAGGGAGTTGGAGTTTTCTGGCTGGCTGACGTGCAGTGCTGCCACATCACAGTGAAGGCTTGTTGCAGAGTCCAGGGGTTCTGGATGTGCTGTCCCTGTTCCAGCTGTGCTCTTGACTTATCAGTATCCTCCCAGCAGAGAGTTTGGGGTTTTACCATGTGTCAGTTCACGCATTTCAACATGGCTTGTGTCAGCTCACTTCCAGTTCCCCAGAATCCACTGGCACAAGAACTACTTTACATTGACAAGCCCTTGAAAGTACTGCCAGAGCTTGGACGTGTGGCTTCAGGGATTCTGGAAAAGCAACTGGAAGGCAGAATAATTTCATCTCTCCCAAGAGCAGGGACGACAACCCTAATGAACATTTTTATTCACTGTGTTTCCCAAACCAAACCAAACTTCACTGTAACTAATTTTTATAATGTGGCATTGCTCTTTGGGGTTGGTTTTATGTGAGTTTTTCTGTGTCTCTGCAGAGGTTATGGGTTCGTGAAATTCACAGATGAACTGGAACAGAAGAGAGCACTGACAGAGTGTCAGGGAGCTGTGGGGTTGGGCTCTAAACCTGTACGCTTGAGTGTGGCTATACCAAAAGCGTGAGTAGAAGAACAGCTGGATGTTTATATGAAAATTCACGTCTGGTTTTAAATGCCTTTTAGTGCTTTGAATACATGTCCTGGATGTCTCCATCACAAAATGAAATAATAACTATGAATATGGGGAGTATCAGAATGCCCAGGAGTTCAAAGAAATTATAACATTAGCTCAAGACTAAGCATTTTATACTGTTTTGAATTGTATATATTAGTAAATCTGTATACATGCACACATGCTGTAGTTAAATGTGATTGTTTTTAAAATGTATGTTCCTTTGCTTTAAATTGAAATAGTTTAAATCTCGATGATGTCTGGATAGCAAAGCTCAACTACCTTGCTAATTCTTTTATGATGTCTACTACATATAAGACTTTTGGGGCAGGTATTAACTTTTTTTTCTGTGTTTGTTCAGAACCTGATACAATGAGATCCTGGTCTGACTTGGGGCTCGTAGCACTAGGGTAATACGAATCATAGTAATTGCTCCCTATTTGAATAATATTTAGATTTTCAGTGAACTCTTAAGGCTGGGGGGGAAAAGGAAGAGAAAAGCAGAAAAAATGGGTGCATTGTGGTGAGAAGATTGATGTTTCCTTCTTCCTGCTTCTCACTAATTTCATCATTAGTAGAAATAGCTGTATGTGTGACATATTTTCATTTCCAAACAATATTTGTCATCTCATTATTTCAAGTCTTGATAGTTAGGTGGAATGGTGTTCCTTGGGAATGTTGCCAGTTCATAAAGTGGCAAGGAATAGGAATTTTAGTAAGTTCTCAGGGTATTTAAGTTTATTTTTTGATTTCTAGTAGTTCTTATTTCATGAATGTTTTCAAGTTTGTGCATTGAAGATCATCCAGTTCAGAGAGAAAGGGGACGAGTCCTTGCTTAGGTTTCTGTATGACAGTGGCAGAAGGGAGAGTTTTTTCCATTCTTACAAAAGAAAACTTGAGGTTTTTAGCCAGCCTTTAAGTCTTTAACTCTTCATGTAAAGCAAGACTCAGTACTTTCTCTCGGAAAACTGCAGATCACTTAACTTCATCCTCTTTACCAGACGGAAGAAGGGACTCCATTATCTGGATTGTGGTTCAGGATTTTTCTAAACTGAAGCTCATAGTCCTGAACTCTTCCCTTCCCAAAGCCAGGAAGTGATACCCAATTAGCTCATAATGAATGAAAGTAATGTTTATTAGTGAAGAGGAATATGAATACAGGAAAAGGTATTAAATTTAAACCGCTTCTTTATGCAAATATATGCAAATAATAAATATTGCTGCAGTAAATAGTGAATATATTTTAAAGATTGAAATTTCCTTGTTAGACTAAGCCTTGTCTCTTTACCACATTGTATCTTAAGCTATTTCACTGCTTTTTTCATACTTGTTCTGCACTATTTTGTTGCAATTTTTAAAAAATTGTTTATTGCTATTTTATTGCTATTTTTATCCTGCTTTATTTTTTGAAGTAATCGTGTGAAACCAATGGAGTACAATCAGATGTACAGCTATAATTACAACCAGTATTACCAACAGTATCACAACTACTACGCTCAGTGGGGGTACGACCAGAACACGGGCAGTTACAGCTACAGCTACCCCCAGTATGGCTACACGCAGAGCACCATGCAGGTAGGGCAGCACAAAAACACCACAGACTCCAAAGGTGGGATGGGAACATCTCATCTTCAGCTCTGAGAATCACAGAATGTCCTGAGCTGGAGAGGACTCGCAGGAATCATTGAGTCCCACTCCTGGCCCTGCTCAGGACACCCCAACAATCACCCCTGTGCTTGAGAGCATTGTTCAAAGGCTCCTGGAGCTGAGGCAGCCTTGGGACCGTGACTATTCCCTGGGGAGTCTGTTCAGTGCCCAGGCTGCCTCTGGGGGAAGAATCTTTTCCAGATATCCAGCCTGACCCTCTCCTGACACAGCTCCAGCCATTCCCTCAGGTCCTGTCCCTGGTCATGGAGAGCAGAAATCGGAGCTGTCCCTTGGGAGGAGCTACAGACCCTAATGATCTCTGCCCTCAGTCTGTTCTGCTCCAAACTGAACACAGCAAGACATCTTAGTATATACCTCTTAATGATGAAGTTTTAATATAGCTCTACTATTTAGTGTTTAGCCCCTGGTGTGTCTTCTTGCCTTATGGAGAGTATATTGCTGAGGTTAAAAAAAGTCTGGAGGACACAAAAGGTCTCTTAGTACAGTTGAGATGGCAGAAGAGTTCTCTTGGTACAGGCAGTGCTCAGAGCGCCTTTGGGATCCTTCATAAACTTTGTTATAAAGGATAGAACACATCAGAACAGTCACCCCACTTCAACCCTGGAATTTCAAGAACTGCCTCTGATAGATGTTTAGTGTAAGATCTCGCCCAAGGAGTGTTAGGAATGGAACACAGGCTTATGTGTGAAGAATTCCATTGTAATAACTCCAGTATAAAAGTCAGTCTCTGACAATACTAATCAACAAGCGATGCTTGCAAAAGAAAAGATAATTATCCACTGTCCTAAGGGGTTTGTTTTTCCTTGCAGACATATGAAGAAGTTGGTGAGGATGCATTGGAAGGTACGTTTCTCAAATTCTGTATTGAAGTTGTCTGTATGTCCTGCACTGCTTGGAGATAGACTTTCTCAAATTGGCCCTAATTTCAATTTATAATATACCTTTATCTTCGAGTAAATCTGAGAAAATCTGTGAGTTACTATTGCCTACAACAGTTGCATCCTGGTTTTACTGTTGCTACTCTTAGTCTGAACCTGGTGAGGACTGAAACTGTTTGACTTTCCCAGCACTGAGATTTTAATCTTCTGAAGTACTGAAACTTTAATCTTTTTTTTTTACTAGGGTTTCTTTTTCTGATATGCTACCAAGAAAAAAGTAGATATTCTGTTTTTCTATAAAATATTGACATTTAGAGCCCAGAATACTTCATTGTGCTTTAAGTTTACAAGCAAAAGGGAATAATATTAGTCACTACACTGATAAAACGTTTCAAGCAGTCACTGGGTCACTAAACCAGATCGGGGATTTTAGATACCTGTACAAGTAGCTTTAATTTATTGATGCAAGAAACTATCGTTTCATGCCAGCCATTCCAGATTTCTGTCTTGAGTGCAATACACACTATGCAGTGTATTTTACTCTAGTCTTTAAAAAAAAATTAAAATTACATAGTAACGGATCTACAGGATCCACAGGTATGGAAGCTGTTATTGGCTCTTGAAAGCATTCTAGGAGAGCTTTCCTTTTGCTGAAGCAAACATACTAGGACTAGAATGGGATATCTCTGGATATTTCTTTTTCTGGTTGATTAAATGAAAGATTCCTACCTTTGTAGGAAACTGAATTAATGTATTGTCATTGTATAATTCCTTTTCCTTAAGTTTCTTCTCCTGTAATGTGTTACATGATGTAGCTAAAACCAAACATGGAATCTTGGAATGGTTTGGGTGGGAAGGAGCTTCCAAAGACATCTTTATCCACCCACTGCCATGGGCAGTTACACCTTCCACTTGACCAGGTCACTCCAAGCCCTGTCCAACCTGGCCTTGGACACTTTAAGAAATGGGGCAACCACAGCTTCCCTGGGCAACCTGTGCCAGGGCCTCACCTCCCTCACAGGGAAGTTACACGTTTACAAACATTTTATTCCTGACGTGTTTTAGAGTCTTTCCATTCATTCAGCTTTGTACTGAGAGTCATTCACTGATCTTTGTGATTGTGCTACTCTGATAACCTGAGCTTTGGGTTGCCAGTGTTGTCAGGTGAGCTTTACACCCTACAGGGGTTTGGGGAGTCCATCACTGTGCATTTGGAGCAGCAGGATTGGACCTGCACACTTTTTGTCCAGCTCCAAAATGCTTTCCAAACATTTCTTCCACATGTAAAATAGGGCTATGCTCACCATGATGCTGTGGTGCCACTGACACTCCCTTCTTTCCTAACTGTGACTCCAGCCTTGAACTGCTGGAGGCTTTGGCAGATGAGCTCTGGTGACTGCAGCAGCACAGGATGCTCGCATCCATTTGTCCATCCATCATTTGTGACCTCACAGTGGAAGGAGCAGAAGGGAATGGGTACCTCTACCTCTGCTTCTGCCCTTTCCATCAGGGCAAGCCCCTTCTGGCAGTGCAGGTGACTGCACTGGGCTGTGAGGTGCAGGTGTTTCTTCCACTGGCTGTTCTGTGGGGCAATCACTGTTGTAAAAAGGGACGTAGTTATTGGATGTAGTTATTCCTTATCTCATTGCAGAGAGATTGGGTAGGACTGACCTGGTTAGGTTTATCACTTGGCAAGTGCTGGGAATGTTTGGTGACTCACAGAATCACAGAATACTTGGGCTTGCGAGGACCTCTGGAGATCATCCAGACCAATTCCCTGCTTATGCAGGCTTACCTAGAGTATGGGTCACAGGAACACATCCAGATGGGTTTGGAATGTCTCCAGAGAGGGAGACTCCACACCCTCCCTGGGAAGCTGTTCCAGTACTGTGCCACCCTCCATGAAAATAACTTCTTGTTCATGTTGAGGTGGTTGCTCCTTGTCCTGTCAGTGGGCACCACTGAACAGAGTCTGGCATTATCCTCTGACATCTGCCCTGGAGATACTAAGACTCCCCCCATGTTTGTTTTAATATACCAACTTGTTTACAAGGTGGGTTTTTTCTGAACACCTTTGATGTGTGACCTATTTGTCTGTCTTTTCTCCCATAGATCCCACACCTCAGTTAGATGTCCACGAAGCAAACAAGCAGTTTATGGAACAGAGTGAAGAGCTCTATGATGCCTTGATGGACTGTCATTGGCAGCCTTTGGACACTGTCTCATCAGAGATCCCAGCCGTGTTATAGCCTCGTTGCTGAGGCATTGGGCTGTGAGACATCCTCCCAATGTGCTCCAGACTGTTATACTGCCCCCGGATCCTGCAGCTGTGAGGGGTGGCCCTTTCCCCACCCAGGTCAGGTACTCGGAGTACAGGAGGACTGTGGCCTTTCCTGTAGAGAACAAGTATTGTAGGAGCATCACAGTAACCTTTATTCATGGCGAAAAATAGAACTGCGACAGTTTTATTCCTTTTGTCTTGAAATGAACTCTTAATACTTACTGGGAATTGTAATTTATAAACTCAACAAGATGGCACAGGAGAGAGACTCTACTCCATCGTACAATAAAAAAGTTGGTCTTTTAAGTAAAATTACACTTTGCATTTTGGTTCCTGCCCATCTTTCTGCTTTGCTGCCCATTCAACTGTCTTAAGTCATTTGACCCAACGCTCATGAATGAGTTATTTCAAAAAAGATCATTGTTGGACACCACTAAAATGTCTCAAAATCTTTCCAGTGACTGGGTGAGGTTGCTATAACTTGAGCGTGTGATGAAAGTTTGCATTGTGGTTAACTTAAGCTGTGATCTTGAGCTTGCAAGTTTGATATTCTTAAGCAATCAACCCAAAGAGCACTTTGGAGAAAAAAGACAGAAAGGAGTGTTATAAAGCTTTTACCTGCTGATACCTTGCACACCTGGCCTGCTTCTCCACCTGTGTATGAGGAAATAATTCCCCGTGAACCAGCAGTTTAAAATACTTTTCCCAGCAACCATATTTAAATGTTATTTTGTGTATCATGCCTTTATTTTTTTTTATTGTGGACACACGTTGATGGTCTCATTGAGATGTTGAGATTTTGTAGTGTCTTCCACTGTCCAGTCAGAGCAAAACTAAATATCTTGCAGCAAAAACGGGTCAGAGCAATTGCATTGATATACTGTGCAGCAAATGGTTGTTAACTTGAAAAACAGTTTTCTACCGGATGTTGTATAAGCTGATTGGACAAGCAATATATTTCAGCTGATATGTTGCATTAGAGGTGAAAGTGAAAATAATAGCACTTATATACATGTTATAAGCCCTTTTTCAGGCTTTTTGTGCCTTAAACTCTTGGAGAAATAGGATCAGAGAAACTACCTGTAATAAATGTCTGTCCAAGGAATAGTTTGGTAACTGAAATTGCTACTGCAGAGCATTTCGTTGCCTCTCTGCCCATGTTGATGCAGAGATTTGCCACGAAATTTAAATACTTTGATAAAGCTACTTCTACTACACCTTTCTTTGTGTCTATAATTATGACCTATTTGTCAGTCTATGGTCTTTTTTATCAACTGGAAGTTGGATGTGAAGGGAATGGTGATGTGACTGGAGTTCGAGTGAGCTAGAGGACTACTGGACTCCTGCATTCTCATCTGCTTTGAATTTTTCTCATGCTGTGCCCCTGGCTGTGCTGCTGTCTCACCTTCAGCTGCTCTGAATGTAAGGAAAGGAATGTTCCCTGTGTATGCCAGGAGTTTCAGAAGCAGCAGAAGTGGAAGAGAGCAGAGCTGTATATCCTCTAATGTGGCTGCTCAGCTCAAAACACCCCCTCTTCTCTGGAAGTTCAGCAGAGTGGCATTGCAGAAATGATGTAAAGAATGGCATTTAAAACGCTTTCTAGATCATTCTGTTACTGTGCTGCCCTGTGTGCCTGCCCTTCTCCTGTTTTGCAGTTGTCTTTTCCTATCCCCACGAATTTTGGCTTTTACAATGTAGCCATCCCAGTTTGCTCCTAGGGGCAGGGGTGAAGCCACATTTATTTATCAATATAAATTTATTCTGCTGTTCTCATCTGCCCAGCATTGCTGTCTGTGGAGTATTCCCTAATGCCTGGATAAACTACGTCTATGAAAGTCTGTCTCTAGAGGAGAGAAGAGCAGGTTATCAGGAATCAGACAGCAACCTGTGGGAAAATCCTTTTGCTCTCTGCTTTTATTTTGTGGTGGAAAGAAAAATGGTAAATATTAATCCAACCCATCCCAACCTCTAATTCCTGGGAGAGCTGGGCATGTACAGAGCCTTGTGAGGAATAATTTGGGAGTGCAGAAGCCAGCAGAAATGACCTGCTGACTCCTGTTTACTGGTGCTGCAGAGCTTAAAATAGCTCCAGCTTTTGTTTCAGGGGAGAGATTGATGCGAGGCTCCGGGCCTCATTCCCTGGAAATAGGAGCCAGGCTTTTTGGGTTGGTTGGAAGAATCTCAGCCAAGGTTGTTTGCAGCTGTTAAATCTCTGCATTGTTTGGGTTTGATTTTTTTTTTTCATATCACTTACTTATCTTAATGTTCATTTTCAGCTCCTGGCCATTATTGCTGTGTCTGAAGCACAGGAGAGGCTTTTAAATGGAGCTACAAAACAGCCACATCCTGGGATTTGTAAGGTTTGCCTTTTGGAATCCCAGTCAGAGTGTGGGATTTTGTTTCTCCTGGATGGCTGCAGGAAAAGTCTAGATTAATTACCATTTAGTGTCACACAGGATGAAAGACAAGGACTCCATGTAGTAAGGTAAATGCTGCTTTTATCTCTAAGTGCTAAAGGCAAGAAGTCCAAGGCAGATGATATCACAGCTCCTGAAAATTGCATCCATATCGGCAGCAGAGATCAAGAAGCACTCTGCCCTTAAGCAGGCAAGGTTTATAGCAATTCCAAAAACAACTCAAATATTCTTACTGTGTTCTTTGATGAAGATGTGATCCTCCAATTTAGATTAAATTGTAGGGACTGATTCCCGTTTGAGTTACGCAGACTGGGAACGTTCAGCAGAGCTGGAGGGACGTGGGTATTTTAAGACACAGAGTGGTGATTTCCAAAGGCTGAGCTCTGAGGCTGTGGGGGGCCCTCTTGCTATTAGTCTGTGTTTAATTAAAAGCATGACAATACACATTGGGGTGGCCTGGGGACGATCCTGACCTGCTTCCAAAGGGATGAGGAGTCTGGAAGCATTTCTTTAGCAAATGATAAGAGGAGCTGCTAGTGATTTTTTTTTTTCCATGTGAGTCTGACTAGAGAAAATTCCTGTTACTTGGATCAGTTTCTGGAGACGTGTTCATATCCCACACACTGAGATGCATACAACACCCTTAGGAATTTCTCTAAATTCCTTTTGAGCAACAGAGATAAATATTTGACTCTAATCTTTCTGTACTGGGTATCTCATTACTAGCTTGTTAACCTTCAGCTTTTGCTGAGGAAGATCTGACAGAAATTTTTACTGTCCAGCCTTGCTATCTCCCAGTGATCTTGTAAAGCTTACTGGATACACCCATTTCTGGATTTAACTTGGGATTTGCTTAACTATTAAACTAATTCAGTGGCAGGCTGGGGTGTGAATTTGAAAAGCAGCAGCAGAAACTGATAGAGCTGCTTCAGGAAATGTCACTGACAGCTCACTTTCTTTTTTTTCCTGGTCAGAGCAGTTTTTCAAAAATACCTCCTTTTTTTTTTCTTCCTTAGCAGTTATTCCAAGTCAAAATGGTTTTTCCAAGTGCAGTCAGTTTTTTAAGAAGGTGTTTGGGGTCCTGCTCAGCACACACTCATTTTTCCCAGGCACATGGTGGGATTTTTGGGGTGTTCTGTGCAGTTCTGATGCAGAGATGATGATCCATGTGGGTCTCTTCCAAATCAGGATGTTGCATGATTCTATTATTCAAAGATCATGCTGACTCTGCTGTAAAATTTCCAGGGAAAAAGAAATGGTGGATAACACAGTTGATAGAGTTGAGAGCTGACCATGGCCAAGACTTGCTTCCACCCCTTGATGTGTCCCAGGGAGCCATAGGCACAATAATCTACCTGGATCACTAATGCACACCTGCTTTTCCTTACTGATAGTTTTCACATCTCCGTGCATTGTCTGCTCCCATCTGTCAGGCGCTGGGAACTGCAGCTCTTCCAGCATGTACTCTCTGTCCTGTGCTGTGGAAGAAGCTGGTGAGAGATTCTCATGAGGGCTTCTCATCAGGGCTTCGCTGACCATGGACATGCAGTGGGATTTTTCTCTGCCACTCTTGGATCTCCATCCATCGTGTTATGGCAGGCTGAGGTCTGCTGGGCATCCAGTGCTTTTCATTGCTGCTCTTTGGGGATTCTCCCAGTTCAGCATTTGGAAGAGTTTCTTCCCAAGCAGTGTTTGCCAAGGTTTGAATTTTTGGGATTTTTTGGATGATTTTTCCTACAGTAATTTCCCAGGATTTACTCTGCCCTAGGATTTGACATGATTTTTAGGCTCACATGGTACCAGTGGCTGTGCCAAGGAGACTCCAGGAATTGCCTCATGACTTGGCGGACCAGCTGTGAGATCCATGGAGGAGGAGAATGGGAGCAGCTGCTTGTACCTTGTCCCTGACAGCTTTGGCAAGGACTGTCTTGGGGAAGGTTTGGCTACACAAAGTTTGGGGCTCGTTCCCAGACTTGGCCGTAAACGGGTGAGTGTTTATTTTGTTGCTGATCTGCCAGCCATGTTTGGAGGGAATTACTAACTCAAAAGGCCATTGCTGATCACTGGGAATTTTTTCAACTGTTTGTTTGCTCAGAACAGATTAAAACATGACCATCCTTTTTGCCCTTTCTCCAGGACTTAGGTAGGAAGCACTTGCAGGCTTTTCCAGCTGATTTCCCACTATGGTTGTGCCTTCAGCATCAGCACCAGCAGCTGTTCCAGCACTCCCTTCCCGCCCGTTGACAGGTGCTGCCATTTTAAATCCTTTCCATGAATTATGAACCATGAACCAGGAGCTTTACAGAGGTATTGTGTTGGCAAACAGACTTCTGTTTCCAAGAACCTTTCCTTCTATTCCCCGAGGGTGGTGCTCCCCCCACCCCCCCAACCCCGTTCCAAAAGGGAGGAAGGAGAAGGGGAAATGCAGCTGCTGTTTTCAGCTTTTCAAAGAGCACCCCTGGTGTGGACCTTGCATGGAGAAGGAGAGAGAAATTGTACTTGTCCCACCCGGACTGGAGAGTCGTTTAGGTGGGCTGGGATGTGCAGCTGCTTCCAGTGCTAGTGGGTGTTGTTGTGAATCGTGGGATCTGAAATAGTTTGGGTTGGGAAAGGACTGAAAGCTCATCTCGTTCCACCCGCTGCCGTGGGCAGGAACACCTAGAGCAGGTTGTTCAGGAGTCTTTTCTATGCTTTGGGATGGGGTGGCGCGGGAGACTGGAAGGGGGAAAGGCAGGAACGACGATTGGGACTGCAGGCAGCACGGCCTACAACTCCCAGGAGCCTCTGCGAGAGAGCCCGGCACCAGCAGCCAATCGGAGCCAGCACTGCCGCGCTATAAAAGGTGGCCGCGGACCAGTTTCCGCCTCTTTCAGCCATGGCGGCGAGTAGGGGTGGCTGCGGCGTGGGCGCCGGGAACCATCCACCGCCATCCTTCGTCGCTGGGGTTCTCCCGCCGCTCAGCTCCGCCGCATCGGCGCCCTGTGGGCATCGCGTCCGGCGGCGGCGCTTCGGTGCGCTTCGAGGGCTGCGAAGGGCAGCGCGGCCTTGCGCCCGCCCTTCTCAGGCCGGGCCCGGCCCCAGGTGAGTGAGGGACCCCTGAGGCTGAGCTAATGCTCTGTCTCGGGACAGGCGGCCGCGGGCGGAAGAGCCGCCCGGCCCTGTCGAAGCTGCGTCTGTCGGTGCTGTGGTAGATGCAGTCAAAAAGGAGCCGAGAGCAAAGGGATTTTCCTCGACGGTCGCCGCTCAGTTGGAGCCTTCGTAACTGTCCGGCAACATTTCGGGAAAGTACATAGCCCACCATGGGCTAGGGGGGTTACTGGTGCTAGAAGGAGGCGGCTGCCGCAAATCCCTGCCCCTGGGGTCCATATTGACGCACGGCGTGGGAGGACGGGAAGGGATGTATCCCGTCTTTCTGTAGTTTTGTTTTAACTTACTTCTCTTGCAATTTACTGAAGGCTCAAGACTCTTGTTCCCCAGCAGCATCCTGGTGTAGAAGGTGATCCTGGGACATGAGATGGCTGGTGACAGCCTCAGCTTTGGGCAGGTGAGATGGGCAATCCAGGTTCTGGAGTCCTCCATTGAGAGGCTGAGAATTGGTTGGTTTTGTGGCCTCCCTGGACCAGCATAGGAACCAGCAGCGTTTGCTGCCCCTCTGCTGTTGGGCAGTGCTAGCATCCTCCATAGGTCTTGTCCTTGGGAATGAACCCTGCAAACTCCCTTAGTTCTTGCGCCATCCAAATCATGTGTGGGTGAGATAAGGGTAATTCCTCTCTGGGGCTCGCTAGAGGCAGAACTGGGTGTCAACCCTGATCCCAGAGCCAGTCAGTCAATCACTCTGTCACAGACTTTACCAGATAAATGCGGTGTTCACCTGCATGTTAATCCAAGAGCTGTGGCTCCATGCAGTAGCTGCAGGTCTCCAACAACATGCCAGAGCAATGGGAAGGTCTTTGACTGCTGGGCCTCTTCTGCCTGTGACTGTCACTCACCCCTCCAATATATTTTTGGGAATTGGGCTGTTTCTTGCTTGGGGTTCCAGGGTGAAATGAATCAAAGGTGTGTCCACAAAAGTCTGCAGCCCACTGCTGAAATTGGGGTTATGTTGTGATGTCTTCCAGAAGTCCTGGGTGTTCCAGAACTCATCCATCTGATGGATAAACCCAGGTGAGAGGGTAGTACCTTTGTTGGATCTCCACAGCTCATCCCTCCAAATCCCTTTCCCATCAGATCTGAATACCGATCTTGTGGTCGAAAAAGGAGGAAGAGTAACATTCATGCTGGTCTTGGGCTCTCTGCGGGTGTGTCCTGTGCTGAGAGGGGCCACTAGGAAGACAGGCTGTGCTGGCCTCACTGTTTTGGGAGTTCTGGTTGGGAAGGAAATTCCTGGTCAGGAGAAGGGATGAACATTGGGCGCAGGGGGCAGACGTGCCATGAGGGTTGGGGGCTGGAATTTGTCAGGAATATCTGAGCCATGGATTTGGAGTGACCCATTGGCTTCAGGCACTAAACTCTGGTTCTGTTTTTTCAGCAATAACTGTGGAAAAAGATGAGAACCTGTGAGCCCTGTCCCAAGGGCTTCACCTTGCTTCCCATAGGACCTGAGTTGTGGGAAAGCTGCAGTGCAGAACATGTGAGTGTCCTCTGGGGAACTCCTGGTGTTGGGATGGGCAGTAAGGGTAAATAGATTCTGAGAGGAAATTCTTGGCTGTGAGGGTGAGGAGGCCCTGGTTGCCCAGAGAAACCGAAGTGTCATGGGCCAGGTTGGATGGGGCTTAGGCATCCTGCTCTGGTATCCTTGCCCATGGCAGGGTATGGAATGGGGTGAGCTTTTAAGATGCCTTCTAACCCAAACCATTCTGGGATTGCATGATGTGGAGTGGGGTCTGGAGGGCCGGGGACAGTTCAAGCTAACTGTGCTGGAAGTGGCCAGTTTTTCACCTGGACTGTGCAGGTGGGAATGATCAACCTTGTTTCAGAGGCTTTTAGTTGACCAGAGTTGTCATCTGTGGTGCAGGGTGTGGGTGAGATCGGTGGCAGTGCAGCCTGGTCTATGATGATTCCCGAGTCTGGAGACTGTTGGATGAGTCCTGCGGATATGGGGCTGAGGCCAGGCATAAGCTACCCAAAACCTCAGGGTGGGGAGGGGACATCCAGGAGTCCTGGCATGTCGATGCAATCTGACACAGCACTGAGCCTGACTGTTTATCACTCGGCTGGATTCTTTTTTATCCTATTTTTCAGGTCTGAGCAGAGGGTGAGCCATCCCTGAGGGACTTGGTGCTGCAGTGCCTGACTGTTCTTTTCCAGCCCTCTCTTCAGAAGTGGGAGCTCTGCAGAGCCAGATCCTGGCTCCTTCCTGAGCTATGAGTTCCACCAAGTGGGATCAGCCACTTCTGGGCTCCATTCACCTGCAGTGGAGGGAGATGGAACTGGCTTGGCTCCAGGTGTTGCTGAAGCTCCAGTTCAGATGCTCCACGTGGAAGAACAGTCGGTTCCATGGAGTTTTCTCAGGAGGGGGTTTGGATATTAAATACTTGATTAGAGCAGGGATCCAGTTAATGCCAAGGTGGTGGGTTTGATCCCTGTGTGGGCTGTTCACTTAAGAGCTGGACTTGGTGATCCATGTGGTCCCTTCCTACTTGGACTATTCTGTTTGCGTGATAGGATTTTGAATAAATATGATTACTTCAAATCCTTGTGGTGTCTCATGTGTTTGAGTTGCATTGGAATAGGTTGAGGCTGGGCTGGCTCTGAGCCATGGAGCCTGAGCAATCCCCTTCCAGTCGAGTTCACCAGTGCTCAGAGGCAAATTCCTGTTTGCTGCAGCACCTGCCAGTGGGGTGTTCTCCACAGCCCTCCACAGGAGTCCCTGGAATGCAGAAACACCTGGGCCTCCATGGAGGTACTAGAGCATCTCCTTGCAACCTTGCAGCTTTGCTAGGATCTTGGCTCCTGAGGATGCCAGTGAGTCTGTGCACTCACTGCCTGGCTGTCCCTGTTGTCACCAAAGCCAGGCAATGGAGACATGAGGGGCTGCCAGTAGAGGCGGAGCTGGCATGTGGCAACACTAGACATCCTGGTGACAGCCAAGACTAAATGCCAGTGTGATTAGAGCTCAATCTGTATTGCTGCTGAAGTTTGAAATGCTGGGCTGTTGCTAGGGTTTGTGTTTTGGAGTTTGGTGGTTGGGAAACAGGTAAATGGATAAAAATTGTTTTAAAACCAAGGGAATTAAAAAGGCAAATAAATTAATTCAGTGAGTTTCCTAAGTGGTTAAAAGAACTATGCAGCAGCTCTGAACCCTTTTTTGTATGTATACCTGGGTAGAAGACTTAAACTTCTTTCCTCAGTGTTACTGGGAAAGATGAGGATGCAGCTGGTAGCTGCTCCCTCCCCAGGACAGTTTGTTTCTCTGTCCAGGTGACAGCAAGCCCAGAGCCGTCCCTGTCCCCAGGTGGGGTGGGGACAAGGGTGGAGACCTGTCCTTTCTCTGCTAGCACAGCAGGAATGCGGTGGGTTGGGATCTAGTCAGCTCAGCCATGGAGACAGTGACAGATTCCCCCCAGGATCCTGACCCCAAGGGATACTTCCAGTTCCGTGCCATCGTGCTGGGAGATGCAGATGTGGGCAAGTCCTCACTGCTGCGCTGCTTCACTGATGGGCTGGGGGGGGTCATGGTGGGGCAGCCACTCCAGGCCCCACCATCGGCGTCGAGTTCTACAGCCAGACTATCCTGATGCCATCCACCGGCAAGGCCGAGCTGCAGATCTGGGACACAGCTGGTCAAGAGCGGTTCAGGTGAGGTGGGTATGTGGACCCCAGCACCCCACTGAGTCATCCTTCCACTCTGGGGGGTTTGTAAATCCCCAGCTGGGTATGCAAGGACAGACAGCAATGGCTCAATGGGATAGTGATACTTTAGGGGCCAGTGACACCTCGTGTTGAGCTTGCAGTGACACTGGAGCTGTTCAGGGGAGCAGCCAAAGGAGCACGACCAGGTGCTTGTTGCCGTGTGCTGGTGGGCTGGGGCTGCATGGTTTCTTTCCTGATTGCATCAGGCTGGAGTCAGGAGCACCTGGGAGTGTGAGAGAGGCTCAAATGGGGCGCAAAGGGCTACAGATCGAAGTGCTGTGGCTGGAGCTGGACTCCCAGGCCCTCCCCACCCCGGGAACCTTTTGGGAACCCCAGGGTTGGCTCTGGTGGTGCCCTATTTCTGTCTGGTGCCGGCACATCCTCACTGCATCTGGGGCTGTTGTGGGGGATAAACATTACCACAGAGACCCTGAAAACCCCACAGGTTTCCTCTGGAGCCCCCCAGTCTGGGGAGAGGGATGCTGAACAGAAAACAGCGGTGTAAATAGACAAGACAGGTCTCCCTTTACAACTACCGGGGGTCCAACCTGTCACGCAAAAATCTCCCAAGCCCCATCCTAGGGCTGTTGGGGTCAGAGCTTCCCAGTATCCTTTGAAAACCTGCTGGGTATGCCCAGATCCATCACCAGGAACTTCTACCGGAGTGCGGCGGGGGTGCTGCTGGTGTTTGACCTCACCAACCGGGCATCTTTTGAGCATGTTCCTGAGTGGTACCATGAGGCTGTGGGGGACCGGCTGCCTGCCTTTGTCCTGGGGAGACACAAGTGTGACCTGGTGGCCAAGCGGGCCGTGTCAGCAGAGGAAGCTGGACACCTCGCCACCACTCTGGGCATGGCCTTCGTGGAGACCTCGGCCCTCATCAACTTCAACGTGGAGTTGGCCTTCCAGACACTGGCTGGAGGTATCCAGCAGGCGCTGGGCGGGGGGATCCTTGCCCCACACCAGGGATGTGATAGCATCAGGCTCATCCCCAACCAGAGTTGCCGCCAGCCCCTGGCAAGGAGGGAGCCACAGGAGCGCTGCCAGTGCTGATGGAGATAGGGGAACGTGGGACCCCAAATTGTGGGGATGCTTATCTCTCCACCCAGAATCTGCAGTCTTTGGGTGATTATGGGATTGGGTCTCCCACCTGGGTTTGGGTTTATTTCAAACCTTGATTTGGGGGCTCTGAAAAAATAGTACTCTGCTGTAGGAGTGTTTTTAATAAACCTAAGTCTTTTCCACACTAAATAAAGGCTGTGCCAAGCACTACATCCCAGGTAGGGGCACAGCACCCAATCTACGGCATGGGGGATCCTCTGCTTTGAGGGGCATTGCTGGTGGGGCAACAGCTCCCCTTGTCTAGGACACTTTTCAGGGTGTCCTGTCCATGGGAAAATGGGAGCAGGCACCCCTGAGTGCTTCCTGCAGGATGGAGCCAAAAAAAAGGGGGACAAAGGGGCTCCAAAGGGGCCACACAGCACCAGTGGTACAGGGAACGCCTCCTGGGTGGAGGAGCTCCCCGCCTGCCTGAACACGCTCCTGGTGCGGGGGTGGCAGGTCCTGGCAGGCACCAGAGGCACTGATGGAGCCACGGTGGCAGTACCAGTTCCGGGTAATCATGCTGGGGGACTCGACAGTGGGGAAATCCTCACTGTTGCGGCGCTACACCGAGGGTGTTTTCCTGGACGCTGTCAACCAGACGGTGGGGGTGGACTTCTACGTCCAATTCGTGGAGCTGGAGCCAGGGGTGCAAGTGAAGCTGCAGTTCTGGGACACAGCCGGGCAGGAGAGGTTCAGGTGGGTCCATGGGGTCAGGAGGGGTGGTGGAGAGAGGTGTCCCCCTCCATATTTGGGGTGGAGTGTTGTGATTCCAAGCCCAAGGAGGCTGTTGGTGTGGCTGTGTACCCTCTTGCCCCTTTGGGTAAGGAACCACCATGTCAAGAGCCAAGGGAAAGGAGCCCTTGAGACTGCCTTGTAAGCCCTTGCTCCCACTCTAAAGGGGGTGCAGTACTCCCCCAACAACCCCCCTGCCACACCAGCTGCAGAGGGGCTGGAGAACAGCTGGGAGCCCACCGAGTGCTGGGCAAAACATCTTCCTCAGCTCAGCTGCTAGAAGCCTTCACATCTCACTGTGGGGCTGTCTCCACCAGCCAGGCAGCTCCTGGTGACAGGGAAGCTTGGGAGATGTGGCTGCAGGGGATGGGAGAGTGGCAGATCTGGATTTGCAGGAATGGGAAAGTTCCAGGACTGCTGCAGCAGAGATGGGAAAGTACTGGGGACATGGCAGCAGGGACAGAGGAGTTCCAGGACCATGACAGCAGGGATGGTGGAGCCCTGGGGACATGGCTGCAGACACAGGGGCACTTGGGGGCTGTGGCTGCAGGAGACAGATGAGCTTAGGTGGCTGAGCACAGACAGAGCTGCCCCTGGAGCTCTTACTGACACAGCAAAAGGCTGATTCTCACTCCTCTCATGGTTTGAATGCAAGGTGCTGCTTGCAGGAGCAGGTCCTAGCCAGGGCCACTGTAGGCAGGGAACATGCTGCCCGAGGTGACACAGGAAACCCCAGGGGCCACTCACTCCCCTGCTCTTGGTGTCCCCACCCCAGGTCCGTGACTCGCTCCTACTACCGCAACTCGGCTGGGGGGATGCTGCTTTTCGACATCACCAACCGCGCGTCCTTTGAGAGCATCCGACAATGGCATCGAGAGGTGACTGACATGATCCAGCCTGTCCGCATGGTCTTCCTGCTGGTGGGACACAAGAGTGACCTGGCTGGGCAGCGCCGGGTGGGCCAGAGGGAGGCGGAGAAGTTGGCGGCCTCACTGGGTGTCCAGTATGTGGAGACCTCAGCCAAAGATGCTTCCAATGTGGTCCAGGCCTTCCAGATGCTGACGGTGGCCATTTACCAAGCGCTGCAGACGGGGCGGTTGGTGGCCACCGAGGCGTGGGACGGGGTGAAGAGCAGCGTCCCACTGCCGGTGCTGCCCAGGGCTCAGGCACTGGAGGAGGAGGAAAAGCGGAAGAGATGCTCGTGCTAGAGCTGGGGGCACTGGCAAGGCAGGGACATGCTGGGCTCAGGAGGGGAAATGGATATGGAGCAGCCAGGCATAGGCAGGGGTGGCATGGCTGTATTAAATACCTCTGGTCACCCTCTGCCTGCTTGTGTTTTCCTGGGAAAAAGGAAGCTCATTGGAAGGGTGAAGTCCTCAGGTGGAACCCCACCTGAGAAGTCAATGTCACCCCTTCCCCTATTCTCTCTTGTACTGACTGAGATCTCTATCACAAAGCCCTGAATCTTTAAGTCTTGCCAAATAGAATTAAAAGTTACAAATTTATTGTAGAACTCAGCTGATGTATCTGCCCCTCCGGCTGAGTACATGCCTAGTTGAGTCCAACACAAAAATAACCACATACCATTCTGAGGAAATGCCCACTTTCCCTTTCAGATTAATCTTCATACAATATAATTTGAAAAAAAACCTCTCTCTGCTGCAGAGAGGTGCAGAAAGGAGCTCCCCAGGCTCCTTATCCCACACCGACATGAGGAGCGAGCCTGGGATAGTCATGGAAGGAGCTGCACCCACCCTGCAGGTACCTGGAGCCTCCAGAGAGCTGGACAAGGAGGATGAGCCCACCTCTGCCTAGGGCTGCAGGAGCCTTCCTGTCGTGCAGGAGTTTGCAGTGCTATCAGCTCCTGCATCCCCACAACACAGCCCCTGCAGCTTCCCTGGTGTCTGAGGAGAGCAGAGGGAATAGGGGCATGTGGCCTTTCAAATGTCCAGGCACAGACAGAATCAGGGGGACCCTGACATCCTGCTTTGTCACAACATCCCCCTCCCAACAGTTCAAATATCCCAGCAATGGCTTGGAGGTCAGGAGGGAAAGTGACGTGGCCATCCTGACTGGCAGGTGAGGGACTGGCCAAATCCTTGCGGTCCAGAAGGGTCTGGAGGGGAGGAAACCTCTGGAAGAACAGCTGAAGGCATTCGGTTTGTGCACCCTGGAGGAAACAGGAGACTCACCGGCATCTGCAGTTCCTCCCAAGGGACACCTCCAATCTCTGCTCCCTGTGACCAGAGACAGGACCCGAGGGAACAGCTGAAGCTGTGTCAGGGGAGGGATAGATTGCATATTAGGAAACAGTTCTTCCCTCAGAGGGTGCTTGGGCAATGACCAGGCCCCCCAGGGAATAGGCACAGTCCCAAGGCTGGCACAGCTTCAGAGTGCGTAGGACAGTGCCCTCAGGCATAGGGTGGGATTGGTGGGGTGTCCTGGGCAGGCCAGGAGCTGGACTCAATAATCCTTGGGGATCTTTTCCAGCTCAGGATATTCCATGATTCTGCTCCCTGTAAACTCTCAGGAGCTCTCCCACAGAACAGCACCACACACAGAGCTGAGGTGACAGGGACCTTCCCTGTGCAATGCTGCTTGAAGAGCACAGCAGCTTAGAATAATTTCTTTATTCATGTAAAACAAATGCAAGTATTTATATAAACACTGACATTACAAAGTACTGGAGCAGGTAGGGGCAGGAAGGAGGAAACAAAAAACCTCTACAGATGCTTCTAATACTGTCCCACACACAATCAAATGCTCTGTCCCTTGGATAATCACTTGTACTATAAACCACTTTCAAGTCACAAATAAAAGTCTGTTTGAGATATGTCGCATTCTGAGGAGTAACGAGAACAGGGCGTAGAATGTTTTTGGCAGGTCTCCTCATCAAGTCAAGATATTGCTGCACCGTTAATAAAAATAGATGCTTCTCTGTAAAGCATTAAAAAAATATCCCACAGGTGACATCATGGAGGCTTCAGTGGAGCGGCAGGAATCCCAAACTGCACTGGTGGTGTCTCCGGCTCTGTCCAGGGGCTATTTCTTGGTCGTTTTGCGGATCAGTGCCATTCTCTGCAACAAGAGAGGGAAAACCATGGGAAGCTGAGCAGCTCAGAGCAGGTGACTGCACAACCACCCACAGCAGAAACAAGACATCCCAGGTGCTCCCAGGATGCTGTCTGACTTGCTTCCACACAGGTCTTTCAGGTCTGTTTGAATCTTAATGGGGTTCCAGGATGAAGAGGAGAAGGAAATATCTGTGCTGCTCCACTTGGCAACCTGGGGCAGTGGAATCAAAGCCCATCTCAAGGTCTCTCTCTCTGCCCAGTGGGAGCTGCAGCATCGCTCATGAACCCACTGCAGGGCAGCTTCTTCTCGGCTCTCACCACAGCTTAAAAACCAATGGTCCAATACAGTTTAAAAGCAAAATTTAGGGTGTTTTCAGTCCCTTTGCACAGAGATGGAGTTGCCAGGGGCAGCCGAGAAGTGCCTGTGTGCAGCTCCTAGTTGTCTTTAACCCTCCCAAGCTCCTCAGCACCAAGAGCTGCTTCTCTTTGGGCAAAGCCAACATAGCTGAGGAGACACAGCAACCTCAGCTCGCTGCACAAACAGATCAGAAGGCTCTGGAAGTCATTTCTGGTCTGAATGACTTGGAAGAGGCCACAAATTCACAATGCCAGGAGGCCATGACCACCACCCTCATATCAGCCTTCCATGTAATTCCTGGTGTTGTGAGGGCTCCTTACCTGTTTGTGAGCTTCTGTAGTGCAGGCTTTTTTGTAGGGCCTGATTTCTTCAGAACCAAAGCCCGGGATCCACATATTCCACTGGCGCTCTGGAATTCACAGAATGGTTTAGGTTGGAAGAGACATTAAAGCTCACCCAGTTCCAACCCCTTGCCATGGGCAGGGATGCATTATCTACTCACAGGCTTTCACCACAGCACCGCAGCTGTGCCCTGACTCCAGGAGGAGCTGAGAACTGGGGGGAGAAGGGAAAAAACCAGATAAGAGTCACTCACCAAGGTGCAACTGGACATCTTTGACTTCCAGAGTGTTGGACTTGCGGTGCCGTGCGAGCTGGCAGGCAGCTGTCACCACACTCTCAATGAAGTCATCTGCGATCTGTAGCAGCATCTGTGGTGGAACAAGGGCAACAATCACTCTGGTCAGCACTGAACAGTTGAAATTATGTGGGAAGATGAAAACAAGCCCTCAGAAGCTGGTATTTAGAATTACAGAATATCCTCAATTGGGAGGGACCTGCAAGGATCATCCAGGCCAGCTCCTGGCCCTGCACAGGACACCCCAGCAATCCCCATCCTGTGCCTGAGAGCATTGTCCAAATGCTCCTTGACTCTGGCCGCCTGAGGAGCTGGCATTGCCTGGGGAGCCTGGGCAGTACCCAGCACACTCTGGGGGAAGAATCTTTCCCTGATCCTGACCCGCTCCAGCCATTCCCTGGCTCCTGCCCCTGCCATAGGGAGCAGAGGTTGGAGCTGCCTCTTGGGAAGAACTTCAACTCCCACTGAGCTCTGCCCTCAATCTCTGCTCCAGCTGAACACACCAAGTGCCATCAGCTGCTCCTCTTGTGGTCCCTCTTGATCCTTCCCCATCTTCAGTCTTCTTTGGGAGCCCTCTAATAGCTTTAGATCTTTCTTATATTGTGGTGTCCAAAATTCCACTCAAAGGAGTGGATTTCATAGGTGTTTGCTGCAATTGTTGTTTTAAAAGCCTTTTTGGGACTGGGATGCAGGAAACCAGGGATGGCTGAAGGCTGCATGGGAAAACAAGTGTTACATGAACCAATGCTCCCTCCTTGGACAAAGGCCCACTGATCCGTGACCAATTACCTCTTTCTGCAGTCCCTTCCATGGGTTGGAACCTACCTCTTCCACATCTTCATCCAGCTGCTCGTTCGGATCCACCTCACGCACCAGGTCCTGCAATTTCTTCTTGGTTAAAACCTGAGCATGTGGGAGGAGAGGAAGGATTTACTCCCCTGCCCCAGCAAAGAAGCTACCCATGGAGCACAGCCATAACCACAACCACCTCTTCCTCCATGCCCCCAGGGCCAAGTCACACTGTTGACACAGTCTATCAGCTCAGGAATGGTAGAGATAAGAAATATCAGGTGTAAGGAGTCATTTTCAAGCACCAGTGGTTGCTCAGGACAGCAACTGGAGTGCAGCAGCCAAAATAAATGTTTCCAGCATGAAAATGCTGCTGGCAAGGAATGAAAAGGCAAAACTACAAGTGTTGAGATGCAGACGGCAATTGCAATCAGTGCATCAGTGACTAAAGTTGTACCCAGGGCATGAGGGAAGCATTTCCATGGCTCTAGCACTTATCAGCTTTAGTGCTTCATATGGAAAACAGAGCTGTGGGAGTGCTGGGTTATTCCAGGGCAGTCAGACCTGGCAGGAGCAGAAACTACACTGGGTTGAACAACAGGATGCTGATCTTAAAAGATATGGATGGAAGTCGTCATGGTCAGGTCAAGCAGACACAGATGGGAAATTCCTGCACTTCCTCATCCCTTCACTGCTGTGGCTGTTTTATGCTGGGGTTTAGCGAACTTCCTAAGAGTCCGGGTGCCATCAAAGCCATCAGGGAGCAATGCCAGGACATTCCCTGGGCAGCAGTTTGTTTTATGTGAATCAAAGGCTCCATGCCAGGTTGGGGTGGAAGGAGCCTTAATGTTCATGAATTCCACCCCCTGCTACGGGCAGGGACACCTTCCACTATAGGCTGCTCCAAGCCTCATGCATCCTGGCCTTGGACACTCTCAGGAATGGGGCAGCCACAGCTTCTCTGGGCAACCTGCACCTCACCACCCACTTCTCTCCATATTTTTCCCATCTGAACCCCACTTAAAAATAAATTCCCCTGTCACACCCCCATATACACTTTCCTAAGACTGGAAAAACCTCTACACCTACAGCATCCAAACCCCATCCAGACAGGAAACACCTGGGAGAGAGGAACTCTGTGAGGAAGTTTTGTTCACTCAGTAACTGGTAATTTAATAAACATTATATTTCTGCTGGTGATTTAAAGAAGGCAAATGAAGACACAGGCAAGTCTGTGATACTCGTGATGCCCGAGTATCATCCCTGTTGTCCCAAACTCAGGATGGAATTACCTGGTTGCTTTCAGGACTGAGCCGCCCTCCTCCACTGGGCGTTCCTGGCATCTTTGCCACAGTGGTGCTGTTGGCCATGGAGCTCTGTGGGGGGGTGCTGGCTGGTTCTGGCTTGATTGAGGAGAAGTTGGAGAGGTTGATCAAGGCAGATGCACCAAACTGGTTCATAATCTGTTGGGCTTTAGCTTTTAGATCATAAAGCTTGTCTAGGTCTTGCTTCTTCTTGGGGTTCTGAGGATCCAAAACAATCAGCTGGAAAGGGAGAGGAAAGCCATGGTTAGCAAACAGAAGGAACTCAGCAGGGTGAACAGGTCTTTGTCCAGAGAAAACTGCAGTGTTCTGACAGGGCCTGCAGTTTATAGATCAGGAATCTCTGCTCACAGCATGAAGGGAGAAGTGATGCTTAGTAGCAGAGAAAACCTTCCGCACTGTACAGAAAATTAAGTTTTCCAGCATCACAGTGGCTGCATGCTGGTGACAGCACTGACCCACCCACCCATTCATCCTTTGAGCTGAACCCCTTCACATCCACCCTCACACAGCCTTCCCGACCATTTCCCACAAAGAACAGACCACTCAGAGCAGATTTTAACTGCAGGACATGGCTTTTTGCTGCTGCAGTAGCATGAAATCCCTCAATCCAGAGCCCCGGAGAGAATGCAGGACCCAGCCTCCCTGAAGTCTCACTTTTGGCAGCATCACGCTCACAGCCCAACCTGCAGTGAGCCCTCCATGTGGGACTGATAACATCAGTTCATTTTGGGTTCTGAGAACACAATCTGGTGCTCAAAGGGGGAGGAACATATGTGTGCCCATACCAGGCAATTGGCAGCCACAGGAAACAGAGTAGGATTTATGGAGCTCCCAATGGTGAGCTACAAGTGGATTGTGCAGTTACACAGATCCTCCAGGTGCTGAAGTTACTCAGGTTGTGGGTCATGGGGTGAACATTGACTGGCACCTCCTCTGTTTCTGCTCTAAGCCTCAGGCTCAATGAAGTTTTGCTCTGTCTTTACTGCTTCATGACAGGAAATTCATCCAAATCCTGCACCTTCCAGTACCCCAAGCATTGATAGGTCTGTCACAGGAAAGAGAGTTTAAGGAATGGTTTGATGGCAAAGCCTCTCGTGGTGGGGCCAGAGATGGCTGAGAAGCTAAGGGTGAATTCACAAGAAGTATTTGTTTAATCAGTTTTAGGGACATTCACATACAGTGTCTGCTCCCTGATCTACAAATAGACATTTCCCTTAATGAAAGAAATCCTGGTTAGTTTGGATTAGTTAATATCAAAACCCACACGAGAAAGTACATGAGAGAATTCAGAAGCTTTAGTGCTTCACTCCAATACACACTCATGCACCTGCAGACACGGAGCCCTTTGAGGGGAATTTATGTCCCTGACACCCTTCTGCGGTGCCCTTGGCAAGTTTCCAGCTCCATTTCAATTGAATTAACAATGGAAAATTGTTACACTCACAACCTAAACCCCTCAGCTGGCACTTCTGGCTGAAAAGTCCAGTACAAGATCAAGAGAGACCTTGAGTCTTGGCTTTAGCTGGGGTTGATCTCAGTCTGTTCACCCCATGCCTCACTTCACAGATCCACAAAGCAGCAACTCCTACTCACTATGCACTGAAATCCTTGGACACAAAGCCCCAATATCCTTGGGCAGAAGCACTTTAGCAGAATAAAGTAATTTTGTTGGTTTATTCCCAGTTCTTACTGCACCCTTCACATGCCACTAATATCCCTGAACACAAATTCATGGGAGGAGCAGATTCACAGGATAAATCCCAGCCCCATTTACTTACAACTATCTGAGTGTCTAGATCTTTAATTACATCAGCAACTGCTGTGAGCCCAGTGAGTGAAGCCACAGTCCACATCCTTCCCAGAATGTTACCAGTCAGTATTACCTACTCTGGCATCCTCCTCTTCCACATAACTCTCATTCCTACAGAAACGCCAGATATTTTTTGTATCACCAATTCTGTATAAGATGGTTAAAGGAAACAGTTTCACAAACTGTCCTTACTACAGTGCTACAGATTGCACTGTTAGAAATGATCACACAGTCGCTGCTGCAGTGGACAAGCATCCCAGAGGATTCTGAAGAAAAATATGGTCAAACTCTGTTTCTGCCAGGAAACAGCATCCTGGTACCTGCTGATGTGCAAGTAAACCCAGATCCTCACAGCAGCAGCTCCCTCCAGGGCAAGAGGAGGTTTGGGTGCTGCGATCAGCACCAAAATTGTTCAGTTCTGCAACAGCACAGCATTAGAATCGTAACTAAAATCCATGTTAATGACAAACAGCTCAGGGGGCTCCCACTTCCATTAACCATAGTGATTTTTACCAGATATCTAAACACAGTCATAGAATCTCAGAACGGTTTGGGTGGGAAGAAACTTTAACGATCTCAATCCCTCTCCTGACATAGGCAGGGACACCTTCCACTGTCCAAGGTGGCCACAAGCACCGTCAAACCTGGCCTTGGACACTTCAGGGATGAAGCAGCCACAGTCTCCCTGGGCCCAGGGCCAGGTCTCCTTGTGCCAGGGCCCCACCACCCTCACAGGGAGGAATTCCTTCCTAGCATCCCATCTATCCCTGCACTCTGGCAGTTGGAAGCCATTGTACTTTCCCTCCAGGTCCTTGTCCAAAGTTCCTCTTCAGCTCCCCTGGAGCCCCTTCAGGCGCTCCAAGAATCTCCCCGGGGCTTTCTCTTCTCCAGGCAGAACACCCCTAGGTTAAAGCGCTCACCCCACGGAGACAGCCGGGATGGGACCGAATCCCCTCCCAGTGTAGAACGTCCCCGCCGGGAGTCGCGGGGCAGAACGAAGGTCAGAACCGACCGCCACCGGGACCGACTCGGCGCTCACTCTTGTGCTCCCTCCCGGATTCGCGACAGCCGATGTGGAATCCCCAGGCGGTCCGCGCAGCCCCCTCGAGCCCCCCCGTACCTCCCCATGACCCACGGGCACTCCGCAGCCCCGCCGCCACCGCCGCGCTCCCTCCGCCGCCCGCCGCCACTCGGCAGCGCTTCCGCTTCCGGCCGCCGCCGCCGCCAATGGGATGCGAGTCCCCTGCGCGCGCGTGCGCGCCACAGCGCTCCCGCCAAAAGCGCTCCGCCTCCCCGCGCTGCTTCAGGGAAGAGGTGTTCCCAGCATGCCCCGCGCGATTTGCATAATCCTGGCCGGCTAAAAAGCGGGGAAAACGGCGCTTTTTTGAGGGAAAAGACCACAAAAATGGACGTAAGAAATGAGTTGAAGACGGATGAAAGAATAGAAATACCGAACTTCATGTTTAGTATCTGCGGCGTCTGTCGCCCTGTCCTCGCCGGTACACCGGCGCGTTCCCTTTTTGAGTGGGGGAAGCCTGAGGCTTTAAAAAGGGCTTCTGCCGTGCGTGGCACGGGGGGGGACGTGCGCCGCCCCCGCGGAATCGACATCAAGAGATTTCGGAAGCACAATTTTTGTGAGGGAGGGTTGCCGGTAACCGCCTGTTCCGGCGCCCCGACATCGGTGAACGGCAGAGAATGGCTTTGAGCGGCGTGTGCCGCTGCGGGGGGCTCGTGGTGCCCCGCGGTATTGCCTCATGACTCCACGAGGCTGGGTCGGGAGGGAAGTTATGACACCACAGACGGTGGGAAAGGTGAGACAAGGACTTTAACACTCTAGCCCGGTGGATTGACTGCATCTCTGGCCAGCAGGCAGTGCAGGGCACTCCACTGCATATCTGTCTTTCTATATATAAAACATATTTACATATGATTACTTTAAAAAAGCCCACTGTGAGCACAGGGAAGGTCCTCCTTTATGTGCCTTCCCCCCTGCCCAATATCGTGCTGCTGTACTCCCCTCCTTACAAAGCTTCATGGTACACGTGTGTGAGGGGACAGTGCCTAGGCCACGCACAGGCCCCCTCAGGACAGGGGCTGCCGGTCCCCTGCGCCGCAGCTGGCAGCTCCCCGGGCTGCGGGGCAGGGCTCTGGTACTGCACTGGGGAGCAGCCGGCAGCTCCTGTGATGATGCAAGTGCTGTGGCACATCCCGGTGGGCTCCAGCTCACTGAATGGCATGGCGTACTCAGGCTCTGGCGGCAGCGGCTCCGCGTACTCATGGTGCTTCCCTGGGACGTCATAGTGGTTCAGGACCAGTGGTAGAGCATAGCCCTCTTCCAAGAGTGGCTTGAAGGTGGAGGGACCCGTCTGGCTGCTGGGGCTCACCTGCACCAGGTCTGGCTCAGTGTACTCTGAAACAGGGAGGCTGCCATGTCAGGAGAGTGATGGTGCTGTGGCAGAGGTGGGTGAGGCGGGTTGAAAAACTGAGCATGTTTGGACTTTCAGGGATAGAAAAACTGCCAAAACCCACCCAGTGCAGGGCACCCACACATGGAGACCCCATATTCCTCTGCCACACCATAGAGAGGGGCTCCTGCTGTCCCCAGCCACCTTCCAGTGCCAACAGCTGTAACTGAGGTGGACTACTACTACTAAATAACGTGTAATGTAATAACAACTGTAATGTGTTATTACAGTAAATGATAATAATTAATTATAATAATTAAATGGGCATGTCTAATTTTTCAGGACCTCCTTGTTGCACAGGTCCACAATGCAGGAGGGGTCAGACCAGAATGGGGAAGGAGGTACAATTGGGAAGATTCGGCTCCAGCTCTGGGCTGAGGGACCAGTTCTTGCCCTGATGTCCCTGTTACCTGGCGAATGGGTCCAGCTGAGGTCCCCTGGTGTGGGGGCTGTGGGGAAGGAGGCTGGACTGGGGGTTGGCATGCTCTGCAGGGAGCAGACCTGGCTCGACTCCAGCTTGGGGTACCCTGGGCAGAGAGAGGAAACCCTCAGTTGTCACGGACTGTCATCTGGATGTGCAGGTGCCCCTGGGGCGTGGGATAAGTCCAGGCTTGGTAGCAGCAACAATTAAACCAGCTGCACCCCACGGCACACAGACCCCTGATTTTGGGGAGGAGTTGTGGACCCTTTTACCTTTTGTGATCCTGCAGTTCAGCTCCACTTCTGACTTCCTGCCAAGGGGAGACGCAAGATGGGGCAAGAAGTCCCTGTGCCCACCACCACCTATCTCCGCACACCCATTGCTTTAGGGGCTGCACCCCTTGAGCCCCAGTGAGCAACTAGATGAAGCTGCTGGAATTTGGGGAGGTGATGCTGAGTCCCCCAGGGCAAAGCAGGGAACAAGCCAGGACCAACCTCTTCCTGTGGCAGAGGAAAGCCAGGAGCAGGAGGCAGGAGCAGAGTAGCACAAAGCCACCAATAAGCAGCATCACCAGCAGTGTGGAGCCTGGGGAGAGAGGGCAGTGTCAGCGCCCTGGGCCCCCATCCCACCCCTTTGCACCCATGAATGTCAGAAGCCCAACTGGGGCCACTAGTGGAGGAAAATCAATGTGTTCCCATGGGGGGATGAAGCCCCAGTGGCACCTTGAACACCAAAAGACAATGCTGCACCCCAAGGGCAGCCCCCCCCATGGAACCCACCTGCCTTCTCCGGGTCAAGAGCGATGCCAGGGATGGGGGTGCAGCTGGCTGCGTGGCTGGTGGGTTCAAGCACCTCCTTGGGGACACTGGGCACTACAGGACAGAGCAGGGACTGACTGTGGGGCCACCACAGGGTGTATAGGGAGGTGAAGGCCTCAGGAGGATGTTTCGGACATGGGGGTGTGAGCTCCTGTGGAGGGTCTCACCATAGGGATGGGGCACGCGGACCCGTGCCAGCTGGCAGCCCACCAGGGCCACCTTGAGGGCAACGCGCTGGTGCCAGCTCTGTGGTGTGACACGGATGTAGCGGGCGACGATGGGGGGGATAAAGGCGTTAGAGACCTCCCCCTGGTTGTCAGCATTTCCTTCAAACACCTACCAGAGAGGGTGAAGAGGCGCCAATGGCTAAATATCCATGGGCAGGGGGTCTCAGCCCAGGGATATTCTCCCCACTCCCACCTTGTCCTCCTGACCACTGCTGCCTCTGTAGGGTCTCCAATTCTTCCCGTCGCGGCTAGAGGAGACATGGTAGGACGTCACGTAGTAGTCGTGCTGCTCGGAGGAACCCTTTGTGATGATGCCTGTGAATGCAGGAGGGGGTTCCAAGCTGTCAATTAGGGGTTGCGGGGCTGGGGAAGGGCTGCCCTCTACCCCACTGCCCTCTACTCTCAGTTGGCTCTGAGATATTCAAGACCGAGCTGGGAAAGGACTAGGAGGGCAGGACACATCACCTGGCAGAGGGGGATCCTTCTGACCCTGGGAGGGGATCTGGGTGGCAGATTTCAGTGTGGGACACTCTGGTCTGCCCCCACGAACTGATAACCTCCAGTCCCAGCTGCCAGCTCTGCATTCCTCCCTCCTCCAGCCTCTGGCCGGACAATGTTCCCATTTTCCTCACTGTGGTTGCCAGCCACTGGCACACAAAGCCCCTGCTTTTGGCAGTCTCGGGCCACACAAAAGACGCTCACTGGCACCAGATGCAAGAGCATAATATTAACTTGTTCATCCCAGAAATGGCTGCAGATGAGGGGGGCAAAGGGACCAAAGGAGGACAGGAGCAGCCGGAGGGGCTGGTGTGCTCTGCATCCCAGTTTGCACCAGTAAAACCACGGCACAATGAACTCCAGTGTATTCTGGGAGTTATGGGGGTGCAACTTCCCTGGGCAGTTTTGTGGGGATCAGTGAAGCTGGCACAACGGAAGGACAGTGGTCAGGGTGGCATGGGGACACAGGCCGCTGTTGTCTCCCTCTGATGGCCAACTCTCACCTGTGACATTCCTTCGGGTGCCCAGGTCCAGCTCCAGCCAGGCAGCCTTGGCACCGGGTTCAGCTGCCCAGGAGTGGCCAGTGGTGTTAAGTGCAGCCCGTTCAGCCATCCAGGCTCGGTCCTGGCCCAGCACGTCCACCTCATGCCACCAGGACGAGGCATTGAAGGTGACCACCTCCAGCACATCATCACAGGCTAGGGACAGGAGACAGCACACTGGAAACCCGGAAACCCCAACCAGGCACGGGGGAGTAGCAGCACGTCTGGCAGCTAAAATCATGCCTTAATTTCAGGGAAAATGGGAAAAAATACCTTTATGGAATACAAGTCGCTTCTCGGACAGAGATCCCCTGTATGGAAGAAAGCAGGGGGAGCATCAAACGGTGTGAACAAACCCTGGGGTCTCTGAAACAGGGGTGGTGGTTTCCCAGTGTCAGTGCAGGTGGGTCCCACACCTCCATGTGGGGTGCAGCCCCAGCCACTCCTCACCCACCTTTTGGAGCGGAGCCCGTTGGCAAAGGCTGACTCATAGAGTGTGATTCCCTTCTCCCGAGACAGGGTGATCTGCCCTCCCAGTTCATCCGCAATCACCCCAGCATGCACAGCTGCCTTGCACAGCACCGATGTCTGCAGGGAGTGGGGAGTAAGTGCAGTCCCCCACAGTAGGCCTGAGCACCCCGTGGGGCACCCCAAGGCCACACTCATCACCTCTGGGTTGCTGAGGGTGACAAGCAGTGGCCATGTGCTGTGGGGACCATCCCCAGTGCGTGCACCATGGTGCCCACACTTACGTCCCGGTAGCCCTGGCTCGGGTTGCCCCAGATGTCCCCATGGATGTCCTTGCAGCCCGCAGGGCAGTACACACTGAAACACATGGTAAGGGGTGGGTCAGGGCTCCCTCCCTTCCAAACCCCCTCTTCATACCCACTCTGCTCCCCATCCCACTGGAGCTGTATGTCACGAGAAGGATAGGATGAAACCAGGACTGATGGGGACCCCTACAGCAGGGGACCCAAAAATGGGACTATTCCCCATCCCGACCACTCACCTGATATGCTCCTGGGTGTAATGGGTGCCTCGAACAAGGCAGGAGACCAGGTCTGCAAGGCAGGGACACCTCAGGGTGAGGGATCCCCACCTGCCCCACAGCACACACCCACTTCTGCCTCAGAGCACTCCATTCCCCTTCCCAACCAAATCCTGCTCATTTGGATTCTGCCTTTCACACCCCCATATGTGGAGGAGCAGGGAGGGATGGCCTCTTGGTCCCTGCAGCCATTGGCCCCATGGCACTATCTATGCTGCCTGTGGCTCTGCCTGATATTGGGGTGCCACCTGACTTGGGGGTTCAGGACTCTCAAAGGGGTCCCAGCTGGCTGTATGACCTGCGGGTCTCCCATGTTTGCCCCCAGCCACGGAGAACACAGAAGTTCGGGAGCTCAGGGCAATGGAAGCTCATCCTGGGGTCAGCAAGGAGCTTCCTTCACATCCCTGCACGGGCCAGGACACATCCCAGGGGTGTCTCTGCATCCCAGGGGATGCTGCCCCCATACCTGGGTGCTGCGAGGTGGCATAGGACACAAGGAGGCCTCGTCCCGAGCGGTGGCTGGTGCTGTTGAACAGGACGGTCACGGTGCTGGAGTTTGTCACCAGGAGTGGGGCAGAAGGGACGGAGTTCCTGCAGTAGGGCCCTGCCAGCAGGGATGGCACCAAGGAGAGGATTTGGGATCCCTGGGGACACACTTGGACACCTAGACCCCAGGACTTCACCTCCCCCTGCTTGGCCCTTGCCAGGGCCAGGGGGGGTCAGGCATTTGGGCTGTGCTCAGGGTGGTCCCAAAGTTGTTCCACATCCAGGGTGGCCCATCCCCAAGGTAGTCGCAGCACCAGGGTACTGAATAGTGGTCCCATGAAGCATGGCCCCCTGTCAGGCTGGTTCCATCTTGAAGATGGTTTCATGTTTTGGGATGGTCTCACATCCAGGATGGCCCCAGGCCAGGGCAACCTCATGACAGGATGGTTCCCATGCCCAGGCTGGTCCATTGCCCTCATTGGGCACCTGCCATCACATCCCCCATTGCAGAGACTGGTACACATGGCATCACCCCATGGGACCCCAAAATGGGAGCTGTGTCCTCGTCTCCTCCCCATGTCCCCTTTCATAGGTGCTGCTGAAGCTGCCTCCTAAACTGCCCCTCCCCCCATTTAATCCACATTAATTTGCAATTCTATCTCCCTGATTAAAACTTCAGCTTAGCAGGCAAGCGGATTCCTTAGGGACATCTCTGGTTCCAGCTGGGGACAGAATATGGTCCCAATTCTTGGACTGCCATCACCCCCTGTCCCCCATATCATCCTGCTCTCCATCATGCCTATCAAACCCAGAGATGTTTTGAGCCATCATTGTGCTGGGGACAGGCAACTGTGTCCCTGTGTTCCCCTGGGGCTGCTGGTGACACCTCCCCCTGTGCCTCGGTTTCTCTGCCCTGACCCACACTCTCATCCTGCCTGGGTCATATTGAACCAGGAGGTTGATCCCAGGGGACGTGGGACACATGTGCATGCAGAGATCTCACACAAGAGACCCGAGATCATACAGAACTGAGATCTGCACAATATGCAGATGAGATCCAGATGAGCCACATGCAGACTTCCCTTCCACTGGTTGCCAGATGGCAGTGCTGCCCTGGGTCACTGGTGCCACCTCTGTATGGATTTTGGTGATACCCTGGGAGCTGGGGACCCCTCAGCTGAGCCCCAGAGGCTGCCACCCCCTTGGGGACCCTGCCACTCCCAGCAGAATCAGGCCAGGGGCCAGACACCAGCTCTGAGTCAAGGAAGAAGCCCACAGCCTCTGCCTGCTCCAGCCACTTCCCAGAGAACATCTGGAACTTCTCAAGGACCAGTGTCAGCCATGGGAGAGAGAGTGGAACCCAAGCTCTGTGTCATGCTGGCATGGCTCCAGTGGTACCCAAAGGGGCTGTGGGTGCCTGGCCACCTCCCCCAGCCCCACAAGACCATCATCTCAGAGTCCTCCACTTTCCCACATTGCTGTTCCTCAGCGTGGGGCCAGGATGTCTCTTAGCTTTGGGGACAATTATGTCCCTGAGGCCACAGCAGAGGGGATGGGGACCAGGGACCTTGTGTGCTGTCACCCCTTTGGGGATCAGCCCAGAAAGGGTGAAAGCCCTGAAGAACAGGGAAAACTCCCAGTCCCATGGATCCAAGCCAGCTCTTTTTCATCCCACATGTCCCATCGCATCTCCTGTCCAGCCCCTGCCCCTCACCAGGGCTGGTCCTCCATCCCACCCCACCACTTGATGCTTCCCCCCACCCCCAAGATGTTTTCCTCAGCATTCATCATGTTCCCAGTGCTGCCAAATCCCTCCAAGACCATTAAGTCTGTCTGGGAAAATCCTGGAACTGTTTAGGCAACGGCTGGGCCGACAAATTAATTATTCAGTGGCTGCATCTGGTCCCAGCTGGGCAGTTCCTCCCCAAGCTTCGCAATAATCTTCTCTTTGGGTACCCACCTCCTCAGATATTCCCATTTGCAAATATAACTCTCCTTCAATATCCTCATCCTTGGACATCAACTCTTCTATTTGGGTACCCCCACTCTTCAGATATCCCCTTCTTTGATTATTTCTCTTTGGATAACTCACTCGTCAGATACCGGACACCCCTCATTCTCTGATATTCCCCTCCATGGATACCCCCTCCTTGAATACCCGCCTCCTTGGATATTGCCCCACTTGGTTAACCCCTTCCTTAGATATTCTCCCTCCCCAAGATGAAATCAGCTAAACCCCCAGATTTTCCTGATATTCTCCCTATCCACAACATTGTATCACCCTTGCCTCAGTTCCCTCAGGATCTCCTTACCGTAGGCAGTGCCGGTCTGGGGGTCAGCGAGCAGCAAGGAGCTGTGGGCACACTGCTCCGAGGGCTCCAGATCCACATCCCCGAATGCCAGGAGCAGGGAGGTACCCGGGGGAGCTTGAAGCCGCCAGCAACACATGGTGTGGTTAGGATATGTGCCCGGGTAGTTCTTGGAGCTCAGAGTGCCACTGTGGGGTGTCAACAGTGTGTGGCCACAGCCATTTCCTGCAGAGACACCGGGGAGAGTGCTCAGACAGGCTGTTCCCTGCCTCAGTTTCCCTCCTTGGTGAGGACCCCAGAACAACCCCATGGCACCTGCAGCCTCTTCAGATGTTCTCCTCATCCAAAGCATCATTTTCTGGTGGCTTTTCTGGATGCTTCTGGCACTGGGAACTGTCCACAGGAGGATCCAGGGATGAAGCTGCCAATAGCTTCCCCCACAGCTACCCAGCATGACCCTCTACCTCCAGCTCCTCTGCATCCTCCAGTCCAGGAGAACCCCAGTTTGGGGGGATATAAAAGGATTCAAGGAGAGAATATCCCCACTCCATGGGGCTGTACAGTACTGAGCAGCCCCCAAGAACCCCTGACTGCAGCCTTGACCTTGAGGATAACTTTGGACAGCTGCATCCCCATTGCATCCTTCCCAGGGTGATGCCAGACTCACTACAAAAGGGGCTTTTCTCTGGGCTCACTGCCTCTGGGCATGAGGGAATATCCTGGAAATAAGCTGAAACCACCAGGCATTGAGACCTGGCCATAATTTCTGGGCAGGATTGGGGTGCAAGGAAAGCACCACTCAGCCCCACTGTGTGGGCCAGGCGTTTGTAGGGGTCCAGTGCCCAACACCTCCTCCTCACATCCCCCAAAAGCTGTTGCTTCTGCCAAGCATTCCCTGGCACAGCCAGAAAGAAAAAGGAAGGTGGGCATAGATTTGCCCAGCCTTGGCTCCCCTCGCTGTCGCTGGGAGACAACACAAAGCGCCAGCAAGGGAAAATCCTGCAGGGATAAAAAAGGGGGGGCTGGCTGAAAGATGCCAGCCCCACAGAGTCCCCTCTTCCCCAGCCTGTGGGAAGGACTCGCATCCAAACTGGGGGAGGTTTATCCTGCGGGACTGGGAAAAATCACCAACTTTTCCCCTTTCTGGGCAGTGTCCACTGACAGAACAGAGCTGGGAAGGATCAGGCCCTCCAAGATGGGGGCTGAGGGGGCAGCGGGGACCCCAGGGCTGCCAGGAGGTGTGCTCTGCTGGGGGAGAAATTTGGGGTTTGGGGGGGGGAGTTTCTAGCACAAAAAGTCAAAGCCACTGGGATCTGCATGGAAAACCCTCTATGGCCAGGACAGCTGGACATGTGAGCCCAAGTGGGAAGTCTTGGATGGATCCCCCCAGCTCTATAACCATACTGGTGGTGCAGAGGAGCTGTGGGGACCCATTCCGGGAAAAACCCATCCAAGTAAAGGAAATCTGTCAAAAACATCCTGAGTGTGACCAGCACGTGCTGGGAGGGAATGCTAGAGATAAACTGAGAGCTGCAGGCACTCCTGGGAATTTGGCTCCTAAGATGACACTGAGGGGCCAGGAATAGCCACGACTGTGCCACAGGGGACTTACCCCTAGCCACAGAAACTTTACTCCCCTCCCAAAAAAATGTGAAAACTGGATTTCCGTTGGGCGAGGGTGAACTCACGGCTGGACCCCGCTAGGATCATTCCTGCCAAGGATTTGTTTGTTTTCTCACAGGATGCAAGAAAGACACAACAGGGCGATGCTCCGACAAAAGCCCGGCACATCCCTGCCTGTGTCATGCTGCTGGCCCCGGGAAAGCTCCCCCGTGTCCACCAGTGGGTTGGGGATCCAGTGGAAACCTGTTGCATGATGTGCCCCAAATCACACTTTTTGACCGGGAATGTAGCGGCATTCTGCCTCCAGTGATCCCGGCCGCTCCCCGTGCCTCAGTTTCCCCTCGGGGAAAATAATGCTTTGGATGACCCAGCGTTGTTTCCTCGCTCTTGGATGAGCTGGGGACGAGTGACACCGGGAAACACGAACTTTGGGATCACATTTGGGTGAACATTTCCTCGAGGTCGTCCTGGACCCCGCGGCTCCAAATCCCCCAGGGAGCGGCATTCCTGGGACGGAGCCCACTGCCCGGCTCTGCATTGTAAACTCCAGCGACTCTCTTAACCCATGGATTAGGGGTTCCCCGGGAAAGCCCTGCAGGCGGGATGCAGCCGAACGCGGGACTCTCGGGACCCCCGGCGTAGTCGCCACCGGGGGCAGGGACAAGGAGAGCTGGGGGGGCTGCGGGGAAAATGGGCGGGTGCAGGACCGGCGTGATGCGGGGGTGGTGGGGGCAGGGACAGAGCTCGACCCGTCCGATACCAGAGCAGAGGGATACTGGGGACCCCGTCCCGGACCAGTACCAGGACAGACGGACGGCGGGAACCCTGTCCAGTCCAGTACCGGGACAGGGGGATGGCGAGGATCCCGTTTCGGGTCGGTACCGGAGCAAAGGGATACCAGGGACTCTGTCCCTGGTCAGTACCGTGACAGAGGGATGGCAGAGACCCCGTTCAGGAAAGGAACCGGGGCAGGCGCACCACTACGACCCTGTGCCGGTGCGGTGTGCTCTGGTCACAGCGGGGAACCGTTCTCGGGAGCCCATCCTGATTTGATCCCGGTCCAGACACAGCAAAGAGCCCGTCCCGGACCGTCCCGGGGCAGAGGCGAGCCCGTCCGGTCCCCCTTCCGAGTCCCCATACCGCACCAAGTTCCGGTCCCATCCTGGCGAGCAAAGCAGAAGCTCCGGGAGTACGGGTAGGAGCGGGGCTCCGGTGCCGCGTCCCGGTGTGGGATGTCCCGCCGCCGGTGCACCGCAATCAGCACTCACCGTCCTGTGCGCCGGCCGAACGCAGCCCCAGAGGGCCGAGCAGGAGGCAGTGGCAGACCAGCGCCAGCGCTCCCGAGGCCGCCCCGCCGCCCGCCCGCATCATCAGCATCCTCCTCCTCCTCCTCCCGCCGCCGCCGCCGCCGCCACCCCGGCCCCGCCGCGGCCCCGCAGCGCTGCCGCCCCGGCACCGCCCTCCTGCGCCCATTGGCGGTCGCCGCCCGACCCCGCGTCACCATTGGTCTGCCTCGTTGTCCGTCAACAGGACGCACGGCGGGGGCAGTGGGGGATTCGACGGGCCGGCCGGGGGAGGTCCCGGTGGTGCCGCCGGGGCTGGCTTGGGGCGGGAGATGCCCGGTAGCGCGTTCCACGGCTCGCTGCTGTGACCAGTGGGGAGCGAACTTCGCCGTGACACCCCCGCCGGCAACTCGTGGCTTGGGCTGGCGGGTGACGCCGCGAAGGCGATACTGCCGGCGGCCACCAGAGAGCAGCAAAGCGCCGCGTGCTTCACCGGTCGGCCCCTTTAAGGCAGGCGGCGGCCGGAAGTGCTGGCGGCCGAGGCCGCGGCGGGTACTGCGCATGCGTTGCTGCTGCCCGGCCCGCCTCCCCCCTCCCCATCCCCCCGTTCCCCCGTCCCACAGCCCCCGGTCTCGGCCGCTCGCCGACGGTAAGGCCCAGCCGGCGCCGCGCTACGGGGGCCGGGAGGGGCCATGCGGCGCGAAGGGGCGGGGCGGGACGGGAGGGGGCCTGGCCCCGCCGAGAGGGGAGGGAGGGGTCGCCGCCGTACGTGCCGCCGCCGCTGCCGCGAGGGCGGGCGTCGCGCGCGCGCCGCTCGGGGAAGGGGGGGGCAGCGGGGGGGGGGCAGCCAGCGCCGTGGGGAGGGGGGCGGGGCCACGCCCCCTCCCCGGTCAGGCCACGCCCCTTCGCCGCCGTGCGCGCCGCGGGGTGGTCCCGCGGGCCCTATGTCACGTGACCTCTCGACCCCAGCGCGGGGGCGGCGGCGACCCCCGAGCCGCAGCACGGACACCGCGAGGTCCCTTGTGTAGCTCCCCCTCCTTCTCGCTTAAGGCCTCGGCGTGACCGCCGCCGCGATTTCTCCGTGTCCTGTTGACCCCCCAGCGCCAGATATCCTGGCGAAGCCCTGCCGTCTCTCGAGGGGTCCCGGATGGCTCTGTCTGTCCCCCGGAGCGGGATGAGGTGCGGGAAACCGCCGGAGTCCCACGCCTGGAGCCGGGTGGGCGCGTGGCCCCTGTGTTGGCGGCTCCCCAGGTTTGTCCTGGTGTATCGCAACCAGGGGATATCGAAACCATTGTCATCCGCCAGGAGATCCTGGCCTGAAATCTCTGAGATTAGATGGGATATTGAGAAGAAATTGTTCCCTGTGAGGGTGGTGAGGCCCTGGCATAGGTTGCCCAGAGAAGCTGGCTGCCCCATCCCTGAATGTGTGCAAGGCCAGGCTGGATGGGGCTTGGACCAACCTGGTCGAATGGAAGGAGTCCCTGCCCATGGCAGGAGGTGGGATGAGATGAGCTTTCAGGTTCCTTCGTACCTGAACCATTCCATGATTCTGAGACTGGCCTTCCCAGCAGATTGTAGACCTCAGGCTTGCAGGAATGATCTCCAGCCGCACACCGTAACCAAAACACCTCTGTGCCTCGTGCGCAACCATGGGCACATCCCCTGGGAGTGCAGCTTCTCCGGGGCTCCCTGTCAGGTCCTCCTGCATTAGCACCACACCTTGACACCGGCTTCTACTGGGAAGGATCACCCACAGGCATGTTCTGGTAGTGAGAGATCAGAGCATGCCATGGGTGGACCAGAGCATTCCAGCAGTGGCTGAAGGCACTGCTGGTCAGGACCAGCAGGAGAAGCTCTGTGTTGAAAACACTCTTGCCAAAACCCACCGATGTGGATCTGTTCCTTGGTGACAAATTGGGGGTTCAGAGCTGGAGAGACCTGCTGGCTCGGGAAGTTATGAGTGGGATGACACTGGGGGGATCTGCCTCTGGGATCTGTTCCCAGCTCTTGTGATCCACAGGGAGGAGAAAACCTTGCCAGGTTCATGTGAGAGATGGCGAATGCCGAGGTGAGCGTCCCTGTGGGTGATGTGGTGGTTGTACCAAGTGACGGGAATGAAGGGGAGAACCCAGAGGATACCAAAACCCAAGTGATCTTGCAGCTCCAGCCGGTGCAGCAAGGGTGAGTAGGATGGTACTGGAAGGTGCGAGATGGGATGGGGGGGAGCCCTGTGGGTTTTCGTGGCGTGGGGACAGAGTGTCACTGTGGTTTCCAGGTCTGCATCAGTTTTGTGCCACACAGGGGAGAGAGCAAATATAACAGATTAAATCTTTTGTGTGTGTGGTTGTGATGGGTCCTCCGAGGGCTGAAATTGCCCTGCGAGTCTGTGTTGGTGCAGTGCTCCCAGATCATGGAAGCAGTGCTGTCCCAGTCTCTCTCTTCCTTCTCCAGTCCCAGGGTTGGTTTTTGCCACACTGCAGCAGCTGGATGTGGTGGTTTGTGTGTTCAGGCCTTCATGTGCCTCTGTGCCAGCCCTCCCCTAAAATAATCCTCTTTTAAAATAAAGTGGAGCTGGGATGTGGAGGGAATTTTATAGCTCCCTGGCACGTGCTGCAGGGAGTGGCTTTATCTTCCCTCTGGATCAATCAGGATGGAAAAAAAAACTTGCTCTAGTTTGATCATATTTGCAGGGTAGGGTGGCTGTGGGCCTGCCAGTGACTTCCCTTTGTGGTTGTGGTCATCTGTGTTGCAGTGCCACACAGGGCTGGAAGGGAAATCCTGGGATACTGGTCTTTGCTTCCTGTTGTTGAAGGTGATCAAAAGCAGAGGAAGAGGCACAGGGAAGCCTGCTGAGCTGCCTCAGTGGCGCTGGCAGAGTGGAGGGTGGGATGACAGCATTGGGAATGCCTCTACGTCTGTCAGCCCTTGGGATTACTAGTGTTTTGTTTTATTAGTGTTCACCAGAAAAATTCCTGGTGATTGAAACTGTATCAGACAAAATTAATGTCCCTTGAAGACAGGCAAAAAGAAATTTACTGAATTGTTTAACTCTGTGCTGTCAATCCTAATTTCCCGTGATTTATGTAGTTTGTTTATGGATGGCCACTTTCACCACAGGATTTACCAAGAGGGCTCCGAGGCCAGCGCTGCTGTGGTGGCCGTGGAAACCCACACCATCCACAAGCTGGAAGAAGGGATTGGTGAGTTCCCACTTGGTGTGGATGAATCCCCTCCTGTGCAGGGCTTGTGTCTCCGGTTTGGTGGGCTTCCTTTTGGCTCTGCCCCTGCAGATGCTGATTCCCAGGCATGGATATGGGTAAAGGGGTTGGGCATACTCTGCTGTTATTGCTTGGTCTCAAAGTCCTGGAAGTGAGATCCTGGCTCTCCTTCAATGAATGGTAAGGGCTCCCATGGGGTCCAGGGGAGCCGGGATGTCACCCTAGTCCTAGGGTGCAGACACTGGCAGCAGGAATGGTAGTGATGAGGATGTGGTAGCTGAAGCATCAGGCTCTACTTGTGGGGTCTTTGCTGAACCAGCCGTCTGATGGTTTGGATTGGATGTTTATAAGAACTGAGCAGGTTGGCTCCAACTGCTCTCTCCCATCCTGAGCAGTGTGTGGAAAAGGCTCCTGTCACTGGATGCTGTCACTAGATCTTGACTAGAGTTCTGCTTTCCTGTGTTGGTTTGGGTCTTTTGGCAGGATTAGCAGAAACTCCGCGCGTTAAGAGAACGTATTATCAGTAAATATCTGATATCACTGCTAAAGAGATGCGAGACCTCTTACAGATGCATTGGATTTCTGATTTCATGTTTCCTTATAGATGAGCTTCGTTTGGAGCATTGTTACACCAAAAAGCAGATGTCAGTTGCTGTTAGAGTTAATCTGAACTAACTCTGAGAACATGGAGAGGACTGATCCTGAATTGGGATCTGCCCTTTTTTTTTGGTTTCCCAAGTGCAGGTCTCATAACCTATGAGCTTCCAGCTCCCGCCTTGTGGGATTGGAGCCTCTTGGGTGGAAAGTTTCATTTTGAGCTGTTCCTCCCTCAGACCCCAGCACCCTTGAAACAAGTGAGGAAATCGAGATCGCCTATCCCATCACCTGTGGGGAGAGCAAAGCCATCCTTCTCTGGAAGAAGTTTGTTTGTCCAGGAATTAATGTCAAGTGTGTGAAGGTAAAGGAGAGACTCCCAGTGGATTCCTTTCTGCTATTCAGGTGGGCTGGTTGGCCTCCATAGGAATTCCTTAGTTTTTGTGTTTCATCCTGAGTCCTTGGATTGTTGGTGCCAAAGTTGTTTTTTGATGGGGAGAAGCATGGAAAGAGTGGATTAAGGAGGGAAGGATATCACCCACTTTGTATTTCAGTGGTATTTGCCCTTGGGGAAGGACTGAAGGCAGACAGGAGATACGTGTTGAGATCTGGCAGAGCTTTGCCTCTTCCCTTTTCCTTGGTGGCCTGGTATTCCACTCCTGGCACTTCCTTGGTGAGCAGGTTGCATTGAGAAGGGAAATCTTGGTATTACGTTTTCCCACATGAGAGCATGGCAGTGTGACAGCCAAGCCCCTTGTTCTCCTGCCCCTCAGCAGGAACTACTCAAGTCACTGGAGCAGGGCAGAATGGATGCTCAAGGGAAGACCTGTGTCAGCTGGATGCTGCTGGGCCATTGGATGTAACAGAAACCTCCTGTAATGATCTCCAAAATGACCATACATGTTCATAGGAGATGATTTGGTTCATATAAATCCTTCAGGGCTGTCTTTGGTTAGGGGCTGTGAATGCCTGTGGTTGGAAGGTTATCCCTACAGACATGCTTCCTGGAGCTGTGAGCATTGCTGTGCCCAGGGGATCAAAGCTGGCAGGGATCTGAGAAGCAGCTCCTCTTCTCTCTGGGTGGAAGTGGGGGCTCAGATGAGCTGTATTGGATGTTCCAATCTTCCCTGTTTGTTGAGCCTTTGCTTGTCTCGTTGCCAGTTCAACGACCAACTGATTAGCCCAAAGCACTTTGTTCATCTGGCTGGGAAGTCTACCCTGAAGGACTGGAAGAGAGCCATTCGCCTCGGAGGAATCATGCTAAGGTATTTGACATCCGTCCAACTTCAGGGCTCCACCCCTGCAGCTGCAGGACCCCCAGCAGGCATTTTGTTTGCCTTGCAGTCCCCAGGAGGCCTCTTGGAGGCCCACAGTACTGGCCAGCAGCCTGCAGAGATCCTGTCTCCATGATGTGAGGGTGGACAGAAGTGGCATTGCCTGGGGAACCTGGGTTGGAATAGCACTGAAACCATGTGTGTGAAGCTGGGGGTCTCTTGTGTTTGCCATTTGAAAGTCTTGCAGGAGATTTTTTGGGTGCAGAGTGGCCCTGGGATCTCCCTTTCTCTTTCCTTCCCATGACTGTAGCATTCCCAGGTGGAATACTCCCTTTTGTCTCTAGGCTGAGATTTGAGCTGAGCCTGATTCTATCCCCACTTTCTGCACAGGAAGATGATGGATTCAGGGCAGATTGACTTCTACCAACACGACAAAGTTTGCACCAACACCTGTCGAAGCACCAAGTTTGATCTCCTGATCAGCAGTGCCAGAGCACCAGTGCCAGGGCAGCAGAGTGTAGTGCAGACTCCAACCTCAGCTGATGGTAGGAAACCAGTTACCAATGCCATGGGAACTTCCCTCTGATGCTCCTCTCCCTCCTACACACACTTTACACCTTCTTCCTCAGAACATCAGGGCAGTCCCACCAGGAAATTGCTCTGGTTTCTAGGAAGGAAAATGATTCTCGTGTCTGTTTGGAGGTCTTGTCAGTATCTGTCAGGGGGCTCTGCTCTGCGGGACTGGGAAGGTTGGAAAACAGCTGGCATCAAGAAGCTGCTTTCCAGAGAGAAAGCCTTCATAGCCAGGAGAAGGATTGAGAGCATTGCAGGGATCTTTGTTCTGGGATTGTCATAGGAGCAAATACTTGTGAGAGCTTGCACAGCATTTTCCGATATGTTTCCCATTTGTGAGTCTGTTATAAAGGCATGAGTTAGTCTCAGGAGTGAACTTAGAAATGCTTTCCTCCTTCAGAACATCCATGAACAGGATGTGGTGGTTGGACGTGATTTGATTGTCATTCCAGCTGCAAGTTCTCAGTGATCCTGTGCTCCAGTGCAGATATTGACCTCTTTGCTGAGGTTAAGGGAGAAGACTATTCCCAACTGTACCCCATCATTAAGCTGGGTGGGTTACATTTCTCTGAGCCCCTGGGTGAGTGACATGGCAGAGTTGTCCATAGGCTAAGGAGAATCTCTTGGAAAGCACCATAGCCAACTTACAGTGGCTGCACATTGGTAAGTCCCAAATTTGATCCAGAAACTTAGAATTGTGTCAGATCCGTTTCCCTTTCATAAACCAGCTCGGACCCTAGCTTCATTTTGTGAGGGATTAGGGGTGCAGAGCTTCCTGTGGATGAAGCAAGGGGAGTAGGGTGGCTGGGCTGAGCCTTATTTGTTCCCTTCTTTATTCTCATCCCTTTCTGCTCCCTTGAGCCCGGACTCCACTGTGCAAGGCACATGGTTTTCCCTCCAGAAGCTCCAGAGCTTTTCACAGTCACAGTTTCAATGAGAAGCAGCAATATTTGCTTTTAACTGGTTTGGTTGGAAGAAGCCAAGCACAAACCTGACCCAAAGAGTGAAAGAGAGCCTGGGGAGGGCTGAGGAGTTGGGAAGCAGAGCAGGGATTCACGCTGTCAGAGGGAGCTGATGGAGGGCTTTCTGGCAGGGAGCATCACCCAGATTGCACTGTCGGAGGAGAGTATGGAGGAGGGGATAGAGTGGAACTCGGCTCTGACAGCTGCTGTCACCATGGCCACTGAGGAAGGTATGAAAAAGGACACGGATGAGATTTCAGGTAAGCTTAGGCTGCTTGTTGGGTGTTTTCTTCTCTTCTCCTCCTCTGTTACATTTTGGAAACCTAAATCTTGCAAATAAGTAAAGTTTGGGCAATGACAAAGCTGTCCCTCAGCCCCTTGGATCTCCAGCATTACCCAGGCATCCAGGCTTTCTGCCAATGGAGCTCCTCACCCCTGTAGAACTTTAGCCCTGGCCTCATGGCTGATGGATAATCCCTTAGATCAGATGTTGCTGGTTGCAGTGAGGGTTTTTCTGTTTTTTTCCAAGGATATGGAACACATCTGCCAGCCTAGAGCCAGGCTGGAACCAACAAAGAGCAGAGTCGTGTTTGTTCCCTGTCTCTCTGTGTTTGTTCTGTGTCTCTCTGGCCTTCCATCCCCTTGTTGTGTCAGTATGGAAGCTTAGCTAGAATTTCCTCAAATGATGATTTTAAGCTCTGCATCTTGCAAAAATGTGAAATGTTGCCTTGGAAGTCATGGACTTGCTTAAAAACCTGTTCCTGATTTGCTGCCTAACTCCATTTTGCTTGGTTTGGGGTTGGTTATTTTTTTCACATGTCCTGTGCACCCCAGTAGCCAAACTACCTTGCAAAGGTAGTCACCTTGAAAAGATACACTTGCCTGAGAGGTTTAAGGTGGCCCTATGGGAAAAATGCCAAATGCTTGTATATATTGACTTTTCCTCCTTTTTTGTGCCAGAGGACACATTGATGTTCTGGAAAGGAATAGCTGATGTGGGGCTGTTGGAAGAGGTGGTGTGCAACATCCAAAAGGAAATAGAAGAAGTTCTAAGAGGTGTGCAGCAGCGGTTGGGTCAGTCTCCCTTCCTGATGACAGGTAGGTTGTGAGGAAAAAGCCTCAAAAGGGCAGTTGCAAGCAAAAAAAAACAGCGCTAAGGGTCCATTCCACCACGTGAAGCTGCTGAGTCAAGATGGGGAGTGAGTTCCCACTCATTAGCTGAGTTGTGGGAGCATAGTCTGTGTTCTCAGCGTGCCCAGCTGTGAAGTGCCTTTGCTTCAAAGCACAAGGATACACCATTCCGTCCTGTTCCCTGAGCAGTGACCCTGGCAGTTTGCTTGGACCATCAGATGACTGTCCACAGCTCCCAGCCCTGATGGAAGCTTTCCCAGAGTCACTTGGACTGGAGTTACTCAAACACTTCTCTGTGACACTGCAGACCTAAACAGGTCCTGCCCCCTCACTTCTTGTTCTGCTTTCACTGGTGCCAGAAAACCTGTTTTGGGGGCTGAACCAGATGAGGGAAATTATCTGGGTTAAAAATAAATCCCCCTCTCCTTTTTAGGGTTATTTTTAATTTGTAACAGGCTCCCTAATCTGGTTCGGCACATGCCCCTGTGAACACCTTTTGTTGATGCTCTTCCTGGGAGAACATCCACGTAGCCACAACCTTAATTTTATCCGGGATATTTTTTTTTAAATTTTCTAATTTAACTTTGGGCTGGTGCATCTTTGTGTCTGATAGGTTTTGGGAACTATGAGTGATGGAAGTCAGTGGATTATAACAGACATTTTGCACAGCTTTCAGTGGAGCTTGGCATGTTAATGTCATTGTCAGGAGCATGAGGTGATGATTTGTAGGTGGAGAGCTCGTTTGTATCTCTGTGATTGCAAATTACACTTTCATTTGCAGCAATTAGGAGCTGCTTGAGTGACATAGGTCTCTCCAATTTGCTTTATCATGTGAATGGGGTTATTTAATTCTAGAATGTCAGAAGGATGAAGGAGTTGAGTTTCCTTTTTTTCAGCTAGCCCACAGAGAGAGTTTAAAAAAGCGTTAGAAAATTTTTGGTGTAACACGAGCATCTTTTGAGTGCCCAAGTCTTAACATCCCTGTACCCTTTCCTTGGAGATGCTGCAGTCCTGAACAATGTTGCCCATACATTTGGCTTAATGGACACAGTCAAGAAGGTACTGGACAACAGGAAAAACCAGACAGAGCAAGGAGAGGAACAGTTTCTTTACACACTGGCAGGTAAAGTGCCTAACAAGAGTTCACATCCTGCTGCTACTCTTGGGAATGGACATGACTTTCCTTTTCCTCAGTTAGGGCTAGTGTTCAGTACAGGCTGGCCCAAAACAAGTGCATCCCAATCCCTTTCTGTTGTATGGCTTGAGTGTCTCCCCTGTCTCACAAAGAGCAGTTGCTTGGGACATCGGACAACTGAAAGTCTGTGCCCTTTGCTGCAGTGGGTGTGCTGCAGGCATGAGTCCAATTCCCTCAGGATTATGGACAGGACCTGCTAGCTCAGTGCTATGCCATGATCACCTGAGCTGTGGACAGTGTTGTGCTGTACCTAAGCCAATAAGCGTCTCTGAGTACAGGGTGCTGAACTTCTGCTTGTCTTGGCTATCAGGGCTATTTGCTTGTCTTATAGTGCTATTGGGTGTCCTGCTCAGCTGTCCCTGAGCTGAAGCCACTGGGATCCCCAGAGCTGCTCACTGAATGTGTCTTCCTCCTCACCATGTACTGTAGAATCTCTTGTTATCTGAGATGTTCTAGTCCCCTACTGCCCTGGATAAATGAGGTCACTGTGCTACTTCTGGCTCCCAGTGTTCCCACTGATAAGCATTGAGGGGGATATTTCATTGACCCAGGCATCCTACTGTCTGTCCCCAGTGCAGGTGCTGGGCTCCTGGGAAGGTGACCCAGCCAAGCTCAGGAAGCAATTCCAACTGCCTGGGAGGGTTTATCCACTCTCCCTTGCAGCGGGGTTTAGCTTGTGGGGAGCAGAAATGTCCATCTTCTTGTCAGTAGGAGAAGCCAACATGTATGGAATGTTACCTGTGTCTTACCCAGGCGCTGGCAGCTGGAACATTGGCCAGGTCTATGTAGGTGGCTACTTTTTTCCTTCAGTGCCATTTGATCTCGAGGGAGAAGCCAAGATCAGACTCACTGGGTGGTTGGGTGACCTCTGGTCACAAACTTGGGAGTCATGGTTGGTTCTGGAGCCCCAGGAGCTCCTATTTACCCTGGCATGACATGTTGTTCAACCATTCCCTATGCAGACCTGGAGCGGCAGCTGGAAGAACAGAAGAAACTTGCCAGGGACCAGAAGTCCAAGTCCCAAACCATCCAGAATGTGGTGCTCATGCCCATGAGCACTCCCAAGCCTCCCAAGAGACCCCGTCTACAGCGCCCAGCCTCCGCTACCATCCTCAGCCCCTCCACCCCCATCCAGCAGCCTCAGTTCACTGTCATCTCCCCCATCGCCATCGCGCCCGTTGGACAACAGTTCTCTGTGGGCAACATCCCAGTGGCAACCCTCAGCCAAGGCTCCAGTCCGGTGACTGTTCATACCTTGCCATCTGGCTCCCAGCTCTTCCGATACGCCACTGTGGTTTCATCCTCCAAGACCAGCTCCTCGGACACCGTCACCCTGCACCCATCCTCCAGCCTGGCACTGCTGAGCTCAGCAGCCATGCAGGACACCGGGGCCCTGGCCAACGTGGCGACCATGGTCAACCCTGTCGAACTGGTGGCCATGGAGTCTGGCATCACTTCCACCATCCAAGCTGTGGAAGGTACCTCGGATGATGGGCAGACCATCATAGAGATCGACCCGGCGCCAGATCCTGAGGCGGACACAGACGAATCAGAGGGCAAAGCTGTGATCCTGGAGACAGAGCTGAGGACTGAAGAGAAAGTGGTGGGAGATGTGGAAGACCATCAGCACCAGGTCCATAATGTGGAGATTGTGGTCTTGGAAGACTAGTGGGGAAGGCAAGCATCAGTTAGGGGAAGAGTTGGGAATTCGTTTTATTTCAGGCTTTTTTGTTAAGCATCTTTTCCAGCCACCCCATTCGTTACCATGGATATTTTCATTGTACTGTATATTTTTTATATATATATATATATATATATATGTAAAGGTTTTTTTTCTTTTTCAAACAAAGCTGGAGAGACTCGTGAGACATGGATAAGGCTCCATCTCTGTGGAGCACTGAACAATACCACCAGGGTCAAGGAGAGACTGGATCTCTGTTGGACAGCCCAACCAGGAGGAACTAGCCAGGCCTCGGTGCTTCTGCTCCAGGGCTGCCCTGGCCCGGAGACTTTAATTTGAGAGACAGTAACACTTGAGTGTGGATGTGCTTTGAGAAGGGGTGACAGATTTGGGGTGGAACAGGTACTTCATTTGTATTTTTCCCCAGGGAAAGGGAATTCTGTCGGACCCTTCACTGTCACCTCAAATGGGATTTTCCATTATTTTTCTTGATTTGAGGAGGTTGACAGTACAATGAATTTACTGTCCATGTTCTCCTCCTCCACACAAATTGTTTTTATATCTCTATTTTTTTGTATTTGTTTGCTCTCTCCCTTCCCTTGTCCAGATTTCCCAGCTGCAAAGCCCTGGGACCTTCTTTCAGGGTCCCTGTCTCCCAATCCCTCCTCTTCCCATGGCACTTTTCCCTCATCCCTTTCCCTGCCTGGCAAGGCTCGGTGCTGCAAACACCACTTGAAGACTCCGAGATCACTTCAGCCTTTTGTATAAGGCAAAAAATATCAACTCAAGCTCAAACCCAGATCCTCGCCCTTGGCTGCTCAGCACCGCAGGGACCTTTAAGGGTGTACAAAGCATGTTGTGCTGTTGCTTTCTGGGTGAGCCAGATTTCGGATCAGGACGGCTTCTGTTTACTCTGTGTGCTGAGGCTGCTCCGTGCTTGTCGCTTCTTGTTTGGTGGTTTTATTTTTGTATTATTTTTTCTTCTTTCTTCCTTAACAGGGTTAGAATTGGGACATTGCTGAAATATGGTGCACCCTTCTGTTTTCCCACTTTCCCTCTTTTTTTTTTGGTGGTTGGAGGTCCATTTGGGAAAATGGAGGGGGAAAGCACTGGGTGACTTCAGAGGTGCGGAGGTTTGGGAGGGTGGGAGCTGCCTGGCTGGAAATAATTAAAGGAAACACACCTGGGGAGGGTGGGGGGAGGGCAGGAAGATGTGTCTGGCTATTTTTTTGCATTAAATGGAAAAATGGAGTTAAGCTCCAACGCTTTTTTCATTGGAGAGGTAAAGGTGGTACCTCCATCGCCTTGGGGACAGCAGGGGATGGGCAGGGATTCCTGAACATCGATTTGTGAGGGGTGGTCGCTGCTCCTCTGATCTTGGCCTCTGGGAAGTGTTTCCTGGCTTGGGGTGGAAGTGGGAACAGTTGTAGGAGCCAGATCCCATGCTCAGCCTGGAGAAGAGAAGGTTCTGGGGAGATTCTTAGAGCCCCTTCCAGTGCCTAAATGGACTCCAAGAGAGCTGGAGGGGAACTTTGGACAAGGGCCTTGAGGGATAAGACAAGGAGGAATGGCTTCCCGCTGCCAGAGGGCAGGGTTAGATGCAGTTATGGGAAAGAATTCTTCCTTGTGAGGCTGAGGAGGCCCTGGCACAGGCTGCCCAGAGAAATTGTGGCTGCTCCCTGACCCCTGGCAGTGTCCAAGGCCAGGCTGGATGGGGCTTGGAGCAATTTGGAATAGTGGAAGGTGTCCCTGCCCACGGCAGGGAGTAGAACAAGATGAGCTTTCAGGTCTCTTCCAACCCAAACCAGTCTGGGATTCTGTGGTTTTGGATCAAGGATCCACCTCATTCCATATCCAGCCACCTTCCCTCCATTCTCCTCTTGCTTCCTCAGGTCTTTGATTGAAGGGGAATGGGGACGTTTTCAGGACCCCCTTCCCCATCCCAGGCATACAACAGATTCTTCTGGAGCTGTTCGTGTCTCTTGGCCAGAAAGTGGGGTGACTCTGGGCTCCCTGATCACTGCATGTCTACCCAACACGCAGGTAGCCCCCTTGACCTGGGTGGGGGTCCCATAAGACTGAGATGTTCCCTAGGTTCTCTGGGACTGGGGACGGGGGGAGCTAAAATGTCGCGGCGCGACTGGATGAAGTTGGGCTAAGCCCGCAGCCGGGCCTCGAATTTGCCATTTTTTGCCTTAAAACCTCAGCGAGGCCGCCTTGCCCTTTAAGAGGTCTTCCCACTTCCAGCCGAGTGGGGGCGCTGGTCCCCCCGGCTCCAATCCTCCGCCGTCCCGGCATGCACTGCGCCCCCCCACCCTACCCCCCTCCCCCTTCCTTTCCTCCCCCCCCCCTCCCCCCTTTCCCGCCATTGTGCCTGGGCGCGCGCGGTGCCGCGTGACCGGGCGGGGGGAGCGCGAGGCGGCGGGCCCGGGCCATAGAGACGCGCGGCCGGGGGGTGGGATGGACATGGTGGGATAGAGCGTCCCCCCGCCCTGCCGGCGGCCGCCCCGAGTCCGCCAGGGCAGCCCCGAGCCCGCCGGGCCCGGACAAAGCGCCGCCGCCTCCCGCTCCGCCCCGCCCCGCCTGCAGCCCCGCCGCGGAGCCATGTCGGCTAGCAGCCTCCTGGAGCAGGTAGGAGACCTCCCGCCGGTACCGGGACGGCCCTGCCGGGCGAGGCCGCGCCTCTGGGCCTAAAGGGTTGCGCCCCGGGCCGGGCGGCGGCTGCGGCCTCACTCCTCTCCCGTCGCAGGGCCGCGCTCCATTGTGATGCGGCCGGGTCGGGCCTGTCCCCGCAGGGCTCGACCCTCCCGGGCCGGATCTCTCCCCTGTCCGGGCCGGGTCTGTCCCTGCCCGGCATTGGCTTCCCCCGCTGCGACTGGTCTGTTTACCCACCCCAGATCTGTCCTCTCCTCACTCGGCTGGGTCTGTATCCCCACCCGAGCCGGGTCGGTTCCTCTGACTCACCGCTTTCCCTTTTTCTCTCCCCACGTCGCTGCTGTCGCGCCAGAGACCCAAGGGGCAAGGCAACAAAGGTGAGATCCCGGGAGGCCGGGCGGGCCTGGTTGGGAGCAGGAGGATCCTGCTGCCGGGAGGGAAATAAACCCTGCGACCCAGCCTGTGCGGTGGGAAAGTGTCTGTGTGCCGTGGGCTGAGTATGCTGTGTTAGAATTGGCAGAAGTACATTATATTCTAGGGTTTGGTTTTAAATACTTTAAGCTGGTAATAATGAGAGGTTGTTGCATAGGTTTTCCTAATGTTACACATCTCTTCCCAGTGCAAAACGGTTCTGTGCACCAAAAAGATGGGTTGAATGATGATGACTTTGAGCCCTACCTGAGTCCCCAGGCCCGCCCGGTGAGTACCTGTTGCTGGCAGGAGGACCAAGAGCAACAGGGTTTCCCGCTGCTCCAAGGGAGGGAAGTTTGGCCTCCTTTGTATGTTCCCCATCTCCTCTGATTGCATTTTGATGTTTGCCAGCTGCCTTAACTTATATTCTATCCTATATAGTTCCTATATGTATTCTACCAGCATTTCTGCTGGTAGAAAGTATTGACTGCCCTTAGATTGTGGTGGGTGAGGTAGGAAGATTTTTAGCAACTTTTTGAGGCTGCGAGAACTTCCTAGAATTGGTGTCCAGCTCTTTTTTTTTTTTTCAATGTGACTGTCTCAAAGTCACCATTTCTGCTCTTTCCGTTTTAGTGTTGTGCCTGTGTTGGTTTCTGGTTCTTTACATCAGAGAAATGTGCTGAGTTGGGTTGTGAAGTTGCTTCACAGAAGACTACTGCACTTTCAGAGGATCAGATCAACCAAGTCAACTGATGATGCCTGTCAGGGGGATTTCTCTGTTTTTCACAAAAAATCCCCAAACCTAGAGTCCACATGTGATACAAGTGTTGAGACTTTCTGAGAACTTCAGTTACAAGTTGAGCCAGAGAGTCTTGGAGTTTTGTGACCAGATCCTGGAAGTCAAACTTGCAGCTGCTTTTCCTCTTCTCTTTCTCTTAGAGTAACACAACTGTTAACTGTATTTGTTTGTTTTCCTTAATGAGCTGCAGGGGAGTGACACAGAACAGATGGAGTTGAGCTGATTAGATGTACAATTGAGTACCATAGATAAACATCTGTAATAGCACTGGAAGAGACAGGTTATTCTCTTGCCTTCTTTCCAGTTGTGATGAGTAAAAATAAGCTGTTCTGGTTTCCCCTTGCTGTATTTTTGCATATTTTTATTAGTCAGTACATTATTTTTTTCATGTAAATGTGATGCATGTTTTATTGGAACACAGGAACAGGTTACTGTCTCAGTTAAATTTTCAGCAAGTATTTTCCTAGTTTGTGCTAAAGATCTGAGGATAAGTAAGTATTCTTTGTCTGTCAGCTGTTCATAATCTTCAGAATTCAGCCTGTCCATCAAGACTACTCACTGCATTCAACCCCCTGAAAAGTTACAAGCCTAAATTCAGCCTTCATAGGGTGAGAGAACATTGTTGCTTTCTCAAGTCTTGAATAAAAGCAGCTGCTTTCCTAGTAGCTGTTGTTTTATGCTGGGTTTTTTTCCAGCTCAGCTATCAGCATCCTTAATTCCCAGCTTCTTTCTGAATATGGGTGTATTTCATACAAACTGCAATTTTATTTAAGTTTCCTAAAGACAAAAAGGTTTACTATAATTTTGAAGCAACACAGTATTTTATTCTTTTACATGTTTTGATGAAGTATTTCTGGATCTTTAACTTCTTTCAGTGGGTCTCAGGCTGGTAAAAAATTAATTTTAAAAATAAGGAAGTGGTTTTATGTGCCCCAGGAGGCAGAAACTCAGCCAGAGTAAGGTGAAACCACCAAGTTAACTTGGAGTAGAACCTTTGAGTGACTCTCAGTTCCTCGTTGTGCTGTGTAGAGTCCAAAACCACCAGAGCTGGGTCTGGAGGGAGGCAAAAATACGTAGGTATCCAAGGATACACCTCTTTGGTGGAGATGGGAAAGGAAGTTAGAGAAACTGCTCTGAATAATTGAATTAAATGAGTTTTGGAGTTGCTTCCCGAGCTCTCCACATACCCCTGAGGTAACTCTATTGTGAAGTTTCGCTACTCCTTATACCCCACCTGCTCTTTCAGGTATGACTGTTACTTGTCAGTTCCCATGAGGTTACTGTGTATTTTAAAGCACAGATACACAGTAAATTATTTTTTTAACCCTTTAAAAACCAAAAGCTCAACACAAGGCTCACGAAGAACCCTCGTCTGAGGTGAAGAGGAACAGTGAATTTGAGGAAATAACTGTGCGAAGAGTCTTAGTCATGGAGAGAATGACAAGCTGGTGGAGTTTTATTTGCATGGTAATGAGCAAGTGTGTCAGTTGTGCAAGGGCAGGGGAGCAGAGCGTGGTGCTGTGTTTGATAACAAAGCAGTGTTGCAGATGTTCAGGTGGAGAACAGCAGTGACTGTCGCAAATCTGCTCTGAGCTGCCTGTGCTCAACTCTTGAACTGCTCTGCTCCCTTCTTACTACCTGTATGCAGGTGCTTAGTATTTTACAGGTCATAATACACCCAGTGTTAGATATCTCAAAGTTGAACATAATTGCCCAGTGGGAAAATATTTTGAGGTGACAAGAAGAAAAATTGCTTTTTTTTAATCTGACAGTGATGTGCTTTGAGTGCTCCTTTGGAGAGACGGTGGCTCTCCCTCAGGTTTAGGGATGGGCTGGCATGTTCCTCTTTCTTTAAAGCTGAGTTCAGGAGATAAAATGTTACTCTCTGTTATCACTGAGGCAATAAACTTAGGAAGTGACATTGCTGGCTCAAAATAATACTAGGAAGTTTTAAGTTTCATTTGTCTTACAAGTTAGTGTCAGTGTTGGTGCTTTTGGATATACTGAGTTCTGGGTTTAGCAGGATTGAGTTTCTCAGTTAGTAAAACCCTGGATGAGAGTGAGTTTTTTTACTAATTTGCTTTTGGGAGACCTTTGTGAAATCAAAGGTTGAACAGAGTGTCTCTGAGTTTTCAGGCAGTACCACAGAAATCTTGTCTCTGAACACATGGTGTTAAATAATTCCTATTAATTTTGGTAAAGTTGGGGGTTGGTTAGATCCAAACTTGTTGCTCTCCTGTAAGTAGAAGGTAGTGGCAAACCAGCTATTTCTGGAGGGTGCCAGAGCCATTTTGAGAGACTCCCTGGATTTCAGCATGGCATAAAATCCTCTAAGAGCTGTGCTGGGCACGTAAATATATGATTCAATGAAAAATGGAGCAGAGCCTGCTGCAAGCCAGGCTTTTAGCTGGGAACTGAATGTACCTTTGATCTTGTCTGTACTGGGCTGGTTTGTTAGGAGCTGGGTAGCACAAGGCTGCTGCTCACAGGTTCAGATTACTCAGGATGATGCCCATTAGCAGGACTGAAACCACTCCCCAGAGGGGCCTGGGTTTGAATGGGAAATGACAGATGTTTTTCATGTAAGCAAATCTTGGGGATGTCTGAGACTTCCCTAATTGTCAAATTAGGCATTTGTTTTTTGTAACCTAAAGGCTACTTGGATGGTAAAAGGGAGATCAAGGCATGGAGCTGGTGTTTATTTTTTCTCTCCGGATTTGAAACCTGCTTGTGCTGGTGCTGTCACTGTGTTGCAAAAGGCTTCTGTTGATTACTTCCCATTTTCAGGTAATTTTCAGTGTGTACCCACAGCACTGGAGGAGTTTGTGTTTTGAGAAATAGGCCTTAAATCCCTGTTTGTTTGAATTGCTTGGAATATTGTGAAATGTGGAACTTTAAATTGTAGGAATAAAGCTGTTTTCGTGGCTAGTAAGTTTAAGGAAAGCAATCAGGGACACTCGTGATTTTCACAGTGTGTTTCCACTGCATCCTTTTCTTTCTTATTCTCCTCTCTGCATTCTTTCCCCAAATCCTCCCTGGAACACTAATAAGGGTTAAGTATGTTACACAAGCAGGAAAAACACTTGTTGGAATTAGCTACTAGCAGAAGATGATATTTGGATGCAAGATACTGGATTTATAGTCTGAGCAGGAGCTCTGGGGATTCCCAGTGGTCTGTGTATGTCAGGAACACCAGACACTCCCCTCTTGGCATGGGAAGCTTTGCCTTTAACCTTTCTTAGCCTTTGCCTTTAACCTTTCTGGCAATGGAACAGATTTTAGAGCCTTTCTAACAAAGGAGGTGTTCAAGGGTGGGCCCTATTTATCTACCCAGCCCTAAAGTAGGAAGGAATAGGACATGGGAAGTCTAAGCTGCCTTTACTCCTGATCCCTTAAAATTGGTTCAACTCCTTCTAACATTTCAGTGCTTATGTTTTTGTGGTTTTCTTTCAGAATAATGCATACACTGCAATGTCTGATTCCTACTTGCCAAGCTACTTCAGTCCCTCCATTGGATTCTCCTACTCCTTAGGCGAAGCTGCCTGGTCCACAGGGGGAGACCCCCCCATGCCCTACCTGACCTCATATGGACAGCTGAGCAATGGGGAGCCTCACTTCCTCCCCGATGCCGTGTTCGGGCAGCCAGGGGCCCTTGGCAGCACTCCATTCCTTGGGCAGCATGGCTTTAACTTCTTTCCAAGTGGGATTGACTTTTCGGCTTGGGGGAATAACAATTCTCAGGGACAATCCACTCAAAGCTCTGGCTACAGCAGCAACTATGCCTATGCTCCCAGCTCACTGGGAGGGGCCATGATCGATGGGCAGTCAGCCTTTGCCAGTGAGACCCTGAACAAGGCTCCTGGCATGAACACCATTGACCAGGGCATGGCAGCCCTCAAGCTGGGCAGCACGGACGTGGCGAGCAGTGTCCCGAAAGTCGTCGGCTCAGCCGTGGGGAGCGGATCTATCACCAGTAATATTGTGACGTCGAACAGTTTGCCTCCGGCAACAATTGCACCACCAAAGCCGACCTCATGGGCTGACATTGCCAGCAAACCTGCCAAGCAGCAGCCCAAGCTGAAGACCAAGAATGGCATTGCAGGGCCAAGTCTTCCGCCGCCTCCCATAAAACATAACATAGATATCGGAACTTGGGATAACAAAGGGTCAGTGGCAAAAGCCCCGTCACAGACCTTGGTCCAGAATCTTGCTCAGCAGCCACCACAGGTGTCTCCGCAGCCCCTGGGCCAACAGATCAGTAGTAGCCCACCAGTGACCCAGGCTCCGAGTGGGCAGCAGCCGCAGGCACTGCCACCGCCAGCCCCACTGCCTGTGCCACCAGCGCAGCCCGCCCGCTGGGTTGCCCCTCGGAATCGTGGCAATGGCTTTGGCCAGAATGGAGTGGACGGTAACGGAGTGGGACAGGCTCAGGCCAGTTCTGGTTCTCCTTCTGAGCCACACCCAGTCTTGGAGAAGTTGAGATCTGTTAACAACTACAACCCCAAGGATTTTGACTGGAACCCAAAGCATGGGCGGGTTTTCATCATTAAGAGTTACTCTGAGGATGATATCCACCGTTCCATTAAATACAACATCTGGTGCAGTACGGAGCATGGCAACAAGAGACTGGATGCAGCCTATCGCTCTATGAATGGGAAGGGCCCCGTATACTTACTGTTCAGTGTCAATGGTAGTGGTCACTTCTGCGGCATAGCAGAAATGAAATCTGCTGTGGACTATAACACTTGTGCAGGTGTGTGGTCCCAGGACAAATGGAAGGGACGTTTTGATGTCAGGTGGATTTTTGTGAAGGACGTTCCCAACAGCCAGCTGCGACACATCCGCCTAGAGAACAATGAGAATAAACCAGTGACCAACTCCAGGGACACTCAGGAGGTGCCTCTGGAAAAGGCTAAGCAGGTGTTGAAAATTATTGCCACCTACAAGCACACCACCTCCATCTTTGATGACTTCTCACACTATGAGAAACGCCAAGAGGAGGAGGAAAATGTTAAAAAGGTAACATGTTTGTGTGTCTTGTCCGAGTTCTGCAGGGCAAGAGGTGGTGGGTGCTGCCTTGCACTGGACAAACTCCAGGTGTGGACATTAGCTTGCCTTTTGGCTATTTGCCTGCTCAGGCCTGGAACCCGCACCTAAATAGCAGCCTGTCTTTGCTGGGGAGTATGTCCAGAGAAGCCACCAAGGTGATTAAAGGGATTGAGCACCTCTCAAAGAGGAAAGACTGAGAGAATTGGAATTGTTCAGCCAGGAGAAGAGAAGGCTTTGGGGTGACCTAATTGTGGCCTTCTAGTGCCTGATGGAAGCCCACAGGAAAGATTAAGTGAGACTATTTTCAAGGGACTGGAGAGACAGGACAAGGGGAAATGGCTTTAAATTGAGAGAATAGGTTTCAATTGGATATTAGGAGAAAATTGTTCCCTGTGAGAGTAGTGAGGGCCTAGCACAGGTTGCCTAGAGAAGCTGTGGCTGCCCCATCCCTGGAAGTGTCCAAAGCCAGGTTGGATGGGGCTTGGAGCTGCCTGGTCTAGCAGAAGGTGTCCCTGCCCATGGCAGCGAGTTAGAATTAGATGATCTTTAACATCCCTTCCAATCCAAACTGTTACATGATTCTATGAAATAGGTGCCAGCACTTGGCAGAGCAGGGTGAGAAGCCTTGCCCAGGCCCTGCCTGCGATTGACTGTGTGTTGGTTATGCTGAATCTCAGCTTCTGCCAAGTGCTGTGGTGTAAACAAAATGTATTCCTGTGCCATTATCAGCTCCTGGATCAAAGCAGTTTGAAGTTGGAGACCAGCAAGGCATTTGGGAAGTTGTTACAAACCAGAGCCAGGTCTTAGAATGGCTGCTAATCCACCCCCTGGCCATAGTGGGGTCAGCATGACAGATGTCTCCCTCCATTTGTAAAACCTCCAGGAACAGCAGTTCCTGTCCCTCCCCAGGCAATCTATCTCTCTCCTCAATTATCCTTCCTGTAAGGAGGCTTTGTCTAATGCCCAACCTAAATCTCCCTCGCTGCAATTGAAGTCTCTGACTGCTTGTCCTGTGGACCTGGTCGCTGTGTTCCTCCTTGCTCTCTTTGGGGCCATGGTGGGCTGTCACCTGCTGGCGCTGCCAGCAGTGTGGTACATGAGCTGAGCTCCCAACTTGCCTTGCAGCTGCTCTCAAATCTTCTTGTCATCATCTACTCCTTAACGATGCATTAATTGAAAATCCTGCCCCAAATTCAGGAAACAGTGGACTTTGAATCTTACTTGGGTTCAGCTGTAGTAAAGTCACCTGGGGCTGCCCTTCCCCTCAATGTGGGTCTGGCTTATGTTTGATCAAAATGATAATTATAAAAATTAGCATTAGCACAGCTGTCTGGGAGTGTGCCAAGTTTCCTGATAATCTCTTTAGTTTGAGCAATGGGGAATTTTTCCCCCAAGACTTGAAGAGCAGAATCAGGAGCTGCAGCTGCTCACTGTGACAGTGAATGCAGTTTTAAATTTTTTCTATAGATTTTACATGGAGCATCATATAAATTATAATACTTAAGCACAAATGTGGTTACTTGCAGTGCTTGGCAAAAGTCTCTAAGGGAGAAATAATAAATGGCAAGGTGTGAAGGTGTAAACTGGTGTTTTGTGAGGACCTGATGGTTTTGTGTGATTTCACCTCCTAGAATTATTTCACTTGTTGTCCAGCCTTTATCTTTGCTGTGAGGCTGGGGGAGGCTCTGGCGCAGGTTGGCCCAGAGAAGCTGTGGCTGCCCCATCCGTAGAAGTGTTAAAGACCAGGTTGAATGGGGCTTGGAGCTGCTGGTTTAGTAGAAGGTGAGCCTGCCCACAGCAAGGGGTGGAGCAGGATCATCTGTTAAGGTACTTTCCAACCTCTGAATCATTATGGGATTTTGTGAAACCCTCCAGACTTGACTTCAGGGAGCAACAGTGAGCATTGTTAGTGTCAGACCTTGGAACAGTGGGAGAATTCGGGGGAAGGAGGAAAATGCTCCTTAAGGACAGGTCAGGGATGGATGGATGGATGAATGAAAAGAGTTAATACTAGGTATGGGTAAGCAGAAGGAGGAGGGAAAAAGAGAAGGCTTTGGGAAAAGCAGACAGAATGATGGGCTCTTTTGGAAGGCTGCTGTGTTTGCTGTGTAAAGTCTGAAAATCAGAAATATACTAGAAATCAGGCTTAGCAGTTTTCTTAAAGCTGTAAGCTATGTTTATTCATCTTCCCAGTTGCATTTTGAAGTCTCCTCCCCTTGCTTGCTTGTTGAGACGTGCTGGGGTAGAGAGTTGAAAGCAGCAGCCATAGTCTCAGTGGCAGTGCTGCCTTTCTGAATCACGTTCTAGTGGATGCAGCAGCAGTTGGTTAGGAAAGTGCTCTTTCTCTGCAAAGGAACTTAGTCATAGGTCTTTGGAATTCACAGAGGAGAACGGAGTTGTGTAAACACCGTTGGTGTTTGCTGTTTACTCACCCTGTGTTTCATGCTCTGGGCCCCTGTAACATCCGGCATGGAGGAGGTGACTCTCTGGGCCTTGGTCATTCTTACAGCAACAGTTTGATCTCCTCAATCACACACTGACACAGCCTGGAAGCCTGGAATGTGGTTAAAGTTTCTGTAACTTTTCTTTCATGGTTTCATTGAGGAACAGTTATTTTTGCTGAAGGAGAGTTTTTTTTTTTTAATTGGAGTGATTCCTACCATGGGAGTAGAGGTGCTAAAAAGCCCAAGCCATGCTGTGTCTGCTTGAAGCATGTCAAGTAATCACCTGAATTAAATATATGAGGAACCAGAACTGAAGCACTGGAAATTTAAAATGCTGGTCTGGCAACAGCTCCCTGCCTGCTTTTTGTGCTGGTGAAATTCCATTGCTCCCAGCTCTTATTTCTCCTACAGTGTGAGATGTTGATGCTCTGCACTTGTGTTCCTTGAAGCCTAAATGTTTCAACGTTTGGCTTGTTTCGAACTTATCCCAAGCTGCAGTTGTTTCACTCAGCTGCAACTTGCCCAAATCTTTGTCTCATTTGCAGTTTGATTCTGGCTTGCTACCTGAGCAGATGGATGATCTCGTGATGGTCTGAAAACTCTTGAATATTCTTTTACACTTCTCACTGTTAGTAATTTCTTCAGAATCCCCTAAAGCAGTGTTGAAAACACCAAAATAATCCTCTTTTTTTTCCTTTCCTGTTGCCTGTGCCCATCCTGTTCGTCTAAAGCTAATCCCCATTTATTTTCTGTGTGTTACTTTGCTCTACTAATCCAGTTTTTTAAAGGTTTGAATATTCTCCTGACCCAAAATGGTGGAGCCAACTCGCAGTGCAATCCTGCCCAGAGCAGTCTTGCGACCCAGAATAGCTGCTTTTATGGTAGAGCTTGTCACTGACTTCCATGTAAGAATTATTTTATCTTTGCTTTAAACAACCAAAACAACAACACAAATCCCTGCCCCATGGTCATGCACTTGGGTTTCTAGGAATGCTGCATTGACCTCGGTGTAAAGGTCTCCCATAATGATCTGCTTGGTGTGAAAGGTTGACAGCTTGTGTTTTGTGGAAATGCAATCAGTGGAAAACTCCAAGAGAAGTTTATTTTGATTCTTTCTGCCTGCCCAGGCTTGAGATATTTGGCTACCCACAGGTTCCAGGGATTTTAGGACGGCTATCTCATGAAAACCAGTGCTGTGTAGAGTGGTCAGGTTTGCAGCTGAGAAGAGACACTTAGCGCTGGGACTTTGAGTGTTGAGTCAGGCTGAGCTGCGCAGAACAGGGAGAGTTTGTCATGATGAGGTTCAGTCTCAAAGCACAGACGTAGGATTGGCCAGATTGGATCTGTTATTTCTGGAATGATGCTGCTGTGTGCCTCAGCTGATGCTGTCTGCTGGTTAAAGGAGTATTAATATTGGCAAGTGTCACTGTCTCCTTGTAACATGTGATTTAAGGGAAAACTGAGGCATGTTGTATGAGCCTGTTTGAAATGGGCAGGCTATTTCACAGTCACTGGAATACATGAATGCTTTCTGATGGATTTTACAAAGCTCTTTTTTTCTTCTTCCTAATTTGTAATCTCAGAGGGAATGAGAGAGAACATTCCCTATAGGGTGGATGAACACTCTTTTCCTCCTGCTGTTAGTTGTCCTGGAGAATGCTGCATTTGCTTTACCATGTTCCACAGGACAGTATTTCTGACTTGAAGATTCAATTCCTGGATATTCCATTTCAAGGCAAAGCCAACTGTTCTCTGTTGCAGCAAGGGAACACTCCTTCTACTCACACAGTTCCTTTCATTCAGTGATCCCAGGGCTATTTGCTGTTTTCTGCTCCAAATTGTGGCCATAGTGAAATTAACTGATTGATACACCAAGACAGAATTTCTGCTGTTCTGTTCAGTGATGCATGTGGTTTCAGTTTATTTCCAAGCTGTTTAAATCCTGTAGGTCTGTGTCCATGCTCATATATTTGCCCAGGAGTGGAGGAAACAAACCAGCCTGCTTATTCCATTGGCTTGGCACTGGCTGTTTGTAAGGAATATTTTGTGCTTACAATATTTTTAAGCCAGCCCTTAACAGCACTCACAGATTTTTGCTCATGTTCTAGCTGTGTATAAAGACAGGAGAAAACTGGAGGGAAGACTTAGATCTGTCTGATGCTGTAATCCGTGTTTTCTGCTGTGAGACAGGGAACTGTGTTTCCTCATCCCTAAAACAGGAGCAGCTGGAAGCCTTTTCACTGCAACTGAAGTGGAATCAGAGCAGTAGAAGAGCAAACCACTTGCACTTGCCTTGTAGTCCTGTCTCTCACTACTAGTGTTGTGTTAGAAGTCTTTAAAATATTTTAATGTAATGTTAATATTATAAAATAATATTTAAAGTTGACTTGTTGATGTTAATTTAAGGGCCTGTTGAGATGCACTGTTTAAATTTTTTCAATTGTTTTATCCCTGTCCATGGCAGAGGGTTGGAACTGGAAGATTTATAAGGTCCTTTCCAACCCAGGCCATTTTAGGATTCAAGGACTGGGATTGGTGTTGGGCCAGGCAGAGAGTGCAGACCATCTGCAATGGGGTTTCACACGTCTTGGAGGTATGGCCTCAGCCAGGGGGAGTTTATGACACACCCTGTTCTTGTGAACTTGTTCCCAACCTACTTCTTGCCCTCTGTGTGGGCAAAGCTTCATGTCCCCCCACTCCAGATTATCTTGGCTGCATGATTTCGGCTCTGAGCTGCAGAATACCCTGAACTAACTGTTCTTATAAATATGTTAATTGAATTAATTATGAACATATGAATGACTTCAAATTAATGTTTTAAAATTAAAAAAAAACACATTTTTTTCCCATTCAGCAGATGAATTAAGATGGGGGAATGACCTTAAACTGAAGTTGGGTAGATTTAGATTAGATATTAAAGAGAAATTAATTTCTGTAAGGGTGTTGAGGTCCTGACAGGGACTGCCCAGAGAAGCTGTGGCTGCCCCTGGATCCCTGGAAGTTTTCATGGCCAGGCTGGACAGGGCTTGGAGCTGGCTGGTCTAGTGGAAGGGTGCCCCTGTCCATGGCAGGGAGTGGAATGGAGTGGGCTTTCAGGTCCCTTTCAACCCAAACCAGCTTGTGATTCTGTGATAAATTGTATGTGTATGGCTGGAAACATATGTATATTCCCTGGAAACACTGTGGAGGGCTTGGAGTGCAGAAGGGAGTGTGTAAGGTGTCAGCAGCATGGGTTGCTTTGGATTTATTCCTCTTATTTTTTCCTCCAAGAATTCTGGGTAACTTGGTGGCACCAAAGTTAAGAGCTACTTACACAGGTATGTGTTTCAGGTTTTTTTATTAACAGCTGCTTCCCCAGAAAAAGTTCTTACCCTCCAAACAAAACTCTTTGACATCTGTTTCATTCAGTGAAACCCCCAGGGCATGGTCTGGTTCAGTTCCCTGGATTTTTCCCTAATTCAGAAGTACGGTGGGTCACAAGACATTGCTGAAAGCCGATTAGGATCGCAAGAAAACAGTTGAAGCGCATTGTTCTGTGGGCAGTCAATCAAGAACAGCTCCATGCACAGTGTTCCTTCCTTATTCTTTTTGAAACTGTAATTCAGCTTTTTGCCTGAAAGAAGCTGTTTTCTTCTGTTTCAGGTTCATGAAGCTCCTTGTTTTGTGCTGTGTGGTCACTCTCACCACAATTAGTCCTGTCATTTTCCTGCATGTTCTGGTTTGTACCTGGTAGTAATTGTGCTGTCTTACGGCTTTGAGAGTTAATAATTAGTTCCTTAGTGTTACAAACCACTGGAGGCTTGGCAGCCAGAACAGTGCCAGCACCCTGTTCTACCACAGCAGTTTATAGGGAAGTCCCTGTTAAACAAGGATGCTCCTAACCCAAACCAACGGCTAGGATAGAAGTTGTTTGTAGCTCCTTCCAATGACTAGTGCCCAGTATGAGCCTTTTTAATTGACACATAAGTCATATGACAGTGTGTTTGAGCAGTTAATAATGAACCATTTGGGGTTTGTACAAGAACTCGGAAATTTCTGGTTCTTTATAATTAATTTTTTTTCCTTAAAAATACAATGCTGAGCTGCTTTTTTGTGTGATTAACTGCAGAGCTATTATAATGTAATCCCAGTTTGGAAGATTTAGATAAAATCTACCTAGAACTCTTTTATTTTGTTTCTAATCTTTTGGGGAAAGGAAACCACACTCTTCAGTTTCCTTCTTTGTATCTATGCACAGTGGGGAAAGGCTCTGCTCTCTCCATCTCAGCTCTGTTATTTGTGGTACCATCTGTAAAATACCTTCAGAGAATTTCCAAATTCCAAATCATCATTGCAAAATTAAGGAAATTGAGAAGTCTGGATCATCAGCCTTTTGGCTGTTGCAGCCTGATTTGGAATTCAGCTGATTCCAGAGCCATGTTCTTGATACACTTAGAGGGAAAAAAAACCCCAAAAAACAAAAAAACCCCAAACAAACAAACAAAAAAAAACCAACAAAAAAATCAACCAAAAAAACCCCAAAACCAACCAAAAAAAAATTCTGTTCCAATGTATGTGGCTTTATGTTCCCTTTCAAGTGGTTGTAAAATGATGGGATATGCTGTGGAGAGTGTTGGCTCTTCTACTTGAGCTAGTGAATTCAGCTCTTCCTGGCTCACAGAAGCAGGCAAATAGTTCTTCTCTTGTCCTCTCACAATATAGAATATTCTCAATACAGAATATTATGGTGTCTTTTTCTTAGCACCTTTTCTTATTGATGATAGCATGAAGTGTCTCTTCTGTCTTACTTGGGATGGAGGTGGTGTTTAAGCCTCAAATACCAGGACAACTGCAGTGGGTCAGATCAAAGTCTGTGTGAGTGCGTCTCACGTGGCTGCAGGAGCTGCATGTCTGCTGGGCACAGAGGGAGACATTGCTTGGGTATCCCTGCTGTTTCCAGTTAGAAAGTCCTGTGTGCAGCTGGCAATAAGAGTTGCGAGCAAACGCCTGTGAGGACAGTACAGGCACATATTCATCTCTGAAGGTTTTCTTTCCTTTGAACAATACGTTTGCTTTGAATTTATGTAACCCCAAGGATGTATCTTTGTCTTTATCAGTTAATGATTTTGCTGTCCATGATCTCTTTTCTTCCATGATCTGGAACTCCTTGAGCATCCACAGGATCTGCAGTTCTTCAGCTAATTTATGTGTGGGGAAATGAGTCCTTTTTATTTGCTTTGAGTCTGCCTCCTGATTCTCCCTTTTTCTTGTGTGAGAAAAGGTGCTGAGCAATTATTTCACTGTCTGTGTGCCTACTTTGCCTTTCCAGTCATCTGTCTTCCAGGCCAGAGAGTTAGAGCACAGTGGCTCTGCAGATGCAAATGTTTCTGTCCCTTTCTCATCCCTGTTTTTTCTGTGACACTTCTCCAGTTCTGCTCCATGCCTGTGGATGTGGAGAGGAGCAAAGCTACACTCTGCTCAGGATAAATCCTGTCTGGGTTTGTATAGCAGCACAGTGGTATGTTTTGTTCAGGGTGATATTTGCTTTTCTTCAGGTTAGGCAATTTTCTGGAGTTACAGATCATGTTTCTGATGGTTAATGGTCAGTTTGGAACCTGAAATCTTGGAATTAGGGCAGGGATTTTCTGCACATGCATTGTTTAATTTTTCTCAACCAGGTAGACCAAGTGTACCTGTAAAGTTCAGTAGCTTTTTCTCACAAAGTTGTCCACTTATTCAACTGCTGGTTTTATTACTCTGAATAGCTTAATATCATCAGTAAACTTGGTCAGTCCTCTTTCTAGATGTTTTATGAATATGTGGAGCCACAAATTCCACTGAAGCTCTGTGAGTTTTCAGTCCTTGGCATTACACCTGCATGGTGTGACAGAGGGCACTGCCAAGGCTTTAACTCTACATCAGTGAAGATTTTGAAACATGAAAGTGGAGTTCCTTCCTTTTCTGAAGAGTTTTGTGGCACTTGTGGTAAGACTTCTTGCCTGAGCGATCGCTTAAGGTAACCAGAGTAATGAAATGCATTTCCCTTGTAGTGATGGGGAAGAATAAAAATCTCCCTGGTTATTGAAGACCAGGAGAATTTTCTTTCTTCCTAATGACTGGAAAGGACTTGTGTTATTTTTCTTGTGCTCCAAAGTCAGCCAGTCCAGTTCTAGGCTGTGTTGTGAGCCAAGCTGTCCTCCCATGGAATGCCACTGGGAATCCTCCCAGCTTGCTCTGTCTCCTTTGCTCTAAATATTCATGCATATTCTCAGCTTTTCACCATTCTGTTTCCTGCCCTGAGGGACAAGAGTTCCTATGTGAGAGTAATTATAAATGTTTATGGGAATTGGGCTGCTTTATTCAGGCAATTAAATGTGATGTTTAAGCAAGAGGAGGTTTGTTCTTTGCAATTGATTGCATCAGTTTTAGAAGGTGACTGGAAAGATTCTGGTGAACAGCAGTGTGCCTGAGGATATCCAATAGCTCAGACCACCTTTGTAAACCCTTGTGTAAAGGAAAAGCCTTGACTGTCTTCATGGCCTTCTTCTCTCAAGCTGGTTGCTCTGACATGGAAATTAGGTGTCCAAGGACATTTGTCCCTTCTTGGCTCCTGCTTGTTTGGTGATGTGAGTTTGCTCTGTTTAGAGTTCTGTGGATATTTGAGTTTGCTGTGCTAGATTTTGATCTGTAGAGCAAAAGGCCTGTCCTGCTATTTGCCTTATCTCCTGTCTTCCTTGGTGCTGAGCCCCATTAAGTGAATGGGAAGTAGGATAAAGATGTCAGGCTATAACCAGATCACTACCTGATTGTTATCCCCTTTTCTAGACTAGGATATAGCTTTTTTTTTTTTGTAACCCTGATGGCTTTCTAATGCTGACAACAGGAAAAGTTATATTTGGTTTCAAAATACTGGGACTTCTTGTGGATCATAATATACAAGTGATGCATCATCCATCATTTATGCTGTATCTTCCTTGAGCAGATCCTGCTGGGAGGGCCATGGGCTGCAGTAACTTGTGATTTCTAAGGCAGTGATCTAAGATGTCTGCCTTGGAGACAGAGGCACATGGAAATTCTGCTGGGTTCTTTGGCTGGGATTGCATCAAACAGCAAAGTGCAACACCACAGGCTGAGCGGCGCTCTTCAGGTGCTTGATAAGTGAGAGTGTTTATGTGTGTCTGTGTATGCGTGTGTGTGTACCAAGGCCAGAGTTTGATTACAGGCTCTCCAGTGAATGATCATGGGGACCAAGGCTGCCAGAGCTCCAGAAGCATTTGGACAATGCTCTCTAGCACAGGGTGGGATTGTTGTGGTGTCCTGTGCAGGGCCAGGAGCTGGACTTAATGATCCTTGTGGGTCCAACTTAGGATTTTCTGATTGGGTGTCTTAGGCTTTTGGGGACTGGTATTGGGAGTTCCAGTGCTCCAATGAAGGAATTGCCTGCTGTTTCCTCTGTGGACAGGCACTGGGTGAGTGATGCCTTTTGCTTAGAGGACTTTCTCAGGCCAAACTGAGACTATGCCTGGCCTGGCCTGCCCACGGGCCTTGGGCTATGCTGCAGCTCAGGCAGGTCCCAATAAACTAGGGTTTGTGTGCTGCACAGCTGGGAGCTGTGCCCTGGCTTCTTCAGGTTTTACTTTGGCTTAGTCTGCTATTTCTCTATCCATGGTATGACAGTAAAATCCTTACCTTTTCTGGGAGTGTTGATGCTGAACCTTGGTTATCAGTCAAGGTAAGAGCCTCTCAACACATAGGCAGTGTTGTCTCTCATTGTCATTTTGTCAGGTACAAACACTTGATCCTTTTGTTGTTGGCTCCCCTGCAGTGTGAATATATAAGGTGATGCTCTTATCAGGACCTGGCTTGTGACATGGCTGCAGCCCCTGGGGACAGTAGTGACAGGACTGAAGTTGCTTTGAGTGGTATGATCAGCAAGAGCTCCTGTTTGCATACTTGCCCTGTGTGAGCTTGGTGTCAGCACAGGATTTGAGCCATGGCACGTATCAGCCGTTCCCATGCCATGCTGCTCTTGTCTTTCCTGTTTCTGAGGGGTTTGAGGGATGGGGATGAGTCTGAGCAGGTTCTTGCTTCTCCCATATGGATCAATAAGATATGACCCAAGTTTAATGAAAGTGCAGCCAAAGGGCATAAAGCACTTCTTGATGGAATCCCTTTGCTCTCCAGGGTTTATATCCCAGTGTATGTGCACAGATGCTGCTTTGTCTTCCAGGGCTGTTGTGTAGCTTGGGTAGGCTGTGACACTGTTATATAGCCTGTGGATTTGGATGAGGATGAGCCAGGAAGGACAAATGTTTGCAATGTGATTGAGCCTTGCTGTGTATTCTGGTATATCTGGCTGTGTATTCTGGTATATCTGGCTGGTGGCTGAATGCTCACTGTAACATCCTGAGGACAAGATGTCTTGGATCCCTCTGCTCCACTCAGATGACGCCTTACATGCAGTGCTGCATCGAGCTCTGGGGATTCCAGCATCAGAAGGATGTGGAGCTGCTGGAGAAAGTCCAGAGCAGGCTGCAGAGATGCTCTGAGGGCTGGAGCCCAGCTGGGAAAGCTGTGGGTGTTCACTTGGAGAAGAGGAGGCTTCAGATGGACCTCAGAGACCCTTCTAATGCCCAAAAAGCCTCTAAGACGGCCGAAGAGGGACTTTGGACAAGGAATGGAGGGACAGAACACAGGGAATGGTTTCTCACTGCCAGATGGGATATTGGGAAGGGATTGTTCCCTGGGAGTGTGGTGAGGCTCTGGCACAGGGTGCCCAGAGAAACTGTGGCTGCCCCATTTCCAGAATTGTTCAAGGCTGGGTTGGACAGGGCCTGGAAGAACCTGGTCTAGTGGAAAGTGTACCTGCTCATGGCAAGATGAGATTTCAGCTCTCTTCTAACCCAAACCACTTGGGTTCTGTGGTTTTGGATCAGGGATCCACCTCCTTTCCTATCCAGCCACCTTTCTTCCATTCCCCTCTGGCTTGCTCCTTGAGGCAGGCTCTTGACTGAAGGGAAATGGGGACCCTTTGGGGACCCCCTTCCCCAATCCTGGTTTACAGCAGGTCTGAAGATGTTCACTTTGGTCCCCTCTAACTTGGTGACATGGGGGACATCTGCTCTAGCCTCTGTTCTGACACATTGGTATTTAAGGGGGGATTTTCCCTGGAGTTGGCTCCTAATCAGCTGCACACAGGCCTTGGGAGCAGCATCATCCTCTCAGCAGGAAGAGGTGATTGATTGGGGTCCAGCTGCTCAGCTGACAGGGTGATGTGTACAGCAGGAACTTTGGCCACTGTCCCAGCCCAGGACACTGGCCCTGGAGATGCACAGGACATGATTGAACATGGCAGCCAGCTTATCACATGTCTGCGTTTGGGAAGTAGTTACGTTAGCTCGGGCAGTTGCAGCTGCTTCCCAAAGGGATGTGTGACATTGCCATCTGTCTCTGTGTAACGTAACATGCTAGCTGCTGAACCAGGAACAGGGCTTGGCACCTTCCTTTGGATTTGTGGCTCTCCCTGTGGTGCTTCTTGTGCTCTGTGTTCAGGCCTGGCTCTGCTTCCCAACCTAGCAGTTGAATTTTGCTGTGCTGTAGTGGTGTTTTGGCACTGAAAGCACCTGCAACAAACTAGGGCAGAGTTACAGGAAAAGGGGAATTAAATTTACTTATTTGGGTAACTATTCTTGATGAGAATGTGTGCCTTCATCTGACCCCTGTCCCCAGAAGACAGCAGAGGATCATGCTGGCCTTGCTCTGCATCCTAGAGGAATGGGAGGTGAAGCCTCCTTGGGTCTGTGGCTGAGAGGCTAAAGCCACTGGTGGTGTTCTGAGCTGGAGGCCAGGCCTCCCTTTTTGGGAAGGTTTCTGAGGACAGATGGCTGCACATGCTGTTGTCCCAGGATTGAAGCTGTTTGGGGATGGGCTCTCCCTGGATTCAGCAGTGGCAAAGGATGGCGTTTCCTGTAGCAGCCTTGTGCTTGTGGCAGAGATTGTGTGAGCTGCCAAGATAGGAAGGTCCCTTCCATCAGCAGGTTAGCATAGGACTGTAGGCAAGGGACTCTGTTCCTGCCCTTATTTCAGGTGATACAACTCCAGACAGGGAGGGGCATGCAGGGAACTGAGCTGAACCAGTGTACTAGGTTCAGAGACCTGACAGCATCTCCTCTCTGAGTGAAGAGGGAAAACTTGCTGTACCTGTGGGTACCTGCTGCAGGTAAGGCTTTGCTGTGAAAGTGGGATGGACTTGGCACCTCTCAGACTAGCTAGGTGATGATGGACTCACTCCACAGGAGCTGGAGCCCTGCAGTGCTTGTCATGCCTGGACTACAGGGACCTGCCTGTCTTCAAGGAAGAGGCAGAGCCAGGGAGAAGCATCAGCTCAGGGCCCTCTGGCTGCTGACAGGTTTAATTTCTGAGGTGGTGTCTTATGATCTGGGAATGACACCTCAAACACCTCATAACCCTTTGGGGAAGCCTGGACCTGCTTCTGTGAGAGGTTCTCCATTAAACCCAAACAGAACTCAGAAGAGATGGGCACGGAGTGCGGAGAACAGCAGAGGGGGTGGCAGCCTTTGGTATCTGGAGCATTTGGTGCTGTGCTGCCTCTCTTTGTTCTTGTGCAAGTGTTTGGACAGGGTGTTTCCACAGTGCTGGAGGAAAACCCAGGGTGATAGCAGCAGTCAGTGGGAAATTCCTGTGAAGTTCTTGTCTTTCAAGTGAGATACCATCAAGTTGTGTCAGGAGTATCAAGGAGGTTTTCTGCTGGGGGCTGGGACTGTTTCAGTCCCTGCAGACCAAGGCTGATGTCAGTGCTCCGTGGGTTTGAACTCCAGCCTACTTTGATGCCTACATGGGAGTTCAGGTGGCATTTTTTTGTAGAATCATGGAATGGTTCGGGTTGGAATGGACCTTAAAGACCACCTCATTCCAATGCAGATAACCTTCTAGACCAGGCTGCTCCAAGCCCTGTCCAGCCTGGTCTTGGCCACTTAAAAGGATGAGGCAGCCACAGCTTCTCTGGGCACCCTGTGCCAGGGCCTCACCACCCTCACAAGGAAGAATTTCTTCCCAAGATCCCACTGCAGTGGGATCTCTCTGGCAGTGGGAAGCCGTTCTTCCTTGTCCTGTCCCTCCAGGCTCTTGTCAAAAGTCCCTCTCCAGGTCTCTTGGAGCCCCATTAGGCACCAGAAAGGGTCTCAGAGGTCTTCCTGGATGAACACCCCCACAGCCTATCTCCAGAGCAGAGGGGTTCCAGCCCTCAGAGCGTTTCTGTAGTCTCTGGAGTTCCTACAGCAGCTCCACATCCTTTGGATGTTGGAATCCCCAGAGCTGGATGCAGCTCTGCAGGTGGTGAATCACCTGAGATGAGAAAAAAAGGAGAATGAGGAGCTGTTAGACCTCAGCAGTGTCACATCTCTGCAATGACTGGATGCAGTAGCAGCACTTCTTTGGAGAACAATGCTCTTTTCCTGGCTTTGCTGGCTATGGCACAGGCTCCATGGGAGAGCCATGTGTTGGAATGCTGATGTGTAACAGTGATGAATAAAACTGCTCTCAGTTAATATGGTCTGTGTTATTTTTTTTTTAGGAACGCCAAGGCCGTGTCAAGTAAAAGGCAATTCCTCCAGCACACATTGCAGCAGAGATTGCATCCCAGCTGTCTTTCAGAGAGAGAAAGGAGCAAGAGTATCCCAGAAAGAATTAGGACTTTTTTTCCTTAATTCCTTTGACTTCAAAAAGACTTTTACAAACTTCCGATTAAAAAAAAAAAAAGTATTGGAATATCACAAGACATAGGACTAAAAAAAACCAAAAACAACTACAAAAAAAAAAATCCCTTCTATGTAGAGTAGAGATAAAAGCTGTCCCCTTTCTTTTGGCTTTGGTTGTGATTTCAGAGCATACACTTTGTTTTTGTCTTTTTACTATGGTTTTTGGATTTTCAAGTCCATAAGTGGCATAAGCCTTTTTTTTCCCTAATTTTTAAATCCCATTGTTCCTCCTCTTTCCACCCTGTTGGGCCTCCTTCCCTAGTTTTGATATTTGCACTTCGAACACTGAATTTCAACATCCACCATGCAAAGTGGAGTAACTTTTTTTTTTTTCTTTCCCTGGACCAGAAGAGGAGGAATTCTATGAGGAAGTCGGGGTGTTGGCCTAAGAAGAATTGAACAAAATTGTCCAACAGGTTATGTCTTAAAGGTGGTTCATTTTTCTCTGACCCTTTGTTACTGAAAAGTCAAGTACTAGGAGTCCTAAGAAGTGTTCTGTTCTTGTGCATTATATAGATTTAAAGATTAGGTTTGTATGAATTTGATTTTTTGAAAGCTGAGAACAGTGGTAAAAACTTGTCTTGTTTACAGGAAAATGAATTTTGGACAAAAAAAAAGCCCAAAACAAACAAACCAAGGAAGAAATATTGTAAAATGTGTAGTGACTATGTTTCAGTTTCTTGTTAAGCCAATGAGGACTGGGCGTTGCCTTTCTTTTCACCATTAATCACTTCTCATTAATAAATGTGAGATCCTGTTGAGCATCACTGTTGTCTCGTGCTCCCTTCCCCATCTCTCAGCTCCTTGGATAACAACTATTGATAAAATACCTGAAAAATAAGGAGTGGAGAGGTGATTTCTCCTTGCGTTTGAAGTAGGGTGCTCTCACCTTGGCATCCCCAGCTCAATTCTGGGGCTGTTCCAAGACCTTTGGGACTGTTGTGGCTCCCTAGTGTCACCTGGCTCCAGATGTAAGGGGCAGTGCCCACCTGGCCTTGCTCCCAGGATTCCTTCCCATGTCATGGGTAAGTTGGGGATGATAGCTCCTTCCAGGTGTGGGAAATGCAGACACCTCACAGCCCAAATCATCTTCCTGGGGAAAAACACTCATAATGAAGAAAATAATAAAAACTTCCCCCTCCCTCTTCCTCTTCTCTCATCATGGACCCTGCTGCTCAATTTTGGTGGACTCCACCTCTGTCTAGCAGCTTGTTGCTCCAGGAGCTGATCAACTAACCAGTCTGACAAGCACTGCTGTGGAACCATGTCAGGTATCCTGGGGGGATGGCCAGTGTCAGGGCCCCCAAGTGCCAGCGGACTTGCTGAGTGAGTGATGGAATAAATCCTTATTGGCTGCCTTTCCCCTCCCCTTGCACTGGGGAACGGGCTATGAGGGAGCCCAGGGTAGGAGGTGATGCAGAGATGGTCATTTGGGGCAGCACAATGTCACTGGGAGAGAGAAGATGCAGTGGAGAAGATGAGTAGATTATAAAAGCGGTTAAGTGGGGTACTCCCAAAAAAGGGAGGTTACAGCCCTTTTGGGGCTGTAAACCCCAAAACTGCCTGGAAGTTTAGGGGATGTTTGTGCAAAAAAATACGGAAATCTGTAGCATTTCTTATCTTTTTTATGTATAAATAAAAATAATGATTTCTTGTTAAAATTTATTTCAAAATACAACCTTGTATTTACGGCACTATATAGAGGATCTTGGTGTATAAGAAATTCTAAATATAGATATATAGGGTTTAAAAATGCAAATACAACTTTTGTGTCTATAAATTGAACAATAAAGGACTTGAAAATGGAAGAAAATATCTCTATGAAGGCAATAGAAATAGCTCTGACTATTTAGAGGTTTTTCTGTCTCTGTGTAACAAAGTCAGATCTTGGCTGGGACTGAAATCGCTACTGCCACCCGGTGATAAGTACCATGTATTGCAGCTGCCCGGCAACGAAATGCCACACTCAAAATGGCACTTAAATTTTAATTTAAATTAAGAGACCCCTGGAAAAGCAAAGGTGAGGTGGGATTACCTGGAGCCCCAGAGGACCGAGGTGAAGTGGATGAAGAAGCAGACAGCAAACAGATCCCACTGCTTCTCACTCCAGCAAGGGGAGCTGCCCTGGAATTTCACGTACAGTGACTCTTCCAAGCCCCACAGGTGAACAAAGAGGTACCCCAAGACTGATCTCCTTTGTACTTACAGTAGCACAGACCCAGTGGGAGGACCTGCAATTCAAGGACACATGTCAGCAACTGTCTTCTCACTTGCTGCTCTCTCCACATTTTCCTTTTCCAGTGGGACACAGCTGCCACCCCCCAGAGGCAGGAAAACTGCCTTGCAATCCAGTACAAAACCTGCCTGGCAAGCCCAGGACACCAGGAGCCAGCAGCCATTTCTCCTGGATTTCCTGCTCACAGGCATTTTAAGCCTGCTTTGCCTCACAGGTGCTTTTCTGCCAAGGGCATTCCAATCTTTTTTTTAGACTGATTCAAGTTTTGCAGAGCTGAGTTTCATGAGAACTTGTTCATACTTTGATTGTCTGGGACAGTTGGGGAGCATCCATGTTCTCTCAATCTTCCATTCAGGAGAAAAAAGATGACACAACCCTTAGACACCTAGTATGTAATCCAGCAATCGAGGGAAAACCACCTCACTCTGCGAAGAAATGTAATCCCCAATTTTGGCCAAGACTGAAAAAAAATAAATAGTGCTGGAAACATTTCCAGGATGGTGCCTTCCAGCTCCAAAAATGCAGCTCCCAGGCTTCTCACCACAGAAACCCCAAAAATGCCCCTGACTGGGCTCAGGGATAAAACTCTGCCTGTTCCACCAGCCTGCCATGGAACATTCCATGGACACTCCTGACCATGATAGGGGGTTGGAATGTGGTGATCTATAAAGTCCTTTTCAAACCAGACCATTCCAGGAATTTAAGGCAAATTTGAGCTACTCTTCAGCTCACACTTCCTTCCCAAGCCTCATCCTCTAGGCTGTCTTTCCCATACCTTGCTGGAAAGGGAAGCAGTGGTTCCTCTCCCTAAACACGCCCACTGCAAATTGCTGAGCCCTGCCCAAAAACCACCAGGTAACATGAACGAGTGATCCACTGTTCTGTTTTCCATAATCCAAAACTTCAATGATCGAGCAAAACAATCAGGATCAATACCAGGTTATAGACACAGTTCCGATGGAATAATCCCCAACACTCACTGCCAAGTGGTGCTGGAGGAAAAAAAGCTGTTCCCAATTCAGATGGTATTTAGGAGGGTCCGTATCTAGTTTCCCAGGATGTATGGGAAGCTGCTACTGACAGACTGTAACTCAGGAGAACTTAAGTAGTTTACTGAAAGCTTCTAAAACAGGGACTTTTTCCCAACTCCAAGGCAGCTCAAATGCTATGACTCGCCAGGCTTCCTAATAAAGTGTTGCATAAGTGTGTCCTTCTGTGGGAATCTTCCTTTAACCCAGTTTCAGGGAAGAGTTGCCTAAGGTTTCAGTTAAAATTTGAATCAGCTTGTAAGACATCAGACAGGAAAAAAAAAATACCCAGATGCTCCCTTTTCCCAGCTGAAACTTACTGGGATATTCAGAATTTATTTGGAAAGAAACCCCTCTGAAGGGTAACATATCAAATATCTTGGAAATTCTGAGGGATGGAAAAACAAATCCTTTCGGAGTAATTTCCAGTACAATAATCACAAACATCCTCAGAGGTGTCATTTGGCGGCTCAAATCCTGTATAGCCAAACCCGACACTTTGGCTCATGTGAGAAGCAGATGGGGAGCGCCAGAGCAAAGTTCAATCCTTCCTTAAAGCAGTTCCCAGGGAGCTGATGACCCTCCAATGAAACTCTGGCTTGGGATAAGGCCTTCCCGCCTGTGGCGCTGATCTGGGTGAGCACAGGTGCTCTGGCTGGGAGTGACAACGTCACTGAAATTACGGGAAAAGCAAAAATCCTCCAACAACATTTTTTAGTGTTAAAGAGTTAAGGCATTGCTTTATTTTGTCCAGGATGTTGTTCTGGCCAGGATGTGTAACAGAAATAATTTCTTTCACATATTGCCTGGTGTCGTGGTTTGGCCCGGAAATGTGTTTCTGGAAAGGTCTAAGTCGGGCCAATCAGTGGCCAAATTCAAAATTGGCATGTGATGTGGCCACTGAGGATCTGGATACGCCTCTGAGAACACACGGGGGTTAAAAGCAGGAGATTCCCAGAGAACTTCCTCTTTGGGAATCCGGCGTTGGTGAGTGAGGTCTGACCTCTCCCCTGCCCAGCTGTGTCTGGGTGGGGGAGGCCATGACAGGGAGGAGGCCAGGAGCCCCAAAAGGTGCTGAGGTGGAGGAGAACATGCAGGGGTTGATGAGACCTGAGATGTCTGGGCAGCCCCCCCTGGAGAGAGGGACAGAGATTGTGCTGGCAGCTCAGCCGGCCAGAAGTGGGGGATGCGTCGAGAGAGGTGCTCGGCAGTTGTGGGAGTCCTTGGGCACGCAGAAGTGAAGATTTTAACCCCTTTGTAGACTAATGGAAACCTTACAAATACTGAATCCTCCTGAATCAGAATGAGGTGAGAGAGAGATGAGAGATGAAATGGGCAAGCGTGAGGAAAGCTGGAAGAGGAGAGAAGAATCCTGGGTGGAAGAGATGATGGAGTGGCCTTGGGCTGGACTCTTTCTTGTATGTTATGAATAGAAAGTTGTAATTTTTTTTTAAGTTTCAGAGTTAAAAAAACCAAGCCAGACCGAGTCAGACTTCTTTAGGTTCCCTGCGAAGAAAAGCCCTTAATCACTCGTTGATGGTGGGTGATTAACCGATTGTTTCCCTGATGCTGGCTGCATACCAAGAAGATACCAAGAGAAACCCTCCAGGGTAAAGAGACAACCCTCCAGTGACACCAGAGACAACATGCAAATAAGAAACGCAGTGCACCCTGGATTGTTACAGTTTTACAGTTTTTATAAGAAAAACCCCTAAAATCACGAGCCAATAAGTGACTTAGAGTGACGTCTGAGGATGGGAGCATTGTCCCGTACCTGCTTGAATCTTTTTGTTTCTCGCCCTGACCTGAAAAGAAACTGATTAAAGAGACCCCCCGGGTTTCTAAACCAACAAACCAAGGACTCAACGACTCTCCTGTGAGGACAGAGTCCCCAGTTCTGTCTGCAGACCAGCGGACAAAACTGCATCATCCTCCTGCTTCGTGCCACGCCTGGGAGCAGCGGCGGCGAGGGCGCAACCCGTCGATTTCTTCCCACCTGAGCTGATTCTTCTTAATAAAGGCATTAAAAAGGAGAAAGATCTCCTGCCCATTTATTTCAGCTTGGGGGCTCGTCCGGGATAGCCACGCCTGAAGAGGACACCAGGACTGGGACGGCCGCCCACCCTGGACCTGCAGGACAGCTGGCTATCGGGACCAGAGAAGATCGGCTTGGGACAGTGACACGGAGCAGCGTCGGATAGGTGAGAATATCTGGCGGCGGGAGAGGGAGGCGAGCGAGTGTGTGTGCGTGAGACGAGAGCCGGCAGCTCGGCCCCTCGAAGCGAGTGAGGACCCCTCAGTACCGCGGTTCCGCACCCCCGCGAGGGGGCTGGCCGGGAACAGGGGGAAGCGAGTGGAACTGGTGATTGAGGCGCCTCCAAAGGGGTAAAGAGGACCCCCCTCCGGGCGTGCGGAGGAAATAGCTGTGTGAGTGGCACGCACCCCACAGGACCCCCCTCCGGGCGTGCGGAGGAAATACTGTGTGAGTGGCACGCACCCCACAGGACCCCCCTCCGGGCGTGCGGAGGAAATAGCTGTGTGAGTGGCACGCACCCCTCCGGGCGTGCGGAGGGAATAGCTGTGTGAGTGGCACGCACCCCAAAGGCCCTGATACAGGTCCTAACGAAAGAAGTTAGGGTATCAGGCAGTTTGGCCCAGACAAAGGGCGCCTCAGAAGCCAGGGTTTCGAGGTTTGACTGTTTGAGCCTTGGCAAGGGAAGGCCAAGGTCTCTCTAAGTCCTGACGAAGGAGGTCAGGCGAACCTCAGAGGTCAAGACCTCGAGGATGTTTTTTTGTATTTTGGTTGTTTGTTGAGTCTTGGCAAGAAAGCCAAGGTCTTAACAAAGTCCTGACGAAAAGGGTCAGTGAAATTGGAGTTTTGGCAGGAGGTCGAGACTTCTTAAATAAGATATATTTCCTTTAGAGAAAAAGACATCTTGTGATTTGGCAGAAAATAATGGGAGGATGCGGTAGTAAGAAAAGTGGCCAAAGATTGAAGAATATACCTCCCCACAGTCCCCTAGGTGAACTATTAGAGAAATGGGACTTTATAGAAGGCACAGAAGGATTAGATAAAGTTAAGATAGTACATTACTGTTCAGAAGTGTGGCCAGAATTAGAGGTGCAAGGAGGATGGCCATGGTGTGGGATGAAAGACAAGTGGATGTGTCAGCAGCTGAGTAACTATCTGACGGCCCGAGAAAATAGAGAAGAAGAAAAAGCAATAGCCAAAGCCAAAATCATGCTTGCTATAGCCAGAGAAAGTGTGGGAGCAAACAACCCTTTCCTACAGTACGAGGCCACAAAAGAGTGGGGGAGTACACCACCAGGAGCAGGCAAGAATACGGCAGTACTGTCAGGAACAGGAGGCATGGAGAGGCCTCGAGTCCCTTTGAGTGAAAGCTGCTGCTATTACTGTGGAGCAACTGGACCCCCCGCCCAAGACTGTTTAGCCTAAAGTTGTGAAACCTTTGCTAGCTGATCAAGATAGCAAAGGAAGCAGCTTTAAGACCAGAAGATCTAGTAAAAGTTTTTTTTTAAGCAGAAACCACACCCGAGTAGGGAAAAAGAAAAAAAGAACTCATATTTTGTGAAATTTAAAGTTACATCAAGGGATATGGGGGAGTGGTTAATATCTGACGGACGGGTGTTGCTAAACAAAGCACTTGCTGGGATAGTGCTAACAGAACTACAGAAACTAACCTACTGGGGAGTCCAAGGACGATGTGATTATTTCCTAAGAAATAACCTGTGCATAAGCGGATATGACCTAGCAAAAACAATTATAAAAGAGTGTTTAACTTGCCAAAAAGGTGAACCAGAATGAAATAGTGAATACCTTAGACTCAGACTGAGGTCCAAATTTGTGGCCCAAACATTGCAAATTATAATTGAAGCTTCAGGAATAAAGTGGAGATTGCATACTCTGTGGCACCCCCAGAGTTCTGGGAGGGTGGAACAAATGAACAAAATTCTCAAAAATGAATTGGCTAAAGTGTTTACCCCTAGCGCTCTTGCGCATCAAAACAAGACCCCGGTCTGATATAAGGATTTCACCTTATAAAATGATTTTTGGACTGTCATTCTATGTAATTCTATAGCACAGGAGACTACCTGGAAGGAGAAATTTGAAGGCCCCTTTCAGGTACTCCTCATCGCTAATTCGGCCGTGCGAACCAGAGAAAAAGGTTGGACTCGCATTACGAGAATTAAAGGACCAGTCGCACCCCCGAGCATTGGACAAGACTCGTCAGTGTCTCCTTCTGGTGTTGGACCAGATTCTACACCACCCTCACACTCTAACTCAGGACAAGATTCAACTGCATCGGGAGTTAATTCAGCTGAGTATACTATTATAAAAGGACCAAATGACTTAAAATTGACATTCAAAAAGACTGATGAACTGCATAAGAAAAAAGTTTAGAATCATAACATGTCTTGAAGTGTTTTAAGAAATTTGTAAAAGTTAAAAATTGTTAATAAGTAATTCTGGTTAAGTCGGCCCAACTTGGTACCAAAGACCCCAGGTTAATCTTCTCCAGAGTGCTCCCCTAGGAGGGACCAAATTAGCAGGGACAGATCAAGAGAGGTTTAACCAGAGGAGCAAGAGACTCTAAAGAACTTGGAGACTTCTTTTCAGTAAAATCCTCAAGAGGCAAGGCCGGGTGGGCAGGCTGTGCAGGATGACCCATACCGGACTCTTGGGAAGGGTAGTAGTGCTGGCTCTGATTGCTGGTGGTGCTCTGGAGAGCCCAGGAGAGCTGTGCAATGAGTACTACCAACCTTTCTATGAGAAAGAAGTAAGCTCCTTGCTGAGAGTCCACAACAATTGTGTTAACCTCTCCCAATTGATCTTTTATCAAGAGAATAAGAAAATATATTGGATGACCCGGAACACCGCCACCTTTAGGCAGCCACTCCTGGGAGAGCACCCTGTAGGAGAAACCTGGTGGTGCTTTGAACGTGATGCTACTGAAGCAAACCTGGTAAATCTGGTAAAAGGAAAAAGTATTTCTAAATATTGGGAGGGCACGACAAAAATTAATCATTGTCTTCTTCCCACCTAATCTCTTCTTCTACTAACTTTTCATACAAGAACCTGATGGCCTGCATGTATCCTTCAGTCCGTAGCCTACTCTTGTTTAGACTGAGACCCCTGGTGTGAGGACACGAGGCTTGACTCCATTTTCATCAGAAGGCTGATTCATTATGTTATATATCATACTAAAATGCTACATTACAACTATACTATAAGAACAGAGAAAAAGATCAGAAGGCTACAAAGGAATGAATAACAAAAATCCTGTGACTGCTCACAGCCTTGGCACAGGTGGCTGTGATTGGTCACTGATTGAAAACAATCCACATGAACCAATGGAAGATGCACTTGTGGCCTTCCACAGCAGCAGATAGTTATTGTTTACATTTCTTTCCTGAGGCCCTCAGCTCCTCAGGACAGGAAAAATCCTAGCAGAGGCTTTTCCCCTCAATTATCATGGCAACATCTCACCCTTTTAAATTATTAAATTAAATAGAAAAATAAATGTTTGCAATCTCTTCTACTAGGGCTTTGCAGAAGAGAGAACAACACCTCTTGAGGTTCATCTGTTGCCAATCAAAATCTCAATCATCTGCTGATGTGGAATGGTCAGGGAAATTCTTCACCTGTAGAACATTCAGGGAAATTCTTCACTTATCAAACATCTAATTATATCATATCACTAAAACAATCTTAAAAAATAAGAAAATGCAAAAACTCATGCAAAGAAAGTTAATTGTTTCAAATCCAAACAGCTGAATTTCAGGACAGAGTCCATGGACTGAAGATGTTCTTCTTTGACATCTCTGGAAGTTCCCTTTGGTCCTGAAACAGGCTTGCAGAATTCTGAAACAAAGAACTGCTAAAGAAACAAGAATTATCAAACAATTCATTGACAGTCATGAAACAATTCAGAGAGAAAATTTCTGGAATGCCCTGGCCACAGCCCTTCATTGAACCACTTGGGCTGAGGCTAATTTTTGGCTTTTCAATGCTTTTGAGCTGCTAGCTCTTTCCACTTTTCTTTATAAATTTTTTTTTTTTTTCAAAAGAAGAAGAGTAGAAGCAGCAGAGGGTCTCTAGGACACTTCGGTGGCCCTGGTCCTGGTGGTCGGACCAGAGAACCCAGACCTGGCTCACAGAATGGTGGCCCAGGTCCCTGTGGGGAAAGCAAAGTCCCCAAACCCAGCACTGGACGGGGCAGTGGCCCCGCCCCAGGGAAATGAGCCAAACGGCCCAGAACCAGCCTGTGAGGCGGGCTCTGTGTGCTCACAACCTGGCAGGACCATGCTGCCAATGTCTTCAAAGCAGAAATGACGAAATGCTTCCTCCCCCCAGCAGCACCGGTGCACACCGGCAGCTCGGGAAGAGAAGCTTTCTCAGGAATTGTCCTCCCAAATCTGAGGGTTTCTTGTCCCCAGAGCAAGCGAGCAATGCTTGCTTTGCTCTGTTTCTCTTGCTCCTGCAAGGCAACTGGCACTGCTCCTGCTTTCTGCCCCTCAGCACCACCCCCATCCCCACTGGGCTGGGAACCAGAGTCAGATGCCACAGGAGCCAACTCCCCCACGCCCCTGGGCCGCTCGGGGGAAGGCAGGCACCCCAACCCCCAGGGAGAAGCCCCCAGCCACACGCGAAGTGACCCAGAAACCACACTGATTTTGAACACAGCCAGCCGAACTGCTCCTGCAGTCAGCTGGAGGGCCACGTCCCCTCCACGGAAGGACAGGCTCTTCGCAGGGTCTGATGCGAATGACGGAGCTTCGGAAACCTGCGGGACAACTGGGGTGGGTGGTGCGGGCAGCACGGGCGCTGGTGTCGGCTCTTGAATCGATCCCGTGGGCTCAGCACCATTCTCGGCATGCTCTTGCACTGCAATTGGATCGGCAGGGAGCAGCGGGACAGGCGGGGGCGGCGGGCTCGGAACGCGGTCGGCCCGCGCCGGTGCCGCCTGCACCGTTGCGAATTCAGTTGCCGGCTGGGATGCAGAGGAAGAAGACACGGAGGCAGCTCCTGCAGCTCCCGGGGACAGCAGCACAGCCGGGGAATCACTGTTGTTGATCGCGTTGCCTGGCAACACGGGCGGATCGGCGGGAGGCGGTTCCGGGTGCCCCGGCGCAGGCGCAGTCATCAGAGCCGGCGGAGCTGGCCCGGGCGGCTGCGGGGCCGCGGGAGGAGCCGGCTGGGGCGGAGCTGGATCCGCCCGCTCCCGGGGTGGGGGAAGCGGAGAGTTCCGCGGTGGAGCGGGCGGAGCCGGCCCGGAAAGCGGCGGGCTCGGCTCCCCATCCCCCCCAAGAGAAGGAGCGGGGGGAGAAGGCAGATCTGTTTGCTCCAAGGGAGCGGAGAAAAACTTTTGCTCAGCTGTGGGCAGTGCGGGGAGGCTGCAAACCCGCGGTTTGTCTTCTTTGAGAGGCTTCTCTCATGCCGAAGCTGGCGGGGACAGAAAGCAACTGCGCGCCCGAGCCATGATGTCCCTCGCATTGTGCCATTTTTCGAAAATAACAAAATAAATGTGTATGTGCACTACAAACACCGCTGGGTACCCGACACCCTGGCCTTCTGCCCAATGAAAAGCAGCGTTCATGAACTCCCATAGATCTAAATCAAGGGAGTATACGACATTTGTAAAAAATCTATGAAATTTTGCCCATCGGAAAAACTCATAACACTCTCTCTCCCACATATGATGAGTAATTCCGTCCTCGCGTCCCCATCTGCACCAGAATTTAATAACTTTCTCCTCTGACGCAGTAAACGGAACCTGAGCTTCCGAGGGTACATTTTCCCAACTTTCCTCCCACCTTTTGTGAATGGCAGGATCTTCAGGAAGGGAAAAAATAACAGTACCTTTAGACAGTGTCCTTGTGGATCCAGCTGTGCAGCTCTGCTGCTCTGCGGTCTCTGGACACAATCTCCAGGAAAGTCCAACAGGTTCTCCTGTTTGCCTTGGCTGTGAACTCTGCCCATCTTCAGGGTCTCGTTTCTTCAGCTCCAGGCTGGACTCCGTGGTCACTCTTGGGGTGACCATCAGTTTCACACGTCCAGGGGTCACCAATTCTTGTTTAGACTGAGACCCCTGGTGTGAGGACACGAGGCTTGACTCCATTTTCATCAGAAGGCTGATTCATTATGTTATATATCATACTAAAATGCTACATTACAACTATACTATAAGAACAGAGAGAAAAAGATCAGAAGGCTACAAAGACAAGAATAGAACAGGAATGAATAACAAAAATCCTGTGACTGCTCACAGCCTTGTCACAGGTGGCTGTGATTGGTCACTGATTGAAAACAATCCACATGAACCAATGGAAGATGCACTTGTGGCCTTCCACAGCAGCAGATAGTTATTGTTTACATTTCTTTCCTGAGGCCCTCAGCTCCTCAGGACAGGAAAAATCCTAGCAGAGGCTTTTTCCCTCAATTATCATGGCAACAGCCTACAATATCCCAACAAGTCTTAGAAACCTTCTAACTTCCTTCTTAGTTTTTGGCTGTGGAAGTGAAACTATCCCCATAATTCTGTCAGGGTTCAGTCCCAGCTTCCTTGACAAATCACATTTTCTAGGTCTTTTACTTCATGCTCTACAACTTGGAGTTTCCCTTTTGATACCCGAAGTTCTTGGTCCCCCAGAAAATTTAACAATGCTACCTACGGTGGATTCCTAAACTTCTTTCTCTTCCCATCCTGGGAGAAGCAAATCATCTACATATTGGACAAGTTTTATCTGAGGCTTGATGAAGAAGATTTGTAGTACTTCTCCTAGGGCTTGACCAAATAGGTTTGGGAATTCAGAAAACCCTTGGGGTAACCTAATCCGCCAAAGCTGTTGCTTCCTCCTGGAATTGGGGTCCTCCCATTCAAAGACAAATATATCCCTACTTTCCTCTGCCAGTGGGCAAGCCCAAAAAAGCATCTTTTAAGCCTACCACACTAAACCACTGGTGTGCTAGGGGGATACTGCTCAGTAGTAAATAGGGTTTAGGCACTACTGGGCACTGATTCACTGTTCTTTTGTTCATTTTTCTCAAAAGCCTGTAAGTCCCGTCTGACTTCTTTACTGGTAATATGGGTGTATTATGGGGGGACATACATGGTTCTAAGGTCCCCTCCTCAAGTAGGTCATGGATCACCATCTGCACTCCTCATCTCCCTTCCAGGGAGAGTGGGTATTGTCATACCCGAACTGGATGGAACCTGAACCTATTTTTATTACTATAGGTTTCATGTCCAGTTTGCCTTGATTTTTTTGATTTTGCCCACACCATCTCATGAATTTTCTCCTCATCCTCTTCTCTTAATGGGGAAGCCTAACTACCATTTTTGCTTCCTCTGGGAGTACTCCAATGTCTAACTGCACCTGTAAATCATGTCCTAACAAATTGCACCCTACTTCTGGAACTAATAGAACATCAACAACATTTTCCAAATTAAACCAGTTACTTTGTGCCCATTCTTCTCCCCCTGGAGATTTGGCATTATGTTTAGCTAGTAGAGCATGAAATTCAGCTTTAACTTTTGTGTAGAGTTTTCAGTCATTTTGTGAAGGGACCAAAACCATGACAGGGAGGTATAAACTTAAGTTACACAACCACATAGCCTTTGCTGTGTTTCCCTTTGCTTCCCTGGGTGGGTGAAGAGACGAAATCTGCCTGGGAGGTTCTGCTTAGTTACTCCAAGTTGTCCCTTCACTTCCCAGACAGTCCAGATTCATACATACACAAAACAGTTTCCTCTTTTTGCACTGTGAAGTCTTTTGTGAAATTCTGAAGACAGAGCCCTCAATTGAGTATGGGCATGCTTTTTCACCTAAGCGTGCACAGTTTGCGGGAAATTCAAGTCACCCCCTTTCTGGAGTGAAATATCCTTCCCCTCTTACAGTCTACACACAACCCTGAAAACCCCTCTGTCTATCAGAATCCTGGCCGTGATGCCAATTTATTGTCATGATCTGCTAGTACAGACAGGGGTCATGGTGGTTCATTAACTGATCTCAGAGTGCAAAAACAACGCAGAGGGGATTTCATTCTTGATTAAAACAAATTCACTTTTTATTGAATGCCCACAGCAAATATGATAGAAGGATTATAAAGGAGATAAAGCATAGAGAGAGAAAGAGGGGGAGGGGAATATAGCTACCAAAGGAGAGAGGAAATCCTCGTGGTCCAGCCAATAGATTCATCTTGTCAAGTCAGGGAGAATCTCAAAGTCTTGGTTAACTCAGGGGTGTATTATAGTCCTCTGCCAAGCGGGGAACAGGTAAAAGACAATGAAGAATAAATCCATTGAGAACAAGTACGGACAGTCCAGGACCCATTGTTTCAGGATTGGTTTCTATGGGAAACCAGTCTTGGTCCAGTGAACACATCTGCAGGCAACACTTGGTAGACATCTCGCTTCAGTCCAGCTAGGACCCCTGTGTCAGAATTATAGGGATCTCAGTCTCAGTCCTTGGGAGGGAGCTTCAATCTCCATCCATCATGGTGGTTGTGAGGCAGATGAGAGATTTTCCGTGGGGGATCACCAAAGTTACCCCAGAAAGTTTATTTGGCCAAGAGGTGGGAAAATTCATGGGCTATTGTGATGAGCGGGTATCGTGAAGCAGGTGTAAGCATACAGAGCAAGCCACTCCTTGCCAGGCCCTGCTTGAAGCAGTGTTCCATGGTGGTACAGCAAACACATTTGCAAACAATCACTTGGCGAGCATCAACCTCAACCAGGCCCAGAACTTCAGTCAGGGTCTTCAGAGTCTTAGTCTTTGTCTTTGCAACGATCGTGAGGCAAATGAGGAAAACTTCAGATAGTCTCTTACATCTGGACCACTCCTGCAAAGTGTCATCAGAGCCTGCTGTCCTTCTCTGCCAGCTGCCTATTGGCAGTTTATGTGGCTCAAGTATTTTGTGGTACATTTCTTGCTGTTTTCTCATGCCAAACATCTTAACCATTGAAGGTGTCCCGTTTCTCTTTCTGGAATACAGCTAGAAAGATCAGTGTCATTGCTGACAAGCTGCTATTCTGAGAGGTGTCCAGCTGAAAGTCCTATATCAACTGATTTGCTCTGTCACTTTAATATGGCATGACTTCAGCCACTTACAGTTTCAGCACCTGAAGTTGCCCAGCCCTAAAATTCTTTCCCCTTTGTATGGTTATGCTCCTTGGCAACTGGCATTTTTAAGTACATGAAAAACCATGCAGAAAACATGAAAACCATGAGAAACTATGCAGAATTTGCACTGAGATGATGCCAAATGAGTCAAACTGGTAGATTAACTAGGGCATGCAAAGCAGAGAGGGGGGAATGAGAGCTCAAGAAGAGAGTACACAAGAAGAGAGTACAATCTACTTTTTTTCTGCAATAGGGCTAACATTGTAGAAATCAAAATGAACACAAATCCTCCTAGGGATAATTCTTGCAAAAGACAAAGGCTTGCAAAAGACAAAGGCTTGAAATATTTAGCTTTGCAATATCAACTCAGTCACAAATGGAACTGCAGGAGGGAGCCACCATTCTTACGATTAACCTTGACATATGTATAACCTCTCATGGGGATCCATCTTTGTCACGCACATCACATTTGATAAGAGAAGGGGCACTGCTGAATGGCTTCAGTGAAAAAAATCTTAAATGCACTCTAAATGGAATTAGGGTCCAAAGGAGTGAGTGTTTCACGAAAGCCTGAGATATTGCCTGTGATGAGATCTCTTCTAAGAGGTTCATTTAAGGTAACAAATTCTCCATCTAAATACTGGCAGATTAGTCAGAGGAGAAAAGCAATCTTTTTAAATGGTCCTTTGGGAAGACGGGGCTTGCAGGGAATTTAGTACTTGCTGGTATATTGCCTACATTCCAGGAAAAAGTATTAAATACTGAAATGCAACCTATGGAAGATGAAGTCTGTGAATGTGAAAGTCCAGTGTATGGCAATCTCAGAAAGCAGCCCATCAAAGCCCTTGAAATGCCAACACACAAGTTGTGAGTTGGCAGTGCATGCCAGTTTTTAGCAAACCACAGCAAAATGCAGATGGTGGAATGAGACCATTAAGTCACATACAGTATGAGGCAGTATATAAGAGGAAAGCAGCTGAGAGCGTCAACCCTGCTAAGCAGTCTCAGTATTCTTATTGACATTAGCAGAAATTTGAAATGAGTCTATGAGAATTACAAACGAGGCAAAAGAAAAGGGAGTGATGACTACTCTGGCATGGTGTTTCCTAACAGGATTCTTCAAAATGTAAAGATTGTATCATCCTTTAAACTGAAGGAAGATATTAAAAAGACACTAAGGAAATGGCATCAAATGCTAGAAAGACTCTGCGCAGTGTACTTCTAGACAGAAATGCCACTGATGGAAAACTGACTAAAGTGGCACCAATGCAGCAGCATTGTACTAAACCCCAGAAATGTCCACTGTTTCACTGTCTGCCATACCGTTAATATTCACGTAGCAGCTCTGCAACATTCTTACTGATAATTTCCTTGGCAAACTGGGAGTGAGGGTCCGTAGTGACACAGAGCTCAGGCAGGTGCAAAGGAGAGCTGCTTTATTGCAAAAAACAGGCTTTTGAAGTAGTCAGGCCTTTATCAGTTACATAGCTTTAAGCCATAACAAACATAATTCAACCAACCACCATACACCATGCTGTGAACACGCAACGGTTATAGAACTTGTTTATCTACCTCTAATTCAGCTGTGTTACTTCCCCATAGTCCTTTTCTACTTAGCAAAAGTAACAGGCCTCAGCTGTGGTGTTGCAAGGCCTTCCTTTTGTAAGGTTATACCTGTACACAACAGCAAACCACTAGTTTCTTTGGTGACAAGAGTTTAGATAGACAATTTGCATCTGCCATTCCAGTGAAACATAATGGGGAGAGAAAATCTTCTTAGAGGTGTTCAGTCATTCCATTATTTAGACAGGCCAAATAAAAAGACAAGCAAGCTATAGGATTGTGTACTTGCTCTTACAAAACACCTGCTGGCCTGTACTAGCAGATCGTGACAATAAATTGGCGTCATGGACAGGATTCTGATAGACAGAGGTGTTTGCAGAGTTGTGTGTAGTCTGTAACAGGGGAAGGATGTAGGCCAGTAACAGCCACTCTCCTTTTACAGCTGGTATACTGCAGCCACCAGACCTGTGCTCTGTGGCTTGGTTCTTTGACTCTTGTAACCAGTCCTGCTTTTACTCTGCTGGAGGGGAATAGGCATCTATTTCTCGCACAGATCATTGTGGCAGCAGCGAAGGGCTCTAGCGCACTGCTTCTGCCAAAAGACACTTCGGTCAGGCACTTACATTCTCAGCACTATATAGCCCCATATTCTGCATCTCTTGTCATCTGAATCATACTGAAACAAACTTCGAGGAGTTTATAAATTTTAAAGTAGCTAAGATTTTAGTTAGAGATAAACTGTAGCCATGATATTTTATGAAAAATCCTTTCCTAGGATTTTTCCCATCCTGAGGAGCTGAGAGCCTCAGGAAAGAAATGTAAACAATAACTATCTGCTGCTGTGGAATGCAACAGGTGCATCTTCCATTGGTCCATGTGGATTGTTTTCAATCAGTGACCAATCACAGCCACCTGTGCCAAGGCTGTGAGCAGTCACAGGATTTTGTTATGCATTCTATTCTATTCTTGGTCTTTGTAGCCTTCTGATCTTTCTTCTCTCTCTGTTCTTTTAGTATAGTTTTAATGTAGTATTTTAGTATATTATATAACATAATAAATCAGCCTTCTGAGAAAAATGGAGTCAAGCCTCGTGTCCTCACACATGGGATGTTCGCCTAAACAATAAGCTTTATTTGAGTTAATTAAAATAAATAGGTAGGCCTTGATGAAGTTAACAGTTAGTAGTTAACTAATAATTGATTGCTTGTCAACACAGTGTTTGGTTAGCTGGGTTTATAATGAAGAATGTAGAAACTGACAAATAGCTTTTAGTAACATAAGACAATTCTGGGCCTCCTCTCTTCTGAAACCAATTGAAGACAGGGAATGGGAGTTCTACCAAGGGTTTATTTGTCATATTTGCATTGAAAAGGTAGAAAGGTCAGAATGAGGAAGACTTCATTTACTTTCTCATTTTGGGACCCCTCCCCATGAAAGGGACCATGGACCCATTTCAAGGAACAAACTACGCATGTTTAATAGCTTTTGAACTAATTAGCATACGAAGTGGGGAGTGGGATATACCAACATTATGAATATGTATTTGTATTTTGGGTATTCAGTACTTGTATAGATAAGGGTCTGTAATCGCTGGTAAATTGCAGTGTGCATTTGGAAGCTGTCCCACATGATGCCCAGTGTTGCAATAAATGTACACTTTCTAACTTTAAACTGTTAGAGAGTCTTTGTCCATCACAGTTGGATATTGGTACTAGATCAATATCCATATTTCTTTAATCAATACTGAAAAGCATTTCACAGAGAGAAAATGTGCCAAGACAACAGTCTTGGCTGGAGCGTACCCCTAAAACTGGTGGAAATTTGTATTTGCACCACATTCAAGGGGCAGTCCTCTTTCCTATGCAATCTACAAACTGATGCAGATGGCAGTGCTCTCTGCCCGGTCCTTCTTAACTTGAAGTATCAATGCGCACATTACAGCCTCGTAAGGACAAAAGATCTGGAGGGATGTCACAGTTCATTCGTGCAGCACAGATGCTGAAAAGTGGCAAAGCTGAATGCCTTCACTGAGCTTCAGTTCTGTGCAGATGACAGAATGAAGTGGCAGAGTACCAGGATGTTGTGCGCAGTGTACCTCATTGCAGAAGTTGAGAAAGAGCTCGTTCACAGTCAGGTGAGGATATGCTTGTAGCCATATAATATTCTAATCCAATGGACAGAGAGTATGTTTTGCTTTTCTAAACTGTCACCTTTACTTATTTCTGCTGCAATGTGGATACTTTTGCCCAATAAAGTCTGATTACGTGTGCACATATATGTCTCTATTGTGATATCTAAACTCTCAGCTTATTCTATTACAATCACATGACTATATTAATATACTATAAAGTGCTTTGTTATCTTATCTAATACAGTTTCTTACTTACTAATATAGAAACATAAATTGATGACTTCTATATTCAATGTCTGTGTACCATGCTTCCACATCAATCTAGCCTTCGTCAAAGGCTGTAAATCAAACCCCCTTGAGTCTCTGAAGATTTCAATCTTTCCGATTCCCACACCTCTTCCAATGCTTTCAGGAAATTCCAACGACAGTGTTTTTTACTGTCTTATAAGAGGTTTCTGGCAGCTTTAGTTATGTAAAAATCCAGAAAAGTTTGCAAATTTATAGCTTGTCAGGCCACTGTGGTCAGGGACAAGTGGCTGCAAATGGCAGCCATTTTTCCAAGGGAAACAGAAGTAATTTTCCCAGGGTCTGGGTATCAGATGACAGGTGCTTTTTGGGGCTCTGAGGACTTGCAGGGGCCTACTTTCTGGCACCTTCAGTTTTGTAAAAATCCAGCAAAGACTGGAAATTTCTAGTTTGACACCCCGCTGTCCGGAAGAGGGAGTGGCTGCAAATGGAGGCCATTTCCCAAGGGAACGAGAAGTCAGTTCCCCAGGGTATGGGTATCAGAAAAGAGGTGGCTTTTGGGACTCTAAGTACTTGCAGGGTCCTCGTTGCTGGCAGCTGTAGTTTTGGAGAAATCCAGCATAATTTGCAAATTTCTAGCTTGGCAACTCACTGTCTGCAATTGGGAGTGGCCACAAACAGAGACCATTTTCCATGGGAAAAAGAAGTCATATCCTGAGGGTCTGGGTATCAGATGAAAGGTAGCTTTTGGGGCTCGATGGACATGCAAGCTCCTCATTGCTTCCACTTTTAGTTTTGGAGAAATCCAGCAAAGTTTACAAATTTTTAGCTTTGGTGTTCACAGACAGACAAGGCAAGCAGCCACAAACGGAGATCATTTTCCAAGGGAAAAAGAAGTAATATCCCCAGGGTGTGGGTATCAGATGAAAGGTGGCGTTTGGGATTCTAAAAACATGAAGAGTACTAGATGTTGGCAGCTTTACTTCTGGCGAAATCCAGCAAAGTTTGCTACTTTCCAGCTTGGAAAGCCACAGACGGCCAGGGTCAGTGGCTGCAAATGGCAGCCATTTTCCATGGGAAAAAGAAATCATATCCCCAGGGTCTGGGTATCAGCACAGAGACAGGGTTCTTGGGTTCTGAGGATTTGCAGGCTCCTCGTAGCTGGCAGCTTTAGTGTTGGAGAATTTCTAGCTTGACATGCCAAGGTATGTGGGGCAAGTGGGTGCAAAGACAGTCCATTTTCCATGGGAGAAAGAAGGCATTTTTCCAGAGTCTCGGTATCAGATGAAAGGTGGATTTTGGGGCTCTAAGGATTTGAAGAGTACTAGACCCTGGAGGATTTAGTTTTAGAGAAATCCAGAAAATCTGCAAATTTCTAAATTGACATGCAATGGTACGAGGGGCAAGTGGGTGCAAAGGGAGATCATTTTCCAAAGGAAAAAGTAGGCATTTCCTATGAGTGTGGTTATCAGAGGAAAGGTGACATTTGGGGCATTAAGGGCATGAAGAGTACAAGATTCTGGCAGAGTTAGTTTTGGAGAAATCCAGCAACATTTGGAGATTTCTGTCTTGGGTGGCCTGGCTCAATCAGGGCGAGTGGCCGCAAAGAGAGGCCATTTTTCAGGGGAAAAAGAAGTCATTTGTCCAGGCTCTGGGCATCAGATGAAAGCTGGCCATTGGGGCTCTAAGGATCTGGATTGGCCTAGATTCTGACCACTTGAGTTTTGGAGAAATCCAGCAACATTTGGAAATTTCTGTCTTGGGTGGCGAGGGTGGTCCATGGCGAGTGGCCGAAGAGAGAGGCCATTTTTCAGGGGAAAAAGAAGTCATTTGGCCAGGCTCTGGGCATCAGATGAAAGCTGGCATTTGGGGCTCTAAGGATCTGGATTGGCCTAGATTCTAACCACTTGAGTTTTGGAGAAATCCAGCAAAATTTGGAAATTTCTGTCTTGGGTGGCCCGGGTGGGCCATGGCGAGTGGCTGCAAAGAGAGGCCATTTTGCCGGAGAAAAAGAAGTCATTTGGCTAGGCTCTGTGCATCAGATGAAAGCTGGCCTTTGGGGCTCTGAGCACTTGCTGGGACCTAGATTCTGACCACTTGAGTTTTGGAGAAATCCAGCAACATTTGGAAATTTCTAGCTTGGGTGGCCCGGGTGGGCCAGGGCGAATGGCCGCAAAGAGAGGCCATTTTTCAGGGGAAAAAGAAGTCATTTGGCCAGGCTCTGGGCATCAGATGAAAGCTGGCCTTTGGGGCTCTGAGCACTTGCTGGGACCTAGATTCTGACCACTTGAGTTTTGGAGAAATCCAGCAACATTTGGAAATTTCTAGCTTGGGTGGCCCGGGTGGGCCAGGGCGAATGGCCGCAAAGAGAGGCCATTTTTCAGGGGAAAAAGAAGTCATTTGGCCAGGCTCTGGGCATCAGATGAAAGCTGGCCTTTGGGGCTCTGAGCACTTGCTGGGACCTAGATTCTGACCACTTGAGTTTTGGAGAAATCCAGCAACATTTGGAAATTTCTACCTTGGTTGTCCAGGCTCAACCAGGGCGAGTGGCTGCAAAGAGAGGCCATTTTGCAGGGGAAAAAGAAGTCATTTGTCCAGGCTCTGGGCATCAGATGAAAGCTGGCCTTTGGGGCTCTGAGAACTTGCTGGGATCTAGATTCCGACCACTTGAATTTTTGAGATATTCAGCAAAATTTGGAAATTTCTAGCTTAGGTGGGCAGGGTGGCCATGGCGAGTGGCCGCAAAGAGAGTCCATTTTTCAGGGGAAAAAGAAGTCATTTGGCCAAGGTCTGGGCATCAGATGAATGCTGGCCTTTGGGGATCTGAGCACTTTCTGGGACCTAGATTCTGACCACTTGAGTTTTGCAGAAATCCAGCAACATTTGGAGATTTCTGTCTTGGGTGTCCAGGCTCAATCAGGGCGAATGGCCGCAAAGAGAGGCCATTTTGCAGGGGAAAAAGAAGTCATTTGGCCAGGCTCTGGGCATCAGATGAAAGCTGGCCTTTGGGGCTCTCTGGATCTGGATTGGCCTAGATTCTGACCACTTGAGTTTTGGAGAAATCCAGCAAAATTTGGAAATTTCTGTCCTGGGTGGCCCGGGTGGGTCAGGGCGAGTGGCCGCAAAGAGAGGCCATTTTTCAGGGAAAAAAGAAGTCATTTCGCCAGGCTCTGGGCATCAGATGAAAGCTGGCCTTTGGGGCTCTGAGCACTTGCTGGGACCTAGATTCTGACCACTTGAGTTTTGGAGAAATCCAGCAACATTTGGAAATTTCTAGCTTAGGTGGCCCGGGTGGTCCATGGCGAGTGGCCGAAGAGAGAGGCCATTTTTCAGGGGAAAAAGAAGTCATTTGGCCAGGCTCTGGGCATCAGATGAAAGCTGGCCTTTGGGGCTCTCAGGATCTGGATTGGCCTAGATTCTGACCACTTGAGTTTTGGAGAAATCCAGCAACATTTGGAAATTTCTGTCTTGGGTGGCCAGGCTCAATCAGGGCGAGTGGCCGAAGAGAGAGTCCATTTTGCAGGGGAAAAAGAAGTCATTGGGCCAGGCTCTGGGCATCAGATGAAAGCTGGCCTTTAGGGCTCTGAGCACTTGCTGGGATCTAGATTCCGAGCACTTGAGTTTTGGAGAAATCCAGCAACATTTGGAAATTTCTAGCTTACGTGGGCAGGGTGGCCATGGCGAGTGGCTGCAAAGAGAGTCCATTTTGCAGGGGAAAAAGAAGTCATTTGGCCAAGGTCTGGACATCAGATGAAAGCTGGCCTTTGGGGATCTGAGCACTTTCTGGGACCTAGATTCTGACCACTTGAGTTTTGGAGAAATCCAGCAACATTTGGAAATTTCTGTCTCGTGTGGCCTGGCTCAATCAGGTCGAGTGGCCGCAAAGAGAGGCCATTTTGCAGGGGAAAAAGAAGTCATTTGGCCAGGCTCTGGGCATCAGATGAAAGCTGGCCTTTGGGGCTCTAAGGATCTGGATAAGCGTAGATTCTGACCACTTGAGTTTTGGAGAAATCCAGCAACATTTGGAAATTTATGTCTTGGGTGGCCTGGGTGGGCCATGGCGAGTGGCCGCAAAGAGAGGCCATTTTGCAGGGGAAAAAGAAGTCATTTGGCCAAGTTCTGGGCATCAGATGAAAGCTGGCATTTGGGGCTCTAAGGATCTGGATTGGCCTAGATTCTGACCACTTGAGTTTTGGAGAAATCCAGCAAAATTTGGAAATTTCTAGCTTGGGTGGCAAGGCTCGGCCATGGAGAGTGACTGCAGAGAGAGGCCATTTTGCAGGGGAAAAAGAAGTCATTTCGCCAGGCTCTGGGCATCAGATAAAAGCTGGCCTTTGGGGCTCTGAGCACTTGCTGGGACCTAGATTCTGACCACTTGAGTTTTGGAGAAATCCAGCAAAATTTGGAAATTTCTGTCTTGGGTGGCCCGGGTGGGTGAGGACGAGTGGCTGCAAAGAGAGGCCATTTTGCAGGGGAAAAAGAAGTCATTTGGCCAGGCTCTGGGCATCAGATGAAAGCTGGCCTTTGGGGCTCTAAGGATCTGGATTGGCCTAGATTCTGACCACTTGAGTTTTGGAGAAATCCAGCAACATTTGGAAATTTCTGTCTTGGGTGTCCAGGCTCAATCAGGGCGAGTGGTCGCAAAGAGAGGCCATTTTGCAGGGGAAAAAGAAGTCATTTGGCCAAGGTCTGGGCATCAGATGAATGCTGGCATTTGGGGCTCTAATGATCTGGATTGGCCTGGATTCTGAACCACTTGAGTTTTGGAGAAATCCAGCAAAATTTGGAAATTTCTGTCTTGGGTGGTCCGGGTGGGCCATGGCGAGTGGCTGCAAAGAGAGGCCATTTTTCAGGGGAAAAAGAAGTCATTTGGCCAGGCTCTGGGCATCAGATGAAAGCTGGCCTTTGGGGCTCTGAGCACTTGCTGGGACCTAGATTCTGACCACTTGAGTTTTGGAGAAATCCAGCAACATTTGGAAATTTCTAGCTTGGGTGGCCCGGGTGGGCCAGGGCGAATGGCCGCAAAGAGAGGCCATTTTTCAGGGAAAAAAGAAGTCATTTGGCCTGGCTCTGGACATCAGATGAAAGCTGACCTTTGGGGCTCTCAGGATCTGGATTGGCCTAAATTCTGACCACTTGTGTTTTGGAGAAATCCAGCAACATTTGGAAATTTCTGTCTTGGGTGTCCAGGCTCAATCAGGGCGAGTGGCCGAAGAGAGAGGCCATTTTTCAGGGAAAAAGAAGTCATTTGGCCAAGTTCTGGGTATCAGATGAAAGCTGGCCTTTAGGGCTCTGAGCACTTGCTGGGATCTAGATTCCGACCACTTGAGTTTTGGAGAAATCCAGAAACATTTGGAAATTTCTAGCTTAGGTGGGCAGGGTGGCCATGGCGAGTGGCCGCAAAGAGAGGCCATTTTGCAGGGAAAAAAGAAGTCATTTGGCCAGGCTCTGGACATCAGATGAAAGCTGAACTTTGGGGCTCTCAGGATCTGGATTGACCTAGATTCTGACCACTTGAGTTTTGGAGAAATCCAGCAACATTTGGAGATTTCTGTCTTGGGTGTCGAGGCTCAATCAGGGCGAGTGGCCGAAGAGAGAGGCCATTTTTCAGGGGAAAAAGAAGTCATTTGGCCAGGCTCTGGGCATCAGATGAAAGCTGGCGTTTGGGGCTCTCAGGATCTGGATTGGCCTAGATTCTAACCACTTTAGTTTTGGAGAAATCCAGCAAAATTTGGAAATTTCTGTCTTGGGTGGCCCGGGTGGGCCATGGCGAGTGGCTGCAAAGAGAGGCCATTTTTCAGGGGAAAAAGAAGTCATTTGGCCAGGCTCTGGGCATCAGATGAAAGCTGGCCTTTGGGGCTCTGAGCACTTGCTGGGACCTAGATTCTGACCACTTGAGTTTTGGAGAAATCCAGCAACATTTGGAAATTTCTAGCTTGGGTGGCCCGGGTGGGCCAGGGCGAATGGCCGCAAAGAGAGGCCATTTTTTCAGGGAAAAAAGAAGTCATTTGGCCAGGCTCTGGGCATCAGATGAAAGCTGACCTTTGGGGCTCTCAGGATCTGGATTGGCCTAAGTTCTGACCACTTGTGTTTTGGAGAAATCCAGCAACATTTGGAAATTTCTGTCTTGGGTGTCCAGGCTCAATCAGGGCGAGTGGCCGAAGAGAGAGGCCATTTTGCAGGGGAAAAAGAAGTCATTTGACCAAGTTCTGGGCATCAGATGAAAGCTGGCATTTGGGGCTCTAATGATCTGGATTGGCCTAGATTCTGACCACTTGAGTTTTGGAGAAATCCAGCAACATTTGGAAATTTCTGTCTTGGGTGGCCAGGGTGGGCCATGGCAAGTGGCCGCAAAGAGAGGCCATTTTGCAGGGGAAAAAGAAGTCATTTGGCCAGGCTCTGGGCATCAGATGAAAGCTGACCTTTGGGGCTCTCAGGATCTGGATTGGCCTAAGTTGTGACCACTTGTGTTTTGGAGAAATCCAGCAACATTTGGAAATTTCTGTCTTGGGTGTCCAGGCTCAATCAGGGCGAGTGGCCGAAGAGAGAGGCCATTTTTCAGGGAAAAAGAAGTCATTTGGCCAAGTTCTGGGTATCAGATGAAAGCTGGCATTTGAGGCTCTAAGGATCTGGATTGGCCTAGATTCTGACCACTTGAGTTTTGGAGAAATCCAGCAACATTTGGAAATTTCTGTCTTGGGTGTCCAGGCTCAATCAGGGCGAGTGGTCGCAAAGAGAGGCCATTTTGCAGGGGAAAAAGAAGTCATTTGGCCAAGGTCTGGGCATCAGATGAAAGCTGGCATTTGGGGCTCTAATGATCTGGATTGGCCTAGATTCTGACCACTTGAGTTTTGGAGAAATCCAGCAACATTTGGAAATTTCTGTCTTGGGTGGCCAGGGAGGGCCATGGCGAGTGGTTGCAAAGAGAGGCCATTTTGCAGGGGAAAAAGAAGTCATTTGGCCAGGCTCTGGGCATCAGATGAAAGCTGGCCTTTAGGGCTCTGAGCACTTGCTGGGATCTAGATTCCGACCACTTGAGTTTTGGAGAAATCCAGAAACATTTGGAAATTTCTAGCTTAGGTGGGCAGGGTGGCCATGGCGAGTGGCCGCAAAGAGAGGCCATTTTTCAGGGGAAAAAGAAGTCATTTGGCCAGGCTCTGGACATCAGATGAAAGCTGAACTTTGGGGCTCTCAGGATCTGGATTGACCTAGATTCTGACCACTTGAGTTTTGGAGAAATCCAGCAACATTTGGAGATTTCTGTCTTGGGTGTCGAGGCTCAATCAAGGCGAGTGGCCGAAAAGAGAGGCCATTTTTCAGGGGAAAAAGAAGTCATTTGGCCAGGCTCTGGGCATCAGATGAAAGCTGGCCTTTAGGGCTCTCAGGATCTGGATTGGCCTAGATTCTAACCACTTTAGTTTTGGAGAAATTCAGCAAAATTTGGAAATTTCTGTCTTGGGTGGTCCGGGTGGGCCATGGCGAGTGGCTGCAAAGAGAGGCCATTTTTCAGGGGAAAAAGAAGTCATTTGGCCAGGCTCTGGGCATCAGATGAAAGCTGGCCTTTGGGGCTCTGAGCACTTGCTGGGACCTAGATTCTGACCACTTGAGTTTTGGAGAAATCCAGCAACATTTGGAAATTTCTAGCTTGGGTGGCCCGGGTGGGCCAGGGCGAATGGCCGCAAAGAGAGGCCATTTTTCAGGGAAAAAAGAAGTCATTTGGCCAGGCTCTGGACATCAGATGAAAGCTGACCTTTGGGGCTCTCAGGATCTGGATTGGCCTAAATTCTGACCACTTGTGTTTTGGAGAAATCCAGCAACATTTGGAAATTTCTGTCTTGGGTGTCGAGGCTCAATCAGGGCGAGTGGCCGAAGAGAGAGGCCATTTTTCAGGGAAAAAGAAGTCATTTGGCCAGGCTCTGGGCATCAGATGAAAGCTGGCGTTTGGGGCTCTCAGGATCTGGATTGGCCTAGATTCTAACCACTTTAGTTTTGGAGAAATCCAGCAAAATTTGGAAATTTCTGTCTTGGGTGGCCCGGGTGGGCCATGGCGAGTGGCTGCAAAGAGAGGCCATTTTTCAGGGGAAAAAGAAGTCATTTGGCCAGGCTCTGGGCATCAGATGAATGCTGGCCTTTGGGGCTCTGAGCACTTGCTGGGACCTAGATTCTGACCACTTGAGTTTTGGAGAAATCCAGCAACATTTGGAAATTTCTAGCTTGGGTGGCCCGGGTGGGCCAGGGCGAATGGCCGCAAAGAGAGGCCATTTTTTCAGGGAAAAAAGAAGTCATTTGGCCAGGCTCTGGGCATCAGATGAAAGCTGACCTTTGGGGCTCTCAGGATCTGGATTGGCCTAAATTCTGACCACTTGTGTTTTGGAGAAATCCAGCAACATTTGGAAATTTCTGTCTTGGGTGTCCAGGCTCAATCAGGGCGAGTGGCCGAAGAGAGAGGCCATTTTGCAGGGGAAAAAGAAGTCATTTGACCAAGTTCTGGGCATCAGATGAAAGCTGGCATTTGGGGCTCTAATGATCTGGATTGGCCTAGATTCTGACCACTTGAGTTTTGGAGAAATCCAGCAACATTTGGAAATTTCTGTCTTGGGTGGCCAGGGTGGGCCATGGCAAGTGGCCGCAAAGAGAGGCCATTTTGCAGGGGAAAAAGAAGTCATTTGGCCAGGCTCTGGGCATCAGATGAAAGCTGACCTTTGGGGCTCTCAGGATCTGGATTGGCCTAAGTTGTGACCACTTGTGTTTTGGAGAAATCCAGCAACATTTGGAAATTTCTGTCTTGGGTGTCCAGGCTCAATCAGGGCGAGTGGCCGAAGAGAGAGGCCATTTTTCAGGGAAAAAGAAGTCATTTGGCCAAGTTCTGGGTATCAGATGAAAGCTGGCATTTGAGGCTCTAATGATCTGGATTGGCCTAGATTCTGACCACTTGAGTTTTGGAGAAATCCAGCAACATTTGGAAATTTCTGTCTTGGGTGGCCAGGGAGGGCCATGGCGAGTGGTTGCAAAGAGAGGCCATTTTGCAGGGGAAAAAGAAGTCATTTGGCCAGGCTCTGGGCATCAGATGAAAGCTGGCCTTTAGGGCTCTGAGCACTTGCTGGGATCTAGATTCCGACCACTTGAGTTTTGGAGAAATCCAGAAACATTTGGAAATTTCTAGCTTAGGTGGGCAGGGTGGCCATGGCGAGTGGCCGCAAAGAGAGGCCATTTTTCAGGGGAAAAAGAAGTCATTTGGCCAGGCTCTGGACATCAGATGAAAGCTGAACTTTGGGGCTCTCAGGATCTGGATTGACCTAGATTCTGACCACTTGAGTTTTGGAGAAATCCAGCAACATTTGGAGATTTCTGTCTTGGGTGTCGAGGCTCAATCAAGGCGAGTGGCCGAAAAGAGAGGCCATTTTTCAGGGGAAAAAGAAGTCATTTGGCCAGGCTCTGGGCATCAGATGAAAGCTGGCCTTTACGGCTCTCAGGATCTGGATTGGCCTAGATTCTAACCACTTTAGTTTTGGAGAAATTCAGCAAAATTTGGAAATTTCTGTCTTGGGTGGTCCGGGTGGGCCATGGCGAGTGGCTGCAAAGAGAGGCCATTTTTCAGGGGAAAAAGAAGTCATTTGGCCAGGCTCTGGGCATCAGATGAAAGCTGGCCTTTGGGGCTCTGAGCACTTGCTGGGACCTAGATTCTGACCACTTGAGTTTTGGAGAAATCCAGCAACATTTGGAAATTTCTAGCTTGGGTGGCCCGGGTGGGCCAGGGCGAATGGCCGCAAAGAGAGGCCATTTTTCAGGGAAAAAAGAAGTCATTTGGCCAGGCTCTGGACATCAGATGAAAGCTGACCTTTGGGGCTCTCAGGATCTGGATTGGCCTAAATTCTGACCACTTGTGTTTTGGAGAAATCCAGCAACATTTGGAAATTTCTGTCTTGGGTGTCGAGGCTCAATCAGGGCGAGTGGCCGAAGAGAGAGGCCATTTTTCAGGGAAAAAGAAGTCATTTGGCCAGGCTCTGGGCATCAGATGAAAGCTGGCGTTTGGGGCTCTCAGGATCTGGATTGGCCTAGATTCTAACCACTTTAGTTTTGGAGAAATCCAGCAAAATTTGGAAATTTCTGTCTTGGGTGGCCCGGGTGGGCCATGGCGAGTGGCTGCAAAGAGAGGCCATTTTTCAGGGGAAAAAGAAGTCATTTGGCCAGGCTCTGGGCATCAGATGAATGCTGGCCTTTGGGGCTCTGAGCACTTGCTGGGACCTAGATTCTGACCACTTGAGTTTTGGAGAAATCCAGCAACATTTGGAAATTTCTAGCTTGGGTGGCCCGGGTGGGCCAGGGCGAATGGCCGCAAAGAGAGGCCATTTTTTCAGGGAAAAAAGAAGTCATTTGGCCAGGCTCTGGGCATCAGATGAAAGCTGACCTTTGGGGCTCTCAGGATCTGGATTGGCCTAAATTCTGACCACTTGTGTTTTGGAGAAATCCAGCAACATTTGGAAATTTCTGTCTTGGGTGTCCAGGCTCAATCAGGGCGAGTGGCCGAAGAGAGAGGCCATTTTGCAGGGGAAAAAGAAGTCATTTGACCAAGTTCTGGGCATCAGATGAAAGCTGGCATTTGGGGCTCTAATGATCTGGATTGGCCTAGATTCTGACCACTTGAGTTTTGGAGAAATCCAGCAACATTTGGAAATTTCTGTCTTGGGTGGCCAGGGTGGGCCATGGCAAGTGGCCGCAAAGAGAGGCCATTTTTCAGGGGAAAAAGAAGTCATTTGGCCAGGCTCTGGGCATCAGATGAAAGCTGACCTTTGGGGCTCTCAGGATCTGGATTGGCCTAAGTTCTGACCACTTGTGTTTTGGAGAAATCCAGCAACATTTGGAAATTTCTGTCTTGGGTGTCCAGGCTCAATCAGGGCGAGTGGCCGAAGAGAGAGGCCATTTTTCAGGGAAAAAGAAGTCATTTGGCCAAGTTCTGGGTATCAGATGAAAGCTGGCATTTGAGGCTCTAAGGATCTGGATTGGCCTAGATTCTGACCACTTGAGTTTTGGAGAAATCCAGCAACATTTGGAAATTTCTGTCTTGGGTGTCCAGGCTCAATCAGGGCGAGTGGTCGCAAAGAGAGGCCATTTTGCAGGGGAAAAAGAAGTCATTTGGCCAAGGTCTGGGCATCAGATGAAAGCTGGCATTTGGGGCTCTAATGATCTGGATTGGCCTAGATTCTGACCACTTGAGTTTTGGAGAAATCCAGAAACATTTGGAAATTTCTGTCTTGGGTGGCCAGGGAGGGCCATGGCGAGTGGTTGCAAAGAGAGGCCATTTTGCAGGGGAAAAAGAAGTCATTTGGCCAGGCTCTGGGCATCAGATGAAAGCTGGCCTTTAGGGCTCTGAGCACTTGCTGGGATCTAGATTCCGACCACTTGAGTTTTGGAGAAATCCAGAAACATTTGGAAATTTCTAGCTTAGGTGGGCAGGGTGGCCATGGCGAGTGGCCGCAAAGAGAGGCCATTTTTCAGGGGAAAAAGAAGTCATTTGGCCAGGCTCTGGACATCAGATGAAAGCTGAACTTTGGGGCTCTCAGGATCTGGATTGACCTAGATTCTGACCACTTGAGTTTTGGAGAAATCCAGCAACATTTGGAGATTTCTGTCTTGGGTGTCGAGGCTCAATCAAGGCGAGTGGCCGAAAAGAGAGGCCATTTTTCAGGGGAAAAAGAAGTCATTTGGCCAGGCTCTGGGCATCAGATGAAAGCTGGCCTTTAGGGCTCTCAGGATCTGGATTGGCCTAGATTCTAACCACTTTAGTTTTGGAGAAATTCAGCAAAATTTGGAAATTTCTGTCTTGGGTGGTCCGGGTGGGCCATGGCGAGTGGCTGCAAAGAGAGGCCATTTTTCAGGGGAAAAAGAAGTCATTTGGCCAGGCTCTGGGCATCAGATGAAAGCTGGCCTTTGGGGCTCTGAGCACTTGCTGGGACCTAGATTCTGACCACTTGAGTTTTGGAGAAATCCAGCAACATTTGGAAATTTCTAGCTTGGGTGGCCCGGGTGGGCCAGGGCGAATGGCCGCAAAGAGAGGCCATTTTTCAGGGAAAAAAGAAGTCATTTGGCCAGGCTCTGGACATCAGATGAAAGCTGACCTTTGGGGCTCTCAGGATCTGGATTGGCCTAAATTCTGACCACTTGTGTTTTGGAGAAATCCAGCAACATTTGGAAATTTCTGTCTTGGGTGTCGAGGCTCAATCAGGGCGAGTGGCCGAAGAGAGAGGCCATTTTTCAGGGAAAAAGAAGTCATTTGGCCAGGCTCTGGGCATCAGATGAAAGCTGGCGTTTGGGGCTCTCAGGATCTGGATTGGCCTAGATTCTAACCACTTTAGTTTTGGAGAAATCCAGCAAAATTTGGAAATTTCTGTCTTGGGTGGCCCGGGTGGGCCATGGCGAGTGGCTGCAAAGAGAGGCCATTTTTCAGGGGAAAAAGAAGTCATTTGGCCAGGCTCTGGGCATCAGATGAATGCTGGCCTTTGGGGCTCTGAGCACTTGCTGGGACCTAGATTCTGACCACTTGAGTTTTGGAGAAATCCAGCAACATTTGGAAATTTCTAGCTTGGGTGGCCCGGGTGGGCCAGGGCGAATGGCCGCAAAGAGAGGCCATTTTTTCAGGGAAAAAAGAAGTCATTTGGCCAGGCTCTGGGCATCAGATGAAAGCTGACCTTTGGGGCTCTCAGGATCTGGATTGGCCTAAATTCTGACCACTTGTGTTTTGGAGAAATCCAGCAACATTTGGAAATTTCTGTCTTGGGTGTCCAGGCTCAATCAGGGCGAGTGGCCGAAGAGAGAGGCCATTTTGCAGGGGAAAAAGAAGTCATTTGACCAAGTTCTGGGCATCAGATGAAAGCTGGCATTTGGGGCTCTAATGATCTGGATTGGCCTAGATTCTGACCACTTGAGTTTTGGAGAAATCCAGCAACATTTGGAAATTTCTGTCTTGGGTGGCCAGGGTGGGCCATGGCAAGTGGCCGCAAAGAGAGGCCATTTTTCAGGGGAAAAAGAAGTCATTTGGCCAGGCTCTGGGCATCAGATGAAAGCTGACCTTTGGGGCTCTCAGGATCTGGATTGGCCTAAGTTCTGACCACTTGTGTTTTGGAGAAATCCAGCAACATTTGGAAATTTCTGTCTTGGGTGTCCAGGCTCAATCAGGGCGAGTGGCCGAAGAGAGAGGCCATTTTTCAGGGAAAAAGAAGTCATTTGGCCAAGTTCTGGGTATCAGATGAAAGCTGGCATTTGAGGCTCTAAGGATCTGGATTGGCCTAGATTCTGACCACTTGAGTTTTGGAGAAATCCAGCAACATTTGGAAATTTCTGTCTTGGGTGTCCAGGCTCAATCAGGGCGAGTGGTCGCAAAGAGAGGCCATTTTGCAGGGGAAAAAGAAGTCATTTGGCCAAGGTCTGGGCATCAGATGAAAGCTGGCATTTGGGGCTCTAATGATCTGGATTGGCCTAGATTCTGACCACTTGAGTTTTGGAGAAATCCAGAAACATTTGGAAATTTCTGTCTTGGGTGGCCAGGGAGGGCCATGGCGAGTGGTTGCAAAGAGAGGCCATTTTGCAGGGGAAAAAGAAGTCATTTGGCCAGGCTCTGGGCATCAGATGAAAGCTGGCCTTTAGGGCTCTGAGCACTTGCTGGGATCTAGATTCCGACCACTTGAGTTTTGGAGAAATCCAGAAACATTTGGAAATTTCTAGCTTAGGTGGGCAGGGTGGCCATGGCGAGTGGCCGCAAAGAGAGGCCATTTTTCAGGGGAAAAAGAAGTCATTTGGCCAGGCTCTGGACATCAGATGAAAGCTGAACTTTGGGGCTCTCAGGATCTGGATTGACCTAGATTCTGACCACTTGAGTTTTGGAGAAATCCAGCAACATTTGGAGATTTCTGTCTTGGGTGTCGAGGCTCAATCAAGGCGAGTGGCCGAAAAGAGAGGCCATTTTTCAGGGGAAAAAGAAGTCATTTGGCCAGGCTCTGGGCATCAGATGAAAGCTGGCCTTTAGGGCTCTCAGGATCTGGATTGGCCTAGATTCTAACCACTTTAGTTTTGGAGAAATTCAGCAAAATTTGGAAATTTCTGTCTTGGGTGGTCCGGGTGGGCCATGGCGAGTGGCTGCAAAGAGAGGCCATTTTTCAGGGGAAAAAGAAGTCATTTGGCCAGGCTCTGGGCATCAGATGAAAGCTGGCCTTTGGGGCTCTGAGCACTTGCTGGGACCTAGATTCTGACCACTTGAGTTTTGGAGAAATCCAGCAACATTTGGAAATTTCTAGCTTGGGTGGCCCGGGTGGGCCAGGGCGAATGGCCGCAAAGAGAGGCCATTTTTCAGGGAAAAAAGAAGTCATTTGGCCAGGCTCTGGACATCAGATGAAAGCTGACCTTTGGGGCTCTCAGGATCTGGATTGGCCTAAATTCTGACCACTTGTGTTTTGGAGAAATCCAGCAACATTTGGAAATTTCTGTCTTGGGTGTCCAGGCTCAATCAGGGCGAGTGGCCAAAGAGAGAGGCCATTTTGCAGGGGAAAAAGAAGTCATTTGGCCAGGCTCTGGGCATCAGATGAAAGCTGACCTTTGGGGCTCTCAGGATCTGGATTGGCCTAAGTTGTGACCACTTGTGTTTTGGAGAAATCCAGCAACATTTGGAAATTTCTGTCTTGGTGTCCAGGCTCAATCAGGGCGAGTGGCCGAAGAGAGAGGCCATTTTTCAGGGAAAAAGAAGTCATTTGGCCAAGTTCTGGGTATCAGATGAAAGCTGGCATTTGAGGCTCTAAGGATCTGGATTGGCCTAGATTCTGACCACTTGAGTTTTGGAGAAATCCAGCAACATTTGGAAATTTCTGTCTTGGGTGTCCAGGCTCAATCAGGGCGAGTGGTCGCAAAGAGAGGCCATTTTGCAGGGGAAAAAGAAGTCATTTGGCCAAGGTCTGGGCATCAGATGAAAGCTGACCTTTGGGGCTCTCAGGATCTGGATTGGCCTAGATTCTGACCACTTGAGTTTTGGAGAAATCCAGCAACATTTGGAAATTTCTGTCTTGGGTGGCCAGGGAGGGCCATGGCGAGTGGTTGCAAAGAGAGGCCATTTTGCAGGGGAAAAAGAAGTCATTTGGCCAGGCTCTGGGCATCAGATGAAAGCTGGCCTTTAGGGCTCTGAGAACTTGCTGGGATCTAGATTCCGACCACTTGAGTTTTGGAGAAATCCAGAAACATTTGGAAATTTCTAGCTTAGGTGGGCAGGGTGGCCATGGCGAGTGGCCGCAAAGAGAGGCCATTTTGCAGGGAAAAAAGAAGTCATTTGGCCAGGCTCTGGACATCAGATGAAAGCTGAACTTTGGGGCTCTCAGGATCTGGATTGACCTAGATTCTGACCACTTGAGTTTTGGAGAAATCCAGCAACATTTGGAGATTTCTGTCTTGGGTGTCGAGGCTCAATCAGGGCGAGTGGCCGAAAAGAGAGGCCATTTTTCAGGGGAAAAAGAAGTCATTTGGCCAGGCTCTGGGCATCAGATGAAAGCTGGCCTTTAGGGCTCTCAGGATCTGGATTGGCCTAGATTCTAACCACTTTAGTTTTGGAGAAATCCAGCAAAATTTGGAAATTTCTGTCTTGGGTGGTCCGGGTGGGCCATGGCGAGTGGCTGCAAAGAGAGGCCATTTTTCAGGGGAAAAAGAAGTCATTTGGCAAGGCTCTGGGCATCAGATGAAAGCTGGCCTTTGGGGCTCTGAGCACTTGCTGGGACCTAGATTCTGACCACTTGAGTTTTGGAGAAATCCAGCAACATTTGGAAATTTCTAGCTTGGGTGGCCCGGGTGGGCCAGGGCGAATGGCCGCAAAGAGAGGCCATTTTTCAGGGAAAAAAGAAGTCATTTGGCCAGGCTCTGGACATCAGATGAAAGCTGACCTTTGGGGCTCTCAGGATCTGGATTGGCCTAAATTCTGACCACTTGTGTTTTGGAGAAATCCAGCAACATTTGGAAATTTCTGTCTTGGGTGTCCAGGCTCAATCAGGGCGAGTGGCCAAAGAGAGAGGCCATTTTTCAGGGAAAAAGAAGTCATTTGGCCAAGTTCTGGGTATCAGATGAAAGCTGGCATTTGAGGCTCTAAGGATCTGGATTGGCCTAGATTCTGACCACTTGAGTTTTGGAGAAATCCAGCAACATTTGGAAATTTCTGTCTTGGGTGTCCAGGCTCAATCAGGGCGAGTGGTCGCAAAGAGAGGCCATTTTGCAGGGGAAAAAGAAGTCATTTGGCCAAGGTCTGGGCATCAGATGAAAGCTGGCCTTTAGGGCTCTAATGATCTGGATTGGCCTAGATTCTGACCACTTGAGTTTTGGAGAAATCCAGCAACATTTGGAAATTTCTAGCTTAGGTGGCCCGGGTGGTCCATGGCGAGTGGCCGAAGAGAGAGGCCATTTTTCAGGGGAAAAAGAAGTCATTTGGCCAGGCTCTGGGCATCAGATGAAAGCTGACCTTTGGGGCTCTAAGGATCTGGATTGGCCTAGATTCTGACCACTTGAGTTTTGGAGAAATCCAGCAACATTTGGAAATTTCTGTCTTGGGTGGCCAGGGAGGGCCATGGCGAGTGGTTGCAAAGAGAGGCCATTTTGCAGGGGAAAAAGAAGTCATTTGGCCAGGCTCTGGGCATCAGATGAAAGCTGGCCTTTAGGGCTCTGAGCACTTGCTGGGATCTAGATTCCGACCACTTGAGTTTTGGAGAAATCCAGAAACATTTGGAAATTTCTAGCTTAGGTGGGCAGGGTGGCCATGGCGAGTGGCCGCAAAGAGAGGCCATTTTTCAGGGGAAAAAGAAGTCATTTGGCCAGGCTCTGGACATCAGATGAAAGCTGAACTTTGGGGCTCTCAGGATCTGGATTGACCTAGATTCTGACCACTTGAGTTTTGGAGAAATCCAGCAACATTTGGAGATTTCTGTCTTGGGTGTCGAGGCTCAATCAAGGCGAGTGGCCGAAAAGAGAGGCCATTTTTCAGGGGAAAAAGAAGTCATTTGGCCAGGCTCTGGGCATCAGATGAAAGCTGGCCTTTAGGGCACTCAGGATCTGGATTGGCCTAGATTCTGACCACTTGAGTTTTGGAGAAATCCAGCAACATTTGGAAATTTCTGTCTTGGGTGTCCAGGCTCAATCAGGGCGAGTGGTCGCAAAGAGAGGCCATTTTGCAGGGGAAAAAGAAGTCATTTGGCCAAGGTCTGGGCATCAGATGAAAGCTGGCATTTGGGGCTCTCATGATCTGGATTGGCCTAGATTCTGACCACTTGAGTTTTGGAGAAATCCAGCAACATTTGGAAATTTCTGTCTTGGGTGGCCAGGGAGGGCCATGGCGAGTGGTTGCAAAGAGAGGCCATTTTGCAGGGGAAAAAGAAGTCATTTGGCCAGGCTCTGGGCATCAGATGAAAGCTGGCCTTTAGGGCTCTGAGAACTTGCTGGGATCTAGATTCCGACCACTTGAGTTTTGGAGAAATCCAGCAACATTTGGAAATTTCTAGCTTGGGTGGCCCGGGTGGGCCAGGGCGAATGGCCGCAAAGAGAGGCCATTTTTTCAGGGAAAAAAGAAGTCATTTGGCCAGGCTCTGGACATCAGATGAAAGCTGACCTTTGGGGCTCTCAGGATCTGGATTGGCCTAAATTCTGACCACTTGTGTTTTGGAGAAATCCAGCAACATTTGGAAATTTCTGTCTTGGGTGTCCAGGCTCAATCAGGGCGAGTGGCCGAAGAGAGAGGCCATTTTGCAGGGGAAAAAGAAGTCATTTGACCAAGTTCTGGGCATCAGATGAAAGCTGGCATTTGGGGCTCTAATGATCTGGATTGGCCTAGATTCTGACCACTTGAGTTTTGGAGAAATCCAGCAACATTTGGAAATTTCTGTCTTGGGTGGCCAGGGAGGGCCATGGCAAGTGGCCGCAAAGAGAGGCCATTTTTCAGGGGAAAAAGAAGTCATTTGGCCAGGCTCTGGGCATCAGATGAAAGCTGACCTTTGGGGCTCTCAGGATCTGGATTGGCCTAAGTTCTGACCACTTGTGTTTTGGAGAAATCCAGCAACATTTGGAAATTTCTGTCTTGGGTGTCCAGGCTCAATCAGGGCGAGTGGCCGAAGAGAGAGGCCATTTTTCAGGGAAAAATAAGTCATTTGGCCAAGTTCTGGGTATCAGATGAAAGCTGGCATTTGAGGCTCTAAGGATCTGGATTGGCCTAGATTCTGACCACTTGAGTTTTGGAGAAATCCAGCAACATTTGGAAATTTCTGTCTTGGGTGTCCAGGCTCAATCAGGGCGAGTGGTCGCAAAGAGAGGCCATTTTGCAGGGGAAAAAGAAGTCATTTGGCCAAGGTCTGGGCATCAGATGAAAGCTGGCATTTGGGGCTCTAATGATCTGGATTGGCCTAGATTCTGACCACTTGAGTTTTGGAGAAATCCAGAAACATTTGGAAATTTCTGTCTTGGGTGGCCAGGGAGGGCCATGGCGAGTGGTTGCAAAGAGAGGCCATTTTGCAGGGGAAAAAGAAGTCATTTGGCCAGGCTCTGGGCATCAGATGAAAACTGGCCTTTAGGGCTCTGAGCACTTGCTGGGATCTAGATTCCGACCACTTGAGTTTTGGAGAAATCCAGAAACATTTGGAAATTTCTAGCTTAGGTGGGCAGGGTGGCCATGGCGAGTGGCCGCAAAGAGAGGCCATTTTTCAGGGGAAAAAGAAGTCATTTGGCCAGGCTCTGGACATCAGATGAAAGCTGAACTTTGGGGCTCTCAGGATCTGGATTGACCTAGATTCTGACCACTTGAGTTTTGGAGAAATCCAGCAACATTTGGAGATTTCTGTCTTGGGTGTCGAGGCTCAATCAAGGCGAGTGGCCGAAAAGAGAGGCCATTTTTCAGGGGAAAAAGAAGTCATTTGGCCAGGCTCTGGGCATCAGATGAAAGCTGGCCTCTGGGGCTCTCAGGATCTGGATTGGCCTAGATTCTAACCACTTTTGTTTTGGAGAAATTCAGCAAAATTTGGAAATTTCTGTCTTGGGTGGTCCGGGTGGGCCATGGCGAGTGGCTGCAAAGAGAGGCCATTTTTCAGGGGAAAAAGAAGTCATTTGGCCCGGCTCTGGGCATCAGATGAAAGCTGGCCTTTGGGGCTCTGAGCACTTGCTGGGACCTAGATTCTGACCACTTGAGTTTTGGAGAAATCCAGCAACATTTGGAAATTTCTAGCTTGGGTGGCCCGGGTGGGCCAGGGCGAATGGCCGCAAAGAGAGGCCATTTTTCAGGGAAAAAAGAAGTCATTTGGCCAGGCTCTGGACATCAGATGAAAGCTGACCTTTGGGGCTCTCAGGATCTGGATTGGCCTAAATTCTGACCACTTGTGTTTTGGAGAAATCCAGCAACATTTGGAAATTTCTGTCTTGGGTGTCCAGGCTCAATCAGGGCGAGTGGCCAAAGAGAGAGGCCATTTTGCAGGGGAAAAAGAAGTCATTTGTCCAGGCTCTGGGCATCAGATGAAAGCTGACCTTTGGGGCTCTCAGGATCTGGATTGGCCTAAGTTGTGACCACTTGTGTTTTGGAGAAATCCAGCAACATTTGGAAATTTCTGTCTTGGTGTCCAGGCTCAATCAGGGCGAGTGGCCGAAGAGAGAGGCCATTTTTCAGGGAAAAAGAAGTCATTTGGCCAAGTTCTGGGTATCAGATGAAAGCTGGCATTTGAGGCTCTAAGGATCTGGATTGGCCTAGATTCTGACCACTTGAGTTTTGGAGAAATCCAGCAACATTTGGAAATTTCTGTCTTGGGTGTCCAGGCTCAATCAGGGCGAGTGGTCGCAAAGAGAGGCCATTTTGCAGGGGAAAAAGAAGTCATTTGGCCAAGGTCTGGGCATCAGATGAAAGCTGACCTTTGGGGCTCTCAGGATCTGGATTGGCCTAGATTCTGACCACTTGAGTTTTGGAGAAATCCAGCAAAATTTGGAAATTTCTGTCTTGGGTGGCCAGGGAGGGCCATGGCGAGTGGTTGCAAAGAGAGGCCATTTTGCAGGGGAAAAAGAAGTCATTTGGCCAGGCTCTGGGCATCAGATGAAAGCTGGCCTTTAGGGCTCTGAGAACTTGCTGGGATCTAGATTCCGACCACTTGAGTTTTGGAGAAATCCAGAAACATTTGGAAATTTCTAGCTTAGGTGGGCAGGGTGGCCATGGCGAGTGGCCGCAAAGAGAGGCCATTTTGCAGGGAAAAAAGAAGTCATTTGGCCAGGCTCTGGACATCAGATGAAATCTGAACTTTGGGGCTCTCAGGATCTGGATTGACCTAGATTCTGACCACTTGAGTTTTGGAGAAATCCAGCAACATTTGGAGATTTCTGTCTTGGGTGTCGAGGCTCAATCAGGGCGAGTGGCCGAAAAGAGAGGCCATTTTTCAGGGGAAAAAGAAGTCATTTGGCCAGGCTCTGGGCATCAGATGAAAGCTGGCCTTTAGGGCTCTCAGGATCTGGATTGGCCTAGATTCTAACCACTTTAGTTTTGGAGAAATCCAGCAAAATTTGGAAATTTCTGTCTTGGGTGGTCCGGGTGGGCCATGGCGAGTGGCTGCAAAGAGAGGCCATTTTTCAGGGGAAAAAGAAGTCATTTGGCCAGGCTCTGGGCATCAGATGAAAGCTGGCCTTTGGGGCTCTGAGCACTTGCTGGGACCTAGATTCTGACCACTTGAGTTTTGGAGAAATCCAGCAACATTTGGAAATTTCTAGCTTGGGTGGCCCGGGTGGGCCAGGGCGAATGGCCGCAAAGAGAGGCCATTTTTCAGGGAAAAAAGAAGTCATTTGGCCAGGCTCTGGACATCAGATGAAAGCTGACCTTTGGGGCTCTCAGGATCTGGATTGGCCTAAATTCTGACCACTTGTGTTTTGGAGAAATCCAGCAACATTTGGAAATTTCTGTCTTGGGTGTCCAGGCTCAATCAGGGCGAGTGGTCGCAAAGAGAGGCCATTTTTCAGGGGAAAAAGAAGTCATTTGGCCAAGGTCTGGGCATCAGATGAAAGCTGGCATTTGGGGCTCTAATGATCTGGATTGGCCTAGATTCTGACCACTTGAGTTTTGGAGAAATCCAGCAACATTTGGAAATTTCTAGCTTAGGTGGCCCGGGTGGTCCATGGCGAGTGGCCGAAGAGAGAGGCCATTTTTCAGGGGAAAAAGAAGTCATTTGGCCAGGCTCTGGGCATCAGATGAAAGCTGACCTTTGGGGCTCTAAGGATCTGGATTGGCCTAGATTCTGACCACTTGAGTTTTGGAGAAATCCAGCAACATTTGGAAATTTCTGTCTTGGGTGGCCAGGGAGGGCCATGGCGAGTGGTTGCAAAGAGAGGCCATTTTTCAGGGAAAAAAGAAGTCATTTGGCCAGGCTCTGGACATCAGATGAAAGCTGGCCTTTAGGGCTCTGAGAACTTGCTGGGATCTAGATTCCGACCACTTGAGTTTTGGAGAAATCCAGAAACATTTGGAAATTTCTAGCTTAGGTGGGCAGGGTGGCCATGGCGAGTGGCCGCAAAGAGAGGCCATTTTTCAGGGGAAAAAGAAGTCATTTGGCCAGGCTCTGGACATCAGATGAAAGCTGAACTTTGGGGCTCTCAGGATCTGGATTGACCTAGATTCTGACCACTTGAGTTTTGGAGAAATCCAGCAACATTTGGAGATTTCTGTCTTGGGTGTCGAGGCTCAATCAAGGCGAGTGGCCGAAAAGAGAGGCCATTTTTCAGGGGAAAAAGAAGTCATTTGGCCAGGCTCTGGGCATCAGATGAAAGCTGGCCTTTAGGGCACTCAGGATCTGGATTGGCCTAGATTCTGACCACTTGAGTTTTGGAGAAATCCAGCAACATTTGGAAATTTCTGTCTTGGGTGTCCAGGCTCAATCAGGGCGAGTGGTCGCAAAGAGAGGCCATTTTGCAGGGGAAAAAGAAGTCATTTGGCCAAGGTCTGGGCATCAGATGAAAGCTGGCATTTGGGGCTCTAATGATCTGGATTGGCCTAGATTCTGACCACTTGAGTTTTGGAGAAATCCAGCAACATTTGGAAATTTCTAGCTTAGGTGGCCCGGGTGGTCCATGGCGAGTGGCCGAAGAGAGAGGCCATTTTTCAGGGGAAAAAGAAGTCATTTGGCCAGGCTCTGGGCATCAGATGAAAGCTGACCTTTGGGGCTCTCAGGATCTGGATTGGCCTAGATTCTGACCACTTGAGTTTTGGAGAAATCCAGCAACATTAGGAAATTTCTGTCTTGGGTGGCCAGGGAGGTCCATGGCGAGTGGTTGCAAAGAGAGGCCATTTTTCAGGGGAAAAAGAAGTCATTTGGCCAGGCTCTGGGCATCAGATGAAAGCTGGCCTTTAGGGCTCTGAGAACTTGCTGGGATCTAGATTCCGACCACTTGAGTTTTGGAGAAATCCAGAAACATTTGGAAATTTCTAGCTTAGGTGGGCAGGGTGGCCATGGCGAGTGGCCGCAAAGAGAGGCCATTTTGCAGGGAAAAAAGAAGTCATTTGGCCAGGCTCTGGACATCAGATGAAAGCTGAACTTTGGGGCTCTCAGGATCTGGATTGACCTAGATTCTGACCACTTGAGTTTTGGAGAAATCCAGCAACATTTGGAGATTTCTGTCTTGGGTGTCGAGGCTCAATCAGGGCGAGTGGCCGAAGAGAGAGGCCATTTTTCAGGGGAAAAAGAAGTCATTTGGCCAGGCTCTGGGCATCAGATGAAAGCTGGCCTTTGGGGCTCTCAGGATCTGGATTGGCCTAGATTCTAACCACTTTAGTTTTGGAGAAATCCAGCAAAATTTGGAAATTTCTGTCTTGGGTGGTCCGGGTGGGCCATGGCGAGTGGCCGCAAAGAGAGGCCATTTTTCAGGGGAAAAAGAAGTCATTTGGCCAGGCTCTGGGCATCAGATGAAAGCTGGCCTTTGGGGCTCTGAGCACTTGCTGGGACCTAGATTCTGACCACTTGAGTTTTGGAGAAATCCAGCAACATTTGGAAATTTCTAGCTTGGGTGGCCCGGGTGGGCCAGGGCGAATGGCCGCAAAGAGAGGCCATTTTTCAGGGGAAAAAGAAGTCATTTGGCCAGGCTCTGGACATCAGATGAAAGCTGACCTTTGGGGCTCTCAGGATCTGGATTGGCCTAAATTCTGACCACTTGTGTTTTGGAGAAATCCAGCAACATTTGGAAATTTCTGTCTTGGGTGTCCAGGCTCAATCAGGGCGAGTGGCCGAAGAGAGAGGCCATTTTTCAGGGAAAAAGAAGTCATTTGGCCAAGTTCTGGGTATCAGATGAAAGCTGGCCTTTGGGGCTCTAAGGATCTGGATTGGCCTAGATTCTGACCACTTGAGTTTTGGAGAAATCCAGCAACATTTGGAAATTTCTGTCTTGGGTGTCCAGGCTCAATCAGGGCGAGTGGCCGAAGAGAGAGGCCATTTTTCAGGGAAAAAGAAGTCATTTGACCAAGTTCTGGGCATCAGATGAAAGCTGGCATTTGGGGCTCTAATGATCTGGATTGGCCTAGATTCTGACCACTTGAGTTTTGGAGAAATCCAGCAACATTTGGAGATTTCTGTCTTGGGTGTCGAGGCTCAATCAGGGCGAGTGGCCGCAAAGAGAGGCCATTTTTCAGGGAAAAAAGAAGTCATTTGGCCAGGCTCTGGACATCAGATGAATGCTGGCCTTTGGGGCTCTGAGCACTTGCTGGGATCTAGATTCCGACCACTTGAGTTTTGGAGAAATCCAGCAACATTTGGAAATTTCTGTCTTGGGTGGCCCGGGTGGGCCAGGGCGAATGGCCGCAAAGAGAGGCCATTTTTTCAGGGAAAAAAGAAGTCATTTGGCCAGGCTCTGGACATCAGATGAAAGCTGACCTTTGGGGCTCTCAGGATCTGGATTGGCCTAAATTCTGACCACTTGTGTTTTGGAGAAATCCAGCAACATTTGGAAATTTCTGTCTTGGGTGTCCAGGCTCAATCAGGGCGAGTGGCCGAAGAGAGAGGCCATTTTGCAGGGGAAAAAGAAGTCATTTGACCAAGTTCTGGGCATCAGATGAAAGCTGGCATTTGGGGCTCTAATGATCTGGATTGGCCTAGATTCTAACCACTTGAGTTTTGGAGAAATCCAGCAACATTTGGAGATTTCTGTCTTGGGTGGCCAGGGTGGGCCATGGCAAGTGGCCGCAAAGAGAGGCCATTTTGCAGGGGAAAAAGAAGTCATTTGGCCAGGCTCTGGGCATCAGATGAAAGCTGACCTTTGGGGCTCTCAGGATCTGGATTGGCCTAAGTTCTGACCACTTGTGTTTTGGAGAAATCCAGCAACATTTGGAAATTTCTGTCTTGGGTGTCCAGGCTCAATCAGGGCGAGTGGCCGAAGAGAGAGGCCATTTTTCAGGGAAAAAGAAGTCATTTGGCCAAGTTCTGGGTATCAGATGAAAGCTGGCATTTGAGGCTCTAAGGATCTGGATTGGCCTAGATTCTGACCACTTGAGTTTTGGAGAAATCCAGCAACATTTGGAAATTTCTGTCTTGGGTTTCCAGGCTCAATCAGGGCGAGTGGTCGCAAAGAGAGGCCATTTTGCAGGGGAAAAAGAAGTCATTTGGCCAAGGTCTGGGCATCAGATGAAAGCTGGCATTTGGGGCTCTAATGATCTGGATTGGCCTAGATTCTGACCACTTGAGTTTTGGAGAAATCCAGCAACATTTGGAAATTTCTGTCTTGGGTGGCCAGGGAGGGCCATGGCGAGTGGTTGCAAAGAGAGGCCATTTTGCAGGGGAAAAAGAAGTCATTTGGCCAGGCTCTGGGCATCAGATGAAAGCTGGCCTTTAGGGCTCTGAGCACTTGCTGGGATCTAGATTCCGACCACTTGAGTTTTGGAGAAATCCAGAAACATTTGGAAATTTCTAGCTTAGGTGGGCAGGGTGGCCATGGCGAGTGGCCGCAAAGAGAGGCCATTTTTCAGGGGAAAAAGAAGTCATTTGGCCAGGCTCTGGACATCAGATGAAAGCTGAACTTTGGGGCTCTCAGGATCTGGATTGACCTAGATTCTGACCACTTGAGTTTTGGAGAAATCCAGCAACATTTGGAGATTTCTGTCTTGGGTGTCGAGGCTCAATCAAGGCGAGTGGCCGAAAAGAGAGGCCATTTTTCAGGGGAAAAAGAAGTCATTTGGCCAGGCTCTGGGCATCAGATGAAAGCTGGCCTTTAGGGCTCTCAGGATCTGGATTGGCCTAGATTCTAACCACTTTAGTTTTGGAGAAATTCAGCAAAATTTGGAAATTTCTGTCTTGGGTGGTCCGGGTGGGCCATGGCGAGTGGCTGCAAAGAGAGGCCATTTTTCAGGGGAAAAAGAAGTCATTTGGCCAGGCTCTGGGCATCAGATGAAAGCTGGCCTTTGGGGCTCTGAGCACTTGCTGGGACCTAGATTCTGACCACTTGAGTTTTGGAGAAATCCAGCAACATTTGGAAATTTCTAGCTTGGGTGGCCCGGGTGGGCCAGGGCGAATGGCCGCAAAGAGAGGCCATTTTTCAGGGAAAAAAGAAGTCATTTGGCCAGGCTCTGGACATCAGATGAAAGCTGACCTTTGGGGCTCTCAGGATCTGGATTGGCCTAAATTCTGACCACTTGTGTTTTGGAGAAATCCAGCAACATTTGGAAATTTCTGTCTTGGGTGTCCAGGCTCAATCAGGGCGAGTGGCCAAAGAGAGAGGCCATTTTGCAGGGGAAAAAGAAGTCATTTGGCCAGGCTCTGGGCATCAGATGAAAGCTGACCTTTGGGGCTCTCAGGATCTGGATTGGCCTAAGTTGTGACCACTTGTGTTTTGGAGAAATCCAGCAACATTTGGAAATTTCTGTCTTGGGTGTCCAGGCTCAATCAGGGCGAGTGGCCGAAGAGAGAGGCCATTTTTCAGGGAAAAAGAAGTCATTTGGCCAAGTTCTGGGTATCAGATGAAAGCTGGCATTTGAGGCTCTAAGGATCTGGATTGGCCTAGATTCTGACCACTTGAGTTTTGGAGAAATCCAGCAACATTTGGAAATTTCTGTCTTGGGTGTCCAGGCTCAATCAGGGCGAGTGGTCGCAAAGAGAGGCCATTTTGCAGGGGAAAAAGAAGTCATTTGGCCAAGGTCTGGGCATCAGATGAAAGCTGACCTTTGGGGCTCTCAGGATCTGGATTGGCCTAGATTCTGACCACTTGAGTTTTGGAGAAATCCAGCAACATTTGGAAATTTCTGTCTTGGGTGGCCAGGGAGGGCCATGGCGAGTGGTTGCAAAGAGAGGCCATTTTGCAGGGGAAAACGAAGTCATTTGGCCAGGCTCTGGGCATCAGATGAAAGCTGGCCTTTAGGGCTCTGAGAACTTGCTGGGATCTAGATTCCGACCACTTGAGTTTTGGAGAAATCCAGAAACATTTGGAAATTTCTAGCTTAGGTGGGCAGGGTGGCCATGGCGAGTGGCCGCAAAGAGAGGCCATTTTGCAGGGAAAAAAGAAGTCATTTGGCCAGGCTCTGGACATCAGATGAAAGCTGAACTTTGGGGCTCTCAGGATCTGGATTGACCTAGATTCTGACCACTTGAGTTTTGGAGAAATCCAGCAACATTTGGAGATTTCTGTCTTGGGTGTCGAGGCTCAATCAGGGCGAGTGGCCGAAAAGAGAGGCCATTTTTCAGGGGAAAAAGAAGTCATTTGGCCAGGCTCTGGGCATCAGATGAAAGCTGGCCTTTAGGGCTCTCAGGATCTGGATTGGCCTAGATTCTAACCACTTTAGTTTTGGAGAAATCCAGCAAAATTTGGAAATTTCTGTCTTGGGTGGTCCGGGTGGGCCATGGCGAGTGGCTGCAAAGAGAGGCCATTTTTCAGGGGGAAAAGAAGTCATTTGGCCAGGCTCTGGGCATCAGATGAAAGCTGGCCTTTGGGGCTCTGAGCACTTGCTGGGACCTAGATTCTGACCACTTGAGTTTTGGAGAAATCCAGCAACATTTGGAAATTTCTAGCTTGGGTGGCCCGGGTGGGCCAGGGCGAATGGCCGCAAAGAGAGGCCATTTTTCAGGGAAAAAAGAAGTCATTTGGCCAGGCTCTGGACATCAGATGAAAGCTGACCTTTGGGGCTCTCAGGATCTGGATTGGCCTAAATTCTGACCACTTGTGTTTTGGAGAAATCCAGCAACATTTGGAAATTTCTGTCTTGGGTGTCCAGGCTCAATCAGGGCGAGTGGCCAAAGAGAGAGGCCATTTTTCAGGGAAAAAGAAGTCATTTGGCCAAGTTCTGGGTATCAGATGAAAGCTGGCATTTGAGGCTCTAAGGATCTGGATTGGCCTAGATTCTGACCACTTGAGTTTTGGAGAAATCCAGCAACATTTGGAAATTTCTGTCTTGGGTGTCCAGGCTCAATCAGGGCGAGTGGTCGCAAAGAGAGGCCATTTTGCAGGGGAAAAAGAAGTCATTTGGCCAAGGTCTGGGCATCAGATGAAAGCTGGCATTTGGGGCTCTAATGATCTGGATTGGCCTAGATTCTGACCACTTGAGTTTTGGAGAAATCCAGCAACATTTGGAAATTTCTAGCTTAGGTGGCCCGGGTGGTCCATGGCGAGTGGCCGAAGAGAGAGGCCATTTTTCAGGGGAAAAAGAAGTCATTTGGCCAGGCTCTGGGCATCAGATGAAAGCTGACCTTTGGGGCTCTAAGGATCTGGATTGGCCTAGATTCTGACCACTTGAGTTTTGGAGAAATCCAGCAACATTTGGAAATTTCTGTCTTGGGTGGCCAGGGAGGGCCATGGCGAGTGGTTGCAAAGAGAGGCCATTTTGCAGGGGAAAAAGAAGTCATTTGGCCAGGCTCTGGGCATCAGATGAAAGCTGGCCTTTAGGGCTCTGAGAACTTGCTGGGATCTAGATTCCGACCACTTGAGTTTTGGAGAAATCCAGAAACATTTGGAAATTTCTAGCTTAGGTGGGCAGGGTGGCCATGGCGAGTGGCCGCAAAGAGAGGCCATTTTGCAGGGAAAAAAGAAGTCATTTGGCCAGGCTCTGGACATCAGATGAAAGCTGAACTTTGGGGCTCTCAGGATCTGGATTGACCTAGATTCTGACCACTTGAGTTTTGGAGAAATCCAGCAACATTTGGAGATTTCTGTCTTGGGTGTCGAGGCTCAATCAGGGCGAGTGGCCGAAAAGAGAGGCCATTTTTCAGGGGAAAAAGAAGTCATTTGGCCAGGCTCTGGGCATCAGATGAAAGCTGGCCTTTAGGGCTCTCAGGATCTGGATTGGCCTAGATTCTAACCACTTTAGTTTTGGAGAAATCCAGCAAAATTTGGAAATTTCTGTCTTGGGTGGTCCGGGTGGGCCATGGCGAGTGGCTGCAAAGAGAGGCCATTTTTCAGGGGAAAAAGAAGTCATTTGGCCAGGCTCTGGGCATCAGATGAAAGCTGGCCTTTGGGGCTCTGAGCACTTGCTGGGACCTAGATTCTGACCACTTGAGTTTTGGAGAAATCCAGCAACATTTGGAAATTTCTAGCTTGGGTGGCCCGGGTGTGCCAGGGCGAATGGCCGCAAAGAGAGGCCATTTTTCAGGGAAAAAAGAAGTCATTTGGCCAGGCTCTGGACATCAGATGAAAGCTGACCTTTGGGGCTCTCAGGATCTGGATTGGCCTAAATTCTGACCACTTGTGTTTTGGAGAAATCCAGCAACATTTGGAAATTTCTGTCTTGGGTGTCCAGGCTCAATCAGGGCGAGTGGCCAAAGAGAGAGGCCATTTTTCAGGGAAAAAGAAGTCATTTGGCCAAGTTCTGGGTATCAGATGAAAGCTGGCATTTGAGGCTCTAAGGATCTGGATTGGCCTAGATTCTGACCACTTGAGTTTTGGAGAAATCCAGCAACATTTGGAAATTTCTGTCTTGGGTGTCCAGGCTCAATCAGGGCGAGTGGTCGCAAAGAGAGGCCATTTTGCAGGGGAAAAAGAAGTCATTTGGCCAAGGTCTGGGCATCAGATGAAAGCTGGCATTTGGGGCTCTAATGATCTGGATTGGCCTAGATTCTGACCACTTGAGTTTTGGAGAAATCCAGCAACATTTGGAAATTTCTAGCTTAGGTGGGCAGGGTGGCCATGGCGAGTGGCCGCAAAGAGAGGCCATTTTTCAGGGGAAAAAGAAGTCATTTGGCCAGGCTCTGGACATCAGATGAAAGCTGACCTTTGGGGCTCTCAGGATCTGGATTGGCCTAAATTCTGACCACTTGAGTTTTGGAGAAATCCAGCAACATTTGGAGATTTCTGTCTTGGGTGTCGAGGCTCAATCAAGGCGAGTGGCCGAAAAGAGAGGCCATTTTGCAGGGGAAAAAGAAGTCATTTGGCCAGGCTCAGGGCATCAGATGAAAGCTGGCCTTTAGGGCTCTCAGGATCTGGATTGGCCTAGATTCTGACCACTTGAGTTTTGGAGAAATCCAGCAACATTTGGAAATTTCTGTCTTGGGTGTCCAGGCTCAATCAGGGCGAGTGGTCGCAAAGAGAGGCCATTTTGCAGGGGAAAAAGAAGTCATTTGGCCAAGGTCTGGGCATCAGATGAAAGCTGGCATTTGGGGCTCTAATGATCTGGATTGGCCTAGATTCTGACCACTTGAGTTTTGGAGAAATCCAGCAACATTTGGAAATTTCTAGCTTAGGTGGCCCGGGTGGTCCATGGCGAGTGGCCGAAGAGAGAGGCCATTTTTCAGGGGAAAAAGAAGTAATTTGGCCAGGCTCTGGGCATCAGATGAAAGCTGACCTTTGGGGCTCTCAGGATCTGGATTGGCCTAGATTCTGACCACTTGAGTTTTGGAGAAATCCAGCAACATTTGGAAATTTCTGTCTTGGGTGGCCAGGGAGGGCCATGGCGAGTGGTTGCAAAGAGAGGCCATTTTGCAGGGGAAAAAGAAGTCATTTGGCCAGGCTCTGGGCATCAGATGAAAGCTGGCCTTTAGGGCTCTGAGAACTTGCTGGGATCTAGATTCCGACCACTTGAGTTTTGGAGAAATCCAGAAACATTTGGAAATTTCTAGCTTAGGTGGGCAGGGTGGCCATGGCGAGTGGCCGCAAAGAGAGGCCATTTTTCAGGGAAAAAAGAAGTCATTTGGCCAGGCTCTGGACATCAGATGAAAGCTGACCTTTGGGGCTCTCAGGATCTGGATTGACCTAGATTCTGACCACTTGAGTTTTGGAGAAATCCAGCAACATTTGGAGATTTCTGTCTTGGGTGTCGAGGCTCAATCAGGGCGAGTGGCCGAAAAGAGAGGCCATTTTTCAGGGGAAAAAGAAGTCATTTGGCCTGGCTCTGGGCATCAGATGAAAGCTGGCGTTTGGGGCTCTCAGGATCTGGATTGGCCTAGATTCTAACCACTTTAGTTTTGGAGAAATTCAGCAAAATTTGGAAATTTCTGTCTTGGGTGGTCCGGGTGGGCCATGGCGAGTGGCTGCAAAGAGAGGCCATTTTTCAGGGGAAAAAGAAGTCATTTGGCCAGGCTCTGGGCATCAGATGAAAGCTGACCTTTGGGGCTCTGAGCACTTGCTGGGACCTAGATTCTGACCACTTGAGTTTTGGAGAAATCCAGCAACATTTGGAAATTTCTAGCTTGGGTGGCCCGGGTGGGCCAGGCCGAATGGCCGCAAAGAGAGGCCATTTTTCAGGGAAAAAAGAAGTCATTTGGCCAGGCTCTGGGCATCAGATGAAAGCTGACCTTTGGGGCTCTCAGGATCTGGATTGGCCTAAATTCTGACCACTTGTGTTTTGGAGAAATCCAGCAACATTTGGAAATTTCTGTCTTGGGTGTCCAGGCTCAATCAGGGCGAGTGGCCGAAGAGAGAGGCCATTTTTCAGGGAAAAAGAAGTCATTTGGCCAAGTTCTGGGTATCAGATGAAAGCTGGCATTTGAGGCTCTAAGGATCTGGATTGGCCTAGATTCTGACCACTTGAGTTTTGGAGAAATCCAGCAACATTTGGAAATTTCTGTCTTGGGTGTCCAGGCTCAATCAGGGCGAGTGGTCGCAAAGAGAGGCCATTTTGCAGGGGAAAAAGAAGTCATTTGGCCAAGGTCTGGGCATCAGATGAAAGCTGGCATTTGGGGCTCTAATGATCTGGATTGGCCTAGATTCTGACCACTTGAGTTTTGGAGAAATCCAGCAACATTTGGAAATTTCTAGCTTAGGTGGCCCGGGTGGTCCATGGCGAGTGGCCGAAGAGAGAGGCCATTTTTCAGGGGAAAAAGAAGTCATTTGGCCAGGCTCTGGGCATCAGATGAAAGCTGACCTTTGGGGCTCTAAGGATCTGGATTGGCCTAGATTCTGACCACTTGAGTTTTGGAGAAATCCAGCAACATTTGGAAATTTCTGTCTTGGGTGGCCAGGGAGGGCCATGGCGAGTCCTTGCAAAGAGAGGCCATTTTTCAGGGGAAAAAGAAGTCATTTGGCCAGGCTCTGGGCATCAGATGAAAGCTGGCCTTTAGGGCTCTGAGAACTTGCTGGGATCTAGATTCCGACCACTTGAGTTTTGGAGAAATCCAGAAACATTTGGAAATTTCTAGCTTAGGTGGGCAGGGTGGCCATGGCGAGTGGCCGCAAAGAGAGGCCATTTTGCAGGGAAAAAAGAAGTCATTTGGCCAGGCTCTGGACATCAGATGAAAGCTGAACTTTGGGGCTCTCAGGATCTGGATTGGCCTAAATTCTGACCACTTGTGTTTTGGAGAAATCCAGCAACATTTGGAAATTTCTGTCTTGGGTGTCCAGGCTCAATCAGGGCGAGTGGCCGAAGAGAGAGGCCATTTTGCAGGGGAAAAAGAAGTCATTTGACCAAGTTCTGGGCATCAGATGAAAGCTGGCATTTGGGGCTCTAATGATCTGGATTGGCCTAGATTCTGACCACTTGAGTTTTGGAGAAATCCAGCAACATTTGGAAATTTCTGTCTTGGGTGGCCAGGGTGGGCCATGGCAAGTGGCCGCAAAGAGAGGCCATTTTGCAGGGGAAAAAGAAGTCATTTGGCCAGGCTCTGGGCATCAGATGAAAGCTGACCTTTGGGGCTCTCAGGATCTGGATTGGCCTAAGTTCTGACCACTTGTGTTTTGGAGAAATCCAGCAACATTTGGAAATTTCTGTCTTGGGTGTCCAGGCTCAATCAGGGCGAGTGGCCGAAGAGAGAGGCCATTTTTCAGGGAAAAAGAAGTCATTTGGCCAAGTTCTGGGTATCAGATGAAAGCTGGCATTTGAGGCTCTAAGGATCTGGATTGGCCTAGATTCTGACCACTTGAGTTTTGGAGAAATCCAGCAACATTTGGAAATTTCTGTCTTGGGTGTCCAGGCTCAATCAGGGCGAGTGGTCGCAAAGAGAGGCCATTTTGCAGGGGAAAAAGAAGTCATTTGGCCAAGGTCTGGGCATCAGATGAAAGCTGGCATTTGGGGCTCTAATGATCTGGATTGGCCTAGATTCTGACCACTTGTGTTTTGGAGAAATCCAGCAACATTTGGAAATTTCTGTCTTGGGTGGCCAGGGAGGGCCATGGCGAGTGGTTGCAAAGAGAGGCCATTTTGCAGGGGAAAAAGAAGTCATTTGGCCAGGCTCTGGGCATCAGATGAAAGCTGGCCTTTAGGGCTCTGAGCACTTGCTGGGATCTAGATTCCGACCACTTGAGTTTTGGAGAAATCCAGAAACATTTGGAAATTTCTAGCTTAGGTGGGCAGGGTGGCCATGGCGAGTGGCCGCAAAGAGAGGCCATTTTTCAGGGGAAAAAGAAGTCATTTGGCCAGGCTCTGGACATCAGATGAAAGCTGAACTTTGGGGCTCTCAGGATCTGGATTGACCTAGATTCTGACCACTTGAGTTTTGGAGAAATCCAGCAACATTTGGAGATTTCTGTCTTGGGTGTCGAGGCTCAATCAAGGCGAGTGGCCGAAAAGAGAGGCCATTTTTCAGGGGAAAAAGAAGTCATTTGGCCAGGCTCTGGGCATCAGATGAAAGCTGGCCTTTAGGGCTCTCAGGATCTGGATTGGCCTAGATTCTAACCACTTTAGTTTTGGAGAAATTCAGCAACATTTGGAAATTTCTGTCTTGGGTGGTCCGGGTGGGCCATGGCGAGTGGCTGCAAAGAGAGGCCATTTTTCAGGGGAAAAAGAAGTCATTTGGCCAGGCTCTGGGCATCAGATGAAAGCTGGCCTTTGGGGCTCTGAGCACTTGCTGGGACCTAGATTCTGACCACTTGAGTTTTGGAGAAATCCAGCAACATTTGGAAATTTCTAGCTTGGGTGGCCCGGGTGGGCCAGGGCGAATGGCCGCAAAGAGAGGCCATTTTTCAGGGAAAAAAGAAGTCATTTGGCCAGGCTCTGGACATCAGATGAAAGCTGACCTTTGGGGCTCTCAGGATCTGGATTGGCCTAAATTCTGACCACTTGTGTTTTGGAGAAATCCAGCAACATTTGGAAATTTCTGTCTTGGGTGTCCAGGTTCAATCAGGGCGAGTGGCCAAAGAGAGAGGCCATTTTGCAGGGGAAAAAGAAGTCATTTGGCCAGGCTCTGGGCATCAGATGAAAGCTGACCTTTGGGGCTCTCAGGATCTGGATTGGCCTAAGTTCTGACCACTTGTGTTTTGGAGAAATCCAGCAACATTTGGAAATTTCTGTCTTGGGTGTCCAGGCTCAATCAGGGCGAGTGGCCGAAGAGAGAGGCCATTTTTCAGGGAAAAAGAAGTCATTTGGCCAAGTTCTGGGTATCAGATGAAAGCTGGCATTTGAGGCTCTAAGGATCTGGATTGGCCTAGATTCTGACCACTTGAGTTTTGGAGAAATCCAGCAACATTTGGAAATTTCTGTCTTGGGTGTCCAGGCTCAATCAGGGCGAGTGGTCGCAAAGAGAGGCCATTTTGCAGGGGAAAAAGAAGTCATTTGGCCAAGGTCTGGGCATCAGATGAAAGCTGGCATTTGGGGCTCTAATGATCTGGATTGGCCTAGATTCTGACCACTTGAGTTTTGGAGAAATCCAGCAACATTTGGAAATTTCTGTCTTGGGTGGCCAGGGAGGGCCATGGCGAGTGGTTGCAAAGAGAGGCCATTTTGCAGGGGAAAAAGAAGTCATTTGGCCAGGCTCTGGGCATCAGATGAAAGCTGGCCTTTAGGGCTCTGAGCACTTGCTGGGATCTAGATTCCGACCACTTGAGTTTTGGAGAAATCCAGAAACATTTGGAAATTTCTAGCTTAGGTGGGCAGGGTGGCCATGGCGAGTGGCCGCAAAGAGAGGCCATTTTTCAGGGGAAAAAGAAGTCATTTGGCCAGGCTCTGGACATCAGATGAAAGCTGAACTTTGGGGCTCTCAGGATCTGGATTGACCTAGATTCTGACCACTTGAGTTTTGGAGAAATCCAGCAACATTTGGAGATTTCTGTCTTGGGTGTCGAGGCTCAATCAAGGCGAGTGGCCGAAAAGAGAGGCCATTTTTCAGGGGAAAAAGAAGTCATTTGGCCCGGCTCTGGGCATCAGATGAAAGCTGGCCTTTAGGGCTCTCAGGATCTGGATTGGCCTAGATTCTAACCACTTTAGTTTTGGAGAAATCCAGCAAAATTTGGAAATTTCTGTCTTGGGTGGTCCGGGTGGGCCATGGCGAGTGGCTGCAAAGAGAGGCCATTTTTCAGGGGAAAAAGAAGTCATTTGGCCAGGCTCTGGGCATCAGATGAAAGCTGGCCTTTGGGGCTCTGAGCACTTGCTGGGACCTAGATTCTGACCACTTGAGTTTTGGAGAAATCCAGCAACATTTGGAAATTTCTAGCTTGGGTGGCCCGGGTGGGCCAGGGCGAATGGCCGCAAAGAGAGGCCATTTTTCAGGGAAAAAAGAAGTCATTTGGCCAGGCTCTGGACATCAGATGAAAGCTGACCTTTGGGGCTCTCAGGATCTGGATTGGCCTAAATTCTGACCACTTGTGTTTTGGAGAAATCCAGCAACATTTGGAAATTTCTGTCTTGGGTGTCCAGGCTCAATCAGGGCGAGTGGCCAAAGAGAGAGGCCATTTTGCAGGGGAAAAAGAAGTCATTTGGCCAGGCTCTGGGCATCAGATGAAAGCTGACCTTTGGGGCTCTCAGGATCTGGATTGGCCTAAGTTGTGACCACTTGTGTTTTGGAGAAATCCAGCAACATTTGGAAATTTCTGTCTTGGTGTCCAGGCTCAATCAGGGCGAGTGGCCGAAGAGAGAGGCCATTTTTCAGGGAAAAAGAAGTCATTTGGCCAAGTTCTGGGTATCAGATGAAAGCTGGCATTTGAGGCTCTAAGGATCTGGATTGGCCTAGATTCTGACCACTTGAGTTTTGGAGAAATCCAGCAACATTTGGAAATTTCTGTCTTGGGTGTCCAGGCTCAATCAGGGCGAGTGGTCGCAAAGAGAGGCCATTTTGCAGGGGAAAAAGAAGTCATTTGGCCAAGGTCTGGGCATCAGATGAAAGCTGACCTTTGGGGCTCTCAGGATCTGGATTGGCCTAGATTCTGACCACTTGAGTTTTGGAGAAATCCAGCAACATTTGGAAATTTCTGTCTTGGGTGGCCAGGGAGGGCCATGGCGAGTGGTTGCAAAGAGAGGCCATTTTGCAGGGGAAAAAGAAGTCATTTGGCCAGGCTCTGGGCATCAGATGAAAGCTGGCCTTTAGGGCTCTGAGAACTTGCTGGGATCTAGATTCCGACCACTTGAGTTTTGGAGAAATCCAGAAACATTTGGAAATTTCTAGCTTAGGTGGGCAGGGTGGCCATGGCGAGTGGCCGCAAAGAGAGGCCATTTTGCAGGGAAAAAAGAAGTCATTTGGCCAGGCTCTGGACATCAGATGAAAGCTGAACTTTGGGGCTCTCAGGATCTGGATTGACCTAGATTCTGACCACTTGAATTTTGGAGAAATCCAGCAACATTTGGAGATTTCTGTCTTGGGTGTCGAGGCTCAATCAGGGCGAGTGGCCGAAAAGAGAGGCCATTTTTCAGGGGAAAAAGAAGTCATTTGGCCAGGCTCTGGGCATCAGATGAAAGCTGGCCTTTAGGGCTCTCAGGATCTGGATTGGCCTAGATTCTAACCACTTTAGTTTTGGAGAAATCCAGCAAAATTTGGAAATTTCTGTCTTGGGTGGTCCGGGTGGGCCATGGCGAGTGGCTGCAAAGAGAGGCCATTTTTCAGGGGAAAAAGAAGTCATTTGGCCAGGCTCTGGGCATCAGATGAAAGCTGGCCTTTGGGGCTCTGAGCACTTGCTGGGACCTAGATTCTGACCACTTGAGTTTTGGAGAAATCCAGCAACATTTGGAAATTTCTAGCTTGGGTGGCCCGGGTGGGCCAGGGCGAATGGCCGCAAAGAGAGGCCATTTTTCAGGGAAAAAAGAAGTCATTTGGCCAGGCTCTGGACATCAGATGAAAGCTGACCTTTGGGGCTCTCAGGATCTGGATTGGCCTAAATTCTGACCACTTGTGTTTTGGAGAAATCCAGCAACATTTGGAAATTTCTGTCTTGGGTGTCCAGGCTCAATCAGGGCGAGTGGCCAAAGAGAGAGGCCATTTTTCAGGGAAAAAGAAGTCATTTGGCCAAGTTCTGGGTATCAGATGAAAGCTGGCATTTGAGGCTCTAAGGATCTGGATTGGCCTAGATTCTGACCACTTGAGTTTTGGAGAAATCCAGCAACATTTGGAAATTTCTGTCTTGGGTGTCCAGGCTCAATCAGGGCGAGTGGTCGCAAAGAGAGGCCATTTTGCAGGGGAAAAAGAAGTCATTTGGCCAAGGTCTGGGCATCAGATGAAAGCTGGCATTTGGGGCTCTAATGATCTGGATTGGCCTAGATTCTGACCACTTGAGTTTTGGAGAAATCCAGCAACATTTGGAAATTTCTGTCTTGGGTGGCCAGGGAGGGCCATGGCGAGTGGTTGCAAAGAGAGGCCATTTTGCAGGGGAAAAAGAAGTCATTTGGCCAGGCTCTGGGCATCAGATGAAAGCTGGCCTTTAGGGCTCTGAGAACTTGCTGGGATCTAGATTCCGACCACTTGAGTTTTGGAGAAATCCAGAAACATTTGGAAATTTCTAGCTTAGGTGGGCAGGGTGGCCATGGCGAGTGGCCGCAAAGAGAGGCCATTTTGCAGGGAAAAAAGAAGTCATTTGGCCAGGCTCTGGACATCAGATGAAAGCTGAACTTTGGGGCTCTCAGGATCTGGATTGGCCTAAATTCTGACCACTTGTGTTTTGGAGAAATCCAGCAACATTTGGAAATTTCTGTCTTGGGTGTCCAGGCTCAATCAGGGCGAGTGGCCAAAGAGAGAGGCCATTTTTCAGGGAAAAAGAAGTCATTTGGCCAAGTTCTGGGTATCAGATGAAAGCTGGCATTTGAGGCTCTAAGGATCTGGATTGGCCTAGATTCTGACCACTTGAGTTTTGGAGAAATCCAGCAACATTTGGAAATTTCTGTCTTGGGTGTCCAGGCTCAATCAGGGCGAGTGGTCGCAAAGAGAGGCCATTTTGCAGGGGAAAAAGAAGTCATTTGGCCAAGGTCTGGGCATCAGATGAAAGCTGGCATTTGGGGCTCTAATGATCTGGATTGGCCTAGATTCTGACCACTTGAGTTTTGGAGAAATCCAGCAACATTTGGAAATTTCTAGCTTAGGTGGCCCGGGTGGTCCATGGCGAGTGGCCGAAGAGAGAGGCCATTTTTCAGGGGAAAAAGAAGTCATTTGGCCAGGCTCTGGGCATCAGATGAAAGCTGACCTTTGGGGCTCTAAGGATCTGGATTGGCCTAGATTCTGACCACTTGAGTTTTGGAGAAATCCAGCAACATTTGGAAATTTCTGTCTTGGGTGGCCAGGGAGGGCCATGGCGAGTGGTTGCAAAGAGAGGCCATTTTGCAGGGGAAAAAGAAGTCATTTGGCCAGGCTCTGGGCATCAGATGAAAGCTGGCCTTTAGGGCTCTGAGAACTTGCTGGGATCTAGATTCCGACCACTTGAGTTTTGGAGAAATCCAGAAACATTTGGAAATTTCTAGCTTAGGTGGGCAGGGTGGCCATGGCGAGTGGCCGCAAAGAGAGGCCATTTTTCAGGGGAAAAAGAAGTCATTTGGCCAGGCTCTGGACATCAGATGAAAGCTGAACTTTGGGGCTCTCAGGATCTGGATTGACCTAGATTCTGACCACTTGAGTTTTGGAGAAATCCAGCAACATTTGGAGATTTCTGTCTTGGGTGTCGAGGCTCAATCAAGGCGAGTGGCCGAAAAGAGAGGCCATTTTTCAGGGGAAAAAGAAGTCATTTGGCCAGGCTCTGGGCATCAGATGAAAGCTGGCCTTTAGGGCACTCAGGATCTGGATTGGCCTAGATTCTGACCACTTGAGTTTTGGAGAAATCCAGCAACATTTGGAAATTTCTGTCTTGGGTGTCCAGGCTCAATCAGGGCGGGTGGTCGCAAAGAGAGGCCATTTTGCAGGGGAAAAAGAAGTCATTTGGCCAAGGTCTGGGCATCAGATGAAAGCTGGCATTTGGGGCTCTAATGATCTGGATTGGCCTAGATTCTGACCACTTGAGTTTTGGAGAAATCCAGCAACATTTGGAAATTTCTAGCTTAGGTGGCCCGGGTGGTCCATGGCGAGTGGCCGAAGAGAGAGGCCATTTTTCAGGGGAAAAAGAAGTCATTTGGCCAGGCTCTGGGCATCAGATGAAAGCTGACCTTTGGGGCTCTCAGGATCTGGATTGGCCTAGATTCTAACCACTTTAGTTTTGGAGAAATTCAGCAAAATTTGGAAATATCTGTCTTGGGTGGTCCGGGTGGGCCATGGCGAGTGGCTGCAAAGAGAGGCCATTTTTCAGGGGAAAAAGAAGTCATTTGGCCAGGCTCTGGGCATCAGATGAAAGCTGACCTTTGGGGCTCTGAGCACTTGCTGGGACCTAGATTCTGACCACTTGAGTTTTGGAGAAATCCAGCAACATTTGGAAATTTCTAGCTTGGGTGGCCCGGGTGGGCCAGGGCGAATGGCCGCAAAGAGAGGCCATTTTTCAGGGAAAAAAGAAGTCATTTGGCCAGGCTCTGGGCATCAGATGAAAGCTGACCTTTGGGGCTCTCAGGATCTGGATTGGCCTAAATTCTGACCACTTGTGTTTTGGAGAAATCCAGCAACATTTGGAAATTTCTGTCTTGGGTGTCCAGGCTCAATCAGGGCGAGTGGCCGAAGAGAGAGGCCATTTTTCAGGGAAAAAGAAGTCATTTGGCCACGTTCTGGGTATCAGATGAAAGCTGGCATTTGAGGCTCTAAGGATCTGGATTGGCCTAGATTCTGACCACTTGAGTTTTGGAGAAATCCAGCAACATTTGGAAATTTCTGTCTTGGGTGTCCAGGCTCAATCAGGGCGAGTGGTCGCAAAGAGAGGCCATTTTGCAGGGGAAAAAGAAGTCATTTGGCCAAGTTCTGGGCATCAGATGAAAGCTGGCATTTGGGGCTCTAATGATCTGGATTGGCCTAGATTCTGACCACTTGAGTTTTGGAGAAATCCAGCAACATTTGGAAATTTCTAGCTTAGGTGGCCCGGGTGGTCCATGGCGAGTGGCCGAAGAGAGAGGCCATTTTTCAGGGGAAAAAGAAGTCATTTGGCCAGGCTCTGGGCATCAGATGAAAGCTGACCTTTGGGGCTCTAAGGATCTGGATTGGCCTAGATTCTGACCACTTGAGTTTTGGAGAAATCCAGCAACATTTGGAAATTTCTGTCTTGGGTGGCCAGGGAGGGCCATGGCGAGTGGTTGCAAAGAGAGGCCATTTTGCAGGGGAAAAAGAAGTCATTTGGCCAGGCTCTGGGCATCAGATGAAAGCTGGCCTTTAGGGCTCTGAGAACTTGCTGGGATCTAGATTCCGACCACTTGAGTTTTGGAGAAATCCAGAAACATTTGGAAATTTCTAGCTTAGGTGGGCAGGGTGGCCATGGCGAGTGGCCGCAAAGAGAGGCCATTTTTCAGGGGAAAAAGAAGTCATTTGGCCAGGCTCTGGACATCAGATGAAAGCTGAACTTTGGGGCTCTCAGGATCTGGATTGACCTAGATTCTGACCACTTGAGTTTTGGAGAAATCCAGCAACATTTGGAGATTTCTGTCTTGGGTGTCGAGGCTCAATCAAGGCGAGTGGCCGAAAAGAGAGGCCATTTTTCAGGGGAAAAAGAAGTCATTTGGCCAGGCTCTGGGCATCAGATGAAAGCTGGCCTTTAGGGCACTCAGGATCTGGATTGGCCTAGATTCTGACCACTTGAGTTTTGGAGAAATCCAGCAACATTTGGAAATTTCTGTCTTGGGTGTCCAGGCTCAATCAGGGCGGGTGGTCGCAAAGAGAGGCCATTTTGCAGGGGAAAAAGAAGTCATTTGGCCAAGGTCTGGGCATCAGATGAAAGCTGGCATTTGGGGCTCTAATGATCTGGATTGGCCTAGATTCTGACCACTTGAGTTTTGGAGAAATCCAGCAACATTTGGAAATTTCTAGCTTAGGTGGCCCGGGTGGTCCATGGCGAGTGGCCGAAGAGAGAGGCCATTTTTCAGGGGAAAAAGAAGTCATTTGGCCAGGCTCTGGGCATCAGATGAAAGCTGACCTTTGGGGCTCTCAGGATCTGGATTGGCCTAGATTCTGACCACTTGAGTTTTGGAGAAATCCAGCAACATTTGGAAATTTCTGTCTTGGGTGGCCAGGGAGGGCCATGGCGAGTGGTTGCAAAGAGAGGCCATTTTGCAGGGGAAAAAGAAGTCATTTGGCCAGGCTCTGGGCATCAGATGAAAGCTGGCCTTTAGGGCTCTGAGAACTTGCTGGGATCTAGATTCCGACCACTTGAGTTTTGGAGAAATCCAGAAACATTTGGAAATTTCTAGCTTAGGTGGGCAGGGTGGCCATGGCGAGTGGCCGCAAAGAGAGGCCATTTTGCAGGGAAAAAAGAAGTCATTTGGCCAGGCTCTGGACATCAGATGAAAGCTGAACTTTGGGGCTCTCAGGATCTGGATTGACCTAGATTCTGACCACTTGAGTTTTGGAGAAATCCAGCAACATTTGGAGATTTCTGTCTTGGGTGTCGAGGCTCAATCAGGGCGAGTGGCCGAAAAGAGAGGCCATTTTTCAGGGGAAAAAGAAGTCATTTGGCCAGGCTCTGGGCATCAGATGAAAGCTGGCGTTTGGGGCTCTCAGGATCTGGATTGGCCTAGATTCTAACCACTTTAGTTTTGGAGAAATTCAGCAAAATTTGGAAATTTCTGTCTTGGGTGGTCCGGGTGGGCCATGGCGAGTGGCTGCAAAGAGAGGCCATTTTTCAGGGGAAAAAGAAGTCATTTGGCCAGGCTCTGGGCATCAGATGAAAGCTGACCTTTGGGGCTCTGAGCACTTGCTGGGACCTAGATTCTGACCACTTGAGTTTTGGAGAAATCCAGCAACATTTGGAAATTTCTAGCTTGGGTGGCCCGGGTGGGCCAGGGCGAATGGCCGCAAAGAGAGGCCATTTTTCAGGGAAAAAAGAAGTCATTTGGCCAGGCTCTGGGCATCAGATGAAAGCTGACCTTTGGGGCTCTCAGGATCTGGATTGGCCTAAATTCTGACCACTTGTGTTTTGGAGAAATCCAGCAACATTTGGAAATTTCTGTCTTGGGTGTCCAGGCTCAATCAGGGCGAGTGGCCGAAGAGAGAGGCCATTTTTCAGGGAAAAAGAAGTCATTTGGCCACGTTCTGGGTATCAGATGAAAGCTGGCATTTGAGGCTCTAAGGATCTGGATTGGCCTAGATTCTGACCACTTGAGTTTTGGAGAAATCCAGCAACATTTGGAAATTTCTGTCTTGGGTGTCCAGGCTCAATCAGGGCGAGTGGTCGCAAAGAGAGGCCATTTTGCAGGGGAAAAAGAAGTCATTTGGCCAAGGTCTGGGCATCAGATGAAAGCTGGCATTTGGGGCTCTAATGATCTGGATTGGCCTAGATTCTGACCACTTGAGTTTTGGAGAAATCCAGCAACATTTGGAAATTTCTAGCTTAGGTGGCCCGGGTGGTCCATGGCGAGTGGCCGAAGAGAGAGGCCATTTTTCAGGGGAAAAAGAAGTCATTTGGCCAGGCTCTGGGCATCAGATGAAAGCTGACCTTTGGGGCTCTAAGGATCTGGATTGGCCTAGATTCTGACCACTTGAGTTTTGGAGAAATCCAGCAACATTTGGAAATTTCTGTCTTGGGTGGCCAGGGAGGGCCATGGCGAGTGGTTGCAAAGAGAGGCCATTTTGCAGGGGAAAAAGAAGTCATTTGGCCAGGCTCTGGGCATCAGATGAAAGCTGGCCTTTAGGGCTCTGAGAACTTGCTGGGATCTAGATTCCGACCACTTGAGTTTTGGAGAAATCCAGAAACATTTGGAAATTTCTAGCTTAGGTGGGCAGGGTGGCCATGGCGAGTGGCCGCAAAGAGAGGCCATTTTGCAGGGAAAAAAGAAGTCATTTGGCCAGGCTCTGGACATCAGATGAAAGCTGAACTTTGGGGCTCTCAGGATCTGGATTGACCTAGATTCTGACCACTTGAGTTTTGGAGAAATCCAGCAACATTTGGAGATTTCTGTCTTGGGTGTCGAGGCTCAATCAGGGCGAGTGGCCGAAGAGAGAGGCCATTTTTCAGGGGAAAAAGAAGTCATTTGGCCAGGCTCTGGGCATCAGATGAAAGCTGGCGTTTGGGGCTCTCAGGATCTGGATTGGCCTAGATTCTAACCACTTTAGTTTTGGAGAAATCCAGCAAAATTTGGAAATTTCTGTCTTGGGTGGTCCGGGTGGGCCATGGCGAGTGGCTGCAAAGAGAGGCCATTTTTCAGGGGAAAAAGAAGTCATTTGGCCAGGCTCTGGGCATCAGATGAAAGCTGGCCTTTGGGGCTCTGAGCACTTGCTGGGACCTAGATTCTGACCACTTGAGTTTTGGAGAAATCCAGCAAAATTTGGAAATTTCTGTCTTGGGTGGTCCGGGTGGGCCATGGCGAGTGGCTGCAAAGAGAGGCCATTTTTCAGGGGAAAAAGAAGTCATTTGGCCAGGCTCTGGGCATCAGATGAAAGCTGGCCTTTGGGGCTCTGAGCACTTGCTGGGACCTAGATTCTGACCACTTGAGTTTTGGAGAAATCCAGCAACATTTGGAAATTTCTAGCTTGGGTGGCCCGGGTGGGCCAGGGCGAATGGCCGCAAAGAGAGGCCATTTTTCAGGGAAAAAAGAAGTCATTTGGCCAGGCTCTGGACATCAGATGAAAGCTGACCTTTGGGGCTCTCAGGATCTGGATTGGCCTAAATTCTGACCACTTGTGTTTTGGAGAAATCCAGCAACATTTGGAAATTTCTGTCTTGGGTGTCCAGGCTCAATCAGGGCGAGTGGCCGAAGAGAGAGGCCATTTTTCAGGGAAAAAGAAGTCATTTGGCCAAGTTCTGGGTATCAGATGAAAGCTGGCCTTTGGGGCTCTAAGGATCTGGATTGGCCTAGATTCTGACCACTTGAGTTTTGGAGAAATCCAGCAACATTTGGAAATTTCTGTCTTGGGTGTCCAGGCTCAATCAGGGCGAGTGGCCGAAGAGAGAGGCCATTTTTCAGGGAAAAAGAAGTCATTTGACCAAGTTCTGGGCATCAGATGAAAGCTGGCATTTGGGGCTCTAATGATCTGGATTGGCCTAGATTCTGACCACTTGAGTTTTGGAGAAATCCAGCAACATTTGGAGATTTCTGTCTTGGGTGTCGAGGCTCAATCAGGGCGAGTGGCCGCAAAGAGAGGCCATTTTGCAGGGAAAAAAGAAGTCATTTGGCCAGGCTCTGGACATCAGATGAAAGCTGAACTTTGGGGCTCTCAGGATCTGGATTGACCTAGATTCTGACCACTTGAGTTTTGGAGAAATCCAGCAACATTTGGAGATTTCTGTCTTGGGTGTCGAGGCTCAATCAGGGCGAGTGGCCGAAGAGAGAGGCCATTTTTCAGGGGAAAAAGAAGTCATTTGGCCAGGCTCTGGGCATCAGATGAAAGCTGGCGTTTGGGGCTCTCAGGATCTGGATTGGCCTAGATTCTAACCACTTGAGTTTTGGAGAAATTCAGCAAAATTTGGAAATTTCTGTCTTGGGTGGTCCGGGTGGGCCATGGCGAGTGGCTGCAAAGAGAGGCCATTTTTCAGGGGAAAAAGAAGTCATTTGGCCAGGCTCTGGGCATCAGATGAAAGCTGACCTTTGGGGCTCTCAGGATCTGGATTGGCCTAAATTCTGACCACTTGTGTTTTGGAGAAATCCAGCAACATTTGGAAATTTCTGTCTTGGGTGTCCAGGCTCAATCAGGGCGAGTGGCCAAAGAGAGAGGCCATTTTGCAGGGGAAAAAGAAGTCATTTGGCCAGGCTCTGGGCATCAGATGAAAGCTGACCTTTGGGGCTCTCAGGATCTGGATTGGCCTAAGTTGTGACCACTTGTGTTTTGGAGAAATCCAGCAACATTTGGAAATTTCTGTCTTGGTGTCCAGGCTCAATCAGGGCGAGTGGCCGAAGAGAGAGGCCATTTTTCAGGGAAAAAGAAGTCATTTGGCCAAGTTCTGGGTATCAGATGAAAGCTGGCATTTGAGGCTCTAAGGATCTGGATTGGCCTAGATTCTGACCACTTGAGTTTTGGAGAAATCCAGCAACATTTGGAAATTTCTGTCTTGGGTGTCCAGGCTCAATCAGGGTGAGTGGTCGCAAAGAGAGGCCATTTTGCAGGGGAAAAAGAAGTCATTTGGCCAAGGTCTGGGCATCAGATGAAAGCTGACCTTTGGGGCTCTCAGGATCTGGATTGGCCTAGATTCTGACCACTTGAGTTTTGGAGAAATCCAGCAACATTTGGAAATTTCTGTCTTGGGTGGCCAGGGAGGGCCATGGCGAGTGGTTGCAAAGAGAGGCCATTTTGCAGGGGAAAAAGAAGTCATTTGGCCAGGCTCTGGGCATCAGATGAAAGCTGGCCTTTAGGGCTCTGAGAACTTGCTGGGATCTAGATTCCGACCACTTGAGTTTTGGAGAAATCCAGAAACATTTGGAAATTTCTAGCTTAGGTGGGCAGGGTGGCCATGGCGAGTGGCCGCAAAGAGAGGCCATTTTGCAGGGAAAAAAGAAGTCATTTGGCCAGGCTCTGGACATCAGATGAAAGCTGAACTTTGGGGCTCTCAGGATCTGGATTGACCTAGATTCTGACCACTTGAGTTTTGGAGAAATCCAGCAACATTTGGAGATTTCTGTCTTGGGTGTCGAGGCTCAATCAGGGCGAGTGGCCGAAGAGAGAGGCCATTTTTCAGGGGAAAAAGAAGTCATTTGGCCAGGCTCTGGGCATCAGATGAAAGCTGGCGTTTGGGGCTCTCAGGATCTGGATTGGCCTAGATTCTAACCACTTTAGTTTTGGAGAAATCCAGCAAAATTTGGAAATTTCTGTCTTGGGTGGTCCGGGTGGGCCATGGCGAGTGGCTGCAAAGAGAGGCCATTTTTCAGGGGAAAAAGAAGTCATTTGGCCAGGCTCTGGGCATCAGATGAAAGCTGGCCTTTGGGGCTCTGAGCACTAGCTGGGACCTAGATTCTGACCACTTGAGTTTTGGAGAAATCCAGCAACATTTGGAAATTTCTAGCTTGGGTGGCCCGGGTGGGCCAGGGCGAATGGCCGCAAAGAGAGGCCATTTTTCAGGGAAAAAAGAAGTCATTTGGCCAGGCTCTGGACATCAGATGAAAGCTGACCTTTGGGGCTCTCAGGATCTGGATTGGCCTAAATTCTGACCACTTGTGTTTTGGAGAAATCCAGCAACATTTGGAAATTTCTGTCTTGGGTGTCCAGGCTCAATCAGGGCGAGTGGCCGAAGAGAGAGGCCATTTTTCAGGGGAAAAAGAAGTCATTTGGCCAGGCTCTGGGCATCAGATGAAAGCTGGCGTTTGGGGCTCTCAGGATCTGGATTGGCCTAGATTCTAACCACTTGAGTTTTGGAGAAATCCAGCAACATTTGGAAATTTCTGTCTTGGGTGTCCAGGCTCAATCAGGGCGAGTGGCCAAAGAGAGAGGCCATTTTTCAGGGAAAAAGAAGTCATTTGGCCAAGTTCTGGGTATCAGATGAAAGCTGGCATTTGAGGCTCTAAGGATCTGGATTGGCCTAGATTCTGACCACTTGAGTTTTGGAGAAATCCAGCAACATTTGGAAATTTCTGTCTTGGGTGGCCAGGGAGGGCCATGGCGAGTGGTTGCAAAGAGAGGCCATTTTGCAGGGGAAAAAGAAGTCATTTGGCCAGGCTCTGGGCATCAGATGAAAGCTGGCCTTTAGGGCTCTGAGAACTTGCTGGGATCTAGATTCCGACCACTTGAGTTTTGGAGAAATCCAGAAACATTTGGAAATTTCTAGCTTAGGTGGGCAGGGTGGCCATGGCGAGTGGCCGCAAAGAGAGGCCATTTTTCAGGGGAAAAAGAAGTCATTTGGCCAGGCTCTGGACATCAGATGAAAGCTGAACTTTGGGGCTCTCAGGATCTGGATTGACCTAGATTCTGACCACTTGAGTTTTGGAGAAATCCAGCAATATTTGGAGATTTCTGTCTTGGGTGTCGAGGCTCAATCAAGGCGAGTGGCCGAAAAGAGAGGCCATTTTTCAGGGGAAAAAGAAGTCATTTGGCCAGGCTCTGGGCATCAGATGAAAGCTGGCCTTTAGGGCTCTCAGGATCTGGATTGGCCTAGATTCTGACCACTTGAGTTTTGGAGAAATCCAGCAACATTTGGAAATTTCTGTCTTGGGTGTCCAGGCTCAATCAGGGCGAGTGGTCGCAAAGAGAGGCCATTTTGCAGGGGAAAAAGAAGTCATTTGGCCAAGGTCTGGGCATCAGATGAAAGCTGGCATTTGGGGCTCTAATGATCTGGATTGGCCTAGATTCTGACCACTTGAGTTTTGGAGAAATCCAGCAACATTTGGAAATTTCTAGCTTAGGTGGCCCGGGTGGTCCATGGCGAGTGGCCGAAGAGAGAGGCCATTTTTCAGGGGAAAAAGAAGTCATTTGGCCAGGCTCTGGGCATCAGATGAAAGCTGACCTTTGGGGCTCTCAGGATCTGGATTGGCCTAGATTCTGACCATTGAGTTTTGGAGAAATCCAGCAACATTTGGAAATTTCTGTCTTGGGTGGCCAGGGAGGGCCATGGCGAGTGGTTGCAAAGAGAGGCCATTTTGCAGGGGAAAAAGAAGTCATTTGGCCAGGCTCTGGGCATCAGATGAAAGCTGGCCTTTAGGGCTCTGAGAACTTGCTGGGATCTAGATTCCGACCACTTGAGTTTTGGAGAAATCCAGAAACATTTGGAAATTTCTAGCTTAGGTGGGCAGGGTGGCCATGGCGAGTGGCCGCAAAGAGAGGCCATTTTGCAGGGAAAAAAGAAGTCATTTGGCCAGGCTCTGGACATCAGATGAAAGCTGGCCTTTAGGGCTCTCAGGATCTGGATTGACCTAGATTCTGACCACTTGAGTTTTGGAGAAATCCAGCAACATTTGGAGATTTCTGTCTTGGGTGTCGAGGCTCAATCAGGGCGAGTGGCCGAAAAGAGAGGCCATTTTTCAGGGGAAAAAGAAGTCATTTGGCCAGGCTCTGGGCATCAGATGAAAGCTGGCGTTTGGGGCTCTCAGGATCTGGATTGGCCTAGATTCTAACCACTTGAGTTTTGGAGAAATTCAGCAAAATTTGGAAATTTCTGTCTTGGGTGTCCAGGCTCAATCAGGGCGAGTGGTCGCAAAGAGAGGCCATTTTGCAGGGGAAAAAGAAGTCATTTGGCCAAGGTCTGGGCATCAGATGAAAGCTGGCATTTGGGGCTCTAATGATCTGGATTGGCCTAGATTCTGACCACTTGAGTTTTGGAGAAATCCAGCAACATTTGGAAATTTCTAGCTTAGGTGGCCCGGGTGGTCCATGGCGAGTGGCCGAAGAGAGAGGCCATTTTTCAGGGGAAAAAGAAGTCATTTGGCCAGGCTCTGGGCATCAGATGAAAGCTGACCTTTGGGGCTCTCAGGATCTGGATTGGCCTAGATTCTGACCACTTGAGTTTTGGAGAAATCCAGCAACATTTGGAGATTTCTGTCTTGGGTGTCCAGGCTCAATCAGGGCGAGTGGCCGAAAAGAGAGGCCATTTTTCAGGGGAAAAAGAAGTCATTTGGCCAGGCTCTGGGCATCAGATGAAAGCTGGCGTTTGGGGCTCTCAGGATCTGGATTGGCCTAGATTCTAACCACTTTAGTTTTGGAGAAATTCAGCAAAATTTGGAAATTTCTGTCTTGGGTGGTCCGGGTGGGCCATGGCGAGTGGCTGCAAAGAGAGGCCATTTTTCAGGGGAAAAAGAAGTCATTTGGCCAGGCTCTGGGCATCAGATGAAAGCTGACCTTTGGGGCTCTGAGCACTTGCTGGGACCTAGATTCTGACCACTTGAGTTTTGGAGAAATCCAGCAACATTTGGAAATTTCTAGCTTGGGTGGCCCGGGTGGGCCAGGGCGAATGGCCGCAAAGAGAGGCCATTTTTCAGGGAAAAAAGAAGTCATTTGGCCAGGCTCTGGGCATCAGATGAAAGCTGACCTTTGGGGCTCTCAGGATCTGGATTGGCCTAAATTCTGACCACTTGTGTTTTGGAGAAATCCAGCAACATTTGGAAATTTCTGTCTTGGGTGTCCAGGCTCAATCAGGGCGAGTGGCCGAAGAGAGAGGCCATTTTTCAGGGAAAAAGAAGTCATTTGGCCACGTTCTGGGTATCAGATGAAAGCTGGCATTTGAGGCTCTAAGGATCTGGATTGGCCTAGATTCTGACCACTTGAGTTTTGGAGAAATCCAGCAACATTTGGAAATTTCTGTCTTGGGTGTCCAGGCTCAATCAGGGCGAGTGGTCGCAAAGAGAGGCCATTTTGCAGGGGAAAAAGAAGTCATTTGGCCAAGGTCTGGGCATCAGATGAAAGCTGGCATTTGGGGCTCTAATGATCTGGATTGGCCTAGATTCTGACCACTTGAGTTTTGGAGAAATCCAGCAACATTTGGAAATTTCTAGCTTAGGTGGCCCGGGTGGTCCATGGCGAGTGGCCGAAGAGAGAGGCCATTTTGCAGGGGAAAAAGAAGTCATTTGGCCAAGGTCTGGGCATCAGATGAAAGCTGACCTTTGGGGCTCTCAGGATCTGGATTGGCCTAGATTCTGACCACTTGAGTTTTGGAGAAATCCAGCAACATTTGGAAATTTCTGTCTTGGGTGGCCAGGGAGGGCCATGGCGAGTGGTTGCAAAGAGAGGCCATTTTGCAGGGGAAAAAGAAGTCATTTGGCCAGGCTCTGGGCATCAGATGAAAGCTGGCCTTTAGGGCTCTGAGAACTTGCTGGGATCTAGATTCCGACCACTTGAGTTTTGGAGAAATCCAGAAACATTTGGAAATTTCTAGCTTAGGTGGGCAGGGTGGCCATGGCGAGTGGCCGCAAAGAGAGGCCATTTTTCAGGGGAAAAAGAAGTCATTTGGCCAGGCTCTGGACATCAGATGAAAGCTGAACTTTGGGGCTCTCAGGATCTGGATTGACCTAGATTCTGACCACTTGAGTTTTGGAGAAATCCAGCAACATTTGGAGATTTCTGTCTTGGGTGTCGAGGCTCAATCAGGGCGAGTGGCCGAAGAGAGAGGCCATTTTTCAGGGGAAAAAGAAGTCATTTGGCCAGGCTCTGGGCATCAGATGAAAGCTGGCGTTTGGGGCTCTCAGGATCTGGATTGGCCTAGATTCTAACCACTTTAGTTTTGGAGAAATCCAGCAAAATTTGGAAATTTCTGTCTTGGGTGGTCCGGGTGGGCCATGGCGAGTGGCTGCAAAGAGAGGCCATTTTTCAGGGGAAAAAGAAGTCATTTGGCCAGGCTCTGGGCATCAGATGAAAGCTGGCCTTTGGGGCTCTGAGCACTAGCTGGGACCTAGATTCTGACCACTTGAGTTTTGGAGAAATCCAGCAACATTTGGAAATTTCTAGCTTGGGTGGCCCGGGTGGGCCAGGGCGAATGGCCGCAAAGAGAGGCCATTTTTCAGGGAAAAAAGAAGTCATTTGGCCAGGCTCTGGACATCAGATGAAAGCTGACCTTTGGGGCTCTCAGGATCTGGATTGGCCTAAATTCTGACCACTTGTGTTTTGGAGAAATCCAGCAACATTTGGAAATTTCTGTCTTGGGTGTCCAGGCTCAATCAGGGCGAGTGGCCGAAGAGAGAGGCCATTTTTCAGGGGAAAAAGAAGTCATTTGGCCAGGCTCTGGGCATCAGATGAAAGCTGGCGTTTGGGGCTCTCAGGATCTGGATTGGCCTAGATTCTAACCACTTGAGTTTTGGAGAAATCCAGCAACATTTGGAAATTTCTGTCTTGGGTGTCCAGGCTCAATCAGGGCGAGTGGCCAAAGAGAGAGGCCATTTTTCAGGGAAAAAGAAGTCATTTGGCCAGGTTCTGGGTATCAGATGAAAGCTGGCATTTGAGGCTCTAAGGATCTGGATTGGCCTAGATTCTGACCACTTGAGTTTTGGAGAAATCCAGCAACATTTGGAAATTTCTGTCTTGGGTGGCCAGGGAGGGCCATGGCGAGTGGTTGCAAAGAGAGGCCATTTTGCAGGGGAAAAAGAAGTCATTTGGCCAGGCTCTGGGCATCAGATGAAAGCTGGCCTTTAGGGCTCTGAGAACTTGCTGGGATCTAGATTCCGACCACTTGAGTTTTGGAGAAATCCAGAAACATTTGGAAATTTCTAGCTTAGGTGGGCAGGGTGGCCATGGCGAGTGGCCGCAAAGAGAGGCCATTTTTCAGGGGAAAAAGAAGTCATTTGGCCAGGCTCTGGACATCAGATGAAAGCTGAACTTTGGGGCTCTCAGGATCTGGATTGACCTAGATTCTGACCACTTGAGTTTTGGAGAAATCCAGCAATATTTGGAGATTTCTGTCTTGGGTGTCGAGGCTCAATCAAGGCGAGTGGCCGAAAAGAGAGGCCATTTTTCAGGGGAAAAAGAAGTCATTTGGCCAGGCTCTGGGCATCAGATGAAAGCTGGCCTTTAGGGCTCTCAGGATCTGGATTGGCCTAGATTCTGACCACTTGAGTTTTGGAGAAATCCAGCAACATTTGGAAATTTCTGTCTTGGGTGTCCAGGCTCAATCAGGGCGAGTGGTCGCAAAGAGAGGCCATTTTGCAGGGGAAAAAGAAGTCATTTGGCCAAGGTCTGGGCATCAGATGAAAGCTGGCATTTGGGGCTCTAATGATCTGGATTGGCCTAGATTCTGACCACTTGAGTTTTGGAGAAATCCAGCAACATTTGGAAATTTCTAGCTTAGGTGGCCCGGGTGGTCCATGGCGAGTGGCCGAAGAGAGAGGCCATTTTTCAGGGGAAAAAGAAGTCATTTGGCCAGGCTCTGGGCATCAGATGAAAGCTGACCTTTGGGGCTCTCAGGATCTGGATTGGCCTAGATTCTGACCATTGAGTTTTGGAGAAATCCAGCAACATTTGGAAATTTCTGTCTTGGGTGGCCAGGGAGGGCCATGGCGAGTGGTTGCAAAGAGAGGCCATTTTGCAGGGGAAAAAGAAGTCATTTGGCCAGGCTCTGGGCATCAGATGAAAGCTGGCCTTTAGGGCTCTGAGAACTTGCTGGGATCTAGATTCCGACCACTTGAGTTTTGGAGAAATCCAGAAACATTTGGAAATTTCTAGCTTAGGTGGGCAGGGTGGCCATGGCGAGTGGCCGCAAAGAGAGGCCATTTTGCAGGGAAAAAAGAAGTCATTTGGCCAGGCTCTGGACATCAGATGAAAGCTGGCCTTTAGGGCTCTCAGGATCTGGATTGACCTAGATTCTGACCACTTGAGTTTTGGAGAAATCCAGCAACATTTGGAGATTTCTGTCTTGGGTGTCGAGGCTCAATCAGGGCGAGTGGCCGAAAAGAGAGGCCATTTTTCAGGGGAAAAAGAAGTCATTTGGCCAGGCTCTGGGCATCAGATGAAAGCTGGCGTTTGGGGCTCTCAGGATCTGGATTGGCCTAGATTCTAACCACTTGAGTTTTGGAGAAATTCAGCAAAATTTGGAAATTTCTGTCTTGGGTGTCCAGGCTCAATCAGGGCGAGTGGTCGCAAAGAGAGGCCATTTTGCAGGGGAAAAAGAAGTCATTTGGCCAAGGTCTGGGCATCAGATGAAAGCTGGCATTTGGGGCTCTAATGATCTGGATTGGCCTAGATTCTGACCACTTGAGTTTTGGAGAAATCCAGCAACATTTGGAAATTTCTAGCTTAGGTGGCCCGGGTGGTCCATGGCGAGTGGCCGAAGAGAGAGGCCATTTTTCAGGGGAAAAAGAAGTCATTTGGCCAGGCTCTGGGCATCAGATGAAAGCTGACCTTTGGGGCTCTCAGGATCTGGATTGGCCTAGATTCTGACCACTTGAGTTTTGGAGAAATCCAGCAACATTTGGAGATTTCTGTCTTGGGTGTCCAGGCTCAATCAGGGCGAGTGGCCGAAAAGAGAGGCCATTTTTCAGGGGAAAAAGAAGTCATTTGGCCAGGCTCTGGGCATCAGATGAAAGCTGGCGTTTGGGGCTCTCAGGATCTGGATTGGCCTAGATTCTAACCACTTTAGTTTTGGAGAAATTCAGCAAAATTTGGAAATTTCTGTCTTGGGTGGTCCGGGTGGGCCATGGCGAGTGGCTGCAAAGAGAGGCCATTTTTCAGGGGAAAAAGAAGTCATTTGGCCAGGCTCTGGGCATCAGATGAAAGCTGACCTTTGGGGCTCTGAGCACTTGCTGGGACCTAGATTCTGACCACTTGAGTTTTGGAGAAATCCAGCAACATTTGGAAATTTCTAGCTTGGGTGGCCCGGGTGGGCCAGGGCGAATGGCCGCAAAGAGAGGCCATTTTTCAGGGAAAAAAGAAGTCATTTGGCCAGGCTCTGGGCATCAGATGAAAGCTGACCTTTGGGGCTCTCAGGATCTGGATTGGCCTAAATTCTGACCACTTGTGTTTTGGAGAAATCCAGCAACATTTGGAAATTTCTGTCTTGGGTGTCCAGGCTCAATCAGGGCGAGTGGCCGAAGAGAGAGGCCATTTTTCAGGGAAAAAGAAGTCATTTGGCCACGTTCTGGGTATCAGATGAAAGCTGGCATTTGAGGCTCTAAGGATCTGGATTGGCCTAGATTCTGACCACTTGAGTTTTGGAGAAATCCAGCAACATTTGGAAATTTCTGTCTTGGGTGTCCAGGCTCAATCAGGGCGAGTGGTCGCAAAGAGAGGCCATTTTGCAGGGGAAAAAGAAGTCATTTGGCCAAGGTCTGGGCATCAGATGAAAGCTGGCATTTGGGGCTCTAATGATCTGGATTGGCCTAGATTCTGACCACTTGAGTTTTGGAGAAATCCAGCAACATTTGGAAATTTCTAGCTTAGGTGGCCCGGGTGGTCCATGGCGAGTGGCCGAAGAGAGAGGCCATTTTTCAGGGGAAAAAGAAGTCATTTGGCCAGGCTCTGGGCATCAGATGAAAGCTGACCTTTGGGGCTCTAAGGATCTGGATTGGCCTAGATTCTGACCACTTGAGTTTTGGAGAAATCCAGCAACATTTGGAAATTTCTGTCTTGGGTGGCCAGGGAGGGCCATGGCGAGTGGTTGCAAAGAGAGGCCATTTTGCAGGGGAAAAAGAAGTCATTTGGCCAGGCTCTGGGCATCAGATGAAAGCTGGCCTTTAGGGCTCTGAGAACTTGCTGGGATCTAGATTCCGACCACTTGAGTTTTGGAGAAATCCAGAAACATTTGGAAATTTCTAGCTTAGGTGGGCAGGGTGGCCATGGCGAGTGGCCGCAAAGAGAGGCCATTTTGCAGGGAAAAAAGAAGTCATTTGGCCAGGCTCTGGACATCAGATGAAAGCTGAACTTTGGGGCTCTCAGGATCTGGATTGACCTAGATTCTGACCACTTGAGTTTTGGAGAAATCCAGCAACATTTGGAGATTTCTGTCTTGGGTGTCGAGGCTCAATCAGGGCGAGTGGCCGAAGAGAGAGGCCATTTTTCAGGGGAAAAAGAAGTCATTTGGCCAGGCTCTGGGCATCAGATGAAAGCTGGCGTTTGGGGCTCTCAGGATCTGGATTGGCCTAGATTCTAACCACTTTAGTTTTGGAGAAATCCAGCAAAATTTGGAAATTTCTGTCTTGGGTGGTCCGGGTGGGCCATGGCGAGTGGCTGCAAAGAGAGGCCATTTTTCAGGGGAAAAAGAAGTCATTTGGCCAGGCTCTGGGCATCAGATGAAAGCTGGCCTTTGGGGCTCTGAGCACTTGCTGGGACCTAGATTCTGACCACTTGAGTTTTGGAGAAATCCAGCAAAATTTGGAAATTTCTGTCTTGGGTGGTCCGGGTGGGCCATGGCGAGTGGCTGCAAAGAGAGGCCATTTTTCAGGGGAAAAAGAAGTCATTTGGCCAGGCTCTGGGCATCAGATGAAAGCTGGCCTTTGGGGCTCTGAGCACTTGCTGGGACCTAGATTCTGACCACTTGAGTTTTGGAGAAATCCAGCAACATTTGGAAATTTCTAGCTTGGGTGGCCCGGGTGGGCCAGGGCGAATGGCCGCAAAGAGAGGCCATTTTTCAGGGAAAAAAGAAGTCATTTGGCCAGGCTCTGGACATCAGATGAAAGCTGACCTTTGGGGCTCTCAGGATCTGGATTGGCCTAAATTCTGACCACTTGTGTTTTGGAGAAATCCAGCAACATTTGGAAATTTCTGTCTTGGGTGTCCAGGCTCAATCAGGGCGAGTGGCCGAAGAGAGAGGCCATTTTTCAGGGAAAAAGAAGTCATTTGGCCAAGTTCTGGGTATCAGATGAAAGCTGGCCTTTGGGGCTCTAAGGATCTGGATTGGCCTAGATTCTGACCACTTGAGTTTTGGAGAAATCCAGCAACATTTGGAAATTTCTGTCTTGGGTGTCCAGGCTCAATCAGGGCGAGTGGCCGAAGAGAGAGGCCATTTTTCAGGGAAAAAGAAGTCATTTGACCAAGTTCTGGGCATCAGATGAAAGCTGGCATTTGGGGCTCTAATGATCTGGATTGGCCTAGATTCTGACCACTTGAGTTTTGGAGAAATCCAGCAACATTTGGAGATTTCTGTCTTGGGTGTCGAGGCTCAATCAGGGCGAGTGGCCGCAAAGAGAGGCCATTTTGCAGGGAAAAAAGAAGTCATTTGGCCAGGCTCTGGACATCAGATGAAAGCTGAACTTTGGGGCTCTCAGGATCTGGATTGACCTAGATTCTGACCACTTGAGTTTTGGAGAAATCCAGCAACATTTGGAGATTTCTGTCTTGGGTGTCGAGGCTCAATCAGGGCGAGTGGCCGAAGAGAGAGGCCATTTTTCAGGGGAAAAAGAAGTCATTTGGCCAGGCTCTGGGCATCAGATGAAAGCTGGCGTTTGGGGCTCTCAGGATCTGGATTGGCCTAGATTCTAACCACTTGAGTTTTGGAGAAATTCAGCAAAATTTGGAAATTTCTGTCTTGGGTGGTCCGGGTGGGCCATGGCGAGTGGCTGCAAAGAGAGGCCATTTTTCAGGGGAAAAAGAAGTCATTTGGCCAGGCTCTGGGCATCAGATGAAAGCTGACCTTTGGGGCTCTCAGGATCTGGATTGGCCTAAATTCTGACCACTTGTGTTTTGGAGAAATCCAGCAACATTTGGAAATTTCTGTCTTGGGTGTCCAGGCTCAATCAGGGCGAGTGGCCAAAGAGAGAGGCCATTTTGCAGGGGAAAAAGAAGTCATTTGGCCAGGCTCTGGGCATCAGATGAAAGCTGGCATTTGGGGCTCTAATGATCTGGATTGGCCTAGATTCTGACCACTTGAGTTTTGGAGAAATCCAGCAACATTTGGAAATTTCTAGCTTAGGTGGCCCGGGTGGTCCATGGCGAGTGGCCGAAGAGAGAGGCCATTTTTCAGGGGAAAAAGAAGTCATTTGGCCAGGCTCTGGGCATCAGATGAAAGCTGACCTTTGGGGCTCTCAGGATCTGGATTGGCCTAGATTCTGACCATTGAGTTTTGGAGAAATCCAGCAACATTTGGAAATTTCTGTCTTGGGTGGCCAGGGAGGGCCATGGCGAGTGGTTGCAAAGAGAGGCCATTTTGCAGGGGAAAAAGAAGTCATTTGGCCAGGCTCTGGGCATCAGATGAAAGCTGGCCTTTAGGGCTCTGAGAACTTGCTGGGATCTAGATTCCGACCACTTGAGTTTTGGAGAAATCCAGAAACATTTGGAAATTTCTAGCTTAGGTGGGCAGGGTGGCCATGGCGAGTGGCCGCAAAGAGAGGCCATTTTGCAGGGAAAAAAGAAGTCATTTGGCCAGGCTCTGGACATCAGATGAAAGCTGGCCTTTAGGGCTCTCAGGATCTGGATTGACCTAGATTCTGACCACTTGAGTTTTGGAGAAATCCAGCAACATTTGGAGATTTCTGTCTTGGGTGTCGAGGCTCAATCAGGGCGAGTGGCCGAAAAGAGAGGCCATTTTTCAGGGGAAAAAGAAGTCATTTGGCCAGGCTCTGGGCATCAGATGAAAGCTGGCGTTTGGGGCTCTCAGGATCTGGATTGGCCTAGATTCTAACCACTTGAGTTTTGGAGAAATTCAGCAAAATTTGGAAATTTCTGTCTTGGGTGTCCAGGCTCAATCAGGGCGAGTGGTCGCAAAGAGAGGCCATTTTGCAGGGGAAAAAGAAGTCATTTGGCCAAGGTCTGGGCATCAGATGAAAGCTGGCATTTGGGGCTCTAATGATCTGGATTGGCCTAGATTCTGACCACTTGAGTTTTGGAGAAATCCAGCAACATTTGGAAATTTCTAGCTTAGGTGGCCCGGGTGGTCCATGGCGAGTGGCCGAAGAGAGAGGCCATTTTTCAGGGGAAAAAGAAGTCATTTGGCCAGGCTCTGGGCATCAGATGAAAGCTGACCTTTGGGGCTCTCAGGATCTGGATTGGCCTAGATTCTGACCACTTGAGTTTTGGAGAAATCCAGCAACATTTGGAGATTTCTGTCTTGGGTGTCCAGGCTCAATCAGGGCGAGTGGCCGAAAAGAGAGGCCATTTTTCAGGGGAAAAAGAAGTCATTTGGCCAGGCTCTGGGCATCAGATGAAAGCTGGCGTTTGGGGCTCTCAGGATCTGGATTGGCCTAGATTCTAACCACTTTAGTTTTGGAGAAATTCAGCAAAATTTGGAAATTTCTGTCTTGGGTGGTCCGGGTGGGCCATGGCGAGTGGCTGCAAAGAGAGGCCATTTTTCAGGGGAAAAAGAAGTCATTTGGCCAGGCTCTGGGCATCAGATGAAAGCTGACCTTTGGGGCTCTGAGCACTTGCTGGGACCTAGATTCTGACCACTTGAGTTTTGGAGAAATCCAGCAACATTTGGAAATTTCTAGCTTGGGTGGCCCGGGTGGGCCAGGGCGAATGGCCGCAAAGAGAGGCCATTTTTCAGGGAAAAAAGAAGTCATTTGGCCAGGCTCTGGGCATCAGATGAAAGCTGACCTTTGGGGCTCTCAGGATCTGGATTGGCCTAAATTCTGACCACTTGTGTTTTGGAGAAATCCAGCAACATTTGGAAATTTCTGTCTTGGGTGTCCAGGCTCAATCAGGGCGAGTGGCCGAAGAGAGAGGCCATTTTTCAGGGAAAAAGAAGTCATTTGGCCACGTTCTGGGTATCAGATGAAAGCTGGCATTTGAGGCTCTAAGGATCTGGATTGGCCTAGATTCTGACCACTTGAGTTTTGGAGAAATCCAGCAACATTTGGAAATTTCTGTCTTGGGTGTCCAGGCTCAATCAGGGCGAGTGGTCGCAAAGAGAGGCCATTTTGCAGGGGAAAAAGAAGTCATTTGGCCAAGGTCTGGGCATCAGATGAAAGCTGGCATTTGGGGCTCTAATGATCTGGATTGGCCTAGATTCTGACCACTTGAGTTTTGGAGAAATCCAGCAACATTTGGAAATTTCTAGCTTAGGTGGCCCGGGTGGTCCATGGCGAGTGGCCGAAGAGAGAGGCCATTTTTCAGGGGAAAAAGAAGTCATTTGGCCAGGCTCTGGGCATCAGATGAAAGCTGACCTTTGGGGCTCTAAGGATCTGGATTGGCCTAGATTCTGACCACTTGAGTTTTGGAGAAATCCAGCAACATTTGGAAATTTCTGTCTTGGGTGGCCAGGGAGGGCCATGGCGAGTGGTTGCAAAGAGAGGCCATTTTGCAGGGGAAAAAGAAGTCATTTGGCCAGGCTCTGGGCATCAGATGAAAGCTGGCCTTTAGGGCTCTGAGAACTTGCTGGGATCTAGATTCCGACCACTTGAGTTTTGGAGAAATCCAGAAACATTTGGAAATTTCTAGCTTAGGTGGGCAGGGTGGCCATGGCGAGTGGCCGCAAAGAGAGGCCATTTTGCAGGGAAAAAAGAAGTCATTTGGCCAGGCTCTGGACATCAGATGAAAGCTGAACTTTGGGGCTCTCAGGATCTGGATTGACCTAGATTCTGACCACTTGAGTTTTGGAGAAATCCAGCAACATTTGGAGATTTCTGTCTTGGGTGTCGAGGCTCAATCAGGGCGAGTGGCCGAAGAGAGAGGCCATTTTTCAGGGGAAAAAGAAGTCATTTGGCCAGGCTCTGGGCATCAGATGAAAGCTGGCGTTTGGGGCTCTCAGGATCTGGATTGGCCTAGATTCTAACCACTTTAGTTTTGGAGAAATCCAGCAAAATTTGGAAATTTCTGTCTTGGGTGGTCCGGGTGGGCCATGGCGAGTGGCTGCAAAGAGAGGCCATTTTTCAGGGGAAAAAGAAGTCATTTGGCCAGGCTCTGGGCATCAGATGAAAGCTGGCCTTTGGGGCTCTGAGCACTTGCTGGGACCTAGATTCTGACCACTTGAGTTTTGGAGAAATCCAGCAAAATTTGGAAATTTCTGTCTTGGGTGGTCCGGGTGGGCCATGGCGAGTGGCTGCAAAGAGAGGCCATTTTTCAGGGGAAAAAGAAGTCATTTGGCCAGGCTCTGGGCATCAGATGAAAGCTGGCCTTTGGGGCTCTGAGCACTTGCTGGGACCTAGATTCTGACCACTTGAGTTTTGGAGAAATCCAGCAACATTTGGAAATTTCTAGCTTGGGTGGCCCGGGTGGGCCAGGGCGAATGGCCGCAAAGAGAGGCCATTTTTCAGGGAAAAAAGAAGTCATTTGGCCAGGCTCTGGACATCAGATGAAAGCTGACCTTTGGGGCTCTCAGGATCTGGATTGGCCTAAATTCTGACCACTTGTGTTTTGGAGAAATCCAGCAACATTTGGAAATTTCTGTCTTGGGTGTCCAGGCTCAATCAGGGCGAGTGGCCGAAGAGAGAGGCCATTTTTCAGGGAAAAAGAAGTCATTTGGCCAAGTTCTGGGTATCAGATGAAAGCTGGCCTTTGGGGCTCTAAGGATCTGGATTGGCCTAGATTCTGACCACTTGAGTTTTGGAGAAATCCAGCAACATTTGGAAATTTCTGTCTTGGGTGTCCAGGCTCAATCAGGGCGAGTGGCCGAAGAGAGAGGCCATTTTTCAGGGAAAAAGAAGTCATTTGACCAAGTTCTGGGCATCAGATGAAAGCTGGCATTTGGGGCTCTAATGATCTGGATTGGCCTAGATTCTGACCACTTGAGTTTTGGAGAAATCCAGCAACATTTGGAGATTTCTGTCTTGGGTGTCGAGGCTCAATCAGGGCGAGTGGCCGCAAAGAGAGGCCATTTTGCAGGGAAAAAAGAAGTCATTTGGCCAGGCTCTGGACATCAGATGAAAGCTGAACTTTGGGGCTCTCAGGATCTGGATTGACCTAGATTCTGACCACTTGAGTTTTGGAGAAATCCAGCAACATTTGGAGATTTCTGTCTTGGGTGTCGAGGCTCAATCAGGGCGAGTGGCCGAAGAGAGAGGCCATTTTTCAGGGGAAAAAGAAGTCATTTGGCCAGGCTCTGGGCATCAGATGAAAGCTGGCGTTTGGGGCTCTCAGGATCTGGATTGGCCTAGATTCTAACCACTTGAGTTTTGGAGAAATTCAGCAAAATTTGGAAATTTCTGTCTTGGGTGGTCCGGGTGGGCCATGGCGAGTGGCTGCAAAGAGAGGCCATTTTTCAGGGGAAAAAGAAGTCATTTGGCCAGGCTCTGGGCATCAGATGAAAGCTGACCTTTGGGGCTCTCAGGATCTGGATTGGCCTAAATTCTGACCACTTGTGTTTTGGAGAAATCCAGCAACATTTGGAAATTTCTGTCTTGGGTGTCCAGGCTCAATCAGGGCGAGTGGCCAAAGAGAGAGGCCATTTTGCAGGGGAAAAAGAAGTCATTTGGCCAGGCTCTGGGCATCAGATGAAAGCTGACCTTTGGGGCTCTCAGGATCTGGATTGGCCTAAGTTGTGACCACTTGTGTTTTGGAGAAATCCAGCAACATTTGGAAATTTCTGTCTTGGTGTCCAGGCTCAATCAGGGCGAGTGGCCGAAGAGAGAGGCCATTTTTCAGGGAAAAAGAAGTCATTTGGCCAAGTTCTGGGTATCAGATGAAAGCTGGCATTTGAGGCTCTAAGGATCTGGATTGGCCTAGATTCTGACCACTTGAGTTTTGGAGAAATCCAGCAACATTTGGAAATTTCTGTCTTGGGTGTCCAGGCTCAATCAGGGCGAGTGGTCGCAAAGAGAGGCCATTTTGCAGGGGAAAAAGAAGTCATTTGGCCAAGGTCTGGGCATCAGATGAAAGCTGACCTTTGGGGCTCTCAGGATCTGGATTGGCCTAGATTCTGACCACTTGAGTTTTGGAGAAATCCAGCAACATTTGGAAATTTCTGTCTTGGGTGGCCAGGGAGGGCCATGGCGAGTGGTTGCAAAGAGAGGCCATTTTGCAGGGGAAAAAGAAGTCATTTGGCCAGGCTCTGGGCATCAGATGAAAGCTGGCCTTTAGGGCTCTGAGAACTTGCTGGGATCTAGATTCCGACCACTTGAGTTTTGGAGAAATCCAGAAACATTTGGAAATTTCTAGCTTAGGTGGGCAGGGTGGCCATGGCGAGTGGCCGCAAAGAGAGGCCATTTTGCAGGGAAAAAAGAAGTCATTTGGCCAGGCTCTGGACATCAGATGAAAGCTGAACTTTGGGGCTCTCAGGATCTGGATTGACCTAGATTCTGACCACTTGAGTTTTGGAGAAATCCAGCAACATTTGGAGATTTCTGTCTTGGGTGTCGAGGCTCAATCAGGGCGAGTGGCCGAAGAGAGAGGCCATTTTTCAGGGGAAAAAGAAGTCATTTGGCCAGGCTCTGGGCATCAGATGAAAGCTGGCGTTTGGGGCTCTCAGGATCTGGATTGGCCTAGATTCTAACCACTTTAGTTTTGGAGAAATCCAGCAAAATTTGGAAATTTCTGTCTTGGGTGGTCCGGGTGGGCCATGGCGAGTGGCTGCAAAGAGAGGCCATTTTTCAGGGGAAAAAGAAGTCATTTGGCCAGGCTCTGGGCATCAGATGAAAGCTGGCCTTTGGGGCTCTGAGCACTAGCTGGGACCTAGATTCTGACCACTTGAGTTTTGGAGAAATCCAGCAACATTTGGAAATTTCTAGCTTGGGTGGCCCGGGTGGGCCAGGGCGAATGGCCGCAAAGAGAGGCCATTTTTCAGGGAAAAAAGAAGTCATTTGGCCAGGCTCTGGACATCAGATGAAAGCTGACCTTTGGGGCTCTCAGGATCTGGATTGGCCTAAATTCTGACCACTTGTGTTTTGGAGAAATCCAGCAACATTTGGAAATTTCTGTCTTGGGTGTCCAGGCTCAATCAGGGCGAGTGGCCGAAGAGAGAGGCCATTTTTCAGGGGAAAAAGAAGTCATTTGGCCAGGCTCTGGGCATCAGATGAAAGCTGGCGTTTGGGGCTCTCAGGATCTGGATTGGCCTAGATTCTAACCACTTGAGTTTTGGAGAAATCCAGCAACATTTGGAAATTTCTGTCTTGGGTGTCCAGGCTCAATCAGGGCGAGTGGCCAAAGAGAGAGGCCATTTTTCAGGGAAAAAGAAGTCATTTGGCCAAGTTCTGGGTATCAGATGAAAGCTGGCATTTGAGGCTCTAAGGATCTGGATTGGCCTAGATTCTGACCACTTGAGTTTTGGAGAAATCCAGCAACATTTGGAAATTTCTGTCTTGGGTGGCCAGGGAGGGCCATGGCGAGTGGTTGCAAAGAGAGGCCATTTTGCAGGGGAAAAAGAAGTCATTTGGCCAGGCTCTGGGCATCAGATGAAAGCTGGCCTTTAGGGCTCTGAGAACTTGCTGGGATCTAGATTCCGACCACTTGAGTTTTGGAGAAATCCAGAAACATTTGGAAATTTCTAGCTTAGGTGGGCAGGGTGGCCATGGCGAGTGGCCGCAAAGAGAGGCCATTTTTCAGGGGAAAAAGAAGTCATTTGGCCAGGCTCTGGACATCAGATGAAAGCTGAACTTTGGGGCTCTCAGGATCTGGATTGACCTAGATTCTGACCACTTGAGTTTTGGAGAAATCCAGCAATATTTGGAGATTTCTGTCTTGGGTGTCGAGGCTCAATCAAGGCGAGTGGCCGAAAAGAGAGGCCATTTTTCAGGGGAAAAAGAAGTCATTTGGCCAGGCTCTGGGCATCAGATGAAAGCTGGCCTTTAGGGCTCTCAGGATCTGGATTGGCCTAGATTCTGACCACTTGAGTTTTGGAGAAATCCAGCAACATTTGGAAATTTCTGTCTTGGGTGTCCAGGCTCAATCAGGGCGAGTGGTCGCAAAGAGAGGCCATTTTGCAGGGGAAAAAGAAGTCATTTGGCCAAGGTCTGGGCATCAGATGAAAGCTGGCATTTGGGGCTCTAATGATCTGGATTGGCCTAGATTCTGACCACTTGAGTTTTGGAGAAATCCAGCAACATTTGGAAATTTCTAGCTTAGGTGGCCCGGGTGGTCCATGGCGAGTGGCCGAAGAGAGAGGCCATTTTTCAGGGGAAAAAGAAGTCATTTGGCCAGGCTCTGGGCATCAGATGAAAGCTGACCTTTGGGGCTCTCAGGATCTGGATTGGCCTAGATTCTGACCATTGAGTTTTGGAGAAATCCAGCAACATTTGGAAATTTCTGTCTTGGGTGGCCAGGGAGGGCCATGGCGAGTGGTTGCAAAGAGAGGCCATTTTGCAGGGGAAAAAGAAGTCATTTGGCCAGGCTCTGGGCATCAGATGAAAGCTGGCCTTTAGGGCTCTGAGAACTTGCTGGGATCTAGATTCCGACCACTTGAGTTTTGGAGAAATCCAGAAACATTTGGAAATTTCTAGCTTAGGTGGGCAGGGTGGCCATGGCGAGTGGCCGCAAAGAGAGGCCATTTTGCAGGGAAAAAAGAAGTCATTTGGCCAGGCTCTGGACATCAGATGAAAGCTGGCCTTTAGGGCTCTCAGGATCTGGATTGACCTAGATTCTGACCACTTGAGTTTTGGAGAAATCCAGCAACATTTGGAGATTTCTGTCTTGGGTGTCGAGGCTCAATCAGGGCGAGTGGCCGAAAAGAGAGGCCATTTTTCAGGGGAAAAAGAAGTCATTTGGCCAGGCTCTGGGCATCAGATGAAAGCTGGCGTTTGGGGCTCTCAGGATCTGGATTGGCCTAGATTCTAACCACTTGAGTTTTGGAGAAATTCAGCAAAATTTGGAAATTTCTGTCTTGGGTGTCCAGGCTCAATCAGGGCGAGTGGTCGCAAAGAGAGGCCATTTTGCAGGGGAAAAAGAAGTCATTTGGCCAAGGTCTGGGCATCAGATGAAAGCTGGCATTTGGGGCTCTAATGATCTGGATTGGCCTAGATTCTGACCACTTGAGTTTTGGAGAAATCCAGCAACATTTGGAAATTTCTAGCTTAGGTGGCCCGGGTGGTCCATGGCGAGTGGCCGAAGAGAGAGGCCATTTTTCAGGGGAAAAAGAAGTCATTTGGCCAGGCTCTGGGCATCAGATGAAAGCTGACCTTTGGGGCTCTCAGGATCTGGATTGGCCTAGATTCTGACCACTTGAGTTTTGGAGAAATCCAGCAACATTTGGAAATTTCTGTCTTGGGTGGCCAGGGAGGGCCATGGCGAGTGGTTGCAAAGAGAGGCCATTTTGCAGGGGAAAAAGAAGTCATTTGGCCAGGCTCTGGGCATCAGATGAAAGCTGGCCTTTAGGGCTCTGAGAACTTGCTGGGATCTAGATTCTGACCACTTGAGTTTTGGAGAAATCCAGAAACATTTGGAAATTTCTAGCTTAGGTGGGCAGGGTGGCCATGGCGAGTGGCCGCAAAGAGAGGCCATTTTGCAGGGAAAAAAGAAGTCATTTGGCCAGGCTCTGGACATCAGATGAAAGCTGAACTTTGGGGCTCTCAGGATCTGGATTGACCTAGATTCTGACCACTTGAGTTTTGGAGAAATCCAGCAACATTTGGAGATTTCTGTCTTGGGTGTCCAGGCTCAATCAGGGCGAGTGGCCGAAAAGAGAGGCCATTTTTCAGGGGAAAAAGAAGTCATTTGGCCAGGCTCTGGGCATCAGATGAAAGCTGGCGTTTGGGGCTCTCAGGATCTGGATTGGCCTAGATTCTAACCACTTTAGTTTTGGAGAAATTCAGCAACATTTGGAAATTTCTGTCTTGGGTGGCCAGGGAGGGCCATGGCGAGTGGTTGCAAAGAGAGGCCATTTTGCAGGGGAAAAAGAAGTCATTTGGCCAGGCTCTGGGCATCAGATGAAAGCTGGCCTTTAGGGCTCTGAGAACTTGCTGGGATCTAGATTCCGACCACTTGAGTTTTGGAGAAATCCAGAAACATTTGGAAATTTCTAGCTTAGGTGGGCAGGGTGGCCATGGCGAGTGGCCGCAAAGAGAGGCCATTTTTCAGGGGAAAAAGAAGTCATTTGGCCAGGCTCTGGACATCAGATGAAAGCTGAACTTTGGGGCTCTCAGGATCTGGATTGACCTAGATTCTGACCACTTGAGTTTTGGAGAAATCCAGCAACATTTGGAGATTTCTGTCTTGGGTGTCGAGGCTCAATCAAGGCGAGTGGCCGAAAAGAGAGGCCATTTTTCAGGGGAAAAAGAAGTCATTTGGCCAGGCTCTGGGCATCAGATGAAAGCTGGCCTTTAGGGCACTCAGGATCTGGATTGGCCTAGATTCTGACCACTTGAGTTTTGGAGAAATCCAGCAACATTTGGAAATTTCTGTCTTGGGTGTCCAGGCTCAATCAGGGCGAGTGGTCGCAAAGAGAGGCCATTTTGCAGGGGAAAAAGAAGTCATTTGGCCAAGGTCTGGGCATCAGATGAAAGCTGGCATTTGGGGCTCTAATGATCTGGATTGGCCTAGATTCTGACCACTTGAGTTTTGGAGAAATCCAGCAACATTTGGAAATTTCTAGCTTAGGTGGCCCGGGTGGTCCATGGCGAGTGGCCGAAGAGAGAGGCCATTTTTCAGGGGAAAAAGAAGTCATTTGGCCAGGCTCTGGGCATCAGATGAAAGCTGACCTTTGGGGCTCTCAGGATCTGGATTGGCCTAGATTCTGACCACTTGAGTTTTGGAGAAATCCAGCAACATTTGGAAATTTCTGTCTTGGGTGGCCAGGGAGGGCCATGGCGAGTGGTTGCAAAGAGAGGCCATTTTGCAGGGGAAAAAGAAGTCATTTGGCCAGGCTCTGGGCATCAGATGAAAGCTGGCCTTTAGGGCTCTGAGAACTTGCTGGGATCTAGATTCCGACCACTTGAGTTTTGGAGAAATCCAGAAACATTTGGAAATTTCTAGCTTAGGTGGGCAGGGTGGCCATGGCGAGTGGCCGCAAAGAGAGGCCATTTTGCAGGGAAAAAAGAAGTCATTTGGCCAGGCTCTGGACATCAGATGAAAGCTGAACTTTGGGGCTCTCAGGATCTGGATTGACCTAGATTCTGACCACTTGAGTTTTGGAGAAATCCAGCAACATTTGGAGATTTCTGTCTTGGGTGTCGAGGCTCAATCAGGGCGAGTGGCCGAAAAGAGAGGCCATTTTTCAGGGGAAAAAGAAGTCATTTGGCCAGGCTCTGGGCATCAGATGAAAGCTGGCGTTTGGGGCTCTCAGGATCTGGATTGGCCTAGATTCTAACCACTTTAGTTTTGGAGAAATTCAGCAAAATTTGGAAATTTCTGTCTTGGGTGGTCCGGGTGGGCCATGGCGAGTGGCTGCAAAGAGAGGCCATTTTTCAGGGGAAAAAGAAGTCATTTGGCCAGGCTCTGGGCATCAGATGAAAGCTGACCTTTGGGGCTCTGAGCACTTGCTGGGACCTAGATTCTGACCACTTGAGTTTTGGAGAAATCCAGCAACATTTGGAAATTTCTAGCTTGGGTGGCCCGGGTGGGCCAGGGCGAATGGCCGCAAAGAGAGGCCATTTTTCAGGGAAAAAAGAAGTCATTTGGCCAGGCTCTGGGCATCAGATGAAAGCTGACCTTTGGGGCTCTCAGGATCTGGATTGGCCTAAATTCTGACCACTTGTGTTTTGGAGAAATCCAGCAACATTTGGAAATTTCTGTCTTGGGTGTCCAGGCTCAATCAGGGCGAGTGGCCGAAGAGAGAGGCCATTTTTCAGGGAAAAAGAAGTCATTTGGCCACGTTCTGGGTATCAGATGAAAGCTGGCATTTGAGGCTCTAAGGATCTGGATTGGCCTAGATTCTGACCACTTGAGTTTTGGAGAAATCCAGCAACATTTGGAAATTTCTGTCTTGGGTGTCCAGGCTCAATCAGGGCGAGTGGTCGCAAAGAGAGGCCATTTTGCAGGGGAAAAAGAAGTCATTTGGCCAAGGTCTGGGCATCAGATGAAAGCTGGCATTTGGGGCTCTAATGATCTGGATTGGCCTAGATTCTGACCACTTGAGTTTTGGAGAAATCCAGCAACATTTGGAAATTTCTAGCTTAGGTGGCCCGGGTGGTCCATGGCGAGTGGCCGAAGAGAGAGGCCATTTTGCAGGGGAAAAAGAAGTCATTTGGCCAGGCTCTGGGCATCAGATGAAAGCTGACCTTTGGGGCTCTAAGGATCTGGATTGGCCTAGATTCTGACCACTTGAGTTTTGGAGAAATCCAGCAACATTTGGAAATTTCTGTCTTGGGTGGCCAGGGAGGGCCATGGCGAGTGGTTGCAAAGAGAGGCCATTTTGCAGGGGAAAAAGAAGTCATTTGGCCAGGCTCTGGCCATCAGATGAAAGCTGGCCTTTAGGGCTCTGAGAACTTGCTGGGATCTAGATTCCGACCACTTGAGTTTTGGAGAAATCCAGAAACATTTGGAAATTTCTAGCTTAGGTGGGCAGGGTGGCCATGGCGAGTGGCCGCAAAGAGAGGCCATTTTGCAGGGAAAAAAGAAGTCATTTGGCCAGGCTCTGGACATCAGATGAAAGCTGAACTTTGGGGCTCTCAGGATCTGGATTGACCTAGATTCTGACCACTTGAGTTTTGGAGAAATCCAGCAACATTTGGAGATTTCTGTCTTGGGTGTCGAGGCTCAATCAGGGCGAGTGGCCGAAAAGAGAGGCCATTTTTCAGGGGAAAAAGAAGTCATTTGGCCAGGCTCTGGGCATCAGATGAAAGCTGGCCTTTAGGGCTCTCAGGATCTGGATTGGCCTAGATTCTAACCACTTTAGTTTTGGAGAAATCCAGCAAAATTTGGAAATTTCTGTCTTGGGTGGCCAGGGAGGGCCATGGCGAGTGGCTGCAAAGAGAGGCCATTTTTCAGGGGAAAAAGAAGTCATTTGGCCAGGCTCTGGGCATCAGATGAAAGCTGGCCTTTGGGGCTCTGAGCACTTGCTGGGACCTAGATTCTGACCACTTGAGTTTTGGAGAAATCCAGCAACATTTGGAAATTTCTAGCTTGGGTGGCCCGGGTGGGCCAGGGCGAATGGCCGCAAAGAGAGGCCATTTTTCAGGGAAAAAAGAAGTCATTTGGCCTGGCTCTGGACATCAGATGAAAGCTGACCTTTGGGGCTCTCAGGATCTGGATTGGCCTAAATTCTGACCACTTGTGTTTTGGAGAAATCCAGCAACATTTGGAAATTTCTGTCTTGGGTGTCCAGGCTCAATCAGGGCGAGTGGCCGAAGAGAGAGGCCATTTTTCAGGGAAAAAGAAGTCATTTGGCCAAGTTCTGGGTATCAGATGAAAGCTGGCCTTTGGGGCTCTAAGGATCTGGATTGGCCTAGATTCTGACCACTTGAGTTTTGGAGAAATCCAGCAACATTTGGAAATTTCTGTCTTGGGTGTCCAGGCTCAATCAGGGCGAGTGGCCGAAGAGAGAGGCCATTTTTCAGGGAAAAAGAAGTCATTTGACCAGGCTCTGGACATCAGATGAATGCTGGCCTTTGGGGCTCTCAGGATCTGGATTGACCTAGATTCTGACCACTTGAGTTTTGGAGAAATCCAGCAACATTTGGAGATTTCTGTCTTGGGTGTCCAGGCTCAATCAGGGCGAGTGGCCGAAGAGAGAGGCCATTTTTCAGGGGAAAAAGAAGTCATTTGGCCAGGCTCTGGGCATCAGATGAAAGCTGGCGTTTGGGGCTCTCAGGATCTGGATTGGCCTAGATTCTAACCACTTTAGTTTTGGAGAAATTCAGCAAAATTTGGAAATTTCTGTCTTGGGTGGTCCGGGTGGGCCATGGCGAGTGGCTGCAAAGAGAGGCCATTTTTCAGGGGAAAAAGAAGTCATTTGGCCAGGCTCTGGGCATCAGATGAAAGCTGGCCTTTGGGGCTCTGAGCACTTGCTGGGACCTAGATTCTGACCACTTGAGTTTTGGAGAAATCCAGCAACATTTGGAAATTTCTAGCTTGGGTGGCCCGGGTGGGCCAGGGCGAATGGCCGCAAAGAGAGGCCATTTTTCAGGGAAAAAAGAAGTCATTTGGCCAGGCTCTGGACATCAGATGAAAGCTGACCTTTGGGGCTCTCAGGATCTGGATTGGCCTAAATTCTGACCACTTGTGTTTTGGAGAAATCCAGCAACATTTGTAAATTTCTGTCTTGGGTGTCCAGGCTCAATCAGGGCGAGTGGCCGAAGAGAGAGGCCATTTTTCAGGGAAAAAGAAGTCATTTGGCCAAGTTCTGGGTATCAGATGAAAGCTGGCCTTTGGGGCTCTAAGGATCTGGATTGGCCTAGATTCTGACCACTTGAGTTTTGGAGAAATCCAGCAACATTTGGAAATTTCTGTCTTGGGTGTCCAGGCTCAATCAGGGCGAGTGGCTGAAGAGAGAGGCCATTTTTCAGGGAAAAAGAAGTCATTTGACCAAGTTCTGGGCATCAGATGAAAGCTGGCCTTTAGGGCTCTGAGAACTTGCTGGGATCTAGATTCCGACCACTTGAGTTTTGGAGAAATCCAGAAACATTTGGAAATTTCTAGCTTAGGTGGGCAGGGTGGCCATGGCGAGTGGCCGCAAAGAGAGGCCATTTTTCAGGGGAAAAAGAAGTCATTTGGCCAGGCTCTGGACATCAGATGAAAGCTGAACTTTGGGGCTCTCAGGATCTGGATTGACCTAGATTCTGACCACTTGAGTTTTGGAGAAATCCAGCAACATTTGGAGATTTCTGTCTTGGATGTCGAGGCTCAATCAAGGAGAGTGGCCGAAGAGAGAGGCCATTTTTCAGGGGAAAAAGAAGTCATTTGGCCAGGCTCTGGGCATCAGATGAAAGCTGGCCTTTAGGGCACTCAGGATCTGGATTGGCCTAGATTCTGACCACTTGAGTTTTGGAGAAATCCAGCAACATTTGGAAATTTCTGTCTTGGGTGTCCAGGCTCAATCAGGGCGAGTGGTCGCAAAGAGAGGCCATTTTGCAGGGGAAAAAGAAGTCATTTGGCCAAGGTCTGGGCATCAGATGAAAGCTGGCATTTGGGGCTCTAATGATCTGGATTGGCCTAGATTCTGACCACTTGAGTTTTGGAGAAATCCAGCAACATTTGGAAATTTCTAGCTTAGGTGGCCCGGGTGGTCCATGGCGAGTGGCCGAAGAGAGAGGCCATTTTTCAGGGGAAAAAGAAGTCATTTGGCCAGGCTCTGGGCATCAGATGAAAGCTGACCTTTGTAGCTCTCAGGATCTGGATTGGCCTAGATTCTGACCACTTGAGTTTTGGAGAAATCCAGCAACATTTGGAAATTTCTGTCTTGGGTGGCCAGGGAGGGCCATGGCGAGTGGTTGCAAAGAGAGGCCATTTTGCAGGGGAAAAAGAAGTCATTTGGCCAGGCTCTGGGCATCAGATGAAAGCTGGCCTTTAGGGCTCTGAGAACTTGCTGGGATCTAGATTCCGACCACTTGAGTTTTGGAGAAATCCAGAAACATTTGGAAATTTCTAGCTTAGGTGGGCAGGGTGGCCATGGCGAGTGGCCGCAAAGAGAGGCCATTTTGCAGGGAAAAAAGAAGTCATTTGGCCAGGCTCTGGACATCAGATGAAAGCTGAACTTTGGGGCTCTCAGGATCTGGATTGACCTAGATTCTGACCACTTGAATTTTGGAGAAATCCAGCAACATTTGGAGATTTCTGTCTTGGGTGTCCAGGCTCAATCAGGGCGAGTGGCCGAAGAGAGAGGCCATTTTTCAGGGGAAAAAGAAGTCATTTGGCCAGGCTCTGGGCATCAGATGAAAGCTGGCGTTTGGGGCTCTCAGGATCTGGATTGGCCTAGATTCTAACCACTTTAGTTTTGGAGAAATCCAGCAAAATTTGGAAATTTCTGTCTTGGGTGGTCCGGGTGGGCCATGGCGAGTGGCTGCAAAGAGAGGCCATTTTTCAGGGGAAAAAGAAGTCATTTGGCCAGGCTCTGGGCATCAGATGAAAGCTGGCCTTTGGGGCTCTGAGCACTTGCTGGGATCTAGATTCTGACCACTTGAGTTTTGGAGAAATCCAGCAACATTTGGAAATTTCTAGCTTGGGTGGCCCGGGTGGGCCAGGGCGAATGGCCGCAAAGAGAGGCCATTTTTCAGGGAAAAAAGAAGTCATTTGGCCTGGCTCTGGACATCAGATGAAAGCTGACCTTTGGGGCTCTCAGGATCTGGATTGGCCTAAATTCTGACCACTTGTGTTTTGGAGAAATCCAGCAACATTTGGAAATTTCTGTCTTGGGTGTCCAGGCTCAATCAGGGCGAGTGGCCGAAGAGAGAGGCCATTTTTCAGGGAAAAAGAAGTCATTTGGCCAAGTTCTGGGTATCAGATGAAAGCTGGCCTTTGGGGCTCTAAGGATCTGGATTGGCCTAGATTCTGACCACTTGAGTTTTGGAGAAATCCAGCAACATTTGGAAATTTCTGTCTTGGGTGTCCAGGCTCAATCAGGGCGAGTGGCCGAAGAGAGAGGCCATTTTTCAGGGAAAAAGAAGTCATTTGACCAAGTTCTGGGCATCAGATGAAAGCTGGCATTTGGGGCTCTAATGATCTGGATTGGCCTAGATTCTAACCACTTGAGTTTTGGAGAAATCCAGCAACATTTGGAAATTTCTGTCTTGGGTGTCCAGGCTCAATCAGGGCGAGTGGCCGAAGAGAGAGGCCATTTTTCAGGGAAAAAGAAGTCATTTGGCCAGGCTCTGGACATCAGATGAAAGCTGAACTTTGGGGCTCTCAGGATCTGGATTGACCTAGATTCTGACCACTTGAGTTTTGGAGAAATCCAGCAACATTTGGAAATTTCTGTCTTGGGTGTCGAGGCTCAATCAGGGCGAGTGGCCGAAAAGAGAGGCCATTTTTCAGGGGAAAAAGAAGTCATTTGGCCAGGCTCTGGGCATCAGATGAAAGCTGGCATTTGGGGCTCTAATGATCTGGATTGGCCTAGATTCTGACCACTTGAGTTTTGGAGAAATCCAGCAACATTTGGAAATTTCTAGCTTAGGTGGCCCGGGTGGTCCATGGCGAGTGGCCGAAGAGAGAGGCCATTTTTCAGGGGAAAAAGAAGTCATTTGGCCAGGCTCTGGGCATCAGATGAAAGCTGACCTTTGGGGCTCTAAGGATCTGGATTGGCCTAGATTCTGACCACTTGAGTTTTGGAGAAATCCAGCAACATTTGGAAATTTCTGTCTTGGGTGGCCAGGGAGGGTCATGGCGAGTGGTTGCAAAGAGAGGCCATTTTGCAGGGGAAAAAGAAGTCATTTGGCCAGGCTCTGGGCATCAGATGAAAGCTGGCCTTTAGGGCTCTGAGAACTTGCTGGGATCTAGATTCTGACCACTTGAGTTTTGGAGAAATCCAGAAACATTTGGAAATTTCTAGCTTAGGTGGGCAGGGTGGCCATGGCGAGTGGCCGCAAAGAGAGGCCATTTTGCAGGGAAAAAAGAAGTCATTTGGCCAGGCTCTGGACATCAGATGAAAGCTGAACTTTGGGGCTCTCAGGATCTGGATTGACCTAGATTCTGACCACTTGAGTTTTGGAGAAATCCAGCAACATTTGGAGATTTCTGTCTTGGGTGTCCAGGCTCAATCAGGGCGAGTGGCCGAAGAGAGAGGCCATTTTTCAGGGGAAAAAGAAGTCATTTGGCCAGGCTCTGGGCATCAGATGAAAGCTGGCGTTTGGGGCTCTCAGGATCTGGATTGGCCTAGATTCTAACCACTTTAGTTTTGGAGAAATCCAGCAAAATTTGGAAATTTCTGTCTTGGGTGGTCCGGGTGGGCCATGGCGAGTGGCTGCAAAGAGAGGCCATTTTTCAGGGGAAAAAGAAGTCATTTGGCCAGGCTCTGGGCATCAGATGAAAGCTGGCCTTTGGGGCTCTGAGCACTTGCTGGGACCTAGATTCTGACCACTTGAGTTTTGGAGAAATCCAGCAACATTTGGAAATTTCTAGCTTGGGTGGCCCGGGTGGGCCAGGGCGAATGGCCGCAAAGAGAGGCCATTTTTCAGGGAAAAAAGAAGTCATTTGGCCAGGCTCTGGACATCAGATGAAAGCTGACCTTTGGGGCTCTCAGGATCTGGATTGGCCTAAATTCTGACCACTTGTGTTTTGGAGAAATCCAGCAACATTTGGAAATTTCTGTCTTGGGTGTCCAGGCTCAATCAGGGCGAGTGGCCGAAGAGAGAGGCCATTTTGCAGGGGAAAAAGAAGTCATTTGGCCAAGTTCTGGGTATCAGATGAAAGCTGGCCTTTGGGGCTCTAAGGATCTGGATTGGCCTAGATTCTGACCACTTGAGTTTTGGAGAAATCCAGCAACATTTGGAAATTTCTGTCTTGGGTGTCCAGGCTCAATCAGGGCGAGTGGCCGAAGAGAGAGGCCATTTTTCAGGGAAAAAGAAGTCATTTGACCAAGTTCTGGGTATCAGATGAAAGCTGGCATTTGGGGCTCTAATGATCTGGATTGGCCTAGATTCTAACCACTTGAGTTTTGGAGAAATCCAGCAACATTTGGAAATTTCTGTCTTGGGTGTCCAGGCTCAATCAGGGCGAGTGGCCGAAGAGAGTGGCCATTTTTCAGGGAAAAAGAAGTCATTTGGCCAGGCTCTGGACATCAGATGAAAGCTGAACTTTGGGGCTCTCAGGATCTGGATTGACCTAGATTCTGACCACTTGAGTTTTGGAGAAATCCAGCAACATTTGGAGATTTCTGTCTTGGGTGTCGAGGCTCAATCAGGGCGAGTGGCCGAAAAGAGAGGCCATTTTTCAGGGGAAAAAGAAGTCATTTGGCCAGGCTCTGGGCATCAGATGAAAGCTGGCGTTTGGGGCTCTCAGGATCTGGATTGGCCTAGATTCTAACCACTTTAGTTTTGGAGAAATTCAGCAAAATTTGGAAATTTCTGTCTTGGGTGGTCCGGGTGGGCCATGGCGAGTGGCTGCAAAGAGAGGCCATTTTTCAGGGGAAAAAGAAGTCATTTGGCCAGGCTCTGGGCATCAGATGAAAGCTGGCCTTTGGGGCTCTGAGCACTTGCTGGGACCTAGATTCTGACCACTTGAGTTTTGGAGAAATCCAGCAACATTTGGAAATTTCTAGCTTGGGTGGCCCGGGTGGGCCAGGGCGAATGGCCGCAAAGAGAGGCCATTTTTCAGGGAAAAAAGAAGTCATTTGGCCAGGCTCTGGACATCAGATGAAAGCTGACCTTTGGGGCTCTCAGGATCTGGATTGGCCTAAATTCTGACCACTTGTGTTTTGGAGAAATCCAGCAACATTTGGAAATTTCTGTCTTGGGTGTCCAGGCTCAATCAGGGCGAGTGGCCGAAGAGAGAGGCCATTTTGCAGGGGAAAAAGAAGTCATTTGGCCAAGTTCTGGGTATCAGATGAAAGCTGGCCTTTGGGGCTCTAAGGATCTGGATTGGCCTAGATTCTGACCACTTGAGTTTTGGAGAAATCCAGCAACATTTGGAAATTTCTGTCTTGGGTGTCCAGGCTCAATCAGGGCGAGTGGCCGAAGAGAGAGGCCATTTTTCAGGGAAAAAGAAGTCATTTGACCAAGTTCTGGGTATCAGATGAAAGCTGGCATTTGGGGCTCTAATGATCTGGATTGGCCTAGATTCTAACCACTTGAGTTTTGGAGAAATCCAGCAACATTTGGAAATTTCTGTCTTGGGTGTCCAGGCTCAATCAGGGCGAGTGGCCGAAGAGAGTGGCCATTTTTCAGGGAAAAAGAAGTCATTTGGCCAGGCTCTGGACATCAGATGAAAGCTGAACTTTGGGGCTCTCAGGATCTGGATTGACCTAGATTCTGACCACTTGAGTTTTGGAGAAATCCAGCAACATTTGGAGATTTCTGTCTTGGGTGTCGAGGCTCAATCAGGGCGAGTGGCCGAAAAGAGAGGCCATTTTTCAGGGGAAAAAGAAGTCATTTGGCCAGGCTCTGGGCATCAGATGAAAGCTGGCGTTTGGGGCTCTCAGGATCTGGATTGGCCTAGATTCTAACCACTTTAGTTTTGGAGAAATTCAGCAAAATTTGGAAATTTCTGTCTTGGGTGGTCCGGGTGGGCCATGGCGAGTGGCTGCAAAGAGAGGCCATTTTTCAGGGGAAAAAGAAGTCATTTGGCCAGGCTCTGGGCATCAGATGAAAGCTGGCCTTTGGGGCTCTGAGCACTTGCTGGGACCTAGATTCTGACCACTTGAGTTTTGGAGAAATCCAGCAACATTTGGAAATTTCTAGCTTGGGTGGCCCGGGTGGGCCAGGGCGAATGGCCGCAAAGAGAGGCCATTTTTCAGGGAAAAAAGAAGTCATTTGGCCAGGCTCTGGGCATCAGATGAAAGCTGACCTTTGGGGCTCCCAGGATCTGGATTGGCCTAAATTCTGACCACTTGTGTTTTGGAGAAATCCAGCAACATTTGGAAATTTCTAGCTTAGGTGGCCCGGGTGGTCCATGGCGAGTGGCCGAAGAGAGAGGCCATTTTTCAGGGGAAAAAGAAGTCATTTGGCCAGGCTCTGGGCATCAGATGAAAGCTGACCTTTGGGGCTCTAAGGATCTGGATTGGCCTAGATTCTGACCACTTGAGTTTTGGAGAAATCCAGCAACATTTGGAAATTTCTGTCTTGGGTGGCCAGGGAGGGCCATGGCGAGTGGTTGCAAAGAGAGGCCATTTTGCAGGGGAAAAAGAAGTCATTTGGCCAGGCTCTGGGCATCAGATGAAAGCTGGCCTTTAGGGCTCTGAGAACTTGCTGGGATCTAGATTCCGACCACTTGAGTTTTGGAGAAATCCAGAAACATTTGGAAATTTCTAGCTTAGGTGGGCAGGGTGGCCATGGCGAGTGGCCGCAAAGAGAGGCCATTTTGCAGGGAAAAAAGAAGTCATTTGGCCAGGCTCTGGGCATCAGATGAAAGCTGAACTTTGGGGCTCTCAGGATCTGGATTGACCTAGATTCTGACCACTTGAATTTTGGAGAAATCCAGCAACATTTGGAGATTTCTGTCTTGGGTGTCGAGGCTCAATCAAGGCGAGTGGCCGAAGAGAGAGGCCATTTTTCAGGGGAAAAAGAAGTCATTTGGCCAGGCTCTGGGCATCAGATGAAAGCTGGCGTTTGGGGCTCTCAGGATCTGGATTGGCCTAGATTCTAACCACTTTAGTTTTGGAGAAATCCAGCAAAATTTGGAAATTTCTGTCTTGGGTGGTCCGGGTGGGCCATGGCGAGTGGCTGCAAAGAGAGGCCATTTTTCAGGGGAAAAAGAAGTCATTTGGCCAGGCTCTGGGCATCAGATGAAAGCTGGCCTTTGGGGCTCTGAGCACTTGCTGGGACCTAGATTCTGACCACTTGAGTTTTGGAGAAATCCAGCAACATTTGGAAATTTCTAGCTTGGGTGGCCCGGGTGGGCCAGGGCGAATGGCCGCAAAGAGAGGCCATTTTTCAGGGAAAAAAGAAGTCATTTGGCCAGGCTCTGGGCATCAGATGAAAGCTGACCTTTGGGGCTCCCAGGATCTGGATTGGCCTAAATTCTGACCACTTGTGTTTTGGAGAAATCCAGCAACATTTGGAAATTTCTGTCTTGGGTGTCCAGGCTCAATCAGGGCGAGTGGCCGAAGAGAGAGGCCATTTTTCAGGGAAAAAGAAGTCATTTGGCCAAGTTCTGGGTATCAGATGAAAGCTGGCATTTGAGGCTCTAAGGATCTGGATTGGCCTAGATTCTGACCACTTGAGTTTTGGAGAAATCCAGCAACATTTGGAAATTTCTGTCTTGGGTGTCCAGGCTCAATCAGGGCGAGTGGTCGCAAAGAGAGGCCATTTTGCAGGGGAAAAAGAAGTCATTTGGCCAAGGTCTGAGCATCAGATGAAAGCTGGCATTTGGGGCTCTAATGATCTGGATTGGCCTAGATTCTGACCACTTGAGTTTTGGAGAAATCCAGCAACATTTGGAAATTTCTAGCTTAGGTGGCCCGGGTGGTCCATGGCGAGTGGCCGAAGAGAGAGGCCATTTTTCAGGGGAAAAAGAAGTCATTTGGCCAGGCTCTGGGCATCAGATGAAAGCTGACCTTTGGGGCTCTAAGGATCTGGATTGGCCTAGATTCTGACCACTTGAGTTTTGGAGAAATCCAGCAACATTTGGAAATTTCTGTCTTGGGTGGCCAGGGAGGGCCATGGCGAGTGGTTGCAAAGAGAGGCCATTTTGCAGGGGAAAAAGAAGTCATTTGGCCAGGCTCTGGGCATCAGATGAAAGCTGGCCTTTAGGGCTCTGAGAACTTGCTGGGATCTAGATTCCGACCACTTGAGTTTTGGAGAAATCCAGAAACATTTGGAAATTTCTAGCTTAGGTGGGCAGGGTGGCCATGGCGAGTGGCCGCAAAGAGAGGCCATTTTGCAGGGAAAAAAGAAGTCATTTGGCCAGGCTCTGGGCATCAGATGAAAGCTGAACTTTGGGGCTCTCAGGATCTGGATTGACCTAGATTCTGACCACTTGAATTTTGGAGAAATCCAGCAACATTTGGAGATTTCTGTCTTGGGTGTCGAGGCTCAATCAAGGCGAGTGGCCGAAGAGAGAGGCCATTTTTCAGGGGAAAAAGAAGTCATTTGGCCAGGCTCTGGGCATCAGATGAAAGCTGGCGTTTGGGGCTCTCAGGATCTGGATTGGCCTAGATTCTAACCACTTTAGTTTTGGAGAAATCCAGCAAAATTTGGAAATTTCTGTCTTGGGTGGTCCGGGTGGGCCATGGCGAGTGGCTGCAAAGAGAGGCCATTTTTCAGGGGAAAAAGAAGTCATTTGGCCAGGCTCTGGGCATCAGATGAAAGCTGGCCTTTGGGGCTCTGAGCACTTGCTGGGACCTAGCTTCTGACCACTTGAGTTTTGGAGAAATCCAGCAACATTTGGAAATTTCTAGCTTGGGTGGCCCGGGTGGGCCAGGGCGAATGGCCGCAAAGAGAGGCCATTTTTCAGGGAAAAAAGAAGTCATTTGGCCAGGCTCTGGACATCAGATGAAAGCTGACCTTTGGGGCTCTCAGGATCTGGATTGGCCTAAATTCTGACCACTTGTGTTTTGGAGAAATCCAGCAACATTTGGAAATTTCTGTCTTGGGTGTCCAGGCTCAATCAGGGCGAGTGGCCGAAGAGAGAGGCCATTTTTCAGGGAAAAAGAAGTCATTTGGCCAAGTTCTGGGTATCAGATGAAAGCTGGCCTTTGGGGCTCTAAGGATCTGGATTGGCCTAGATTCTGACCACTTGAGTTTTGGAGAAATCCAGCAACATTTGGAAATTTCTGTCTTGGGTGTCCAGGCTCAATCAGGGCGAGTGGCCGAAGAGAGAGGCCATTTTTCAGGGAAAAAGAAGTCATTTGGCCAGGCTCTGGGCATCAGATGAAAGCTGAACTTTGGGGCTCTCAGGATCTGGATTGACCTAGATTCTGACCACTTGAGTTTTGGAGAAATCCAGCAACATTTGGAAATTTCTGTCTTGGGTGTCGAGGCTCAATCAGGGCGAGTGGCCGAAAAGAGAGGCCATTTTTCAGGGGAAAAAGAAGTCATTTGGCCAAGGTCTGGGCATCAGATGAAAGCTGGCATTTGGGGCTCTAATGATCTGGATTGGCCTAGATTCTGACCACTTGAGTTTTGGAGAAATCCAGCAACATTTGGAAATTTCTAGCTTAGGTGGCCCGGGTGGTCCATGGCGAGTGGCCGAAGAGAGAGGCCATTTTTCAGGGGAAAAAGAAGTCATTTGGCCAGGCTCTGGGCATCAGATGAAAGCTGACCTTTGGGGCTCTAAGGATCTGGATTGGCCTAGATTCTGACCACTTGAGTTTTGGAGAAATCCAGCAACATTTGGAAATTTCTGTCTTGGGTGGCCAGGGAGGGCCATGGCGAGTGGTTGCAAAGAGAGGCCATTTTGCAGGGGAAAAAGAAGTCATTTGGCCAGGCTCTGGGCATCAGATGAAAGCTGGCCTTTAGGGCTCTGAGAACTTGCTGGGATCTAGATTCTGACCACTTGAGTTTTGGAGAAATCCAGAAACATTTGGAAATTTCTAGCTTAGGTGGGCAGGGTGGCCATGGCGAGTGGCCGCAAAGAGAGGCCATTTTGCAGGGAAAAAAGAAGTCACTTGGCCAGGCTCTGGACATCAGATGAAAGCTGAACTTTGGGGCTCTCAGGATCTGGATTGACCTAGATTCTGACCACTTGAGTTTTGGAGAAATCCAGCAACATTTGGAGATTTCTGTCTTGGGTGTCGAGGCTCAATCAGGGCGAGTGGCCGAAGAGAGAGGCCATTTTTCAGGGGAAAAAGAAGTCATTTGGCCAGGCTCTGGGCATCAGATGAAAGCTGGCGTTTGGGGCTCTCAGGATCTGGATTGGCCTAGATTCTAACCACTTTAGTTTTGGAGAAATCCAGCAAAATTTGGAAATTTCTGTCTTGGGTGGTCCGGGTGGGCCATGGCGAGTGGCTGCAAAGAGAGGCCATTTTTCAGGGGAAAAAGAAGTCATTTGGCCAGGCTCTGGGCATCAGATGAAAGCTGGCCTTTGGGGCTCTGAGCACTTGCTGGGACCTAGCTTCTGACCACTTGAGTTTTGGAGAAATCCAGCAACATTTGGAAATTTCTAGCTTGGGTGGCCCGGGTGGGCCAGGGCGAATGGCCGCAAAGAGAGGCCATTTTTCAGGGAAAAAAGAAGTCATTTGGCCAGGCTCTGGACATCAGATGAAAGCTGACCTTTGGGGCTCTCAGGATCTGGATTGGCCTAAATTCTGACCACTTGTGTTTTGGAGAAATCCAGCAACATTTGGAAATTTCTGTCTTGGGTGTCCAGGCTCAATCAGGGCGAGTGGCCGAAGAGAGAGGCCATTTTGCAGGGGAAAAAGAAGTCATTTGGCCAAGTTCTGGGTATCAGATGAAAGCTGGCCTTTGGGGCTCTAAGGATCTGGATTGGCCTAGATTCTGACCACTTGAGTTTTGGAGAAATCCAGCAACATTTGGAAATTTCTGTCTTGGGTGTCCAGGCTCAATCAGGGCGAGTGGCCGAAGAGAGAGGCCATTTTTCAGGGAAAAAGAAGTCATTTGACCAAGTTCTGGGCATCAGATGAAAGCTGGCATTTGGGGCTCTAATGATCTGGATTGGCCTAGATTCTAACCACTTGAGTTTTGGAGAAATCCAGCAACATTTGGAAATTTCTGTCTTGGGTGTCCAGGCTCAATCAGGGCGAGTGGCCGAAGAGAGTGGCCATTTTTCAGGGAAAAAGAAGTCATTTGGCCAGGCTCTGGACATCAGATGAAAGCTGAACTTTGGGGCTCTCAGGATCTGGATTGACCTAGATTCTGACCACTTGAGTTTTGGAGAAATCCAGCAACATTTGGAGATTTCTGTCTTGGGTGTCGAGGCTCAATCAGGGCGAGTGGCCGAAAAGAGAGGCCATTTTTCAGGGGAAAAAGAAGTCATTTGGCCAGGCTCTGGGCATCAGATGAAAGCTGGCATTTGGGGCTCTCAGGATCTGGATTGGCCTAGATTCTAACCACTTTAGTTTTGGAGAAATTCAGCAAAATTTGGAAATTTCTGTCTTGGGTGGTCCGGGTGGGCCATGGCGAGTGGCTGCAAAGAGAGGCCATTTTTCAGGGGAAAAAGAAGTCATTTGGCCAGGCTCTGGGCATCAGATGAAAGCTGGCCTTTGGGGCTCTGAGCACTTGCTGGGACCTAGATTCTGACCACTTGAGTTTTGGAGAAATCCAGCAACATTTGGAAATTTCTAGCTTGGGTGGCCCGGGTGGGCCAGGGCGAATGGCCGCAAAGAGAGGCCATTTTTCAGGGAAAAAAGAAGTCATTTGGCCAGGCTCTGGGCATCAGATGAAAGCTGGCATTTGGGGCTCTAATGATCTGGATTGGCCTAGATTCTGACCACTTGAGTTTTGGAGAAATCCAGCAACATTTGGAAATTTCTAGCTTAGGTGGCCCGGGTGGTCCATGGCGAGTGGCCGAAGAGAGAGGCCATTTTTCAGGGGAAAAAGAAGTCATTTGGCCAGGCTCTGGGCATCAGATGAAAGCTGACCTTTGGGGCTCTAAGGATCTGGATTGGCCTAGATTCTGACCACTTGAGTTTTGGAGAAATCCAGCAACATTTGGAAATTTCTGTCTTGGGTGGCCAGGGAGGGCCATGGCGAGTGGTTGCAAAGAGAGGCCATTTTGCAGGGGAAAAAGAAGTCATTTGGCCAGGCTCTGGGCATCAGATGAAAGCTGGCCTTTAGGGCTCTGAGAACTTGCTGGGATCTAGATTCTGACCACTTGAGTTTTGGAGAAATCCAGAAACATTTGGAAATTTCTAGCTTAGGTGGGCAGGGTGGCCATGGCGAGTGGCCGCAAAGAGAGGCCATTTTGCAGGGAAAAAAGAAGTCACTTGGCCAGGCTCTGGACATCAGATGAAAGCTGAACTTTGGGGCTCTCAGGATCTGGATTGACCTAGATTCTGACCACTTGAGTTTTGGAGAAATCCAGCAACATTTGGAGATTTCTGTCTTGGGTGTCCAGGCTCAATCAGGGCGAGTGGCCGAAGAGAGAGGCCATTTTTCAGGGGAAAAAGAAGTCATTTGGCCAGGCTCTGGGCATCAGATGAAAGCTGACCTTTGGGGCTCTAAGGATCTGGATTGGCCTAGATTCTGACCACTTGAGTTTTGGAGAAATCCAGCAACATTTGGAAATTTCTGTCTTGGGTGGCCAGGGAGGGCCATGGCGAGTGGTTGCAAAGAGAGGCCATTTTGCAGGGGAAAAAGAAGTCATTTGGCCAGGCTCTGGGCATCAGATGAAAGCTGGCCTTTAGGGCTCTGAGAACTTGCTGGGATCTAGATTCTGACCACTTGAGTTTTGGAGAAATCCAGAAACATTTGGAAATTTCTAGCTTAGGTGGGCAGGGTGGCCATGGCGAGTGGCCGCAAAGAGAGGCCATTTTGCAGGGAAAAAAGAAGTCACTTGGCCAGGCTCTGGACATCAGATGAAAGCTGAACTTTGGGGCTCTCAGGATCTGGATTGACCTAGATTCTGACCACTTGAGTTTTGGAGAAATCCAGCAACATTTGGAGATTTCTGTCTTGGGTGTCGAGGCTCAATCAGGGCGAGTGGCCGAAGAGAGAGGCCATTTTTCAGGGGAAAAAGAAGTCATTTGGCCAGGCTCTGGGCATCAGATGAAAGCTGGCGTTTGGGGCTCTCAGGATCTGGATTGGCCTAGATTCTAACCACTTTAGTTTTGGAGAAATCCAGCAAAATTTGGAAATTTCTGTCTTGGGTGGTCCGGGTGGGCCATGGCGAGTGGCTGCAAAGAGAGGCCATTTTTCAGGGGAAAAAGAAGTCATTTGGCCAGGCTCTGGGCATCAGATGAAAGCTGGCCTTTGGGGCTCTGAGCACTTGCTGGGACCTAGATTCTGACCACTTGAGTTTTGGAGAAATCCAGCAACATTTGGAAATTTCTAGCTTGGGTGGCCCGGGTGGGCCAGGGCGAATGGCCGCAAAGAGAGGCCATTTTTCAGGGAAAAAAGAAGTCATTTGGCCAGGCTCTGGACATCAGATGAAAGCTGACCTTTGGGGCTCTCAGGATCTGGATTGGCCTAAATTCTGACCACTTGTGTTTTGGAGAAATCCAGCAACATTTGGAAATTTCTGTCTTGGGTGTCCAGGCTCAATCAGGGCGAGTGGCCGAAGAGAGAGGCCATTTTGCAGGGGAAAAAGAAGTCATTTGGCCAAGTTCTGGGTATCAGATGAAAGCTGGCCTTTGGGGCTCTAAGGATCTGGATTGGCCTAGATTCTGACCACTTGAGTTTTGGAGAAATCCAGCAACATTTGGAAATTTCTGTCTTGGGTGTCCAGGCTCAATCAGGGCGAGTGGCCGAAGAGAGAGGCCATTTTTCAGGGAAAAAGAAGTCATTTGACCAAGTTCTGGGCATCAGATGAAAGCTGGCATTTGGGGCTCTAATGATCTGGATTGGCCTAGATTCTAACCACTTGAGTTTTGGAGAAATCCAGCAACATTTGGAAATTTCTGTCTTGGGTGTCCAGGCTCAATCAGGGCGAGTGGCCGAAGAGAGTGGCCATTTTTCAGGGAAAAAGAAGTCATTTGGCCAGGCTCTGGACATCAGATGAAAGCTGAACTTTGGGGCTCTCAGGATCTGGATTGACCTAGATTCTGACCACTTGAGTTTTGGAGAAATCCAGCAACATTTGGAGATTTCTGTCTTGGGTGTCGAGGCTCAATCAGGGCGAGTGGCCGAAAAGAGAGGCCATTTTTCAGGGGAAAAAGAAGTCATTTGGCCAGGCTCTGGGCATCAGATGAAAGCTGGCGTTTGGGGCTCTCAGGATCTGGATTGGCCTAGATTCTAACCACTTTAGTTTTGGAGAAATTCAGCAAAATTTGGAAATTTCTGTCTTGGGTGGTCCGGGTGGGCCATGGCGAGTGGCTGCAAAGAGAGGCCATTTTTCAGGGGAAAAAGAAGTCATTTGGCCAGGCTCTGGGCATCAGATGAAAGCTGGCCTTTGGGGCTCTGAGCACTTGCTGGGACCTAGATTCTGACCACTTGAGTTTTGGAGAAATCCAGCAACATTTGGAAATTTCTAGCTTGGGTGGCCCGGGTGGGCCAGGGCGAATGGCCGCAAAGAGAGGCCATTTTTCAGGGAAAAAAGAAGTCATTTGGCCAGGCTCTGGGCATCAGATGAAAGCTGGCATTTGGGGCTCTAATGATCTGGATTGGCCTAGATTCTGACCACTTGAGTTTTGGAGAAATCCAGCAACATTTGGAAATTTCTAGCTTAGGTGGCCCGGGTGGTCCATGGCGAGTGGCCGAAGAGAGAGGCCATTTTTCAGGGGAAAAAGAAGTCATTTGGCCAGGCTCTGGGCATCAGATGAAAGCTGACCTTTGGGGCTCTAAGGATCTGGATTGGCCTAGATTCTGACCACTTGAGTTTTGGAGAAATCCAGCAACATTTGGAAATTTCTGTCTTGGGTGGCCAGGGAGGGCCATGGCGAGTGGTTGCAAAGAGAGGCCATTTTGCAGGGGAAAAAGAAGTCATTTGGCCAGGCTCTGGGCATCAGATGAAAGCTGGCCTTTAGGGCTCTGAGAACTTGCTGGGATCTAGATTCTGACCACTTGAGTTTTGGAGAAATCCAGAAACATTTGGAAATTTCTAGCTTAGGTGGGCAGGGTGGCCATGGCGAGTGGCCGCAAAGAGAGGCCATTTTGCAGGGAAAAAAGAAGTCACTTGGCCAGGCTCTGGACATCAGATGAAAGCTGAACTTTGGGGCTCTCAGGATCTGGATTGACCTAGATTCTGACCACTTGAGTTTTGGAGAAATCCAGCAACATTTGGAGATTTCTGTCTTGGGTGTCCAGGCTCAATCAGGGCGAGTGGCCGAAGAGAGAGGCCATTTTTCAGGGGAAAAAGAAGTCATTTGGCCAGGCTCTGGGCATCAGATGAAAGCTGGCGTTTGGGGCTCTCAGGATCTGGATTGGCCTAGATTCTAACCACTTTAGTTTTGGAGAAATCCAGCAAAATTTGGAAATTTCTGTCTTGGGTGGTCCGGGTGGGCCATGGCGAGTGGCTGCAAAGAGAGGCCATTTTTCAGGGGAAAAAGAAGTCATTTGGCCAGGCTCTGGGCATCAGATGAAAGCTGGCCTTTGGGGCTCTGAGCACTTGCTGGGACCTAGATTCTGACCACTTGAGTTTTGGAGAAATCCAGCAACATTTGGAAATTTCTAGCTTGGGTGGCCCGGGTGGGCCAGGGCGAATGGCCGCAAAGAGAGGCCATTTTTCAGGGAAAAAAGAAGTCATTTGGCCAGGCTCTGGGCATCAGATGAAAGCTGGCATTTGGGGCTCTAATGATCTGGATTGGCCTAGATTCTGACCACTTGAGTTTTGGAGAAATCCAGCAACATTTGGAAATTTCTAGCTTAGGTGGCCCGGGTGGTCCATGGCGAGTGGCCGAAGAGAGAGGCCATTTTTCAGGGGAAAAAGAAGTCATTTGGCCAGGCTCTGGGCATCAGATGAAAGCTGACCTTTGGGGCTCTAAGGATCTGGATTGGCCTAGATTCTGACCACTTGAGTTTTGGAGAAATCCAGCAACATTTGGAAATTTCTGTCTTGGGTGGCCAGGGAGGGCCATGGCGAGTGGTTGCAAAGAGAGGCCATTTTGCAGGGGAAAAAGAAGTCATTTGGCCAGGCTCTGGGCATCAGATGAAAGCTGGCCTTTAGGGCTCTGAGAACTTGCTGGGATCTAGATTCTGACCACTTGAGTTTTGGAGAAATCCAGAAACATTTGGAAATTTCTAGCTTAGGTGGGCAGGGTGGCCATGGCGAGTGGCCGCAAAGAGAGGCCATTTTGCAGGGAAAAAAGAAGTCACTTGGCCAGGCTCTGGACATCAGATGAAAGCTGAACTTTGGGGCTCTCAGGATCTGGATTGACCTAGATTCTGACCACTTGAGTTTTGGAGAAATCCAGCAACATTTGGAGATTTCTGTCTTGGGTGTCCAGGCTCAATCAGGGCGAGTGGCCGAAGAGAGAGGCCATTTTTCAGGGGAAAAAGAAGTCATTTGGCCAGGCTCTGGGCATCAGATGAAAGCTGGCGTTTGGGGCTCTCAGGATCTGGATTGGCCTAGATTCTAACCACTTTAGTTTTGGAGAAATCCAGCAAAATTTGGAAATTTCTGTCTTGGGTGGCCCGGGTGGGCCATGGCGAGTGGCCGCAAAGAGAGGCCATTTTTCAGGGGAAAAAGAAGTCATTTGGCCAGGCTCTGGGCATCAGATGAAAGCTGACCTTTGGGGCTCTAAGGATCTGGATTGGCCTAGATTCTGACCACTTGAGTTTTGGAGAAATCCAGCAACATTTGGAAATTTCTGTCTTGGGTGGCCAGGGAGGGCCATGGCGAGTGGTTGCAAAGAGAGGCCATTTTGCAGGGGAAAAAGAAGTCATTTGGCCAGGCTCTGGGCATCAGATGAAAGCTGGCCTTTAGGGCTCTGAGAACTTGCTGGGATCTAGATTCTGACCACTTGAGTTTTGGAGAAATCCAGAAACATTTGGAAATTTCTAGCTTAGGTGGGCAGGGTGGCCATGGCGAGTGGCCGCAAAGAGAGGCCATTTTGCAGGGAAAAAAGAAGTCACTTGGCCAGGCTCTGGACATCAGATGAAAGCTGAACTTTGGGGCTCTCAGGATCTGGATTGACCTAGATTCTGACCACTTGAGTTTTGGAGAAATCCAGCAACATTTGGAGATTTCTGTCTTGGGTGTCGAGGCTCAATCAGGGCGAGTGGCCGAAGAGAGAGGCCATTTTTCAGGGGAAAAAGAAGTCATTTGGCCAGGCTCTGGGCATCAGATGAAAGCTGGCGTTTGGGGCTCTCAGGATCTGGATTGGCCTAGATTCTAACCACTTTAGTTTTGGAGAAATCCAGCAAAATTTGGAAATTTCTGTCTTGGGTGGTCCGGGTGGGCCATGGCGAGTGGCTGCAAAGAGAGGCCATTTTTCAGGGGAAAAAGAAGTCATTTGGCCAGGCTCTGGGCATCAGATGAAAGCTGGCCTTTGGGGCTCTGAGCACTTGCTGGGACCTAGATTCTGACCACTTGAGTTTTGGAGAAATCCAGCAACATTTGGAAATTTCTAGCTTGGGTGGCCCGGGTGGGCCAGGGCGAATGGCCGCAAAGAGAGGCCATTTTTCAGGGAAAAAAGAAGTCATTTGGCCAGGCTCTGGACATCAGATGAAAGCTGACCTTTGGGGCTCTCAGGATCTGGATTGGCCTAAATTCTGACCACTTGTGTTTTGGAGAAATCCAGCAACATTTGGAAATTTCTGTCTTGGGTGTCCAGGCTCAATCAGGGCGAGTGGCCGAAGAGAGAGGCCATTTTGCAGGGGAAAAAGAAGTCATTTGGCCAAGTTCTGGGTATCAGATGAAAGCTGGCCTTTGGGGCTCTAAGGATCTGGATTGGCCTAGATTCTGACCACTTGAGTTTTGGAGAAATCCAGCAACATTTGGAAATTTCTGTCTTGGGTGTCCAGGCTCAATCAGGGCGAGTGGCCGAAGAGAGAGGCCATTTTTCAGGGAAAAAGAAGTCATTTGACCAAGTTCTGGGCATCAGATGAAAGCTGGCATTTGGGGCTCTAATGATCTGGATTGGCCTAGATTCTAACCACTTGAGTTTTGGAGAAATCCAGCAACATTTGGAAATTTCTGTCTTGGGTGTCCAGGCTCAATCAGGGCGAGTGGCCGAAGAGAGTGGCCATTTTTCAGGGAAAAAGAAGTCATTTGGCCAGGCTCTGGACATCAGATGAAAGCTGAACTTTGGGGCTCTCAGGATCTGGATTGACCTAGATTCTGACCACTTGAGTTTTGGAGAAATCCAGCAACATTTGGAGATTTCTGTCTTGGGTGTCGAGGCTCAATCAGGGCGAGTGGCCGAAAAGAGAGGCCATTTTTCAGGGGAAAAAGAAGTCATTTGGCCAGGCTCTGGGCATCAGATGAAAGCTGGCGTTTGGGGCTCTCAGGATCTGGATTGGCCTAGATTCTAACCACTTTAGTTTTGGAGAAATTCAGCAAAATTTGGAAATTTCTGTCTTGGGTGGTCCGGGTGGGCCATGGCGAGTGGCTGCAAAGAGAGGCCATTTTTCAGGGGAAAAAGAAGTCATTTGGCCAGGCTCTGGGCATCAGATGAAAGCTGGCCTTTGGGGCTCTGAGCACTTGCTGGGACCTAGATTCTGACCACTTGAGTTTTGGAGAAATCCAGCAACATTTGGAAATTTCTAGCTTGGGTGGCCCGGGTGGGCCAGGGCGAATGGCCGCAAAGAGAGGCCATTTTTCAGGGAAAAAAGAAGTCATTTGGCCAGGCTCTGGGCATCAGATGAAAGCTGGCATTTGGGGCTCTAATGATCTGGATTGGCCTAGATTCTGACCACTTGAGTTTTGGAGAAATCCAGCAACATTTGGAAATTTCTAGCTTAGGTGGCCCGGGTGGTCCATGGCGAGTGGCCGAAGAGAGAGGCCATTTTTCAGGGGAAAAAGAAGTCATTTGGCCAGGCTCTGGGCATCAGATGAAAGCTGACCTTTGGGGCTCTAAGGATCTGGATTGGCCTAGATTCTGACCACTTGAGTTTTGGAGAAATCCAGCAACATTTGGAAATTTCTGTCTTGGGTGGCCAGGGAGGGCCATGGCGAGTGGTTGCAAAGAGAGGCCATTTTGCAGGGGAAAAAGAAGTCATTTGGCCAGGCTCTGGGCATCAGATGAAAGCTGGCCTTTAGGGCTCTGAGAACTTGCTGGGATCTAGATTCTGACCACTTGAGTTTTGGAGAAATCCAGAAACATTTGGAAATTTCTAGCTTAGGTGGGCAGGGTGGCCATGGCGAGTGGCCGCAAAGAGAGGCCATTTTGCAGGGAAAAAAGAAGTCACTTGGCCAGGCTCTGGACATCAGATGAAAGCTGAACTTTGGGGCTCTCAGGATCTGGATTGACCTAGATTCTGACCACTTGAGTTTTGGAGAAATCCAGCAACATTTGGAGATTTCTGTCTTGGGTGTCCAGGCTCAATCAGGGCGAGTGGCCGAAGAGAGAGGCCATTTTTCAGGGGAAAAAGAAGTCATTTGGCCAGGCTCTGGGCATCAGATGAAAGCTGGCGTTTGGGGCTCTCAGGATCTGGATTGGCCTAGATTCTAACCACTTTAGTTTTGGAGAAATCCAGCAAAATTTGGAAATTTCTGTCTTGGGTGGTCCGGGTGGGCCATGGCGAGTGGCTGCAAAGAGAGGCCATTTTTCAGGGGAAAAAGAAGTCATTTGGCCAGGCTCTGGGCATCAGATGAAAGCTGGCCTTTGGGGCTCTGAGCACTTGCTGGGACCTAGATTCTGACCACTTGAGTTTTGGAGAAATCCAGCAACATTTGGAAATTTCTAGCTTGGGTGGCCCGGGTGGGCCAGGGCGAATGGCCGCAAAGAGAGGCCATTTTTCAGGGAAAAAAGAAGTCATTTGGCCAGGCTCTGGACATCAGATGAAAGCTGACCTTTGGGGCTCTCAGGATCTGGATTGGCCTAAATTCTGACCACTTGTGTTTTGGAGAAATCCAGCAACATTTGGAAATTTCTGTCTTGGGTGTCCAGGCTCAATCAGGGCGAGTGGCCGAAGAGAGAGGCCATTTTGCAGGGGAAAAAGAAGTCATTTGGCCAAGTTCTGGGTATCAGATGAAAGCTGGCCTTTGGGGCTCTAAGGATCTGGATTGGCCTAGATTCTGACCACTTGAGTTTTGGAGAAATCCAGCAACATTTGGAAATTTCTGTCTTGGGTGTCCAGGCTCAATCAGGGCGAGTGGCCGAAGAGAGAGGCCATTTTTCAGGGAAAAAGAAGTCATTTGACCAAGTTCTGGGCATCAGATGAAAGCTGGCATTTGGGGCTCTAATGATCTGGATTGGCCTAGATTCTAACCACTTGAGTTTTGGAGAAATCCAGCAACATTTGGAAATTTCTGTCTTGGGTGTCCAGGCTCAATCAGGGCGAGTGGCCGAAGAGAGTGGCCATTTTTCAGGGAAAAAGAAGTCATTTGGCCAGGCTCTGGACATCAGATGAAAGCTGAACTTTGGGGCTCTCAGGATCTGGATTGACCTAGATTCTGACCACTTGAGTTTTGGAGAAATCCAGCAACATTTGGAGATTTCTGTCTTGGGTGTCGAGGCTCAATCAGGGCGAGTGGCCGAAAAGAGAGGCCATTTTTCAGGGGAAAAAGAAGTCATTTGGCCAGGCTCTGGGCATCAGATGAAAGCTGGCGTTTGGGGCTCTCAGGATCTGGATTGGCCTAGATTCTAACCACTTTAGTTTTGGAGAAATTCAGCAAAATTTGGAAATTTCTGTCTTGGGTGGTCCGGGTGGGCCATGGCGAGTGGCTGCAAAGAGAGGCCATTTTTCAGGGGAAAAAGAAGTCATTTGGCCAGGCTCTGGGCATCAGATGAAAGCTGGCCTTTGGGGCTCTGAGCACTTGCTGGGACCTAGATTCTGACCACTTGAGTTTTGGAGAAATCCAGCAACATTTGGAAATTTCTAGCTTGGGTGGCCCGGGTGGGCCAGGGCGAATGGCCGCAAAGAGAGGCCATTTTTCAGGGAAAAAAGAAGTCATTTGGCCAGGCTCTGGGCATCAGATGAAAGCTGACCTTTGGGGCTCCCAGGATCTGGATTGGCCTAAATTCTGACCACTTGTGTTTTGGAGAAATCCAGCAACATTTGGAAATTTCTGTCTTGGGTGTCCAGGCTCAATCAGGGCGAGTGGCCGAAGAGAGAGGCCATTTTTCAGGGAAAAAGAAGTCATTTGGCCAAGTTCTGGGTATCAGATGAAAGCTGGCATTTGAGGCTCTAAGGATCTGGATTGGCCTAGATTCTGACCACTTGAGTTTTGGAGAAATCCAGCAACATTTGGAAATTTCTGTCTTGGGTGTCCAGGCTCAATCAGGGCGAGTGGTCGCAAAGAGAGGCCATTTTGCAGGGGAAAAAGAAGTCATTTGGCCAAGGTCTGGGCATCAGATGAAAGCTGGCATTTGGGGCTCTAATGATCTGGATTGGCCTAGATTCTGACCACTTGAGTTTTGGAGAAATCCAGCAACATTTGGAAATTTCTAGCTTAGGTGGCCCGGGTGGTCCATGGCGAGTGGCCGAAGAGAGAGGCCATTTTTCAGGGGAAAAAGAAGTCATTTGGCCAGGCTCTGGGCATCAGATGAAAGCTGACCTTTGGGGCTCTAAGGATCTGGATTGGCCTAGATTCTGACCACTTGAGTTTTGGAGAAATCCAGCAACATTTGGAAATTTCTGTCTTGGGTGGCCAGGGAGGGCCATGGCGAGTGGTTGCAAAGAGAGGCCATTTTGCAGGGGAAAAAGAAGTCATTTGGCCAGGCTCTGGGCATCAGATGAAAGCTGGCCTTTAGGGCTCTGAGAACTTGCTGGGATCTAGATTCCGACCACTTGAGTTTTGGAGAAATCCAGAAACATTTGGAAATTTCTAGCTTAGGTGGGCAGGGTGGCCATGGCGAGTGGCCGCAAAGAGAGGCCATTTTGCAGGGAAAAAAGAAGTCATTTGGCCAGGCTCTGGGCATCAGATGAAAGCTGAACTTTGGGGCTCTCAGGATCTGGATTGACCTAGATTCTGACCACTTGAATTTTGGAGAAATCCAGCAACATTTGGAGATTTCTGTCTTGGGTGTCGAGGCTCAATCAAGGCGAGTGGCCGAAGAGAGAGGCCATTTTTCAGGGGAAAAAGAAGTCATTTGGCCAGGCTCTGGGCATCAGATGAAAGCTGGCGTTTGGGGCTCTCAGGATCTGGATTGGCCTAGATTCTAACCACTTTAGTTTTGGAGAAATCCAGCAAAATTTGGAAATTTCTGTCTTGGGTGGTCCGGGTGGGCCATGGCGAGTGGCTGCAAAGAGAGGCCATTTTTCAGGGGAAAAAGAAGTCATTTGGCCAGGCTCTGGGCATCAGATGAAAGCTGGCCTTTGGGGCTCTGAGCACTTGCTGGGATCTAGATTCTGACCACTTTAGTTTTGGAGAAATCCAGCAACATTTGGAAATTTCTAGCTTGGGTGGCCCGGGTGGGCCAGGGCGAATGGCCGCAAAGAGAGGCCATTTTTCAGGGAAAAAAGAAGTCATTTGGCCTGGCTCTGGACATCAGATGAAAGCTGACCTTTGGGGCTCTCAGGATCTGGATTGGCCTAAATTCTGACCACTTGTGTTTTGGAGAAATCCAGCAACATTTGGAAATTTCTGTCTTGGGTGTCCAGGCTCAATCAGGGCGAGTGGCCGAAGAGAGAGGCCATTTTTCAGGGAAAAAGAAGTCATTTGGCCAAGTTCTGGGTATCAGATGAAAGCTGGCCTTTGGGGCTCTAAGGATCTGGATTGGCCTAGATTCTGACCACTTGAGTTTTGGAGAAATCCAGCAACATTTGGAAATTTCTGTCTTGGGTGTCCAGGCTCAATCAGGGCGAGTGGCCGAAGAGAGAGGCCATTTTTCAGGGAAAAAGAAGTCATTTGACCAAGTTCTGGGCATCAGATGAAAGCTGGCATTTGGGGCTCTAATGATCTGGATTGGCCTAGATTCTAACCACTTGAGTTTTGGAGAAATCCAGCAACATTTGGAAATTTCTGTCTTGGGTGTCCAGGCTCAATCAGGGCGAGTGGCCGAAGAGAGTGGCCATTTTTCAGGGAAAAAGAAGTCATTTGGCCAGGCTCTGGACATCAGATGAAAGCTGAACTTTGGGGCTCTCAGGATCTGGATTGACCTAGATTCTGACCACTTGAGTTTTGGAGAAATCCAGCAACATTTGGAGATTTCTGTCTTGGGTGTCCAGGCTCAATCAGGGCGAGTGGCCGAAAAGAGAGGCCATTTTTCAGGGGAAAAAGAAGTCATTTGGCCAGGCTCTGGGCATCAGATGAAAGCTGGCGTTTGGGGCTCTCAGGATCTGGATTGGCCTAGATTCTAACCATTTTAGTTTTGGAGAAATTCAGCAAAATTTGGAAATTTCTGTCTTGGGTGGTCCGGGTGGGCCATGGCGAGTGGCTGCAAAGAGAGGCCATTTTTCAGGGGAAAAAGAAGTCATTTGGCCAGGCTCTGGGCATCAGATGAAAGCTGAACTTTGGGGCTCTGAGCACTTGCTGGGACCTAGATTCTGACCACTTGAGTTTTGGAGAAATCCAGCAACATTTGGAAATTTCTAGCTTGGGTGGCCCGGGTGGGCCAGGGCGAATGGCCGCAAAGAGAGGCCATTTTTCAGGGAAAAAAGAAGTCATTTGGCCAGGCTCTGGACATCAGATGAAAGCTGACCTTTGGGGCTCTCAGGATCTGGATTGGCCTAAATTCTGACCACTTGTGTTTTGGAGAAATCCAGCAACATTTGGAGATTTCTGTCTTGGGTATCGAGGTTCAATCAAGGCGAGTGGCCGAAGAGAGAGGCCATTTTTCAGGGGAAAAAGAAGTCATTTGGCCAGGCTCTGGGCATCAGATGAAAGCTGGCCTTTAGGGCTCTCAGGATCTGGATTGGCCTAGATTCTGACCACTTGAGTTTTGGAGAAATCCAGCAACATTTGGAAATTTCTGTCTTGGGTGTCCAGGCTCAATCAGGGCGAGTGGTCGCAAAGAGAGGCCATTTTGCAGGGGAAAAAGAAGTCATTTGGCCAAGTTCTGGGCATCAGATGAAAGCTGGCATTTGGGGCTCTAATGATCTGGATTGGCCTAGATTCTGACCACTTGAGTTTTGGAGAAATCCAGCAACATTTGGAAATTTCTAGCTTAGGTGGCCCGGGTGGTCCATGGCGAGTGGCCGAAGAGAGAGGCCATTTTTCAGGGGAAAAAGAAGTCATTTGGCCAGGCTCTGGGCATCAGATGAAAGCTGACCTTTGTAGCTCTCAGGATCTGGATTGGCCTAGATTCTGACCACTTGAGTTTTGGAGAAATCCAGCAACATTTGGAAATTTCTGTCTTGGGTGGCCAGGGAGGGCCATGGCGAGTGGTTGCAAAGAGAGGCCATTTTGCAGGGGAAAAAGAAGTCATTTGGCCAGGCTCTGGGCATCAGATGAAAGCTGGCCTTTAGGGCTCTGAGAACTTGCTGGGATCTAGATTCCGACCACTTGAGTTTTGGAGAAATCCAGAAACATTTGGAAATTTCTAGCTTAGGTGGGCAGGGTGGCCATGGCGAGTGGCCGCAAAGAGAGGCCATTTTGCAGGGAAAAAAGAAGTCATTTGGCCAGGCTCTGGACATCAGATGAAAGCTGAACTTTGGGGCTCTCAGGATCTGGATTGACCTAGATTCTGACCACTTGAGCTTTGGAGAAATCCAGCAACATTTGGAGATTTCTGTCTTGGGTGTCCAGGCTCAATCAGGGCGAGTGGCCGAAGAGAGAGGCCATTTTTCAGGGGAAAAAGAAGTCATTTGGCCAGGCTCTGGGCATCAGATGAAAGCTGGCGTTTGGGGCTCTCAGGATCTGGATTGGCCTAGATTCTAACCACTTTAGTTTTGGAGAAATCCAGCAAAATTTGGAAATTTCTGTCTTGGGTGGTCCGGGTGGGCCATGGCGAGTGGCTGCAAAGAGAGGCCATTTTTCAGGGGAAAAAGAAGTCATTTGGGCAGGCTCTGGGCATCAGATGAAAGCTGGCCTTTGGGGCTCTGAGCACTTGCTGGGATCTAGATTCTGACCACTTGAGTTTTGGAGAAATCCAGCAACATTTGGAAATTTCTAGCTTGGGTGGCCCGGGTGGGCCAGGGCGAATGGCCGCAAAGAGAGGCCATTTTTCAGGGAAAAAAGAAGTCATTTGGCCTGGCTCTGGACATCAGATGAAAGCTGACCTTTGGGGCTCTCAGGATCTGGATTGGCCTAAATTCTGACCACTTGTGTTTTGGAGAAATCCAGCAACATTTGGAAATGTCTGTCTTGGGTGTCCAGGCTCAATCAGGGCGAGTGGCCGAAGAGAGAGGCCATTTTTCAGGGAAAAAGAAGTCATTTGGCCAAGTTCTGGGTATCAGATGAAAGCTGGCCTTTGGGGCTCTAAGGATCTGGATTGGCCTAGATTCTGACCACTTGAGTTTTGGAGAAATCCAGCAACATTTGGAAATTTCTGTCTTGGGTGTCCAGGCTCAATCAGGGCGAGTGGCCGAAGAGAGAGGCCATTTTTCAGGGAAAAAGAAGTCATTTGACCAAGTTCTGGGCATCAGATGAAAGCTGGCATTTGGGGCTCTAATGATCTGGATTGGCCTAGATTCTGACCACTTGAGTTTTGGAGAAATCCAGCAACATTTGGAAATTTCTAGCTTAGGTGGCCCGGGTGGTCCATGGCGAGTGGCCGAAGAGAGAGGCCATTTTTCAGGGGAAAAAGAAGTCATTTGGCCAGGCTCTGGGCATCAGATGAAAGCTGACCTTTGGGGCTCTAAGGATCTGGATTGGCCTAGATTCTGACCACTTGAGTTTTGGAGAAATCCAGCAACATTTGGAGATTTCTGTCTTGGGTGGCCAGGGAGGGCCATGGCGAGTGGTTGCAAAGAGAGGCCATTTTGCAGGGGAAAAAGAAGTCATTTGGCCAGGCTCTGGGCATCAGATGAAAGCTGGCCTTTAGGGCTCTGAGAACTTGCTGGGATCTAGATTCCGACCACTTGAGTTTTGGAGAAATCCAGAAACATTTGGAAATTTCTAGCTTAGGTGGGCAGGGTGGCCATGGCGAGTGGCCGCAAAGAGAGGCCATTTTGCAGGGAAAAAAGAAGTCACTTGGCCAGGCTCTGGACATCAGATGAAAGCTGAACTTTGGGGCTCTCAGGATCTGGATTGACCTAGATTCTGACCACTTGTGTTTTGGAGAAATCCAGCAACATTTGGAGATTTCTGTCTTGGGTGTCGAGGCTCAATCAGGGCGAGTGGCCGAAGAGAGAGGCCATTTTTCAGGGGAAAAAGAAGTCATTTGGCCAGGCTCTGGGCATCAGATGAAAGCTGGCGTTTGGGGCTCTCAGGATCTGGATTGGCCTAGATTCTAACCACTTTAGTTTTGGAGAAATCCAGCAAAATTTGGAAATTTCTGTCTTGGGTGGTCCGGGTGGGCCATGGCGAGTGGCTGCAAAGAGAGGCCATTTTTCAGGGGAAAAAGAAGTCATTTGGCCAGGCTCTGGGCATCAGATGAAAGCTGGCCTTTGGAGCTCTGAGCACTTGCTGGGACCTAGATTCTGACCACTTGAGTTTTGGAGAAATCCAGCAACATTTGGAAATTTCTAGCTTGGGTGGCCCGGGTGGGCCAGGGCGAATGGCCGCAAAGAGAGGCCATTTTTCAGGGAAAAAAGAAGTCATTTGGCCAGGCTCTGGGCATCAGATGAAAGCTGACCTTTGGGGCTCTCAGGATCTGGATTGGCCTAGATTCTGACCACTTGAGTTTTGGAGAAATCCAGCAACATTTGGAAATTTCTGTCTTGGGTGTCCAGGCTCAATCAGGGCGAGTGGCCGAAGAGAGAGGCCATTTTTCAGGGAAAAAGAAGTCATTTGGCCAAGTTCTGGGTATCAGATGAAAGCTGGCCTTTGGGGCTCTAAGGATCTGGATTGGCCTAGATTCTGACCACTTGAGTTTTGGAGAAATCCAGCAACATTTGGAAATTTCTGTCTTGGGTGTCCAGGCTCAATCAGGGCGAGTGGCCGAAGAGAGAGGCCATTTTTCAGGGAAAAAGAAGTCATTTGACCAAGTTCTGGGCATCAGATGAAAGCTGGCATTTGGGGCTCTAATGATCTGGATTGGCCTAGATTCTGACCACTTGAGTTTTGGAGAAATCCAGCAACATTTGGAGATTTCTGTCTTGGGTGTCGAGGCTCAATCAGGGCGAGTGGCCGCAAAGAGAGGCCATTTTGCAGGGAAAAAAGAAGTCATTTGGCCAGGCTCTGGACATCAGATGAATGCTGGCCTTTGGGGCTCTCAGGATCTGGATTGACCTAGATTCTGACCACTTGAGTTTTGGAGAAATCCAGCAACATTTGGAGATTTCTGTCTTGGGTGTCCAGGCTCAATCAGGGCGAGTGGCCGAAGAGAGAGGCCATTTTTCAGGGGAAAAAGAAGTCATTTGGCCAGGCTCTGGGCATCAGATGAAAGCTGGCGTTTGGGGCTCTCAGGATCTGGATTGGCCTAGATTCTAACCACTTTAGTTTTGGAGAAATCCAGCAAAATTTGGAAATTTCTGTCTTGGGTGGTCCGGGTGGGCCATGGCGAGTGGCTGCAAAGAGAGGCCATTTTTCAGGGGAAAAAGAAGTCATTTGGCCAGGCTCTGGGCATCAGATGAAAGCTGGCCTTTGGGGCTCTGAGCACTTGCTGGGACCTAGATTCTGACCACTTGAGTTTTGGAGAAATCCAGCAACATTTGGAAATTTCTAGCTTGGGTGGCCCGGGTGGGCCAGGGCGAATGGCCGCAAAGAGAGGCCATTTTTCAGGGAAAAAAGAAGTCATTTGGCCAGGCTCTGGACATCAGATGAAAGCTGACCTTTGGGGCTCTCAGGATCTGGATTGGCCTAAATTCTGACCACTTGTGTTTTGGAGAAATCCAGCAACATTTGGAAATTTCTGTCTTGGGTGTCCAGGCTCAATCAGGGCGAGTGGCCGAAGAGAGAGGCCATTTTTCAGGGAAAAAGAAGTCATTTGGCCAAGTTCTGGGTATCAGATGAAAGCTGGCCTTTGGGGCTCTAAGGATCTGGATTGGCCTAGATTCTGACCACTTGAGTTTTGGAGAAATCCAGCAACATTTGGAAATTTCTGTCTTGGGTGTCCAGGCTCAATCAGGGCGAGTGGCTGAAGAGAGAGGCCATTTTTCAGGGAAAAAGAAGTCATTTGACCAAGTTCTGGGCATCAGATGAAAGCTGGCCTTTAGGGCTCTGAGCACTTGCTGGGATCTAGATTCCGACCACTTGAGTTTTGGAGAAATCCAGAAACATTTGGAAATTTCTAGCTTAGGTGGGCAGGGTGGCCATGGCGAGTGGCCGCAAAGAGAGGCCATTTTTCAGGGGAAAAAGAAGTCATTTGGCCAGGCTCTGGACATCAGATGAAAGCTGAACTTTGGGGCTCTCAGGATCTGGATTGACCTAGATTCTGACCACTTGAGTTTTGGAGAAATCCAGCAATATTTGGAGATTTCTGTCTTGGGTGTCGAGGCTCAATCAAGGCGAGTGGCCGAAAAGAGAGGCCATTTTTCAGGGGAAAAAGAAGTCATTTGGCCAGGCTCTGGGCATCAGATGAAAGCTGGCCTTTAGGGCTCTCAGGATCTGGATTGGCCTAGATTCTGACCACTTGAGTTTTGGAGAAATCCAGCAACATTTGGAAATTTCTGTCTTGGGTGTCCAGGCTCAATCAGGGCGAGTGGTCGCAAAGAGAGGCCATTTTGCAGGGGAAAAAGAAGTCATTTGGCCAAGGTCTGGGCATCAGATGAAAGCTGGCATTTGGGGCTCTAATGATCTGGATTGGCCTAGATTCTGACCACTTGAGTTTTGGAGAAATCCAGCAACATTTGGAAATTTCTAGCTTAGGTGGCCCGGGTGGTCCATGGCGAGTGGCCGAAGAGAGAGGCCATTTTTCAGGGGAAAAAGAAGTCATTTGGCCAGGCTCTGGGCATCAGATGAAAGCTGACCTTTGGGGCTCTCAGGATCTGGATTGGCCTAGATTCTGACCACTTGAGTTTTGGAGAAATCCAGCAACATTTGGAAATTTCTGTCTTGGGTGGCCAGGGAGGGCCATGGCGAGTGGTTGCAAAGAGAGGCCATTTTGCAGGGGAAAAAGAAGTCATTTGGCCAGGCTCTGGGCATCAGATGAAAGCTGGCCTTTAGGGCTCTGAGAACTTGCTGGGATCTAGATTCCGACCACTTGAGTTTTGGAGAAATCCAGAAACATTTGGAAATTTCTAGCTTAGGTGGGCAGGGTGGCCATGGCGAGTGGCCGCAAAGAGAGGCCATTTTGCAGGGAAAAAAGAAGTCATTTGGCCAGGCTCTGGACATCAGATGAAAGCTGAACTTTGGGGCTCTCAGGATCTGGATTGACCTAGATTCTGACCACTTGAATTTTGGAGAAATCCAGCAACATTTGGAGATTTCTGTCTTGGGTGTCCAGGCTCAATCAGGGCGAGTGGCCGAAGAGAGAGGCCATTTTTCAGGGGAAAAAGAAGTCATTTGGCCAGGCTCTGGGCATCAGATGAAAGCTGGCGTTTGGGGCTCTCAGGATCTGGATTGGCCTAGATTCTAACCACTTTAGTTTTGGAGAAATCCAGCAAAATTTGGAAATTTCTGTCTTGGGTGGGCAGGGTGGGCCATGGCGAGTGGCTGCAAAGAGAGGCCATTTTTCAGGGGAAAAAGAAGTCATTTGGCCAGGCTCTGGGCATCAGATGAAAGCTGGCCTTTGGGGCTCTGAGCACTAGCTGGGACCTAGATTCTGACCACTTGAGTTTTGGAGAAATCCAGCAACATTTGGAAATTTCTAGCTTGGGTGGCCCGGGTGGGCCAGGGCGAATGGCCGCAAAGAGAGGCCATTTTTCAGGGAAAAAAGAAGTCATTTGGCCAGGCTCTGGACATCAGATGAAAGCTGACCTTTGGGGCTCTCAGGATCTGGATTGGCCTAAATTCTGACCACTTGTGTTTTGGAGAAATCCAGCAACATTTGGAAATTTCTGTCTTGGGTGTCCAGGCTCAATCAGGGCGAGTGGCCGAAGAGAGAGGCCATTTTTCAGGGGAAAAAGAAGTCATTTGGCCAGGCTCTGGGCATCAGATGAAAGCTGGCGTTTGGGGCTCTCAGGATCTGGATTGGCCTAGATTCTAACCACTTGAGTTTTGGAGAAATCCAGCAACATTTGGAAATTTCTGTCTTGGGTGTCCAGGCTCAATCAGGGCGAGTGGCTGAAGAGAGAGGCCATTTTTCAGGGAAAAAGAAGTCATTTGACCAAGTTCTGGGTATCAGATGAAAGCTGGCCTTTGGGGCTCTAAGGATCTGGATTGGCCTAAATTCTGACCACTTGAGTTTTGGAGAAATCCAGCAACATTTGGAAATTTCTGTCTTGGGTGTCCAGGCTCAATCAGGGCGAGTGGCCGAAGAGAGAGACCATTTTTCAGGGAAAAAGAAGTCATTTGACCAAGTTCTGGGTATCAGATGAAAGCTGGCATTTGGGGCTCTAATGATCTGGATTGGCCTAGATTCTAACCACTTGAGTTTTGGAGAAATCCAGCAACATTTGGAAATTTCTGTCTTGGGTGTCCAGGCTCAATCAGGGCGAGTGGCCGCAAAGAGAGGCCATTTTGCAGGGAAAAAAGAAGTCATTTGGCCAGGCTCTGGACATCAGATGAATGCTGGCCTTTGGGGCTCTCAGGATCTGGATTGACCTAGATTCTGACCACTTGTGTTTTGGAGAAATCCAGCAACATTTGGAGATTTCTGTCTTGGGTGTCCAGGCTCAATCAGGGCGAGTGGCCAAAGAGAGAGGCCATTTTTCAGGGGAAAAAGAAGTCATTTGGCCAGGCTCTGGGCATCAGATGAAAGCTGGCGTTTGGGGCTCTCAGGATCTGGATTGGCCTAGATTCTAACCACTTTAGTTTTGGAGAAATCCAGCAAAATTTGGAAATTTCTGTCTTGGGTGGTCCGGGTGGGCCATGGCGAGTGGCTGCAAAGAGAGGCCATTTTTCAGGGGAAAAAGAAGTCATTTGGCCAGGCTCTGGGCATCAGATGAAAGCTGGCCTTTGGGGCTCTGAGCACTTGCTGGGACCTAGATTCTGACCACTTGAGTTTTGGAGAAATCCAGCAACATTTGGAAATTTCTAGCTTGGGTGGCCCGGGTGGGCCAGGGCGAATGGCCGCAAAGAGAGGCCATTTTTCAGGGAAAAAAGAAGTCATTTGGCCAGGCTCTGGACATCAGATGAAAGCTGACCTTTGGGGCTCTCAGGATCTGGATTGGCCTAAATTCTGCCCACTTGTGTTTTGGAGAAATCCAGCAACATTTGGAAATTTCTGTCTTGGGTGTCCAGGCTCAATCAGGGCGAGTGGCCGAAGAGAGAGGCCATTTTTCAGGGAAAAAGAAGTCATTTGGCCAAGTTCTGGGTATCAGATGAAAGCTGGCCTTTGGGGCTCTAAGGATCTGGATTGGCCTAGATTCTGACCACTTGAGTTTTGGAGAAATCCAGCAACATTTGGAAATTTCTGTCTTGGGTGTCCAGGCTCAATCAGGGCGAGTGGCTGAAGAGAGAGGCCATTTTTCAGGGAAAAAGAAGTCATTTGACCAAGTTCTGGGCATCAGATGAAAGCTGGCCTTTAGGGCTCTGAGCACTTGCTGGGATCTAGATTCCGACCACTTGAGTTTTGGAGAAATCCAGAAACATTTGGAAATTTCTAGCTTAGGTGGGCAGGGTGGCCATGGCGAGTGGCCGCAAAGAGAGGCCATTTTTCAGGGGAAAAAGAAGTCATTTGGCCAGGCTCTGGACATCAGATGAAAGCTGAACTTTGGGGCTCTCAGGATCTGGATTGGCCTAGATTCTGACCACTTGAGTTTTGGAGAAATCCAGCAACATTTGGAAATTTCTGTCTTGGGTGTCCAGGCTCAATCAGGGCGAGTGGTCGCAAAGAGAGGCCATTTTGCAGGGGAAAAAGAAGTCATTTGGCCAAGGTCTGGGCATCAGATGAAAGCTGGCATTTGGGGCTCTAATGATCTGGATTGGCCTAGATTCTGACCACTTGAGTTTTGGAGAAATCCAGCAACATTTGGAAATTTCTAGCTTAGGTGGCCCGGGTGGTCCATGGCGAGTGGCCGAAGAGAGAGGCCATTTTTCAGGGGAAAAAGAAGTCATTTGGCCAGGCTCTGGGCATCAGATGAAAGCTGAACTTTGGGGCTCTCAGGATCTGGATTGGCCTAGATTCTGACCACTTGAGTTTTGGAGAAATCCAGCAACATTTGGAAATTTCTGTCTTGGGTGGCCAGGGAGGGCCATGGCGAGTGGCCGCAAAGAGAGGCCATTTTGCAGGGGAAAAAGAAGTCATTTGGCCAGGCTCTGGGCATCAGATGAAAGCTGGCCTTTAGGGCTCTGAGAACTTGCTGGGATCTAGATTCCGACCACTTGAGTTTTGGAGAAATCCAGAAACATTTGGAAATTTCTAGCTTAGGTGGGCAGGGTGGCCATGGCGAGTGGCCGCAAAGAGAGGCCATTTTGCAGGGAAAAAAGAAGTCATTTGGCCAGGCTCTGGACATCAGATGAAAGCTGAACTTTGGGGCTCTCAGGATCTGGATTGACCTAGATTCTGACCACTTGAATTTTGGAGAAATCCAGCAACATTTGGAGATTTCTGTCTTGGGTGTCCAGGCTCAATCAGGGCGAGTGGCCGAAGAGAGAGGCCATTTTTCAGGGGAAAAAGAAGTCATTTGGCCAGGCTCTGGGCATCAGATGAAAGCTGGCGTTTGGGGCTCTCAGGATCTGGATTGGCCTAGATTCTAACCACTTTAGTTTTGGAGAAATCCAGCAAAATTTGGAAATTTCTAGCTTAGGTGGGCAGGGTGGGCCATGGCGAGTGGCTGCAAAGAGAGGCCATTTTTCAGGGGAAAAAGAAGTCATTTGGCCAGGCTCTGGGCATCAGATGAAAGCTGGCCTTTGGGGCTCTGAGCACTAGCTGGGACCTAGATTCTGACCACTTGAGTTTTGGAGAAATCCAGCAACATTTGGAAATTTCTAGCTTGGGTGGCCCGGGTGGGCCAGGGCGAATGGCCGCAAAGAGAGGCCATTTTTCAGGGAAAAAAGAAGTCATTTGGCCAGGCTCTGGACATCAGATGAAAGCTGACCTTTGGGGCTCTCAGGATCTGGATTGGCCTAAATTCTGACCACTTGTGTTTTGGAGAAATCCAGCAACATTTGGAAATTTCTGTCTTGGGTGTCCAGGCTCAATCAGGGCGAGTGGCCGAAGAGAGAGGCCATTTTTCAGGGGAAAAAGAAGTCATTTGGCCAGGCTCTGGGCATCAGATGAAAGCTGGCGTTTGGGGCTCTCAGGATCTGGATTGGCCTAGATTCTAACCACTTGAGTTTTGGAGAAATCCAGCAACATTTGGAAATTTCTGTCTTGGGTGTCCAGGCTCAATCAGGGCGAGTGGCTGAAGAGAGAGGCCATTTTTCAGGGAAAAAGAAGTCATTTGACCAAGTTCTGGGTATCAGATGAAAGCTGGCCTTTGGGGCTCTAAGGATCTGGATTGGCCTAGATTCTGACCACTTGAGTTTTGGAGAAATCCAGCAACATTTGGAAATTTCTGTCTTGGGTGTCCAGGCTCAATCAGGGCGAGTGGCCGAAGAGAGAGACCATTTTTCAGGGAAAAAGAAGTCATTTGACCAAGTTCTGGGTATCAGATGAAACTGGCATTTGGGGCTCTAATGATCTGGATCGGCCTAGATTCTAACCACTTGAGTTTTGGAGAAATCCAGCAACATTTGGAAATTTCTGTCTTGGGTGTCCAGGCTCAATCAGGGCGAGTGGCCGAAGAGAGAGGCCATTTTTCAGGGAAAAAGAAGTCATTTGGCCAAGTTCTGGGTATCAGATGAAAGCTGGCCTTTGGGGCTCTAAGGATCTGGATTGGCCTAGATTCTGACCACTTGAGTTTTGGAGAAATCCAGCAACATTTGGAAATTTCTGTCTTGGGTGTCCAGGCTCAATCAGGGCGAGTGGCTGAAGAGAGAGGCCATTTTTCAGGGAAAAAGAAGTCATTCGACCAAGTTCTGGGCATCAGATGAAAGCTGGCCTTTAGGGCTCTGAGCACTTGCTGGGATCTAGATTCCGACCACTTGAGTTTTGGAGAAATCCAGAAACATTTGGAAATTTCTAGCTTAGGTGGGCAGGGTGGCCATGGCGAGTGGCCGCAAAGAGAGGCCATTTTTCAGGGGAAAAAGAAGTCATTTGGCCAGGCTCTGGACATCAGATGAAAGCTGAACTTTGGGGCTCTCAGGATCTGGATTGACCTAGATTCTGACCACTTGAGTTTTGGAGAAATCCAGCAATATTTGGAGATTTCTGTCTTGGGTGTCCAGGCTCAATCAAGGCGAGTGGCCGAAGAGAGAGGCCATTTTTCAGGGGAAAAAGAAGTCATTTGGCCAGGCTCTGGGCATCAGATGAAAGCTGGCCTTTAGGGCTCTCAGGATCTGGATTGGCCTAGATTCTGACCACTTGAGTTTTGGAGAAATCCAGCAACATTTGGAAATTTTTGTCTTGGGTGTCCAGGCTCAATCAGGGCGAGTGGTCGCAAAGAGAGGCCATTTTGCAGGGGAAAAAGAAGTCATTTGGCCAAGGTCTGGGCATCAGATGAAAGCTGGCATTTGGGGCTCTAATGATCTGGATTGGCCTAGATTCTGACCACTTGAGCTTTGGAGAAATCCAGCAACATTTGGAAATTTCTAGCTTAGGTGGCCCGGGTGGTCCATGGCGAGTGGCCGAAGAGAGAGGCCATTTTTCAGGGGAAAAAGAAGTCATTTGGCCAGGCTCTGGGCATCAGATGAAAGCTGACCTTTGGGGCTCTCAGGATCTGGATTGGCCTAGATTCTGACCACTTGAGTTTTGGAGAAATCCAGCAACATTTGGAGATTTCTGTCTTGGGTGTCGAGGCTCAATCAGGGCGAGTGGCCGCAAAGAGAGGCCATTTTGCAGGGAAAAAAGAAGTCATTTGGCCAGGCTCTGGGCATCAGATGAAAGCTGGCCTTTAGGGCTCTGAGCACTTGCTGGGATCTAGATTCCGACCACTTGAGTTTTGGAGAAATCCAGAAACTTTTTTGAAATTTCTAGCTTAGGTGGGCAGGGTGGCCATGGCGAGTGGCCGCAAAGAGAGGCCATTTTTCAGGGGAAAAAGAAGTCATTTGGCCAGGCTCTGGACATCAGATGAAAGCTGAACTTTGGGGCTCTCAGGATCTGGATTGACCTAGATTCTGACCACTTGAGTTTTGGAGAAATCCAGCAATATTTGGAGATTTCTGTCTTGGGTGTCCAGGCTCAATCAAGGCGAGTGGCCGAAGAGAGAGGCCATTTTTCAGGGGAAAAAGAAGTCATTTGGCCAGGCTCTGGGCATCAGATGAAAGCTGGCCTTTAGGGCTCTCAGGATCTGGATTGGCCTAGATTCTGACCACTTGAGTTTTGGAGAAATCCAGCAACATTTGGAAATTTTTGTCTTGGGTGTCCAGGCTCAATCAGGGCGAGTGGTCGCAAAGAGAGGCCATTTTGCAGGGGAAAAAGAAGTCATTTGGCCAAGGTCTGGGCATCAGATGAAAGCTGGCATTTGGGGCTCTAATGATCTGGATTGGCCTAGATTCTGACCACTTGAGTTTTGGAGAAATCCAGCAACATTTGGAAATTTCTAGCTTAGGTGGCCCGGGTGGTCCATGGCGAGTGGCCGAAGAGAGAGGCCATTTTTCAGGGGAAAAAGAAGTCATTTGGCCAGGCTCTGGGCATCAGATGAAAGCTGACCTTTGGGGCTCTCAGGATCTGGATTGGCCTAGATTCTGACCACTTGAGTTTTGGAGAAATCCAGCAACATTTGGAGATTTCTGTCTTGGGTGTCGAGGCTCAATCAGGGCGAGTGGCCGCAAAGAGAGGCCATTTTGCAGGGAAAAAAGAAGTCATTTGGCCAGGCTCTGGACATCAGATGAATGCTGGCCTTTGGGGCTCTCAGGATCTGGATTGACCTAGATTCTGACCACTTGAGTTTTGGAGAAATCCAGCAACATTTGGAGATTTCTGTCTTGGGTGTCCAGGCTCAATCAGGGCGAGTGGCCGAAGAGAGAGGCCATTTTTCAGGGGAAAAAGAAGTCATTTGGCCAGGCTCTGGGCATCAGATAAAAGCTGGCGTTTGGGGCTCTCAGGATCTGGATTGGCCTAGATTCTAACCACTTTAGTTTTGGAGAAATCCAGCAACATTTGGAAATTTCTGTCTTGGGTGTCCAGGCTCAATCAGGGCGAGTGGCCGAAGAGAGAGGCCATTTTTCAGGGAAAAAGAAGTCATTTGACCAAGTTCTGGGCATCAGATGAAAGCTGGCCTTTAGGGCTCTGAGCACTTGCTGGGATCTAGATTCCGACCACTTGAGTTTTGGAGAAATCCAGAAACATTTGGAAATTTCTAGCTTAGGTGGGCAGGGTGGCCATGGCGAGTGGCCGCAAAGAGAGGCCATTTTTCAAGGGAAAAAGAAGTCATTTGGCCAGGCTCTGGACATCAGATGAAAGCTGAACTTTGGGGCTCTCAGGATCTGGATTGACCTAGATTCTGACCACTTGAGTTTTGGAGAAATCCAGCAATATTTGGAGATTTCTGTCTTGGGTGTCGAGGCTCAATCAAGGCGAGTGGCCGAAAAGAGAGGCCATTTTTCAGGGGAAAAAGAAGTCATTTGGCCAGGCTCTGGGCATCAGATGAAAGCTGGCCTTTAGGGCTCTCAGGATCTGGATTGGCCTAGATTCTGACCACTTGAGTTTTGGAGAAATCCAGCAACATTTGGAAATTTCTGTCTTGGGTGTCCAGGCTCAATCAGGGCGAGTGGTCGCAAAGAGAGGCCATTTTGCAGGGGAAAAAGAAGTCATTTGGCCAAGGTCTGGGCATCAGATGAAAGCTGGCATTTGGGGCTCTAATGATCTGGATTGGCCTAGATTCTGACCACTTGAGTTTTGGAGAAATCCAGCAACATTTGGAAATTTCTAGCTTAGGTGGCCCGGGTGGTCCATGGCGAGTGGCCGAAGAGAGAGGCCATTTTTCAGGGGAAAAAGAAGTCATTTGGCCAGGCTCTGGGCATCAGATGAAAGCTGACCTTTGGGGCTCTCAGGATCTGGATTGGCCTAGATTCTGACCACTTGAGTTTTGGAGAAATCCAGCAACATTTGGAAATTTCTGTCTTGGGTGGCCAGGGAGGGCCATGGCGAGTGGTTGCAAAGAGAGGCCATTTTGCAGGGGAAAAAGAAGTCATTTGGCCAGGCTCTGGGCATCAGATGAAAGCTGGCCTTTAGGGCTCTGAGAACTTGCTGGGATCTAGATTCCGACCACTTGAGTTTTGGAGAAATCCAGAAACATTTGGAAATTTCTAGCTTAGGTGGGCAGGGTGGCCATGGCGAGTGGCCGCAAAGAGAGGCCATTTTGCAGGGAAAAAAGAAGTCATTTGGCCAGGCTCTGGACATCAGATGAAAGCTGAACTTTGGGGCTCTCAGGATCTGGATTGACCTAGATTCTGACCACTTGAATTTTGGAGAAATCCAGCAACATTTGGAGATTTCTGTCTTGGGTGTCCAGGCTCAATCAGGGCGAGTGGCCGAAGAGAGAGGCCATTTTTCAGGGGAAAAAGAAGTCATTTGGCCAGGCTCTGGGCATCAGATGAAAGCTGGCGTTTGGGGCTCTCAGGATCTGGATTGGCCTAGATTCTAACCACTTTAGTTTTGGAGAAATCCAGCAAAATTTGGAAATTTCTGTCTTGGGTGGGCAGGGTGGGCCATGGCGAGTGGCTGCAAAGAGAGGCCATTTTTCAGGGGAAAAAGAAGTCATTTGGGCAGGCTCTGGGCATCAGATGAAAGCTGGCCTTTGGGGCTCTGAGCACTTGCTGGGATCTAGATTCTGACCACTTGAGTTTTGGAGAAATCCAGCAACATTTGGAAATTTCTAGCTTGGGTGGCCCGGGTGGGCCAGGGCGAATGGCCGCAAAGAGAGGCCATTTTTCAGGGAAAAAAGAAGTCATTTGGCCTGGCTCTGGACATCAGATGAAAGCTGACCTTTGGGGCTCTCAGGATCTGGATTGGCCTAAATTCTGACCACTTGTGTTTTGGAGAAATCCAGCAACATTTGGAAATTTCTGTCTTGGGTGTCCAGGCTCAATCAGGGCGAGTGGCCGAAGAGAGAGGCCATTTTTCAGGGAAAAAGAAGTCATTTGGCCAAGTTCTGGGTATCAGATGAAAGCTGGCCTTTGGGGCTCTAAGGATCTGGATTGGCCTAGATTCTGACCACTTGAGTTTTGGAGAAATCCAGCAACATTTGGAAATTTCTGTCTTGGGTGTCCAGGCTCAATCAGGGCGAGTGGCCGAAGAGAGAGGCCATTTTTCAGGGAAAAAGAAGTCATTTGACCAAGTTCTGGGCATCAGATGAAAGCTGGCATTTGGGGCTCTAATGATCTGGATTGGCCTAGATTCTAACCACTTGAGTTTTGGAGAAATCCAGCAACATTTGGAAATTTCTGTCTTGGGTGTCCAGGCTCAATCAGGGCGAGTGGCCGAAGAGAGAGGCCATTTTTCAGGGAAAAAGAAGTCATTTGGCCAGGCTCTGGACATCAGATGAAAGCTGAACTTTGGGGCTCTCAGGATCTGGATTGACCTAGATTCTGACCACTTGAGTTTTGGAGAAATCCAGCAACATTTGGAGATTTCTGTCTTGGGTGTCGAGGCTCAATCAGGGCGAGTGGCCGAAAAGAGAGGCCATTTTTCAGGGGAAAAAGAAGTCATTTGGCCAGGCTCTGGGCATCAGATGAAAGCTGGCGTTTGGGGCTCTCAGGATCTGGATTGGCCTAGACTCTAACCACTTTAGTTTTGGAGAAATTCAGCAAAATTTGGAAATTTCTGTCTTGGGTGGTCCGGGTGGGCCATGGCGAGTGGCTGCAAAGAGAGGCCATTTTTCAGGGGAAAAAGAAGTCATTTGGCCAGGCTCTGGGCATCAGATGAAAGCTGGCCTTTGGGGCTCTGAGCACTTGCTGGGACCTAGATTCTGACCACTTGAGTTTTGGAGAAATCCAGCAACATTTGGAAATTTCTAGCTTGGGTGGCCCGGGTGGGCCAGGGCGAATGGCCGCAAAGAGAGGCCATTTTTCAGGGAAAAAAGAAGTCATTTGGCCAGGCTCTGGGCATCAGATGAAAGCTGACCTTTGGGGCTCTCAGGATCTGGATTGGCCTAAATTCTGACCACTTGTGTTTTGGAGAAATCCAGCAACATTTGGAAATTTCTGTCTTGGGTGTCCAGGCTCAATCAAGGCGAGTGGCCGAAGAGAGAGGCCATTTTTCAGGGAAAAAGAAGTCATTTGGCCAAGTTCTGGGTATCAGATGAAAGCTGGCATTTGAGGCTCTAAGGATCTGGATTGGCCTAGATTCTGACCACTTGAGTTTTGGAGAAATCCAGCAACATTTGGAAATTTCTGTCTTGGGTGTCCAGGCTCAATCAGGGCGAGTGGTCGCAAAGAGAGGCCATTTTGCAGGGGAAAAAGAAGTCATTTGGCCAAGGTCTGGGCATCAGATGAAAGCTGGCATTTGGGGCTCTAATGATCTGGATTGGCCTAGATTCTGACCACTTGAGTTTTGGAGAAATCCAGCAACATTTGGAAATTTCTAGCTTAGGTGGCCCGGGTGGTCCATGGCGAGTGGCCGAAGAGAGAGGCCATTTTGCAGGGGAAAAAGAAGTCATTTGGCCAGGCTCTGGGCATCAGATGAAAGCTGACCTTTGGGGCTCTAAGGATCTGGATTGGCCTAGATTCTGACCACTTGAGTTTTGGAGAAATCCAGCAACATTTGGAAATTTCTGTCTTGGGTGGCCAGGGAGGGCCATGGCGAGTGGTTGCAAAGAGAGGCCATTTTGCAGGGGAAAAAGAAGTCATTTGGCCAGGCTCTGGGCATCAGATGAAAGCTGGCCTTTAGGGCTCTGAGCACTTGCTGGGATCTAGATTCCGACCACTTGAGTTTTGGAGAAATCCAGAAACATTTGGAAATTTCTAGCTTAGGTGGGCAGGGTGGCCATGGCGAGTGGCCGCAAAGAGAGGCCATTTTTCAGGGGAAAAAGAAGTCATTTGGCCAGGCTCTGGGCATCAGATGAAAGCTGGCCTTTAGGGCTCTCAGGATCTGGATTGGCCTAGATTCTGACCACTTGAGTTTTGGAGAAATCCAGCAACATTTGGAAATTTCTGTCTTGGGTGTCCAGGCTCAATCAGGGCGAGTGGTCGCAAAGAGAGGCCATTTTGCAGGGGAAAAAGAAGTCATTTGGCCAAGGTCTGGGCATCAGATGAAAGCTGGCATTTGGGGCTCTAATGATCTGGATTGGCCTAGATTCTGACCACTTGAGTTTTGGAGAAATCCAGCAACATTTGGAAATTTCTAGCTTAGGTGGCCCGGGTGGTCCATGGCGAGTGGCCGAAGAGAGAGGCCATTTTTCAGGGGAAAAAGAAGTCATTTGGCCAGGCTCTGGGCATCAGATGAAAGCTGACCTTTGGGGCTCTCAGGATCTGGATTGGCCTAGATTCTGACCACTTGAGTTTTGGAGAAATCCAGCAACATTTGGAAATTTCTGTCTTGGGTGGCCAGGGAGGGCCATGGCGAGTGGTTGCAAAGAGAGGCCATTTTGCAGGGGAAAAAGAAGTCATTTGGCCAGGCTCTGGGCATCAGATGAAAGCTGGCCTTTAGGGCTCTGAGAACTTGCTGGGATCTAGATTCCGACCACTTGAGTTTTGGAGAAATCCAGAAACATTTGGAAATTTCTAGCTTAGGTGGGCAGGGTGGCCATGGCGAGTGGCCGCAAAGAGAGGCCATTTTGCAGGGAAAAAAGAAGTCATTTGGCCAGGCTCTGGACATCAGATGAAAGCTGAACTTTGGGGCTCTCAGGATCTGGATTGACCTAGATTCTAACCACTTGAATTTTGGAGAAATCCAGCAACATTTGGAGATTTCTGTCTTGGGTGTCCAGGCTCAATCAGGGCGAGTGGCCGAAGAGAGAGGCCATTTTTCAGGGGAAAAAGAAGTCATTTGGCCAGGCTCTGGGCATCAGATGAAAGCTGGCCTTTGGGGCTCTAATGATCTGGATTGGCCTAGATTCTAACCACTTTAGTTTTGGAGAAATCCAGCAAAATTTGGAAATTTCTGTCTTGGGTGGGCAGGGTGGGCCATGGCGAGTGGCTGCAAAGAGAGGCCATTTTTCAGGGGAAAAAGAAGTCATTTGGGCAGGCTCAGGGCATCAGATGAAAGCTGGCCTTTGGGGCTCTGAGCACTTGCTGGGATCTAGATTCTGACCACTTGAGTTTTGGAGAAATCCAGCAACATTTGGAAATTTCTAGCTTGGGTGGCCCGGGTGGGCCAGGGCGAATGGCCGCAAAGAGAGGCCATTTTTCAGGGAAAAAAGAAGTCATTTGGCCTGGCTCTGGACATCAGATGAAAGCTGACCTTTGGGGCTCTCAGGATCTGGATTGGCCTAAATTCTGACCACTTGTGTTTTGGAGAAATCCAGCAACATTTGGAAATTTCTGTCTTGGGTGTCCAGGCTCAATCAGGGCGAGTGGCCGAAGAGAGAGGCCATTTTTCAGGGAAAAAGAAGTCATTTGGCCAAGTTCTGGGTATCAGATGAAAGCTGGCCTTTGGGGCTCTAAGGATCTGGATTGGCCTAGATTCTGACCACTTGAGTTTTGGAGAAATTCAGCAAAATTTGGAAATTTCTGTCTTGGGTGGTCCGGGTGGGCCATGGCGAGTGGCTGCAAAGAGAGGCCATTTTTCAGGGGAAAAAGAAGTCATTTGGCCAGGCTCTGGGCATCAGATGAAAGCTGGTCTTTGGGGCTCTGAGCACTTGCTGGGACCTAGATTCTGACCACTTGAGTTTTGGAGAAATCCAGCAACATTTGGAAATTTCTAGCTTGGGTGGCCCGGGTGGGCCAGGGCGAATGGCCGCAAAGAGAGGCCATTTTTCAGGGAAAAAAGAAGTCATTTGGCCAGGCTCTGGGCATCAGATGAAAGCTGACCTTTGGGGCTCTCAGGATCTGGATTGGCCTAAATTCTGACCACTTGTGTTTTGGAGAAATCCAGCAACATTTGGAAATTTCTGTCTTGGGTGTCCAGGCTCAATCAGGGCGAGTGGCCGAAGAGAGAGGCCATTTTTCAGGGGAAAAAGAAGTCATTTGGCCAAGTTCTGGGTATCAGATGAAAGCTGGCATTTGAGGCTCTAAGGATCTGGATTGGCCTAGATTCTGACCACTTGAGTTTTGGAGAAATCCAGCAACATTTGGAAATTTCTGTCTTGGGTGTCCAGGCTCAATCAGGGCGAGTGGTCGCAAAGAGAGGCCATTTTGCAGGGGAAAAAGAAGTCATTTGGCCAAGGTCTGGGCATCAGATGAAAGCTGGCATTTGGGGCTCTAATGATCTGGATTGGCCTAGATTCTGACCACTTGAGTTTTGGAGAAATCCAGCAACATTTGGAAATTTCTAGCTTAGGTGGCCCGGGTGGTCCATGGCGAGTGGCCGAAGAGAGAGGCCATTTTTCAGGGGAAAAAGAAGTCATTTGGCCAGGCTCTGGGCATCAGATGAAAGCTGACCTTTGGGGCTCTAAGGATCTGGATTGGCCTAGATTCTGACCACTTGAGTTTTGGAGAAATCCAGCAACATTTGGAAATTTCTGTCTTGGGTGGCCAGGGAGGGCCATGGCGAGTGGTTGCAAAGAGAGGCCATTTTTCAGGGGAAAAAGAAGTCATTTGGCCAGGCTCTGGGCATCAGATGAAAGCTGGCCTTTAGGGCTCTGAGAACTTGCTGGGATCTAGATTCCGACCACTTGAGTTTTGGAGAAATCCAGAAACATTTGGAAATTTCTAGCTTAGGTGGGCAGGGTGGCCATGGCGAGTGGCCGCAAAGAGAGGCCATTTTGCAGGGAAAAAAGAAGTCACTTGGCCAGGCTCTGGACATCAGATGAAAGCTGAACTTTGGGGCTCTCAGGATCTGGATTGACCTAGATTCTGACCACTTGAGTTTTGGAGAAATCCAGCAACATTTGGAGATTTCTGTCTTGGGTGTCGAGGCTCAATCAGGGCGAGTGGCCGAAGAGAGAGGCCATTTTTCAGGGGAAAAAGAAGTCATTTGGCCAGGCTCTGGGCATCAGATGAAAGCTGGCGTTTGGGGCTCTCAGGATCTGGATTGGCCTAGATTCTAACCACTTTAGTTTTGGAGAAATCCAGCAACATTTGGAAATTTCTGTCTTGGGTGGTCCGGGTGGGCCATGGCGAGTGGCTGCAAAGAGAGGCCATTTTTCAGGGGAAAAAGAAGTCATTTGGCCAGGCTCTGGGCATCAGATGAAAGCTGGCCTTTGGGGCTCTGAGCACTTGCTGGGACCTAGATTCTGACCACTTGAGTTTTGGAGAAATCCAGCAACATTTGGAAATTTCTAGCTTGGGTGGCCCGGGTGGGCCAGGGCGAATGGCCGCAAAGAGAGGCCATTTTTCAGGGAAAAAAGAAGTCATTTGGCCAGGCTCTGGACATCAGATGAAAGCTGACCTTTGGGGCTCTCAGGATCTGGATTGGCCTAAATTCTGACCACTTGTGTTTTGGAGAAATCCAGCAACATTTGGAAATTTCTGTCTTGGGTGTCCAGGCTCAATCAGGGCGAGTGGCCGAAGAGAGAGGCCATTTTTCAGGGAAAAAGAAGTCATTTGGCCAAGTTCTGGGTATCAGATGAAAGCTGGCCTTTGGGGCTCTAAGGATCTGGATTGGCCTAGATTCTGACCACTTGAGTTTTGGAGAAATCCAGCAACATTTGGAAATTTCTGTCTTGGGTGTCCAGGCTCAATCAGGGCGAGTGGCCGAAGAGAGAGGCCATTTTTCAGGGAAAAAGAAGTCATTTGACCAAGTTCTGGGCATCAGATGAAAGCTGGCATTTGGGGCTCTAATGATCTGGATTGGCCTAGATTCTGACCACTTGAGTTTTGGAGAAATCCAGCAACATTTGGAGATTTCTGTCTTGGGTGTCGAGGCTCAATCAGGGCGAGTGGCCGCAAAGAGAGGCCATTTTTCAGGGAAAAAAGAAGTCATTTGGCCAGGCTCTGGACATCAGATGAATGCTGGCCTTTGGGGCTCTCAGGATCTGGATTGACCTAGATTCTGACCACTTGAGTTTTGGAGAAATCCAGCAACATTTGGAGATTTCTGTCTTGGGTGTCCAGGCTCAATCAGGGCGAGTGGCCGAAGAGAGAGGCCATTTTTCAGGGGAAAAAGAAGTCATTTGGCCAGGCTCTGGGCATCAGATGAAAGCTGGCGTTTGGGGCTCTCAGGATCTGGATTGGCCTAGATTCTAACCACTTTAGTTTTGGAGAAATCCAGCAAAATTTGGAAATTTCTGTCTTGGGTGGTCCGGGTGGGCCATGGCGAGTGGCTGCAAAGAGAGGCCATTTTTCAGGGGAAAAAGAAGTCATTTGGCCAGGCTCTGGGCATCAGATGAAAGCTGGCCTTTAGGGCTCTGAGCACTTGCTGGGACCTAGATTCTGACCACTTGAGTTTTGGAGAAATCCAGCAACATTTGGAAATTTCTGTCTTGGGTGGCCCGGGTGGGCCAGGGCGAATGGCCGCAAAGAGAGGCCATTTTTCAGGGAAAAAAGAAGTCATTTGGCCAGGCTCTGGACATCAGATGAAAGCTGACCTTTGGGGCTCTCAGGATCTGGATTGGCCTAAATTCTGACCACTTGTGTTTTGGAGAAATCCAGCAACATTTGGAAATTTCTGTCTTGGGTGTCCAGGCTCAATCAGGGCGAGTGGCCGAAGAGAGAGGCCATTTTTCAGGGAAAAAGAAGTCATTTGGCCAAGTTCTGGGCATCAGATGAAAGCTGGCCTTTAGGGCTCTGAGCACTTGCTGGGATCTAGATTCCGACCACTTGAGTTTTGGAGAAATCCAGAAACATTTGGAAATTTCTAGCTTAGGTGGGCAGGGTGGCCATGGCGAGTGGCCGCAAAGAGAGGCCATTTTTCAGGGAAAATGAAGTCATTTGGCCAGGCTCTGGACATCAGATGAAAGCTGAACTTTGGGGCTCTCAGGATCTGGATTGACCTAGATTCTGACCACTTGAGTTTTGGAGAAATCCAGCAACATTTGGAGATTTCTGTCTTGGGTGTCGAGGCTCAATCAAGGCGAGTGGCCGAAAAGAGAGGCCATTTTTCAGGGGAAAAAGAAGTCATTTGGCCAGGCTCTGGGCATCAGATGAAAGCTGGCCTTTAGGGCTCTCAGGATCTGGATTGACCTAGATTCTGACCACTTGAGTTTTGGAGAAATCCAGCAACATTTGGAGATTTCTGTCTTGGGTGTCGAGGCTCAATCAGGGCGAGTGGCCGAAGAGAGAGGCCATTTTTCAGGGGAAAAAGAAGTCATTTGGCCAGGCTCTGGGCATCAGATGAAAGCTGGCGTTTGGGGCTCTCAGGATCTGGATTGGCCTAGATTCTAACCACTTTAGTTTTGGAGAAATCCAGCAAAATTTGGAAATTTCTGTCTTGGGTGGTCCGGGTGGGCCATGGCGAGTGGCTGCAAAGAGAGGCCATTTTTCAGGGGAAAAAGAAGTCATTTGGCCAGGCTCTGGGCATCAGATGAAAGCTGGCCTTTAGGGCTCTGAGCACTTGCTGGGACCTAGATTCTGACCACTTGAGTTTTGGAGAAATCCAGCAACATTTGGAAATTTCTAGCTTGGGTGGCCCGGGTGGGCCAGGGCGAATGGCCGCAAAGAGAGGCCATTTTTCAGGGAAAAAAGAAGTCATTTGGCCAGGCTCTGGACATCAGATGAAAGCTGACCTTTGGGGCTCTCAGGATCTGGATTGGCCTAAATTCTGACCACTTGTGTTTTGGAGAAATCCAGCAACATTTGGAAATTTCTGTCTTGTGTGTCCAGGCTCAATCAGGGCGAGTGGCCGAAGAGAGAGGCCATTTTTCAGGGAAAAAGAAGTCATTTGGCCAAGTTCTGGGTATCAGATGAAAGCTGGCCTTTGGGGCTCTAAGGATCTGGATTGGCCTAGATTCTGACCACTTGAGTTTTGGAGAAATCCAGCAACATTTGGAAATTTCTGTCTTGGGTGTCCAGGCTCAATCAGGGCGAGTGGCTGAAGAGAGAGGCCATTTTTCAGGGAAAAAGAAGTCATTTGACCAAGTTCTGGGCATCAGATGAAAGCTGGCCTTTAGGGCTCTGAGCACTTGCTGGGATCTAGATTCCGACCACTTGAGTTTTGGAGAAATCCAGAAACATTTGGAAATTTCTAGCTTAGGTGGGCAGGGTGGCCATGGCGAGTGGCCGCAAAGAGAGGCCATTTTTCAGGGAAAATGAAGTCATTTGGCCAGGCTCTGGACATCAGATGAAAGCTGAACTTTGGGGCTCTCAGGATCTGGATTGACCTAGATTCTGACCACTTGAGTTTTGGAGAAATCCAGCAACATTTGGAGATTTCTGTCTTGGGTGTCGAGGCTCAATCAAGGCGAGTGGCCGAAAAGAGAGGCCATTTTTCAGGGGAAAAAGAAGTCATTTGGCCAGGCTCTGGGCATCAGATGAAAGCTGGCCTTTAGGGCTCTCAGGATCTGGATTGGCCTAGATTCTGACCACTTGAGTTTTGGAGAAATCCAGCAACATTTGGAAATTTCTGTCTTGGGTGTCCAGGCTCAATCAGGGCGAGTGGTCGCAAAGAGAGGCCATTTTGCAGGGGAAAAAGAAGTCATTTGGCCAAGGTCTGGGCATCAGATGAAAGCTGGCATTTGGGGCTCTAATGATCTGGATTGGCCTAGATTCTGACCACTTGAGTTTTGGAGAAATCCAGCAACATTTGGAAATTTCTGTCTTGGGTGGCCAGGGAGGGCCATGGCGAGTGGTTGCAAAGAGAGGCCATTTTGCAGGGGAAAAAGAAGTCATTTGGCCAGGCTCTGGGCATCAGATGAAAGCTGGCCTTTAGGGCTCTGAGCACTTGCTGGGATCTATATTCCGACCACTTGAGTTTTGAAGAAATCCAGAAACATTTGGAAATTTCTAGCTTAGGTGGGCAGGGTGGCCATGGCGAGTGGCCGCAAAGAGAGGCCATTTTGCAGGGAAAAAAGAAGTCACTTGGCCAGGCTCTGGACATCAGATGAAAGCTGAACTTTGGGGCTCTCAGGATCTGGATTGGCCTAAATTCTGACCACTTGTGTTTTGGAGAAATCCAGCAACATTTGGAAATTTCTGTCTTGGGTGTCCAGGCTCAATCAGGGCGAGTGGCCGAAGAGAGAGGCCATTTTTCAGGGAAAAAGAAGTCATTTGGCCAAGTTCTGGGTATCAGATGAAAGCTGGCCTTTGGGGCTCTAAGGATCTGGATTGGCCTAGATTCTGACCACTTGAGTTTTGGAGAAATCCAGCAACATTTGGAAATTTCTGTCTTGGGTGTCCAGGCTCAATCAGGGCGAGTGGTCGCAATAAGAGGCCATTTTGCAGGGGAAAAAGAAGTCATTTGGCCAAGGTCTGGGCATCAGATGAAAGCTGGCATTTGGGGCTCTAATGATCTGGATTGGCCTAGATTCTGACCACTTGAGTTTTGGAGAAATCCAGCAACATTTGGAGATTTCTGTCTTGGGTGTCGAGGCTCAATCAGGGCGAGTGGCCGCAAAGAGAGGCCATTTTTCAGGGAAAAAAGAAGTCATTTGGCCAGGCTCTGGACATCAGATGAATGCTGGCCTTTGGGGCTCTCAGGATCTGGATTGACCTAGATTCTGACCACTTGAGTTTTGGAGAAATCCAGCAACATTTGGAGATTTCTGTCTTGGGTGTCCAGGCTCAATCAGGGCGAGTGGCCGAAGAGAGAGGCCATTTTTCAGGGGAAAAAGAAGTCATTTGGCCAGGCTCTGGGCATCAGATGAACGCTGGCGTTTGGGGCTCTCAGGATCTGGATTGGCCTAGATTCTGACCACTTGAGTTTTGGAGAAATCCAGCAACATTTGGAAATTTCTGTCTTGGGTGTCCAGGCTCAATCAGGGCGAGTGGTCGCAAAGAGAGGCCATTTTGCAGGGGAAAAAGAAGTCATTTGGCCAAGGTCTGGGCATCAGATGAAAGCTGGCATTTGGGGCTCTAATGATCTGGATTGGCCTAGATTCTGACCACTTGAGTTTTGGAGAAATCCAGCAACATTTGGAAATTTCTAGCTTAGGTGGCCCGGGTGGTCCATGGCGAGTGGCCGAAGAGAGAGGCCATTTTTCAGGGGAAAAAGAAGTCATTTGGCCAGGCTCTGGGCATCAGATGAAAGCTGACCTTTGGGGCTCTCAGGATCTGGATTGGCCTAGATTCTGACCACTTGAGTTTTGGAGAAATCCAGCAACATTTGGAAATTTCTGTCTTGGGTGGCCAGGGAGGGCCATGGCGAGTGGTTGCAAAGAGAGGCCATTTTGCAGGGGAAAAAGAAGTCATTTGGCCAGGCTCTGGGCATCAGATGAAAGCTGGCCTTTAGGGCTCTGAGAACTTGCTGGGATCTAGATTCCGACCACTTGAGTTTTGGAGAAATCCAGAAACATTTGGAAATTTCTAGCTTAGGTGGGCAGGGTGGCCATGGCGAGTGGCCGCAAAGAGAGGCCATTTTGCAGGGAAAAAAGAAGTCATTTGGCCAGGCTCTGGACATCAGATGAAAGCTGAACTTTGGGGCTCTCAGGATCTGGATTGACCTAGATTCTGACCACTTGAATTTTGGAGAAATCCAGCAACATTTGGAGATTTCTGTCTTGGGTGTCCAGGCTCAATCAGGGCGAGTGGCCGAAGAGAGAGGCCATTTTTCAGGGGAAAAAGAAGTCATTTGGCCAGGCTCTGGGCATCAGATGAAAGCTGGCCTTTGGGGCTCTAATGATCTGGATTGGCCTAGATTCTAACCACTTTAGTTTTGGAGAAATCCAGCAAAATTTGGAAATTTCTGTCTTGGGTGGGCAGGGTGGGCCATGGCGAGTGGCTGCAAAGAGAGGCCATTTTTCAGGGGAAAAAGAAGTCATTTGGGCAGGCTCAGGGCATCAGATGAAAGCTGGCCTTTGGGGCTCTGAGCACTTGCTGGGATCTAGATTCTGACCACTTGAGTTTTGGAGAAATCCAGCAACATTTGGAAATTTCGAGCTTGGGTGGCCCGGGTGGGCCAGGGCGAATGGCCGCAAAGAGAGGCCATTTTTCAGGGAAAAAAGAAGTCATTTGGCCTGGCTCTGGACATCAGATGAAAGCTGACCTTTGGGGCTCTCAGGATCTGGATTGGCCTAAATTCTGACCACTTGTGTTTTGGAGAAATCCAGCAACATTTGGAAATTTCTGTCTTGGGTGTCCAGGCTCAATCAGGGCGAGTGGCCGAAGAGAGAGGCCATTTTTCAGGGAAAAAGAAGTCATTTGGCCAAGTTCTGGGTATCAGATGAAAGCTGGCCTTTGGGGCTCTAAGGATCTGGATTGGCCTAGATTCTGACCACTTGAGTTTTGGAGAAATCCAGCAACATTTGGAAATTTCTGTCTTGGGTGTCCAGGCTCAATCAGGGCGAGTGGCCGAAGAGAGAGGCCATTTTTCAGGGAAAAAGAAGTCATTTGACCAAGTTCTGGGCATCAGATGAAAGCTGGCATTTGGGGCTCTAATGATCTGGATTGGCCTAGATTCTAACCACTTGAGTTTTGGAGAAATCCAGCAACATTTGGAAATTTCTGTCTTGGGTGTCGAGGCTCAATCAGGGCGAGTGGCCGAAGAGAGAGGCCATTTTTCAGGGAAAAAGAAGTCATTTGGCCAGGCTCTGGACATCAGATGAAAGCTGAACTTTGGGGCTCTCAGGATCTGGATTGACCTAGATTCTGACCACTTGAGTTTTGGAGAAATCCAGCAACATTTGGAGATTTCTGTCTTGGGTGTCGAGGCTCAATCAGGGCGAGTGGCCGAAAAGAGAGGCCATTTTTCAGGGGAAAAAGAAGTCATTTGGCCAGGCTCTGGGCATCAGATGAAAGCTGGCGTTTGGGGCTCTCAGGATCTGGATTGGCCTAGATTCTAACCACTTTAGTTTTGGAGAAATTCAGCAAAATTTGGAAATTTCTGTCTTGGGTGGTCCGGGTGGGCCATGGCGAGTGGCTGCAAAGAGAGGCCATTTTTCAGGGGAAAAAGAAGTCATTTGGCCAGGCTCTGGGCATCAGATGAAAGCTGGCCTTTGGGGCTCTGAGCACTTGCTGGGACCTAGATTCTGACCACTTGAGTTTTGGAGAAATCCAGCAACATTTGGAAATTTCTAGCTTGGGTGGCCCGGGTGGGCCAGGGCGAATGGCCGCAAAGAGAGGCCATTTTTCAGGGAAAAAAGAAGTCATTTGGCCAGGCTCTGGGCATCAGATGAAAGCTGACCTTTGGGGCTCTCAGGATCTGGATTGGCCTAAATTCTGACCACTTGTGTTTTGGAGAAATCCAGCAACATTTGGAAATTTCTGTCTTGGGTGTCCAGGCTCAATCAGGGCGAGTGGCCGAAGAGAGAGGCCATTTTTCAGGGAAAAAGAAGTCATTTGGCCAGGCTCTGGGTATCAGATGAAAGCTGGCATTTGAGGCTCTAAGGATCTGGATTGGCCTAGATTCTGACCACTTGAGTTTTGGAGAAATCCAGCAACATTTGGAAATTTCTGTCTTGGGTGTCCAGGCTCAATCAGGGCGAGTGGTCGCAAAGAGAGGCCATTTTGCAGGGGAAAAAGAAGTCATTTGGCCAAGGTCTGGGCATCAGATGAAAGCTGGCATTTGGGGCTCTAATGATCTGGATTGGCCTAGATTCTGACCACTTGAGTTTTGGAGAAATCCAGCAACATTTGGAAATTTCTAGCTTAGGTGGCCCGGGTGGTCCATGGTGAGTGGCCGAAGAGAGAGGCCATTTTTCAGGGGAAAAAGAAGTCATTTGGCCAGGCTCTGGGCATCAGATGAAAGCTGACCTTTGGGGCTCTAAGGATCTGGATTGGCCTAGATTCTGACCACTTGAGTTTTGGAGAAATCCAGCAACATTTGGAAATTTCTGTCTTGGGTGGCCAGGGAGGGCCATGGCGAGTGGTTGCAAAGAGAGGCCATTTTTCAGGGGAAAAAGAAGTCATTTGGCCAGGCTCTGGGCATCAGATGAAAGCTGGCCTTTAGGGCTCTGAGAACTTGCTGGGATCTAGATTCTGACCACTTGAGTTTTGGAGAAATCCAGAAACATTTGGAAATTTCTAGCTTAGGTGGGCAGGGTGGCCATGGCGAGTGGCCGCAAAGAGAGGCCATTTTGCAGGGAAAAAAGAAGTCACTTGGCCAGGCTCTGGACATCAGATGAAAGCTGAACTTTGGGGCTCTCAGGATCTGGATTGACCTAGATTCTGACCACTTGAGTTTTGGAGAAATCCAGCAACATTTGGAGATTTCTGTCTTGGGTGTCGAGGCTCAATCAGGGCGAGTGGCCGAAGAGAGAGGCCATTTTTCAGGGGAAAAAGAAGTCATTTGGCCAGGCTCTGGGCATCAGATGAAAGCTGGCGTTTGGGGCTCTCAGGATCTGGATTGGCCTAGATTCTAACCACTTTAGTTTTGGAGAAATCCAGCAAAATTTGGAAATTTCTGTCTTGGGTGGTCCGGGTGGGCCATGGCGAGTGGCTGCAAAGAGAGGCCATTTTTCAGGGGAAAAAGAAGTCATTTGGCCAGGCTCTGGGCATCAGATGAAAGCTGGCCTTTGGGGCTCTGAGCACTTGCTGGGACCTAGATTCTGACCACTTGAGTTTTGGAGAAATCCAGAAACATTTGGAAATTTCTAGCTTAGGTGGGCAGGGTGGCCATGGCGAGTGGCCGCAAAGAGAGGCCATTTTGCAGGGAAAAAAGAAGTCATTTGGCCAGGCTCTGGACATCAGATGAAAGCTGAACTTTGGGGCTCTCAGGATCTGGATTGACCTAGATTCTGACCACTTGAATTTTGGAGAAATCCAGCAACATTTGGAGATTTCTGTCTTGGGTGTCCAGGCTCAATCAGTGCGAGTGGCCGAAGAGAGAGGCCATTTTTCAGGGGAAAAAGAAGTCATTTGGCCAGGCTCTGGGCATCAGATGAAAGCTGGCCTTTGGGGCTCTAATGATCTGGATTGGCCTAGATTCTAACCACTTTAGTTTTGGAGAAATCCAGCAAAATTTGGAAATTTCTGTCTTGGGTGGGCAGGGTGGGCCATGGCGAGTGGCTGCAAAGAGAGGCCATTTTTCAGGGGAAAAAGAAGTCATTTGGGCAGGCTCAGGGCATCAGATGAAAGCTGGCCTTTGGGGCTCTGAGCACTTGCTGGGATCTAGATTCTGACCACTTGAGTTTTGGAGAAATCCAGCAACATTTGGAAATTTCTAGCTTGGGTGGCCCGGGTGGGCCAGGGCGAATGGCCGCAAAGAGAGGCCATTTTTCAGGGAAAAAAGAAGTCATTTGGCCTGGCTCTGGACATCAGATGAAAGCTGACCTTTGGGGCTCTCAGGATCTGGATTGGCCTAAATTCTGACCACTTGTGTTTTGGAGAAATCCAGCAACATTTGGAAATTTCTGTCTTGGGTGTCCAGGCTCAATCAGGGCGAGTGGCCGAAGAGAGAGGCCATTTTTCAGGGAAAAAGAAGTCATTTGGCCAAGTTCTGGGTATCAGATGAAAGCTGGCCTTTGGGGCTCTAAGGATCTGGATTGGCCTAGATTCTGACCACTTGAATTTTGGAGAAATCCAGCAACATTTGGAAATTTCTGTCTTGGGTGTCCAGGCTCAATCAGGGCGAGTGGCCGAAGAGAGAGGCCATTTTTCAGGGAAAAAGAAGTCATTTGACCAAGTTCTGGGCATCAGATGAAAGCTGGCATTTGGGGCTCTAATGATCTGGATTGGCCTAGATTCTAACCACTTGAGTTTTGGAGAAATCCAGCAACATTTGGAAATTTCTGTCTTGGGTGTCGAGGCTCAATCAGGGCGAGTGGCCGAAGAGAGAGGCCATTTTTCAGGGAAAAAGAAGTCATTTGGCCAGGCTCTGGACATCAGATGAAAGCTGAACTTTGGGGCTCTCAGGATCTGGATTGACCTAGATTCTGACCACTTGAGTTTTGGAGAAATCCAGCAACATTTGGAGATTTCTGTCTTGGGTGTCGAGGCTCAATCAGGGCGAGTGGCCGAAAAGAGAGGCCATTTTTCAGGGGAAAAAGAAGTCATTTGGCCAGGCTCTGGGCATCAGATGAAAGCTGGCGTTTGGGGCTCTCAGGATCTGGATTGGCCTAGATTCTAACCACTTTAGTTTTGGAGAAATTCAGCAAAATTTGGAAATTTCTGTCTTGGGTGGTCCGGGTGGGCCATGGCGAGTGGCTGCAAAGAGAGGCCATTTTTCAGGGGAAAAAGAAGTCATTTGGCCAGGCTCTGGGCATCAGATGAAAGCTGGCCTTTGGGGCTCTGAGCACTTGCTGGGACCTAGATTCTGACCACTTGAGTTTTGGAGAAATCCAGCAACATTTGGAAATTTCTAGCTTGGGTGGCCCGGGTGGGCCAGGGCGAATGGCCGCAAAGAGAGGCCATTTTTCAGGGAAAAAAGAAGTCATTTGGCCAGGCTCTGGGCATCAGATGAAAGCTGACCTTTGGGGCTCTCAGGATCTGGATTGGCCTAAATTCTGACCACTTGTGTTTTGGAGAAATCCAGCAACATTTGGAAATTTCTGTCTTGGGTGTCCAGGCTCAATCAGGGCGAGTGGCCGAAGAGAGAGGCCATTTTTCAGGGAAAAAGAAGTCATTTGGCCAGGCTCTGGGTATCAGATGAAAGCTGGCATTTGAGGCTCTAAGGATCTGGATTGGCCTAGATTCTGACCACTTGAGTTTTGGAGAAATCCAGCAACATTTGGAAATTTCTGTCTTGGGTGTCCAGGCTCAATCAGGGCGAGTGGTCGCAAAGAGAGGCCATTTTGCAGGGGAAAAAGAAGTCATTTGGCCAAGGTCTGGGCATCAGATGAAAGCTGGCATTTGGGGCTCTAATGATCTGGATTGGCCTAGATTCTGACCACTTGAGTTTTGGAGAAATCCAGCAACATTTGGAAATTTCTAGCTTGGGTGGCCCGGGTGGTCCATGGCGAGTGGCCGAAGAGAGAGGCCATTTTTCAGGGGAAAAAGAAGTCATTTGGCCAGGCTCTGGGCATCAGATGAAAGCTGACCTTTGGGGCTCTAAGGATCTGGATTGGCCTAGATTCTGACCACTTGAGTTTTGGAGAAATCCAGAAACATTTGGAAATTTCTGTCTTGGGTGGCCAGGGAGGGCCATGGCGAGTGGTTGCAAAGAGAGGCCATTTTTCAGGGGAAAAAGAAGTCATTTGGCCAGGCTCTGGGCATCAGATGAAAGCTGGCCTTTAGGGCTCTGAGAACTTGCTGGGATCTAGATTCCGACCACTTGAGTTTTGGAGAAATCCAGAAACATTTGGAAATTTCTAGCTTAGGTGGGCAGGGTGGCCATGGCGAGTGGCCGCAAAGAGAGGCCATTTTGCAGGGAAAAAAGAAGTCACTTGGCCAGGCTCTGGACATCAGATGAAAGCTGAACTTTGGGGCTCTCAGGATCTGGATTGACCTAGATTCTGACCACTTGAGTTTTGGAGAAATCCAGCAACATTTGGAGATTTCTGTCTTGGGTGTCGAGGCTCAATCAGGGCGAGTGGCCGAAGAGAGAGGCCATTTTTCAGGGGAAAAAGAAGTCATTTGGCCAGGCTCTGGGCATCAGATGAAAGCTGGCGTTTGGGGCTCTCAGGATCTGGATTGGCCTAGATTCTAACCACTTTAGTTTTGGAGAAATCCAGCAAAATTTGGAAATTTCTGTCTTGGGTGGTCCGGGTGGGCCATGGCGAGTGGCTGCAAAGAGAGGCCATTTTTCAGGGGAAAAAGAAGTCATTTGGCCAGGCTCTGGGCATCAGATGAAAGCTGGACTTTGGGGCTCTGAGCACTTGCTGGGACCTAGATTCTGACCACTTGAGTTTTGGAGAAATCCAGCAACATTTGGAAATTTCTAGCTTGGGTGGCCCGGGTGGGCCAGGGCGAATGGCCGCAAAGAGAGGCCATTTTTCAGGGAAAAAAGAAGTCATTTGGCCAGGCTCTGGACATCAGATGAAAGCTGACCTTTGGGGCTCTCAGGATCTGGATTGGCCTAAATTCTGACCACTTGTGTTTTGGAGAAATCCAGCAACATTTGGAAATTTCTGTCTTGGGTGTCCAGGCTCAATCAGGGCGAGTGGCCGAAGAGAGAGGCCATTTTTCAGGGAAAAAGAAGTCATTTGGCCAAGTTCTGGGTATCAGATGAAAGCTGGCCTTTGGGGCTCTAAGGATCTGGATTGGCCTAGATTCTGACCACTTGAGTTTTGGAGAAATCCAGCAACATTTGGAAATTTCTGTCTTGGGTGTCCAGGCTCAATCAGGGCGAGTGGCCGAAGAGAGAGGCCATTTTTCAGGGAAAAAGAAGTCATTTGACCAAGTTCTGGGCATCAGATGAAAGCTGGCATTTGGGGCTCTAATGATCTGGATTGGCCTAGATTCTGACCACTTGAGTTTTGGAGAAATCCAGCAACATTTGGAGATTTCTGTCTTGGGTGTCGAGGCTCAATCAGGGCGAGTGGCCGCAAAGAGAGGCCATTTTTCAGGGAAAAAAGAAGTCATTTGGCCAGGCTCTGGACATCAGATGAATGCTGGCCTTTGGGGCTCTCAGGATCTGGATTGACCTAGATTCTGACCACTTGAGTTTTGGAGAAATCCAGCAACATTTGGAGATTTCTGTCTTGGGTGTCCAGGCTCAATCAGGGCGAGTGGCCGAAGAGAGAGGCCATTTTTCAGGGGAAAAAGAAGTCATTTGGCCAGGCTCTGGGCATCAGATGAAAGCTGGCGTTTGGGGCTCTCAGGATCTGGATTGGCCTAGATTCTAACCACTTTAGTTTTGGAGAAATCCAGCAAAATTTGGAAATTTCTGTCTTGGGTGGTCCGGGTGGGCCATGGCGAGTGGCTGCAAAGAGCGGCCATTTTTCAGGGGAAAAAGAAGTCATTTGGCCAGGCTCTGGGCATCAGATGAAAGCTGGCCTTTGGGGCTCTGAGCACTTGCTGGGACCTAGATTCTGACCACTTGAGTTTTGGAGAAATCCAGCAACATTTGGAAATTTCTAGCTTGGGTGGCCCGGGTGGGCCAGGGCGAATGGCCGCAAAGAGAGGCCATTTTTCAGGGAAAAAAGAAGTCATTTGGCCAGGCTCTGGACATCAGATGAAAGCTGACCTTTGGGGCTCTCAGGATCTGGATTGGCCTAAATTCTGACCACTTGTGTTTTGGAGAAATCCAGCAACATTTGGAAATTTCTGTCTTGGGTGTCCAGGCTCAATCAGGGCGAGTGGCCGAAGAGAGAGGCCATTTTTCAGGGAAAAAGAAGTCATTTGGCCAAGTTCTGGGTATCAGATGAAAGCTGGCCTTTGGGGCTCTAAGGATCTGGATTGGCCTAGATTCTGACCACTTGAGTTTTGGAGAAATCCAGCAACATTTGGAAATTTCTGTCTTGGGTGTCCAGGCTCAATCAGGGCGAGTGGCTGAAGAGAGAGGCCATTTTTCAGGGAAAAAGAAGTCATTTGACCAAGTTCTGGGCATCAGATGAAAGCTGGCCTTTAGGGCTCTGAGCACTTGCTGGGATCTAGATTCCGACCACTTGAGTTTTGGAGAAATCCAGAAACATTTGGAAATTTCTAGCTTAGGTGGGCAGGGTGGCCATGGCGAGTGGCCGCAAAGAGAGGCCATTTTGCAGGGAAAAAAGAAGTCACTTGGCCAGGCTCTGGACATCAGATGAAAGCTGAACTTTGGGGCTCTCAGGATCTGGATTGGCCTAAATTCTGACCACTTGTGTTTTGGAGAAATCCAGCAACATTTGGAAATTTCTGTCTTGGGTGTCCAGGCTCAATCAGGGCGAGTGGCCGAAGAGAGAGGCCATTTTTCAGGGAAAAAGAAGTCATTTGGCCAAGTTCTGGGTATCAGATGAAAGCTGGCCTTTGGGGCTCTAAGGATCTGGATTGGCCTAGATTCTGACCACTTGAGTTTTGGAGAAATCCAGCAACATTTGGAAATTTCTGTCTTGGGTGTCCAGGCTCAATCAGGGCGAGTGGTCGCAAAGAGAGGCCATTTTGCAGGGGAAAAAGAAGTCATTTGGCCAAGGTCTGGGCATCAGATGAAAGCTGGCATTTGGGGCTCTAATGATCTGGATTGGCCTAGATTCTGACCACTTGAGTTTTGGAGAAATCCAGCAACATTTGGAGATTTCTGTCTTGGGTGTCGAGGCTCAATCAGGGCGAGTGGCCGCAAAGAGAGGCCATTTTTCAGGGAAAAAAGAAGTCATTTGGCCAGGCTCTGGACATCAGATGAATGCTGGCCTTTGGGGCTCTCAGGATCTGGATTGACCTAGATTCTGACCACTTGAGTTTTGGAGAAATCCAGCAACATTTGGAGATTTCTGTCTTGGGTGTCCAGGCTCAATCAGGGCGAGTGGCCGAAGAGAGAGGCCATTTTTCAGGGGAAAAAGAAGTCATTTGGCCAGGCTCTGGGCATCAGATGAACGCTGGCGTTTGGGGCTCTCAGGATCTGGATTGGCCTAGATTCTAACCACTTTAGTTTTGGAGAAATCCAGCAAAATTTGGAAATTTCTGTCTTGGGTGGTCCGGGTGGGCCATGGCGAGTGGCTGCAAAGAGAGGCCATTTTTCAGGGGAAAAAGAAGTCATTTGGCCAGGCTCTGGGCATCAGATGAAAGCTGGCCTTTGGGGCTCTGAGCACTTGCTGGGACCTAGATTCTGACCACTTGAGTTTTGGAGAAATCCAGCAACATTTGGAAATTTCTAGCTTGGGTGGCCCGGGTGGGCCAGGGCGAATGGCCGCAAAGAGAGGCCATTTTTCAGGGAAAAAAGAAGTCATTTGGCCAGGCTCTGGACATCAGATGAAAGCTGACCTTTGGGGCTCTCAGGATCTGGATTGGCCTAAATTCTGACCACTTGTGTTTTGGAGAAATCCAGCAACATTTGGAAATTTCTGTCTTGGGTGTCCAGGCTCAATCAGGGCGAGTGGCCGAAGAGAGAGGCCATTTTTCAGGGAAAAAGAAGTCATTTGGCCAAGTTCTGGGTATCAGATGAAAGCTGGCCTTTGGGGCTCTAAGGATCTGGATTGGCCTAGATTCTGACCACTTGAGTTTTGGAGAAATCCAGCAACATTTGGAAATTTCTGTCTTGGGTGTCCAGGCTCAATCAGGGCGAGTGGCCGAAGAGAGAGGCCATTTTTCAGGGAAAAAGAAGTCATTTGACCAAGTTCTGGGCATCAGATGAAAGCTGGCATTTGGGGCTCTAATGATCTGGATTGGCCTAGATTCTAACCACTTGAGTTTTGGAGAAATCCAGCAACATTTGGAAATTTCTGTCTTGGGTGTCCAGGCTCAATCAGGGCGAGTGGCCGAAGAGAGAGGCCATTTTTCAGGGAAAAAGAAGTCATTTGGCCAGGCTCTGGACATCAGATGAAAGCTGAACTTTGGGGCTCTCAGGATCTGGATTGACCTAGATTCTGACCACTTGAGTTTTGGAGAAATCCAGCAACATTTGGAGATTTCTGTCTTGGGTGTCGAGGCTCAATCAGGGCGAGTGGTCGCAAAGAGAGGCCATTTTGCAGGGGAAAAAGAAGTCATTTGGCCAAGGTCTGGGCATCAGATGAAAGCTGGCATTTGGGGCTCTAATGATCTGGATTGGCCTAGATTCTGACCACTTGAGTTTTGGAGAAATCCAGCAACATTTGGAAATTTCTAGCTTAGGTGGCCCGGGTGGTCCATGGCGAGTGGCCGAAGAGAGAGGCCATTTTTCAGGGGAAAAAGAAGTCATTTGGCCAGGCTCTGGGCATCAGATGAAAGCTGACCTTTGGGGCTCTAAGGATCTGGATTGGCCTAGATTCTGACCACTTGAGTTTTGGAGAAATCCAGCAACATTTGGAAATTTCTGTCTTGGGTGGCCAGGGAGGGCCATGGCGAGTGGTTGCAAAGAGAGGCCATTTTTCAGGGGAAAAAGAAGTCATTTGGCCAGGCTCTGGGCATCAGATGAAAGCTGGCCTTTAGGGCTCTGAGAACTTGCTGGGATCTAGATTCCGACCACTTGAGTTTTGGAGAAATCCAGAAACATTTGGAAATTTCTAGCTTAGGTGGGCAGGGTGGCCATGGCGAGTGGCCGCAAAGAGAGGCCATTTTGCAGGGAAAAAAGAAGTCACTTGGCCAGGCTCTGGACATCAGATGAAAGCTGAACTTTGGGGCTCTCAGGATCTGGATTGACCTAGATTCTGACCACTTGAGTTTTGGAGAAATCCAGCAACATTTGGAGATTTCTGTCTTGGGTGTCGAGGCTCAATCAGGGCGAGTGGCCGAAGAGAGAGGCCATTTTTCAGGGGAAAAAGAAGTCATTTGGCCAGGCTCTGGGCATCAGATGAAAGCTGGCGTTTGGGGCTCTCAGGATCTGGATTGGCCTAGATTCTAACCACTTTAGTTTTGGAGAAATCCAGCAAAATTTGGAAATTTCTGTCTTGGGTGGTCCGGGTGGGCCATGGCGAGTGGCTGCAAAGAGAGGCCATTTTTCAGGGGAAAAAGAAGTCATTTGGCCAGGCTCTGGGCATCAGATGAAAGCTGGCCTTTGGGGCTCTGAGCACTTGCTGGGACCTAGATTCTGACCACTTGAGTTTTGGAGAAATCCAGCAACATTTGGAAATTTCTAGCTTGGGTGGCCCGGGTGGGCCAGGGCGAATGGCCGCAAAGAGAGGCCATTTTTCAGGGAAAAAAGAAGTCATTTGGCCAGGCTCTGGGCATCAGATGAAAGCTGACCTTTGGGGCTCTCAGGATCTGGATTGGCCTAAATTCTGACCACTTGTGTTTTGGAGAAATCCAGCAACATTTGGAAATTTCTGTCTTGGGTGTCCAGGCTCAATCAGGGCGAGTGGCCGAAGAGAGAGGCCATTTTTCAGGGAAAAAGAAGTCATTTGGCCAAGTTCTGGGTATCAGATGAAAGCTGGCATTTGAGGCTCTAAGGATCTGGATTGGCCTAGATTCTGACCACTTGAGTTTTGGAGAAATCCAGCAACATTTGGAAATTTCTGTCTTGGGTGTCCAGGCTCAATCAGGGCGAGTGGTCGCAAAGAGAGGCCATTTTGCAGGGGAAAAAGAAGTCATTTGGCCAAGGTCTGGGCATCAGATGAAAGCTGGCATTTGGGGCTCTAATGATCTGGATTGGCCTAGATTCTGACCACTTGAGTTTTGGAGAAATCCAGCAACATTTGGAAATTTCTAGCTTAGGTGGCCCGGGTGGTCCATGGCGAGTGGCCGAAGAGAGAGGCCATTTTTCAGGGGAAAAAGAAGTCATTTGGCCAGGCTCTGGGCATCAGATGAAAGCTGACCTTTGGGGCTCTAAGGATCTGGATTGGCCTAGATTCTGACCACTTGAGTTTTGGAGAAATCCAGCAACATTTGGAAATTTCTGTCTTGGGTGGCCAGGGAGGGCCATGGCGAGTGGTTGCAAAGAGAGGCCATTTTTCAGGGGAAAAAGAAGTCATTTGGCCAGGCTCTGGGCATCAGATGAAAGCTGGCCTTTAGGGCTCTGAGAACTTGCTGGGATCTAGATTCCGACCACTTGAGTTTTGGAGAAATCCAGAAACATTTGGAAATTTCTAGCTTAGGTGGGCAGGGTGGCCATGGCGAGTGGCCGCAAAGAGAGGCCATTTTGCAGGGAAAAAAGAAGTCATTTGGCCAGGCTCTGGGCATCAGATGAAAGCTGGCCTTTGGGGCTCTGAGCACTTGCTGGGACCTAGATTCTGACCACTTGAGTTTTGGAGAAATCCAGCAACATTTGGAAATTTCTAGCTTGGGTGGCCCGGGTGGGCCAGGGCGAATGGCCGCAAAGAGAGGCCATTTTTCAGGGAAAAAAGAAGTCATTTGGCCAGGCTCTGGACATCAGATGAAAGCTGACCTTTGGGGCTCTCAGGATCTGGATTGGCCTAAATTCTGACCACTTGTGTTTTGGAGAAATCCAGCAACATTTGGAAATTTCTGTCTTGGGTGTCCAGGCTCAATCAGGGCGAGTGGCCGAAGAGAGAGGCCATTTTTCAGGGAAAAAGAAGTCATTTGGCCAAGTTCTGGGTATCAGATGAAAGCTGGCCTTTGGGGCTCTAAGGATCTGGATTGGCCTAGATTCTGACCACTTGAGTTTTGGAGAAATCCAGCAACATTTGGAAATTTCTGTCTTGGGTGTCCAGGCTCAATCAGGGCGAGTGGCCGAAGAGAGAGGCCATTTTTCAGGGAAAAAGAAGTCATTTGACCAAGTTCTGGGCATCAGATGAAAGCTGGCATTTGGGGCTCTAATGATCTGGATTGGCCTAGATTCTAACCACTTGAGTTTTGGAGAAATCCAGCAACATTTGGAAATTTCTGTCTTGGGTGTCCAGGCTCAATCAGGGCGAGTGGCCGAAGAGAGAGGCCATTTTTCAGGGAAAAAGAAGTCATTTGGCCAGGCTCTGGACATCAGATGAAAGCTGAACTTTGGGGCTCTCAGGATCTGGATTGACCTAGATTCTGACCACTTGAGTTTTGGAGAAATCCAGCAACATTTGGAGATTTCTGTCTTGGGTGTCGAGGCTCAATCAGGGCGAGTGGTCGCAAAGAGAGGCCATTTTGCAGGGGAAAAAGAAGTCATTTGGCCAAGGTCTGGGCATCAGATGAAAGCTGGCATTTGGGGCTCTAATGATCTGGATTGGCCTAGATTCTGACCACTTGAGTTTTGGAGAAATCCAGCAACATTTGGAAATTTCTAGCTTAGGTGGCCCGGGTGGTCCATGGCGAGTGGCCGAAGAGAGAGGCCATTTTTCAGGGGAAAAAGAAGTCATTTGGCCAGGCTCTGGGCATCAGATGAAAGCTGACCTTTGGGGCTCTAAGGATCTGGATTGGCCTAGATTCTGACCACTTGAGTTTTGGAGAAATCCAGCAACATTTGGAAATTTCTGTCTTGGGTGGCCAGGGAGGGCCATGGCGAGTGGTTGCAAAGAGAGGCCATTTTTCAGGGGAAAAAGAAGTCATTTGGCCAGGCTCTGGGCATCAGATGAAAGCTGGCCTTTAGGGCTCTGAGAACTTGCTGGGATCTAGATTCCGACCACTTGAGTTTTGGAGAAATCCAGAAACATTTGGAAATTTCTAGCTTAGGTGGGCAGGGTGGCCATGGCGAGTGGCCGCAAAGAGAGGCCATTTTGCAGGGAAAAAAGAAGTCACTTGGCCAGGCTCTGGACATCAGATGAAAGCTGAACTTTGGGGCTCTCAGGATCTGGATTGACCTAGATTCTGACCACTTGAGTTTTGGAGAAATCCAGCAACATTTGGAGATTTCTGTCTTGGGTGTCGAGGCTCAATCAGGGCGAGTGGCCGAAGAGAGAGGCCATTTTTCAGGGGAAAAAGAAGTCATTTGGCCAGGCTCTGGGCATCAGATGAAAGCTGGCGTTTGGGGCTCTCAGGATCTGGATTGGCCTAGATTCTAACCACTTTAGTTTTGGAGAAATCCAGCAAAATTTGGAAATTTCTGTCTTGGGTGTTCCGGGTGGGCCATGGCGAGTGGCTGCAAAGAGAGGCCATTTTTCAGGGGAAAAAGAAGTCATTTGGCCAGGCTCTGGGCATCAGATGAAAGCTGGCCTTTGGGGCTCTGAGCACTTGCTGGGACCTAGATTCTGACCACTTGAGTTTTGGAGAAATCCAGCAACATTTGGAAATTTCTAGCTTGGGTGGCCCGGGTGGGCCAGGGCGAATGGCCGCAAAGAGAGGCCATTTTTCAGGGAAAAAAGAAGTCATTTGGCCAGGCTCTGGGCATCAGATGAAAGCTGACCTTTGGGGCTCTCAGGATCTGGATTGGCCTAAATTCTGACCACTTGTGTTTTGGAGAAATCCAGCAACATTTGGAAATTTCTGTCTTGGGTGTCCAGGCTCAATCAGGGCGAGTGGCCGAAGAGAGAGGCCATTTTTCAGGGAAAAAGAAGTCATTTGGCCAAGTTCTGGGTATCAGATGAAAGCTGGCATTTGAGGCTCTAAGGATCTGGATTGGCCTAGATTCTGACCACTTGAGTTTTGGAGAAATCCAGCAACATTTGGAAATTTCTGTCTTGGGTGTCCAGGCTCAATCAGGGCGAGTGGTCGCAAAGAGAGGCCATTTTGCAGGGGAAAAAGAAGTCATTTGGCCAAGGTCTGGGCATCAGATGAAAGCTGGCATTTGGGGCTCTAATGATCTGGATTGGCCTAGATTCTGACCACTTGAGTTTTGGAGAAATCCAGCAACATTTGGAAATTTCTAGCTTAGGTGGCCCGGGTGGTCCATGGCGAGTGGCCGAAGAGAGAGGCCATTTTTCAGGGGAAAAAGAAGTCATTTGGCCAGGCTCTGGGCATCAGATGAAAGCTGACCTTTGGGGCTCTAAGGATCTGGATTGGCCTAGATTCTGACCACTTGAGTTTTGGAGAAATCCAGCAACATTTGGAAATTTCTGTCTTGGGTGGCCAGGGAGGGCCATGGCGAGTGGTTGCAAAGAGAGGCCATTTTTCAGGGGAAAAAGAAGTCATTTGGCCAGGCTCTGGGCATCAGATGAAAGCTGGCCTTTAGGGCTCTGAGAACTTGCTGGGATCTAGATTCCGACCACTTGAGTTTTGGAGAAATCCAGAAACATTTGGAAATTTCTAGCTTAGGTGGGCAGGGTGGCCATGGCGAGTGGCCGCAAAGAGAGGCCATTTTGCAGGGAAAAAAGAAGTCACTTGGCCAGGCTCTGGACATCAGATGAAAGCTGAACTTTGGGGTTCTCAGGATCTGGATTGACCTAGATTCTGACCACTTGAGTTTTGGAGAAATCCAGCAACATTTGGAGATTTCTGTCTTGGGTGTCCAGGCTCAATCAGGGCGAGTGGCCGAAGAGAGAGGCCATTTTTCAGGGGAAAAAGAAGTCATTTGGCCAGGCTCTGGGCATCAGATGAAAGCTGGCGTTTGGGGCTCTCAGGATCTGGATTGGCCTAGATTCTAACCACTTTAGTTTTGGAGAAATCCAGCAAAATTTGGAAATTTCTGTCTTGGGTGGTCCGGGTGGGCCATGGCGAGTGGCTGCAAAGAGAGGCCATTTTTCAGGGGAAAAAGAAGTCATTTGGCCAGGCTCTGGGCATCAGATGAAAGCTGGCCTTTGGGGCTCTGAGCACTTGCTGGGACCTAGATTCTGACCACTTGAGTTTTGGAGAAATCCAGCAACATTTGGAAATTTCTAGCTTGGGTGGCCCGGGTGGGCCAGGGCGAATGGCCGCAAAGAGAGGCCATTTTTCAGGGAAAAAAGAAGTCATTTGGCCAGGCTCTGGGCATCAGATGAAAGCTGACCTTTGGGGCTCTCAGGATCTGGATTGGCCTAAATTCTGACCACTTGTGTTTTGGAGAAATCCAGCAACATTTGGAAATTTCTGTCTTGGGTGTCCAGGCTCAATCAGGGCGAGTGGCCGAAGAGAGAGGCCATTTTTCAGGGAAAAAGAAGTCATTTGGCCAAGTTCTGGGTATCAGATGAAAGCTGGCATTTGAGGCTCTAAGGATCTGGATTGGCCTAGATTCTGACCACTTGAGTTTTGGAGAAATCCAGCAACATTTGGAAATTTCTGTCTTGGGTGTCCAGGCTCAATCAGGGCGAGTGGTCGCAAAGAGAGGCCATTTTGCAGGGGAAAAAGAAGTCATTTGGCCAAGGTCTGGGCATCAGATGAAAGCTGGCATTTGGGGCTCTAATGATCTGGATTGGCCTAGATTCTGACCACTTGAGTTTTGGAGAAATCCAGCAACATTTGGAAATTTCTAGCTTAGGTGGCCCGGGTGGTCCATGGCGAGTGGCCGAAGAGAGAGGCCATTTTTCAGGGGAAAAAGAAGTCATTTGGCCAGGCTCTGGGCATCAGATGAAAGCTGACCTTTGGGGCTCTAAGGATCTGGATTGGCCTAGATTCTGACCACTTGAGTTTTGGAGAAATCCAGCAACATTTGGAAATTTCTGTCTTGGGTGGCCAGGGAGGGCCATGGCGAGTGGTTGCAAAGAGAGGCCATTTTTCAGGGGAAAAAGAAGTCATTTGGCCAGGCTCTGGGCATCAGATGAAAGCTGGCCTTTAGGGCTCTGAGAACTTGCTGGGATCTAGATTCCGACCACTTGAGTTTTGGAGAAATCCAGAAACATTTGGAAATTTCTAGCTTAGGTGGGCAGGGTGGCCATGGCGAGTGGCCGCAAAGAGAGGCCATTTTGCAGGGAAAAAAGAAGTCACTTGGCCAGGCTCTGGACATCAGATGAAAGCTGAACTTTGGGGCTCTCAGGATCTGGATTGACCTAGATTCTGACCACTTGAGTTTTGGAGAAATCCAGCAACATTTGGAGATTTCTGTCTTGGGTGTCCAGGCTCAATCAGGGCGAGTGGCCGAAGAGAGAGGCCATTTTTCAGGGGAAAAAGAAGTCATTTGGCCAGGCTCTGGGCATCAGATGAAAGCTGGCGTTTGGGGCTCTCAGGATCTGGATTGGCCTAGATTCTAACCACTTTAGTTTTGGAGAAATCCAGCAAAATTTGGAAATTTCTGTCTTGGGTGGTCCGGGTGGGCCATGGCGAGTGGCTGCAAAGAGAGGCCATTTTTCAGGGGAAAAAGAAGTCATTTGGCCAGGCTCTGGGCATCAGATGAAAGCTGGCCTTTGGGGCTCTGAGCACTTGCTGGGACCTAGATTCTGACCACTTGAGTTTTGGAGAAATCCAGCAACATTTGGAAATTTCTAGCTTGGGTGGCCCGGGTGGGCCAGGGCGAATGGCCGCAAAGAGAGGCCATTTTTCAGGGAAAAAAGAAGTCATTTGGCCAGGCTCTGGACATCAGATGAAAGCTGACCTTTGGGGCTCTCAGGATCTGGATTGGCCTAAATTCTGACCACTTGTGTTTTGGAGAAATCCAGCAACATTTGGAAATTTCTGTCTTGGGTGTCCAGGCTCAATCAGGGCGAGTGGCCGAAGAGAGAGGCCATTTTTCAGGGAAAAAGAAGTCATTTGGCCAAGTTCTGGGTATCAGATGAAAGCTGGCCTTTGGGGCTCTAAGGATCTGGATTGGCCTAGATTCTGACCACTTGAGTTTTGGAGAAATCCAGCAACATTTGGAAATTTCTGTCTTGGGTGTCCAGGCTCAATCAGGGCGAGTGGCCGAAGAGAGAGGCCATTTTTCAGGGAAAAAGAAGTCATTTGACCAAGTTCTGGGCATCAGATGAAAGCTGGCATTTGGGGCTCTAATGATCTGGATTGGCCTAGATTCTGACCACTTGAGTTTTGGAGAAATCCAGCAACATTTGGAGATTTCTGTCTTGGGTGTCGAGGCTCAATCAGGGCGAGTGGCCGCAAAGAGAGGCCATTTTTCAGGGAAAAAAGAAGTCATTTGGCCAGGCTCTGGACATCAGATGAATGCTGGCCTTTGGGGCTCTCAGGATCTGGATTGACCTAGATTCTGACCACTTGAGTTTTGGAGAAATCCAGCAACATTTGGAGATTTCTGTCTTGGGTGTCCAGGCTCAATCAGGGCGAGTGGCCGAAGAGAGAGGCCATTTTTCAGGGGAAAAAGAAGTCATTTGGCCAGGCTCTGGGCATCAGATGAAAGCTGGCGTTTGGGGCTCTCAGGATCTGGATTGGCCTAGATTCTAACCACTTTAGTTTTGGAGAAATCCAGCAAAATTTGGAAATTTCTGTCTTGGGTGGTCCGGGTGGGCCATGGCGAGTGGCTGCAAAGAGAGGCCATTTTTCAGGGGAAAAAGAAGTCATTTGGCCAGGCTCTGGGCATCAGATGAAAGCTGGCCTTTGGGGCTCTGAGCACTTGCTGGGACCTAGATTCTGACCACTTGAGTTTTGGAGAAATCCAGCAACATTTGGAAATTTCTAGCTTGGGTGGCCCGGGTGGGCCAGGGCGAATGGCCGCAAAGAGAGGCCATTTTTCAGGGAAAAAAGAAGTCATTTGGCCAGGCTCTGGACATCAGATGAAAGCTGACCTTTGGGGCTCTCAGGATCTGGATTGGCCTAAATTCTGACCACTTGTGTTTTGGAGAAATCCAGCAACATTTGGAAATTTCTGTCTTGGGTGTCCAGGCTCAATCAGGGCGAGTGGCCGAAGAGAGAGGCCATTTTTCAGGGAAAAAGAAGTCATTTGGCCAAGTTCTGGGTATCAGATGAAAGCTGGCGTTTGGGGCTCTAAGGATCTGGATTGGCCTAGATTCTGACCACTTGAGTTTTGGAGAAATCCAGCAACATTTGGAAATTTCTGTCTTGGGTGTCCAGGCTCAATCAGGGCGAGTGGCTGAAGAGAGAGGCCATTTTTCAGGGAAAAAGAAGTCATTTGACCAAGTTCTGGGCATCAGATGAAAGCTGGCCTTTAGGGCTCTGAGCACTTGCTGGGATCTAGATTCCGACCACTTGAGTTTTGGAGAAATCCAGAAACATTTGGAAATTTCTAGCTTAGGTGGGCAGGGTGGCCATGGCGAGTGGCCGCAAAGAGAGGCCATTTTTCAGGGGAAAAAGAAGTCATTTGGCCAGGCTCTGGACATCAGATGAAAGCTGAACTTTGGGGCTCTCAGGATCTGGATTGACCTAGATTCTGACCACTTGAGTTTTGGAGAAATCCAGCAACATTTGGAGATTTCTGTCTTGGGTGTCGAGGCTCAATCAAGGCGAGTGGCCGAAAAGAGAGGCCATTTTTCAGGGGAAAAAGAAGTCATTTGGCCAGGCTCTGGGCATCAGATGAAAGCTGGCCTTTAGGGCTCTCAGGATCTGGATTGGCCTAGATTCTGACCACTTGAGTTTTGGAGAAATCCAGCAACATTTGGAAATTTCTGTCTTGGGTGTCCAGGCTCAATCAGGGCGAGTGGTCGCAAAGAGAGGCCATTTTGCAGGGGAAAAAGAAGTCATTTGGCCAAGGTCTGGGCATCAGATGAAAGCTGGCATTTGGGGCTCTAATGATCTGGATTGGCCTAGATTCTGACCACTTGAGTTTTGGAGAAATCCAGCAACATTTGGAAATTTCTGTCTTGGGTGGCCAGGGAGGGCCATGGCGAGTGGTTGCAAAGAGAGGCCATTTTGCAGGGGAAAAAGAAGTCATTTGGCCAGGCTCTGGGCATCAGATGAAAGCTGGCCTTTAGGGCTCTGAGCACTTGCTGGGATCTAGATTCCGACCACTTGAGTTTTGGAGAAATCCAGAAACATTTGGAAATTTCTAGCTTAGGTGGGCAGGGTGGCCATGGCGAGTGGTCGCAAATAGAGGCCATTTTGCAGGGAAAAAAGAAGTCACTTGGCCAGGCTCTGGACATCAGATGAAAGCTGAACTTTGGGGCTCTCAGGATCTGGATTGGCCTAAATTCTGACCACTTGTGTTTTGGAGAAATCCAGCAACATTTGGAGATTTCTGTCTTGGGTGTCCAGGCTCAATCAGGGCGAGTGGCCGAAGAGAGAGGCCATTTTTCAGGGGAAAAAGAAGTCATTTGGCCAGGCTCTGGGCATCAGATGAAAGCTGAACTTTGGGGCTCTCAGGATCTGGATTGGCCTAGATTCTAACCACTTTAGTTTTGGAGAAATCCAGCAAAATTTGGAAATTTCTGTCTTGGGTGGTCCGGGTGGGCCATGGCGAGTGGCTGCAAAGAGAGGCCATTTTTCAGGGGAAAAAGAAGTCATTTGGGCAGGCTCTGGGCATCAGATGAAAGCTGGCCTTTGGGGCTCTGAGCACTTGCTGGGATCTAGATTCTGACCACTTGAGTTTTGGAGAAATCCAGCAACATTTGGAAATTTCTAGCTTGGGTGGCCCGGGTGGGCCAGGGCGAATGGCCGCAAAGAGAGGCCATTTTTCAGGGAAAAAAGAAGTCATTTGGCCTGGCTCTGGACATCAGATGAAAGCTGACCTTTGGGGCTCTCAGGATCTGGATTGGCCTAAATTCTGACCACTTGTGTTTTGGAGAAATCCAGCAACATTTGGAAATTTCTGTCTTGGGTGGCCAGGGTGGGCCATGGCAAGTGGCCGCAAAGAGAGGCCATTTTTCAGGGGAAAAAGAAGTCATTTGGCCAGGCTCTGGGCATCAGATGAAAGCTGACCTTTGGGGCTCTAAGGATCTGGATTGGCCTAGATTCTGACCACTTGAGTTTTGGAGAAATCCAGCAACATTTGGAAATTTCTGTCTTCGGTGTCCAGGCTCAACCAGGGCGAGTGGTCGCAAAGAGAGGCCATTTTGCAGGGGAAAAGGAAGTCATTTGGCCAAGGTCTGGGCATCAGATGAAAGCTGGCATTTGGGGCTCTAATGATCTGGATTGGCCTAGATTCTGAACCACTTGAGTTTTGGAGAAATCCAGCAACATTTGGAAATTTCTGTCTTGGGTGGCCAGGGAGGGCCATGGCGAGTGGTTGCAAAGAGAGGCCATTTTGCAGGGGAAAAAGAAGTCATTTGGCCAGGCTCTGGGCATCAGATGAAAGCTGGCCTTTAGGGCTCTGAGCACTTGCTGGGATCTAGATTCCGACCACTTGAGTTTTGGAGAAATCCAGAAACATTTGGAAATTTCTAGCTTAGGTGGGCAGGGTGGCCATGGCGAGTGGCCGCAAAGAGAGGCCATTTTGCAGGGAAAAAAGAAGTCATTTGGCCAGGCTCTGGACATCAGATGAAAGCTGAACTTTGGGGCTCTCAGGATCTGGATTGACCTAGATTCTGACCACTTGAGTTTTGGAGAAATCCAGCAACATTTGGAGATTTCTGTCTTGGGTGTCGAGGCTCAATCAGGGCGAGTGGCCGAAGAGAGAGGCCATTTTTCAGGGAAAAAGAAGTCATTTGGCCAAGTTCTGGGTATCAGATGAAAGCTGGCATTTGAGGCTCTAAGGATCTGGATTGGCCTAGATTCTGACCACTTGAGTTTTGGAGAAATCCAGCAACATTTGGAAATTTCTGTCTTGGGTGTCCAGGCTCAATCAGGGCGAGTGGTCGCAAAGAGAGGCCATTTTGCAGGGGAAAAAGAAGTCATTTGGCCAAGGTCTGAGCATCAGATGAAAGCTGGCATTTGGGGCTCTAATGATCTGGATTGGCCTAGATTCTGACCACTTGAGTTTTGGAGAAATCCAGCAACATTTGGAAATTTCTGTCTTGGGTGGCCAGGGAGGGCCATGGCGAGTGGTCGCAAAGAGAGGCCATTTTGCAGGGGAAAAAGAAGTCATTTGGCCAGGCTCTGGGCATCAGATGAAAGCTGGCCTTTAGGGCTCTGAGAACTTGCTGGGATCTAGATTCCGACCACTTGAGTTTTGGAGAAATCCAGAAACATTTGGAAATTTCTAGTTTGGTGGGCAGGGTGGCCATGGCGAGTGGCCGCAAAGTGAGGCCATTTTGCAGGGAAAAAAGAAGTCATTTGGCCAGGCTCTGGACATCAGATGAAAGCTGAACTTTGGGGCTCTCAGGATCTGGATTGACCTAGATTCTGACCACTTGAGTTTTGGAGAAATCCAGCAACATTTGGAAATTTCTGTCTTGGGTGTCCAGGCTCAATCAGGGCGAGTGGCCGAAGAGAGAGGCCATTTTGCAGGGGAAAAAGAAGTCATTTGACCAAGTTCTGGGCATCAGATGAAAGCTGGCATTTGGGGCTCTAATGATCTGGATTGGCCTAGATTCTGACCACTTGAGTTTTGGAGAAATCCAGCAACATTTGGAAATTTCTGTCTTGGGTGGCCAGGGTGGGCCATGGCAGGTGGCCGCAAAGAGAGGCCATTTTGCAGGGGAAAAAGAAGTCATTTGGCCAGGCTCTGGGCATCAGATGAAAGCTGACCTTTGGGGCTCTCAGGATCTGGATTGGCCTAAGTTCTGACCACTTGAGTTTTGGAGAAATCCAGCAACATTTGGAAATTTCTGTCTTGGGTGTCCAGGCTCAATCAGGGCGAGTGGCCGAAGAGAGAGGCCATTTTGCAGGGGAAAAAGAAGTCATTTGGCCAAGTTCTGGGTATCAGATGAAAGCTGGCATTTGAGGCTCTAAGGATCTGGATTGGCCTAGATTCTGACCACTTGAGTTTTGGAGAAATCCAGCAACATTTGGAAATTTCTGTCTTCGGTGTCCAGGCTCAACCAGGGCGAGTGGTCGCAAAGAGAGGCCATTTTGCAGGGGAAAAAGAAGTCATTTGGCCAAGGTCTGGGCATCAGATGAAAGCTGGCATTTGGGGCTCTAATGATCTGGATTGGCCTAGATTCTGACCACTTGAGTTTTGGAGAAATCCAGCAACATTTGGAAATTTCTGTCTTGGGTGGCCAGGGAGGGCCATGGCGGGTGGTTGCAAAGAGAGGCCATTTTGCAGGGGAAAAAGAAGTCATTTGGCCAGGCTCTGGGCATCAGATGAAAGCTGGCCTTTAGGGCTCTGAGAACTTGCTGGGATCTAGATTCCGACCACTTGAGTTTTGGAGAAATCCAGAAACATTTGGAAATTTCTAGCTTAGGTGGGCAGGGTGGCCATGGCGAGTGGCCGCAAAGAGAGGCCATTTTGCAGGGAAAAAAGAAGTCATTTGGCCTGGCTCTGGACATCAGATGAAAGCTGAACTTTGGGGCTCTAATGATCTGGATTGACCTAGATTCTGACCACTTGAGTTTTGGAGAAATCCAGCAACATTTGGAGATTTCTGTCTTGGGTGTCGAGGCTCAATCAGGGCGAGTGGCCGAAGAGAGAGGCCAGTTTTCAGGGGAAAAAGAAGTCATTTGGCCAGGCTCTGGGCATCAGATGAAAGCTGGCGTTTGGGGCTCTCAGGATCTGCATTGGCCTAGATTCTAACCACTTTAGTTTTGGAGAAATTCAGCAAAATTTGGAAATTTCTGTCTTGGGTGGTCCGGGTGGGCCATGGCGAGTGGCTGCAAAGAGAGGCCATTTTGCAGGGGAAAAAGAAGTCATTTGGCCAGGCTCTGGGCATCAGATGAAAGCTGACTTTTGGGGCTCTCAGGATCTGGATTGGCCTAAATTCTGACCACTTGTGTTTTGGAGAAATCCAGCAACATTTGGAAATTTCTGTCTTGGGTGTCCAGGCTCAATCAGGGCGAGTGGCCGAAGAGAGAGGCCATTTTTCAGGGAAAAAGAAGTCATTTGGCCAAGTTCTGGGTATCAGATGAAAGCTGGCCTTTGGGGCTCTAAGGATCTGGATTGGCCTAGATTCTGACCACTTGAGTTTTGGAGAAATCCAGCAACATTTGGAAATTTCTGTCTTGGGTGTCCAGGCTCAACCAGGGCGAGTGGTCGCAAAGAGAGGCCATTTTGCAGGGGAAAAAGAAGTCATTTGGCCAAGGTCTGGGCATCAGATGAAAGCTGGCATTTGGGGCTCTAATGATCTGGATTGGCCTAGATTCTGACCACTTGAGTTTTGGAGAAATCCAGCAACATTTGGAAATTTCTGTCTTGGGTGGCCAGGGAGGGCCATGGCGAGTGGTTGCAAAGAGAGGCCATTTTGCAGGGGAAAAAGAAGTCATTTGGCCAGGCTCTGGGCATCAGATGAAAGCTGGCCTTTAGGGCTCTGAGAACTTGCTGGGATCTAGATTCCGACCACTTGAGTTTTGGAGAAATCCAGAAACATTTGGAAATTTCTAGCTTAGGTGGGCAGGGTGGCCATGGCGAGTGGCCGCAAAGAGAGGCCATTTTGCAGGGAAAAAAGAAGTCATTTGGCCAGGCTCTGGACATCAGATGAAAGCTGAACTTTGGGGCTCTCAGGATCTGGATTGACCTAGATTCTGACCACTTGAGTTTTGGAGAAATCCAGCAACATTTGGAAATTTCTGTCTTGGGTGTCCAGGCTCAATCAGGGCGAGTGGCCGAAGAGAGAGGCCATTTTGCAGGGGAAAAAGAAGTCATTTGACCAAGTTCTGGGCATCAGATGAAAGCTGGCATTTGGGGCTCTAATGATCTGGATTGGCCTAGATTCTGACCACTTGAGTTTTGGAGAAATCCAGCAACATTTGGAAATTTCTGTCTTGGGTGGCCAGGGTGGGCCATGGCAGGTGGCCGCAAAGAGAGGCCATTTTGCAGGGGAAAAAGAAGTCATTTGGCCAGGCTCTGGGCATCAGATGAAAGCTGACCTTTGGGGCTCTCAGGATCTGGATTGGCCTAAGTTCTGACCACTTGAGTTTTGGAGAAATCCAGCAACATTTGGAAATTTCTGTCTTGGGTGTCCAGGCTCAATCAGGGCGAGTGGCCGAAGAGAGAGGCCATTTTTCAGGGAAAAAGAAGTCATTTGGCCAAGTTCTGGGTATCAGATGAAAGCTGGCATTTGAGGCTCTCAGGATCTGGATTGGCCTAGATTCTGACCACTTGAGTTTTGGAGAAATCCAGCAACATTTGGAAATTTCTGTCTTGGGTGTCCAGGCTCAACCAGGGCGAGTGGTCGCAAAGAGAGGCCATTTTGCAGGGGAAAAAGAAGTCATTTGACCAAGTTCTGGGCATCAGATGAAAGCTGGCATTTGGGGCTCTAATGATCTGGATTGGCCTAGATTCTGACCACTTGAGTTTTGGAGAAATCCAGCAACATTTGGAAATTTCTGTCTTGGGTGGCCAGGGAGGGCCATGGCGGGTGGTTGCAAAGAGAGGCCATTTTGCAGGGGAAAAAGAAGTCATTTGGCCAGGCTCTGGGCATCAGATGAAAGCTGGCCTTTAGGGCTCTGAGAACTTGCTGGGATCTAGATTCCGACCACTTGAGTTTTGGAGAAATCCAGAAACATTTGGAAATTTCTAGCTTAGGTGGGCAGGGTGGCCATGGCGAGTGGCCGCAAAGAGAGGCCATTTTGCAGGGAAAAAAGAAGTCATTTGGCCTGGCTCTGGACATCAGATGAAAGCTGAACTTTGGGGCTCTAATGATCTGGATTGACCTAGATTCTGACCACTTGAGTTTTGGAGAAATCCAGCAACATTTGGAGATTTCTGTCTTGGGTGTCGAGGCTCAATCAGGGCGAGTGGCCGAAGAGAGAGGCCAGTTTTCAGGGGAAAAAGAAGTCATTTGGCCAGGCTCTGGGCATCAGATGAAAGCTGGCGTTTGGGGCTCTCAGGATCTGCATTGGCCTAGATTCTAACCACTTTAGTTTTGGAGAAATTCAGCAAAATTTGGAAATTTCTGTCTTGGGTGGCCAGGGTGGGCCATGGCGAGTGGCTGCAAAGAGAGGCCATTTTGCAGGGGAAAAAGAAGTCATTTGGCCAGGCTCTGGGCATCAGATGAAAGCTGACCTTTGGGGCTCTCAGGATCTGGATTGGCCTAAATTCTGACCACTTGTGTTTTGGAGAAATCCAGCAACATTTGGAAATTTCTGTCTTGGGTGTCCAGGCTCAATCAGGGCGAGTGGCCGAAGAGAGAGGCCATTTTTCAGGGAAAAAGAAGTCATTTGGCCAAGTTCTGGGTATCAGATGAAAGCTGGCCTTTGGGGCTCTAAGGATCTGGATTGGCCTAGATTCTGACCACTTGAGTTTTGGAGAAATCCAGCAACATTTGGAAATTTCTGTCTTGGGTGTCCAGGCTCAACCAGGGCGAGTGGTCGCAAAGAGAGGCCATTTTGCAGGGGAAAAAGAAGTCATTTGGCCAAGGTCTGGGCATCAGATGAAAGCTGGCATTTGGGGCTCTAATGATCTGGATTGGCCTAGATTCTGACCACTTGAGTTTTGGAGAAATCCAGCAACATTTGGAAATTTCTGTCTTGGGTGGCCAGGGAGGGCCATGGCGGGTGGTTGCAAAGAGAGGCCATTTTGCAGGGGAAAAAGAAGTCATTTGGCCAGGCTCTGGGCATCAGATGAAAGCTGGCCTTTAGGGCTCTGAGAACTTGCTGGGATCTAGATTCCGACCACTTGAGTTTTGGAGAAATCCAGAAACATTTGGAAATTTCTAGCTTAGGTGGGCAGGGTGGCCATGGCGAGTGGCCGCAAAGAGAGGCCATTTTGCAGGGAAAAAAGAAGTCATTTGGCCAGGCTCTGGACATCAGATGAAAGCTGAACTTTGGGGCTCTCAGGATCTGGATTGACCTAGATTCTGACCACTTGAGTTTTGGAGAAATCCAGCAACATTTGGAAATTTCTGTCTTGGGTGTCCAGGCTCAATCAGGGCGAGTGGCCGAAGAGAGAGGCCATTTTGCAGGGGAAAAAGAAGTCATTTGACCAAGTTCTGGGCATCAGATGAAAGCTGGCATTTGGGGCTCTAATGATCTGGATTGGCCTAGATTCTGACCACTTGAGTTTTGGAGAAATCCAGCAACATTTGGAAATTTCTGTCTTGGGTGGCCAGGGTGGGCCATGGCAGGTGGCCGCAAAGAGAGGCCATTTTGCAGGGGAAAAAGAAGTCATTTGGCCAGGCTCTGGGCATCAGATGAAAGCTGACCTTTGGGGCTCTCAGGATCTGGATTGGCCTAAGTTCTGACCACTTGAGTTTTGGAGAAATCCAGCAACATTTGGAAATTTCTGTCTTGGGTGTCCAGGCTCAATCAGGGCGAGTGGCCGAAGAGAGAGGCCATTTTTCAGGGAAAAAGAAGTCATTTGGCCAAGTTCTGGGTATCAGATGAAAGCTGGCATTTGAGGCTCTCAGGATCTGGATTGGCCTAGATTCTGACCACTTGAGTTTTGGAGAAATCCAGCAACATTTGGAAATTTCTGTCTTGGGTGTCCAGGCTCAACCAGGGCGAGTGGTCGCAAAGAGAGGCCATTTTGCAGGGGAAAAAGAAGTCATTTGGCCAAGGTCTGGGCATCAGATGAAAGCTGGCATTTGGGGCTCTAATGATCTGGATTGGCCTAGATTCTGACCACTTGAGTTTTGGAGAAATCCAGCAACATTTGGAAATTTCTGTCTTGGGTGGCCAGGGAGGGCCATGGCGAGTCCTTGCAAAGAGAGGCCATTTTGCAGGGGAAAAAGAAGTCATTTGGCCAGGCTCTGGGCATCAGATGAAAGCTGGCCTTTAGGGCTCTGAGAACTTGCTGGGATCTAGATTCCGACCACTTGAGTTTTGGAGAAATCCAGCAACATTTGGAAATTTCTAGCTTAGGTGGGCAGGGTGGCCATGGCGAGTGGCCGCAAAGAGAGGCCATTTTTCAGGGAAAAAAGAAGTCATTTGGCCAGGCTCTGGACATCAGATGAAAGCTGAACTTTGGGGCTCTCAGGATCTGGATTGACCTAGATTCTGACCACTTGAGTTTTGGAGAAATCCAGCAACATTTGGAGATTTCTGTCTTGGGTGTCGAGGCTCAATCAGGGCGAGTGGCCGAAGAGAGAGGCCATTTTTCAGGGGAAAAAGAAGTCATTTGGCCAGGCTCTGGGCATCAGATGAAAGCTGGCATTTGGGGCTCTCAGGATCTGCATTGGCCTAGATTCTAACCACTGTAGTTTTGGAGAAATTCAGCAAAATTTGGAAATTTCTGTCTTGGGTGGTCCGGGTGGGCCATGGCAAGTGGCTGCAAAGAGAGGCCATTTTGCAAGGGAAAAAGAAGTCATTTGGCCAGGCTCTGGGCATCAGATGAAAGCTGGCCTTTGGGGCTCTGAGCACTTGCTGGGACCTAGATTCTGACCACTTGAGTTTTGGAGAAATCCAGCAACATTTGGAAATTTCTAGCTTGGGTGGCCCGGGTGGGCCAGGGCGAATGGCCGCAAAGAGAGGCCATTTTTCAGGGAAAAAAGAAGTCATTTGGCCAGGCTCTGGACATCAGATGAAAGCTGACCTTTGGGGCTCTCAGGATCTGGATTGACCTAGATTCTGACCACTTGTGTTTTGGAGAAATCCAGCAACATTTGGAAATTTCTGTCTTGGGTGTCCAGGCTCAATCAGGGTGAGTGGCCGAAGAGAGAGGCCATTTTGCAGGGGAAAAAGAAGTCATTTGACCAAGTTCTGGGCATCAGATGAAAGCTGGCATTTGGGGCTCTAATGATCTGGATTGGCCTAGATTCTGACCACTTGAGTTTTGGAGAAATCCAGCAACATTTGGAAATTTCTGTCTTGGGTGGCCAGGGTGGGCCATGGCAAGTGGCCGCAAAGAGAGGCCATTTTGCAGGGGAAAAAGAAGTCATTTGGCCAGGCTCTGGGCATCAGATGAAAGCTGACCTTTGGGGCTCTCAGGATCTGGATTGGCCTAAATTCTGACCACTTGTGTTTTGGAGAAATCCAGCAACATTTGGAAATTTCTGTCTTGGGTGTCCAGGCTCAATCAGGGCGAGTGGCCGATAAGAGAGGCCATTTTTCAGGGAAAAAGAAGTCATTTGGCCAAGTTCTGGGTATCAGATGAAAGCTGGCCTTTGGGGCTCTAAGGATCTGGATTGGCCTAGATTCTGACCACTTGAGTTTTGGAGAAATCCAGCAACATTTGGAAATTTCTGTCTTGGGTGTCCAGGCTCAACCAGGGTGAGTGGTCGCAAAGAGAGGCCATTTTGCAGGGGAAAAAGAAGTCATTTGGCCAAGGTCTGGGCATCAGATGAAAGCTGGCATTTGGGGCTCTAATGATCTGGATTGGCCTAGATTCTGAACCACTTGAGTTTTGGAGAAATCCAGCAACATTTGGAAATTTCTGTCTTGGGTGGCCAGGGAGGGCCATGGCGAGTGGTTGCAAAGAGAGGCCATTTTGCAAGGGAAAAAGAAGTCATTTGGCCAGGCTCTGGGCATCAGATGAAAGCTGGCCTTTAAGGCTCTTAGCACTTGCTGGGATCTAGATTCCGACCACTTGAGTTTTGGAGAAATCCAGCAACATTTGGAAATTTCTAGCTTGGGTGGCCCGGGTGGGCCAGGGCGAATGGCCGCAAAGAGAGGCCATTTTTCAGGGAAAAAAGAAGTCATTTGGCCAGGCTCTGGACATCAGATGAAAGCTGACCTTTGGGGCTCTCAGGATCTGGATTGGCCTAAATTCTGACCACTTGTGTTTTGGAGAAATCCAGCAACATTTGGAAATTTCTGTCTTGGGTGTCCAGGCTCAATCAGGGCGAGTGGCCGAAGAGAGAGGCCATTTTTCAGGGAAAAAGAAGTCATTTGGCCAAGTTCTGGGTATCAGATGAAAGCTGGCCTTTGGGGCTCTAAGGATCTGGATTGGCCTAGATTCTGACCACTTGAGTTTTGGAGAAATCCAGCAACATTTGGAAATTTCTGTCTTGGGTGTCCAGGCTCAACCAGGGCGAGTGGTCGCAAAGAGAGGCCATTTTGCAGGGGAAAAAGAAGTCATTTGGCCAAGGTCTGGGCATCAGATGAAAGCTGGCATTTGGGGCTCTAATGATCTGGATTGGCCTAGATTCTGAACCACTTGAGTTTTGGAGAAATCCAGCAACATTTGGAAATTTCTGTCTTGGGTGGCCAGGGAGGGCCATGGCGAGTGGTTGCAAAGAGAGGCCATTTTGCAGGGGAAAAAGAAGTCATTTGGCCAGGCTCTGGGCATCAGATGAAAGCTGGCCTTTAGGGCTCTGAGCACTTGCTGGGATCTAGATTCCGACCACTTGAGTTTTGGAGAAATCCAGAAACATTTGGAAATTTCTAGCTTAGGTGGGCAGGGTGGCCATGGCGAGTGGCCGCAAAGAGAGGCCATTTTGCAGGGAAAAAAGAAGTCATTTGGCCAGGCTCTGGACATCAGATGAAAGCTGAACTTTGGGGCTCTCAGGATCTGGATTGACCTAGATTCTGACCACTTGAGTTTTGGAGAAATCCAGCAACATTTGGAGATTTCTGTCTTGGGTGTCGAGGCTCAATCAGGGCGAGTGGCCGAAGAGAGAGGCCATTTTTCAGGGAAAAAGAAGTCATTTGGCCAAGTTCTGGGTATCAGATGAAAGCTGGCATTTGAGGCTCTAAGGATCTGGATTGGCCTAGATTCTGACCACTTGAGTTTTGGAGAAATCCAGCAACATTTGGAAATTTCTGTCTTGGGTGTCCAGGCTCAATCAGGGCGAGTGGTCGCAAAGAGAGGCCATTTTGCAGGGGAAAAAGAAGTCATTTGGCCAAGGTCTGGGCATCAGATGAAAGCTGGCATTTGGGGCTCTAATGATCTGGATTGGCCTAGATTCTGACCACTTGAGTTTTGGAGAAATCCAGCAACATTTGGAAATTTCTGTCTTGGGTGGCCAGGGTGGGCCATGGCAAGTGGCCGCAAAGAGAGGCCATTTTGCAGGGGAAAAAGAAGTAATTTGGCCAGGCTCTGGGCATCAGATGAAAGCTGACCTTTGGGGCTCTAAGGATCTGGATTGGCCTAGATTCTGACCACTTGAGTTTTGGAGAAATCCAGCAACATTTGGAAATTTCTGTCTTGGGTGGCCAGGCTCAACCAGGGCGAGTGGTCGCAAAGAGAGGCCATTTTGCAGGGGAAAAAGAAGTCATTTGGCCAAGGTCTGGGCATCAGATGAAAGCTGGCATTTGGGGCTCTAATGATCTGGATTGGCCTAGAGTCTGAACCACTTGAGTTTTGGAGAAATCCAGCAACATTTGGAAATTTCTGTCTTGGGTGGCCAGGGAGGGCCATGGCGAGTGGTTGCAAAGAGAGGCCATTTTGCAGGGGAAAAAGAAGTCATTTGGCCAGGCTCTGGGCATCAGATGAAAGCTGGCCTTTAGGGCTCTGAGCACTTGCTGGGATCTAGATTCCGACCACTTGAGTTTTGGAGAAATCCAGAAACATTTGGAAATTTCTAGCTTAGGTGGGCAGGGTGGCCATGGCGAGTGGCCGCAAAGAGAGGCCATTTTGCAGGGAAAAAAGAAGTCATTTGGCCAGGCTCTGGACATCAGATGAAAGCTGAACTTTGGGGCTCTCAGGATCTGGATTGACCTAGATTCTGACCACTTGAGTTTTGGAGAAATCCAGCAACATTTGGAGATTTCTGTCTTGGGTGTCGAGGCTCAATCAGGGCGAGTGGCCGAAAAGAGAGGCCATTTTTCAGGGAAAAAGAAGTCATTTGGCCAAGTTCTGGGTATCAGATGAAAGCTGGCATTTGAGGCTCTAAGGATCTGGATTGGCCTAGATTCTGACCACTTGAGTTTTGGAGAAATCCAGCAACATTTGGAAATTTCTGTCTTGGGTGTCCAGGCTCAATCAGGGCGAGTGGTCGCAAAGAGAGGCCATTTTGCAGGGGAAAAAGAAGTCATTTGGCCAAGGTCTGGGCATCAGATGAAAGCTGAACTTTGGGGCTCTAATGATCTGGATTGGCCTAGATTCTGACCACTTGAGTTTTGGAGAAATCCAGCAACATTTGGAAATTTCTGTCTTGGGTGGCCAGGGAGGGCCATGGCGAGTGGTTGCAAAGAGAGGCCATTTTGCAGGGGAAAAAGAAGTCATTTGGCCAGGCTCTGGGCATCAGATGAAAGCTGGCCTTTAGGGCTCTGAGAACTTGCTGGGATCTAGATTCCGACCACTTGAGTTTTGGAGAAATCCAGAAACATTTGGAAATTTCTAGCTTAGGTGGGCAGGGTGGCCATGGCGAGTGGCCGCAAAGAGAGGCCATTTTGCAGGGAAAAAAGAAGTCATTTGGCCAGGCTCTGGACATCAGATGAAAGCTGAACTTTGGGGCTCTCAGGATCTGGATTGACCTAGATTCTGACCACTTGTGTTTTGGAGAAATCCAGCAACATTTGGAAATTTCTGTCTTGGGTGTCCAGGCTCAATCAGGGCGAGTGGCCGAAGAGAGAGGCCATTTTGCAGGGGAAAAAGAAGTCATTTGACCAAGTTCTGGGCATCAGATGAAAGCTGGCATTTGGGGCTCTAATGATCTGGATTGGCCTAGATTCTGACCACTTGAGTTTTGGAGAAATCCAGCAACATTTGGAAATTTCTGTCTTGGGTGGCCAGGGTGGGCCATGGCAAGTGGCCGCAAAGAGAGGCCATTTTGCAGGGGAAAAAGAAGTCATTTGGCCAGGCTCTGGGCATCAGATGAAAGCTGACCTTTGGGGCTCTCAGGATCTGGATTGGCCTAAGTTCTGACCACTTGTGTTTTGGAGAAATCCAGCAACATTTGGAAATTTCTGTCTTGGGTGTCCAGGCTCAATCAGGGCGAGTGGCCGAAGAGAGAGGCCATTTTTCAGGGAAAAAGAAGTCATTTGGCCAAGTTCTGGGTATCAGATGAAAGCTGGCATTTGAGGCTCTAAGGATCTGGATTGGCCTAGATTCTGACCACTTGAGTTTTGGAGAAATCCAGCAACATTTGGAAATTTCTGTCTTGGGTGTCCAGGCTCAACCAGGGCGAGTGGTCGCAAAGAGAGGCCATTTTGCAGGGGAAAAAGAAGTCATTTGGCCAAGGTCTGGGCATCAGATGAAAGCTGGCATTTGGGGCTCTAATGATCTGGATTGGCCTAGATTCTGACCACTTGAGTTTTGGAGAAATCCAGAAACATTTCGAAATTTCTGTCTTGGGTGGCCAGGGAGGGCCATGGCGGGTGGTTGCAAAGAGAGGCCATTTTTCAGGGGAAAAAGAAGTCATTTGGCCAGGCTCTGGGCATCAGATGAAAGCTGGCCTTTAGGGCTCTGAGAACTTGCTGGGATCTAGATTCCGACCACTTGAATTTTGGAGAAATCCAGAAACATTTGGAAATTTCTAGCTTAGGTGGGCAGGGTGGCCATGGCGAGTGGCCGCAAAGAGAGGCCATTTTGCAGGGAAAAAAGAAGTCATTTGGCCTGGCTCTGGACATCAGATGAAAGCTGAACTTTGGGGCTCTCAGGATCTGGATTGACCTAGATTCTGACCACTTGAGTTTTGGAGAAATCCAGCAACATTTGGAGATTTCTGTCTTGGGTGTCGAGGCTCAATCAGGGCGAGTGGCCGAAGAGAGAGGCCAGTTTTCAGGGGAAAAAGAAGTCATTTGGCCAGGCTCTGGGCATCAGATGAAAGCTGGCGTTTGGGGCTCTCAGGATCTGCATTGGCCTAGATTCTAACCACTTTAGTTTTGGAGAAATTCAGCAAAATTTGGAAATTTCTGTCTTGGGTGGTCCGGGTGGGCCATGGCGAGTGGCTGCAAAGAGAGGCCATTTTTCAGGGGAAAAAGAAGTCATTTGGCCGGGCTCTGGGCATCAGATGAAAGCTGGCCTTTGGGGCTCTGAGCACTTGCTGGGACCTAGATTCTGACCACTTGAGTTTTGGAGAAATCCAGCAACATTTGGAAATTTCTAGCTTAGGTGGGCAGGGTGGCCATGGCGAGTGGCCGCAAAGAGAGGCCATTTTGCAGGGAAAAAAGAAGTCATTTGGCCAGGCTCTGGACATCAGATGAAAGCTGAACTTTGGGGCTCTCAGGATCTGGATTGACCTAGATTCTGACCACTTGTGTTTTGGAGAAATCCAGCAACATTTGGAAATTTCTGTCTTGGGTGTCCAGGCTCAATCAGGGCGAGTGGCCGAAGAGAGAGGCCATTTTGCAGGGGAAAAAGAAGTCATTTGACCAAGTTCTGGGCATCAGATGAAAGCTGGCATTTGGGGCTCTAATGATCTGGATTGGCCTAGATTCTGACCACTTGAGTTTTGGAGAAATCCAGCAACATTTGGAAATTTCTGTCTTGGGTGGCCAGGGTGGGCCATGGCAAGTGGCCGCAAAGAGAGGCCATTTTGCAGGGGAAAAAGAAGTCATTTGGCCAGGCTCTGGGCATCAGATGAAAGCTGACCTTTGGGGCTCTCAGGATCTGGATTGGCCTAAGTTCTGACCACTTGTGTTTTGGAGAAATCCAGCAACATTTGGAAATTTCTGTCTTGGGTGTCCAGGCTCAATCAGGGCGAGTGGCCGAAGAGAGAGGCCATTTTTCAGGGAAAAAGAAGTCATTTGGCCAAGTTCTGGGTATCAGATGAAAGCTGGCATTTGAGGCTCTAAGGATCTGGATTGGCCTAGATTCTGACCACTTGAGTTTTGGAGAAATCCAGCAACATTTGGAAATTTCTGTCTTGGGTGTCCAGGCTCAACCAGGGCGAGTGGTCGCAAAGAGAGGCCATTTTGCAGGGGAAAAAGAAGTCATTTGGCCAAGGTCTGGGCATCAGATGAAAGCTGGCATTTGGGGCTCTAATGATCTGGATTGGCCTAGATTCTGACCACTTGAGTTTTGGAGAAATCCAGAAACATTTGGAAATTTCTAGCTTAGGTGGGCAGGGAGGGCCATGGCGGGTGGTTGCAAAGAGAGGCCATTTTTCAGGGGAAAAAGAAGTCATTTGGCCAGGCTCTGGGCATCAGATGAAAGCTGGCCTTTAGGGCTCTGAGAACTTGCTGGGATCTAGATTCCGACCACTTGAATTTTGGAGAAATCCAGAAACATTTGGAAATTTCTAGCTTAGGTGGGCAGGGTGGCCATGGCGAGTGGCCGCAAAGAGAGGCCATTTTGCAGGGAAAAAAGAAGTCATTTGGCCTGGCTCTGGACATCAGATGAAAGCTGAACTTTGGGGCTCTCAGGATCTGGATTGACCTAGATTCTGACCACTTGAGTTTTGGAGAAATCCAGCAACATTTGGAGATTTCTGTCTTGGGTGTCGAGGCTCAATCAGGGCGAGTGGCCGAAGAGAGAGGCCAGTTTTCAGGGGAAAAAGAAGTCATTTGGCCAGGCTCTGGGCATCAGATGAAAGCTGGCGTTTGGGGCTCTCAGGATCTGCATTGGCCTAGATTCTAACCACTTTAGTTTTGGAGAAATTCAGCAAAATTTGGAAATTTCTGTCTTGGGTGGTCCGGGTGGGCCATGGCGAGTGGCTGCAAAGAGAGGCCATTTTTCAGGGGAAAAAGAAGTCATTTGGCCGGGCTCTGGGCATCAGATGAAAGCTGGCCTTTGGGGCTCTGAGCACTTGCTGGGACCTAGATTCTGACCACTTGAGTTTTGGAGAAATCCAGCAACATTTGGAAATTTCTAGCTTGGGTGGCCCGGGTGGGCCAGGGCGAATGGCCGCAAAGAGAGGCCATTTTTCAGGGGAAAAAGAAGTCATTTGGCCAGGCTCTGGACATCAGATGAAAGCTGACCTTTGGGGCTCTCAGGATCTGGATTGGCCTAAATTCTGACCACTTGTGTTTTGGAGAAATCCAGCAACATTTGGAAATTTCTGTCTTGGGTGTCCAGGCTCAATCAGGGTGAGTGGCCGAAGAGAGAGGCCATTTTGCAGGGGAAAAAGAAGTCATTTGACCAAATTCTGGGCATCAGATGAAAGCTGGCATTTGGGGCTCTAATGATCTGGATTGGCCTAGATTCTGACCACTTGAGTTTTGGAGAAATCCAGCAACATTTGGAAATTTCTGTCTTGGGTGGCCAGGGTGGGCCATGGCAAGTGGCCGCAAAGAGAGGCCATTTTGCAGGGGAAAAAGAAGTCATTTGGCCAGGCTCTGGGCATCAGATGAAAGCTGACCTTTGGGGCTCTCAGGATCTGGATTGGCCTAAATTCTGACCACTTGTGTTTTGGAGAAATCCAGCAACATTTGGAAATTTCTGTCTTGGGTGTCCAGGCTCAACCAGGGCGAGTGGCCGAAGAGAGAGGCCATTTTGCAGGGGAAAAAGAAGTCATTTGGCCAAGGTCTGGGCATCAGATGAAAGCTGGCATTTGGGGCTCTAATGATCTGGATTGGCCTAGATTCTGAACCACTTGAGTTTTGGAGAAATCCAGAAACATTTGGAAATTTCTGTCTTGGGTGGCCAGGGAGGGCCATGGCGAGTGGTTGCAAAGAGAGGACATTTTGCAAGGGAAAAAGAAGTCATTTGGCCAGGCTCTGGGCATCAGATGAAAGCTGGCCTTTAGGGCTCTGAGCACTTGCTGGGATCTAGATTCCGACCACTTGAGTTTTGGAGAAATCCAGAAACATTTGGAAATTTCTAGCTTAGGTGGGCAGGGTGGTCCATGGCGAGTGGCCGCAAAGAGAGGCCATTTTGCAGGGAAAAAAAAAGTCATTTGGCCTGGCTCTGGACATCAGATGAAAGCTGAACTTTGGGGCTCTCAGGATCTGGATTGACCTAGATTCTGACCACTTGAGTTTTGGAGAAATCCAGCAACATTTGGAGATTTCTGTCTTGGGTGTCGAGGCTCAATCAGGGCGAGTGGCCGAAGAGAGAGGCCAGTTTTCAGGGGAAAAAGAAGTCATTTGGCCAGGCTCTGGGCATCAGATGAAAGCTGGCGTTTGGGGCTCTCAGGATCTGCATTGGCCTAGATTCTAACCACTTTAGTTTTGGAGAAATTCAGCAAAATTTGGAAATTTCTGTCTTGGGTGGCCCGGGTGGGCCATGGCGAGTGGCTGCAAAGAGAGGCCATTTTTCAGGGGAAAAAGAAGTCATTTGGCCAGGCTCTGGGCATCAGATGAAAGCTGGCCTTTGGGGCTCTGAGCACTTGCTGGGACCTAGATTCTGACCACTTGAGTTTTGGAGAAATCCAGCAACATTTGGAAATTTCTAGCTTGGGTGGCCCGGGTGGGCCAGGGCGAATGGCCGCAAAGAGAGGCCATTTTTCAGGGAAAAAAGAAGTCATTTGGCCAGGCTCTGGACATCAGATGAAAGCTGACCTTTGGGGCTCTCAGGATCTGGATTGGCCTAAATTCTGACCACTTGTGTTTTGGAGAAATCCAGCAACATTTGGAAATTTCTGTCTTGGGTGTCCAGGCTCAATCAGGGTGAGTGGCCGAAGAGAGAGGCCATTTTGCAGGGGAGAATGAAGTCATTTGACCAAGTTCTGGGCATCAGATGAAAGCTGGCATTTGGGGCTCTAATGATCTGGATTGGCCTAGATTCTGACCACTTGAGTTTTGGAGAAATCCAGCAACATTTGGAAATTTCTGTCTTGGGTGGCCAGGGTGGGCCATGGCAAGTGGCCGCAAAGAGAGGCCATTTTGCAGGGGAAAAAGAAGTCATTTGGCCAGGCTCTGGACATCAGATGAAAGCTGACCTTTGGGGCTCTCAGGATCTGGATTGGCCTAAATTCTGACCACTTGTGTTTTGGAGAAATCCAGCAACATTTGGAAATTTCTGTCTTGGGTGTCCAGGCTCAATCAGGGCGAGTGGCCGATAAGAGAGGCCATTTTTCAGGGAAAAAGAAGTCATTTGGCCAAGTTCTGGGTATCAGATGAAAGCTGGCCTTTGGGGCTCTAAGGATCTGGATTGGCCTAGATTCTGACCACTTGAGTTTTGGAGAAATCCAGCAACATTTGGAAATTTCTGTCTTGGGTGTCCAGGCTCAACCAGGGTGAGTGGTCGCAAAGAGAGGCCATTTTGCAGGGGAAAAAGAAGTCATTTGGCCAAGGTCTGGGCATCAGATGAAAGCTGGCATTTGGGGCTCTAATGATCTGGATTGGCCTAGATTCTGAACCACTTGAGTTTTGGAGAAATCCAGCAACATTTGGAAATTTCTGTCTTGGGTGGCCAGGGAGGGCCATGGCGAGTGGTTGCAAAGAGAGGCCATTTTGCAAGGGAAAAAGAAGTCATTTGGCCAGGCTCTGGGCATCAGATGAAAGCTGGCCTTTAAGGCTCTTAGCACTTGCTGGGATCTAGATTCCGACCACTTGAGTTTTGGAGAAATCCAGAAACATTTGGAAATTTCTAGCTTGGGTGGCCCGGGTGGGCCAGGGCGAATGGCCGCAAAGAGAGGCCATTTTTCAGGGAAAAAAGAAGTCATTTGGCCAGGCTCTGGACATCAGATGAAAGCTGACCTTTGGGGCTCTCAGGATCTGGATTGGCCTAAATTCTGACCACTTGTGTTTTGGAGAAATCCAGCAACATTTGGAAATTTCTGTCTTGGGTGTCCAGGCTCAATCAGGGTGAGTGGCCGAAGAGAGAGGCCATTTTGCAGGGGAAAAAGAAGTCATTTGACCAAGTTCTGGGCATCAGATGAAAGCTGGCATTTGGGGCTCTAATGATCTGGATTGGCCTAGATTCTGACCACTTGAGTTTTGGAGAAATCCAGCAACATTTGGAAATTTCTGTCTTGGGTGGCCAGGGTGGGCCATGGCAAGTGGCCGCAAAGAGAGGCCATTTTGCAGGGGAAAAAGAAGTCATTTGGCCAGGCTCTGGGCATCAGATGAAAGCTGACCTTTGGGGCTCTCAGGATCTGGATTGGCCTAAATTCTGACCACTTGTGTTTTGGAGAAATCCAGCAACATTTGGAAATTTCTGTCTTGGGTGTCCAGGCTCAACCAGGGCGAGTGGCCGAAGAGAGAGGCCATTTTGCAGGGGAAAAAGAAGTCATTTGGCCAAGGTCTGGGCATCAGATGAAAGCTGGCATTTGGGGCTCTAATGATCTGGATTGGCCTAGATTCTGAACCACTTGAGTTTTGGAGAAATCCAGAAACATTTGGAAATTTCTGTCTTGGGTGGCCAGGGAGGGCCATGGCGAGTGGTTGCAAAGAGAGGACATTTTGCAAGGGAAAAAGAAGTCATTTGGCCAGGCTCTGGGCATCAGATGAAAGCTGGCCTTTAGGGCTCTGAGCACTTGCTGGGATCTAGATTCCGACCACTTGAGTTTTGGAGAAATCCAGAAACATTTGGAAATTTCTAGCTTAGGTGGGCAGGGTGGTCCATGGCGAGTGGCCGCAAAGAGAGGCCATTTTGCAGGGGAAAAAGAAGTCATTTGGCCAGGCTCTGGGCATCAGATGAAAGCTGACCTTTGGGGCTCTCAGGATCTGGATTGGCCTAAGTTCTGACCACTTGTGTTTTGGAGAAATCCAGCAACATTTGGAAATTTCTGTCTTGGGTGTCCAGGCTCAATCAGGGCGAGTGGCCGAAGAGAGAGGCCATTTTTCAGGGAAAAAGAAGTCATTTGGCCAAGTTCTGGGTATCAGATGAAAGCTGGCATTTGAGGCTCTAAGGATCTGGATTGGCCTAGATTCTGACCACTTGAGTTTTGGAGAAATCCAGCAACATTTGGAAATTTCTGTCTTGGGTGTCCAGGCTCAACCAGGGCGAGTGGTCGCAAAGAGAGGCCATTTTGCAGGGGAAAAAGAAGTCATTTGGCCAAGGTCTGGGCATCAGATGAAAGCTGGCATTTGGGGCTCTAATGATCTGGATTGGCCTAGATTCTGACCACTTGAGTTTTGGAGAAATCCAGAAACATTTGGAAATTTCTGTCTTGGGTGGCCAGGGAGGGCCATGGCGGGTGGTTGCAAAGAGAGGCCATTTTTCAGGGGAAAAAGAAGTCATTTGGCCAGGCTCTGGGCATCAGATGAAAGCTGGCCTTTAGGGCTCTGAGAACTTGCTGGGATCTAGATTCCGACCACTTGAATTTTGGAGAAATCCAGAAACATTTGGAAATTTCTAGCTTAGGTGGGCAGGGTGGCCATGGCGAGTGGCCGCAAAGAGAGGCCATTTTGCAGGGAAAAAAGAAGTCATTTGGCCTGGCTCTGGACATCAGATGAAAGCTGAACTTTGGGGCTCTCAGGATCTGGATTGACCTAGATTCTGACCACTTGAGTTTTGGAGAAATCCAGCAACATTTGGAGATTTCTGTCTTGGGTGTCGAGGCTCAATCAGGGCGAGTGGCCGAAGAGAGAGGCCAGTTTTCAGGGGAAAAAGAAGTCATTTGGCCAGGCTCTGGGCATCAGATGAAAGCTGGCGTTTGGGGCTCTCAGGATCTGCATTGGCCTAGATTCTAACCACTTTAGTTTTGGAGAAATTCAGCAAAATTTGGAAATTTCTGTCTTGGGTGGTCCGGGTGGGCCATGGCGAGTGGCTGCAAAGAGAGGCCATTTTTCAGGGGAAAAAGAAGTCATTTGGCCGGGCTCTGGGCATCAGATGAAAGCTGGCCTTTGGGGCTCTGAGCACTTGCTGGGACCTAGATTCTGACCACTTGAGTTTTGGAGAAATCCAGCAACATTTGGAAATTTCTAGCTTAGGTGGGCAGGGTGGCCATGGCGAGTGGCCGCAAAGAGAGGCCATTTTGCAGGGAAAAAAGAAGTCATTTGGCCAGGCTCTGGACATCAGATGAAAGCTGAACTTTGGGGCTCTCAGGATCTGGATTGACCTAGATTCTGACCACTTGTGTTTTGGAGAAATCCAGCAACATTTGGAAATTTCTGTCTTGGGTGTCCAGGCTCAATCAGGGCGAGTGGCCGAAGAGAGAGGCCATTTTGCAGGGGAAAAAGAAGTCATTTGACCAAGTTCTGGGCATCAGATGAAAGCTGGCATTTGGGGCTCTAATGATCTGGATTGGCCTAGATTCTGACCACTTGAGTTTTGGAGAAATCCAGCAACATTTGGAAATTTCTGTCTTGGGTGGCCAGGGTGGGCCATGGCAAGTGGCCGCAAAGAGAGGCCATTTTGCAGGGGAAAAAGAAGTCATTTGGCCAGGCTCTGGGCATCAGATGAAAGCTGACCTTTGGGGCTCTCAGGATCTGGATTGGCCTAAGTTCTGACCACTTGTGTTTTGGAGAAATCCAGCAACATTTGGAAATTTCTGTCTTGGGTGTCCAGGCTCAATCAGGGCGAGTGGCCGAAGAGAGAGGCCATTTTTCAGGGAAAAAGAAGTCATTTGGCCAAGTTCTGGGTATCAGATGAAAGCTGGCATTTGAGGCTCTAAGGATCTGGATTGGCCTAGATTCTGACCACTTGAGTTTTGGAGAAATCCAGCAACATTTGGAAATTTCTGTCTTGGGTGTCCAGGCTCAACCAGGGCGAGTGGTCGCAAAGAGAGGCCATTTTGCAGGGGAAAAAGAAGTCATTTGGCCAAGGTCTGGGCATCAGATGAAAGCTGGCATTTGGGGCTCTAATGATCTGGATTGGCCTAGATTCTGACCACTTGAGTTTTGGAGAAATCCAGAAACATTTGGAAATTTCTAGCTTAGGTGGGCAGGGAGGGCCATGGCGGGTGGTTGCAAAGAGAGGCCATTTTTCAGGGGAAAAAGAAGTCATTTGGCCAGGCTCTGGGCATCAGATGAAAGCTGGCCTTTAGGGCTCTGAGAACTTGCTGGGATCTAGATTCCGACCACTTGAATTTTGGAGAAATCCAGAAACATTTGGAAATTTCTAGCTTAGGTGGGCAGGGTGGCCATGGCGAGTGGCCGCAAAGAGAGGCCATTTTTCAGGGAAAAAAGAAGTCATTTGGCCTGGCTCTGGACATCAGATGAAAGCTGAACTTTGGGGCTCTCAGGATCTGGATTGACCTAGATTCTGACCACTTGAGTTTTGGAGAAATCCAGCAACATTTGGAGATTTCTGTCTTGGGTGTCGAGGCTCAATCAGGGCGAGTGGCCGAAGAGAGAGGCCAGTTTTCAGGGGAAAAAGAAGTCATTTGGCCAGGCTCTGGGCATCAGATGAAAGCTGGCGTTTGGGGCTCTCAGGATCTGCATTGGCCTAGATTCTAACCACTTTAGTTTTGGAGAAATTCAGCAAAATTTGGAAATTTCTGTCTTGGGTGGTCCGGGTGGGCCATGGCGAGTGGCTGCAAAGAGAGGCCATTTTTCAGGGGAAAAAGAAGTCATTTGGCCGGGCTCTGGGCATCAGATGAAAGCTGGCCTTTGGGGCTCTGAGCACTTGCTGGGACCTAGATTCTGACCACTTGAGTTTTGGAGAAATCCAGCAACATTTGGAAATTTCTAGCTTGGGTGGCCCGGGTGGGCCAGGGCGAATGGCCGCAAAGAGAGGCCATTTTTCAGGGGAAAAAGAAGTCATTTGGCCAGGCTCTGGACATCAGATGAAAGCTGACCTTTGGGGCTCTCAGGATCTGGATTGGCCTAAATTCTGACCACTTGTGTTTTGGAGAAATCCAGCAACATTTGGAAATTTCTGTCTTGGGTGTCCAGGCTCAATCAGGGTGAGTGGCCGAAGAGAGAGGCCATTTTGCAGGGGAAAAAGAAGTCATTTGACCATGTTCTGGGCATCAGATGAAAGCTGGCATTTGGGGCTCTAATGATCTGGATTGGCCTAGATTCTGACCACTTGAGTTTTGGAGAAATCCAGCAACATTTGGAAATTTCTGTCTTGGGTGGCCAGGGTGGGCCATGGCAAGTGGCCGCAAAGAGAGGCCATTTTGCAGGGGAAAAAGAAGTCATTTGGCCAGGCTCTGGGCATCAGATGAAAGCTGACCTTTGGGGCTCTCAGGATCTGGATTGGCCTAAATTCTGACCACTTGTGTTTTGGAGAAATCCAGCAACATTTGGAAATTTCTGTCTTGGGTGTCCAGGCTCAACCAGGGCGAGTGGCCGAAGAGAGAGGCCATTTTGCAGGGGAAAAAGAAGTCATTTGGCCAAGGTCTGGGCATCAGATGAAAGCTGGCATTTGGGGCTCTAATGATCTGGATTGGCCTAGATTCTGAACCACTTGAGTTTTGGAGAAATCCAGAAACATTTGGAAATTTCTGTCTTGGGTGGCCAGGGAGGGCCATGGCGAGTGGTTGCAAAGAGAGGACATTTTGCAAGGGAAAAAGAAGTCATTTGGCCAGGCTCTGGGCATCAGATGAAAGCTGGCCTTTAGGGCTCTGAGCACTTGCTGGGATCTAGATTCCGACCACTTGAGTTTTGGAGAAATCCAGAAACATTTGGAAATTTCTAGCTTAGGTGGGCAGGGTGGTCCATGGCGAGTGGCCGCAAAGAGAGGCCATTTTGCAGGGAAAAAAAAAGTCATTTGGCCTGGCTCTGGACATCAGATGAAAGCTGAACTTTGGGGCTCTCAGGATCTGGATTGACCTAGATTCTGACCACTTGAGTTTTGGAGAAATCCAGCAACATTTGGAGATTTCTGTCTTGGGTGTCGAGGCTCAATCAGGGCGAGTGGCCGAAGAGAGAGGCCAGTTTTCAGGGGAAAAAGAAGTCATTTGGCCAGGCTCTGGGCATCAGATGAAAGCTGGCGTTTGGGGCTCTCAGGATCTGCATTGGCCTAGATTCTAACCACTTTAGTTTTGGAGAAATTCAGCAAAATTTGGAAATTTCTGTCTTGGGTGGCCCGGGTGGGCCATGGCGAGTGGCTGCAAAGAGAGGCCATTTTTCAGGGGAAAAAGAAGTCATTTGGCCAGGCTCTGGGCATCAGATGAAAGCTGGCCTTTGGGGCTCTGAGCACTTGCTGGGACCTAGATTCTGACCACTTGAGTTTTGGAGAAATCCAGCAACATTTGGAAATTTCTAGCTTGGGTGGCCCGGGTGGGCCAGGGCGAATGGCCGCAAAGAGAGGCCATTTTTCAGGGAAAAAAGAAGTCATTTGGCCAGGCTCTGGACATCAGATGAAAGCTGACCTTTGGGGCTCTCAGGATCTGGATTGGCCTAAATTCTGACCACTTGTGTTTTGGAGAAATCCAGCAACATTTGGAAATTTCTGTCTTGGGTGTCCAGGCTCAATCAGGGTGAGTGGCCGAAGAGAGAGGCCATTTTGCAGGGGAGAATGAAGTCATTTGACCAAGTTCTGGGCATCAGATGAAAGCTGGCATTTGGGGCTCTAATGATCTGGATTGGCCTAGATTCTGACCACTTGAGTTTTGGAGAAATCCAGCAACATTTGGAAATTTCTGTCTTGGGTGGCCAGGGTGGGCCATGGCAAGTGGCCGCAAAGAGAGGCCATTTTGCAGGGGAAAAAGAAGTCATTTGGCCAGGCTCTGGGCATCAGATGAAAGCTGACCTTTGGGGCTCTCAGGATCTGGATTGGCCTAAATTCTGACCACTTGTGTTTTGGAGAAATCCAGCAACATTTGGAAATTTCTGTCTTGGGTGTCCAGGCTCAATCAGGGCGAGTGGCCGATAAGAGAGGCCATTTTTCAGGGAAAAAGAAGTCATTTGGCCAAGTTCTGGGTATCAGATGAAAGCTGGCCTTTGGGGCTCTAAGGATCTGGATTGGCCTAGATTCTGACCACTTGAGTTTTGGAGAAATCCAGCAACATTTGGAAATTTCTGTCTTGGGTGTCCAGGCTCAACCAGGGTGAGTGGTCGCAAAGAGAGGCCATTTTGCAGGGGAAAAAGAAGTCATTTGGCCAAGGTCTGGGCATCAGATGAAAGCTGGCATTTGGGGCTCTAATGATCTGGATTGGCCTAGATTCTGAACCACTTGAGTTTTGGAGAAATCCAGCAACATTTGGAAATTTCTGTCTTGGGTGGCCAGGGAGGGCCATGGCGAGTGGTTGCAAAGAGAGGCCATTTTGCAAGGGAAAAAGAAGTCATTTGGCCAGGCTCTGGGCATCAGATGAAAGCTGGCCTTTAAGGCTCTTAGCACTTGCTGGGATCTAGATTCCGACCACTTGAGTTTTGGAGAAATCCAGAAACATTTGGAAATTTCTAGCTTGGGTGGCCCGGGTGGGCCAGGGCGAATGGCCGCAAAGAGAGGCCATTTTTCAGGGAAAAAAGAAGTCATTTGGCCAGGCTCTGGACATCAGATGAAAGCTGACCTTTGGGGCTCTCAGGATCTGGATTGGCCTAAATTCTGACCACTTGTGTTTTGGAGAAATCCAGCAACATTTGGAAATTTCTGTCTTGGGTGTCCAGGCTCAATCAGGGTGAGTGGCCGAAGAGAGAGGCCATTTTGCAGGGGAAAAAGAAGTCATTTGACCAAGTTCTGGGCATCAGATGAAAGCTGGCATTTGGGGCTCTAATGATCTGGATTGGCCTAGATTCTGACCACTTGAGTTTTGGAGAAATCCAGCAACATTTGGAAATTTCTGTCTTGGGTGGCCAGGGTGGGCCATGGCAAGTGGCCGCAAAGAGAGGCCATTTTGCAGGGGAAAAAGAAGTCATTTGGCCAGGCTCTGGGCATCAGATGAAAGCTGACCTTTGGGGCTCTCAGGATCTGGATTGGCCTAAATTCTGACCACTTGTGTTTTGGAGAAATCCAGCAACATTTGGAAATTTCTGTCTTGGGTGTCCAGGCTCAACCAGGGCGAGTGGCCGAAGAGAGAGGCCATTTTGCAGGGGAAAAAGAAGTCATTTGGCCAAGGTCTGGGCATCAGATGAAAGCTGGCATTTGGGGCTCTAATGATCTGGATTGGCCTAGATTCTGAACCACTTGAGTTTTGGAGAAATCCAGAAACATTTGGAAATTTCTGTCTTGGGTGGCCAGGGAGGGCCATGGCGAGTGGTTGCAAAGAGAGGACATTTTGCAAGGGAAAAAGAAGTCATTTGGCCAGGCTCTGGGCATCAGATGAAAGCTGGCCTTTAGGGCTCTGAGCACTTGCTGGGATCTAGATTCCGACCACTTGAGTTTTGGAGAAATTCAGAAACATTTGGAAATTTCTAGCTTAGGTGGGCAGGGTGGTCCATGGCGAGTGGCCGCAAAGAGAGGCCATTTTGCAGGGAAAAAAAAAGTCATTTGGCCTGGCTCTGGACATCAGATGAAAGCTGAACTTTGGGGCTCTCAGGATCTGGATTGACCTAGATTCTGACCACTTGAGTTTTGGAGAAATCCAGCAACATTTGGAGATTTCTGTCTTGGGTGTCGAGGCTCAATCAGGGCGAGTGGCCGAAGAGAGAGGCCAGTTTTCAGGGGAAAAAGAAGTCATTTGGCCAGGCTCTGGGCATCAGATGAAAGCTGGCGTTTGGGGCTCTCAGGATCTGCATTGGCCTAGATTCTAACCACTTTAGTTTTGGAGAAATTCAGCAAAATTTGGAAATTTCTGTCTTGGGTGGCCCGGGTGGGCCATGGCGAGTGGCTGCAAAGAGAGGCCATTTTTCAGGGGAAAAAGAAGTCATTTGGCCAGGCTCTGGGCATCAGATGAAAGCTGGCCTTTGGGGCTCTGAGCACTTGCTGGGACCTAGATTCTGACCACTTGAGTTTTGGAGAAATCCAGCAACATTTGGAAATTTCTAGCTTGGGTGGCCCGGGTGGGCCAGGGCGAATGGCCGCAAAGAGAGGCCATTTTTCAGGGAAAAAAGAAGTCATTTGGCCAGGCTCTGGACATCAGATGAAAGCTGACCTTTGGGGCTCTCAGGATCTGGATTGGCCTAAATTCTGACCACTTGTGTTTTGGAGAAATCCAGCAACATTTGGAAATTTCTGTCTTGGGTGTCCAGGCTCAATCAGGGTGAGTGGCCGAAGAGAGAGGCCATTTTGCAGGGGAGAATGAAGTCATTTGACCAAGTTCTGGGCATCAGATGAAAGCTGGCATTTGGGGCTCTAATGATCTGGATTGGCCTAGATTCTGACCACTTGAGTTTTGGAGAAATCCAGCAACATTTGGAAATTTCTGTCTTGGGTGGCCAGGGTGGGCCATGGCAAGTGGCCGCAAAGAGAGGCCATTTTGCTGGGGAAAAAGAAGTCATTTGGCCAGGCTCTGGGCATCAGATGAAAGCTGACCTTTGGGGCTCTCAGGATCTGGATTGGCCTAAATTCTGACCACTTGTGTTTTGGAGAAATCCAGCAACATTTGGAAATTTCTGTCTTGGGTGTCCAGGCTCAATCAGGGTGAGTGGCCGAAGAGAGAGGCCATTTTGCAGGGGAAAAAGAAGTCATTTGACCAAGTTCTGGGCATCAGATGAAAGCTGGCATTTGGGGCTCTAATGATCTGGATTGGCCTAGATTCTGACCACTTGAGTTTTGGAGAAATCCAGCAACATTTGGAAATTTCTGTCTTGGGTGGCCAGGGTGGGCCATGGCAAGTGGCCGCAAAGAGAGGCCATTTTGCAGGGGAAAAAGAAGTCATTTGGCCAGGCTCTGGGCATCAGATGAAAGCTGACCTTTGGGGCTCTCAGGATCTGGATTGGCCTAAATTCTGACCACTTGTGTTTTGGAGAAATCCAGCAACATTTGGAAATTTCTGTCTTGGGTGTCCAGGCTCAACCAGGGCGAGTGGCCGAAGAGAGAGGCCATTTTGCAGGGGAAAAAGAAGTCATTTGGCCAAGGTCTGGGCATCAGATGAAAGCTGGCATTTGGGGCTCTAATGATCTGGATTGGCCTAGATTCTGAACCACTTGAGTTTTGGAGAAATCCAGAAACATTTGGAAATTTCTGTCTTGGGTGGCCAGGGAGGGCCATGGCGAGTGGTTGCAAAGAGAGGACATTTTGCAAGGGAAAAAGAAGTCATTTGGCCAGGCTCTGGGCATCAGATGAAAGCTGGCCTTTAGGGCTCTGAGCACTTGCTGGGATCTAGATTCCGACCACTTGAGTTTTGGAGAAATTCAGAAACATTTGGAAATTTCTAGCTTAGGTGGGCAGGGTGGTCCATGGCGAGTGGCCGCAAAGAGAGGCCATTTTGCAGGGAAAAAAAAAGTCATTTGGCCTGGCTCTGGACATCAGATGAAAGCTGAACTTTGGGGCTCTCAGGATCTGGATTGACCTAGATTCTGACCACTTGAGTTTTGGAGAAATCCAGCAACATTTGGAGATTTCTGTCTTGGGTGTCGAGGCTCAATCAGGGCGAGTGGCCGAAGAGAGAGGCCAGTTTTCAGGGGAAAAAGAAGTCATTTGGCCAGGCTCTGGGCATCAGATGAAAGCTGGCGTTTGGGGCTCTCAGGATCTGCATTGGCCTAGATTCTAACCACTTTAGTTTTGGAGAAATTCAGCAAAATTTGGAAATTTCTGTCTTGGGTGGCCCGGGTGGGCCATGGCGAGTGGCTGCAAAGAGAGGCCATTTTTCAGGGGAAAAAGAAGTCATTTGGCCAGGCTCTGGGCATCAGATGAAAGCTGGCCTTTGGGGCTCTGAGCACTTGCTGGGACCTAGATTCTGACCACTTGAGTTTTGGAGAAATCCAGCAACATTTGGAAATTTCTAGCTTGGGTGGCCCGGGTGGGCCAGGGCGAATGGCCGCAAAGAGAGGCCATTTTTCAGGGAAAAAAGAAGTCATTTGGCCAGGCTCTGGACATCAGATGAAAGCTGACCTTTGGGGCTCTCAGGATCTGGATTGGCCTAAATTCTGACCACTTGTGTTTTGGAGAAATCCAGCAACATTTGGAAATTTCTGTCTTGGGTGTCCAGGCTCAATCAGGGTGAGTGGCCGAAGAGAGAGGCCATTTTGCAGGGGAGAATGAAGTCATTTGACCAAGTTCTGGGCATCAGATGAAAGCTGGCATTTGGGGCTCTAATGATCTGGATTGGCCTAGATTCTGACCACTTGAGTTTTGGAGAAATCCAGCAACATTTGGAAATTTCTGTCTTGGGTGGCCAGGGTGGGCCATGGCAAGTGGCCGCAAAGAGAGGCCATTTTGCAGGGGAAAAAGAAGTCATTTGGCCAGGCTCTGGGCATCAGATGAAAGCTGACCTTTGGGGCTCTCAGGATCTGGATTGGCCTAAATTCTGACCACTTGTGTTTTGGAGAAATCCAGCAACATTTGGAAATTTCTGTCTTGGGTGTCCAGGCTCAATCAGGGCGAGTGGCCGATAAGAGAGGCCATTTTTCAGGGAAAAAGAAGTCATTTGGCCAAGTTCTGGGTATCAGATGAAAGCTGGCCTTTGGGGCTCTAAGGATCTGGATTGGCCTAGATTCTGACCACTTGAGTTTTGGAGAAATCCAGCAACATTTGGAAATTTCTGTCTTGGGTGTCCAGGCTCAACCAGGGTGAGTGGTCGCAAAGAGAGGCCATTTTGCAGGGGAAAAAGAAGTCATTTGGCCAAGGTCTGGGCATCAGATGAAAGCTGGCATTTGGGGCTCTAATGATCTGGATTGGCCTAGATTCTGAACCACTTGAGTTTTGGAGAAATCCAGCAACATTTGGAAATTTCTGTCTTGGGTGGCCAGGGAGGGCCATGGCGAGTGGTTGCAAAGAGAGGCCATTTTGCAAGGGAAAAAGAAGTCATTTGGCCAGGCTCTGGGCATCAGATGAAAGCTGGCCTTTAAGGCTCTTAGCACTTGCTGGGATCTAGATTCCGACCACTTGAGTTTTGGAGAAATCCAGAAACATTTGGAAATTTCTAGCTTGGGTGGCCCGGGTGGGCCAGGGCGAATGGCCGCAAAGAGAGGCCATTTTTCAGGGAAAAAAGAAGTCATTTGGCCAGGCTCTGGACATCAGATGAAAGCTGACCTTTGGGGCTCTCAGGATCTGGATTGGCCTAAATTCTGACCACTTGTGTTTTGGAGAAATCCAGCAACATTTGGAAATTTCTGTCTTGGGTGTCCAGGCTCAATCAGGGTGAGTGGCCGAAGAGAGAGGCCATTTTGCAGGGGAAAAAGAAGTCATTTGACCAAGTTCTGGGCATCAGATGAAAGCTGGCATTTGGGGCTCTAATGATCTGGATTGGCCTAGATTCTGACCACTTGAGTTTTGGAGAAATCCAGCAACATTTGGAAATTTCTGTCTTGGGTGGCCAGGGTGGGCCATGGCAAGTGGCCGCAAAGAGAGGCCATTTTGCAGGGGAAAAAGAAGTCATTTGGCCAGGCTCTGGGCATCAGATGAAAGCTGACCTTTGGGGCTCTCAGGATCTGGATTGGCCTAAATTCTGACCACTTGTGTTTTGGAGAAATCCAGCAACATTTGGAAATTTCTGTCTTGGGTGTCCAGGCTCAACCAGGGCGAGTGGCCGAAGAGAGAGGCCATTTTGCAGGGGAAAAAGAAGTCATTTGGCCAAGGTCTGGGCATCAGATGAAAGCTGGCATTTGGGGCTCTAATGATCTGGATTGGCCTAGATTCTGAACCACTTGAGTTTTGGAGAAATCCAGAAACATTTGGAAATTTCTGTCTTGGGTGGCCAGGGAGGGCCATGGCGAGTGGTTGCAAAGAGAGGACATTTTGCAAGGGAAAAAGAAGTCATTTGGCCAGGCTCTGGGCATCAGATGAAAGCTGGCCTTTAGGGCTCTGAGCACTTGCTGGGATCTAGATTCCGACCACTTGAGTTTTGGAGAAATTCAGAAACATTTGGAAATTTCTAGCTTAGGTGGGCAGGGTGGTCCATGGCGAGTGGCCGCAAAGAGAGGCCATTTTGCAGGGAAAAAAAAAGTCATTTGGCCTGGCTCTGGACATCAGATGAAAGCTGAACTTTGGGGCTCTCAGGATCTGGATTGACCTAGATTCTGACCACTTGAGTTTTGGAGAAATCCAGCAACATTTGGAGATTTCTGTCTTGGGTGTCGAGGCTCAATCAGGGCGAGTGGCCGAAGAGAGAGGCCAGTTTTCAGGGGAAAAAGAAGTCATTTGGCCAGGCTCTGGGCATCAGATGAAAGCTGGCGTTTGGGGCTCTCAGGATCTGCATTGGCCTAGATTCTAACCACTTTAGTTTTGGAGAAATTCAGCAAAATTTGGAAATTTCTGTCTTGGGTGGCCCGGGTGGGCCATGGCGAGTGGCTGCAAAGAGAGGCCATTTTTCAGGGGAAAAAGAAGTCATTTGGCCAGGCTCTGGGCATCAGATGAAAGCTGGCCTTTGGGGCTCTGAGCACTTGCTGGGACCTAGATTCTGACCACTTGAGTTTTGGAGAAATCCAGCAACATTTGGAAATTTCTAGCTTGGGTGGCCCGGGTGGGCCAGGGCGAATGGCCGCAAAGAGAGGCCATTTTTCAGGGAAAAAAGAAGTCATTTGGCCAGGCTCTGGACATCAGATGAAAGCTGACCTTTGGGGCTCTCAGGATCTGGATTGGCCTAAATTCTGACCACTTGTGTTTTGGAGAAATCCAGCAACATTTGGAAATTTCTGTCTTGGGTGTCCAGGCTCAATCAGGGTGAGTGGCCGAAGAGAGAGGCCATTTTGCAGGGGAGAATGAAGTCATTTGACCAAGTTCTGGGCATCAGATGAAAGCTGGCATTTGGGGCTCTAATGATCTGGATTGGCCTAGATTCTGACCACTTGAGTTTTGGAGAAATCCAGCAACATTTGGAAATTTCTGTCTTGGGTGGCCAGGGTGGGCCATGGCAAGTGGCCGCAAAGAGAGGCCATTTTGCTGGGGAAAAAGAAGTCATTTGGCCAGGCTCTGGGCATCAGATGAAAGCTGACCTTTGGGGCTCTCAGGATCTGGATTGGCCTAAATTCTGACCACTTGTGTTTTGGAGAAATCCAGCAACATTTGGAAATTTCTGTCTTGGGTGTCCAGGCTCAATCAGGGCGAGTGGCCGATAAGAGAGGCCATTTTTCAGGGAAAAAGAAGTCATTTGGCCAAGTTCTGGGTATCAGATGAAAGCTGGCCTTTGGGGCTCTAAGGATCTGGATTGGCCTAGATTCTGACCACTTGAGTTTTGGAGAAATCCAGCAACATTTGGAAATTTCTGTCTTGGGTGTCCAGGCTCAACCAGGGTGAGTGGTCGCAAAGAGAGGCCATTTTGCAGGGGAAAAAGAAGTCATTTGGCCAAGGTCTGGGCATCAGATGAAAGCTGGCATTTGGGGCTCTAATGATCTGGATTGGCCTAGATTCTGAACCACTTGAGTTTTGGAGAAATCCAGCAACATTTGGAAATTTCTGTCTTGGGTGGCCAGGGAGGGCCATGGCGAGTGGTTGCAAAGAGAGGCCATTTTGCAAGGGAAAAAGAAGTCATTTGGCCAGGCTCTGGGCATCAGATGAAAGCTGGCCTTTAAGGCTCTTAGCACTTGCTGGGATCTAGATTCCGACCACTTGAGTTTTGGAGAAATCCAGAAACATTTGGAAATTTCTAGCTTGGGTGGCCCGGGTGGGCCAGGGCGAATGGCCGCAAAGAGAGGCCATTTTTCAGGGAAAAAAGAAGTCATTTGGCCAGGCTCTGGACATCAGATGAAAGCTGACCTTTGGGGCTCTCAGGATCTGGATTGGCCTAAATTCTGACCACTTGTGTTTTGGAGAAATCCAGCAACATTTGGAAATTTCTGTCTTGGGTGTCCAGGCTCAATCAGGGCGAGTGGCCGAAGAGAGAGGCCATTTTTCAGGGAAAAAGAAGTCATTTGGCCAAGTTCTGGGTATCAGATGAAAGCTGGCCTTTGGGGCTCTAAGGATCTGGATTGGCCTAGATTCTGACCACTTGTGTTTTGGAGAAATCCAGCAACATTTGGAAATTTCTGTCTTGGGTGGCCAGGGTGGGCCATGGCAAGTGGCCGCAAAGAGAGGCCATTTTGCAGGGGAAAAAGAAGTCATTTGGCCAGGCTCTGGGCATCAGATGAAAGCTGACCTTTGGGGCTCTCAGGATCTGGATTGGCCTAAATTCTGACCACTTGTGTTTTGGAGAAATCCAGCAACATTTGGAAATTTCTGTCTTGGGTGTCCAGGCTCAATCAGGGCGAGTGGCCAAAGAGAGAGGCCATTTTTCAGGGAAAAAGAAGTCATTTGGCCAAGTTCTGGGTATCAGATGAAAGCTGGCCTTTGGGGCTCTAAGGATCTGGATTGGCCTAGATTCTGACCACTTGAGTTTTGGAGAAATCCAGCAACATTTGGAAATTTCTGTCTTGGGTGTCCAGGCTCAACCAGGGCGAGTGGTCGCAAAGAGAGGCCAGTTTTCAGGGGAAAAAGAAGTCATTTGGCCAGGCTCTGGGCATCAGATGAAAGCTGGCATTTGGGGCTCTCAGGATCTGCATTGGCCTAGATTCTAACCACTTTAGTTTTGGAGAAATTCAGCAAAATTTGGAAATTTCTGTCTTGGGTGGTCCGGGTGGGCCATGGCGAGTGGCTGCAAAGAGAGGCCATTTTTCAGGGGAAAAAGAAGTCATTTGGCCAGGCTCTGGGCATCAGATGAAAGCTGGCCTTTGGGGCTCTGAGCACTTGCTGGGACCTAGATTCTGACCACTTGAGTTTTGGAGAAATCCAGCAACATTTGGAAATTTCTGTCTTGGGTGGCCAGGGTGGGCCATGGCAAGTGGCCGCAAAGAGAGGCCATTTTGCAGGGGAAAAAGAAGTCATTTGGCCAGGCTCTGGACATCAGATGAAAGCTGACCTTTGGGGCTCTCAGGATCTGGATTGGCCTAAATTCTGACCACTTGTGTTTTGGAGAAATCCAGCAACATTTGGAAATTTCTGTCTTGGGTGTCCAGGCTCAATCAGGGTGAGTGGCCGAAGAGAGAGGCCATTTTGCAGGGGAAAAAGAAGTCATTTGACCAAGTTCTGGGCATCAGATGAAAGCTGGCATTTGGGGCTCTAATGATCTGGATTGGCCTAGATTCTGACCACTTGAGTTTTGGAGAAATCCAGCAACATTTGGAAATTTCTGTCTTGGGTGGCCAGGGTGGGCCATGGCAAGTGGCCGCAAAGAGAGGCCATTTTGCAGGGGAAAAAGAAGTCATTTGGCCAGGCTCTGGGCATCAGATGAAAGCTGACCTTTGGGGCTCTCAGGATCTGGATTGGCCTAAATTCTGACCACTTGTGTTTTGGAGAAATCCAGCAACATTTGGAAATTTCTGTCTTGGGTGTCCAGGCTCAATCAGGGCGAGTGGCCGATAAGAGAGGCCATTTTTCAGGGAAAAAGAAGTCATTTGGCCAAGTTCTGGGTATCAGATGAAAGCTGGCCTTTGGGGCTCTAAGGATCTGGATTGGCCTAGATTCTGACCACTTGAGTTTTGGAGAAATCCAGCAACATTTGGAAATTTCTGTCTTGGGTGTCCAGGCTCAACCAGGGTGAGTGGTCGCAAAGAGAGGCCATTTTGCAGGGGAAAAAGAAGTCATTTGGCCAAGGTCTGGGCATCAGATGAAAGCTGGCATTTGGGGCTCTAATGATCTGGATTGGCCTAGATTCTGAACCACTTGAGTTTTGGAGAAATCCAGCAACATTTGGAAATTTCTGTCTTGGGTGGCCAGGGAGGGCCATGGCGAGTGGTTGCAAAGAGAGGCCATTTTGCAAGGGAAAAAGAAGTCATTTGGCCAGGCTCTGGGCATCAGATGAAAGCTGGCCTTTAAGGCTCTTAGCACTTGCTGGGATCTAGATTCCGACCACTTGAGTTTTGGAGAAATCCAGAAACATTTGGAAATTTCTAGCTTGGGTGGCCCGGGTGGGCCAGGGCGAATGGCCGCAAAGAGAGGCCATTTTTCAGGGAAAAAAGAAGTCATTTGGCCAGGCTCTGGACATCAGATGAAAGCTGACCTTTGGGGCTCTCAGGATCTGGATTGGCCTAAATTCTGACCACTTGTGTTTTGGAGAAATCCAGCAACATTTGGAAATTTCTGTCTTGGGTGTCCAGGCTCAATCAGGGCGAGTGGCCGAAGAGAGAGGCCATTTTTCAGGGAAAAAGAAGTCATTTGGCCAAGTTCTGGGTATCAGATGAAAGCTGGCCTTTGGGGCTCTAAGGATCTGGATTGGCCTAGATTCTGACCACTTGAGTTTTGGAGAAATCCAGCAACATTTGGAAATTTCTGTCTTGGGTGTCCAGGCTCAACCAGGGCGAGTGGTCGCAAAGAGAGGCCATTTTGCAGGGGAAAAAGAAGTCATTTGGCCAAGGTCTGGGCATCAGATGAAAGCTGGCATTTGGGGCTCTAATGATCTGGATTGGCCTAGATTCTGAACCACTTGAGTTTTGGAGAAATCCAGCAACATTTGGAAATTTCTGTCTTGGGTGGCCAGGGAGGGCCATGGCGAGTGGTTGCAAAGAGAGGCCATTTTGCAGGGGAAAAAGAAGTCATTTGGCCAGGCTCTGGGCATCAGATGAAAGCTGGCCTTTAGGGCTCTGAGCACTTGCTGGGATCTAGATTCCGACCACTTGAGTTTTGGAGAAATCCAGAAACATTTGGAAATTTCTAGCTTAGGTGGGCAGGGTGGCCATGGCGAGTGGCCGCAAAGAGAGGCCATTTTGCAGGGAAAAAAGAAGTCATTTGGCCAGGCTCTGGACATCAGATGAAAGCTGAACTTTGGGGCTCTCAGGATCTGGATTGACCTAGATTCTGACCACTTGAGTTTTGGAGAAATCCAGCAACATTTGGAGATTTCTGTCTTGGGTGTCGAGGCTCAATCAGGGCGAGTGGCCGAAGAGAGAGGCCATTTTTCAGGGAAAAAGAAGTCATTTGGCCAAGTTCTGGGTATCAGATGAAAGCTGGCATTTGAGGCTCTAAGGATCTGGATTGGCCTAGATTCTGACCACTTGAGTTTTGGAGAAATCCAGCAACATTTGGAAATTTCTGTCTTGGGTGTCCAGGCTCAATCAGGGCGAGTGGTCGCAAAGAGAGGCCATTTTGCAGGGGAAAAAGAAGTCATTTGGCCAAGGTCTGGGCATCAGATGAAAGCTGGCATTTGGGGCTCTAATGATCTGGATTGGCCTAGATTCTGACCACTTGAGTTTTGGAGAAATCCAGCAACATTTGGAAATTTCTGTCTTGGGTGGCCAGGGAGGGCCATGGCGAGTCCTTGCAAAGAGAGGCCATTTTTCAGGGGAAAAAGAAGTCATTTGGCCAGGCTCTGGGCATCAGATGAAAGCTGGCCTTTAGGGCTCTGAGAACTTGCTGGGATCTAGATTCCGACCACTTGAGTTTTGGAGAAATCCAGAAACATTTGGAAATTTCTACCTTAGGTGGGCAGGGTGGCCATGGCGAGTGGCCGCAAAGAGAGGCCATTTTGCAGGGAAAAAAGAAGTCATTTGGCCAGGCTCTGGACATCAAATGAAAGCTGAACTTTGGGGCTCTCAGGATCTGGATTGACCTAGATTCTGACCACTTGAGTTTTGGAGAAATCCAGCAACATTTGGAAATTTCTGTCTTGGGTGTCCAGGCTCAATCAGGGCGAGTGGCCGAAGAGAGAGGCCATTTTGCAGGGGAAAAAGAAGTCATTTGACCAAGTTCTGGGCATCAGATGAAAGCTGGCATTTGGGGCTCTAATGATCTGGATTGGCCTAGATTCTGACCACTTGAGTTTTGGAGAAATCCAGCAACATTTGGAAATTTCTGTCTTGGGTGGCCAGGGTGGGCCATGGCAAGTGGCCGCAAAGAGAGGCCATTTTGCAGGGGAAAAAGAAGTCATTTGGCCAGGCTCTGGGCATCAGATGAAAGCTGACCTTTGGGGCTCTCAGGATCTGGATTGGCCTAAGTTCTGACCACTTGTGTTTTGGAGAAATCCAGCAACATTTGGAAATTTCTGTCTTGGGTGTCCAGGCTCAATCAGGGCGAGTGGCCGAAGAGAGAGGCCATTTTTCACGGAAAAAGAAGTCATTTGGCCAAGTTCTGGGTATCAGATGAAAGCTGGCATTTGAGGCTCTAAGGATCTGGATTGGCCTAGATTCTGACCACTTGAGTTTTGGAGAAATCCAGCAACATTTGGAAATTTCTGTCTTGGGTGTCCAGGCTCAACCAGGGCGAGTGGTCGCAAAGAGAGGCCATTTTGCAGGGGAAAAAGAAGTCATTTGGCCAAGGTCTGGGCATCAGATGAAAGCTGGCATTTGGGGCTCTAATGATCTGGATTGGCCTAGATTCTGACCACTTGAGTTTTGGAGAAATCCAGCAACATTTGGAAATTTCTGTCTTGGGTGGCCAGGGAGGGCCATGACGGGTGGTTGCAAAGAGAGGCCATTTTTCAGGGGAAAAAGAAGTCATTTGGCCAGGCTCTGGGCATCAGATGAAAGCTGGCCTTTAGGGCTCTGAGAACTTGCTGGGATCTAGATTCCGACCACTTGAATTTTGGAGAAATTCAGAAACATTTGGAAATTTCTAGCTTAGGTGGGCAGGGTGGCCATGGCGAGTGGCCGCAAAGAGAGGCCATTTTGCAGGGAAAAAAGAAGTCATTTGACCAAGTTCTGGGCATCAGATGAAAGCTGAACTTTGGGGCTCTCAGGATCTGGATTGACCTAGATTCTGACCACTTGAGTTTTGGAGAAATCCAGCAACATTTGGAAATTTCTGTCTTGGGTGGCCAGGGTGGGCCATGGCAAGTGGCCGCAAAGAGAGGCCATTTTGCAGGGGAAAAAGAAGTCATTTGGCCAGGCTCTGGGCATCAGATGAAAGCTGACCTTTGGGGCTCTCAGGATCTGGATTGGCCTAAATTCTGACCACTTGTGTTTTGGAGAAATCCAGCAACATTTGGAAATTTCTGTCTTCGGTGTCCAGGCTCAACCAGGGCGAGTGGTCGCAAAGAGAGGCCATTTTGCAGGGGAAAAAGAAGTCATTTGGCCAAGGTCTGGGCATCAGATGAAAGCTGGCATTTGGGGCTCTAATGATCTGGATTGGCCTAGAGTCTGAACCACTTGAGTTTTGGAGAAATCCAGCAACATTTGGAAATTTCTGTCTTGGGTGGCCAGGGAGGGCCATGGCGAGTGGTTGCAAAGAGAGGCCATTTTGCAGGGGAAAAAGAAGTCATTTGGCCAGGCTCTGGGCATCAGATGAAAGCTGGCCTTTAGGGCTCTGAGCACTTGCTGGGATCTAGATTCCGACCACTTGAGTTTTGGAGAAATCCAGAAACATTTGGAAATTTCTAGCTTAGGTGGGCAGGGTGGCCATGGCGAGTGGCCGCAAAGAGAGGCCATTTTGCAGGGAAAAAAGAAGTCATTTGGCCAGGCTCTGGACATCAGATGAAAGCTGAACTTTGGGGCTCTCAGGATCTGGATTGACCTAGATTCTGACCACTTGAGTTTTGGAGAAATCCAGCAACATTTGGAGATTTCTGTCTTGGGTGTCGAGGCTCAATCAGGGCGAGTGGCCGAAGAGAGAGGCCATTTTTCAGGGAAAAAGAAGTCATTTGGCCAAGTTCTGGGTATCAGATGAAAGCTGGCATTTGAGGCTCTAAGGATCTGGATTGGCCTAGATTCTGACCACTTGAGTTTTGGAGAAATCCAGCAACATTTGGAAATTTCTGTCTTGGGTGTCCAGGCTCAATCAGGGCGAGTGGTCGCAAAGAGAGGCCATTTTGCAGGGGAAAAAGAAGTCATTTGGCCAAGGTCTGGGCATCAGATGAAAGCTGGCATTTGGGGCTCTAATGATCTGGATTGGCCTAGATTCTGACCACTTGAGTTTTGGAAAAATCCAGCAACATTTGGAAATTTCTGTCTTGGGTGGCCAGGGAGGGCCATGGCGAGTGGTTGCAAAGAGAGGCCATTTTGCAAGGGAAAAAGAAGTCATTTGGCCAGGCTCTGGGCATCAGATGAAAGCTGGCCTTTAGGGCTCTGAGAACTTGCTGGGATCTAGATTCCGACCACTTGAGTTTTGGAGAAATCCAGAAACATTTGGAAATTTCTAGCTTAGGTGGGCAGGGTGGCCATGGCGAGTGGCCGCAAAGAGAGGCCATTTTGCAGGGAAAAAAGAAGTCATTTGGCCAGGCTCTGGACATCAGATGAAAGCTGGCCTTTGGGGCTCTAAGGATCTGGATTGGCCTAGATTCTGACCACTTGAGTTTTGGAGAAATCCAGCAACATTTGGAAATTTCTGTCTTGGGTGTCCAGGCTCAACCAGGGTGAGTGGTCGCAAAGAGAGGCCATTTTGCAGGGGAAAAAGAAGTCATTTGGCCAAGGTCTGGGCATCAGATGAAAGCTGGCATTTGGGGCTCTAATGATCTGGATTGGCCTAGATTCTGAACCACTTGAGTTTTGGAGAAATCCAGCAACATTTGGAAATTTCTGTCTTGGGTGGCCAGGGAGGGCCATGGCGAGTGGTTGCAAAGAGAGGCCATTTTGCAAGGGAAAAAGAAGTCATTTGGCCAGGCTCTGGGCATCAGATGAAAGCTGGCCTTTAAGGCTCTTAGCACTTGCTGGGATCTAGATTCCGACCACTTGAGTTTTGGAGAAATCCAGAAACATTTGGAAATTTCTAGCTTGGGTGGCCCGGGTGGGCCAGGGCGAATGGCCGCAAAGAGAGGCCATTTTTCAGGGAAAAAAGAAGTCATTTGGCCAGGCTCTGGACATCAGATGAAAGCTGACCTTTGGGGCTCTCAGGATCTGGATTGGCCTAAATTCTGACCACTTGTGTTTTGGAGAAATCCAGCAACATTTGGAAATTTCTGTCTTGGGTGTCCAGGCTCAATCAGGGTGAGTGGCCGAAGAGAGAGGCCATTTTGCAGGGGAAAAAGAAGTCATTTGACCAAGTTCTGGGCATCAGATGAAAGCTGGCATTTGGGGCTCTAATGATCTGGATTGGCCTAGATTCTGACCACTTGAGTTTTGGAGAAATCCAGCAACATTTGGAAATTTCTGTCTTGGGTGGCCAGGGTGGGCCATGGCAAGTGGCCGCAAAGAGAGGCCATTTTGCAGGGGAAAAAGAAGTCATTTGGCCAGGCTCTGGGCATCAGATGAAAGCTGACCTTTGGGGCTCTCAGGATCTGGATTGGCCTAAATTCTGACCACTTGTGTTTTGGAGAAATCCAGCAACATTTGGAAATTTCTGTCTTGGGTGTCCAGGCTCAACCAGGGCGAGTGGCCGAAGAGAGAGGCCATTTTGCAGGGGAAAAAGAAGTCATTTGGCCAAGGTCTGGGCATCAGATGAAAGCTGGCATTTGGGGCTCTAATGATCTGGATTGGCCTAGATTCTGAACCACTTGAGTTTTGGAGAAATCCAGAAACATTTGGAAATTTCTGTCTTGGGTGGCCAGGGAGGGCCATGGCGAGTGGTTGCAAAGAGAGGACATTTTGCAAGGGAAAAAGAAGTCATTTGGCCAGGCTCTGGGCATCAGATGAAAGCTGGCCTTTAGGGCTCTGAGCACTTGCTGGGATCTAGATTCCGACCACTTGAGTTTTGGAGAAATTCAGAAACATTTGGAAATTTCTAGCTTAGGTGGGCAGGGTGGTCCATGGCGAGTGGCCGCAAAGAGAGGCCATTTTGCAGGGAAAAAAAAAGTCATTTGGCCTGGCTCTGGACATCAGATGAAAGCTGAACTTTGGGGCTCTCAGGATCTGGATTGACCTAGATTCTGACCACTTGAGTTTTGGAGAAATCCAGCAACATTTGGAGATTTCTGTCTTGGGTGTCGAGGCTCAATCAGGGCGAGTGGCCGAAGAGAGAGGCCAGTTTTCAGGGGAAAAAGAAGTCATTTGGCCAGGCTCTGGGCATCAGATGAAAGCTGGCGTTTGGGGCTCTCAGGATCTGCATTGGCCTAGATTCTAACCACTTTAGTTTTGGAGAAATTCAGCAAAATTTGGAAATTTCTGTCTTGGGTGGCCCGGGTGGGCCATGGCGAGTGGCTGCAAAGAGAGGCCATTTTTCAGGGGAAAAAGAAGTCATTTGGCCAGGCTCTGGGCATCAGATGAAAGCTGGCCTTTGGGGCTCTGAGCACTTGCTGGGACCTAGATTCTGACCACTTGAGTTTTGGAGAAATCCAGCAACATTTGGAAATTTCTAGCTTGGGTGGCCCGGGTGGGCCAGGGCGAATGGCCGCAAAGAGAGGCCATTTTTCAGGGAAAAAAGAAGTCATTTGGCCAGGCTCTGGACATCAGATGAAAGCTGACCTTTGGGGCTCTCAGGATCTGGATTGGCCTAAATTCTGACCACTTGTGTTTTGGAGAAATCCAGCAACATTTGGAAATTTCTGTCTTGGGTGTCCAGGCTCAATCAGGGTGAGTGGCCGAAGAGAGAGGCCATTTTGCAGGGGAGAATGAAGTCATTTGACCAAGTTCTGGGCATCAGATGAAAGCTGGCATTTGGGGCTCTAATGATCTGGATTGGCCTAGATTCTGACCACTTGAGTTTTGGAGAAATCCAGCAACATTTGGAAATTTCTGTCTTGGGTGGCCAGGGTGGGCCATGGCAAGTGGCCGCAAAGAGAGGCCATTTTGCTGGGGAAAAAGAAGTCATTTGGCCAGGCTCTGGGCATCAGATGAAAGCTGACCTTTGGGGCTCTCAGGATCTGGATTGGCCTAAATTCTGACCACTTGTGTTTTGGAGAAATCCAGCAACATTTGGAAATTTCTGTCTTGGGTGTCCAGGCTCAATCAGGGCGAGTGGCCGATAAGAGAGGCCATTTTTCAGGGAAAAAGAAGTCATTTGGCCAAGTTCTGGGTATCAGATGAAAGCTGGCCTTTGGGGCTCTAAGGATCTGGATTGGCCTAGATTCTGACCACTTGAGTTTTGGAGAAATCCAGCAACATTTGGAAATTTCTGTCTTGGGTGTCCAGGCTCAACCAGGGTGAGTGGTCGCAAAGAGAGGCCATTTTGCAGGGGAAAAAGAAGTCATTTGGCCAAGGTCTGGGCATCAGATGAAAGCTGGCATTTGGGGCTCTAATGATCTGGATTGGCCTAGATTCTGAACCACTTGAGTTTTGGAGAAATCCAGCAACATTTGGAAATTTCTGTCTTGGGTGGCCAGGGAGGGCCATGGCGAGTGGTTGCAAAGAGAGGCCATTTTGCAAGGGAAAAAGAAGTCATTTGGCCAGGCTCTGGGCATCAGATGAAAGCTGGCCTTTAAGGCTCTTAGCACTTGCTGGGATCTAGATTCCGACCACTTGAGTTTTGGAGAAATCCAGAAACATTTGGAAATTTCTAGCTTGGGTGGCCCGGGTGGGCCAGGGCGAATGGCCGCAAAGAGAGGCCATTTTTCAGGGAAAAAAGAAGTCATTTGGCCAGGCTCTGGACATCAGATGAAAGCTGACCTTTGGGGCTCTCAGGATCTGGATTGGCCTAAATTCTGACCACTTGTGTTTTGGAGAAATCCAGCAACATTTGGAAATTTCTGTCTTGGGTGTCCAGGCTCAATCAGGGCGAGTGGCCGAAGAGAGAGGCCATTTTTCAGGGAAAAAGAAGTCATTTGGCCAAGTTCTGGGTATCAGATGAAAGCTGGCCTTTGGGGCTCTAAGGATCTGGATTGGCCTAGATTCTGACCACTTGTGTTTTGGAGAAATCCAGCAACATTTGGAAATTTCTGTCTTGGGTGGCCAGGGTGGGCCATGGCAAGTGGCCGCAAAGAGAGGCCATTTTGCAGGGGAAAAAGAAGTCATTTGGCCAGGCTCTGGGCATCAGATGAAAGCTGACCTTTGGGGCTCTCAGGATCTGGATTGGCCTAAATTCTGACCACTTGTGTTTTGGAGAAATCCAGCAACATTTGGAAATTTCTGTCTTGGGTGTCCAGGCTCAACCAGGGCGAGTGGTCGCAAAGAGAGGCCATTTTGCAGGGGAAAAAGAAGTCATTTGACCAAGTTCTGGGCATCAGATGAAAGCTGGCATTTGGGGCTCTAATGATCTGGATTGGCCTAGATTCTGACCACTTGAGTTTTGGAGAAATCCAGCAACATTTGGAAATTTCTGTCTTGGGTGGCCAGGGTGGGCCATGGCAAGTGGCCGCAAAGAGAGGCCATTTTGCAGGGGAAAAAGAAGTCATTTGGCCAGGCTCTGGGCATCAGATGAAAGCTGACCTTTGGGGCTCTCAGGATCTGGATTGGCCTAAATTCTGACCACTTGTGTTTTGGAGAAATCCAGCAACATTTGGAAATTTCTGTCTTGGGTGTCCAGGCTCAATCAGGGCGAGTGGCCAAAGAGAGAGGCCATTTTTCAGGGAAAAAGAAGTCATTTGGCCAAGTTCTGGGTATCAGATGAAAGCTGGCCTTTGGGGCTCTAAGGATCTGGATTGGCCTAGATTCTGACCACTTGAGTTTTGGAGAAATCCAGCAACATTTGGAAATTTCTGTCTTGGGTGTCCAGGCTCAACCAGGGCGAGTGGTCGCAAAGAGAGGCCAGTTTTCAGGGGAAAAAGAAGTCATTTGGCCAGGCTCTGGGCATCAGATGAAAGCTGGCATTTGGGGCTCTCAGGATCTGCATTGGCCTAGATTCTAACCACTTTAGTTTTGGAGAAATTCAGCAAAATTTGGAAATTTCTGTCTTGGGTGGTCCGGGTGGGCCATGGCGAGTGGCTGCAAAGAGAGGCCATTTTTCAGGGGAAAAAGAAGTCATTTGGCCAGGCTCTGGGCATCAGATGAAAGCTGGCCTTTGGGGCTCTGAGCACTTGCTGGGACCTAGATTCTGACCACTTGAGTTTTGGAGAAATCCAGCAACATTTGGAAATTTCTGTCTTGGGTGGCCAGGGTGGGCCATGGCAAGTGGCCGCAAAGAGAGGCCATTTTGCAGGGGAAAAAGAAGTCATTTGGCCAGGCTCTGGACATCAGATGAAAGCTGACCTTTGGGGCTCTCAGGATCTGGATTGGCCTAAATTCTGACCACTTGTGTTTTGGAGAAATCCAGCAACATTTGGAAATTTCTGTCTTGGGTGTCCAGGCTCAATCAGGGTGAGTGGCCGAAGAGAGAGGCCATTTTGCAGGGGAAAAAGAAGTCATTTGACCAAGTTCTGGGCATCAGATGAAAGCTGGCATTTGGGGCTCTAATGATCTGGATTGGCCTAGATTCTGACCACTTGAGTTTTGGAGAAATCCAGCAACATTTGGAAATTTCTGTCTTGGGTGGCCAGGGTGGGCCATGGCAAGTGGCCGCAAAGAGAGGCCATTTTGCAGGGGAAAAAGAAGTCATTTGGCCAGGCTCTGGGCATCAGATGAAAGCTGACCTTTGGGGCTCTCAGGATCTGGATTGGCCTAAATTCTGACCACTTGTGTTTTGGAGAAATCCAGCAACATTTGGAAATTTCTGTCTTGGGTGTCCAGGCTCAATCAGGGCGAGTGGCCGATAAGAGAGGCCATTTTTCAGGGAAAAAGAAGTCATTTGGCCAAGTTCTGGGTATCAGATGAAAGCTGGCCTTTGGGGCTCTAAGGATCTGGATTGGCCTAGATTCTGACCACTTGAGTTTTGGAGAAATCCAGCAACATTTGGAAATTTCTGTCTTGGGTGTCCAGGCTCAACCAGGGTGAGTGGTCGCAAAGAGAGGCCATTTTGCAGGGGAAAAAGAAGTCATTTGGCCAAGGTCTGGGCATCAGATGAAAGCTGGCATTTGGGGCTCTAATGATCTGGATTGGCCTAGATTCTGAACCACTTGAGTTTTGGAGAAATCCAGCAACATTTGGAAATTTCTGTCTTGGGTGGCCAGGGAGGGCCATGGCGAGTGGTTGCAAAGAGAGGCCATTTTGCAAGGGAAAAAGAAGTCATTTGGCCAGGCTCTGGGCATCAGATGAAAGCTGGCCTTTAAGGCTCTTAGCACTTGCTGGGATCTAGATTCCGACCACTTGAGTTTTGGAGAAATCCAGAAACATTTGGAAATTTCTAGCTTGGGTGGCCCGGGTGGGCCAGGGCGAATGGCCGCAAAGAGAGGCCATTTTTCAGGGAAAAAAGAAGTCATTTGGCCAGGCTCTGGACATCAGATGAAAGCTGACCTTTGGGGCTCTCAGGATCTGGATTGGCCTAAATTCTGACCACTTGTGTTTTGGAGAAATCCAGCAACATTTGGAAATTTCTGTCTTGGGTGTCCAGGCTCAATCAGGGCGAGTGGCCGAAGAGAGAGGCCATTTTTCAGGGAAAAAGAAGTCATTTGGCCAAGTTCTGGGTATCAGATGAAAGCTGGCCTTTGGGGCTCTAAGGATCTGGATTGGCCTAGATTCTGACCACTTGAGTTTTGGAGAAATCCAGCAACATTTGGAAATTTCTGTCTTGGGTGTCCAGGCTCAACCAGGGCGAGTGGTCGCAAAGAGAGGCCATTTTGCAGGGGAAAAAGAAGTCATTTGGCCAAGGTCTGGGCATCAGATGAAAGCTGGCATTTGGGGCTCTAATGATCTGGATTGGCCTAGATTCTGAACCACTTGAGTTTTGGAGAAATCCAGCAACATTTGGAAATTTCTGTCTTGGGTGGCCAGGGAGGGCCATGGCGAGTGGTTGCAAAGAGAGGCCATTTTGCAGGGGAAAAAGAAGTCATTTGGCCAGGCTCTGGGCATCAGATGAAAGCTGGCCTTTAGGGCTCTGAGCACTTGCTGGGATCTAGATTCCGACCACTTGAGTTTTGGAGAAATCCAGAAACATTTGGAAATTTCTAGCTTAGGTGGGCAGGGTGGCCATGGCGAGTGGCCGCAAAGAGAGGCCATTTTGCAGGGAAAAAAGAAGTCATTTGGCCAGGCTCTGGACATCAGATGAAAGCTGAACTTTGGGGCTCTCAGGATCTGGATTGACCTAGATTCTGACCACTTGAGTTTTGGAGAAATCCAGCAACATTTGGAGATTTCTGTCTTGGGTGTCGAGGCTCAATCAGGGCGAGTGGCCGAAGAGAGAGGCCATTTTTCAGGGAAAAAGAAGTCATTTGGCCAAGTTCTGGGTATCAGATGAAAGCTGGCATTTGAGGCTCTAAGGATCTGGATTGGCCTAGATTCTGACCACTTGAGTTTTGGAGAAATCCAGCAACATTTGGAAATTTCTGTCTTGGGTGTCCAGGCTCAATCAGGGCGAGTGGTCGCAAAGAGAGGCCATTTTGCAGGGGAAAAAGAAGTCATTTGGCCAAGGTCTGGGCATCAGATGAAAGCTGGCATTTGGGGCTCTAATGATCTGGATTGGCCTAGATTCTGACCACTTGAGTTTTGGAGAAATCCAGCAACATTTGGAAATTTCTGTCTTGGGTGGCCAGGGAGGGCCATGGCGAGTCCTTGCAAAGAGAGGCCATTTTTCAGGGGAAAAAGAAGTCATTTGGCCAGGCTCTGGGCATCAGATGAAAGCTGGCCTTTAGGGCTCTGAGAACTTGCTGGGATCTAGATTCCGACCACTTGAGTTTTGGAGAAATCCAGAAACATTTGGAAATTTCTACCTTAGGTGGGCAGGGTGGCCATGGCGAGTGGCCGCAAAGAGAGGCCATTTTGCAGGGAAAAAAGAAGTCATTTGGCCAGGCTCTGGACATCAAATGAAAGCTGAACTTTGGGGCTCTCAGGATCTGGATTGACCTAGATTCTGACCACTTGAGTTTTGGAGAAATCCAGCAACATTTGGAAATTTCTGTCTTGGGTGTCCAGGCTCAATCAGGGCGAGTGGCCGAAGAGAGAGGCCATTTTGCAGGGGAAAAAGAAGTCATTTGACCAAGTTCTGGGCATCAGATGAAAGCTGGCATTTGGGGCTCTAATGATCTGGATTGGCCTAGATTCTGACCACTTGAGTTTTGGAGAAATCCAGCAACATTTGGAAATTTCTGTCTTGGGTGGCCAGGGTGGGCCATGGCAAGTGGCCGCAAAGAGAGGCCATTTTGCAGGGGAAAAAGAAGTCATTTGGCCAGGCTCTGGGCATCAGATGAAAGCTGACCTTTGGGGCTCTCAGGATCTGGATTGGCCTAAGTTCTGACCACTTGTGTTTTGGAGAAATCCAGCAACATTTGGAAATTTCTGTCTTGGGTGTCCAGGCTCAATCAGGGCGAGTGGCCGAAGAGAGAGGCCATTTTTCACGGAAAAAGAAGTCATTTGGCCAAGTTCTGGGTATCAGATGAAAGCTGGCATTTGAGGCTCTAAGGATCTGGATTGGCCTAGATTCTGACCACTTGAGTTTTGGAGAAATCCAGCAACATTTGGAAATTTCTGTCTTGGGTGTCCAGGCTCAACCAGGGCGAGTGGTCGCAAAGAGAGGCCATTTTGCAGGGGAAAAAGAAGTCATTTGGCCAAGGTCTGGGCATCAGATGAAAGCTGGCATTTGGGGCTCTAATGATCTGGATTGGCCTAGATTCTGACCACTTGAGTTTTGGAGAAATCCAGCAACATTTGGAAATTTCTGTCTTGGGTGGCCAGGGAGGGCCATGACGGGTGGTTGCAAAGAGAGGCCATTTTTCAGGGGAAAAAGAAGTCATTTGGCCAGGCTCTGGGCATCAGATGAAAGCTGGCCTTTAGGGCTCTGAGAACTTGCTGGGATCTAGATTCCGACCACTTGAATTTTGGAGAAATTCAGAAACATTTGGAAATTTCTAGCTTAGGTGGGCAGGGTGGCCATGGCGAGTGGCCGCAAAGAGAGGCCATTTTGCAGGGAAAAAAGAAGTCATTTGACCAAGTTCTGGGCATCAGATGAAAGCTGAACTTTGGGGCTCTCAGGATCTGGATTGACCTAGATTCTGACCACTTGAGTTTTGGAGAAATCCAGCAACATTTGGAAATTTCTGTCTTGGGTGGCCAGGGTGGGCCATGGCAAGTGGCCGCAAAGAGAGGCCATTTTGCAGGGGAAAAAGAAGTCATTTGGCCAGGCTCTGGGCATCAGATGAAAGCTGACCTTTGGGGCTCTCAGGATCTGGATTGGCCTAAATTCTGACCACTTGTGTTTTGGAGAAATCCAGCAACATTTGGAAATTTCTGTCTTCGGTGTCCAGGCTCAACCAGGGCGAGTGGTCGCAAAGAGAGGCCATTTTGCAGGGGAAAAAGAAGTCATTTGGCCAAGGTCTGGGCATCAGATGAAAGCTGGCATTTGGGGCTCTAATGATCTGGATTGGCCTAGAGTCTGAACCACTTGAGTTTTGGAGAAATCCAGCAACATTTGGAAATTTCTGTCTTGGGTGGCCAGGGAGGGCCATGGCGAGTGGTTGCAAAGAGAGGCCATTTTGCAGGGGAAAAAGAAGTCATTTGGCCAGGCTCTGGGCATCAGATGAAAGCTGGCCTTTAGGGCTCTGAGCACTTGCTGGGATCTAGATTCCGACCACTTGAGTTTTGGAGAAATCCAGAAACATTTGGAAATTTCTAGCTTAGGTGGGCAGGGTGGCCATGGCGAGTGGCCGCAAAGAGAGGCCATTTTGCAGGGAAAAAAGAAGTCATTTGGCCAGGCTCTGGACATCAGATGAAAGCTGAACTTTGGGGCTCTCAGGATCTGGATTGACCTAGATTCTGACCACTTGAGTTTTGGAGAAATCCAGCAACATTTGGAGATTTCTGTCTTGGGTGTCGAGGCTCAATCAGGGCGAGTGGCCGAAGAGAGAGGCCATTTTTCAGGGAAAAAGAAGTCATTTGGCCAAGTTCTGGGTATCAGATGAAAGCTGGCATTTGAGGCTCTAAGGATCTGGATTGGCCTAGATTCTGACCACTTGAGTTTTGGAGAAATCCAGCAACATTTGGAAATTTCTGTCTTGGGTGTCCAGGCTCAATCAGGGCGAGTGGTCGCAAAGAGAGGCCATTTTGCAGGGGAAAAAGAAGTCATTTGGCCAAGGTCTGGGCATCAGATGAAAGCTGGCATTTGGGGCTCTAATGATCTGGATTGGCCTAGATTCTGACCACTTGAGTTTTGGAAAAATCCAGCAACATTTGGAAATTTCTGTCTTGGGTGGCCAGGGAGGGCCATGGCGAGTGGTTGCAAAGAGAGGCCATTTTGCAAGGGAAAAAGAAGTCATTTGGCCAGGCTCTGGGCATCAGATGAAAGCTGGCCTTTAGGGCTCTGAGAACTTGCTGGGATCTAGATTCCGACCACTTGAGTTTTGGAGAAATCCAGAAACATTTGGAAATTTCTAGCTTAGGTGGGCAGGGTGGCCATGGCGAGTGGCCGCAAAGAGAGGCCATTTTGCAGGGAAAAAAGAAGTCATTTGGCCAGGCTCTGGACATCAGATGAAAGCTGAACTTTGGGGCTCTCAGGATCTGGATTGACCTAGATTCTGACCACTTGTGTTTTGGAGAAATCCAGCAACATTTGGAAATTTCTGTCTTGGGTGTCCAGGCTCAATCAGGGTGAGTGGCCGAAGAGAGAGGCCATTTTGCAGGGGAAAAAGAAGTCATTTGACCAAGTTCTGGGCATCAGATGAAAGCTGGCCTTTGGGGCTCTAATGATCTGGATTGGCCTAGATTCTGACCACTTGAGTTTTGGAGAAATCCAGCAACATTTGGAAATTTCTGTCTTGGGTGGCCAGGGTGGGCCATGGCAAGTGGCCGCAAAGAGAGGCCATTTTGCAGGGGAAAAAGAAGTCATTTGGCCAGGCTCTGGGCATCAGATGAAAGCTGACCTTTGGGGCTCTCAGGATCTGGATTGGCCTAAGTTCTGACCACTTGTGTTTTGGAGAAATCCAGCAACATTTGGAAATTTCTGTCTTGGGTGTCCAGGCTCAATCAGGGCGAGTGGCCGAAGAGAGAGGCCATTTTTCAGGGAAAAAGAAGTCATTTGGCCAAGTTCTGGGTATCAGATGAAAGCTGGCATTTGAGGCTCTAAGGATCTGGATTGGCCTAGATTCTGACCACTTGAGTTTTGGAGAAATCCAGCAACATTTGGAAATTTCTGTCTTGGGTGTCCAGGCTCAACCAGGGCGAGTGGTCGCAAAGAGAGGCCATTTTGCAGGGGAAAAAGAAGTCATTTGGCCAAGGTCTGGGCATCAGATGAAAGCTGGCATTTGGGGCTCTAATGATCTGGATTGGCCTAGATTCTGACCACTTGAGTTTTGGAGAAATCCAGCAACATTTGGAAATTTCTGTCTTGGGTGGCCAGGGAGGGCCATGACGGGTGGTTGCAAAGAGAGGCCATTTTTCAGGGGAAAAAGAAGTCATTTGGCCAGGCTCTGGGCATCAGATGAAAGCTGGCCTTTAGGGCTCTGAGAACTTGCTGGGATCTAGATTCCGACCACTTGAGTTTTGGAGAAATCCAGAAACATTTGGAAATTTCTAGCTTAGGTGGGCAGGGTGGCCATGGCGAGTGGCCGCAAAGAGAGGCCATTTTGCAGGGAAAAAAGAAGTCATTTGGCCTGGCTCTGGACATCAGATGAAAGCTGAACTTTGGGGCTCTCAGGATCTGGATTGACCTAGATTCTGACCACTTGAGTTTTGGAGAAATCCAGCAACATTTGGAGATTTCTGTCTTGGGTGTCGAGGCTCAATCAGGGCGAGTGGCCGAAGAGAGAGGCCAGTTTTCAGGGGAAAAAGAAGTCATTTGGCCAGGCTCTGGGCATCAGATGAAAGCTGGCGTTTGGGGCTCTCAGGATCTGCATTGGCCTAGATTCTAACCACTTTAGTTTTGGAGAAATTCAGCAAAATTTGGAAATTTCTGTCTTGGGTGGTCCAGGTGGGCCATGGCGAGTGGCTGCAAAGAGAGGCCATTTTTCAGGGGAAAAAGAAGTCATTTGGCCAGGCTCTGGGCATCAGATGAAAGCTGGCCTTTGGGGCTCTGAGCACTTGCTGGGACCTAGATTCTGACCACTTGAGTTTTGGAGAAATCCAGCAACATTTGGAAATTTCTAGCTTGGGTGGCCCGGGTGGGCCAGGGCGAATGGCCGCAAAGAGAGGCCATTTTTCAGGGGAAAAAGAAGTCATTTGGCCAGGCTCTGGACATCAGATGAAAGCTGACCTTTGGGGCTCTCAGGATCTGGATTGGCCTAAATTCTGACCACTTGTGTTTTGGAGAAATCCAGCAACATTTGGAAATTTCTGTCTTGGGTGTCCAGGCTCAATCAGGGTGAGTGGCCGAAGAGAGAGGCCATTTTGCAGGGGAAAAAGAAGTCATTTGACCAAGTTCTGGGCATCAGATGAAAGCTGGCATTTGGGGCTCTAATGATCTGGATTGGCCTAGATTCTGACCACTTGAGTTTTGGAGAAATCCAGCAACATTTGGAAATTTCTGTCTTGGGTGGCCAGGGTGGGCCATGGCAAGTGGCCGCAAAGAGAGGCCATTTTGCAGGGGAAAAAGAAGTCATTTGGCCAGGCTCTGGGCATCAGATGAAAGCTGACCTTTGGGGCTCTCAGGATCTGGATTGGCCTAAATTCTGACCACTTGTGTTTTGGAGAAATCCAGCAACATTTGGAAATTTCTGTCTTGGGTGTCCAGGCTCAATCAGGGCGAGTGGCCGATAAGAGAGGCCATTTTTCAGGGAAAAAGAAGTCATTTGGCCAAGTTCTGGGTATCAGATGAAAGCTGGCCTTTGGGGCTCTAAGGATCTGGATTGGCCTAGATTCTGACCACTTGAGTTTTGGAGAAATCCAGCAACATTTGGAAATTTCTGTCTTGGGTGTCCAGGCTCAACCAGGGCGAGTGGTCGCAAAGAGAGGCCATTTTGCAGGGGAAAAAGAAGTCATTTGGCCAAGGTCTGGGCATCAGATGAAAGCTGGCATTTGGGGCTCTAATGATCTGGATTGGCCTAGATTCTGAACCACTTGAGTTTTGGAGAAATTCAGCAACATTTGGAAATTTCTGTCTTGGGTGGCCAGGGAGGGCCATGGCGAGTGGTTGCAAAGAGAGGCCATTTTGCAAGGGAAAAAGAAGTCATTTGGCCAGGCTCTGGGCATCAGATGAAAGCTGGCCTTTAGGGCTCTGAGCACTTGCTGGGATCTAGATTCCGACCACTTGAGTTTTGGAGAAATCCAGAAACATTTGGAAATTTCTAGCTTGGGTGGCCCGGGTGGGCCAGGGCGAATGGCCGCAAAGAGAGGCCATTTTTCAGGGAAAAAAGAAGTCATTTGGCCAGGCTCTGGACATCAGATGAAAGCTGAACTTTGGGGCTCTCAGGATCTGGATTGGCCTAAATTCTGACCACTTGTGTTTTGGAGAAATCCAGCAACATTTGGAAATTTCTGTCTTGGGTGTCCAGGCTCAATCAGGGTGAGTGGCCGAAGAGAGAGGCCATTTTGCAGGGGAAAAAGAAGTCATTTGACCAAGTTCTGGGCATCAGATGAAAGCTGGCATTTGGGGCTCTAATGATCTGGATTGGCCTAGATTCTGACCACTTGTGTTTTGGAGAAATCCAGCAACATTTGGAAATTTCTGTCTTGGGTGGCCAGGGTGGGCCATGGCAAGTGGCCGCAAAGAGAGGCCATTTTGCAGGGGAAAAAGAAGTCATTTGGCCAGGCTCTGGGCATCAGATGAAAGCTGACCTTTGGGGCTCTCAGGATCTGGATTGGCCTAGATTCTGACCACTTGTGTTTTGGAGAAATCCAGCAACATTTGGAAATTTCTGTCTTGGGTGTCCAGGCTCAACCAGGGCGAGTGGTCGCAAAGAGAGGCCATTTTGCAGGGGAAAAAGAAGTCATTTGGCCAAGGTCTGGGCATCAGATGAAAGCTGGCATTTGGGGCTCTAATGATCTGGATTGGCCTAGATTCTGAACCACTTGAGTTTTGGAGAAATCCAGAAACATTTGGAAATTTCTGTCTTGGGTGGCCAGGGAGGGCCATGGCGAGTGGTTGCAAAGAGAGGCCATTTTGCAAGGGAAAAAGAAGTCATTTGGCCAGGCTCTGGGCATCAGATGAAAGCTGGCCTTTAGGGCTCTGAGCACTTGCTGGGATCTAGATTCCGACCACTTGAGTTTTGGAGAAATCCAGAAACATTTGGAAATTTCTAGCTTAGGTGGGCAGGGTGGTCCATGGCGAGTGGCCGCAAAGAGAGGCCATTTTGCAGGGAAAAAAGAAGTCATTTGGCCTGGCTCTGGACATCAGATGAAAGCTGAACTTTGGGGCTCTCAGGATCTGGATTGACCTAGATTCTGACCACTTGAGTTTTGGAGAAATCCAGCAACATTTGGAGATTTCTGTCTTGGGTGTCGAGGCTCAATCAGGGCGAGTGGCCGAAGAGAGAGGCCAGTTTTCAGGGGAAAAAGAAGTCATTTGGCCAGGCTCTGGGCATCAGATGAAAGCTGGCGTTTGGGGCTCTCAGGATCTGCATTGGCCTAGATTCTAACCACTTTAGTTTTGGAGAAATTCAGCAAAATTTGGAAATTTCTGTCTTGGGTGGCCGGGGTGGGCCATGGCGAGTGGCTGCAAAGAGAGGCCATTTTTCAGGGGAAAAAGAAGTCATTTGGCCAGGCTCTGGGCATCAGATGAAAGCTGGCCTTTGGGGCTCTGAGCACTTGCTGGGACCTAGATTCTGACCACTTGAGTTTTGGAGAAATCCAGAAACATTTGGAAATTTCTAGCTTGGGTGGCCCGGGTGGGCCAGGGCGAATGGCCGCAAAGAGAGGACATTTTTCAGGGAAAAAAGAAGTCATTTGGCCAGGCTCTGGACATCAGATGAAAGCTGACCTTTGGGGCTCTCAGGATCTGGATTGGCCTAAATTCTGACCACTTGTGTTTTGGAGAAATCCAGCAACATTTGGAAATTTCTGTCTTGGGTGTCCAGGCTCAATCAGGGTGAGTGGCCGAAGAGAGAGGCCATTTTGCAGGGGAAAAAGAAGTCATTTGACCAAGTTCTGGGCATCAGATGAAAGCTGGCATTTGGGGCTCTAATGATCTGGATTGGCCTAGATTCTGACCACTTGAGTTTTGGAGAAATCCAGCAACATTTGGAAATTTCTGTCTTGGGTGGCCAGGGTGGGCCATGGCAAGTGGCCGCAAAGAGAGGCCATTTTGCAGGGGAAAAAGAAGTCATTTGGCCAGGCTCTGGGCATCAGATGAAAGCTGACCTTTGGGGCTCTCAGGATCTGGATTGGCCTAAATTCTGACCACTTGTGTTTTGGAGAAATCCAGCAACATTTGGAAATTTCTGTCTTGGGTGTCCAGGCTCAATCAGGGCGAGTGGCCGATAAGAGAGGCCATTTTTCAGGGAAAAAGAAGTCATTTGGCCAAGTTCTGGGTATCAGATGAAAGCTGGCCTTTGGGGCTCTAAGGATCTGGATTGGCCTAGATTCTGACCACTTGAGTTTTGGAGAAATCCAGCAACATTTGGAAATTTCTGTCTTGGGTGTCCAGGCTCAACCAGGGTGAGTGGTCGCAAAGAGAGGCCATTTTGCAGGGGAAAAAGAAGTCATTTGGCCAAGGTCTGGGCATCAGATGAAAGCTGGCATTTGGGGCTCTAATGATCTGGATTGGCCTAGATTCTGAACCACTTGAGTTTTGGAGAAATCCAGCAACATTTGAAATTTCTGTCTTGGGTGGCCAGGGAGGGCCATGGCGAGTGGTTGCAAAGAGAGGCCATTTTGCAAGGGAAAAAGAAGTCATTTGGCCAGGCTCTGGGCATCAGATGAAAGCTGGCCTTTAGGGCTCTGAGCACTTGCTGGGATCTAGATTCCGACCACTTGTGTTTTGGAGAAATCCAGAAACATTTGGAAATTTCTAGCTTAGGTGGGCAGGGTGGCCATGGCGAGTGGCCGCAAAGAGAGGCCATTTTGCAGGGAAAAAAGAAGTCATTTGGCCAGGCTCTGGACATCAGATGAAAGCTGAACTTTGGGGCTCTCAGGATCTGGATTGACCTAGATTCTGACCACTTGAGTTTTGGAGAAATCCAGCAACATTTGGAGATTTCTGTCTTGGGTGTCGAGGCTCAATCAGGGCGAGTGGCCGAAGAGAGAGGCCATTTTTCAGGGAAAAAGAAGTCATTTGGCCAAGTTCTGGGTATCAGATGAAAGCTGGCATTTGAGGCTCTAAGGATCTGGATTGGCCTAGATTCTGACCACTTGAGTTTTGGAGAAATCCAGCAACATTTGGAAATTTCTGTCTTGGGTGTCCAGGCTCAATCAGGGCGAGTGGTCGCAAAGAGAGGCCATTTTGCAGGGGAAAAAGAAGTCATTTGGCCAAGGTCTGGGCATCAGATGAAAGCTGGCATTTGGGGCTCTAATGATCTGGATTGGCCTAGATTCTGACCACTTGAGTTTTGGAGAAATCCAGCAACATTTGGAAATTTCTGTCTTGGGTGGCCAGGGAGGGCCATGGCGAGTCCTTGCAAAGAGAGGCCATTTTTCAGGGGAAAAAGAAGTCATTTGGCCAGGCTCTGGGCATCAGATGAAAGCTGGCCTTTAGGGCTCTGAGAACTTGCTGGGATCTAGATTCCGACCACTTGAGTTTTGGAGAAATCCAGAAACATTTGGAAATTTCTAGCTTAGGTGGGCAGGGTGGCCATGGCGAGTGGCCGCAAAGAGAGGCCATTTTGCAGGGAAAAAAGAAGTCATTTGGCCAGGCTCTGGACATCAAATGAAAGCTGAACTTTGGGGCTCTCAGGATCTGGATTGACCTAGATTCTGACCACTTGAGTTTTGGAGAAATCCAGCAACATTTGGAAATTTCTGTCTTGGGTGTCCAGGCTCAATCAGGGCGAGTGGCCGAAGAGAGAGGCCATTTTGCAGGGGAAAAAGAAGTCATTTGGCCAAGGTCTGGGCATCAGATGAAAGCTGGCATTTGGGGCTCTAATGATCTGGATTGGCCTAGAGTCTGAACCACTTGAGTTTTGGAGAAATCCAGCAACATTTGGAAATTTCTGTCTTGGGTGTCCAGGCTCAATCAGGGTGAGTGGCCGAAGAGAGAGGCCATTTTGCAGGGGAAAAAGAAGTCATTTGGCCAAGGTCTGGGCATCAGATGAAAGCTGGCATTTGGGGCTCTAATGATCTGGATTGGCCTAGATTCTGACCACTTGAGTTTTGGAGAAATCCAGCAACATTTGGAAATTTCTGTCTTGGGTGGCCAGGGAGGGCCATGGTGAGTGGTTGCAAAGAGAGGCCATTTTGCAGGGGAAAAAGAAGTCATTTGGCCAGGCTCTGGGCATCAGATGAAAGCTGGCCTTTAGGGCTCTGAGAACTTGCTGGGATCTAGATTCCGACCACTTGAGTTTTGGAGAAATCCAGAAACATTTGGAAATTTCTGTCTTGGGTGGCCAGGGTGGGCCATGGCAAGTGGCCGCAAAGAGAGGCCATTTTGCAGGGGAAAAAGAAGTCATTTGGCCAGGCTCTGGGCATCAGATGAAAGCTGACCTTTGGGGCTCTCAGGATCTGGATTGGCCTAAGTTCTGACCACTTGTGTTTTGGAGAAATCCAGCAACATTTGGAAATTTCTGTCTTGGGTGTCCAGGCTCAATCAGGGCGAGTGGCCGAAGAGAGAGGCCATTTTTCAGGGAAAAAGAAGTCATTTGGCCAAGTTCTGGGTATCAGATGAAAGCTGGCATTTGAGGCTCTAAGGATCTGGATTGGCCTAGATTCTGACCACTTGAGTTTTGGAGAAATCCAGCAACATTTGGAAATTTCTGTCTTGGGTGTCCAGGCTCAACCAGGGCGAGTGGTCGCAAAGAGAGGCCATTTTGCAGGGGAAAAAGAAGTCATTTGGCCAAGGTCTGGGCATCAGATGAAAGCTGGCATTTGGGGCTCTAATGATCTGGATTGGCCTAGATTCTGACCACTTGAGTTTTGGAGAAATCCAGCAACATTTGGAAATTTCTGTCTTGGGTGGCCAGGGAGGGCCATGACGGGTGGTTGCAAAGAGAGGCCATTTTGCAGGGGAAAAAGAAGTCATTTGACCAAGTTCTGGGCATCAGATGAAAGCTGGCATTTGGGGCTCTAATGATCTGGATTGGCCTAGATTCTGACCACTTGAGTTTTGGAGAAATCCAGCAACATTTGGAAATTTCTGTCTTGGGTGGCCAGGGTGGGCCATGGCAAGTGGCCGCAAAGAGAGGCCATTTTGCAGGGGAAAAAGAAGTCATTTGGCCAGGCTCTGGGCATCAGATGAAAGCTGACCTTTGGGGCTCTCAGGATCTGGATTGGCCTAAGTTCTGACCACTTGTGTTTTGGAGAAATCCAGCAACATTTGGAAATTTCTTTCTTGGGTGTCCAGGCTCAATCAGGGCGAGTGGCCGAAGAGAGAGGCCATTTTTCAGGGAAAAAGAAGTCATTTGGCCAAGTTCTGGGTATCAGATGAAAGCTGGCATTTGAGGCTCTAAGGATCTGGATTGGCCTAGATTCTGACCACTTGAGTTTTGGAGAAATCCAGCAACATTTGGAAATTTCAGTCTTGGGTGTCCAGGCTCAACCAGGGCGAGTGGTCGCAAAGAGAGGCCATTTTGCAGGGGAAAAAGAAGTCATTTGGCCAAGGTCTGGGCATCAGATGAAAGCTGGCATTTGGGGCTCTAATGATCTGGATTGGCCTAGATTCTGAACCACTTGAGTTTTGGAGAAATCCAGCAACATTTGGAAATTTCTGTCTTGGGTGGCCAGGGAGGGCCATGGCGAGTGGTTGCAAAGAGAGGCCATTTTGCAGGGGAAAAAGAAGTCATTTGGCCAGGCTCTGGGCATCAGATGAAAGCTGGCCTTTAGGGCTCTGAGCACTTGCTGGGATCTAGATTCCGACCACTTGTGTTTTGGAGAAATCCAGAAACATTTGGAAATTTCTAGCTTAGGTGGGCAGGGTGGCCATGGCGAGTGGCCGCAAAGAGAGGCCATTTTGCAGGGAAAAAAGAAGTCATTTGGCCAGGCTCTGGACATCAGATGAAAGCTGAACTTTGGGGCTCTCAGGATCTGGATTGACCTAGATTCTGACCACTTGAGTTTTGGAGAAATCCAGCAACATTTGGAGATTTCTGTCTTGGGTGTCGAGGCTCAATCAGGGCGAGTGGCCGAAGAGAGAGGCCATTTTTCAGGGAAAAAGAAGTCATTTGGCCAAGTTCTGGGTATCAGATGAAAGCTGGCATTTGAGGCTCTAAGGATCTGGATTGGCCTAGATTCTGACCACTTGAGTTTTGGAGAAATCCAGCAACATTTGGAAATTTCTGTCTTGGGTGTCCAGGCTCAATCAGGGCGAGTGGTCGCAAAGAGAGGCCATTTTGCAGGGGAAAAAGAAGTCATTTGGCCAAGGTCTGGGCATCAGATGAAAGCTGGCATTTGGGGCTCTAATGATCTGGATTGGCCTAGATTCTGACCACTTGAGTTTTGGAGAAATCCAGCAACATTTGGAAATTTCTGTCTTGGGTGGCCAGGGAGGGCCATGGCGAGTCCTTGCAAAGAGAGGCCATTTTTCAGGGGAAAAAGAAGTCATTTGGCCAGGCTCTGGGCATCAGATGAAAGCTGGCCTTTAGGGCTCTGAGAACTTGCTGGGATCTAGATTCCGACCACTTGAGTTTTGGAGAAATCCAGAAACATTTGGAAATTTCTAGCTTAGGTGGGCAGGGTGGCCATGGCGAGTGGCCGCAAAGAGAGGCCATTTTGCAGGGAAAAAAGAAGTCATTTGGCCAGGCTCTGGACATCAAATGAAAGCTGAACTTTGGGGCTCTCAGGATCTGGATTGACCTAGATTCTGACCACTTGAGTTTTGGAGAAATCCAGCAACATTTGGAAATTTCTGTCTTGGGTGTCCAGGCTCAATCAGGGCGAGTGGCCGAAGAGAGAGGCCATTTTGCAGGGGAAAAAGAAGTCATTTGGCCAAGGTCTGGGCATCAGATGAAAGCTGGCATTTGGGGCTCTAAGGATCTGGATTGGCCTAGAGTCTGAACCACTTGAGTTTTGGAGAAATCCAGCAACATTTGGAAATTTCTGTCTTGGGTGTCCAGGCTCAATCAGGGTGAGTGGCCGAAGAGAGAGGCCATTTTGCAGGGGAAAAAGAAGTCATTTGGCCAAGGTCTGGGCATCAGATGAAAGCTGGCATTTGGGGCTCTAATGATCTGGATTGGCCTAGATTCTGACCACTTGAGTTTTGGAGAAATCCAGCAACATTTGGAAATTTCTGTCTTGGGTGGCCAGGGAGGGCCATGGCGAGTGGTTGCAAAGAGAGGCCATTTTGCAGGGGAAAAAGAAGTCATTTGGCCAGGCTCTGGGCATCAGATGAAAGCTGGCCTTTAGGGCTCTGAGAACTTGCTGGGATCTAGATTCCGACCACTTGAGTTTTGGAGAAATCCAGAAACATTTGGAAATTTCTAGCTTAGGTGGGCAGGGTGGCCATGGCGAGTGGCCGCAAAGAGAGGCCATTTTGCAGGGAAAAAAGAAGTCATTTGGCCAGGCTCTGGACATCAGATGAAAGCTGAACTTTGGGGCTCTCAGGATCTGGATTGACCTAGATTCTGACCACTTGTGTTTTGGAGAAATCCAGCAACATTTGGAAATTTCTGTCTTGGGTGTCCAGGCTCAATCAGGGTGAGTGGCCGAAGAGAGAGGCCATTTTGCAGGGGAAAAAGAAGTCATTTGACCAAGTTCTGGGCATCAGATGAAAGCTGGCATTTGGGGCTCTAATGATCTGGATTGGCCTAGATTCTGACCACTTGAGTTTTGGAGAAATCCAGCAACATTTGGATATTTCTGTCTTGGGTGGCCAGGGTGGGCCATGGCAAGTGGCCGCAAAGAGAGGCCATTTTGCAGGGGAAAAAGAAGTCATTTGGCCAGGCTCTGGGCATCAGATGAAAGCTGACCTTTGGGGCTCTCAGGATCTGGATTGGCCTAAGTTCTGACCACTTGTGTTTTGGAGAAATCCAGCAACATTTGGAAATTTCTGTCTTGGGTGTCCAGGCTCAATCAGGGCGAGTGGCCGAAGAGAGAGGCCATTTTTCAGGGAAAAAGAAGTCATTTGGCCAAGTTCTGGGTATCAGATGAAAGCTGGCATTTGAGGCTCTAAGGATCTGGATTGGCCTAGATTCTGACCACTTGAGTTTTGGAGAAATCCAGCAACATTTGGAAATTTCTGTCTTGGGTGTCCAGGCTCAACCAGGGCGAGTGGTCGCAAAGAGAGGCCATTTTGCAGGGGAAAAAGAAGTCATTTGGCCAAGGTCTGGGCATCAGATGAAAGCTGGCATTTGGGGCTCTAATGATCTGGATTGGCCTAGATTCTGACCACTTGAGTTTTGGAGAAATCCAGCAACATTTGGAAATTTCTGTCTTGGGTGGCCAGGGAGGGCCATGACGGGTGGTTGCAAAGAGAGGCCATTTTGCAGGGGAAAAAGAAGTCATTTGACCAAGTTCTGGGCATCAGATGAAAGCTGGCATTTGGGGCTCTAATGATCTGGATTGGCCTAGATTCTGACCACTTGAGTTTTGGAGAAATCCAGCAACATTTGGAAATTTCTGTCTTGGGTGGCCAGGGTGGGCCATGGCAAGTGGCCGCAAAGAGAGGCCATTTTGCAGGGGAAAAAGAAGTCATTTGGCCAGGCTCTGGGCATCAGATGAAAGCTGACCTTTGGGGCTCTCAGGATCTGGATTGGCCTAAGTTCTGACCACTTGTGTTTTGGAGAAATCCAGCAACATTTGGAAATTTCTTTCTTGGGTGTCCAGGCTCAATCAGGGCGAGTGGCCGAAGAGAGAGGCCATTTTTCAGGGAAAAAGAAGTCATTTGGCCAAGTTCTGGGTATCAGATGAAAGCTGGCATTTGAGGCTCTAAGGATCTGGATTGGCCTAGATTCTGACCACTTGAGTTTTGGAGAAATCCAGCAACATTTGGAAATTTCTGTCTTGGGTGTCCAGGCTCAACCAGGGCGAGTGGTCGCAAAGAGAGGCCATTTTGCAGGGGAAAAAGAAGTCATTTGGCCAAGGTCTGGGCATCAGATGAAAGCTGGCATTTGGGGCTCTAATGATCTGGATTGGCCTAGATTCTGACCACTTGAGTTTTGGAGAAATCCAGCAACATTTGGAAATTTCTGTCTTGGGTGGCCAGGGAGGGCCATGACGGGTGGTTGCAAAGAGAGGCCATTTTTCAGGGGAAAAAGAAGTCATTTGGCCAGGCTCTGGGCATCAGATGAAAGCTGGCCTTTAGGGCTCTGAGAACTTGCTGGGATCTAGATTCCGACCACTTGAATTTTGGAGAAATTCAGAAACATTTGGAAATTTCTAGCTTAGGTGGGCAGGGTGGCCATGGCGAGTGGCCGCAAAGAGAGGCCATTTTGCAGGGAAAAAAGAAGTCATTTGGCCTGGCTCTGGACATCAGATGAAAGCTGAACTTTGGGGCTCTCAGGATCTGGATTGACCTAGATTCTGACCACTTGAGTTTTGGAGAAATCCAGCAACATTTGGAAATTTCTGTCTTGGGTGGCCAGGGTGGGCCATGGCAAGTGGCCGCAAAGAGAGGCCATTTTGCAGGGGAAAAAGAAGTCATTTGGCCAGGCTCTGGGCATCAGATGAAAGCTGACCTTTGGGGCTCTCAGGATCTGGATTGGCCTAAATTCTGACCACTTGTGTTTTGGAGAAATCCAGCAACATTTGGAAATTTCTGTCTTCGGTGTCCAGGCTCAACCAGGGCGAGTGGTCGCAAAGAGAGGCCATTTTGCAGGGGAAAAAGAAGTCATTTGGCCAAGGTCTGGGCATCAGATGAAAGCTGGCATTTGGGGCTCTAATGATCTGGATTGGCCTAGATTCTGACCACTTGAGTTTTGGAGAAATCCAGCAACATTTGGAAATTTCTGTCTTGGGTGGCCAGGGAGGGCCATGACGGGTGGTTGCAAAGAGAGGCCATTTTTCAGGGGAAAAAGAAGTCATTTGGCCAGGCTCTGGGCATCAGATGAAAGCTGGCCTTTAGGGCTCTGAGAACTTGCTGGGATCTAGATTCCGACCACTTGAGTTTTGGAGAAATCCAGCAACATTTGGAAATTTCTAGCTTAGGTGGGCAGGGTGGCCATGGCGAGTGGCCGCAAAGAGAGGCCATTTTGCAGGGAAAAAAGAAGTCATTTGGCCAGGCTCTGGACATCAGATGAAAGCTGAACTTTGGGGCTCTCAGGATCTGGATTGGCCTAAGTTCTGACCACTTGTGTTTTGGAGAAATCCAGCAACATTTGGAAATTTCTTTCTTGGGTGTCCAGGCTCAATCAGGGCGAGTGGCCGAAGAGAGAGGCCATTTTTCAGGGAAAAAGAAGTCATTTGGCCAAGTTCTGGGTATCAGATGAAAGCTGGCATTTGAGGCTCTAAGGATCTGGATTGGCCTAGATTCTGACCACTTGAGTTTTGGAGAAATCCAGCAACATTTGGAAATTTCTGTCTTGGGTGTCCAGGCTCAACCAGGGCGAGTGGTCGCAAAGAGAGGCCATTTTGCAGGGGAAAAAGAAGTCATTTGGCCAAGGTCTGGGCATCAGATGAAAGCTGGCATTTGGGGCTCTAATGATCTGGATTGGCCTAGATTCTGACCACTTGAGTTTTGGAGAAATCCAGCAACATTTGGAAATTTCTGTCTTGGGTGGCCAGGGAGGGCCATGACGGGTGGTTGCAAAGAGAGGCCATTTTTCAGGGGAAAAAGAAGTCATTTGGCCAGGCTCTGGGCATCAGATGAAAGCTGGCCTTTAGGGCTCTGAGAACTTGCTGGGATCTAGATTCCGACCACTTGAATTTTGGAGAAATTCAGAAACATTTGGAAATTTCTAGCTTAGGTGGGCAGGGTGGCCATGGCGAGTGGCCGCAAAGAGAGGCCATTTTGCAGGGAAAAAAGAAGTCATTTGGCCTGGCTCTGGACATCAGATGAAAGCTGAACTTTGGGGCTCTAAGGATCTGGATTGACCTAGATTCTGACCACTTGAGTTTTGGAGAAATCCAGCAACATTTGGAAATTTCTGTCTTGGGTGGCCAGGGTGGGCCATGGCAAGTGGCCGCAAAGAGAGGCCATTTTGCAGGGGAAAAAGAAGTCATTTGGCCAGGCTCTGGGCATCAGATGAAAGCTGACCTTTGGGGCTCTCAGGATCTGGATTGGCCTAAGTTCTGACCACTTGTGTTTTGGAGAAATCCAGCAACATTTGGAAATTTCTGTCTTGGGTGGCCAGGCTCAATCAGGGCGAGTGGCCGAAGAGAGAGGCCATTTTTCAGGGAAAAAGAAGTCATTTGGCCAAGTTCTGGGTATCAGATGAAAGCTGGCATTTGAGGCTCTAAGGATCTGGATTGGCCTAGATTCTGACCACTTGAGTTTTGGAGAAATCCAGCAACATTTGGAAATTTCTGTCTTGGGTGTCCAGGCTCAACCAGGGCGAGTGGTCGCAAAGAGAGGCCATTTTGCAGGGGAAAAAGAAGTCATTTGGCCAAGGTCTGGGCATCAGATGAAAGCTGGCATTTGGGGCTCTAATGATCTGGATTGGCCTAGATTCTGACCACTTGAGTTTTGGAGAAATCCAGCAACATTTGGAAATTTCTGTCTTGGGTGGCCAGGGAGGGCCATGACGGGTGGTTGCAAAGAGAGGCCATTTTGCAGGGGAAAAAGAAGTCATTTGACCAAGTTCTGGGCATCAGATGAAAGCTGGCATTTGGGGCTCTAATGATCTGGATTGGCCTAGATTCTGACCACTTGAGTTTTGGAGAAATCCAGCAACATTTGGAAATTTCTGTCTTGGGTGGCCAGGGTGGGCCATGGCAAGTGGCCGCAAAGAGAGGCCATTTTGCAGGGGAAAAAGAAGTCATTTGGCCAGGCTCTGGGCATCAGATGAAAGCTGACCTTTGGGGCTCTCAGGATCTGGATTGGCCTAAGTTCTGACCACTTGTGTTTTGGAGAAATCCAGCAACATTTGGAAATTTCTTTCTTGGGTGTCCAGGCTCAATCAGGGCGAGTGGCCGAAGAGAGAGGCCATTTTTCAGGGAAAAAGAAGTCATTTGGCCAAGTTCTGGGTATCAGATGAAAGCTGGCATTTGAGGCTCTAAGGATCTGGATTGGCCTAGATTCTGACCACTTGAGTTTTGGAGAAATCCAGCAACATTTGGAAATTTCTGTCTTGGGTGTCCAGGCTCAACCAGGGCGAGTGGTCGCAAAGAGAGGCCATTTTGCAGGGGAAAAAGAAGTCATTTGGCCAAGGTCTGGGCATCAGATGAAAGCTGGCATTTGGGGCTCTAATGATCTGGATTGGCCTAGATTCTGACCACTTGAGTTTTGGAGAAATCCAGCAACATTTGGAAATTTCTGTCTTGGGTGGCCAGGGAGGGCCATGACGGGTGGTTGCAAAGAGAGGCCATTTTTCAGGGGAAAAAGAAGTCATTTGGCCAGGCTCTGGGCATCAGATGAAAGCTGGCCTTTAGGGCTCTGAGAACTTGCTGGGATCTAGATTCCGACCACTTGAATTTTGGAGAAATTCAGAAACATTTGGAAATTTCTAGCTTAGGTGGGCAGGGTGGCCATGGCGAGTGGCCGCAAAGAGAGGCCATTTTGCAGGGAAAAAAGAAGTCATTTGGCCTGGCTCTGGACATCAGATGAAAGCTGAACTTTGGGGCTCTCAGGATCTGGATTGACCTAGATTCTGACCACTTGAGTTTTGGAGAAATCCAGCAACATTTGGAAATTTCTGTCTTGGGTGGCCAGGGTGGGCCATGGCAAGTGGCCGCAAAGAGAGGCCATTTTGCAGGGGAAAAAGAAGTCATTTGGCCAGGCTCTGGGCATCAGATGAAAGCTGACCTTTGGGGCTCTCAGGATCTGGATTGGCCTAAATTCTGACCACTTGTGTTTTGGAGAAATCCAGCAACATTTGGAAATTTCTGTCTTCGGTGTCCAGGCTCAACCAGGGCGAGTGGTCGCAAAGAGAGGCCATTTTGCAGGGGAAAAAGAAGTCATTTGGCCAAGGTCTGGGCATCAGATGAAAGCTGGCATTTGGGGCTCTAATGATCTGGATTGGCCTAGATTCTGACCACTTGAGTTTTGGAGAAATCCAGCAACATTTGGAAATTTCTGTCTTGGGTGGCCAGGGAGGGCCATGGCGAGTGGTTGCAAAGAGAGGCCATTTTGCAGGGGAAAAAGAAGTCATTTGGCCAGGCTCTGGGCATCAGATGAAAGCTGGCCTTTAGGGCTCTGAGAACTTGCTGGGATCTAGATTCCGACCACTTGAGTTTTGGAGAAATCCAGCAACATTTGGAAATTTCTAGCTTAGGTGGGCAGGGTGGCCATGGCGAGTGGCCGCAAAGAGAGGCCATTTTGCAGGGAAAAAAGAAGTCATTTGGCCAGGCTCTGGACATCAGATGAAAGCTGAACTTTGGGGCTCTCAGGATCTGGATTGGCCTAAGTTCTGACCACTTGTGTTTTGGAGAAATCCAGCAACATTTGGAAATTTCTTTCTTGGGTGTCCAGGCTCAATCAGGGCGAGTGGCCGAAGAGAGAGGCCATTTTTCAGGGAAAAAGAAGTCATTTGGCCAAGTTCTGGGTATCAGATGAAAGCTGGCATTTGAGGCTCTAAGGATCTGGATTGGCCTAGATTCTGACCACTTGAGTTTTGGAGAAATCCAGCAACATTTGGAAATTTCTGTCTTGGGTGTCCAGGCTCAACCAGGGCGAGTGGTCGCAAAGAGAGGCCATTTTGCAGGGGAAAAAGAAGTCATTTGGCCAAGGTCTGGGCATCAGATGAAAGCTGGCATTTGGGGCTCTAATGATCTGGATTGGCCTAGATTCTGACCACTTGAGTTTTGGAGAAATCCAGCAACATTTGGAAATTTCTGTCTTGGGTGGCCAGGGAGGGCCATGACGGGTGGTTGCAAAGAGAGGCCATTTTTCAGGGGAAAAAGAAGTCATTTGGCCAAGGTCTGGGCATCAGATGAAAGCTGGCCTTTAGGGCTCTGAGAACTTGCTGGGATCTAGATTCCGACCACTTGAATTTTGGAGAAATTCAGAAACATTTGGAAATTTCTAGCTTAGGTGGGCAGGGTGGCCATGGCGAGTGGCCGCAAAGAGAGGCCATTTTGCAGGGAAAAAAGAAGTCATTTGGCCTGGCTCTGGACATCAGATGAAAGCTGAACTTTGGGGCTCTCAGGATCTGGATTGACCTAGATTCTGACCACTTGAGTTTTGGAGAAATCCAGCAACATTTGGAAATTTCTGTCTTGGGTGGCCAGGGTGGGCCATGGCAAGTGGCCGCAAAGAGAGGCCATTTTGCAGGGGAAAAAGAAGTCATTTGGCCAGGCTCTGGGCATCAGATGAAAGCTGACCTTTGGGGCTCTCAGGATCTGGATTGGCCTAAATTCTGACCACTTGTGTTTTGGAGAAATCCAGCAACATTTGGAAATTTCTGTCTTCGGTGTCCAGGCTCAACCAGGGCGAGTGGTCGCAAAGAGAGGCCATTTTGCAGGGGAAAAAGAAGTCATTTGGCCAAGGTCTGGGCATCAGATGAAAGCTGGCATTTGGGGCTCTAATGATCTGGATTGGCCTAGAGTCTGAACCACTTGAGTTTTGGAGAAATCCAGCAACATTTGGAAATTTCTGTCTTGGGTGGCCAGGGAGGGCCATGGCGAGTGGTTGCAAAGAGAGGCCATTTTGCAGGGGAAAAAGAAGTCATTTGGCCAGGCTCTGGGCATCAGATGAAAGCTGGCCTTTAGGGCTCTGAGCACTTGCTGGGATCTAGATTCCGACCACTTGAGTTTTGGAGAAATCCAGAAACATTTGGAAATTTCTAGCTTAGGTGGGCAGGGTGGCCATGGCGAGTGGCCGCAAAGAGAGGCCATTTTGCAGGGAAAAAAGAAGTCATTTGGCCAGGCTCTGGACATCAGATGAAAGCTGAACTTTGGGGCTCTCAGGATCTGGATTGACCTAGATTCTGACCACTTGAGTTTTGGAGAAATCCAGCAACATTTGGAGATTTCTGTCTTGGGTGTCGAGGCTCAATCAGGGCGAGTGGCCGAAGAGAGAGGCCATTTTTCAGGGAAAAAGAAGTCATTTGGCCAAGTTCTGGGTATCAGATGAAAGCTGGCATTTGAGGCTCTAAGGATCTGGATTGGCCTAGATTCTGACCACTTGAGTTTTGGAGAAATCCAGCAACATTTGGAAATTTCTGTCTTGGGTGTCCAGGCTCAATCAGGGCGAGTGGTCGCAAAGAGAGGCCATTTTGCAGGGGAAAAAGAAGTCATTTGGCCAAGGTCTGGGCATCAGATGAAAGCTGGCATTTGGGGCTCTAATGATCTGGATTGGCCTAGATTCTGACCACTTGGGTTTTGGAGAAATCCAGCAACATTTGGAAATTTCTGTCTTGGGTGGCCAGGGAGGGCCATGGCGAGTGGTTGCAAAGAGAGGCCATTTTGCAGGGGAAAAAGAAGTCATTTGGCCAGGCTCTGGGCATCAGATGAAAGCTGGCCTTTAGGGCTCTGAGAACTTGCTGGGATCTAGATTCCGACCACTTGAGTTTTGGAGAAATCCAGAAACATTTGGAAATTTCTAGCTTAGGTGGGCAGGGTGGCCATGGCGAGTGGCCGCAAAGAGAGGCCATTTTGCAGGGAAAAAAGAAGTCATTTGGCCAGGCTCTGGACATCAAATGAAAGCTGAACTTTGGGGCTCTCAGGATCTGGATTGACCTAGATTCTGACCACTTGAGTTTTGGAGAAATCCAGCAACATTTGGAAATTTCTGTCTTGGGTGTCCAGGCTCAATCAGGGTGAGTGGCCGAAGAGAGAGGCCATTTTGCAGGGGAAAAAGAAGTCATTTGACCAAGTTCTGGGCATCAGATGAAAGCTGGCATTTGGGGCTCTAATGATCTGGATTGGCCTAGATTCTGACCACTTGAGTTTTGGAGATATCCAGCAACATTTGGAAATTTCTGTCTTGGGTGGCCAGGGTGGGCCATGGCAAGTGGCCGCAAAGAGAGGCCATTTTGCAGGGGAAAAAGAAGTCATTTGGCCAGGCTCTGGGCATCAGATGAAAGCTGACCTTTGGGGCTCTCAGGATCTGGATTGGCCTAAGTTCTGACCACTTGTGTTTTGGAGAAATCCAGCAACATTTGGAAATTTCTGTCTTGGGTGTCCAGGCTCAATCAGGGCGAGTGGCCGAAGAGAGAGGCCATTTTTCAGGGAAAAAGAAGTCATTTGGCCAAGTTCTGGGTATCAGATGAAAGCTGGCATTTGAGGCTCTAAGGATCTGGATTGGCCTAGATTCTGACCACTTGAGTTTTGGAGAAATCCAGCAACATTTGGAAATTTCTGTCTTGGGTGGCCAGGGAGGGCCATGACGGGTGGTTGCAAAGAGAGGCCATTTTTCAGGGGAAAAAGAAGTCATTTGGCCAGGCTCTGGGCATCAGATGAAAGCTGGCCTTTAGGGCTCTGAGAACTTGCTGGGATCTAGATTCCGACCACTTGAGTTTTGGAGAAATCCAGAAACATTTGGAAATTTCTAGCTTAGGTGGGCAGGGTGGCCATGGCGAGTGGCCGCAAAGAGAGGCCATTTTGCAGGGAAAAAAGAAGTCATTTGGCCTGGCTCTGGACATCAGATGAAAACTGAACTTTGGGGCTCTCAGGATCTGGATTGACCTAGATTCTGACCACTTGAGTTTTGGAGAAATCCAGCAACATTTGGAAATTTCTGTCTTGGGTGGCCAGGGTGGGCCATGGCAAGTGGCCGCAAAGAGAGGCCATTTTGCAGGGGAAAAAGAAGTCATTTGGCCAGGCTCTGGGCATCAGATGAAAGCTGACCTTTGGGGCTCTCAGGATCTGGATTGGCCTAAATTCTGACCACTTGTGTTTTGGAGAAATCCAGCAACATTTGGAAATTTCTGTCTTCGGTGTCCAGGCTCAACCAGGGCGAGTGGTCGCAAAGAGAGGCCATTTTGCAGGGGAAAAAGAAGTCATTTGGCCAAGGTCTGGGCATCAGATGAAAGCTGGCATTTGGGGCTCTAATGATCTGGATTGGCCTAGATTCTGACCACTTGAGTTTTGGAGAAATCCAGCAACATTTGGAAATTTCTGTCTTGGGTGGCCAGGGAGGGCCATGGCGAGTGGTTGCAAAGAGAGGCCATTTTGCAGGGGAAAAAGAAGTCATTTGGCCAGGCTCTGGGCATCAGATGAAAGCTGGCCTTTAGGGCTCTGAGCACTTGCTGGGATCTAGATTCCGACCACTTGAGTTTTGGAGAAATCCAGAAACATTTGGAAATTTCTAGCTTAGGTGGGCAGGGTGGCCATGGCGAGTGGCCGCAAAGAGAGGCCATTTTGCAGGGAAAAAAGAAGTCATTTGGCCAGGCTCTGGACATCAGATGAAAGCTGAACTTTGGGGCTCTCAGGATCTGGATTGACCTAGATTCTGACCACTTGAGTTTTGGAGAAATCCAGCAACATTTGGAGATTTCTGTCTTGGGTGTCGAGGCTCAATCAGGGCGAGTGGCCGAAGAGAGAGGCCATTTTTCAGGGAAAAAGAAGTCATTTGGCCAAGTTCTGGGTATCAGATGAAAGCTGGCATTTGAGGCTCTAAGGATCTGGATTGGCCTAGATTCTGACCACTTGAGTTTTGGAGAAATCCAGCAACATTTGGAAATTTCTGTCTTGGGTGTCCAGGCTCAATCAGGGCGAGTGGCCGCAAAGAGAGGCCATTTTGCAGGGGAAAAAGAAGTCATTTGGCCAAGGTCTGGGCATCAGATGAAAGCTGGCATTTGGGGCTCTAATGATCTGGATTGGCCTAGATTCTGACCACTTGAGTTTTGGAGAAATCCAGCAACATTTGGAAATTTCTGTCTTGGGTGGCCAGGGAGGGCCATGGCGAGTGGTTGCAAAGAGAGGCCATTTTGCAGGGGAAAAAGAAGTCATTTGGCCAGGCTCTGGGCATCAGATGAAAGCTGGCCTTTAGGGCTCTGAGAACTTGCTGGGATCTAGATTCCGACCACTTGAGTTTTGGAGAAATCCAGAAACATTTGGAAATTTCTAGCTTAGGTGGGCAGGGTGGCCATGGCGATTTGCCGCAAAGAGAGGCCATTTTGCAGGGAAAAAAGAAGTCATTTGGCCAGGCTCTGGACATCAGATGAAAGCTGAACTTTGGGGCTCTCAGGATCTGGATTGACCTAGATTCTGACCACTTGAGTTTTGGAGAAATCCAGCAACATTTGGAGATTTCTGTCTTGGGTGTCGAGGCTCAATCAGGGCGAGTGGCCGAAGAGAGAGGCCATTTTTCAGGGAAAAAGAAGTCATTTGGCCAAGTTCTGGGTATCAGATGAAAGCTGGCATTTGAGGCTCTAAGGATCTGGATTGGCCTAGATTCTGACCACTTGAGTTTTGGAGAAATCCAGCAACATTTGGAAATTTCTGTCTTGGGTGTCCAGGCTCAATCAGGGCGAGTGGTCGCAAAGAGAGGCCATTTTGCAGGGGAAAAAGAAGTCATTTGGCCAAGGTCTGGGCATCAGATGAAAGCTGGCATTTGGGGCTCTAATGATCTGGATTGGCCTAGATTCTGACCACTTGAGTTTTGGAGAAATCCAGCAACATTTGGAAATTTCTGTCTTGGGTGGCCAGGGAGGGCCATGGCGAGTGGTTGCAAAGAGAGGCCATTTTGCAGGGGAAAAAGAAGTCATTTGGCCAGGCTCTGGGCATCAGATGAAAGCTGGCCTTTAGGGCTCTGAGAACTTGCTGGGATCTAGATTCCGACCACTTGAGTTTTGGAGAAATCCAGAAACATTTGGAAATTTCTAGCTTAGGTGGGCAGGGTGGCCATGGCGAGTGGCCGCAAAGAGAGGCCATTTTGCAGGGAAAAAAGAAGTCATTTGGCCTGGCTCTGGACATCAGATGAAAGCTGAACTTTGGGGCTCTCAGGATCTGGATTGACCTAGATTCTGACCACTTGAGTTTTGGAGAAATCCAGCAACATTTGGAAATTTCTGTCTTGGGTGTCCAGGCTCAATCAGGGCGAGTGGTCGCAAAGAGAGGCCATTTTGCAGGGGAAAAAGAAGTCATTTGGCCAAGGTCTGGGCATCAGATGAAAGCTGGCATTTGGGGCTCTAATGATCTGGATTGGCCTAGATTCTGACCACTTGAGTTTTGGAGAAATCCAGCAACATTTGGAAATTTCTGTCTTGGGTGGCCAGGGAGGGCCATGGCGAGTCCTTGCAAAGAGAGGCCATTTTTCAGGGGAAAAAGAAGTCATTTGGCCAGGCTCTGGGCATCAGATGAAAGCTGGCCTTTAGGGCTCTGAGAACTTGCTGGGATCTAGATTCCGACCACTTGAGTTTTGGAGAAATCCAGAAATATTTGGAAATTTCTAGCTTAGGTGGGCAGGGTGGCCATGGCGAGTGGCCGCAAAGAGAGGCCATTTTGCAGGGAAAAAAGAAGTCATTTGGCCAGGCTCTGGACATCAAATGAAAGCTGAACTTTGGGGCTCTCAGGATCTGGATTGACCTAGATTCTGACCACTTGAGTTTTGGAGAAATCCAGCAACATTTGGAAATTTCTGTCTTGGGTGTCCAGGCTCAATCAGGGCGAGTGGCCGAAGAGAGAGGCCATTTTGCAGGGGAAAAAGAAGTCATTTGACCAAGTTCTGGGCATCAGATGAAAGCTGGCATTTGGGGCTCTAATGATCTGGATTGGCCTAGATTCTGACCACTTGAGTTTTGGAGAAATCCAGCAACATTTGGAAATTTCTGTCTTGGGTGGCCAGGGTGGGCCATGGCAAGTGGCCGCAAAGAGAGGCCATTTTGCAGGGGAAAAAGAAGTCATTTGGCCAGGCTCTGGGCATCAGATGAAAGCTGACCTTTGGGGCTCTCAGGATCTGGATTGGCCTAGATTCTGACCACTTGAGTTTTGGAGAAATCCAGCAACATTTGGAAATTTCTGTCTTCGGTGTCCAGGCTCAACCAGGGCGAGTGGTCGCAAAGAGAGGCCATTTTGCAGGGGAAAAAGAAGTCATTTGGCCAAGGTCTGGGCATCAGATGAAAGCTGGCATTTGGGGCTCTAATGATCTGGATTGGCCTAGAGTCTGAACCACTTGAGTTTTGGAGAAATCCAGCAACATTTGGAAATTTCTGTCTTGGGTGTCCAGGCTCAATCAGGGTGAGTGGCCGAAGAGAGAGGCCATTTTGCAGGGGAAAAAGAAGTCATTTGGCCAAGGTCTGGGCATCAGATGAAAGCTGGCATTTGGGGCTCTAATGATCTGGATTGGCCTAGATTCTGACCACTTGAGTTTTGGAGAAATCCAGCAACATTTGGAAATTTCTGTCTTGGGTGGCCAGGGAGGGCCATGGCGAGTGGTTGCAAAGAGAGGCCATTTTGCAGGGGAAAAAGAAGTCATTTGGCCAGGCTCTGGGCATCAGATGAAAGCTGGCCTTTAGGGCTCTGAGAACTTGCTGGGATCTAGATTCCGACCACTTGAGTTTTGGAGAAATCCAGAAACATTTGGAAATTTCTAGCTTAGGTGGGCAGGGTGGCCATGGCGAGTGGCCGCAAAGAGAGGCCATTTTGCAGGGAAAAAAGAAGTCATTTGGCCTGGCTCTGGACATCAGATGAAAGCTGAACTTTGGGGCTCTCAGGATCTGGATTGACCTAGATTCTGACCACTTGAGTTTTGGAGAAATCCAGCAACATTTGGAAATTTCTGTCTTGGGTGTCCAGGCTCAATCAGGGCGAGTGGTCGCAAAGAGAGGCCATTTTGCAGGGGAAAAAGAAGTCATTTGGCCAAGGTCTGGGCATCAGATGAAAGCTGGCATTTGGGGCTCTAATGATCTGGATTGGCCTAGATTCTGACCACTTGAGTTTTGGAGAAATCCAGCAACATTTGGAAATTTCTGTCTTGGGTGGCCAGGGAGGGCCATGGCGAGTCCTTGCAAAGAGAGGCCATTTTTCAGGGGAAAAAGAAGTCATTTGGCCAGGCTCTGGGCATCAGATGAAAGCTGGCCTTTAGGGCTCTGAGAACTTGCTGGGATCTAGATTCCGACCACTTGAGTTTTGGAGAAATCCAGAAACATTTGGAAATTTCTAGCTTAGGTGGGCAGGGTGGCCATGGCGAGTGGCCGCAAAGAGAGGCCATTTTGCAGGGAAAAAAGAAGTCATTTGGCCAGGCTCTGGACATCAAATGAAAGCTGAACTTTGGGGCTCTCAGGATCTGGATTGACCTAGATTCTGACCACTTGAGTTTTGGAGAAATCCAGCAACATTTGGAAATTTCTGTCTTGGGTGTCCAGGCTCAATCAGGGCGAGTGGCCGAAGAGAGAGGCCATTTTGCAGGGGAAAAAGAAGTCATTTGACCAAGTTCTGGGCATCAGATGAAAGCTGGCATTTGGGGCTCTAATGATCTGGATTGGCCTAGATTCTGACCACTTGAGTTTTGGAGAAATCCAGCAACATTTGGAAATTTCTGTCTTGGGTGGCCAGGGTGGGCCATGGCAAGTGGCCGCAAAGAGAGGCCATTTTGCAGGGGAAAAAGAAGTCATTTGGCCAGGCTCTGGGCATCAGATGAAAGCTGACCTTTGGGGCTCTCAGGATCTGGATTGGCCTAGATTCTGACCACTTGAGTTTTGGAGAAATCCAGCAACATTTGGAAATTTCTGTCTTCGGTGTCCAGGCTCAACCAGGGCGAGTGGTCGCAAAGAGAGGCCATTTTGCAGGGGAAAAAGAAGTCATTTGGCCAAGGTCTGGGCATCAGATGAAAGCTGGCATTTGGGGCTCTAATGATCTGGATTGGCCTAGAGTCTGAACCACTTGAGTTTTGGAGAAATCCAGCAACATTTGGAAATTTCTGTCTTGGGTGTCCAGGCTCAATCAGGGTGAGTGGCCGAAGAGAGAGGCCATTTTGCAGGGGAAAAAGAAGTCATTTGGCCAAGGTCTGGGCATCAGATGAAAGCTGGCATTTGGGGCTCTAATGATCTGGATTGGCCTAGATTCTGACCACTTGAGTTTTGGAGAAATCCAGCAACATTTGGAAATTTCTGTCTTGGGTGGCCAGGGAGGGCCATGGCGAGTGGTTGCAAAGAGAGGCCATTTTGCAGGGGAAAAAGAAGTCATTTGGCCAGGCTCTGGGCATCAGATGAAAGCTGGCCTTTAGGGCTCTGAGAACTTGCTGGGATCTAGATTCCGACCACTTGAGTTTTGGAGAAATCCAGAAACATTTGGAAATTTCTAGCTTAGGTGGGCAGGGTGGCCATGGCGAGTGGCCGCAAAGAGAGGCCATTTTGCAGGGAAAAAAGAAGTCATTTGGCCAGGCTCTGGACATCAGATGAAAGCTGAACTTTGGGGCTCTCAGGATCTGGATTGACCTAGATTCTGACCACTTGTGTTTTGGAGAAATCCAGCAACATTTGGAAATTTCTGTCTTGGGTGTCCAGGCTCAATCAGGGCGAGTGGCCGAAGAGAGAGGCCATTTTGCAGGGGAAAAAGAAGTCATTTGACCAAGTTCTGGGCATCAGATGAAAGCTGGCATTTGGGGCTCTAATGATCTGGATTGGCCTAGATTCTGACCACTTGAGTTTTGGAGAAATCCAGAAACATTTGGAAATTTCTGTCTTGGGTGGCCAGGGTGGGCCATGGCAAGTGGCCGCAAAGAGAGGCCATTTTGCAGGGGAAAAAGAAGTCATTTGGCCAGGCTCTGGGCATCAGATGAAAGCTGACCTTTGGGGCTCTCAGGATCTGGATTGGCCTAAGTTCTGACCACTTGTGTTTTGGAGAAATCCAGCAACATTTGGAAATTTCTGTCTTGGGTGTCCAGGCTCAATCAGGGCGAGTGGCCGAAGAGAGAGGCCATTTTTCAGGGAAAAAGAAGTCATTTGGCCAAGTTCTGGCTATCAGATGAAAGCTGGCATTTGAGGCTCTAAGGATCTGGATTGGCCTAGATTCTGACCACTTGAGTTTTGGAGAAATCCAGCAACATTTGGAAATTTCTGTCTTGGGTGTCCAGGCTCAACCAGGGCGAGTGGTCGCAAAGAGAGGCCATTTTGCAGGGGAAAAAGAAGTCATTTGGCCAAGGTCTGGGCATCAGATGAAAGCTGGCATTTGGGGCTCTAATGATCTGGATTGGCCTAGATTCTGACCACTTGAGTTTTGGAGAAATCCAGCAACATTTGGAAATTTCTGTCTTGGGTGGCCAGGGAGGGCCATGACGGGTGGTTGCAAAGAGAGGCCATTTTGCAGGGGAAAAAGAAGTCATTTGACCAAGTTCTGGGCATCAGATGAAAGCTGGCATTTGGGGCTCTAATGATCTGGATTGGCCTAGATTCTGACCACTTGAGTTTTGGAGAAATCCAGCAACATTTGGAAATTTCTGTCTTGGGTGGCCAGGGTGGGCCATGGCAAGTGGCCGCAAAGAGAGGCCATTTTGCAGGGGAAAAAGAAGTCATTTGGCCAGGCTCTGGGCATCAGATGAAAGCTGACCTTTGGGGCTCTCAGGATCTGGATTGGCCTAAGTTCTGACCACTTGTGTTTTGGAGAAATCCAGCAACATTTGGAAATTTCTTTCTTGGGTGTCCAGGCTCAATCAGGGCGAGTGGCCGAAGAGAGAGGCCATTTTTCAGGGAAAAAGAAGTCATTTGGCCAAGTTCTGGGTATCAGATGAAAGCTGGCATTTGAGGCTCTAAGGATCTGGATTGGCCTAGATTCTGACCACTTGAGTTTTGGAGAAATCCAGCAACATTTGGAAATTTCTGTCTTGGGTGTCCAGGCTCAACCAGGGCGAGTGGTCGCAAAGAGAGGCCATTTTGCAGGGGAAAAAGAAGTCATTTGGCCAAGGTCTGGGCATCAGATGAAAGCTGGCATTTGGGGCTCTAATGATCTGGATTGGCCTAGATTCTGACCACTTGAGTTTTGGAGAAATCCAGCAACATTTGGAAATTTCTGTCTTGGGTGGCCAGGGAGGGCCATGACGGGTGGTTGCAAAGAGAGGCCATTTTTCAGGGGAAAAAGAAGTCATTTGGCCAGGCTCTGGGCATCAGATGAAAGCTGGCCTTTAGGGCTCTGAGAACTTGCTGGGATCTAGATTCCGACCACTTGAATTTTGGAGAAATCCAGAAACATTTGGAAATTTCTAGCTTAGGTGGGCAGGGTGGCCATGGCGAGTGGCCGCAAAGAGAGGCCATTTTGCAGGGAAAAAAGAAGTCATTTGGCCAAGGTCTGGGCATCAGATGAAAGCTGGCATTTGGGGCTCTAATGATCTGGATTGGCCTAGATTCTGACCACTTGAGTTTTGGAGAAATCCAGCAACATTTGGAAATTTCTGTCTTGGGTGGCCAGGGAGGGCCATGACGGGTGGTTGCAAAGAGAGGCCATTTTTCAGGGGAAAAAGAAGTCATTTGGCCAGGCTCTGGGCATCAGATGAAAGCTGGCCTTTAGGGCTCTGAGAACTTGCTGGGATCTAGATTCCGACCACTTGAGTTTTGGAGAAATCCAGAAACATTTGGAAATTTCTAGCTTAGGTGGGCAGGGTGGCCATGGCGAGTGGCCGCAAAGAGAGGCCATTTTGCAGGGAAAAAAGAAGTCATTTGGCCTGGCTCTGGACATCAGATGAAAGCTGAACTTTGGGGCTCTCAGGATCTGGATTGACCTAGATTCTGACCACTTGAGTTTTGGAGAAATCCAGCAACATTTGGAAATTTCTGTCTTGGGTGGCCAGGGTGGGCCATGGCAAGTGGCCGCAAAGAGAGGCCATTTTGCAGGGGAAAAAGAAGTCATTTGGCCAGGCTCAGGGCATCAGATGAAAGCTGACCTTTGGGGCTCTCAGGATCTGGATTGGCCTAAATTCTGACCACTTGTGTTTTGGAGAAATCCAGCAACATTTGGAAATTTCTGTCTTCGGTGTCCAGGCTCAACCAGGGCGAGTGGTCGCAAAGAGAGGCCATTTTGCAGGGGAAAAAGAAGTCATTTGGCCAAGGTCTGGGCATCAGATGAAAGCTGGCATTTGGGGCTCTAATGATCTGGATTGGCCTAGAGTCTGAACCACTTGAGTTTTGGAGAAATCCAGCAACATTTGGAAATTTCTGTCTTGGGTGGCCAGGGAGGGCCATGGCGAGTGGTTGCAAAGAGAGGCCATTTTGCAGGGGAAAAAGAAGTCATTTGGCCAGGCTCTGGGCATCAGATGAAAGCTGGCCTTTAGGGCTCTGAGCACTTGCTGGGATCTAGATTCCGACCACTTGAGTTTTGGAGAAATCCAGAAACATTTGGAAATTTCTAGCTTAGGTGGGCAGGGTGGCCATGGCGAGTGGCCGCAAAGAGAGGCCATTTTGCAGGGAAAAAAGAAGTCATTTGGCCAGGCTCTGGACATCAGATGAAAGCTGAACTTTGGGGCTCTCAGGATCTGGATTGACCTAGATTCTGACCACTTGAGTTTTGGAGAAATCCAGCAACATTTGGAGATTTCTGTCTTGGGTGTCGAGGCTCAATCAGGGCGAGTGGCCGAAGAGAGAGGCCATTTTTCAGGGAAAAAGAAGTCATTTGGCCAAGTTCTGGGTATCAGATGAAAGCTGGCATTTGAGGCTCTAAGGATCTGGATTGGCCTAGATTCTGACCACTTGAGTTTTGGAGAAATCCAGCAACATTTGGAAATTTCTGTCTTGGGTGTCCAGGCTCAATCAGGGCGAGTGGTCGCAAAGAGAGGCCATTTTGCAGGGGAAAAAGAAGTCATTTGGCCAAGGTCTGGGCATCAGATGAAAGCTGGCATTTGGGGCTCTAATGATCTGGATTGGCCTAGATTCTGACCACTTGAGTTTTGGAGAAATCCAGCAACATTTGGAAATTTCTGTCTTGGGTGGCCAGGGAGGGCCATGGCGAGTGGTTGCAAAGAGAGGCCATTTTGCAGGGGAAAAAGAAGTCATTTGGCCAGGCTCTGGGCATCAGATGAAAGCTGGCCTTTAGGGCTCTGAGAACTTGCTGGGATCTAGATTCCGACCACTTGAGTTTTGGAGAAATCCAGAAACATTTGGAAATTTCTAGCTTAGGTGGGCAGGGTGGCCATGGCGAGTGGCCGCAAAGAGAGGCCATTTTGCAGGGAAAAAAGAAGTCATTTGGCCAGGCTCTGGACATCAGATGAAAGCTGAACTTTGGGGCTCTCAGGATCTGGATTGACCTAGATTCTGACCACTTGTGTTTTGGAGAAATCCAGCAACATTTGGAAATTTCTGTCTTGGGTGTCCAGGCTCAATCAGGGTGAGTGGCCGAAGAGAGAGGCCATTTTGCAGGGGAAAAAGAAGTCATTTGACCAAGTTCTGGGCATCAGATGAAAGCTGGCATTTGGGGCTCTAATGATCTGGATTGGCCTAGATTCTGACCACTTGAGTTTTGGAGAAATCCAGCAACATTTGGAAATTTCTGTCTTGGGTGGCCAGGGTGGGCCATGGCAAGTGGCCGCAAAGAGAGGCCATTTTGCAGGGGAAAAAGAAGTCATTTGGCCAGGCTCTGGGCATCAGATGAAAGCTGACCTTTGGGGCTCTCAGGATCTGGATTGGCCTAAGTTCTGACCACTTGTGTTTTGGAGAAATCCAGCAACATTTGGAGATTTCTGTCTTGGGTGTCCAGGCTCAATCAGGGCGAGTGGCCGAAGAGAGAGGCCATTTTTCAGGGAAAAAGAAGTCATTTGGCCAAGTTCTGGGTATCAGATGAAAGCTGGCATTTGAGGCTCTAAGGATCTGGATTGGCCTAGATTCTGACCACTTGAGTTTTGGAGAAATCCAGCAACATTTGGAAATTTCTGTCTTGGGTGTCCAGGCTCAACCAGGGCGAGTGGTCGCAAAGAGAGGCCATTTTGCAGGGGAAAAAGAAGTCATTTGGCCAAGGTCTGGGCATCAGATGAAAGCTGGCATTTGGGGCTCTAATGATCTGGATTGGCCTAGATTCTGACCACTTGAGTTTTGGAGAAATCCAGCAACATTTGGAAATTTCTGTCTTGGGTGGCCAGGGAGGGCCATGACGGGTGGTTGCAAAGAGAGGCCATTTTTCAGGGGAAAAAGAAGTCATTTGGCCAGGCTCTGGGCATCAGATGAAAGCTGGCCTTTAGGGCTCTGAGAACTTGCTGGGATCTAGATTCCGACCACTTGAGTTTTGGAGAAATCCAGAAACATTTGGAAATTTCTAGCTTAGGTGGGCAGGGTGGCCATGGCGAGTGGCCGCAAAGAGAGGCCATTTTGCAGGGAAAAAAGAAGTCATTTGGCCTGGCTCTGGACATCAGATGAAAGCTGAACTTTGGGGCTCTCAGGATCTGGATTGACCTAGATTCTGACCACTTGAGTTTTGGAGAAATCCAGCAACATTTGGAGATTTCTGTCTTGGGTGTCGAGGCTCAATCAGGGCGAGTGGCCGAAGAGAGAGGCCAGTTTTCAGGGGAAAAAGAAGTCATTTGGCCAGGCTCTGGGCATCAGATGAAAGCTGGCGTTTGGGGCTCTCAGGATCTGCATTGGCCTAGATTCTAACCACTTTAGTTTTGGAGAAATTCAGCAAAATTTGGAAATTTCTGTCTTGGGTGGTCCAGGTGGGCCATGGCGAGTGGCTGCAAAGAGAGGCCATTTTTCAGGGGAAAAAGAAGTCATTTGGCCAGGCTCTGGGCATCAGATGAAAGCTGGCCTTTGGGGCTCTGAGCACTTGCTGGGACCTAGATTCTGACCACTTGAGTTTTGGAGAAATCCAGCAACATTTGGAAATTTCTAGCTTGGGTGGCCAGGGTGGGCCAGGGCGAATGGCCGCAAAGAGAGGCCATTTTTCAGGGGAAAAAGAAGTCATTTGGCCAGGCTCTGGACATCAGATGAAAGCTGACCTTTGGGGCTCTCAGGATCTGGATTGGCCTAAATTCTGACCACTTGTGTTTTGGAGAAATCCAGCAACATTTGGAAATTTCTGTCTTGGGTGTCCAGGCTCAATCAGGGTGAGTGGCCGAAGAGAGAGGCCATTTTGCAGGGGAAAAAGAAGTCATTTGACCAAGTTCTGGGCATCAGATGAAAGCTGGCATTTGGGGCTCTAATGATCTGGATTGGCCTAGATTCTGACCACTTGAGTTTTGGAGAAATCCAGCAACATTTGGAAATTTCTGTCTTGGGTGGCCAGGGTGGGCCATGGCAAGTGGCCGCAAAGAGAGGCCATTTTGCAGGGGAAAAAGAAGTCATTTGGCCAGGCTCTGGGCATCAGATGAAAGCTGACCTTTGGGGCTCTCAGGATCTGGATTGGCCTAAATTCTGACCACTTGTGTTTTGGAGAAATCCAGCAACATTTGGAAATTTCTGTCTTGGGTGTCCAGGCTCAATCAGGGCGAGTGGCCGATAAGAGAGGCCATTTTTCAGGGAAAAAGAAGTCATTTGGCCAAGTTCTGGGTATCAGATGAAAGCTGGCCTTTGGGGCTCTAAGGATCTGGATTGGCCTAGATTCTGACCACTTGAGTTTTGGAGAAATCCAGCAACATTTGGAAATTTCTGTCTTGGGTGTCCAGGCTCAACCAGGGCGAGTGGTCGCAAAGAGAGGCCATTTTTCAGGGGAAAAAGAAGTCATTTGGCCAAGGTCTGGGCATCAGATGAAAGCTGGCATTTGGGGCTCTAATGATCTGGATTGGCCTAGATTCTGAACCACTTGAGTTTTGGAGAAATCCAGCAACATTTGGAAATTTCTGTCTTGGGTGGCCAGGGAGGGCCATGGCGAGTGGTTGCAAAGAGAGGCCATTTTGCAAGGGAAAAAGAAGTCATTTGGCCAGGCTCTGGGCATCAGATGAAAGCTGGCCTTTAGGGCTCTGAGCACTTGCTGGGATCTAGATTCCGACCACTTGAGTTTTGGAGAAATCCAGAAACATTTGGAAATTTCTAGCTTGGGTGGCCCGGGTGGGCCAGGGCGAATGGCCGCAAAGAGAGGCCATTTTTCAGGGAAAAAAGAAGTCATTTGGCCAGGCTCTGGACATCAGATGAAAGCTGAACTTTGGGGCTCTAATGATCTGGATTGGCCTAAATTCTGACCACTTGTGTTTTGGAGAAATCCAGCAACATTTGGAAATTTCTGTCTTGGGTGTCCAGGCTCAATCAGGGCGAGTGGCCGAAGAGAGAGGCCATTTTGCAGGGGAAAAAGAAGTCATTTGGCCAGGCTCTGGGCATCAGATGAAAGCTGACCTTTGGGGCTCTCAGGATCTGGATTGGCCTAAGTTCTGACCACTTGTGTTTTGGAGAAATCCAGCAACATTTGGAAATTTCTGTCTTGGGTGTCCAGGCTCAATCAGGGCGAGTGGCCGAAGAGAGAGGCCATTTTTCAGGGAAAAAGAAGTCATTTGGCCAAGTTCTGGGTATCAGATGAAAGCTGGCATTTGAGGCTCTAAGGATCTGGATTGGCCTAGATTCTGACCACTTGAGTTTTGGAGAAATCCAGCAACATTTGGAAATTTCTGTCTTGGGTGTCCAGGCTCAACCAGGGCGAGTGGTCGCAAAGAGAGGCCATTTTGCAGGGGAAAAAGAAGTCATTTGGCCAGGCTCTGGGCATCAGATGAAAGCTGGCCTTTAGGGCTCTGAGCACTTGCTGGGATCTAGATTCCGACCACTTGAGTTTTGGAGAAATCCAGAAACATTTGGAAATTTCTAGCTTGGGTGGCCCGGGTGGGCCATGGCGAATGGCCGCAAAGAGAGGCCATTTTTCAGGGAAAAAAGAAGTCATTTGGCCAGGCTCTGGACATCAGATGAAAGCTGAACTTTGGGGCTCTAATGATCTGGATTGGCCTAAATTCTGACCACTTGTGTTTTGGAGAAATCCAGCAACATTTGGAAATTTCTGTCTTGGGTGTCCAGGCTCAACCAGGGCGAGTGGTCGCAAAGAGAGGCCATTTTGCAGGGGAAAAAGAAGTCATTTGGCCAAGGTCTGGGCATCAGATGAAAGCTGGCATTTGGGGCTCTAATGATCTGGATTGGCCTAGATTCTGAACCACTTGAGTTTTGGAGAAATCCAGAAACATTTGGAAATTTCTGTCTTGGGTGGCCAGGGAGGGCCATGGCGAGTGGTTGCAAAGAGAGGCCATTTTGCAAGGGAAAAAGAAGTCATTTGGCCAGGCTCTGGGCATCAGATGAAAGCTGGCCTTTAGGGCTCTGAGCACTTGCTGGGATCTAGATTCCGACCACTTGAGTTTTGGAGAAATCCAGAAACATTTGGAAATTTCTAGCTTAGGTGGGCAGGGTGGCCATGGCGAGTGGCCGCAAAGAGAGGCCATTTTGCAGGGAAAAAAGAAGTCATTTGGCCTGGCTCTGGACATCAGATGAAAGCTGAACTTTGGGGCTCTCAGGATCTGGATTGACCTAGATTCTGACCACTTGAGTTTTGGAGAAATCCAGCAACATTTGGAGATTTCTGTCTTGGGTGTCGAGGCTCAATCAGGGTGAGTGGCCGAAGAGAGAGGCCAGTTTTCAGGGGAAAAAGAAGTCATTTGGCCAGGCTCTGGGCATCAGATGAAAGCTGGCGTTTGGGGCTCTCAGGATCTGCATTGGCCTAGATTCTAACCACTTGAGTTTTGGAGAAATCCAGCAACATTTGGAAATTTCTGTCTTGGGTGGCCAGGGTGGGCCATGGCAAGTGGCCGCAAAGAGAGGCCATTTTGCAGGGGAAAAAGAAGTCATTTGGCCAGGCTCTGGGCATCAGATGAAAGCTGACCTTTGGGGCTCTCAGGATCTGGATTGGCCTAAATTCTGACCACTTGTGTTTTGGAGAAATCCAGCAACATTTGGAAATTTCTGTCTTGGGTGTCCAGGCTCAATCAGGGCGAGTGGCCGATAAGAGAGGCCATTTTTCAGGGAAAAAGAAGTCATTTGGCCAAGTTCTGGGTATCAGATGAAAGCTGGCCTTTGGGGCTCTAAGGATCTGGATTGGCCTAGATTCTGACCACTTGAGTTTTGGAGAAATCCAGCAACATTTGGAAATTTCTGTCTTGGGTGTCCAGGCTCAACCAGGGCGAGTGGTCGCAAAGAGAGGCCATTTTGCAGGGGAAAAAGAAGTCATTTGGCCAAGGTCTGGGCATCAGATGAAAGCTGGCATTTGGGGCTCTAATGATCTGGATTGGCCTAGATTCTGAACCACTTGAGTTTTGGAGAAATCCAGCAACATTTGGAAATTTCTGTCTTGGGTGGACAGGGAGGGCCATGGCGAGTGGTTGCAAAGAGAGGCCATTTTGCAAGGGAAAAAGAAGTCATTTGGCCAGGCTCTGGGCATAAGATGAAAGCTGGCCTTTAGGGCTCTGAGCACTTGCTGGGATCTAGATTCCGACCACTTGAGTTTTGGAGAAATCCAGAAACATTTGGAAATTTCTAGCTTGGGTGGCCCGGGTGGGCCAGGGCGAATGGCCGCAAAGAGAGGCCATTTTTCAGGGAAAAAAGAAGTCATTTGGCCAGGCTCTGGACATCAGATGAAAGCTGAACTTTGGGGCTCTAATGATCTGGATTGGCCTAAATTCTGACCACTTGTGTTTTGGAGAAATCCAGCAACATTTGGAAATTTCTGTCTTGGGTGTCCAGGCTCAATCAGGGTGAGTGGCCGAAGAGAGAGGCCATTTTGCAGGGGAAAAAGAAGTCATTTGACCAAGTTCTGGGCATCAGATGAAAGCTGGCATTTGGGGCTCTAATGATCTGGATTGGCCTAGATTCTGACCACTTGTGTTTTGGAGAAATCCAGCAACATTTGGAAATTTCTGTCTTGGGTGGCCAGGGTGGGCCATGGCAAGTGGCCGCAAAGAGAGGCCATTTTGCAGGGGAAAAAGAAGTCATTTGGCCAGGCTCTGGGCATCAGATGAAAGCTGACCTTTGGGGCTCTCAGGATCTGGATTGGCCTAAATTCTGACCACTTGTGTTTTGGAGAAATCCAGCAACATTTGGAAATTTCTGTCTTGGGTGTCCAGGCTCAACCAGGGCGAGTGGTCGCAAAGAGAGGCCATTTTGCAGGGGAAAAAGAAGTCATTTGGCCAAGGTCTGGGCATCAGATGAAAGCTGGCATTTGGGGCTCTAATGATCTGGATTGGCCTAGATTCTGAACCACTTGAGTTTTGGAGAAATCCAGAAACATTTGGAAATTTCTGTCTTGGGTGGCCAGGGAGGGCCATGGCGAGTGGTTGCAAAGAGAGGCCATTTTTCAGGGGAAAAAGAAGTCATTTGGCCAGGCTCTGGGCATCAGATGAAAGCTGGACTTTAGGGCTCTGAGCACTTGCTGGGATCTAGATTCCGACCACTTGAGTTTTGGAGAAATCCAGAAACATTTGGAAATTTCTAGCTTAGGTGGGCAGGGTGGTCCATGGCGAGTGGCCGCAAAGAGAGGCCATTTTGCAGGGAAAAAAGAAGTCATTTGGCCAGGCTCTGGACATCAGATGAAAGCTGACCTTTGGGGCTCTCAGGATCTGGATTGACCTAGATTCTGACCACTTGAGTTTTGGAGAAATCCAACAACATTTGGAGATTTCTGTCTTGGGTGTCGAGGCTCAATCAGGGCGAGTGGCCGAAGAGAGAGGCCATTTTTCAGGGGAAAAAGAAGTCATTTGACCAAGTTCTGGGCATCAGATGAAAGCTGGCGTTTGGGGCTCTCAGGATCTGCATTGGCCTAGATTCTAACCACTTTAGTTTTGGAGAAATTCAGCAAAATTTGGAAATTTCTGTCTTGGGTGGCCCGGGTGGGCCATGGCGAGTGGCCGCAAAGAGAGGCCATTTTTCAGGGGAAAAAGAAGTCATTTGGCCAGGCTCTGGGCATCAGATGAAAGCTGGCCTTTGGGGCTCTGAGCACTTGCTGGGACCTAGATTCTGACCACTTGAGTTTTGGAGAAATCCAGCAACATTTGGAAATTTCTAGCTTGGGTGGCCCGGGTGGGCCAGGGCGAATGGCCGCAAAGAGAGGCCATTTTTCAGGGAAAAAAGAAGTCATTTGGCCAGGCTCTGGACATCAGATGAAAGCTGACCTTTGGGGCTCTCAGGATCTGGATTGGCCTAAATTCTGACCACTTGTGTTTTGGAGAAATCCAGCAACATTTGGAAATTTCTGTCTTGGGTGTCCAGGCTCAATCAGGGTGAGTGGCCGAAGAGAGAGGCCATTTTGCAGGGGAAAAAGAAGTCATTTGACCAAGTTCTGGGCATCAGATGAAAGCTGGCATTTGGGGCTCTAATGATCTGGATTGGCCTAGATTCTGACCACTTGAGTTTTGGAGAAATCCAGCAACATTTGGAAATTTCTGTCTTGGGTGGCCAGGGTGGGCCATGGCAAGTGGCCGCAAAGAGAGGCCATTTTGCAGGGGAAAAAGAAGTCATTTGGCCAGGCTCTGGGCATCAGATGAAAGCTGGCATTTGGGGCTCTAATGATCTGGATTGGCCTAGATTCTGACCACTTGAGTTTTGGAGAAATCCAGCAACATTTGGAAATTTCTGTCTTGGGTGGCCAGGGTGGGCCATGGCAAGTGGCCGCAAAGAGAGGCCATTTTGCAGGGGAAAAAGAAGTCATTTGGCCAGGCTCTGGGCATCAGATGAAAGCTGGCCTTTAGGGCTCTGAGCACTTGCTGGGATCTAGATTCCGACCACTTGAGTTTTGGAGAAATCCAGAAACATTTGGAAATTTCTAGCTTAGGTGGGCAGGGTGGCCATGGCGAGTGGCCGCAAAGAGAGGCCATTTTGCAGGGAAAAAAGAAGTCATTTGGCCAGGCTCTGGACATCAGATGAAAGCTGAACTTTGGGGCTCTCAGGATCTGGATTGACCTAGATTCTGACCACTTGAGTTTTGGAGAAATCCAGCAACATTTGGAGATTTCTGTCTTGGGTGTCCAGGCTCAATCAGGGCGAGTGGCCGAAGAGAGAGGCCATTTTTCAGGGGAAAAAGAAGTCATTTGGCCAGGCTCTGGGCATCAGATGAAAGCTGGCCTTTGGGGCTCTGAGCACTTGCTGGGACCTAGATTCTGACCACTTGAGTTTTGGAGAAATCCAGCAACATTTGGAAATTTCTAGCTTGGGTGGCCCGGGTGGGCCAGGGCGAATGGCCGCAAAGAGAGGCCATTTTTCAGGGAAAAAAGAAGTCATTTGGCCAGGCTCTGGACATCAGATGAAAGCTGACCTTTGGGGCTCTCAGGATCTGGATTGGCCTAAATTCTGACCACTTGTGTTTTGGAGAAATCCAGCAACATTTGGAGATTTCTGTCTTGTGTGTCGAGGCTCAATCAGGGCGAGTGGCCGAAGAGAGAGGCCATTTTTCAGGGAAAAAGAAGTCATTTGGCCAAGTTCTGGGTATCAGATGAAAGCTGGCATTTGAGGCTCTAAGGATCTGGATTGGCCTAGATTCTGACCACTTGAGTTTTGGAGAAATCCAGCAACATTTGGAAATTTCTGTCTTGGGTGGCCAGGGAGGGCCATGGCGAGTGGTTGCAAAGAGAGGCCATTTTTCAGGGGAAAAAGAAGTCATTTGGCCAGGCTCTGGGCATCAGATGAAAGCTGGCCTTTAGGGCTCTGAGAACTTGCTGGGATCTAGATTCCGACCACTTGAGTTTTGGAGAAATCCAGAAACATTTGGAAATTTTTAGCTTAGGTGGGCAGGGTGGCCATGGCGAGTGGCCGCAAAGAGAGGCCATTTTGCAGGGAAAAAAGAAGTCATTTGGCCTGGCTCTGGACATCAGATGAAAGCTGAACTTTGGGGCTCTCAGGATCTGGATTGACCTAGATTCTGACCACTTGAGTTTTGGAGAAATCCAGCAACATTTGGAGATTTCTGTCTTGGGTGTCGAGGCTCAATCAGGGCGAGTGGCCGAAGAGAGAGGCCAGTTTTCAGGGGAAAAAGAAGTCATTTGGCCAGGCTCTGGGCATCAGATGAAAGCTGGCGTTTGGGGCTCTCAGGATCTGCATTGGCCTAGATTCTAACCACTTTAGTTTTGGAGAAATTCAGCAAAATTTGGAAATTTCTGTCTTGGGTGGTCCGGGTGGGCCATGGCGAGTGGCTGCAAAGAGAGGCCATTTTTCAGGGGAAAAAGAAGTCATTACGCCAGGCTCTGGGCATCACATGAAAGCTGGCCTTTGGGGCTCTGAGCACTTGCTGGGACCTAGATTCTGACCACTTGAGTTTTGGAGAAATCCAGCAACATTTGGAAATTTCTGTCTTGGGTGGCCAGGGTGGGCCATGGCAAGTGGCCGCAAAGAGAGGCCATTTTGCAGGGGAAAAAGAAGTCATTTGGCCAGGCTCTGGGCATCAGATGAAAGCTGACCTTTGGGGCTCTCAGGATCTGGATTGGCCTAAATTCTGACCACTTGTGTTTTGGAGAAATCCAGCAACATTTGGAAATTTCTGTCTTGGGTGTCCAGGCTCAATCAGGGCGAGTGGCCGATAAGAGAGGCCATTTTTCAGGGAAAAAGAAGTCATTTGGCCAAGTTCTGGGTATCAGATGAAAGCTGGCCTTTGGGGCTCTAAGGATCTGGATTGGCCTAGATTCTGACCACTTGAGTTTTGGAGAAATCCAGCAACATTTGGAAATTTCTGTCTTGGGTGTCCAGGCTCAACCAGGGCGAGTGGTCGCAAAGAGAGGCCATTTTGCAGGGGAAAAAGAAGTCATTTGGCCAAGGTCTGGGCATCAGATGAAAGCTGGCATTTGGGGCTCTAATGATCTGGATTGGCCTAGATTCTGACCACTTGAGTTTTGGAGAAATCCAGCAACATTTGGAAATTTCTGTCTTGGGTGGCCAGGGAGGGCCATGGCGAGTGGTTGCAAAGAGAGGCCATTTTGCAGGGGAAAAAGAAGTCATTTGGCCAGGCTCTGGGCATCAGATGAAAGCTGGCCTTTAGGGCTCTGAGAACTTGCTGGGATCTAGATTCCGACCACTTGAGTTTTGGAGAAATCCAGAAACATTTGGAAATTTCTAGCTTAGGTGGGCAGGGTGGCCATGGCGAGTGGCCGCAAAGAGAGGCCATTTTGCAGGGAAAAAAGAAGTCATTTGGCCAGGCTCTGGACATCAGATGAAAGCTGAACTTTGGGGCTCTCAGGATCTGGATTGACCTAGATTCTGACCACTTGTGTTTTGGAGAAATCCAGCAACATTTGGAAATTTCTGTCTTGGGTGTCCAGGCTCAATCAGGGTGAGTGGCCGAAGAGAGAGGCCATTTTGCAGGGGAAAAAGAAGTCATTTGACCAAGTTCTGGGCATCAGATGAAAGCTGGCATTTGGGGCTCTAATGATCTGGATTGGCCTAGATTCTGACCACTTGAGTTTTGGAGAAATCCAGCAACATTTGGAAATTTCTGTCTTGGGTGGCCAGGGTGGGCCATGGCAAGTGGCCGCAAAGAGAGGCCATTTTGCAGGGGAAAAAGAAGTCATTTGGCCAGGCTCTGGGCATCAGATGAAAGCTGACCTTTGGGGCTCTCAGGATCTGGATTGGCCTAAGTTCTGACCACTTGTGTTTTGGAGAAATCCAGCAACATTTGGAAATTTCTGTCTTGGGTGTCCAGGCTCAATCAGGGCGAGTGGCCGAAGAGAGAGGCCATTTTTCAGGGAAAAAGAAGTCATTTGGCCAAGTTCTGGGTATCAGATGAAAGCTGGCATTTGAGGCTCTAAGGATCTGGATTGGCCTAGATTCTGACCACTTGAGTTTTGGAGAAATCCAGCAACATTTGGAAATTTCTGTCTTGGGTGTCCAGGCTCAACCAGGGCGAGTGGTCGCAAAGAGAGGCCATTTTGCAGGGGAAAAAGAAGTCATTTGGCCAAGGTCTGGGCATCAGATGAAAGCTGGCATTTGGGGCTCTAATGATCTGGATTGGCCTAGATTCTGACCACTTGAGTTTTGGAGAAATCCAGCAACATTTGGAAATTTCTGTCTTGGGTGGCCAGGGAGGGCCATGACGGGTGGTTGCAAAGAGAGGCCATTTTGCAGGGGAAAAAGAAGTCATTTGGCCAGGCTCTGGGCATCAGATGAAAGCTGGCCTTTAGGGCTCTGAGAACTTGCTGGGATCTAGATTCCGACCACTTGAGTTTTGGAGAAATCCAGAAACATTTGGAAATTTCTAGCTTAGGTGGGCAGGGTGGCCATGGCGAGTGGCCGCAAAGAGAGGCCATTTTGCAGGGAAAAAAGAAGTCATTTGGCCTGGCTCTGGACATCAGATGAAAGCTGAACTTTGGGGCTCTCAGGATCTGGATTGACCTAGATTCTGACCACTTGAGTTTTGGAGAAATCCAGCAACATTTGGAAATTTCTGTCTTGGGTGGCCAGGGTGGGCCATGGCAAGTGGCCGCAAAGAGAGGCCATTTTGCAGGGGAAAAAGAAGTCATTTGGCCAGGCTCTGGGCATCAGATGAAAGCTGACCTTTGGGGCTCTCAGGATCTGGATTGGCCTAAATTCTGACCACTTGTGTTTTGGAGAAATCCAGCAACATTTGGAAATTTCTGTCTTCGGTGTCCAGGCTCAACCAGGGCGAGTGGTCGCAAAGAGAGGCCATTTTGCAGGGGAAAAAGAAGTCATTTGGCCAAGGTCTGGGCATCAGATGAAAGCTGGCATTTGGGGCTCTAATGATCTGGATTGGCCTAGAGTCTGAACCACTTGAGTTTTGGAGAAATCCAGCAACATTTGGAAATTTCTGTCTTGGGTGGCCAGGGAGGGCCATGGCGAGTGGTTGCAAAGAGAGGCCATTTTGCAGGGGAAAAAGAAGTCATTTGGCCAGGCTCTGGGCATCAGATGAAAGCTGGCCTTTAGGGCTCTGAGCACTTGCTGGGATCTAGATTCCGACCACTTGAGTTTTGGAGAAATCCAGAAACATTTGGAAATTTCTAGCTTAGGTGGGCAGGGTGGCCATGGCGAGTGGCCGCAAAGAGAGGCCATTTTGCAGGGAAAAAAGAAGTCATTTGGCCAGGCTCTGGACATCAGATGAAAGCTGAACTTTGGGGCTCTCAGGATCTGGATTGACCTAGATTCTGACCACTTGAGTTTTGGAGAAATCCAGCAACATTTGGAGATTTCTGTCTTGGGTGTCGAGGCTCAATCAGGGCGAGTGGCCGAAGAGAGAGGCCATTTTTCAGGGAAAAAGAAGTCATTTGGCCAAGTTCTGGGTATCAGATGAAAGCTGGCATTTGAGGCTCTAAGGATCTGGATTGGCCTAGATTCTGACCACTTGAGTTTTGGAGAAATCCAGCAACATTTGGAAATTTCTGTCTTGGGTGTCCAGGCTCAATCAGGGCGAGTGGTCGCAAAGAGAGGCCATTTTGCAGGGGAAAAAGAAGTCATTTGGCCAAGGTCTGGGCATCAGATGAAAGCTGGCATTTGGGGCTCTAATGATCTGGATTGGCCTAGATTCTGACCACTTGAGTTTTGGAGAAATCCAGCAACATTTGGAAATTTCTGTCTTGGGTGGCCAGGGAGGGCCATGGCGAGTGGCCGCAAAGAGAGGCCATTTTGCAGGGAAAAAAGAAGTCATTTGGCCAGGCTCTGGACATCAGATGAAAGCTGAACTTTGGGGCTCTCAGGATCTGGATTGACCTAGATTCTGACCACTTGTGTTTTGGAGAAATCCAGCAACATTTGGAAATTTCTGTCTTGGGTGTCCAGGCTCAATCAGGGTGAGTGGCCGAAGAGAGAGGCCATTTTGCAGGGGAAAAAGAAGTCATTTGACCAAGTTCTGGGCATCAGATGAAAGCTGGCATTTGGGGCTCTAATGATCTGGATTGGCCTAGATTCTGACCACTTGAGTTTTGGAGAAATCCAGCAACATTTGGAAATTTCTGTCTTGGGTGGCCAGGGTGGGCCATGGCAAGTGGCCGCAAAGAGAGGCCATTTTGCAGGGGAAAAAGAAGTCATTTGGCCAGGCTCTGGGCATCAGATGAAAGCTGACCTTTGGGGCTCTCAGGATCTGGATTGGCCTAAGTTCTGACCACTTGTGTTTTGGAGAAATCCAGCAACATTTGGAAATTTCTGTCTTGGGTGTCCAGGCTCAATCAGGGCGAGTGGCCGAAGAGAGAGGCCATTTTTCAGGGAAAAAGAAGTCATTTGGCCAAGTTCTGGGTATCAGATGAAAGCTGGCATTTGAGGCTCTAAGGATCTGGATTGGCCTAGATTCTGACCACTTGAGTTTTGGAGAAATCCAGCAACATTTGGAAATTTCTGTCTTGGGTGTCCAGGCTCAACCAGGGCGAGTGGTCGCAAAGAGAGGCCATTTTGCAGGGGAAAAAGAAGTCATTTGGCCAAGGTCTGGGCATCAGATGAAAGCTGGCATTTGGGGCTCTAATGATCTGGATTGGCCTAGATTCTGACCACTTGAGTTTTGGAGAAATCCAGCAACATTTGGAAATTTCTGTCTTGGGTGGCCAGGGAGGGCCATGACGGGTGGTTGCAAAGAGAGGCCATTTTTCAGGGGAAAAAGAAGTCATTTGGCCAGGCTCTGGGCATCAGATGAAAGCTGGCCTTTAGGGCTCTGAGAACTTGCTGGGATCTAGATTCCGACCACTTGAGTTTTGGAGAAATCCAGAAACATTTGGAAATTTCTAGCTTAGGTGGGCAGGGTGGCCATGGCGAGTGGCCGCAAAGAGAGGCCATTTTGCAGGGAAAAAAGAAGTCATTTGGCCTGGCTCTGGACATCAGATGAAAGCTGAACTTTGGGGCTCTCAGGATCTGGATTGACCTAGATTCTGACCACTTGAGTTTTGGAGAAATCCAGCAACATTTGGAGATTTCTGTCTTGGGTGTCGAGGCTCAATCAGGGCGAGTGGCCGAAGAGAGAGGCCAGTTTTCAGGGGAAAAAGAAGTCATTTGGCCAGGCTCTGGGCATCAGATGAAAGCTGGCGTTTGGGGCTCTCAGGATCTGCATTGGCCTAGATTCTAACCACTTTAGTTTTGGAGAAATTCAGCAAAATTTGGAAATTTCTGTCTTGGGTGGTCCAGGTGGGCCATGGCGAGTGGCTGCAAAGAGAGGCCATTTTTCAGGGGAAAAAGAAGTCATTTGGCCAGGCTCTGGGCATCAGATGAAAGCTGGCCTTTGGGGCTCTGAGCACTTGCTGGGACCTAGATTCTGACCACTTGAGTTTTGGAGAAATCCAGCAACATTTGGAGATTTCTGTCTTGGGTGTCGAGGCTCAATCAGGGCGAGTGGCCGAAGAGAGAGGCCAGTTTTCAGGGGAAAAAGAAGTCATTTGGCCAGGCTCTGGGCATCAGATGAAAGCTGGCGTTTGGGGCTCTCAGGATCTGCATTGGCCTAGATTCTAACCACTTTAGTTTTGGAGAAATTCAGCAAAATTTGGAAATTTCTGTCTTGGGTGGTCCAGGTGGGCCATGGCGAGTGGCTGCAAAGAGAGGCCATTTTTCAGGGGAAAAAGAAGTCATTTGGCCAGGCTCTGGGCATCAGATGAAAGCTGGCCTTTGGGGCTCTGAGCACTTGCTGGGACCTAGATTCTGACCACTTGAGTTTTGGAGAAATCCAGCAACATTTGGAAATTTCTAGCTTGGGTGGCCCGGGTGGGCCAGGGCGAATGGCCGCAAAGAGAGGCCATTTTTCAGGGGAAAAAGAAGTCATTTGGCCAGGCTCTGGACATCAGATGAAAGCTGACCTTTGGGGCTCTCAGGATCTGGATTGGCCTAAATTCTGACCACTTGTGTTTTGGAGAAATCCAGCAACATTTGGAAATTTCTGTCTTGGGTGTCCAGGCTCAATCAGGGTGAGTGGCCGAAGAGAGAGGCCATTTTGCAGGGGAAAAAGAAGTCATTTGACCAAGTTCTGGGCATCAGATGAAAGCTGGCATTTGGGGCTCTAATGATCTGGATTGGCCTAGATTCTGACCACTTGAGTTTTGGAGAAATCCAGCAACATTTGGAAATTTCTGTCTTGGGTGGCCAGGGTGGGCCATGGCAAGTGGCCGCAAAGAGAGGCCATTTTGCAGGGGAAAAAGAAGTCATTTGGCCAGGCTCTGGGCATCAGATGAAAGCTGACCTTTGGGGCTCTCAGGATCTGGATTGGCCTAAATTCTGACCACTTGTGTTTTGGAGAAATCCAGCAACATTTGGAAATTTCTGTCTTGGGTGTCCAGGCTCAATCAGGGCGAGTGGCCGATAAGAGAGGCCATTTTTCAGGGAAAAAGAAGTCATTTGGCCAAGTTCTGGGTATCAGATGAAAGCTGGCCTTTGGGGCTCTAAGGATCTGGATTGGCCTAGATTCTGACCACTTGAGTTTTGGAGAAATCCAGCAACATTTGGAAATTTCTGTCTTGGGTGTCCAGGCTCAACCAGGGCGAGTGGTCGCAAAGAGAGGCCATTTTGCAGGGGAAAATGAAGTCATTTGGCCAAGGTCTGGGCATCAGATGAAAGCTGGCATTTGGGGCTCTAATGATCTGGATTGGCCTAGATTCTGAACCACTTGAGTTTTGGAGAAATCCAGCAACATTTGGAAATTTCTGTCTTGGGTGGCCAGGGAGGGCCATGGCGAGTGGTTGCAAAGAGAGGCCATTTTGCAAGGGAAAAAGAAGTCATTTGGCCAGGCTCTGGGCATCAGATGAAAGCTGGCCTTTAGGGCTCTGAGCACTTGCTGGGATCTAGATTCCGACCACTTGAGTTTTGGAGAAATCCAGAAACATTTGGAAATTTCTAGCTTGGGTGGCCAGGGTGGGCCAGGGCGAATGGCCGCAAAGAGAGGCCATTTTTCAGGGAAAAAAGAAGTCATTTGGCCAGGCTCTGGACATCAGATGAAAGCTGAACTTTGGGGCTCTAATGATCTGGATTGGCCTAAATTCTGACCACTTGTGTTTTGGAGAAATCCAGCAACATTTGGAAATTTCTGTCTTGGGTGTCCAGGCTCAATCAGGGTGAGTGGCCGAAGAGAGAGGCCATTTTGCAGGGGAAAAAGAAGTCATTTGACCAAGTTCTGGGCATCAGATGAAAGCTGGCATTTGGGGCTCTAATGATCTGGATTGGCCTAGATTCTGACCACTTGTGTTTTGGAGAAATCCAGCAACATTTGGAAATTTCTGTCTTGGGTGGCCAGGGTGGGCCATGGCAAGTGGCCGCAAAGAGAGGCCATTTTGCAGGGGAAAAAGAAGTCATTTGGCCAGGCTCTGGGCATCAGATGAAAGCTGACCTTTGGGGCTCTCAGGATCTGGATTGGCCTAAATTCTGACCACTTGTGTTTTGGAGAAATCCAGCAACATTTGGAAATTTCTGTCTTGGGTGTCCAGGCTCAACCAGGGCGAGTGGTCGCAAAGAGAGGCCATTTTGCAGGGGAAAAAGAAGTCATTTGGCCAAGGTCTGGGCATCAGATGAAAGCTGGCATTTGGGGCTCTAATGATCTGGATTGGCCTAGAGTCTGAACCACTTGAGTTTTGGAGAAATCCAGCAACATTTGGAAATTTCTGTCTTGGGTGGCCAGGGAGGGCCATGGCGAGTGGTTGCAAAGAGAGGCCATTTTGCAGGGGAAAAAGAAGTCATTTGGCCAGGCTCTGGGCATCAGATGAAAGCTGGCCTTTAGGGCTCTGAGCACTTGCTGGGATCTAGATTCCGACCACTTGAGTTTTGGAGAAATCCAGAAACATTTGGAAATTTCTAGCTTAGGTGGGCAGGGTGGCCATGGCGAGTGGCCGCAAAGAGAGGCCATTTTGCAGGGAAAAAAGAAGTCATTTGGCCAGGCTCTGGACATCAGATGAAAGCTGAACTTTGGGGCTCTCAGGATCTGGATTGACCTAGATTCTGACCACTTGAGTTTTGGAGAAATCCAGCAACATTTGGAGATGTCTGTCTTGGGTGTCGAGGCTCAATCAGGGCGAGTGGCCGAAGAGAGAGGCCATTTTTCAGGGAAAAAGAAGTCATTTGGCCAAGTTCTGGGTATCAGATGAAAGCTGGCATTTGAGGCTCTAAGGATCTGGATTGGCCTAGATTCTGACCACTTGAGTTTTGGAGAAATCCAGCAACATTTGGAAATTTCTGTCTTGGGTGTCCAGGCTCAATCAGGGCGAGTGGTCGCAAAGAGAGGCCATTTTGCAGGGGAAAAAGAAGTCATTTGGCCAAGGTCTGGGCATCAGATGAAAGCTGGCATTTGGGGCTCTAATGATCTGGATTGGCCTAGATTCTGACCACTTGAGTTTTGGAGAAATCCAGCAACATTTGGAAATTTCTGTCTTGGGTGGCCAGGGAGGGCCATGGCGAGTGGCCGCAAAGAGAGGCCATTTTGCAGGGAAAAAAGAAGTCATTTGGCCAGGCTCTGGACATCAGATGAAAGCTGAACTTTGGGGCTCTCAGGATCTGGATTGACCTAGATTCTGACCACTTGTGTTTTGGAGAAATCCAGCAACATTTGGAAATTTCTGTCTTGGGTGTCCAGGCTCAATCAGGGCGAGTGGCCGAAGAGAGAGGCCATTTTGCAGGGGAAAAAGAAGTCATTTGACCAAGTTCTGGGCATCAGATGAAAGCTGGCATTTGGGGCTCTAATGATCTGGATTGGCCTAGATTCTGACCACTTGAGTTTTGGAGAAATCCAGCAACATTTGGAAATTTCTGTCTTGGGTGGCCAGGGTGGGCCATGGCAAGTGGCCGCAAAGAGAGGCCATTTTGCAGGGGAAAAAGAAGTCATTTGGCCAGGCTCTGGGCATCAGATGAAAGCTGACCTTTGGGGCTCTCAGGATCTGGATTGGCCTAAGTTCTGACCACTTGTGTTTTGGAGAAATCCAGCAACATTTGGAAATTTCTGTCTTGGGTGTCCAGGCTCAATCAGGGCGAGTGGCCGAAGAGAGAGGCCATTTTTCAGGGAAAAAGAAGTCATTTGGCCAAGTTCTGGGTATCAGATGAAAGCTGGCATTTGAGGCTCTAAGGATCTGGATTGGCCTAGATTCTGACCACTTGAGTTTTGGAGAAATCCAGCAACATTTGGAAATTTCTGTCTTGGGTGGCCAGGGAGGGCCATGACGGGTGGTTGCAAAGAGAGGCCATTTTTCAGGGGAAAAAGAAGTCATTTGGCCAGGCTCTGGGCATCAGATGAAAGCTGGCCTTTAGGGCTCTGAGAACTTGCTGGGATCTAGATTCCGACCACTTGAGTTTTGGAGAAATCCAGAAACATTTGGAAATTTCTAGCTTAGGTGGGCAGGGTGGCCATGGCGAGTGGCCGCAAAGAGAGGCCATTTTGCAGGGAAAAAAGAAGTCATTTGGCCTGGCTCTGGACATCAGATGAAAGCTGAACTTTGGGGCTCTCAGGATCTGGATTGACCTAGATTCTGACCACTTGAGTTTTGGAGAAATCCAGCAACATTTGGAGATTTCTGTCTTGGGTGTCGAGGCTCAATCAGGGCGAGTGGCCGAAGAGAGAGGCCAGTTTTCAGGGGAAAAAGAAGTCATTTGGCCAGGCTCTGGGCATCAGATGAAAGCTGGCGTTTGGGGCTCTCAGGATCTGCATTGGCCTAGATTCTAACCACTTTAGTTTTGGAGAAATTCAGCAAAATTTGGAAATTTCTGTCTTGGGTGGTCCAGGTGGGCCATGGCGAGTGGCTGCAAAGAGAGGCCATTTTTCAGGGGAAAAAGAAGTCATTTGGCCAGGCTCTGGGCATCAGATGAAAGCTGGCCTTTGGGGCTCTGAGCACTTGCTGGGACCTAGATTCTGACCACTTGAGTTTTGGAGAAATCCAGCAACATTTGGAAATTTCTAGCTTGGGTGGCCCGGGTGGGCCAGGGCGAATGGCCGCAAAGAGAGGCCATTTTTCAGGGGAAAAAGAAGTCATTTGGCCAGGCTCTGGACATCAGATGAAAGCTGACCTTTGGGGCTCTCAGGATCTGGATTGGCCTAAATTCTGACCACTTGTGTTTTGGAGAAATCCAGCAACATTTGGAAATTTCTGTCTTGGGTGTCCAGGCTCAATCAGGGTGAGTGGCCGAAGAGAGAGGCCATTTTGCAGGGGAAAAAGAAGTCATTTGACCAAGTTCTGGGCATCAGATGAAAGCTGGCATTTGGGGCTCTAATGATCTGGATTGGCCTAGATTCTGACCACTTGAGTTTTGGAGAAATCCAGCAACATTTGGAAATTTCTGTCTTGGGTGTCCAGGCTCAATCAGGGCGAGTGGCCGATAAGAGAGGCCATTTTTCAGGGAAAAAGAAGTCATTTGGCCAAGTTCTGGGTATCAGATGAAAGCTGGCCTTTGGGGCTCTAAGGATCTGGATTGGCCTAGATTCTGACCACTTGAGTTTTGGAGAAATCCAGCAACATTTGGAAATTTCTGTCTTGGGTGTCCAGGCTCAACCAGGGCGAGTGGTCGCAAAGAGAGGCCATTTTGCAGGGGAAAAAGAAGTCATTTGGCCAAGGTCTGGGCATCAGATGAAAGCTGGCATTTGGGGCTCTAATGATCTGGATTGGCCTAGATTCTGAACCACTTGAGTTTTGGAGAAATCCAGCAACATTTGGAAATTTCTGTCTTGGGTGGCCAGGGAGGGCCATGGCGAGTGGTTGCAAAGAGAGGCCATTTTGCAAGGGAAAAAGAAGTCATTTGGCCAGGCTCTGGGCATCAGATGAAAGCTGGCCTTTAGGGCTCTGAGCACTTGCTGGGATCTAGATTCCGACCACTTGAGTTTTGGAGAAATCCAGAAACATTTGGAAATTTCTAGCTTGGGTGGCCCGGGTGGGCCAGGGCGAATGGCCGCAAAGAGAGGCCATTTTTCAGGGAAAAAAGAAGTCATTTGGCCAGGCTCTGGACATCAGATGAAAGCTGAACTTTGGGGCTCTAATGATCTGGATTGGCCTAAATTCTGACCACTTGTGTTTTGGAGAAATCCAGCAACATTTGGAAATTTCTGTCTTGGGTGTCCAGGCTCAATCAGGGCGAGTGGCCGAAGAGAGAGGCCATTTTGCAGGGGAAAAAGAAGTCATTTGACCAAGTTCTGGGCATCAGATGAAAGCTGGCATTTGGGGCTCTAATGATCTGGATTGGCCTAGATTCTGACCACTTGTGTTTTGGAGAAATCCAGCAACATTTGGAAATTTCTGTCTTGGGTGGCCAGGGTGGGCCATGGCAAGTGGCCGCAAAGAGAGGCCATTTTGCAGGGGAAAAAGAAGTCATTTGGCCAGGCTCTGGGCATCAGATGAAAGCTGACCTTTGGGGCTCTCAGGATCTGGATTGGCCTAAATTCTGACCACTTGAGTTTTGGAGAAATCCAGCAACATTTGGAAATTTCTGTCTTGGGTGTCCAGGCTCAACCAGGGCGAGTGGTCGCAAAGAGAGGCCATTTTGCAGGGGAAAAAGAAGTCATTTGGCCAAGGTCTGGGCATCAGATGAAAGCTGGCATTTGGGGCTCTAATGATCTGGATTGGCCTAGATTCTGAACCACTTGAGTTTTGGAGAAATCCAGAAACATTTGGAAATTTCTGTCTTGGGTGGCCAGGGAGGGCCATGGCGAGTGGTTGCAAAGAGAGGCCATTTTGCAAGGGAAAAAGAAGTCATTTGGCCAGGCTCTGGGCATCAGATGAAAGCTGGCCTTTAGGGCTCTGAGCACTTGCTGGGATCTAGATTCCGACCACTTGAGTTTTGGAGAAATCCAGAAACATTTGGAAATTTCTAGCTAAGGTGGGCAGGGTGGTCCATGGCGAGTGGCCGCAAAGAGAGGCCATTTTGCAGGGAAAAAAGAAGTCATTTGGCCAGGCTCTGGACATCAGATGAAAGCTGACCTTTGGGGCTCTCAGGATCTGGATTGACCTAGATTCTGACCACTTGAGTTTTGGAGAAATCCAACAACATTTGGAGATTTCTGTCTTGGGTGTCGAGGCTCAATCAGGGCGAGTGGCCGAAGAGAGAGGCCATTTTTCAGGGGAAAAAGAAGTCATTTGACCAAGTTCTGGGCATCAGATGAAAGCTGGCATTTGGGGCTCTCAGGATCTGCATTGGCCTAGATTCTAACCACTTTAGTTTTGGAGAAATTCAGCAAAATTTGGAAATTTCTGTCTTGGGTGGCCCGGGTGGGCCATGGCGAGTGGCTGCAAAGAGAGGCCATTTTTCAGGGAAAAAAGAAGTCATTTGGCCAGGCTCTGGACATCAGATGAAAGCTGACCTTTGGGGCTCTCAGGATCTGGATTGGCCTAAATTCTGACCACTTGTGTTTTGGAGAAATCCAGCAACATTTGGAAATTTCTGTCTTGGGTGTCCAGGCTCAATCAGGGCGAGTGGCCGAAGAGAGAGGCCATTTTGCAGGGGAAAAAGAAGTCATTTGACCAAGTTCTGGGTATCAGATGAAAGCTGGCATTTGGGGCTCTAATGATCTGGATTGGCCTAGATTCTGACCACTTGAGTTTTGGAGAAATCCAGCAACATTTGGAAATTTCTGTCTTGGGTGGCCAGGGTGGGCCATGGCAAGTGGCCGCAAAGAGAGGCCATTTTGCAGGGGAAAAAGAAGTCATTTGGCCAGGCTCTGGGCATCAGATGAAAGCTGGCATTTGGGGCTCTAATGATCTGGATTGGCCTAGATTCTGACCACTTGAGTTTTGGAGAAATCCAGCAACATTTGGAAATTTCTGTCTTGGGTGGCCAGGGTGGGCCATGGCAAGTGGCCGCAAAGAGAGGCCATTTTGCAGGGGAAAAAGAAGTCATTTGGCCAGGCTCTGGGCATCAGATGAAAGCTGGCCTTTAGGGCTCTGAGCACTTGCTGGGATCTAGATTCCGACCACTTGAGTTTTGGAGAAATCCAGCAACATTTGGAAATTTCTAGCTTAGGTGGGCAGGGTGGCCATGGCGAGTGGCCGCAAAGAGAGGCCATTTTGCAGGGAAAAAAGAAGTCATTTGGCCAGGCTCTGGACATCAGATGAAAGCTGAACTTTGGGGCTCTCAGGATCTGGATTGACCTAGATTCTGACCACTTGAGTTTTGGAGAAATCCAGCAACATTTGGAGATTTCTGTCTTGGGTGTCCAGGCTCAATCAGGGCGAGTGGCCGAAGAGAGAGGCCATTTTTCAGGGGAAAAAGAAGTCATTTGGCCAGGCTCTGGGCATCAGATGAAAGCTGGCCTTTGGGGCTCTGAGCACTTGCTGGGACCTAGATTCTGACCACTTGAGTTTTGGAGAAATCCAGCAACATTTGGAAATTTCTAGCTTGGGTGGCCCGGGTGGGCCAGGGCGAATGGCCGCAAAGAGAGGCCATTTTTCAGGGAAAAAAGAAGTCATTTGGCCAGGCTCTGGACATCAGATGAAAGCTGACCTTTGGGGCTCTCAGGATCTGGATTGGCCTAAATTCTGACCACTTGTGTTTTGGAGAAATCCAGCAACATTTGGAGATTTCTGTCTTGTGTGTCGAGGCTCAATCAGGGCGAGTGGCCGAAGAGAGAGGCCATTTTTCAGGGAAAAAGAAGTCATTTGGCCAAGTTCTGGGTATCAGATGAAAGCTGGCATTTGAGGCTCTAAGGATCTGGATTGGCCTAGATTCTGACCACTTGAGTTTTGGAGAAATCCAGCAACATTTGGAAATTTCTGTCTTGGGTGTCCAGGCTCAACCAGGGCGAGTGGTCGCAAAGAGAGGCCATTTTGCAGGGGAAAAAGAAGTCATTTGGCCAAGGTCTGGGCATCAGATGAAAGCTGGCATTTGGGGCTCTAATGATCTGGATTGGCCTAGATTCTGACCACTTGAGTTTTGGAGAAATCCAGCAACATTTGGAAATTTCTGTCTTGGGTGGCCAGGGAGGGCCATGGCGAGTGGTTGCAAAGAGAGGCCATTTTGCAGGGGAAAAAGAAGTCATTTGGCCAGGCTCTGCGCATCAGATGAAAGCTGGCCTTTAGGGCTCTGAGAACTTGCTGGGATCTAGATTCCGACCACTTGAGTTTTGGAGAAATCCAGAAACATTTGGAAATTTCTAGCTTAGGTGGGCAGGGTGGCCATGGCGAGTGGCCGCAAAGAGAGGCCATTTTGCAGGGAAAAAAGAAGTCATTTGGCCAGGCTCTGGACATCAGATGAAAGCTGACCTTTGGGGCTCTCAGGATCTGGATTGGCCTAAATTCTGACCACTTGTGTTTTGGAGAAATCCAGCAACATTTGGAAATTTCTGTCTTGGGTGTCCAGGCTCAATCAGGGTGAGTGGCCGAAGAGAGAGGCCATTTTGCAGGGGAAAAAGAAGTCATTTGACCAAGTTCTGGGCATCAGATGAAAGCTGGCATTTGGGGCTCTAATGATCTGGATTGACCTAGATTCTGACCACTTGAGTTTTGGAGAAATCCAGCAACATTTGGAAATTTCTGTCTTGGGTGTCCAGGCTCAATCAGGGCGAGTGGCCGAAGAGAGAGGCCATTTTGCAGGGGAAAAAGAAGTCATTTGACCAAGTTCTGGGCATCAGATGAAAGCTGGCATTTGGGGCTCTAATGATCTGGATTGGCCTAGATTCTGACCACTTGAGTTTTGGAGAAATCCAGCAACATTTGGAAATTTCTGTCTTGGGTGGCCAGGGTGGGCCATGGCAAGTGGCCGCAAAGAGAGGCCATTTTGCAGGGGAAAAAGAAGTCATTTGGCCAGGCTCTGGGCATCAGATGAAAGCTGACCTTTGGGGCTCTCAGGATCTGGATTGGCCTAAATTCTGACCACTTGTGTTTTGGAGAAATCCAGCAACATTTGGAAATTTCTGTCTTGGGTGTCCAGGCTCAATCAGGGTGAGTGGCCGAAGAGAGAGGCCATTTTTCAGGGAAAAAGAAGTCATTTGGCCAAGTTCTGGGTATCAGATGAAAGCTGGCATTTGAGGCTCTAATGATCTGGATTGGCCTAGATTCTGACCACTTGAGTTTTGGAGAAATCCAGCAACATTTGGAAATTTCTGTCTTGGGTGTCCAGGCTCAATCAGGGCGAGTGGTCGCAAAGAGAGGCCATTTTGCAGGGGAAAAAGAAGTCATTTGGCCAAGGTCTGGGCATCAGATGAAAGCTGGCATTTGGGGCTCTAATGACCTGGATTGGCCTAGATTCTGACCACTTGAGTTTTGGAGAAATCCAGCAACATTTGGAAATTTCTGTCTTGGGTGGCCAGGGAGGGCCATGGCGAGTGGTCGCAAAGAGAGGCCATTTTTCAGGGGAAAAAGAAGTCATTTGGCCAGGCTCTGGGCATCAGATGAAAGCTGGCCTTTAGGGCTCTGAGAACTTGCTGGGATCTAGATTCCGACCACTTGAGTTTTGGAGAAATCCAGAAACATTTGGAAATTTCTAGCTTAGGTGGGCAGGGTGACCATGGCGAGTGGCCGCAAAGAGAGGCCATTTTGCAGGGAAAAAAGAAGTCATTTGGCCTGGCTCTGGACATCAGATGAAAGCTGAACTTTGGGGCTCTCAGGATCTGGATTGACCTAGATTCTGACCACTTGAGTTTTGGAGAAATCCAGCAACATTTGGAGATTTCTGTCTTGGGTGTCCAGGCTCAATCAGGGCGAGTGGCCGAAGAGAGAGGCCAGTTTTCAGGGGAAAAAGAAGTCATTTGGCCAGGCTCTGGGCATCAGATGAAAGCTGGCGTTTGGGGCTCTCAGGATCTGCATTGGCCTAGATTCTAACCACTTTAGTTTTGGAGAAATTCAGCAAAATTTGGAAATTTCTGTCTTGGGTGGTCCGGGTGGGCCATGGCGAGTGGCTGCAAAGAGAGGCCATTTTTCAGGGGAAAAAGAAGTCATTTGGCCAGGCTCTGGGCATCAGATGAAAGCTGGCCTTTGGGGCTCTGAGCACTTGCTGGGACCTAGATTCTGACCACTTGAGTTTTGGAGAAATCCAGCAACATTTGGAAATTTCTGTCTTGGGTGGCCAGGGTGGGCCATGGCAAGTGGCCGCAAAGAGAGGCCATTTTGCAGGGGAAAAAGAAGTCATTTGGCCAGGCTCTGGGCATCAGATGAAAGCTGACCTTTGGGGCTCTCAGGATCTGGATTGGCCTAAATTCTGACCACTTGTGTTTTGGAGAAATCCAGCAACATTTGGAAATTTCTGTCTTGGGTGTCCAGGCTCAATCAGGGCGAGTGGCCGATAAGAGAGGCCATTTTTCAGGGAAAAAGAAGTCATTTGGCCAAGTTCTGGGTATCAGATGAAAGCTGGCCTTTGGGGCTCTAAGGATCTGGATTGGCCTAGATTCTGACCACTTGAGTTTTGGAGAAATCCAGCAACATTTGGAAATTTCTGTCTTGGGTGTCCAGGCTCAACCAGGGCGAGTGGTCGCAAAGAGAGGCCATTTTGCAGGGGAAAAAGAAGTCATTTGGCCAAGGTCTGGGCATCAGATGAAAGCTGGCATTTGGGGCTCTAATGATCTGGATTGGCCTAGATTCTGACCACTTGAGTTTTGGAGAAATCCAGCAACATTTGGAAATTTCTGTCTTGGGTGGCCAGGGAGGGCCATGGCGAGTGGTTGCAAAGAGAGGCCATTTTTCAGGGGAAAAAGAAGTCATTTGGCCAGGCTCTGGGCATCAGATGAAAGCTGGCCTTTAGGGCTCTGAGAACTTGCTGGGATCTAGATTCTGACCACTTGAGTTTTGGAGAAATCCAGAAACATTTGGAAATTTCTAGCTTAGGTGGGCAGGGTGGGCCATGGCGAGTGGCCGCAAAGAGAGGCCATTTTGCAGGGAAAAAAGAAGTCATTTGGCCTGGCTCTGGACATCAGATGAAAGCTGAACTTTGGGGCTCTCAGGATCTGGATTGACCTAGATTCTGACCACTTGAGTTTTGGAGAAATCCAGCAACATTTGGAGATTTCTGTCTTGGGTGTCGAGGCTCAATCAGGGCGAGTGGCCGAAGAGAGAGGCCATTTTTCAGGGGAAAAAGAAGTCATTTGGCCAGGCTCTGGGCATCAGATGAAAGCTGGCGTTTGGGGCTCTCAGGATCTGCATTGGCCTAGATTCTAACCACTTTAGTTTTGGAGAAATTCAGCAAAATTTGGAAATTTCTGTCTTGGGTGGTCCGGGTGGGCCATGGCGAGTGGCTGCAAAGAGAGGCCATTTTTCAGGGGAAAAAGAAGTCATTTGGCCAGGCTCTGGGCATCAGATGAAAGCTGGCCTTTGGGGCTCTGAGCACTTGCTGGGACCTAGATTCTGACCACTTGAGTTTTGGAGAAATCCAGAAACATTTGGAAATTTCTAGCTTGGGTGGCCCGGGTGGGCCAGGGCGAATGGCCGCAAAGAGAGGCCATTTTTCAGGGAAAAAAGAAGTCATTTGGCCAGGCTCTGGACATCAGATGAAAGCTGACCTTTGGGGCTCTCAGGATCTGGATTGGCCTAAATTCTGACCACTTGTGTTTTGGAGAAATCCAGCAACATTTGGAAATTTCTGTCTTGGGTGTCCAGGCTCAATCAGGGTGAGTGGCCGAAGAGAGAGGCCATTTTGCAGGGGAAAAAGAAGTCATTTGACCAAGTTCTGGGCATCAGATGAAAGCTGGCATTTGGGGCTCTAATGATCTGGATTGGCCTAGATTCTGACCACTTGAGTTTTGGAGAAATCCAGCAACATTTGGAAATTTCTGTCTTGGGTGGCCAGGGTGGGCCATGGCAAGTGGCCGCAAAGAGAGGCCATTTTGCAGGGGAAAAAGAAGTCATTTGGCCAGGCTCTGGGCATCAGATGAAAGCTGACCTTTGGGGCTCTCAGGATCTGGATTGGCCTAAATTCTGACCACTTGTGTTTTGGAGAAATCCAGCAACATTTGGAAATTTCTGTCTTGGGTGTCCAGGCTCAATCAGGGCGAGTGGCCGATAAGAGAGGCCATTTTTCAGGGAAAAAGAAGTCATTTGGCCAAGTTCTGGGTATCAGATGAAAGCTGGCCTTTGGGGCTCTAAGGATCTGGATTGGCCTAGATTCTGACCACTTGAGTTTTGGAGAAATCCAGCAACATTTGGAAATTTCTGTCTTGGGTGTCCAGGCTCAACCAGGGCGAGTGGTCGCAAAGAGAGGCCATTTTGCAGGGGAAAAAGAAGTCATTTGGCCAAGGTCTGGGCATCAGATGAAAGCTGGCATTTGGGGCTCTAATGATCTGGATTGGCCTAGATTCTGAACCACTTGAGTTTTGGAGAAATCCAGAAACATTTGGAAATTTCTAGCTTACGTGGGCAGGGTGGTCCATGGCGAGTGGCCACAAAGAGAGGCCATTTTGCAGGGAAAAAAGAAGTCATTTGGCCAGGCTCTGGACATCAGATGAAAGCTGAACTTTGGGACTCTGAGGATCTGGATTGACCTAGATTCTGACCACTTGAGTTTTGGAGAAATCCAGCAACATTTGGAGATTTCTGTCTTGGGTGTCGAGGCTCAATCAGGGCGAGTGGCCGAAGAGAGAGGCCAGTTTTCAGGGGAAAAAGAAGTAATTTGGCCAGGCTCTGGGCATCAGATGAAAGCTGGCGTTTGGGGCTCTCAGGATCTGCATTGGCCTAGATTCTAACCACTTTAGTTTTGGAGAAATTCAGCAAAATTTGGAAATTTCTGTCTTGGGTGTCCAGGCTCAATCAGGGCGAGTGGCCGATAAGAGAGGCCATTTTTCAGGGAAAAAGAAGTCATTTGGCCAAGTTCTGGGTATCAGATGAAAGCTGGCCTTTGGGGCTCTAAGGATCTGGATTGGCCTAGATTCTGACCACTTGAGTTTTGGAGAAATCCAGCAACATTTGGAAATTTCTGTCTTGGGTGTCCAGGCTCAACCAGGGCGAGTGGTCGCAAAGAGAGGCCATTTTGCAGGGGAAAAAGAAGTCATTTGGCCAAGGTCTGGGCATCAGATGAAAGCTGGCATTTGGGGCTCTAATGATCTGGATTGGCCTAGATTCTGAACCACTTGAGTTTTGGAGAAATCCAGAAACATTTGGAAATTTCTAGCTTACGTGGGCAGGGTGGTCCATGGCGAGTGGCCACAAAGAGAGGCCATTTTGCAGGGAAAAAAGAAGTCATTTGGCCAGGCTCTGGACATCAGATGAAAGCTGAACTTTGGGACTCTGAGGATCTGGATTGACCTAGATTCTGACCACTTGAGTTTTGGAGAAATCCAGCAACATTTGGAGATTTCTGTCTTGGGTGTCGAGGCTCAATCAGGGCGAGTGGCCGAAGAGAGAGGCCAGTTTTCAGGGGAAAAAGAAGTAATTTGGCCAGGCTCTGGGCATCAGATGAAAGCTGGCGTTTGGGGCTCTCAGGATCTGCATTGGCCTAGATTCTGACCACTTGAGTTTTGGAGAAATTCAGCAAAATTTGGAAATTTCTGTCTTGGGTGGCCCGGGTGGGCCATGGCGAGTGGCTGCAAAGAGAGGCCATTTTTCAGGGGAAAAAGAAGTCATTTGGCCAGGCTCTGGGCATCAGATGAAAGCTGGCCTTTGGGGCTCTGAGCACTTGCTGGGACCTAGATTCTGACCACTTGAGTTTTGGAGAAATCCAGCAACATTTGGAAATTTCTAGCTTGGGTGGCCCGGGTGGGCCAGGGCGAATGGCCGCAAAGAGAGGCCATTTTTCAGGGGAAAAAGAAGTCATTTGGCCAAGTTCTGGGCATCAGATGAAAGCTGGCATTTGGGGCTCTAATGATCTGGATTGGCCTAGATTCTGACCACTTGAGTTTTGGAGAAATCCAGCAACATTTGGAAATTTCTGTCTTGGGTGGCCAGGGTGGGCCATGGCAAGTGGCCGCAAAGAGAGGCCATTTTTCAGGGAAAAAAGAAGTCATTTGGCCAGGCTCTGGGCATCAGATGAAAGCTGGCATTTGGGGCTCTAATGATCTGGATTGGCCTAGATTCTGACCACTTGAGTTTTGGAGAAATCCAGCAACATTTGGAAATTTCTGTCTTGGGTGGCCAGGGAGGGCCATGGCGAGTGGTTGCAAAGAGAGGCCATTTTTCAGGGGAAAAAGAAGTCATTTGGCCAGGCTCTGGGCATCAGATGAAAGCTGGCCTTTAGGGCTCTGAGCACTTGCTGGGATCTAGATTCTGACCACTTGAGTTTTGGAGAAATCCAGCAACATTTGGAAATTTCTAACTTTCGTGGGCAGGGTGGCCATGGCGAGTGGCTGCAAAGAGAGGCCATTTTGCAGGGAAAAAAGAAGTCATTTGGCCAGGCTCTGGACATCAGATGAAAGCTGAACTTTGGGGCTCTCAGGATCTGGATTGACCTAGATTCTGACCACTTGAGTTTTGGAGAAATCCAGCAACATTTGGAGATTTCTGTCTTGGGTGTCGAGGCTCAATCAGGGCGAGTGGCCGAAGAGAGAGGCCATTTTTCAGGGGAAAAAGAAGTCATTTGGCCAGGCTCTGGGCATCAGATGAAAGCTGGCCTTTGGGGCTCTGAGCACTTGCTGGGACCTAGATTCTGACCACTTGAGTTTTGGAGAAATCCAGCAACATTTGGAAATTTCTGTCTTGGGTGGCCCGGGTGGGCCAGGGCGAATGGCTGCAAAGAGAGGCCATTTTTCAGGGAAAAAAGAAGTCATTTGGCCAGGCTCTGGACATCAGATGAAAGCTGACCTTTGGGGCTCTCAGGATCTGGATTGGCCTAAATTCTGACCACTTGTGTTTTGGAGAAATCCAGCAACATTTGGAAATTTCTGTCTTGGGTGTCCAGGCTCAATCAGGGTGAGTGGCCGAAGAGAGAGGCCATTTTGCAGGGGAAAAAGAAGTCATTTGACCAAGTTCTGGGCATCAGATGAAAGCTGGCATTTGGGGCTCTAAGGATCTGGATTGGCCTAGATTCTGACCACTTGAGTTTTGGAGAAATCCAGCAACATTTGGAAATTTCTGTCTTGGGTGGCCAGGGTGGGCCATGGCAAGTGGCCGCAAAGAGAGGCCATTTTGCAGGGGAAAAAGAAGTCATTTGGCCAGGCTCTGGGCATCAGATGAAAGCTGACCTTTGGGGCTCTCAGGATCTGGGTTGGCCTAAGTTCTGACCACTTGAGTTTTGGAGAAATCCAGCAACATTTGGAAATTTCTGTCTTGGGTGTCCAGGCTCAATCAGGGCGAGTGGCCGAAGAGAGAGGCCATTTTGCAGGGGAAAAAGAAGTCATTTGACCAAGTTCTGGGCATCAGATGAAAGCTGGCATTTGGGGCTCTAATGATCTGGGTTGGCCTAGATTCTGACCACTTGAGTTTTGGAGAAATCCAGCAACATTTGGAAATTTCTGTCTTGGGTGGCCAGGGTGGGCCATGGCAAGTGGCCGCAAAGAGAGGCCATTTTGCAGGGGAAAAAGAAGTCATTTGGCCAGGCTCTGGGCATCAGATGAAAGCTGACCTTTGGGGCTCTCAGGATCTGGATTGGCCTAAATTCTGACCACTTGTGTTTTGGAGAAATCCAGCAACATTTGGAAATTTCTGTCTTGGGTGTCCAGGCTCAATCAGGGTGAGTGGCCGAAGAGAGAGGCCATTTTTCAGGGAAAAAGAAGTCATTTGGCCAAGTTCTGGGTATCAGATGAAAGCTGGCATTTGAGGCTCTAAGGATCTGGATTGGCCTAGATTCTGACCACTTGAGTTTTGGAGAAATCCAGCAACATTTGGAAATTTCTGTCTTGGGTGTCCAGGCTCAATCAGGGCGAGTGGCCGCAAAGAGAGGCCATTTTGCAGGGGAAAAAGAAGTCATTTGGCCAAGGTCTGGGCATCAGATGAAAGCTGGCATTTGGGGCTCTAATGATCTGGATTGGCCTAGATTCTGACCACTTGAGTTTTGGAGAAATCCAGCAACATTTGGAAATTTCTGTCTTGGGTGTCCAGGCTCAATCAGGGCGAGTGGCCGAAGAGAGAGGCCAGTTTTCAGGGGAAAAAGAAGTCATTTGACCGGGCTCTGGGCATCAGATGAAAGCTGGCGTTTGGGGCTCTCAGGATCTGCATTGGCCTAGATTCTAACCACTTTAGTTTTGGAGAAATTCAGCAAAATTTGGAAATTTCTGTCTTGGGTGGTCCGGGTGGGCCATGGCGAGTGGCTGCAAAGAGAGGCCATTTTTCAGGGGAAAAAGAAGTCATTTGGCCAGGCTCTGGGCATCAGATGAAAGCTGGCCTTTGGGGCTCTGAGCACTTGCTGGGACCTAGATTCTGACCACTTGAGTTTTGGAGAAATCCAGCAACATTTGGAAATTTCTGTCTTGGGTGTCCAGGCTCAATCAGGGCGAGTGGCCGCAAAGAGAGGCCATTTTGCAGGGGAAAAAGAAGTCATTTGGCCAAGGTCTGGGCATCAGATGAAAGCTGGCATTTGGGGCTCTAATGATCTGGATTGGCCTAGATTCTGACCACTTGAGTTTTGGAGAAATCCAGCAACATTTGGAAATTTCTGTCTTGGGTGTCCAGGCTCAATCAGGGCGAGTGGCCGAAGAGAGAGGCCAGTTTTCAGGGGAAAAAGAAGTCATTTGACCAGGCTCTGGGCATCAGATGAAAGCTGGCGTTTGGGGCTCTCAGGATCTGCATTGGCCTAGATTCTAACCACTTTAGTTTTGGAGAAATTCAGCAAAATTTGGAAATTTCTGTCTTGGGTGGTCCGGGTGGGCCATGGCGAGTGGCTGCAAAGAGAGGCCATTTTTCAGGGGAAAAAGAAGTCATTTGGCCAGGCTCTGGGCATCAGATGAAAGCTGGCCTTTGGGGCTCTGAGCACTTGCTGGGACCTAGATTCTGACCACTTGAGTTTTGGAGAAATCCAGCAACATTTGGAAATTTCTGTCTTGGGTGGCCAGGGTGGGCCATGGCAAGTGGCCGCAAAGAGAGGCCATTTTTCAGGGAAAAAGAAGTCATTTGGCCAGGCTCTGGGCATCAGATGAAAGCTGACCTTTGGGGCTCTCAGGATCTGGATTGGCCTAAATTCTGACCACTTGTGTTTTGGAGAAATCCAGCAACATTTGGAAATTTCTGTCTTGGGTGTCCAGGCTCAATCAGGGCGAGTGGCCGATAAGAGAGGCCATTTTTCAGGGAAAAAGAAGTCATTTGGCCAAGTTCTGGGTATCAGATGAAAGCTGGCCTTTGCGGCTCTAAGGATCTGGATTGGCCTAGATTCTGACCACTTGAGTTTTGGAGAAATCCAGCAACATTTGGAAATTTCTGTCTTGGGTGTCCAGGCTCAACCAGGGCGAGTGGTCGCAAAGAGAGGCCATTTTGCAGGGGAAAAAGAAGTCATTTGGCCAAGGTCTGGGTATCAGATGAAAGCTGGCCTTTGGGGCTCTAATGATCTGGATTGGCCTAGATTCTGAACCACTTGAGTTTTGGAGAAATCCAGAAACATTTGGAAATTTCTAGCTTAGGTGGGCAGGGAGGTCCATGGCGAGTGGCCACAAAGAGAGGCCATTTTGCAGGGAAAAAAGAAGTCATTTGGCCAGGCTCTGGACATCAGATGAAAGCTGAACTTTGGGGCTCTCAGGATCTGGATTGACCTAGATTCTGACCACTTGAGTTTTGGAGAAATCCAGCAACATTTGGAGATTTCTGTCTTGGGTGTCGAGGCTCAATCAGGGCGAGTGGCCGAAGAGAGAGGCCAGTTTTCAGGGGAAAAAGAAGTAATTTGGCCAGGCTCTGGGCATCAGATGAAAGCTGGCGTTTGGGGCTCTCAGGATCTGCATTGGCCTAGATTCTAACCACTTTAGTTTTGGAGAAATTCAGCAAAATTTGGAAATTTCTGTCTTGGGTGGCCCGGGTGGGCCATGGCGAGTGGCTGCAAAGAGAGGCCATTTTTCAGGGGAAAAAGAAGTCATTTGGCCAGGCTCTGGGCATCAGATGAAAGCTGGCCTTTGGGGCTCTGAGCACTTGCTGGGACCTAGATTCTGACCACTTGTGTTTTGGAGAAATCCAGCAACATTTGGAAATTTCTGTCTTGGGTGGCCAGGGTGGGCCATGGCAAGTGGCCGCAAAGAGAGGCCATTTTGCAGGGGAAAAAGAAGTCATTTGGCCAGGCTCTGGGCATCAGATGAAAGCTGACCTTTGGGGCTCTCAGGATCTGGATTGGCCTAAATTCTGACCACTTGTGTTTTGGAGAAATCCAGCAACATTTGGAAATTTCTGTCTTGGGTGTCCAGGCTCAATCAGGGCGAGTGGCCGATAAGAGAGGCCATTTTTCAGGGAAAAAGAAGTCATTTGGCCAAGTTCTGGGTATCAGATGAAAGCTGGCCTTTGGGGCTCTAAGGATCTGGATTGGCCTAGATTCTGACCACTTGAGTTTTGGAGAAATCCAGCAACATTTGGAAATTTCTGTCTTGGGTGTCCAGGCTCAACCAGGGCGAGTGGTCGCAAAGAGAGGCCATTTTGCAGGGGAAAAAGAAGTCATTTGGCCAAGGTCTGGGCATCAGATGAAAGCTGGCATTTGGGGCTCTAATGATCTGGATTGGCCTAGATTCTGACCACTTGAGTTTTGGAGAAATCCAGCAACATTTGGAAATTTCTGTCTTGGGTGGCCAGGGAGGGCCATGGCGAGTGGTTGCAAAGAGAGGCCATTTTTCAGGGGAAAAAGAAGTCATTTGGCCAGGCTCTGGGCATCAGATGAAAGCTGGCCTTTAGGGCTCTGAGAACTTGCTGGGATCTAGATTCTGACCACTTGAGTTTTGGAGAAATCCAGAAACATTTGGAAATTTCTAGCTTAGGTGGGCAGGGTGGCCATGGCGAGTGGCCGCAAAGAGAGGCCATTTTGCAGGGAAAAAAGAAGTCATTTGGCCTGGCTCTGGACATCAGATGAAAGCTGAACTTTGGGGCTCTCAGGATCTGGATTGACCTAGATTCTGACCACTTGAGTTTTGGAGAAATCCAGCAACATTTGGAGATTTCTGTCTTGGGTGTCGAGGCTCAATCAGGGCGAGTGGCCGAAGAGAGAGGCCATTTTTCAGGGGAAAAAGAAGTCATTTGGCCAGGCTCTGGGCATCAGATGAAAGCTGGCGTTTGGGGCTCTCAGGATCTGCATTGGCCTAGATTCTAACCACTTTAGTTTTGGAGAAATTCAGCAAAATTTGGAAATTTCTGTCTTGGGTGGTCCGGGTGGGCCATGGCGAGTGGCTGCAAAGAGAGGCCATTTTTCAGGGGAAAAAGAAGTCATTTGGCCAGGCTCTGGGCATCAGATGAAAGCTGGCCTTTGGGGCTCTGAGCACTTGCTGGGACCTAGATTCTGACCACTTGAGTTTTGGAGAAATCCAGCAACATTTGGAAATTTCTAGCTTGGGTGGCCCGGGTGGGCCAGGGCGAATGGCCGCAAAGAGAGGCCATTTTTCAGGGAAAAAAGAAGTCATTTGGCCAGGCTCTGGACATCAGATGAAAGCTGACCTTTGGGGCTCTCAGGATCTGGATTGGCCTAAATTCTGACCACTTGTGTTTTGGAGAAATCCAGCAACATTTGGAAATTTCTGTCTTGGGTGTCCAGGCTCAATCAGGGTGAGTGGCCGAAGAGAGAGGCCATTTTGCAGGGGAAAAAGAAGTCATTTGACCAAGTTCTGGGCATCAGATGAAAGCTGGCATTTGGGGCTCTAATGATCTCGATTGGCCTAGATTCTGACCACTTGAGTTTTGGAGAAATCCAGCAACATTTGGAAATTTCTGTCTTGGGTGGCCAGGGTGGGCCATGGCAAGTGGCCGCAAAGAGAGGCCATTTTGCAGGGGAAAAAGAAGTCATTTGGCCAGGCTCTGGGCATCAGATGAAAGCTGACCTTTGGGGCTCTCAGGATCTGGATTGGCCTAAATTCTGACCACTTGTGTTTTGGAGAAATCCAGCAACATTTGGAAATTTCTGTCTTGGGTGTCCAGGCTCAATCAGGGCGAGTGGCCGATAAGAGAGGCCATTTTTCAGGGAAAAAGAAGTCATTTGGCCAAGTTCTGGGTATCAGATGAAAGCTGGCCTTTGGGGCTCTAAGGATCTGGATTGGCCTAGATTCTGACCACTTGAGTTTTGGAGAAATCCAGCAACATTTGGAAATTTCTGTCTTGGGTGTCCAGGCTCAACCAGGGCGAGTGGTCGCAAAGAGAGGCCATTTTGCAGGGGAAAAAGAAGTCATTTGGCCAAGGTCTGGGCATCAGATGAAAGCTGGCATTTGGGGCTCTAATGATCTGGATTGGCCTAGATTCTGAACCACTTGAGTTTTGGAGAAATCCAGAAACATTTGGAAATTTCTAGCTTACGTGGGCAGGGTGGTCCATGGCGAGTGGCCACAAAGAGAGGCCATTTTGCAGGGAAAAAAGAAGTCATTTGGCCAGGCTCTGGACATCAGATGAAAGCTGAACTTTGGGACTCTGAGGATCTGGATTGACCTAGATTCTGACCACTTGAGTTTTGGAGAAATCCAGCAACATTTGGAGATTTCTGTCTTGGGTGTCGAGGCTCAATCAGGGCGAGTGGCCGAAGAGAGAGGCCAGTTTTCAGGGGAAAAAGAAGTAATTTGGCCAGGCTCTGGGCATCAGATGAAAGCTGGCGTTTGGGGCTCTCAGGATCTGCATTGGCCTAGATTCTAACCACTTTAGTTTTGGAGAAATTCAGCAAAATTTGGAAATTTCTGTCTTGGGTGGCCCGGGTGGGCCATGGCGAGTGGCTGCAAAGAGAGGCCATTTTTCAGGGGAAAAAGAAGTCATTTGGCCAGGCTCTGGGCATCAGATGAAAGCTGGCCTTTGGGGCTCTGAGCACTTGCTGGGACCTAGATTCTGACCACTTGAGTTTTGGAGAAATCCAGCAACATTTGGAAATTTCTAGCTTGGGTGGCCCGGGTGGGCCAGGGCGAATGGCCGCAAAGAGAGGCCATTTTTCAGGGGAAAAAGAAGTCATTTGGCCAAGTTCTGGGCATCAGATGAAAGCTGGCATTTGGGGCTCTAATGATCTGGATTGGCCTAGATTCTGACCACTTGAGTTTTGGAGAAATCCAGCAACATTTGGAAATTTCTGTCTTGGGTGGCCAGGGTGGGCCATGGCAAGTGGCCGCAAAGAGAGGCCATTTTGCAGGGGAAAAAGAAGTCATTTGGCCAGGCTCTGGGCATCAGATGAAAGCTGGCATTTGGGGCTCTAATGATCTGGATTGGCCTAGATTCTGACCACTTGAGTTTTGGAGAAATCCAGCAACATTTGGAAATTTCTGTCTTGGGTGGCCAGGGAGGGCCATGGTGAGTGGTTGCAAAGAGAGGCCATTTTTCAGGGGAAAAAGAAGTCATTTGGCCAGGCTCTGGGCATCAGATGAAAGCTGGCCTTTAGGGCTCTGAGCACTTGCTGGGATCTAGATTCTGACCACTTGAGTTTTGGAGAAATCCAGCAACATTTGGAAATTTCTAACTTACGTGGGCAGGGTGGCCATGGCGAGTGGCTGCAAAGAGAGGCCATTTTGCAGGGAAAAAAGAAGTCATTTGGCCAGGCTCTGGACATCAGATGAAAGCTGAACTTTGGGGCTCTCAGGATCTGGATTGCCCTAGATTCTGACCACTTGAGTTTTGGAGAAATCCAGCAACATTTGGAGATTTCTGTCTTGGGTGTCGAGGCTCAATCAGGGCGAGTGGCCGAAGAGAGAGGCCATTTTTCAGGGGAAAAAGAAGTCATTTGGCCAGGCTCTGGGCATCAGATGAAAGCTGGCCTTTGGGGCTCTGAGCACTTGCTGGGACCTAGATTCTGACCACTTGAGTTTTGGAGAAATCCAGCAACATTTGGAAATTTCTAGCTTGGGTGGCCCGGGTGGGCCAGGGCGAATGGCTGCAAAGAGAGGCCATTTTTCAGGGAAAAAAGAAGTCATTTGGCCAGGCTCTGGACATCAGATGAAAGCTGACCTTTGGGGCTCTCAGGATCTGGATTGGCCTAAATTCTGACCACTTGTGTTTTGGAGAAATCCAGCAACATTTGGAAATTTCTGTCTTGGGTGTCCAGGCTCAATCAGGGTGAGTGGCCGAAGAGAGAGGCCATTTTGCAGGGGAAAAAGAAGTCATTTGACCAAGTTCTGGGCATCAGATGAAAGCTGGCATTTGGGGCTCTAAGGATCTGGATTGGCCTAGATTCTGACCACTTGAGTTTTGGAGAAATCCAGCAACATTTGGAAATTTCTGTCTTGGGTGGCCAGGGTGGGCCATGGCAAGTGGCCGCAAAGAGAGGCCATTTTGCAGGGGAAAAAGAAGTCATTTGGCCAGGCTCTGGGCATCAGATGAAAGCTGACCTTTGGGGCTCTCAGGATCTGGATTGGCCTAAGTTCTGACCACTTGTGTTTTGGAGAAATCCAGCAACATTTGGAAATTTCTGTCTTGGGTGTCCAGGCTCAATCAGGGCGAGTGGCCGAAGAGAGAGGCCATTTTGCAGGGGAAAAAGAAGTCATTTGACCAAGTTCTGGGCATCAGATGAAAGCTGGCATTTGGGGCTCTAATGATCTGGGTTGGCCTAGATTCTGACCACTTGAGTTTTGGAGAAATCCAGCAACATTTGGAAATTTCTGTCTTGGGTGGCCAGGGTGGGCCATGGCAAGTGGCCGCAAAGAGAGGCCATTTTGCAGGGGAAAAAGAAGTCATTTGGCCAGGCTCTGGGCATCAGATGAAAGCTGACCTTTGGGGCTCTCAGGATCTGGATTGGCCTAAATTCTGACCACTTGTGTTTTGGAGAAATCCAGCAACATTTGGAAATTTCTGTCTTGGGTGTCCAGGCTCAATCAGGGCGAGTGGCCGATAAGAGAGGCCATTTTTCAGGGAAAAAGAAGTCATTTGGCCAAGTTCTGGGTATCAGATGAAAGCTGGCATTTGAGGCTCTAAGGATCTGGATTGGCCTAGATTCTGACCACTTGAGTTTTGGAGAAATCCAGCAACATTTGGAAATTTCTGTCTTGGGTGTCCAGGCTCAATCAGGGCGAGTGGTCGCAAAGAGAGGCCATTTTGCAGGGGAAAAAGAAGTCATTTGGCCAAGGTCTGGGCATCAGATGAAAGCTGGCATTTGGGGCTCTAATGATCTGGATTGGCCTAGATTCTGACCACTTGAGTTTTGGAGAAATCCAGCAACATTTGGAAATTTCTGTCTTGGGTGTCCAGGCTCAATCAGGGCGAGTGGCCGAAGAGAGAGGCCAGTTTTCAGGGGAAAAAGAAGTCATTTGACCAGGCTCTGGGCATCAGATGAAAGCTGGCGTTTGGGGCTCTCAGGATCTGCATTGGCCTAGATTCTAACCACTTTAGTTTTGGAGAAATTCAGCAAAATTTGGAAATTTCTGTCTTGGGTGGTCCGGGTGGGCCATGGCGAGTGGCTGCAAAGAGAGGCCATTTTTCAGGGGAAAAAGAAGTCATTTGGCCAGGCTCTGGGCATCAGATGAAAGCTGGCCTTTGGGGCTCTAAGGATCTGGATTGGCCTAGATTCTGACCACTTGAGTTTTGGAGAAATCCAGCAACATTTGGAAATTTCTGTCTTGGGTGTCCAGGCTCAACCAGGGCGAGTGGTCGCAAAGAGAGGCCATTTTGCAGGGGAAAAAGAAGTCATTTGGCCAAGGTCTGGGCATCAGATGAAAGCTGGCATTTGGGGCTCTAATGATCTGGATTGGCCTAGATTCTGAACCACTTGAGTTTTGGAGAAATCCAGAAACATTTGGAAATTTCTAGCTTACGTGGGCAGGGTGGTCCATGGCGAGTGGCCACAAAGAGAGGCCATTTTGCAGGGAAAAAAGAAGTCATTTGGCCAGGCTCTGGACATCAGATGAAAGCTGAACTTTGGGACTCTGAGGATCTGGATTGACCTAGATTCTGACCACTTGAGTTTTGGAGAAATCCAGCAACATTTGGAGATTTCTGTCTTGGGTGTCGAGGCTCAATCAGGGCGAGTGGCCGAAGAGAGAGGCCAGTTTTCAGGGGAAAAAGAAGTAATTTGGCCAGGCTCTGGGCATCAGATGAAAGCTGGCGTTTGGGGCTCTCAGGATCTGCATTGGCCTAGATTCTAACCACTTTAGTTTTGGAGAAATTCAGCAAAATTTGGAAATTTCTGTCTTGGGTGGCCCGGGTGGGCCATGGCGAGTGGCTGCAAAGAGAGGCCATTTTTCAGGGGAAAAAGAAGTCATTTGGCCAGGCTCTGGGCATCAGATGAAAGCTGGCCTTTGGGGCTCTGAGCACTTGCTGGGACCTAGATTCTGACCACTTGAGTTTTGGAGAAATCCAGCAACATTTGGAAATTTCTAGCTTGGGTGGCCCGGGTGGGCCAGGGCGAATGGCCGCAAAGAGAGGCCATTTTTCAGGGGAAAAAGAAGTCATTTGGCCAAGTTCTGGGCATCAGATGAAAGCTGGCATTTGGGGCTCTAATGATCTGGATTGGCCTAGATTCTGACCACTTGAGTTTTGGAGAAATCCAGCAACATTTGGAAATTTCTGTCTTGGGTGGCCAGGGTGGGCCATGGCAAGTGGCCGCAAAGAGAGGCCATTTTGCAGGGGAAAAAGAAGTCATTTGGCCAGGCTCTGGGCATCAGATGAAAGCTGGCATTTGGGGCTCTAATGATCTGGATTGGCCTAGATTCTGACCACTTGAGTTTTGGAGAAATCCAGCAACATTTGGAAATTTCTGTCTTGGGTGGCCAGGGAGGGCCATGGTGAGTGGTTGCAAAGAGAGGCCATTTTTCAGGGGAAAAAGAAGTCATTTGGCCAGGCTCTGGGCATCAGATGAAAGCTGGCCTTTAGGGCTCTGAGCACTTGCTGGGATCTAGATTCTGACCACTTGAGTTTTGGAGAAATCCAGCAACATTTGGAAATTTCTAACTTACGTGGGCAGGGTGGCCATGGCGAGTGGCTGCAAAGAGAGGCCATTTTGCAGGGAAAAAAGAAGTCATTTGGCCAGGCTCTGGACATCAGATGAAAGCTGAACTTTGGGGCTCTCAGGATCTGGATTGCCCTAGATTCTGACCACTTGAGTTTTGGAGAAATCCAGCAACATTTGGAGATTTCTGTCTTGGGTGTCGAGGCTCAATCAGGGCGAGTGGCCGAAGAGAGAGGCCATTTTTCAGGGGAAAAAGAAGTCATTTGGCCAGGCTCTGGGCATCAGATGAAAGCTGGCCTTTGGGGCTCTGAGCACTTGCTGGGACCTAGATTCTGACCACTTGAGTTTTGGAGAAATCCAGCAACATTTGGAAATTTCTAGCTTGGGTGGCCCGGGTGGGCCAGGGCGAATGGCTGCAAAGAGAGGCCATTTTTCAGGGAAAAAAGAAGTCATTTGGCCAGGCTCTGGACATCAGATGAAAGCTGACCTTTGGGGCTCTCAGGATCTGGATTGGCCTAAATTCTGACCACTTGTGTTTTGGAGAAATCCAGCAACATTTGGAAATTTCTGTCTTGGGTGTCCAGGCTCAATCAGGGCGAGTGGCCGAAGAGAGAGGCCATTTTGCAGGGGAAAAAGAAGTCATTTGACCAAGTTCTGGGCATCAGATGAAAGCTGGCATTTGGGGCTCTAATGATCTGGGTTGGCCTAGATTCTGACCACTTGAGTTTTGGAGAAATCCAGCAACATTTGGAAATTTCTGTCTTGGGTGGCCAGGGTGGGCCATGGCAAGTGGCCGCAAAGAGAGGCCATTTTGCAGGGGAAAAAGAAGTCATTTGGCCAGGCTCTGGGCATCAGATGAAAGCTGACCTTTGGGGCTCTCAGGATCTGGATTGGCCTAAATTCTGACCACTTGTGTTTTGGAGAAATCCAGCAACATTTGGAAATTTCTGTCTTGGGTGTCCAGGCTCAATCAGGGTGAGTGGCCGAAGAGAGAGGCCATTTTTCAGGGAAAAAGAAGTCATTTGGCCAAGTTCTGGGTATCAGATGAAAGCTGGCATTTGAGGCTCTAAGGATCTGGATTGGCCTAGATTCTGACCACTTGAGTTTTGGAGAAATCCAGCAACATTTGGAAATTTCTGTCTTGGGTGTCCAGGCTCAATCAGGGCGAGTGGTCGCAAAGAGAGGCCATTTTGCAGGGGAAAAAGAAGTCATTTGGCCAAGGTCTGGGCATCAGATGAAAGCTGGCATTTGGGGCTCTAATGATCTGGATTGGCCTAGATTCTGACCACTTGAGTTTTGGAGAAATCCAGCAACATTTGGAAATTTCTGTCTTGGGTGTCCAGGCTCAATCAGGGCGAGTGGCCGAAGAGAGAGGCCAGTTTTCAGGGGAAAAAGAAGTCATTTGACCAGGCTCTGGGCATCAGATGAAAGCTGGCGTTTGGGGCTCTCAGGATCTGCATTGGCCTAGATTCTAACCACTTTAGTTTTGGAGAAATTCAGCAAAATTTGGAAATTTCTGTCTTGGGTGGTCCGGGTGGGCCATGGCGAGTGGCTGCAAAGAGAGGCCATTTTTCAGGGGAAAAAGAAGTCATTTGGCCAGGCTCTGGGCATCAGATGAAAGCTGGCCTTTGGGGCTCTGAGCACTTGCTGGGACCTAGATTCTGACCACTTGAGTTTTGGAGAAATCCAGCAACATTTGGAAATTTCTGTCTTGGGTGTCCAGGCTCAATCAGGGCGAGTGGTCGCAAAGAGAGGCCATTTTGCAGGGGAAAAAGAAGTCATTTGGCCAAGGTCTGGGCATCAGATGAAAGCTGGCATTTGGGGCTCTAATGATCTGGATTGGCCTAGATTCTGACCACTTGAGTTTTGGAGAAATCCAGCAACATTTGGAAATTTCTGTCTTGGGTGTCCAGGCTCAATCAGGGCGAGTGGCCGAAGAGAGAGGCCAGTTTTCAGGGGAAAAAGAAGTCATTTGACCAGGCTCTGGGCATCAGATGAAAGCTGGCGTTTGGGGCTCTCAGGATCTGCATTGGCCTAGATTCTAACCACTTTAGTTTTGGAGAAATTCAGCAAAATTTGGAAATTTCTGTCTTGGGTGGTCCGGGTGGGCCATGGCGAGTGGCTGCAAAGAGAGGCCATTTTTCAGGGGAAAAAGAAGTCATTTGGCCAGGCTCTGGGCATCAGATGAAAGCTGGCCTTTGGGGCTCTGAGCACTTGCTGGGACCTAGATTCTGACCACTTGAGTTTTGGAGAAATCCAGCAACATTTGGAAATTTCTGTCTTGGGTGGCCAGGGTGGGCCATGGCAAGTGGCCGCAAAGAGAGGCCATTTTTCAGGGAAAAAGAAGTCATTTGGCCAGGCTCTGGGCATCAGATGAAAGCTGACCTTTGGGGCTCTCAGGATCTGGATTGGCCTAAATTCTGACCACTTGTGTTTTGGAGAAATCCAGCAACATTTGGAAATTTCTGTCTTGGGTGTCCAGGCTCAATCAGGGCGAGTGGCCGATAAGAGAGGCCATTTTTCAGGGAAAAAGAAGTCATTTGGCCAAGTTCTGGGTATCAGATGAAAGCTGGCCTTTGCGGCTCTAAGGATCTGGATTGGCCTAGATTCTGACCACTTGAGTTTTGGAGAAATCCAGCAACATTTGGAAATTTCTGTCTTGGGTGTCCAGGCTCAACCAGGGCGAGTGGTCGCAAAGAGAGGCCATTTTGCAGGGGAAAAAGAAGTCATTTGGCCAAGGTCTGGGCATCAGATGAAAGCTGGCATTTGGGGCTCTAATGAACTGGATTGGCCTAGATTCTGAACCACTTGAGTTTTGGAGAAATCCAGAAACATTTGGAAATTTCTAGCTTAGGTGGGCAGGGAGGTCCATGGCGAGTGGCCACAAAGAGAGGCCATTTTGCAGGGAAAAAAGAAGTCATTTGGCCAGGCTCTGGACATCAGATGAAAGCTGAACTTTGGGGCTCTGAGGATCTGGATTGACCTAGATTCTGACCACTTGAGTTTTGGAGAAATCCAGCAACATTTGGAGATTTCTGTCTTGGGTGTCGAGGCTCAATCAGGGCGAGTGGCCGAAGAGAGAGGCCAGTTTTCAGGGGAAAAAGAAGTAATTTGGCCAGGCTCTGGGCATCAGATGAAAGCTGGCATTTGGGGCTCTCAGGATCTGCATTGGCCTAGATTCTAACCACTTTAGTTTTGGAGAAATTCAGCAAAATTTGGAAATTTCTGTCTTGGGTGGCCCGGGTGGGCCATGGCGAGTGGCTGCAAAGAGAGGCCATTTTTCAGGGGAAAAAGAAGTCATTTGGCCAGGCTCTGGGCATCAGATGAAAGCTGGCCTTTGGGGCTCTGAGCACTTGCTGGGACCTAGATTCTGACCACTTGAGTTTTGGAGAAATCCAGCAACATTTGGAAATTTCTAGCTTGGGTGGCCCGGGTGGGCCAGGGCGAATGGCCGCAAAGAGAGGCCATTTTGCAGGGGAAAAAGAAGTCATTTGGCCAAGGTCTGGGCATCAGATGAAAGCTGGCATTTGGGGCTCTAATGATCTGGATTGGCCTAGATTCTGACCACTTGAGTTTTGGAGAAATCCAGCAACATTTGGAAATTTCTGTCTTGGGTGTCCAGGCTCAATCAGGGCGAGTGGCCGAAGAGAGAGGCCAGTTTTCAGGGGAAAAAGAAGTCATTTGACCAGGCTCTGGGCATCAGATGAAAGCTGGCGTTTGGGGCTCTCAGGATCTGCATTGGCCTAGATTCTAACCACTTTAGTTTTGGAGAAATTCAGCAAAATTTGGAAATTTCTGTCTTGGGTGGTCCGGGTGGGCCATGGCGAGTGGCTGCAAAGAGAGGCCATTTTTCAGGGGAAAAAGAAGTCATTTGGCCAGGCTCTGGGCATCAGATGAAAGCTGGCCTTTGGGGCTCTGAGCACTTGCTGGGACCTAGATTCTGACCACTTGAGTTTTGGAGAAATCCAGCAACATTTGGAAATTTCTGTCTTGGGTGGCCAGGGTGGGCCATGGCAAGTGGCCGCAAAGAGAGGCCATTTTTCAGGGAAAAAGAAGTCATTTGGCCAGGCTCTGGGCATCAGATGAAAGCTGACCTTTGGGGCTCTCAGGATCTGGATTGGCCTAAATTCTGACCACTTGTGTTTTGGAGAAATCCAGCAACATTTGGAAATTTCTGTCTTGGGTGTCCAGGCTCAATCAGGGCGAGTGGCCGATAAGAGAGGCCATTTTTCAGGGAAAAAGAAGTCATTTGGCCAAGTTCTGGGTATCAGATGAAAGCTGGCCTTTGCGGCTCTAAGGATCTGGATTGGCCTAGATTCTGACCACTTGAGTTTTGGAGAAATCCAGCAACATTTGGAAATTTCTGTCTTGGGTGTCCAGGCTCAACCAGGGCGAGTGGTCGCAAAGAGAGGCCATTTTGCAGGGGAAAAAGAAGTCATTTGGCCAAGGTCTGGGCATCAGATGAAAGCTGGCATTTGGGGCTCTAATGAACTGGATTGGCCTAGATTCTGAACCACTTGAGTTTTGGAGAAATCCAGAAACATTTGGAAATTTCTAGCTTAGGTGGGCAGGGAGGTCCATGGCGAGTGGCCACAAAGAGAGGCCATTTTGCAGGGAAAAAAGAAGTCATTTGGCCAGGCTCTGGACATCAGATGAAAGCTGAACTTTGGGGCTCTGAGGATCTGGATTGACCTAGATTCTGACCACTTGAGTTTTGGAGAAATCCAGCAACATTTGGAGATTTCTGTCTTGGGTGTCGAGGCTCAATCAGGGCGAGTGGCCGAAGAGAGAGGCCAGTTTTCAGGGGAAAAAGAAGTAATTTGGCCAGGCTCTGGGCATCAGATGAAAGCTGGCATTTGGGGCTCTCAGGATCTGCATTGGCCTAGATTCTAACCACTTTAGTTTTGGAGAAATTCAGCAAAATTTGGAAATTTCTGTCTTGGGTGGCCCGGGTGGGCCATGGCGAGTGGCTGCAAAGAGAGGCCATTTTTCAGGGGAAAAAGAAGTCATTTGGCCAGGCTCTGGGCATCAGATGAAAGCTGGCCTTTGGGGCTCTGAGCACTTGCTGGGACCTAGATTCTGACCACTTGAGTTTTGGAGAAATCCAGCAACATTTGGAAATTTCTAGCTTGGGTGGCCCGGGTGGGCCAGGGCGAATGGCCGCAAAGAGAGGCCATTTTTCAGGGGAAAAAGAAGTAATTTGGCCAAGTTCTGGGCATCAGATGAAAGCTGGCATTTGGGGCTCTAATGATCTGGATTGGCCTAGATTCTGACCACTTGAGTTTTGGAGAAATCCAGCAACATTTGGAAATTTCTGTCTTGGGTGGCCAGGGTGGGCCATGGCAAGTGGCCGCAAAGAGAGGCCATTTTGCAGGGGAAAAAGAAGTCATTTGGCCAGGCTCTGGGCATCAGATGAAAGCTGGCATTTGGGGCTCTAATGATCTGGATTGGCCTAGATTCTGACCACTTGAGTTTTGGAGAAATCCAGCAACATTTGGAAATTTCTGTCTTGGGTGGCCAGGGAGGGCCATGGCGAGTGATTGCAAAGAGAGGCCATTTTTCAGGGGAAAAAGAAGTCATTTGGCCAGGCTCTGGGCATCAGATGAAAGCTGGCCTTTAGGGCTCTGAGCACTTGCTGGGATCTAGATTCCGACCACTTGAGTTTTGGAGAAATCCAGAAACATTTGGAAATTTCTAACTTAGGTGGGCAGGGTGGCCATGGCGAGTGGCCACAAAGAGAGGCCATTTTGCAGGGAAAAAAGAAGTCATTTGGCCAGGCTCTGGACATCAGATGAAAGCTGAACTTTGGGGCTCTCAGGATCTGGATTGACCTAGATTCTGACCACTTGAGTTTTGGAGAAATCCAGCAACATTTGGAGATTTCTGTCTTGGGTGTCGAGGCTCAATCAGGGCGAGTGGCCGAAGAGAGAGGCCATTTTTCAGGGGAAAAAGAAGTCATTTGGCCAGGCTCTGGGCATCAGATGAAAGCTGGCCTTTGGGGCTCTGAGCACTTGCTGGGACCTAGATTCTGACCACTTGAGTTTTGGAGAAATCCAGCAACATTTGGAAATTTCTAGCTTGGGTGGCCCGGGTGGGCCAGGGCGAATGGCTGCAAAGAGAGGCCATTTTTCAGGGAAAAAAGAAGTCATTTGGCCAGGCTCTGGACATCAGATGAAAGCTGACCTTTGGGGCTCTCAGGATCTGGATTGGCCTAAATTCTGACCACTTGTGTTTTGGAGAAATCCAGCAACATTTGGAAATTTCTGTCTTGGGTGTCCAGGCTCAATCAGGGTGAGTGGCCGAAGAGAGAGGCCATTTTGCAGGGGAAAAAGAAGTCATTTGACCAAGTTCTGGGCATCAGATGAAAGCTGGCATTTGGGGCTCTAAGGATCTGGATTGGCCTAGATTCTGACCACTTGAGTTTTGGAGAAATCCAGCAACATTTGGAAATTTCTGTCTTGGGTGGCCAGGGTGGGCCATGGCAAGTGGCCGCAAAGAGAGGCCATTTTGCAGGGGAAAAAGAAGTCATTTGGCCAGGCTCTGGGCATCAGATGAAAGCTGACCTTTGGGGCTCTCAGGATCTGGATTGGCCTAAGTTCTGACCACTTGTGTTTTGGAGAAATCCAGCAACATTTGGAAATTTCTGTCTTGGGTGTCCAGGCTCAATCAGGGCGAGTGGCCGAAGAGAGAGGCCATTTTGCAGGGGAAAAAGAAGTCATTTGACCAAGTTCTGGGCATCAGATGAAAGCTGGCATTTGGGGCTCTAATGATCTGGGTTGGCCTAGATTCTGACCACTTGAGTTTTGGAGAAATCCAGCAACATTTGGAAATTTCTGTCTTGGGTGGCCAGGGTGGGCCATGGCAAGTGGCCGCAAAGAGAGGCCATTTTGCAGGGGAAAAAGAAGTCATTTGGCCAGGCTCTGGGCATCAGATGAAAGCTGACCTTTGGGGCTCTCAGGATCTGGATTGGCCTAAATTCTGACCACTTGTGTTTTGGAGAAATCCAGCAACATTTGGAAATTTCTGTCTTGGGTGTCCAGGCTCAATCAGGGTGAGTGGCCGAAGAGAGAGGCCATTTTTCAGGGAAAAAGAAGTCATTTGGCCAAGTTCTGGGTATCAGATGAAAGCTGGCATTTGAGGCTCTAAGGATCTGGATTGGCCTAGATTCTGACCACTTGAGTTTTGGAGAAATCCAGCAACATTTGGAAATTTCTGTCTTGGGTGTCCAGGCTCAATCAGGGCGAGTGGTCGCAAAGAGAGGCCATTTTGCAGGGGAAAAAGAAGTCATTTGGCCAAGGTCTGGGCATCAGATGAAAGCTGTCATTTGGGGCTCTAATGATCTGGATTGGCCTAGATTCTGACCACTTGAGTTTTGGAGAAATCCAGCAACATTTGGAAATTTCTGTCTTGGGTGTCCAGGCTCAATCAGGGCGAGTGGCCGAAGAGAGAGGCCAGTTTTCAGGGGAAAAAGAAGTCATTTGACCAGGCTCTGGGCATCAGATGAAAGCTGGCCTTTGGGGCTCTGAGCACTTGCTGGGACCTAGATTCTGACCACTTGAGTTTTGGAGAAATCCAGCAACATTTGGAAATTTCTAGCTTGGGTGGCCCGGGTGGGCCAGGGCGAATGGCCGCAAAGAGAGGCCATTTTTCAGGGGAAAAAGAAGTCATTTGGCCAAGTTCTGGGCATCAGATGAAAGCTGGCATTTGGGGCTCTAATGATCTGGATTGGCCTAGATTCTGACCACTTGAGTTTTGGAGAAATCCAGCAACATTTGGAAATTTCTGTCTTGGGTGGCCAGGGTGGGCCATGGCAAGTGGCCGCAAAGAGAGGCCATTTTGCAGGGGAAAAAGAAGTCATTTGGCCAGGCTCTGGGCATCAGATGAAAGCTGAACTTTGGGGCTCTAATGATCTGGATTGACCTAGATTCTGACCACTTGAGTTTTGGAGAAATCCAGAAACATTTGGAGATTTCTGTCTTGGGTGTCGAGGCTCAATCAGGGCGAGTGGCCGAAGAGAGAGGCCATTTTTCAGGGGAAAAAGAAGTCATTTGGCCAGGCTCTGGGCATCAGATGAAAGCTGGCCTTTGGGGCTCTGAGCACTTGCTGGGACCTAGATTCTGACCACTTGAGTTTTGGAGAAATCCAGCAACATTTGGAAATTTCTAGCTTGGGTGGCCCGGGTGGGCCAGGGCGAATGGCTGCAAAGAGAGGCCATTTTTCAGGGAAAAAAGAAGTCATTTGGCCAGGCTCTGGACATCAGATGAAAGCTGACCTTTGGGGCTCTCAGGATCTGGATTGGCCTAAATTCTGACCACTTGTGTTTTGGAGAAATCCAGCAACATTTGGAAATTTCTGTCTTGGGTGTCCAGGCTCAATCAGGGTGAGTGGCCGAAGAGAGAGGCCATTTTGCAGGGGAAAAAGAAGTCATTTGACCAAGTTCTGGGCATCAGATGAAAGCTGGCATTTGGGGCTCTAAGGATCTGGATTGGCCTAGATTCTGAACCACTTGAGTTTTGGAGAAATCCAGCAACATTTGGAAATTTCTGTCTTGGGTGGCCAGGGTGGGCCATGGCAAGTGGCCGCAAAGAGAGGCCATTTTGCAGGGGAAAAAGAAGTCATTTGGCCAGGCTCTGGGCATCAGATGAAAGCTGACCTTTGGGGCTCTCAGGATCTGGATTGGCCTAAGTTCTGACCACTTGTGTTTTGGAGAAATCCAGCAACATTTGGAAATTTCTGTCTTGGGTGTCCAGGCTCAATCAGGGCGAGTGGCCGAAGAGAGAGGCCATTTTTCAGGGAAAAAGAAGTCATTTGGCCAAGTTCTGGGTATCAGATGAAAGCTGGCCTTTGGGGCTCTAAGGATCTGGATTGGCCTAGATTCTGACCACTTGAGTTTTGGAGAAATCCAGCAACATTTGGAAATTTCTGTCTTGGGTGTCCAGGCTCAACCAGGGCGAGTGGTCGCAAAGAGAGGCCATTTTGCAGGGGAAAATGAAGTCATTTGGCCAAGGTCTGGGCATCAGATGAAAGCTGGCATTTGGGGCTCTAATGATCTGGATTGGCCTAGATTCTGACCACTTGAGTTTTGGAGAAATCCAGCAACATTTGGAAATTTCTGTCTTGGGTGGCCAGGGAGGGCCATGGCGAGTGGTTGCAAAGAGAGGCCATTTTGCAAGGGAAAAAGAAGTCATTTGGCCAGGCTCTGGGCATCAGATGAAAGCTGGCCTTTAGGGCTCTGAGCACTTGCTGGGATCTAGATTCCGACCACTTGAGTTTTGGAGAAATCCAGAAACATTTGGAAATTTCTAGCTTAGGTGGGCAGGGTGGTCCATGGCGAGTGGCCACAAAGAGAGGCCATTTTGCAGGGAAAAAAGAAGTCATTTGGCCAGGCTCTGGACATCAGATGAAAGCTGAACTTTGGGGCTCTGAGGATCTGGATTGACCTAGATTCTGACCACTTGAGTTTTGGAGAAATCCAGCAACATTTGGAGATTTCTGTCTTGGGTGTCGAGGCTCAATCAGGGCGAGTGGCCGAAGAGAGAGGCCAGTTTTCAGGGGAAAAAGAAGTAATTTGGCCAGGCTCTGGGCATCAGATGAAAGCTGGCGTTTGGGGCTCTCAGGATCTGCATTGGCCTAGATTCTAACCACTTTAGTTTTGGAGAAATTCAGCAAAATTTGGAAATTTCTGTCTTGGGTGGCCCGGGTGGGCCATGGCGAGTGGCTGCAAAGAGAGGCCATTTTTCAGGGGAAAAAGAAGTCATTTGGCCAGGCTCTGGGCATCAGATGAAAGCTGGCCTTTGGGGCTCTGAGCACTTGCTGGGACCTAGATTCTGACCACTTGAGTTTTGGAGAAATCCAGCAACATTTGGAAATTTCTAGCTTGGGTGGCCCGGGTGGGCCAGGGCGAATGGCTGCAAAGAGAGGCCATTTTTCAGGGAAAAAAGAAGTCATTTGGCCAGGCTCTGGACATCAGATGAAAGCTGACCTTTGGGGCTCTCAGGATCTGGATTGGCCTAAATTCTGACCACTTGTGTTTTGGAGAAATCCAGCAACATTTGGAAATTTCTGTCTTGGGTGTCCAGGCTCAATCAGGGTGAGTGGCCGAAGAGAGAGGCCATTTTGCAGGGGAAAAAGAAGTCATTTGACCAAGTTCTGGGCATCAGATGAAAGCTGGCATTTGGGGCTCTAAGGATCTGGATTGGCCTAGATTCTGAACCACTTGAGTTTTGGAGAAATCCAGCAACATTTGGAAATTTCTGTCTTGGGTGGCCAGGGTGGGCCATGGCAAGTGGCCGCAAAGAGAGGCCATTTTGCAGGGGAAAAAGAAGTCATTTGGCCAGGCTCTGGGCATCAGATGAAAGCTGACCTTTGGGGCTCTCAGGATCTGGATTGGCCTAAGTTCTGACCACTTGTGTTTTGGAGAAATCCAGCAACATTTGGAAATTTCTGTCTTGGGTGTCCAGGCTCAATCAGGGCGAGTGGCCGAAGAGAGAGGCCATTTTTCAGGGAAAAAGAAGTCATTTGGCCAAGTTCTGGGTATCAGATGAAAGCTGGCCTTTGGGGCTCTAAGGATCTGGATTGGCCTAGATTCTGACCACTTGAGTTTTGGAGAAATCCAGCAACATTTGGAAATTTCTGTCTTGGGTGTCCAGGCTCAACCAGGGCGAGTGGTCGCAAAGAGAGGCCATTTTGCAGGGGAAAATGAAGTCATTTGGCCAAGGTCTGGGCATCAGATGAAAGCTGGCATTTGGGGCTCTAATGATCTGGATTGGCCTAGATTCTGAACCACTTGAGTTTTGGAGAAATCCAGCAACATTTGGAAATTTCTGTCTTGGGTGGCCAGGGAGGGCCATGGCGAGTGGTTGCAAAGAGAGGCCATTTTGCAAGGGAAAAAGAAGTCATTTGGCCAGGCTCTGGGCATCAGATGAAAGCTGGCCTTTAGGGCTCTGAGCACTTGCTGGGATCTAGATTCCGACCACTTGAGTTTTGGAGAAATCCAGAAACATTTGGAAATTTCTAGCTTAGGTGGGCAGGGTGGTCCATGGCGAGTGGCCACAAAGAGAGGCCATTTTGCAGGGAAAAAAGAAGTCATTTGGCCAGGCTCTGGACATCAGATGAAAGCTGAACTTTGGGGCTCTGAGGATCTGGATTGACCTAGATTCTGACCACTTGAGTTCTGGAGAAATCCAGCAACATTTGGAGATTTCTGTCTTGGGTGTCGAGGCTCAATCAGGGCGAGTGGCCGAAGAGAGAGGCCAGTTTTCAGGGGAAAAAGAAGTAATTTGGCCAGGCTCTGGGCATCAGATGAAAGCTGGCGTTTGGGGCTCTCAGGATCTGCATTGGCCTAGATTCTAACCACTTTAGTTTTGGAGAAATTCAGCAAAATTTGGAAATTTCTGTCTTGGGTGGCCCGGGTGGGCCATGGCGAGTGGCTGCAAAGAGAGGCCATTTTTCAGGGGAAAAAGAAGTCATTTGGCCAGGCTCTGGGCATCAGATGAAAGCTGGCCTTTGGGGCTCTGAGCACTTGCTGGGACCTAGATTCTGACCACTTGAGTTTTGGAGAAATCCAGCAACATTTGGAAATTTCTAGCTTGGGTGGCCCGGGTGGGCCAGGGCGAATGGCCGCAAAGAGAGGCCATTTTTCAGGGAAAAAAGAAGTCATTTGGCCAGGCTCTGGACATCAGATGAAAGCTGACCTTTGGGGCTCTCAGGATCTGGATTGGCCTAAATTCTGACCACTTGTGTTTTGGAGAAATCCAGCAACATTTGGAAATTTCTGTCTTGGGTGTCCAGGCTCAATCAGGGCGAGTGGCCGAAGAGAGAGGCCATTTTGCAGGGGAAAAAGAAGTCATTTGACCAAGTTCTGGGCATCAGATGAAAGCTGGCATTTGGGGCTCTAATGATCTGGATTGGCCTAGATTCTGACCACTTGAGTTTTGGAGAAATCCAGCAACATTTGGAAATTTCTGTCTTGGGTGGCCAGGGTGGGCCATGGCAAGTGGCCGCAAAGAGAGGCCATTTTGCAGGGGAAAAAGAAGTCATTTGGCCAGGCTCTGGGCATCAGATGAAAGCTGGCATTTGGGGCTCTAATGATCTGGATTGGCCTAGATTCTGACCACTTGAGTTTTGGAGAAATCCAGCAACATTTGGAAATTTCTGTCTTGGGTGGCCAGGGAGGGCCATGGCGAGTGGTTGCAAAGAGAGGCCATTTTGCAGGGGAATAAGAAGTCATTTGGCCAGGCTCTGGGCATCAGATGAAAGCTGGCCTTTAGGGCTCTGAGCACTTGCTGGGATCTAGATTCCGACCACTTGAGTTTTGGAGAAATCCAGAAACATTTGGAAATTTCTAGCTTAGGTGGGCAGGGTGGCCATGGCGAGTGGCCGCAAAGAGAGGCCATTTTGCAGGGAAAAAAGAAGTCATTTGGCCAGGCTCTGGACATCAGATGAAAGCTGAACTTTGGGGCTCTCAGGATCTGGATTGACCTAGATTCTGACCACTTGAGTTTTGGAGAAATCCAGCAACATTTGGAGATTTCTGTCTTGGGTGTCGAGGCTCAATCAGGGCGAGTGGCCGAAGAGAGAGGCCATTTTTCAGGGGAAAAAGAAGTCATTTGGCCAGGCTCTGGGCATCAGATGAAAGCTGGCCTTTGGGGCTCTGAGCACTTGCTGGGACCTAGATTCTGACCACTTGAGTTTTGGAGAAATCCAGCAACATTTGGAAATTTCTAGCTTGGGTGGCCCGGGTGGGCCAGGGCGAATGGCTGCAAAGAGAGGCCATTTTTCAGGGAAAAAAGAAGTCATTTGGCCAGGCTCTGGACATCAGATGAAAGCTGACCTTTGGGGCTCTCAGGATCTGGATTGGCCTAAATTCTGACCACTTGTGTTTTGGAGAAATCCAGCAACATTTGGAAATTTCTGTCTTGGGTGTCCAGGCTCAATCAGGGCGAGTGGCCGAAGAGAGAGGCCATTTTTCAGGGAAAAAGAAGTCATTTGACCAAGTTCTGGGCATCAGATGAAAGCTGGCATTTGGGGCTCTAAGGATCTGGATTGGCCTAGATTCTGACCACTTGAGTTTTGGAGAAATCCAGCAACATTTGGAAATTTCTGTCTTGGGTGGCCAGGGTGGGCCATGGCAAGTGGCCGCAAAGAGAGGCCATTTTGCAGGGGAAAAAGAAGTAATTTGGCCAGGCTCTGGGCATCAGATGAAAGCTGACCTTTGGGGCTCTCAGGATCTGGATTGGCCTAAGTTCTGACCACTTGTGTTTTGGAGAAATCCAGCAACATTTGGAAATTTCTGTCTTGGGTGGATAGGGAGGGCCATGGCGAGTGGTTGCAAAGAGAGGCCATTTTGCAAGGGAAAAAGAAGTCATTTGGCCAGGCTCTGGGCATCAGATGAAAGCTGGCCTTTAGGGCTCTGAGCACTTGCTGGGATCTAGATTCCGACCACTTGAGTTTTGGAGAAATCCAGAAACATTTGGAAATTTCTAGCTTAGGTGGGCAGGGTGGCCATGGCGAGTGGCCGCAAAGAGAGGCCATTTTGCAGGGAAAAAAGAAGTCATTTGGCCAGGCTCTGGACATCAGATGAAAGCTGAACTTTGGGGCTCTCAGGATCTGGATTGACCTAGATTCTGACCACTTGAGTTTTGGAGAAATCCAGCAACATTTGGAAATTTCTGTCTTGGGTGTCCAGGCTCAACCAGGGCGAGTGGTCGCAAAGAGAGGCCATTTTGCAGGGGAAAAAGAAGTCATTTGGCCAAGGTCTGGGCATCAGATGAAAGCTGGCATTTGGGGCTCTAATGATCTGGATTGGCCTAGATTCTGAACCACTTGAGTTTTGGAGAAATCCAGCAACATTTGGAAATTTCTGTCTTGGGTGGCCAGGGAGGGCCATGGCGAGTGGTTGCAAAGAGAGGCCATTTTGCAAGGGAAAAAGAAGTCATTTGGCCAGGCTCTGGGCATCAGATGAAAGCTGGCCTTTAGGGCTCTGAGCACTTGCTGGGATCTAGATTCCGACCACTTGAGTTTTGGAGAAATCCAGAAACATTTGGAAATTTCTAGCTTAGGTGGGCAGGGTGGCCATGGCGAGTGGCCGCAAAGAGAGGCCATTTTGCAGGGAAAAAAGAAGTCATTTGGCCAGGCTCTGGACATCAGATGAAAGCTGAACTTTGGGGCTCTCAGGATCTGGATTGACCTAGATTCTGACCACTTGAGTTTTGGAGAAATCCAGCAACATTTGGAGATTTCTGTCTTGGGTGTCGAGGCTCAATCAGGGCGAGTGGCCGAAGAGAGAGGCCATTTTTCAGGGAAAAAGAAGTCATTTGGCCAAGTTCTGGGTATCAGATGAAAGCTGGCATTTGAGGCTCTAAGGATCTGGATTGGCCTAGATTCTGACCACTTGAGTTTTGGAGAAATCCAGCAACATTTGGAAATTTCTGTCTTGGGTGTCCAGGCTCAATCAGGGCGAGTGGTCGCAAAGAGAGGCCATTTTGCAGGGGAAAAAGAAGTCATTTGGCCAAGGTCTGGGCATCAGATGAAAGCTGGCATTTGGGGCTCTAATGATCTGGATTGGCCTAGATTCTGACCACTTGAGTTTTGGAGAAATCCAGCAACATTTGGAAATTTCTGTCTTGGGTGGCCAGGGAGGGCCATGGCGAGTGGTTGCAAAGAGAGGCCATTTTGCAGGGGAAAAAGAAGTCATTTGTCCAGGCTCTGGGCATCAGATGAAAGCTGGCCTTTAGGGCTCTGAGCACTTGCTGGGATCTAGATTCCGACCACTTGAGTTTTGGAGAAATCCAGAAACATTTGGAAATTTCTAGCTTAGGTGGGCAGGGTGGCCATGGCGAGTGGCCGCAAAGAGAGGCCATTTTTCAGGGAAAAAAGAAGTCATTTGGCCAGGCTCTGGACATGAGATGAAAGCTGGCCTTTGGGGCTCTAAGGATCTGGATTGGCCTAGATTCTGACCACTTGAGTTTTGGAGAAATCCAGCAACATTTGGAAATTTCTGTCTTGGGTGTCCAGGCTCAACCAGGGCGAGTGGTCGCAAAGAGAGGCCATTTTGCAGGGGAAAATGAAGTCATTTGGCCAAGGTCTGGGCATCAGATGAAAGCTGGCATTTGGGGCTCTAATGATCTGGATTGGCCTAGATTCTGAACCACTTGAGTTTTGGAGAAATCCAGCAACATTTGGAAATTTCTGTCTTGGGTGGCCAGGGAGGGCCATGGCGAGTGGTTGCAAAGAGAGGCCATTTTGCAGGGGAAAAAGAAGTCATTTGGCCAGGCTCTGGGCATCAGATGAAAGCTGACCTTTAGGGCTCTGAGAACTTGCTGGGATCTAGATTCCGACCACTTGAGTTTTGGAGAAATCCAGAAACATTTGGAAATTTCTAGCTTAGGTGGGCAGGGTGGCCATGGCGAGTGGCCGCAAAGAGAGGCCATTTTGCAGGGAAAAAAGAAGTCATTTGGCCAGGCTCTGGACATCAGATGAAAGCTGAACTTTGGGGCTCTCAGGATCTGGATTGACCTAGATTCTGACCACTTGAGTTTTGGAGAAATCCAGCAACATTTGGAAATTTCTGTCTTGGGTGTCCAGGCTCAACCAGGGCGAGTGGTCGCAAAGAGAGGCCATTTTGCAGGGGAAAAAGAAGTCATTTGGCCAGGCTCTGGGCATCAGATGAAAGCTGGCATTTGGGGCTCTAATGATCTGGATTGGCCTAGATTCTGAACCACTTGAGTTTTGGAGAAATCCAGCAACATTTGGAAATTTCTGTCTTGGGTGGCCAGGGAGGGCCATGGCGAGTGGTTGCAAAGAGAGGCCATTTTGCAAGGGAAAAAGAAGTCATTTGGCCAGGCTCTGGGCATCAGATGAAAGCTGGCCTTTAGGGCTCTGAGCACTTGCTGGGATCTAGATTCCGACCACTTGAGTTTTGGAGAAATCCAGAAACATTTGGAAATTTCTAGCTTAGGTGGGCAGGGTGGCCATGGCGAGTGGCCGCAAAGAGAGGCCATTTTGCAGGGAAAAAAGAAGTCATTTGGCCAGGCTCTGGACATCAGATGAAAGCTGAACTTTGGGGCTCTCAGGATCTGGATTGACCTAGATTCTGACCACTTGAGTTTTGGAGAAATCCAGCAACATTTGGAGATTTCTGTCTTGGGTGTCGAGGCTCAATCAGGGCGAGTGGCCGAAGAGAGAGGCCATTTTTCAGGGAAAAAGAAGTCATTTGGCCAAGTTCTGGGTATCAGATGAAAGCTGGCATTTGAGGCTCTAAGGATCTGGATTGGCCTAGATTCTGACCACTTGAGTTTTGGAGAAATCCAGCAACATTTGGAAATTTCTGTCTTGGGTGTCCAGGCTCAATCAGGGCGAGTGGTCGCAAAGAGAGGCCATTTTGCAGGGGAAAAAGAAGTCATTTGGCCAAGGTCTGGGCATCAGATGAAAGCTGGCATTTGGGGCTCTAATGATCTGGATTGGCCTAGATTCTGACCACTTGAGTTTTGGAGAAATCCAGCAACATTTGGAAATTTCTGTCTTGGGTGGCCAGGGAGGGCCATGGCGAGTGGTTGCAAAGAGAGGCCATTTTTCAGGGGAAAAAGAAGTCATTTGGCCAGGCTCTGGGCATCAGATGAAAGCTGGCCTTTAGGGCTCTGAGAACTTGCTGGGATCTAGATTCCGACCACTTGAGTTTTGGAGAAATCCAGAAACATTTGGAAATTTCTAGCTTAGGTGGGCAGGGTGGCCATGGCGAGTGGCCGCAAAGAGAGGCCATTTTGCAGGGAAAAAAGAAGTCATTTGGCCAGGCTCTGGACATCAGATGAAAGCTGAACTTTGGGGCTCTCAGGATCTGGATTGGCCTAGATTCTGACCACTTGAGTTTTGGAGAAATCCAGCAACATTTGGAAATTTCTGTCTTGGGTGTCCAGGCTCAATCAGGGCGAGTGGCCGAAGAGAGAGGCCATTTTGCAGGGGAAAAAGAAGTCATTTGACCAAGTTCTGGGCATCAGATGAAAGCTGGCATTTGGGGCTCTAATGATCTGGATTGGCCTAGATTCTGACCACTTGAGTTTTGGAGAAATCCAGCAACATTTGGAAATTTCTGTCTTGGGTGGTCCGGGTGGGCCATGGCGAGTGGCTGCAAAGAGAGGCCATTTTTCAGGGGAAAAAGAAGTCATTTGGCCAGGCTCTGGGCATCAGATGAAAGCTGACCTTTGGGGCTCTGAGCACTTGCTGGGATCTAGATTCTGACCACTTGAGTTTTGGAGAAATCCAGCAACATTTGGAAATTTCTAGCTTGGGTGGCCCGGGTGGGCCAGGGCGAATGGCCGCAAAGAGAGGCCATTTTTCAGGGAAAAAAGAAGTCATTTGGCCAGGCTCTGGACATCAGATGAAAGCTGACCTTTGGGGCTCTCAGGATCTGGATTGGCCTAAATTCTGACCACTTGTGTTTTGGAGAAATCCAGCAACATTTGGAAATTTCTGTCTTGGGTGTCCAGGCTCAATCAGGGCGAGTGGCCGAAGAGAGAGGCCATTTTTCAGGGAAAAAGAAGTCATTTGACCAAGTTCTGGGTATCAGATGAAAGCTGGCCTTTGGGGCTCTAAGGATCTGGATTGGCCTAGATTCTGACCACTTGAGTTTTGGAGAAATCCAGCAACATTTGGAAATTTCTGTCTTGGGTGTCCAGGCTCAATCAGGGCGAGTGGCCGAAGAGAGAGGCCATTTTTCAGGGAAAAAGAAGTCATTTGACCAAGTTCTGGGCATCAGATGAAAGCTGGCATTTGGGGCTCTAATGATCTGGATTGGCCTAGATTCTGACCACTTGAGTTTTGGAGAAATCCAGCAACATTTGGAAATTTCTGTCTTGGGTGGCCAGGGTGGGCCATGGCAAGTGGCCGCAAAGAGAGGCCATTTTGCAGGGGAAAAAGAAGTCATTTGGCCAGGCTCTGGGCATCAGATGAAAGCTGACCTTTGGTGCTCTCAGGATCTGGATTGGCCTAAGTTCTGACCACTTGTGTTTTGGAGAAATCCAGCAACATTTGGAAATTTCTGTCTTGGGTGTCCAGGCTCAATCAGGGCGAGTGGCTGAAGAGAGAGGCCATTTTGCAGGGAAAAAAGAAGTCATTTGGCCAGGCTCTGGACATCAGATGAAAGCTGAACTTTGGGGCTCTCAGGATCTGGATTGACCTAGATTCTGACCACTTGAGTTTTGGAGAAATCCAGCAACATTTGGAAATTTCTGTCTTGGGTGTCCAGGCTCAACCAGGGCGAGTGGTCGCAAAGAGAGGCCATTTTGCAGGGGAAAAAGAAGTCATTTGGCCAAGGTCTGGGCATCAGATGAAAGCTGGCATTTGGGGCTCTAATGATCTGGATTGGCCTAGATTCTGACCACTTGAGTTTTGGAGAAATCCAGCAACATTTGGAAATTTCTGTCTTGGGTGGCCAGGGTGGGCCATGGCAAGTGGCCGCAAAGAGAGGCCATTTTGCAGGGGAAAAAGAAGTCATTTGGCCAGGCTCTGGGCATCAGATGAAAGCTGGCATTTGGGGCTCTAATGATCTGGATTGGCCTAGATTCTGACCACTTGAGTTTTGGAGAAATCCAGCAACATTTGGAAATTTCTGTCTTGGGTGGCCAGGGAGGGCCATGGCGAGTGGTTGCAAAGAGAGGCCATTTTGCAAGGGAAAAAGAAGTCATTTGGCCAGGCTCTGGGCATCAGATGAAAGCTGGCCTTTAGGGCTCTGAGCACTTGCTGGGATCTAGATTCCGACCACTTGAGTTTTGGAGAAATCCAGAAACATTTGGAAATTTCTAGCTTAGGTGGGCAGGGTGGCCATGGCGAGTGGCCGCAAAGAGAGGCCATTTTGCAGGGAAAAAAGAAGTCATTTGGCCAGGCTCTGGACATCAGATGAAAGCTGAACTTTGGGGCTCTCAGGATCTGGATTGACCTAGATTCTGACCACTTGAGTTTTGGAGAAATCCAGCAACATTTGGAGATTTCTGTCTTGGGTGTCGAGGCTCAATCAGGGCGAGTGGCCGAAGAGAGAGGCCATTTTTCAGGGGAAAAAGAAGTCATTTGGCCAGGCTCTGGGCATCAGATGAAAGCTGGCCTTTGGGGCTCTGAGCACTTGCTGGGACCTAGATTCTGACCACTTGAGTTTTGGAGAAATCCAGCAACATTTGGAAATTTCTAGCTTGGGTGGCCCGGGTGGGCCAGGGCGAATGGCTGCAAAGAGAGGCCATTTTTCAGGGAAAAAAGAAGTCATTTGGCCAGGCTCTGGACATCAGATGAAAGCTGACCTTTGGGGCTCTCAGGATCTGGATTGGCCTAAATTCTGACCACTTGTGTTTTGGAGAAATCCAGCAACATTTGGAAATTTCTGTCTTGGGTGTCCAGGCTCAATCAGGGCGAGTGGCCGAAGAGAGAGGCCATTTTTCAGGGAAAAAGAAGGCATTTGACCAAGTTCTGGGCATCAGATGAAAGCTGGCATTTGGGGCTCTAAGGATCTGGATTGGCCTAGATTCTGACCACTTGAGTTTTGGAGAAATCCAGCAACATTTGGAAATTTCTGTCTTGGGTGGCCAGGGTGGGCCATGGCAAGTGGCCGCAAAGAGAGGCCATTTTGCAGGGGAAAAAGAAGTCATTTGGCCAGGCTCTGGGCATCAGATGAAAGCTGACCTTTGGGGCTCTCAGGATCTGGATTGGCCTAAGTTCTGACCACTTGTGTTTTGGAGAAATCCAGCAACATTTGGAAATTTCTGTCTTGGGTGTCCAGGCTCAATCAGGGCGAGTGGCCGAAGAGAGAGGCCATTTTTCAGGGAAAAAGAAGTCATTTGGCCAAGTTCTGGGTATCAGATGAAAGCTGGCCTTTGGGGCTCTAAGGATCTGGATTGGCCTAGATTCTGACCACTTGAGTTTTGGAGAAATCCAGCAACATTTGGAAATTTCTGTCTTGGGTGTCCAGGCTCAACCAGGGCGAGTGGTCGCAAAGAGAGGCCATTTTGCAGGGGAAAATGAAGTCATTTGGCCAAGGTCTGGGCATCAGATGAAAGCTGGCATTTGGGGCTCTAATGATCTGGATTGGCCTAGATTCTGAACCACTTGAGTTTTGGAGAAATCCAGCAACATTTGGAAATTTCTGTCTTGGGTGGCCAGGGAGGGCCATGGCGAGTGGTTGCAAAGAGAGGCCATTTTGCAAGGGAAAAAGAAGTCATTTGGCCAGGCTCTGGGCATCAGATGAAAGCTGGCCTTTAGGGCTCTGAGCACTTCCTGGGATCTAGATTCCGACCACTTGAGTTTTGGAGAAATCCAGAAACATTTGGAAATTTCTAGCTTAGGTGGGCAGGGTGGCCATGGCGAGTGGCCGCAAAGAGAGGCCATTTTGCAGGGAAAAAAGAAGTCATTTGGCCAGGCTCTGGACATCAGATGAAAGCTGAACTTTGGGGCTCTCAGGATCTGGATTGACCTAGATTCTGACCACTTGAGTTTTGGAGAAATCCAGCAACATTTGGAAATTTCTGTCTTGGGTGTCCAGGCTCAACCAGGGCGAGTGGTCGCAAAGAGAGGCCATTTTGCAGGGGAAAAAGAAGTCATTTGGCCAAGGTCTGGGCATCAGATGAAAGCTGGCATTTGGGGCTCTAATGATCTGGATTGGCCTAGATTCTGACCACTTGAGTTTTGGAGAAATCCAGCAACATTTGGAAATTTCTGTCTTGGGTGGCCAGGGAGGGCCATGGCGAGTGGTTGCAAAGAGAGGCCATTTTGCAAGGGAAAAAGAAGTCATTTGGCCAGGCTCTGGGCATCAGATGAAAGCTGGCCTTTAGGGCTCTGAGCACTTGCTGGGATCTAGATTCCGACCACTTGAGTTTTGGAGAAATCCAGCAACATTTGGAAATTTCTAGCTTAGGTGGGCAGGGTGGCCATGGCGAGTGGCCGCAAAGAGAGGCCATTTTGCAGGGAAAAAAGAAGTCATTTGGCCAGGCTCTGGACATCAGATGAAAGCTGAACTTTGGGGCTCTCAGGATCTGGATTGACCTAGATTCTGACCACTTGAGTTTTGGAGAAATCCAGCAACATTTGGAGATTTCTGTCTTGGGTGTCGAGGCTCAATCAGGGCGAGTGGCCGAAGAGAGAGGCCATTTTTCAGGGAAAAAGAAGTCATTTGGCCAAGTTCTGGGTATCAGATGAAAGCTGGCATTTGAGGCTCTAAGGATCTGGATTGGCCTAGATTCTGACCACTTGAGTTTTGGAGAAATCCAGCAACATTTGGAAATTTCTGTCTTGGGTGTCCAGGCTCAATCAGGGCGAGTGGTCGCAAAGAGAGGCCATTTTGCAGGGGAAAAAGAAGTCATTTGGCCAAGGTCTGGGCATCAGATGAAAGCTGGCATTTGGGGCTCTAATGATCTGGATTGGCCTAGATTCTGACCACTTGAGTTTTGGAGAAATCCAGCAACATTTGGAAATTTCTGTCTTGGGTGGCCAGGGAGGGCCATGGCGAGTGGTTGCAAAGAGAGGCCATTTTGCAGGGGAAAAAGAAGTCATTTGGCCAGGCTCTGGGCATCAGATGAAAGCTGGCCTTTAGGGCTCTGAGAACTTGCTGGGATCTAGATTCCGACCACTTGAGTTTTGGAGAAATCCAGAAACATTTGGAAATTTCTAGCTTAGGTGGGCAGGGTGGCCATGGCGAGTGGCCGCAAAGAGAGGCCATTTTGCAGGGAAAAAAGAAGTCATTTGGCCAGGCTCTGGACATCAGATGAAAGCTGAACTTTGGGGCTCTCAGGATCTGGATTGACCTAGATTCTGACCACTTGAGTTTTGGAGAAATCCAGCAACATTTGGAGATTTCTGTCTTGGGTGTCGAGGCTCAATCAGGGCGAGTGGCCGAAGAGAGAGGCCATTTTTCAGGGAAAAAGAAGTCATTTGGCCAAGTTCTGGGTATCAGATGAAAGCTGGCATTTGAGGCTCTAAGGATCTGGATTGGCCTAGATTCTGACCACTTGAGTTTTGGAGAAATCCAGCAACATTTGGAAATTTCTGTCTTGGGTGTCCAGGCTCAATCAGGGCGAGTGGTCGCAAAGAGAGGCCATTTTGCAGGGGAAAAAGAAGTCATTTGGCCAAGGTCTGGGCATCAGATGAAAGCTGGCATTTGGGGCTCTAATGATCTGGATTGGCCTAGATTCTGACCACTTGAGTTTTGGAGAAATCCAGCAACATTTGGAAATTTCTGTCTTGGGTGGCCAGGGAGGGCCATGGCGAGTGGTTGCAAAGAGAGGCCATTTTGCAGGGGAAAAAGAAGTCATTTGGCCAGGCTCTGGGCATCAGATGAAAGCTGGCCTTTAGGGCTCTGAGAACTTGCTGGGATCTAGATTCCGACCACTTGAGTTTTGGAGAAATCCAGAAACATTTGGAAATTTCTAGCTTAGGTGGGCAGGGTGGCCATGGCGAGTGGCCGCAAAGAGAGGCCATTTTGCAGGGAAAAAAGAAGTCATTTGGCCAGGCTGTGGACATCAGATGAAAGCTGGCCTTTGGGGCTCTAAGGATCTGGATTGGCCTAGATTCTGACCACTTGAGTTTTGGAGAAATCCAGCAACATTTGGAAATTTCTGTCTTGGGTGTCCAGGCTCAACCAGGGCGAGTGGTCGCAAAGAGAGGCCATTTTGCAGGGGAAAATGAAGTCATTTGGCCAAGGTCTGGGCATCAGATGAAAGCTGGCATTTGGGGCTCTAATGATCTGGATTGGCCTAGATTCTGAACCACTTGAGTTTTGGAGAAATCCAGCAACATTTGGAAATTTCTGTCTTGGGTGGCCAGGGAGGGCCATGGCGAGTGGTTGCAAAGAGAGGCCATTTTGCAAGGGAAAAAGAAGTCATTTGGCCAGGCTCTGGGCATCAGATGAAAGCTGGCCTTTAGGGCTCTGAGCACTTGCTGGGATCTAGATTCCGACCACTTGAGTTTTGGAGAAATCCAGAAACATTTGGAAATTTCTAGCTTAGGTGGGCAGGGTGGCCATGGCGAGTGGCCGCAAAGAGAGGCCATTTTGCAGGGAAAAAAGAAGTCATTTGGCCAGGCTCTGGACATCAGATGAAAGCTGAACTTTGGGGCTCTCAGGATCTGGATTGACCTAGATTCTGACCACTTGAGTTTTGGAGAAATCCAGCAACATTTGGAGATTTCTGTCTTGGGTGTCGAGGCTCAATCAGGGCGAGTGGCCGAAGAGAGAGGCCATTTTTCAGGGAAAAAGAAGTCATTTGGCCAAGTTCTGGGTATCAGATGAAAGCTGGCATTTGAGGCTCTAAGGATCTGGATTGGCCTAGATTCTGACCACTTGAGTTTTGGAGAAATCCAGCAACATTTGGAAATTTCTGTCTTGGGTGTCCAGGCTCAATCAGGGCGAGTGGTCGCAAAGAGAGGCCATTTTGCAGGGGAAAAAGAAGTCATTTGGCCAAGGTCTGGGCATCAGATGAAAGCTGGCATTTGGGGCTCTAATGATCTGGATTGGCCTAGATTCTGACCACTTGAGTTTTGGAGAAATCCAGCAACATTTGGAAATTTCTGTCTTGGGTGGCCAGGGAGGGCCATGGCGAGTGGTTGCAAAGAGAGGCCATTTTGCAGGGGAAAAAGAAGTCATTTGGCCAGGCTCTGGGCATCAGATGAAAGCTGACCTTTAGGGCTCTGAGAACTTGCTGGGATCTAGATTCCGACCACTTGAGTTTTGGAGAAATCCAGAAACATTTGGAAATTTCTAGCTTAGGTGGGCAGGGTGGCCATGGCGAGTGGCCGCAAAGAGAGGCCATTTTGCAGGGAAAAAAGAAGTCATTTGGCCAGGCTCTGGACATCAGATGAAAGCTGAACTTTGGGGCTCTCAGGATCTGGATTGACCTAGATTCTGACCACTTGAGTTTTGGAGAAATCCAGCAACATTTGGAAATTTCTGTCTTGGGTGTCCAGGCTCAACCAGGGCGAGTGGTCGCAAAGAGAGGCCATTTTGCAGGGGAAAAAGAAGTCATTTGGCCAAGGTCTGGGCATCAGATGAAAGCTGGCATTTGGGGCTCTAATGATCTGGATTGGCCTAGATTCTGAACCACTTGAGTTTTGGAGAAATCCAGCAACATTTGGAAATTTCTGTCTTGGGTGGCCAGGGAGGGCCATGGCGAGTGGTTGCAAAGAGAGGCCATTTTGCAAGGGAAAAAGAAGTCATTTGGCCAGGCTCTGGGCATCAGATGAAAGCTGGCCTTTAGGGCTCTGAGCACTTGCTGGGATCTAGATTCCGACCACTTGAGTTTTGGAGAAATCCAGAAACATTTGGAAATTTCTAGCTTAGGTGGGCAGGGTGGCCATGGCGAGTGGCCGCAAAGAGAGGCCATTTTGCAGGGAAAAAAGAAGTCATTTGGCCAGGCTCTGGACATCAGATGAAAGCTGAACTTTGGGGCTCTCAGGATCTGGATTGACCTAGATTCTGACCACTTGAGTTTTGGAGAAATCCAGCAACATTTGGAGATTTCTGTCTTGGGTGTCGAGGCTCAATCAGGGCGAGTGGCCGAAGAGAGAGGCCATTTTTCAGGGAAAAAGAAGTCATTTGGCCAAGTTCTGGGTATCAGATGAAAGCTGGCATTTGAGGCTCTAAGGATCTGGATTGGCCTAGATTCTGACCACTTGAGTTTTGGAGAAATCCAGCAACATTTGGAAATTTCTGTCTTGGGTGTCCAGGCTCAATCAGGGCGAGTGGTCGCAAAGAGAGGCCATTTTGCAGGGGAAAAAGAAGTCATTTGGCCAAGGTCTGGGCATCAGATGAAAGCTGGCATTTGGGGCTCTAATGATCTGGATTGGCCTAGATTCTGACCACTTGAGTTTTGGAGAAATCCAGCAACATTTGGAAATTTCTGTCTTGGGTGGCCAGGGAGGGCCATGGCGAGTGGTTGCAAAGAGAGGCCATTTTTCAGGGGAAAAAGAAGTCATTTGGCCAGGCTCTGGGCATCAGATGAAAGCTGGCCTTTAGGGCTCTGAGAACTTGCTGGGATCTAGATTCCGACCACTTGAGTTTTGGAGAAATCCAGAAACATTTGGAAATTTCTAGCTTAGGTGGGCAGGGTGGCCATGGCGAGTGGCCGCAAAGAGAGGCCATTTTGCAGGGAAAAAAGAAGTCATTTGGCCAGGCTCTGGACATCAGATGAAAGCTGGCATTTGGGGCTCTCAGGATCTGGATTGACCTAGATTCTGACCACTTGAGTTTTGGAGAAATCCAGCAACATTTGGAAATTTCTGTCTTGGGTGTCCAGGCTCAATCAGGGCGAGTGGCCGAAGAGAGAGGCCATTTTGCAGGGGAAAAAGAAGTCATTTGACCAAGTTCTGGGCATCAGATGAAAGCTGGCATTTGGGGCTCTAATGATCTGGATTGGCCTAGATTCTGACCACTTGAGTTTTGGAGAAATCCAGCAACATTTGGAAATTTCTGTCTTGGGTGGCCAGGGTGGGCCATGGCAAGTGGCCGCAAAGAGAGGCCATTTTGCAGGGGAAAAAGAAGTCATTTGGCCAGGCTCTGGGCATCAGATGAAAGCTGACCTTTGGGGCTCTCAGGATCTGGATTGGCCTAAATTCTGACCACTTGAATTTTGGAGAAATCCAGCAACATTTGGAGATTTCTGTCTTGGGTGTCCAGGCTCAATCAGGGCGAGTGGCCAAAGAGAGAGGCCATTTTTCAGGGGAAAAAGAAGTCATTTGGCCAGGCTCTGGGCATCAGATGAAAGCTGGCGTTTGGGGCTCTCAGGATCTGGATTGGCCTAGATTCTAACCACTTTAGTTTAGGAGAAATCCAGCAAAATTTGGAAATTTCTGTCTTGGGTGGTCCGGGTGGGCCATGGCGAGTGGCTGCAAAGAGAGGCCATTTTTCAGGGGAAAAAGAAGTCATTTGGGCAGGCTCTGGGCATCAGATGAAAGCTGACCTTTGGGGCTCTGAGCACTTGCTGGGATCTAGATTCTGACCACTTGAGTTTTGGAGAAATCCAGCAACATTTGGAAATTTCTAGCTTGGGTGGCCCGGGTGGGCCAGGGCGAATGGCCGCAAAGAGAGGCCATTTTTCAGGGAAAAAAGAAGTCATTTGGCCTGGCTCTGGACATCAGATGAAAGCTGACCTTTGGGGCTCTCAGGATCTGGATTGGCCTAAATTCTGACCACTTGTGTTTTGGAGAAATCCAGCAACATTTGGAAATTTCTGTCTTGGGTGTCCAGGCTCAATCAGGGCGAGTGGCCGAAGAGAGAGGCCATTTTTCAGGGAAAAAGAAGTCATTTGGCCAAGTTCTGGGTATCAGATGAAAGCTGGCCTTTGGGGCTCTAAGGATCTGGATTGGCCTAGATTCTGACCACTTGAGTTTTGGAGAAATCCAGCAACATTTGGAAATTTCTGTCTTGGGTGTCCAGGCTCAATCAGGGCGAGTGGCCGAAGAGAGAGGCCATTTTTCAGGGAAAAAGAAGTCATTTGACCAAGTTCTGGGCATCAGATGAAAGCTGGCATTTGGGGCTCTAATGATCTGGATTGGCCTAGATTCTGACCACTTGAGTTTTGGAGAAATCCAGCAACATTTGGAAATTTCTGTCTTGGGTGGCCAGGGTGGGCCATGGCAAGTGGCCGCAAAGAGAGGCCATTTTGCAGGGGAAAAAGAAGTCATTTGGCCAGGCTCTGGGCATCAGATGAAAGCTGACCTTTGGTGCTCTCAGGATCTGGATTGGCCTAAGTTCTGACCACTTGTGTTTTGGAGAAATCCAGCAACATTTGGAAATTTCTGTCTTGGGTGTCCAGGCTCAATCAGGGCGAGTGGCTGAAGAGAGAGGCCATTTTTCAGGGAAAAAGAAGTCATTTGGCCAAGTTCTGGGTATCAGATGAAAGCTGGCATTTGAGGCTCTAAGGATCTGGATTGGCCTAGATTCTGACCACTTGAGTTTTGGAGAAATCCAGCAACATTTGGAAATTTCTGTCTTGGGTGTCCAGGCTCAACCAGGGCGAGTGGTCGCAAAGAGAGGCCATTTTGCAGGGGAAAATGAAGTCATTTGGCCAAGGTCTGGGCATCAGATGAAAGCTGGCATTTGGGGCTCTAATGATCTGGATTGGCCTAGATTCTGACCACTTGAGTTTTGGAGAAATCCAGCAACATTTGGAAATTTCTGTCTTGGGTGGCCAGGGAGGGCCATGGCGAGTGGTTGCAAAGAGAGGCCATTTTGCAGGGGAAAAAGAAGTCATTTGGCCAGGCTCTGGGCATCAGATGAAAGCTGGCCTTTAGGGCTCTGAGCACTTGCTGGGATCTAGATTCCGACCACTTGAGTTTTGGAGATATCCAGAAACATTTGGAAATTTCTAGCTTAGGTGGGCAGGGTGGCCATGGCGAGTGGCCGCAAAGAGAGGCCATTTTTCAGGGGAAAAAGAAGTCATTTGGCCAGGCTCTGGACATCAGATGAAAGCTGAACTTTGGGGCTCTCAGGATCTGGATTGACCTAGATTCTGACCACTTGAGTTTTGGAGAAATCCAGCAACATTTGGAGATTTCTGTCTTGGGTGTCGAGGCTCAATCAGGGCGAGTGGCCGAAGAGAGAGGCCAGTTTTCAGGGGAAAAAGAAGTAATTTGGCCAGGCTCTGGGCATCAGATGAAAGCTGGCATTTGGGGCTCTCAGGATCTGCATTGGCCTAGATTCTAACCACTTTAGTTTTGGAGAAATTCAGCAAAATTTGGAAATTTCTGTCTTGGGTGGCCCGGGTGGGCCATGGCGAGTGGCTGCAAAGAGAGGCCATTTTTCAGGGGAAAAAGAAGTCATTTGGCCAGGCTCTGGGCATCAGATGAAAGCTGGCCTTTGGGGCTCTGAGCACTTGCTGGGACCTAGATTCTGACCACTTGAGTTTTGGAGAAATCCAGCAACATTTGGAAATTTCTAGCTTGGGTGGCCCGGGTGGGCCAGGGCGAATGGCCGCAAAGAGAGGCCATTTTTTAGGGAAAAAAGAAGTCATTTGGCCAGGCTCTGGACATCAGATGAAAGCTGACCTTTGGGGCTCTCAGGATCTGGATTGGCCTAAATTCTGACCACTTGTGTTTTGGAGAAATCCAGCAACATTTGGAAATTTCTGTCTTGGGTGTCCAGGCTCAATCAGGGTGAGTGGCCGAAGAGAGAGGCCATTTTGCAGGGGAAAAAGAAGTCATTTGACCAAGTTCTGGGCATCAGATGAAAGCTGGCATTTGGGGCTCTAATGATCTGGATTGGCCTAGATTCTGACCACTTGAGTTTTGGAGAAATCCAGCAACATTTGGAAATTTCTGTCTTGGGTGGCCAGGGTGGGCCATGGCAAGTGGCCGCAAAGAGAGGCCATTTTGCAGGGGAAAAAGAAGTCATTTGGCCAGGCTCTGGGCATCAGATGAAAGCTGACCTTTGGGGCTCTCAGGATCTGGATTGGCCTAAGTTCTGACCACTTGTGTTTTGGAGAAATCCAGCAACATTTGGAAATTTCTGTCTTGGGTGTCCAGGCTCAATCAGGGCGAGTGGCCGAAGAGAGAGGCCATTTTTCAGGGAAAAAGAAGTCATTTGGCCAAGTTCTGGGTATCAGATGAAAGCTGGCCTTTGGGGCTCTAAGGATCTGGATTGGCCTAGATTCTGACCACTTGAGTTTTGGAGAAATCCAGCAACATTTGGAAATTTCTGTCTTGGGTGTCCAGGCTCAACCAGGGCGAGTGGTCGCAAAGAGAGGCCATTTTGCAGGGGGAAAAGAAGTCATTTGGCCAAGGTCTGGGCATCAGATGAAAGCTGGCATTTGGGGCTCTAATGATCTGGATTGGCCTAGAGTCTGAACCACTTGAGTTTTGGAGAAATCCAGCAACATTTGGAAATTTCTGTCTTGGGTGGCCAGGGAGGGCCATGGCGAGTGGTTGCAAAGAGAGGCCATTTTGCAGGGGAAAAAGAAGTCATTTGGCCAGGCTCTGGGCATCAGATGAAAGCTGGCCTTTAGGGCTCTGAGCACTTGCTGGGATCTAGATTCCGACCACTTGAGTTTTGGAGAAATCCAGAAACATTTGGAAATTTCTAGCTTAGGTGGGCAGGGTGGCCATGGCGAGTGGCCGCAAAGAGAGGCCATTTTGCAGGGAAAAAAGAAGTCATTTGGCCAGGCTCTGGACATCAGATGAAAGCTGAACTTTGGGGCTCTCAGGATCTGGATTGACCTAGATTCTGACCACTTGAGCTTTGGAGAAATCCAGCAACATTTGGAGATTTCTGTCTTGGGTGTCGAGGCTCAATCAGGGCGAGTGGCCGAAGAGAGAGGCCATTTTTCAGGGAAAAAGAAGTCATTTGGCCAAGTTCTGGGTATCAGATGAAAGCTGGCATTTGAGGCTCTAAGGATCTGGATTGGCCTAGATTCTGACCACTTGAGTTTTGGAGAAATCCAGCAACATTTGGAAATTTCTGTCTTGGGTGTCCAGGCTCAATCAGGGCGAGTGGTCGCAAAGAGAGGCCATTTTGCAGGGGAAAAAGAAGTCATTTGGCCAAGGTCTGGGCATCAGATGAAAGCTGGCATTTGGGGCTCTAATGATCTGGATTGGCCTAGATTCTGACCACTTGAGTTTTGGAGAAATCCAGCAACATTTGGAAATTTCTGTCTTGGGTGGCCAGGGAGGGCCATGGCAAGTGGTTGCAAAGAGAGGCCATTTTGCAGGGGAAAAAGAAGTCATTTGGCCAGGCTCTGGGCATCAGATGAAAGCTGGCCTTTAGGGCTCTGAGCACTTGCTGGGATCTAGATTCCGACCACTTGAGTTTTGGAGAAATCCAGAAACATTTGGAAATTTCTAGCTTAGGTGGGCAGGGTGGCCATGGCGAGTGGCCGCAAAGAGAGGCCATTTTGCAGGGAAAAAAGAAGTCATTTGGCCAGGCTCTGGACATCAGATGAAAGCTGAACTTTGGGGCTCTCAGGATCTGGATTGACCTAGATTCTGACCACTTGAGTTTTGGAGAAATCCAGCAACATTTGGAAATTTCTGTCTTGGGTGTCCAGGCTCAATCAGGGCGAGTGGCCGAAGAGAGAGGCCATTTTGCAGGGGAAAAAGAAGTCATTTGACCAAGTTCTGGGCATCAGATGAAAGCTGGCATTTGGGGCTCTAATGATCTGGATTGGCCTAGATTCTGACCACTTGAGTTTTGGAGAAATCCAGCAACATTTGGAAATTTCTCTCTTAGGTGGCCAGGGTGGGCCATGGCAAGTGGCCGCAAAGAGAGGCCATTTTGCAGGGGAAAAAGAAGTCATTTGGCCAGGCTCTGGGCATCAGATGAAAGCTGACCTTTGGGGCTCTCAGGATCTGGATTGGCCTAAGTTCTGACCACTTGTGTTTTGGAGAAATCCAGCAACATTTGGAAATTTCTGTCTTGGGTGTCCAGGCTCAATCAGGGCGAGTGGCCGAAGAGAGAGGCCATTTTTCAGGGAAAAAGAAGTCATTTGGCCAAGTTCTGGGTATCAGATGAAAGCTGGCATTTGAGGCTCTAAGGATCTGGATTGGCCTAGATTCTGACCACTTGAGTTTTGGAGAAATCCAGCAACATTTGGAAATTTCTGTCTTGGGTGCCCAGGCTCAATCAGGGCGAGTGGTCGCAAAGAGAGGCCATTTTGCAGGGGAAAAAGAAGTCATTTGGCCAAGGTCTGGGCATCAGATGAAAGCTGGCATTTGGGGCTCTAATGATCTGGATTGGCCTAGATTCTGACCACTTGAGTTTTGGAGAAATCCAGCAACATTTGGAAATTTCTGTCTTGGGTGGCCAGGGAGGGCCATGGCGAGTGGTTGCAAAGAGAGGCCATTTTGCAGGGGAAAAAGAAGTCATTTGGCCAGGCTCTGGACATCAGATGAAAGCTGAACTTTGGGGCTCTCAGGATCTGGATTGACCTAGATTCTGACCACTTGAGTTTTGGAGAAATCCAGCAACATTTGGAGATTTCTGTCTTGGGTGTCGAGGCTCAATCAGGGCGAGTGGCCGAAGAGAGAGGCCATTTTTCAGGGGAAAAAGAAGTCATTTGGCCAGGCTCTGGGCATCAGATGAAAGCTGGCGTTTGGGGCTCTCAGGATCTGGATTGGCCTAGATTCTAACCACTTTAGTTTTGGAGAAATTCAGCAAAATTTGGAAATTTCTGTCTTGGGTGGTCCGGGTGGGCCATGGCGAGTGGCTGCAAAGAGAGGCCATTTTTCAGGGGAAAAAGAAGTCATTTGGCCAGGCTCTGGGCATCAGATGAAAGCTGGCCTTTGGGGCTCTGAGCACTTGCTGGGACCTAGATTCTGAAAACTTGAGTTTTGGAGAAATCCAGCAACATTTGGAAATTTCTAGCTTGGGTGGCCCGGGTGGGCCAGGGCGAATGGCCGCAAAGAGAGGCCATTTTTCAGGGAAAAAAGAAGTCATTTGGCCAGGCTCTGGACATCAGATGAAAGCTGACCTTTGGGGCTCTCAGGATCTGGATTGGCCTAAATTCTGACCACTTGTGTTTTGGAGAAATCCAGCAACATTTGGAAATTTCTGTCTTGGGTGTCCAGGCTCAATCAGGGCGAGTGGCCGAAGAGAGAGGCCATTTTGCAGGGGAAAAAGAAGTCATTTGACCAAGTTCTGGGCATCAGATGAAAGCTGGCATTTGGGGCTCTAATGATCTGGATTGGCCTAGATTCTGACCACTTGAGTTTTGGAGAAATCCAGCAACATTTGGAAATTTCTGTCTTGGGTGGCCAGGGTGGGCCATGGCAAGTGGCCGCAAAGAGAGGCCATTTTGCAGGGGAAAAAGAAGTCATTTGGCCAGGCTCTGGACATCAGATGAAAGCTGAACTTTGGGGCTCTCAGGATCTGGATTGACCTAGATTCTGACCACTTGAGTTTTGGAGAAATCCAGCAACATTTGGAGATTTCTGTCTTGGGTGTCGAGGCTCAATCAGGGCGAGTGGCCGAAGAGAGAGGCCATTTTTCAGGGGAAAAAGAAGTCATTTGGCCAGGCTCTGGGCATCAGATGAAAGCTGGCCTTTGGGGCTCTGAGCACTTGCTGGGACCTAGATTCTGACCACTTGAGTTTTGGAGAAATCCAGCAACATTTGGAAATTTCTAGCTTGGGTGGCCCGGGTGGGCCAGGGCTAATGGCCGCAAAGAGAGGCCATTTTTCAGGGAAAAAAGAAGTCATTTGGCCAGGCTCTGGACATCAGATGAAAGCTGACCTTTGGGGCTCTCAGGATCTGGATTGGCCTAAATTCTGACCACTTGTGTTTTGGAGAAATCCAGCAACATTTGGAAATTTCTGTCTTGGGTGTCCAGGCTCAATCAGGGTGAGTGGCCGAAGAGAGAGGCCATTTTGCAGGGGAAAAAGAAGTCATTTGACCCAGTTCTGGGCATCAGATGAAAGCTGGCATTTGGGGCTCTAATGATCTGGATTGGCCTAGATTCTGACCACTTGAGTTTTGGAGAAATCCAGCAACATTTGGAAATTTCTGTCTTGGGTGGCCAGGGTGGGCCATGGCAAGTGGCCGCAAAGAGAGGCCATTTTGCAGGGGAAAAAGAAGTCATTTGGCCAGGCTCTGGGCATCAGATGAAAGCTGACCTTTGGGGCTCTCAGGATCTGGATTGGCCTAAGTTCTGACCACATGTGTTTTGGAGAAATCCAGCAACATTTGGAAATTTCTGTCTTGGGTGTCCAGGCTCAATCAGGGCGAGTGGCCGAAGAGAGAGGCCATTTTTCAGGGAAAAAGAAGTCATTTGGCCAAGTTCTGGGTATCAGATGAAAGCTGGCCTTTGGGGCTCTAAGGATCTGGATTGGCCTAGATTCTGACCACTTGAGTTTTGGAGAAATCCAGCAACATTTGGAAATTTCTGTCTTGGGTGTCCAGGCTCAACCAGGGCGAGTGGTCGCAAAGAGAGGCCATTTTGCAGGGGAAAATGAAGTCATTTGGCCAAGGTCTGGGCATCAGATGAAAGCTGGCATTTGGGGCTCTAATGATCTGGATTGGCCTAGATTCTGAACCACTTGAGTTTTGGAGAAATCCAGCAACATTTGGAAATTTCTGTCTTGGGTGGCCAGGGAGGGCCATGGCGAGTGGTTGCAAAGAGAGGCCATTTTGCAAGGGAAAAAGAAGTCATTTGGCCAGGCTCTGGGCATCAGATGAAAGCTGGCCTTTAGGGCTCTGAGAACTTGCTGGGATCTAGATTCCGACCACTTGAGTTTTGGAGAAATCCAGAAACATTTGGAAATTTCTAGCTTAGGTGGGCAGGGTGGCCATGGCGAGTGGCCGCAAAGAGAGGCCATTTTGCAGGGAAAAAAGAAGTCATTTGGCCAGGCTCTGGACATCAGATGAAAGCTGAACTTTGGGGCTCTCAGGATCTGGATTGACCTAGATTCTGACCACTTGAGTTTTGGAGAAATCCAGCAACATTTGGAAATTTCTGTCTTGGGTGTCCAGGCTCAATCAGGGCGAGTGGCCGAAGAGAGAGGCCATTTTGCAGGGGAAAAAGAAGTCATTTGACCAAGTTCTGGGCATCAGATGAAAGCTGGCATTTGGGGCTCTAATGATCTGGATTGGCCTAGATTCTGACCACTTGAGTTTTGGAGAAATCCAGCAACATTTGGAAATTTCTGTCTTGGGTGGCCAGGGTGGGCCATGGCAAGTGGCCGCAAAGAGAGGCCATTTTGCAGGGGAAAAAGAAGTCATTTGGCCAGGCTCTGGGCATCAGATGAAAGCTGACCTTTGGGGCTCTCAGGATCTGGATTGGCCTAAGTTCTGACCACTTGTGTTTTGGAGAAATCCAGCAACATTTGGAAATTTCTGTCTTGGGTGTCCAGGCTCAATCAGGGCGAGTGGCCGAAGAGAGAGGCCATTTTTCAGGGAAAAAGAAGTCATTTGGCCAAGTTCTGGGTATCAGATGAAAGCTGGCATTTGAGGCTCTCAGGATCTGGATTGACCTAGATTCTGACCACTTGAGTTTTGGAGAAATCCAGCAACATTTGGAGATTTCTGTCTTGGGTGTCGAGGCTCAATCAGGGCGAGTGGCCGAAGAGAGAGGCCACTTTTCAGGGGAAAAAGAAGTCATTTGGCCAGGCTCTGGGCATCAGATGAAAGCTGGCGTTTGGGGCTCTCAGGATCTGCATTGGCCTAGATTCTAACCACTTTAGTTTTGGAGAAATTCAGCAAAATTTGGAAATTTCTGTCTTGGGTGGTCCGGGTGGGCCATGGCGAGTGGCTGCAAAGAGAGGCCATTTTTCAGGGGAAAAAGAAGTCATTTGGCCAGGCTCTGGGCATCAGATGAAAGCTGGCCTTTGGGGCTCTGAGCACTTGCTGGGACCTAGATTCTGACCACTTGAGTTTTGGAGAAATCCAGCAACATTTGGAAATTTCTAGCTTGGGTGGCCCGGGTGGGCCAGGGCGAATGGCCGCAAAGAGAGGCCATTTTTCAGGGAAAAAAGAAGTCATTTGGCCAGGCTCTGGACATCAGATGAAAGCTGACCTTTGGGGCTCTCAGGATCTGGATTGGCCTAAATTCTGACCACTTGTGTTTTGGAGAAATCCAGCAACATTTGGAAATTTCTGTCTTGGGTGTCCAGGCTCAATCAGGGTGAGTGGCCGAAGAGAGAGGCCATTTTGCAGGGGAAAAAGAAGTCATTTGACCAAGTTCTGGGCATCAGATGAAAGCTGGCATTTGGGGCTCTAATGATCTGGATTGGCCTAGATTCTGACCACTTGAGTTTTGGAGAAATCCAGTAACATTTGGAAATTTCTGTCTTGGGTGGCCAGGGTGGGCCATGGCAAGTGGCCGCAAAGAGAGGCCATTTTGCAGGGGAAAAAGAAGTCATTTGGCCAGGCTCTGGGCATCAGATGAAAGCTGACCTTTGGGGCTCTCAGGATCTGGATTGGCCTAAATTCTGACCACTTGTGTTTTGGAGAAATCCAGCAACATTTGGAAATTTCTGTCTTGGGTGTCCAGGCTCAATCAGGGCGAGTGGCCGATAAGAGAGGCCATTTTTCAGGGAAAAAGAAGTCATTTGGCCAAGTTCTGGGTATCAGATGAAAGCTGGCCTTTGGGGCTCTAAGGATCTGGATTGGCCTAGATTCTGACCACTTGAGTTTTGGAGAAATCCAGCAACATTTGGAAATTTCTGTCTTGGGTGTCCAGGCTCAACCAGGGCGAGTGGTCGCAAAGAGAGGCCATTTTGCAGGGGAAAAAGAAGTCATTTGGCCAAGGTCTGGGCATCAGATGAAAGCTGGCATTTGGGGCTCTAATGATCTGGATTGGCCTAGATTCTGAACCACTTGAGTTTTGGAGAAATCCAGCAACATTTGGAAATTTCTGTCTTGGGTGGCCAGGGAGGGCCATGGCGAGTGGTTGCAAAGAGAGGCCATTTTGCAAGGGAAAAAGAAGTCATTTGGCCAGGCTCTGGGCATCAGATGAAAGCTGGCCTTTAGGGCTCTGAGAACTTGCTGGGATCTAGATTCCGACCACTTGAGTTTTGGAGAAATCCAGAAACATTTGGAAATTTCTAGCTTAGGTGGGCAGGGTGGCCATGGCGAGTGGCCGCAAAGAGAGGCCATTTTGCAGGGAAAAAAGAAGTCATTTGGCCAGGCTCTGGACATCAGATGAAAGCTGAACTTTGGGGCTCTCAGGATCTGGATTGACCTAGATTCTGACCACTTGAGTTTTGGAGAAATCCAGCAACATTTGGAAATTTCTGTCTTGGGTGTCCAGGCTCAATCAGGGCGAGTGGCCGAAGAGAGAGGCCATTTTGCAGGGGAAAAAGAAGTCATTTGACCAAGTTCTGGGCATCAGATGAAAGCTGGCATTTGGGGCTCTAATGATCTGGATTGGCCTAGATTCTGACCACTTGAGTTTTGGAGAAATCCAGCAACATTTGGAAATTTCTGTCTTGGGTGGCCAGGGTGGGCCATGGCAAGTGGCCGCAAAGAGAGGCCATTTTGCAGGGGAAAAAGAAGTGATTTGGCCAGGCTCTGGGCATCAGATGAAAGCTGACCTTTGGGGCTCTCAGGATCTGGATTGGCCTAAGTTCTGACCACTTGTGTTTTGGAGAAATCCAGCAACATTTGGAAATTTCTGTCTTGGGTGTCCAGGCTCAATCAGGGCGAGTGGCCGAAGAGAGAGGCCATTTTTCAGGGAAAAAGAAGTCATTTGGCCAAGTTCTGGGTATCAGATGAAAGCTGGCATTTGAGGCTCTCAGGATCTGGATTGACCTAGATTCTGACCACTTGAGTTTTGGAGAAATCCAGCAACATTTGGAGATTTCTGTCTTGGGTGTCGAGGCTCAATCAGGGCGAGTGGCCGAAGAGAGAGGCCACTTTTCAGGGGAAAAAGAAGTCATTTGGCCAGGCTCTGGGCATCAGATGAAAGCTGGCGTTTGGGGCTCTCAGGATCTGCATTGGCCTAGATTCTAACCACTTTAGTTTTGGAGAAATTCAGCAAAATTTGGAAATTTCTGTCTTGGGTGGTCCGGGTGGGCCATGGCGAGTGGCTGCAAAGAGAGGCCATTTTTCAGGGGAAAAAGAAGTCATTTGGCCAGGCTCTGGGCATCAGATGAAAGCTGGCCTTTGGGGCTCTGAGCACTTGCTGGGACCTAGATTCTGACCACTTGAGTTTTGGAGAAATCCAGCAACATTTGGAAATTTCTAGCTTGGGTGGCCCGGGTGGGCCAGGGCGAATGGCCGCAAAGAGAGGCCATTTTTCAGGGAAAAAAGAAGTCATTTGGCCAGGCTCTGGACATCAGATGAAAGCTGACCTTTGGGGCTCTCAGGATCTGGATTGGCCTAAATTCTGACCACTTGTGTTTTGGAGAAATCCAGCAACATTTGGAAATTTCTGTCTTGGGTGTCCAGGCTCAATCAGGGTGAGTGGCCGAAGAGAGAGGCCATTTTGCAGGGGAAAAAGAAGTCATTTGACCAAGTTCTGGGCATCAGATGAAAGCTGGCATTTGGGGCTCTAATGATCTGGATTGGCCTAGATTCTGACCACTTGAGTTTTGGAGAAATCCAGTAACATTTGGAAATTTCTGTCTTGGGTGGCCAGGGTGGGCCATGGCAAGTGGCCGCAAAGAGAGGCCATTTTGCAGGGGAAAAAGAAGTCATTTGGCCAGGCTCTGGGCATCAGATGAAAGCTGACCTTTGGGGCTCTCAGGATCTGGATTGGCCTAAATTCTGACCACTTGTGTTTTGGAGAAATCCAGCAACATTTGGAAATTTCTGTCTTGGGTGTCCAGGCTCAATCAGGGCGAGTGGCCGATAAGAGAGGCCATTTTTCAGGGAAAAAGAAGTCATTTGGCCAAGTTCTGGGTATCAGATGAAAGCTGGCCTTTGGGGCTCTAAGGATCTGGATTGGCCTAGATTCTGACCACTTGAGTTTTGGAGAAATCCAGCAACATTTGGAAATTTCTGTCTTGGGTGTCCAGGCTCAACCAGGGCGAGTGGTCGCAAAGAGAGGCCATTTTGCAGGGGAAAAAGAAGTCATTTGGCCAAGGTCTGGGCATCAGATGAAAGCTGGCATTTGGGGCTCTAATGATCTGGATTGGCCTAGATTCTGAACCACTTGAGTTTTGGAGAAATCCAGCAACATTTGGAAATTTCTGTCTTGGGTGGCCCGGGAGGGCCATGGCGAGGGGTTGCAAAGAGAGGCCATTTTGCAAGGGAAAAAGAAGTCATTTGGCCAGGCTCTGGGCATCAGATGAAAGCTGGCCTTTAGGGCTCTGAGCACTTGCTGGGATCTAGATTCCGACCACTTGAGTTTTGGAGAAATCCAGAAACATTTGGAAATTTCTAGCTTAGGTGGGCAGGGTGGTCCATGGCGAGTGGCCGCAAAGAGAGGCCATTTTGCAGGGAAAAAAGAAGTCATTTGGCCAGGCTCTGGACATCAGATGAAAGCTGAACTTTGGGGCTCTCAGGATCTGGATTGACCTAGATTCTGACCACTTGAGTTTTGGAGAAATCCAGCAACATTTGGAGATTTCTGTCTTGGGTGTCGAGGCTCAATCAGGGCGAGTGGCCGAAGAGAGAGGCCAGTTTTCAGGGGAAAAAGAAGTAATTTGGCCAGGCTCTGGGCATCAGATGAAAGCTGGCGTTTGGGGCTCTCAGGATCTGGATTGGCCTAGATTCTAACCACTTTAGTTTTGGAGAAATTCAGCAAAATTTGGAAATTTCTGTCTTGGGTGGCCCGGGTGGGCCATGGCGAGTGGCTGCAAAGAGAGGCCATTTTTCAGGGGAAAAAGAAGTCATTTGGCCAGGCTCTGGGCATCAGATGAAAGCTGGCCTTTGGGGCTCTGAGCACTTGCTGGGACCTAGATTCTGACCACTTGAGTTTTGGAGAAATCCAGCAACATTTGGAAATTTCTAGCTTGGGTGGCCCGGGTGGGCCAGGGCGAATGGCCGCAAAGAGAGGCCATTTTTCAGGGAAAAAAGAAGTCATTTGGCCAGGCTCTGGACATCAGATGAAAGCTGACCTTTGGGGCTCTCAGGATCTGGATTGGCCTAAATTCTGACCACTTGTGTTTTGGAGAAATCCAGCAACATTTGGAAATTTCTGTCTTGGGTGTCCAGGCTCAATCAGGGCGAGTGGCCGAAGAGAGAGGCCATTTTGCAGGGGAAAAAGAAGTCATTTGACCAAGTTCTGGGCATCAGATGAAAGCTGGCATTTGGGGCTCTAATGATCTGGATTGGCCTAGATTCTGACCACTTGAGTTTTGGAGAAATCCAGCAACATTTGGAAATTTCTGTCTTGGGTGGCCAGGGTGGGCCATGGCAAGTGGCCGCAAAGAGAGGCCATTTTGCAGGGGAAAAAGAAGTCATTTGGCCAGGCTCTGGACATCAGATGAAAGCTGAACTTTGGGGCTCTCAGGATCTGGATTGGCCTAGATTCTGACCACTTGAGTTTTGGAGAAATCCAGCAACATTTGGAAATTTCTGTCTTGGGTGTCCAGGCTCAATCAGGGCGAGTGGCCGAAGAGAGAGGCCATTTTGCAGGGGAAAAAGAAGTCATTTGACCAAGTTCTGGGCATCAGATGAAAGCTGGCATTTGGGGCTCTAATGATCTGGATTGGCCTAGATTCTGACCACTTGAGTTTTGGAGAAATCCAGCAACATTTGGAAATTTCTCTCTTAGGTGGCCAGGGTGGGCCATGGCAAGTGGCCGCAAAGAGAGGCCATTTTGCAGGGGAAAAAGAAGTCATTTGGCCAGGCTCTGGGCATCAGATGAAAGCTGACCTTTGGGGCTCTCAGGATCTGGATTGGCCTAAGTTCTGACCACTTGTGTTTTGGAGAAATCCAGCAACATTTGGAAATTTCTGTCTTGGGTGTCCAGGCTCAATCAGGGCGAGTGGCCGAAGAGAGAGGCCATTTTTCAGGGAAAAAGAAGTCATTTGGCCAAGTTCTGGGTATCAGATGAAAGCTGGCATTTGAGGCTCTAAGGATCTGGATTGGCCTAGATTCTGACCACTTGAGTTTTGGAGAAATCCAGCAACATTTGGAAATTTCTGTCTTGGGTGCCCAGGCTCAATCAGGGCGAGTGGTCGCAAAGAGAGGCCATTTTGCAGGGGAAAAAGAAGTCATTTGGCCAAGGTCTGGGCATCAGATGAAAGCTGGCATTTGGGGCTCTAATGATCTGGATTGGCCTAGATTCTGACCACTTGAGTTTTGGAGAAATCCAGCAACATTTGGAAATTTCTAGCTTGGGTGGCCAGGGAGGGCCATGGCGAGTGGTTGCAAAGAGAGGCCATTTTGCAGGGGAAAAAGAAGTCATTTGGCCAGGCTCTGGACATCAGATGAAAGCTGAACTTTGGGGCTCTCAGGATCTGGATTGACCTAGATTCTGACCACTTGAGTTTTGGAGAAATCCAGCAACATTTGGAGATTTCTGTCTTGGGTGTCGAGGCTCAATCAGGGCGAGTGGCCGAAGAGAGAGGCCAGTTTTCAGGGGAAAAAGAAGTCATTTGGCCAGGCTCTGGGCATCAGATGAAAGCTGGCGTTTGGGGCTCTCAGGATCTGGATTGGCCTAGATTCTAACCACTTTAGTTTTGGAGAAATTCAGCAAAATTTGGAAATTTCTGTCTTGGGTGGTCCGGGTGGGCCATGGCGAGTGGCTGCAAAGAGAGGCCATTTTTCAGGGGAAAAAGAAGTCATTTGGCCAGGCTCTGGGCATCAGATGAAAGCTGGCCTTTGGGGCTCTGAGCACTTGCTGGGACCTAGATTCTGAAAACTTGAGTTTTGGAGAAATCCAGCAACATTTGGAAATTTCTAGCTTGGGTGGCCCGGGTGGGCCAGGGCGAATGGCCGCAAAGAGAGGCCATTTTTCAGGGAAAAAAGAAGTCATTTGGCCAGGCTCTGGACATCAGATGAAAGCTGACCTTTGGGGCTCTCAGGATCTGGATTGGCCTAAATTCTGACCACTTGTGTTTTGGAGAAATCCAGCAACATTTGGAAATTTCTGTCTTGGGTGTCCAGGCTCAATCAGGGCGAGTGGCCGAAGAGAGAGGCCATTTTGCAGGGGAAAAAGAAGTCATTTGACCAAGTTCTGGGCATCAGATGAAAGCTGGCATTTGGGGCTCTAATGATCTGGATTGGCCTAGATTCTGACCACTTGAGTTTTGGAGAAATCCAGCAACATTTGGAAATTTCTGTCTTGGGTGGCCAGGGTGGGCCATGGCAAGTGGCCGCAAAGAGAGGCCATTTTGCAGGGGAAAAAGAAGTCATTTGGCCAGGCTCTGGACATCAGATGAAAGCTGAACTTTGGGGCTCTCAGGATCTGGATTGACCTAGATTCTGACCACTTGAGTTTTGGAGAAATCCAGCAACATTTGGAGATTTCTGTCTTGGGTGTCGAGGCTCAATCAGGGCGAGTGGCCGAAGAGAGAGGCCATTTTTCAGGGGAAAAAGAAGTCATTTGGCCAGGCTCTGGGCATCAGATGAAAGCTGGCCTTTGGGGCTCTGAGCACTTGCTGGGACCTAGATTCTGACCACTTGAGTTTTGGAGAAATCCAGCAACATTTGGAAATTTCTAGCTTGGGTGGCCCGGGTGGGCCAGGGCTAATGGCTGCAAAGAGAGGCCATTTTTCAGGGAAAAAAGAAGTCATTTGGCCAGGCTCTGGACATCAGATGAAAGCTGACCTTTGGGGCTCTCAGGATCTGGATTGGCCTAAATTCTGACCACTTGTGTTTTGGAGAAATCCAGCAACATTTGGAAATTTCTGTCTTGGGTGTCCAGGCTCAATCAGGGTGAGTGGCCGAAGAGAGAGGCCATTTTGCAGGGGAAAAAGAAGTCATTTGACCCAGTTCTGGGCATCAGATGAAAGCTGGCATTTGGGGCTCTAATGATCTGGATTGGCCTAGATTCTGACCACTTGAGTTTTGGAGAAATCCAGCAACATTTGGAAATTTCTGTCTTGGGTGGCCAGGGTGGGCCATGGCAAGTGGCCGCAAAGAGAGGCCATTTTGCAGGGGAAAAAGAAGTCATTTGGCCAGGCTCTGGGCATCAGATGAAAGCTGACCTTTGGGGCTCTCAGGATCTGGATTGGCCTAAGTTCTGACCACATGTGTTTTGGAGAAATCCAGCAACATTTGGAAATTTCTGTCTTGGGTGTCCAGGCTCAATCAGGGCGAGTGGCCGAAGAGAGAGGCCATTTTTCAGGGAAAAAGAAGTCATTTGGCCAAGTTCTGGGTATCAGATGAAAGCTGGCCTTTGGGGCTCTAAGGATCTGGATTGGCCTAGATTCTGACCACTTGAGTTTTGGAGAAATCCAGCAACATTTGGAAATTTCTGTCTTGGGTGTCCAGGCTCAACCAGGGCGAGTGGTCGCAAAGAGAGGCCATTTTGCAGGGGAAAATGAAGTCATTTGGCCAAGGTCTGGGCATCAGATGAAAGCTGGCATTTGGGGCTCTAATGATCTGGATTGGCCTAGATTCTGAACCACTTGAGTTTTGGAGAAATCCAGCAACATTTGGAAATTTCTGTCTTGGGTGGCCAGGGAGGGCCATGGCGAGTGGTTGCAAAGAGAGGCCATTTTGCAAGGGAAAAAGAAGTCATTTGGCCAGGCTCTGGGCATCAGATGAAAGCTGGCCTTTAGGGCTCTGAGAACTTGCTGGGATCTAGATTCCGACCACTTGAGTTTTGGAGAAATCCAGAAACATTTGGAAATTTCTAGCTTAGGTGGGCAGGGTGGCCATGGCGAGTGGCCGCAAAGAGAGGCCATTTTGCAGGGAAAAAAGAAGTCATTTGGCCAGGCTCTGGACATCAGATGAAAGCTGAACTTTGGGGCTCTCAGGATCTGGATTGACCTAGATTCTGACCACTTGAGTTTTGGAGAAATCCAGCAACATTTGGAAATTTCTGTCTTGGGTGTCCAGGCTCAATCAGGGCGAGTGGCCGAAGAGAGAGGCCATTTTGCAGGGGAAAAAGAAGTCATTTGACCAAGTTCTGGGCATCAGATGAAAGCTGGCATTTGGGGCTCTAATGATCTGGATTGGCCTAGATTCTGACCACTTGAGTTTTGGAGAAATCCAGCAACATTTGGAAATTTCTGTCTTGGGTGGCCAGGGTGGGCCATGGCAAGTGGCCGCAAAGAGAGGCCATTTTGCAGGGGAAAAAGAAGTCATTTGGCCAGGCTCTGGGCATCAGATGAAAGCTGACCTTTGGGGCTCTCAGGATCTGGATTGGCCTAAGTTCTGACCACTTGTGTTTTGGAGAAATCCAGCAACATTTGGAAATTTCTGTCTTGGGTGTCCAGACTCAATCAGGGCGAGTGGCCGAAGAGAGAGGCCATTTTTCAGGGAAAAAGAAGTCATTTGGCCAAGTTCTGGGTATCAGATGAAAGCTGGCATTTGAGGCTCTCAGGATCTGGATTGACCTAGATTCTGACCACTTGAGTTTTGGAGAAATCCAGCAACATTTGGAGATTTCTGTCTTGGGTGTCGAGGCTCAATCAGGGCGAGTGGCCGAAGAGAGAGGCCAGTTTTCAGGGGAAAAAGAAGTCATTTGGCCAGGCTCTGGGCATCAGATGAAAGCTGGCGTTTGGGGCTCTCAGGATCTGCATTGGCCTAGATTCTAACCACTTTAGTTTTGGAGAAATTCAGCAAAATTTGGAAATTTCTGTCTTGGGTGGTCCGGGTGGGCCATGGCGAGTGGCTGCAAAGAGAGGCCATTTTTCAGGGGAAAAAGAAGTCATTTGGCCAGGCTCTGGGCATCAGATGAAAGCTGGCCTTTGGGGCTCTGAGCACTTGCTGGGACCTAGATTCTGACCACTTGAGTTTTGGAGAAATCCAGCAACATTTGGAAATTTCTAGCTTGGGTGGCCCGGGTGGGCCAGGGCGAATGGCCGCAAAGAGAGGCCATTTTTCAGGGAAAAAAGAAGTCATTTGGCCAGGCTCTGGACATCAGATGAAAGCTGACCTTTGGGGCTCTCAGGATCTGGATTGGCCTAAATTCTGACCACTTGTGTTTTGGAGAAATCCAGCAACATTTGGAAATTTCTGTCTTGGGTGTCCAGGCTCAATCAGGGTGAGTGGCCGAAGAGAGAGGCCATTTTGCAGGGGAAAAAGAAGTCATTTGACCAAGTTCTGGGCATCAGATGAAAGCTGGCATTTGGGGCTCTAAGGATCTGGATTGGCCTAGATTCTGACCACTTGAGTTTTGGAGAAATCCAGTAACATTTGGAAATTTCTGTCTTGGGTGGCCAGGGTGGGCCATGGCAAGTGGCCGCAAAGAGAGGCCATTTTGCAGGGGAAAAAGAAGTCATTTGGCCAGGCTCTGGGCATCAGATGAAAGCTGACCTTTGGGGCTCTCAGGATCTGGATTGGCCTAAATTCTGACCACTTGTGTTTTGGAGAAATCCAGCAACATTTGGAAATTTCTGTCTTGGGTGTCCAGGCTCAATCAGGGCGAGTGGCCGATAAGAGAGGCCATTTTTCAGGGAAAAAGAAGTCATTTGGCCAAGTTCTGGGTATCAGATGAAAGCTGGCCTTTGGGGCTCTAAGGATCTGGATTGGCCTAGATTCTGACCACTTGAGTTTTGGAGAAATCCAGCAACATTTGGAAATTTCTGTCTTGGGTGTCCAGGCTCAACCAGGGCGAGTGGTCGCAAAGAGAGGCCATTTTGCAGGGGAAAAAGAAGTCATTTGGCCAAGGTCTGGGCATCAGATGAAAGCTGGCATTTGGGGCTCTAATGATCTGGATTGGCCTAGATTCTGAACCACTTGAGTTTTGGAGAAATCCAGCAACATTTGGAAATTTCTGTCTTGGGTGGCCCGGGAGGGCCATGGCGAGGGGTTGCAAAGAGAGGCCATTTTGCAAGGGAAAAAGAAGTCATTTGGCCAGGCTCTGGGCATCAGATGAAAGCTGGCCTTTAGGGCTCTGAGCACTTGCTGGGATCTAGATTCCGACCACTTGAGTTTTGGAGAAATCCAGAAACATTTGGAAATTTCTAGCTTAGGTGGGCAGGGTGGTCCATGGCGAGTGGCCGCAAAGAGAGGCCATTTTGCAGGGAAAAAAGAAGTCATTTGGCCAGGCTCTGGACATCAGATGAAAGCTGAACTTTGGGGCTCTCAGGATCTGGATTGACCTAGATTCTGACCACTTGAGTTTTGGAGAAATCCAGCAACATTTGGAGATTTCTGTCTTGGGTGTCGAGGCTCAATCAGGGCGAGTGGCCGAAGAGAGAGGCCAGTTTTCAGGGGAAAAAGAAGTAATTTGGCCAGGCTCTGGGCATCAGATGAAAGCTGGCGTTTGGGGCTCTCAGGATCTGGATTGGCCTAGATTCTAACCACTTTAGTTTTGGAGAAATTCAGCAAAATTTGGAAATTTCTGTCTTGGGTGGCCCGGGTGGGCCATGGCGAGTGGCTGCAAAGAGAGGCCATTTTTCAGGGGAAAAAGAAGTCATTTGGCCAGGCTCTGGGCATCAGATGAAAGCTGGCCTTTGGGGCTCTGAGCACTTGCTGGGACCTAGATTCTGACCACTTGAGTTTTGGAGAAATCCAGCAACATTTGGAAATTTCTAGCTTGGGTGGCCCGGGTGGGCCAGGGCGAATGGCCGCAAAGAGAGGCCATTTTTCAGGGAAAAAAGAAGTCATTTGGCCAGGCTCTGGACATCAGATGAAAGCTGACCTTTGGGGCTCTCAGGATCTGGATTGGCCTAAATTCTGACCACTTGTGTTTTGGAGAAATCCAGCAACATTTGGAAATTTCTGTCTTGGGTGTCCAGGCTCAATCAGGGCGAGTGGCCGAAGAGAGAGGCCATTTTGCAGGGGAAAAAGAAGTCATTTGACCAAGTTCTGGGCATCAGATGAAAGCTGGCATTTGGGGCTCTAATGATCTGGATTGGCCTAGATTCTGACCACTTGAGTTTTGGAGAAATCCAGCAACATTTGGAAATTTCTGTCTTGGGTGGCCAGGGTGGGCCATGGCAAGTGGCCGCAAAGAGAGGCCATTTTGCAGGGGAAAAAGAAGTCATTTGGCCAGGCTCTGGACATCAGATGAAAGCTGAACTTTGGGGCTCTCAGGATCTGGATTGGCCTAGATTCTGACCACTTGAGTTTTGGAGAAATCCAGCAACATTTGGAAATTTCTGTCTTGGGTGTCCAGGCTCAATCAGGGCGAGTGGCCGAAGAGAGAGGCCATTTTGCAGGGGAAAAAGAAGTCATTTGACCAAGTTCTGGGCATCAGATGAAAGCTGGCATTTGGGGCTCTAATGATCTGGATTGGCCTAGATTCTGACCACTTGAGTTTTGGAGAAATCCAGCAACATTTGGAAATTTCTCTCTTAGGTGGCCAGGGTGGGCCATGGCAAGTGGCCGCAAAGAGAGGCCATTTTGCAGGGGAAAAAGAAGTCATTTGGCCAGGCTCTGGGCATCAGATGAAAGCTGACCTTTGGGGCTCTCAGGATCTGGATTGGCCTAAGTTCTGACCACTTGTGTTTTGGAGAAATCCAGCAACATTTGGAAATTTCTGTCTTGGGTGTCCAGGCTCAATCAGGGCGAGTGGCCGAAGAGAGAGGCCATTTTTCAGGGAAAAAGAAGTCATTTGGCCAAGTTCTGGGTATCAGATGAAAGCTGGCATTTGAGGCTCTAAGGATCTGGATTGGCCTAGATTCTGACCACTTGAGTTTTGGAGAAATCCAGCAACATTTGGAAATTTCTGTCTTGGGTGCCCAGGCTCAATCAGGGCGAGTGGTCGCAAAGAGAGGCCATTTTGCAGGGGAAAAAGAAGTCATTTGGCCAAGGTCTGGGCATCAGATGAAAGCTGGCATTTGGGGCTCTAATGATCTGGATTGGCCTAGATTCTGACCACTTGAGTTTTGGAGAAATCCAGCAACATTTGGAAATTTCTAGCTTGGGTGGCCAGGGAGGGCCATGGCGAGTGGTTGCAAAGAGAGGCCATTTTGCAGGGGAAAAAGAAGTCATTTGGCCAGGCTCTGGACATCAGATGAAAGCTGAACTTTGGGGCTCTCAGGATCTGGATTGACCTAGATTCTGACCACTTGAGTTTTGGAGAAATCCAGCAACATTTGGAGATTTCTGTCTTGGGTGTCGAGGCTCAATCAGGGCGAGTGGCCGAAGAGAGAGGCCAGTTTTCAGGGGAAAAAGAAGTCATTTGGCCAGGCTCTGGGCATCAGATGAAAGCTGGCGTTTGGGGCTCTCAGGATCTGGATTGGCCTAGATTCTAACCACTTTAGTTTTGGAGAAATTCAGCAAAATTTGGAAATTTCTGTCTTGGGTGGTCCGGGTGGGCCATGGCGAGTGGCTGCAAAGAGAGGCCATTTTTCAGGGGAAAAAGAAGTCATTTGGCCAGGCTCTGGGCATCAGATGAAAGCTGGCCTTTGGGGCTCTGAGCACTTGCTGGGACCTAGATTCTGAAAACTTGAGTTTTGGAGAAATCCAGCAACATTTGGAAATTTCTAGCTTGGGTGGCCCGGGTGGGCCAGGGCGAATGGCCGCAAAGAGAGGCCATTTTTCAGGGAAAAAAGAAGTCATTTGGCCAGGCTCTGGACATCAGATGAAAGCTGACCTTTGGGGCTCTCAGGATCTGGATTGGCCTAAATTCTGACCACTTGTGTTTTGGAGAAATCCAGCAACATTTGGAAATTTCTGTCTTGGGTGTCCAGGCTCAATCAGGGCGAGTGGCCGAAGAGAGAGGCCATTTTGCAGGGGAAAAAGAAGTCATTTGACCAAGTTCTGGGCATCAGATGAAAGCTGGCATTTGGGGCTCTAATGATCTGGATTGGCCTAGATTCTGACCACTTGAGTTTTGGAGAAATCCAGCAACATTTGGAAATTTCTGTCTTGGGTGGCCAGGGTGGGCCATGGCAAGTGGCCGCAAAGAGAGGCCATTTTGCAGGGGAAAAAGAAGTCATTTGGCCAGGCTCTGGACATCAGATGAAAGCTGAACTTTGGGGCTCTCAGGATCTGGATTGACCTAGATTCTGACCACTTGAGTTTTGGAGAAATCCAGCAACATTTGGAGATTTCTGTCTTGGGTGTCGAGGCTCAATCAGGGCGAGTGGCCGAAGAGAGAGGCCATTTTTCAGGGGAAAAAGAAGTCATTTGGCCAGGCTCTGGGCATCAGATGAAAGCTGGCCTTTGGGGCTCTGAGCACTTGCTGGGACCTAGATTCTGACCACTTGAGTTTTGGAGAAATCCAGCAACATTTGGAAATTTCTAGCTTGGGTGGCCCGGGTGGGCCAGGGCTAATGGCTGCAAAGAGAGGCCATTTTTCAGGGAAAAAAGAAGTCATTTGGCCAGGCTCTGGACATCAGATGAAAGCTGACCTTTGGGGCTCTCAGGATCTGGATTGGCCTAAATTCTGACCACTTGTGTTTTGGAGAAATCCAGCAACATTTGGAAATTTCTGTCTTGGGTGTCCAGGCTCAATCAGGGTGAGTGGCCGAAGAGAGAGGCCATTTTGCAGGGGAAAAAGAAGTCATTTGACCCAGTTCTGGGCATCAGATGAAAGCTGGCATTTGGGGCTCTAATGATCTGGATTGGCCTAGATTCTGACCACTTGAGTTTTGGAGAAATCCAGCAACATTTGGAAATTTCTGTCTTGGGTGGCCAGGGTGGGCCATGGCAAGTGGCCGCAAAGAGAGGCCATTTTGCAGGGGAAAAAGAAGTCATTTGGCCAGGCTCTGGGCATCAGATGAAAGCTGACCTTTGGGGCTCTCAGGATCTGGATTGGCCTAAGTTCTGACCACATGTGTTTTGGAGAAATCCAGCAACATTTGGAAATTTCTGTCTTGGGTGTCCAGGCTCAATCAGGGCGAGTGGCCGAAGAGAGAGGCCATTTTTCAGGGAAAAAGAAGTCATTTGGCCAAGTTCTGGGTATCAGATGAAAGCTGGCCTTTGGGGCTCTAAGGATCTGGATTGGCCTAGATTCTGACCACTTGAGTTTTGGAGAAATCCAGCAACATTTGGAAATTTCTGTCTTGGGTGTCCAGGCTCAACCAGGGCGAGTGGTCGCAAAGAGAGGCCATTTTGCAGGGGAAAATGAAGTCATTTGGCCAAGGTCTGGGCATCAGATGAAAGCTGGCATTTGGGGCTCTAATGATCTGGATTGGCCTAGATTCTGAACCACTTGAGTTTTGGAGAAATCCAGCAACATTTGGAAATTTCTGTCTTGGGTGGCCAGGGAGGGCCATGGCGAGTGGTTGCAAAGAGAGGCCATTTTGCAAGGGAAAAAGAAGTCATTTGGCCAGGCTCTGGGCATCAGATGAAAGCTGGCCTTTAGGGCTCTGAGAACTTGCTGGGATCTAGATTCCGACCACTTGAGTTTTGGAGAAATCCAGAAACATTTGGAAATTTCTAGCTTAGGTGGGCAGGGTGGCCATGGCGAGTGGCCGCAAAGAGAGGCCATTTTGCAGGGAAAAAAGAAGTCATTTGGCCAGGCTCTGGACATCAGATGAAAGCTGAACTTTGGGGCTCTCAGGATCTGGATTGACCTAGATTCTGACCACTTGAGTTTTGGAGAAATCCAGCAACATTTGGAAATTTCTGTCTTGGGTGTCCAGGCTCAATCAGGGCGAGTGGCCGAAGAGAGAGGCCATTTTGCAGGGGAAAAAGAAGTCATTTGACCAAGTTCTGGGCATCAGATGAAAGCTGGCATTTGGGGCTCTAATGATCTGGATTGGCCTAGATTCTGACCACTTGAGTTTTGGAGAAATCCAGCAACATTTGGAAATTTCTGTCTTGGGTGGCCAGGGTGGGCCATGGCAAGTGGCCGCAAAGAGAGGCCATTTTGCAGGGGAAAAAGAAGTCATTTGGCCAGGCTCTGGGCATCAGATGAAAGCTGACCTTTGGGGCTCTCAGGATCTGGATTGGCCTAAGTTCTGACCACTTGTGTTTTGGAGAAATCCAGCAACATTTGGAAATTTCTGTCTTGGGTGTCCAGACTCAATCAGGGCGAGTGGCCGAAGAGAGAGGCCATTTTTCAGGGAAAAAGAAGTCATTTGGCCAAGTTCTGGGTATCAGATGAAAGCTGGCATTTGAGGCTCTCAGGATCTGGATTGACCTAGATTCTGACCACTTGAGTTTTGGAGAAATCCAGCAACATTTGGAGATTTCTGTCTTGGGTGTCGAGGCTCAATCAGGGCGAGTGGCCGAAGAGAGAGGCCAGTTTTCAGGGGAAAAAGAAGTCATTTGGCCAGGCTCTGGGCATCAGATGAAAGCTGGCGTTTGGGGCTCTCAGGATCTGCATTGGCCTAGATTCTAACCACTTGAGTTTTGGAGAAATCCAGCAACATTTGGAAATTTCTGTCTTGGGTGGCCCGGGAGGGCCATGGCGAGGGGTTGCAAAGAGAGGCCATTTTGCAAGGGAAAAAGAAGTCATTTGGCCAGGCTCTGGGCATCAGATGAAAGCTGGCCTTTAGGGCTCTGAGCACTTGCTGGGATCTAGATTCCGACCACTTGAGTTTTGGAGAAATCCAGAAACATTTGGAAATTTCTAGCTTAGGTGGGCAGGGTGGTCCATGGCGAGTGGCCGCAAAGAGAGGCCATTTTGCAGGGAAAAAAGAAGTCATTTGGCCAGGCTCTGGACATCAGATGAAAGCTGAACTTTGGGGCTCTCAGGATCTGGATTGACCTAGATTCTGACCACTTGAGTTTTGGAGAAATCCAGCAACATTTGGAGATTTCTGTCTTGGGTGTCGAGGCTCAATCAGGGCGAGTGGCCGAAGAGAGAGGCCAGTTTTCAGGGGAAAAAGAAGTAATTTGGCCAGGCTCTGGGCATCAGATGAAAGCTGGCGTTTGGGGCTCTCAGGATCTGGATTGGCCTAGATTCTAACCACTTTAGTTTTGGAGAAATTCAGCAAAATTTGGAAATTTCTGTCTTGGGTGGCCCGGGTGGGCCATGGCGAGTGGCTGCAAAGAGAGGCCATTTTTCAGGGGAAAAAGAAGTCATTTGGCCAGGCTCTGGGCATCAGATGAAAGCTGGCCTTTGGGGCTCTGAGCACTTGCTGGGACCTAGATTCTGACCACTTGAGTTTTGGAGAAATCCAGCAACATTTGGAAATTTCTAGCTTGGGTGGCCCGGGTGGGCCAGGGCGAATGGCCGCAAAGAGAGGCCATTTTTCAGGGAAAAAAGAAGTCATTTGGCCAGGCTCTGGACATCAGATGAAAGCTGACCTTTGGGGCTCTCAGGATCTGGATTGGCCTAAATTCTGACCACTTGTGTTTTGGAGAAATCCAGCAACATTTGGAAATTTCTGTCTTGGGTGTCCAGGCTCAATCAGGGCGAGTGGCCGAAGAGAGAGGCCATTTTGCAGGGGAAAAAGAAGTCATTTGACCAAGTTCTGGGCATCAGATGAAAGCTGGCATTTGGGGCTCTAATGATCTGGATTGGCCTAGATTCTGACCACTTGAGTTTTGGAGAAATCCAGCAACATTTGGAAATTTCTGTCTTGGGTGGCCAGGGTGGGCCATGGCAAGTGGCCGCAAAGAGAGGCCATTTTGCAGGGGAAAAAGAAGTCATTTGGCCAGGCTCTGGACATCAGATGAAAGCTGAACTTTGGGGCTCTCAGGATCTGGATTGGCCTAGATTCTGACCACTTGAGTTTTGGAGAAATCCAGCAACATTTGGAGATTTCTGTCTTGGGTGTCGAGGCTCAATCAGGGCGAGTGGCCGAAGAGAGAGGCCATTTTGCAGGGGAAAAAGAAGTCATTTGGCCAGGCTCTGGGCATCAGATGAAAGCTGGCCTTTGGGGCTCTGAGCACTTGCTGGGACCTAGATTCTGACCACTTGAGTTTTGGAGAAATCCAGCAACATTTGGAAATTTCTAGCTTGGGTGGCCCGGGTGGGCCAGGGCGAATGGCTGCAAAGAGAGGCCATTTTTCAGGGAAAAAAGAAGTCATTTGGCCAGGCTCTGGACATCAGATGAAAGCTGACCTTTGGGGCTCTCAGGATCTGGATTGGCCTAAATTCTGACCACTTGTGTTTTGGAGAAATCCAGCAACATTTGGAAATTTCTGTCTTGGGTGTCCAGGCTCAATCAGGGTGAGTGGCCGAAGAGAGAGGCCATTTTGCAGGGGAAAAAGAAGTCATTTGACCAAGTTCTGGGCATCAGATGAAAGCTGGCATTTGGGGCTCTAATGATCTGGATTGGCCTAGATTCTGACCACTTGAGTTTTGGAGAAATCCAGCAACATTTGGAAATTTCTGTCTTGGGTGGCCAGGGAGGGCCATGGCGAGTGGTTGCAAAGAGAGGCCATTTTGCAAGGGAAAAAGAAGTCATTTGGCCAGGCTCTGGGCATCAGATGAAAGCTGGCCTTTAGGGCTCTGAGAACTTGCTGGGATCTAGATTCCGACCACTTGAGTTTTGGAGAAATCCAGAAACATTTGGAAATTTCTAGCTTAGGTGGGCAGGGTGGCCATGGCGAGTGGCCGCAAAGAGAGGCCATTTTGCAGGGAAAAAAGAAGTCATTTGGCCAGGCTCTGGACATCAGATGAAAGCTGGCATTTGGGGCTCTCAGGATCTGGATTGACCTAGATTCTGACCACTTGAGTTTTGGAGAAATCCAGCAACATTTGGAAATTTCTGTCTTGGGTGTCCAGGCTCAATCAGGGCGAGTGGCCGAAGAGAGAGGCCATTTTGCAGGGGAAAAAGAAGTCATTTGACCAAGTTCTGGGCATCAGATGAAAGCTGGAATTTGGGGCTCTAATGATCTGGATTGGCCTAGATTCTGACCACTTGAGTTTTGGAGAAATCCAGCAACATTTGGAAATTTCTGTCTTGGGTGGCCAGGGTGGGCCATGGCAAGTGGCCGCAAAGAGAGGCCATTTTGCAAGGGAAAAAGAAGTCATTTGGCCAGGCTCTGGGCATCAGATGAAAGCTGACCTTTGGGGCTCTCAGGATCTGGATTGGCCTAAATTCTGACCACTTGTGTTTTGGAGAAATCCAGCAACATTTGGAAATTTCTGTCTTGGGTGTCCAGGCTCAATCAGGGCGAGTGGCCGAAGAGAGAGGCCATTTTTCAGGGAAAAAGAAGTCATTTGGCCAAGTTCTGGGTATCAGATGAAAGCTGGCATTTGAGGCTCTAAGGATCTGGATTGGCCTAGATTCTGACCACTTGAGTTTTGGAGAAATCCAGCAACATTTGGAAATTTCTGTCTTGGGTGTCCAGGCTCAATCAGGGCGAGTGGTCGCAAAGAGAGGCCATTTTGCAGGGGAAAAAGAAGTCATTTGGCCAAGGTCTGGGCATCAGATGAAAGCTGGCATTTGGGGCTCTAATGATCTGGATTGGCCTAGATTCTGACCACTTGAGTTTTGGAGAAATCCAGCAACATTTGGAAATTTCTGTCTTGGGTGGCCAGGGAGGGCCATGGCGAGTGGTTGCAAAGAGAGGCCATTTTTCAGGGGAAAAAGAAGTCATTTGGCCAGGCTCTGGGCATCAGATGAAAGCTGGCCTTTAGGGCCCTGAGAACTTGCTGGGATCTAGATTCCGACCACTTGAGTTTTGGAGAAATCCAGAAACATTTGGAAATTTCTAGCTTAGGTGGGCAGGGTGGCCATGGCGAGTGGCCGCAAAGAGAGGCCATTTTGCAGGGAAAAAAGAAGTCATTTGGCCTGGCTCTGGACATCAGATGAAAGCTGAACTTTGGGGCTCTCAGGATCTGGATTGACCTAGATTCTGACCACTTGAGTTTTGGAGAAATCCAGCAACATTTGGAGATTTCTGTCTTGGGTGTCGAGGCTCAATCAGGGCGAGTGGACGAAGAGAGAGGCCAGTTTTCAGGGGAAAAAGAAGTCATTTGGCCAAGTTCTGGGTATCAGATGAAAGCTGGCCTTTGGGGCTCTAAGGATCTGGATTGGCCTAGATTCTGACCACTTGAGTTTTGGAGAAATCCAGCAACATTTGGAAATTTCTGTCTTGGGTGTCCAGGCTCAATCAGGGCGAGTGGTCGCAAAGAGAGGCCATTTTGCAGGGGAAAAAGAAGTCATTTGGCCAAGGTCTGGGCATCAGATGAAAGCTGGCATTTGGGGCTCTAATGATCTGGATTGGCCTAGATTCTGAACCACTTGAGTTTTGGAGAAATCCAGCAACATTTGGAAATTTCTGTCTTGGGTGGCCAGGGAGGGCCATGGCGAGTGGTTGCAAAGAGAGGCCATTTTGCAAGGGAAAAAGAAGTCATTTGGCCAGGCTCTGGGCATCAGATGAAAGCTGGCCTTTAGGGCTCTGAGCACTTGCTGGGATCTAGATTCCGACCACTTGAGTTTTGGAGAAATCCAGAAACATTTGGAAATTTCTAGCTTGGGTGGCCCGGGTGGGCCAGGGCGAATGGCCGCAAAGAGAGGCCATTTTTCAGGGAAAAAAGAAGTCATTTGGCCAGGCTCTGGACATCAGATGAAAGCTGACCTTTGGGGCTCTCAGGATCTGGATTGGCCTAAATTCTGACCACTTGTGTTTTGGAGAAATCCAGCAACATTTGGAAATTTCTGTCTTGGGTGTCCAGGCTCAATCAGGGTGAGTGGCCGAAAAGAGAGGCCATTTTGCAGGGGAAAAAGAAGTCATTTGACCAAGTTCTAGGCATCAGATGAAAGCTGGCATTTGGGGCTCTAATGATCTGGATTGGCCTAGATTCTGACCACTTGAGTTTTGGAGAAATCCAGCAACATTTGGAAATTTCTGTCTTGGGTGGCCAGGGTGGGCCATGGCAAGTGGCCGCAAAGAGAGGCCATTTTGCAGGGGAAAAAGAAGTCATTTGGCCAGGCTCTGGGCATCAGATGAAAGCTGACCTTTGGGGCTCTCAGGATCTGGATTGGCCTAAATTCTGACCACTTGTGTTTTGGAGAAATCCAGCAACATTTGGAAATTTCTGTCTTGGGTGTCCAGGCTCAATCAGGGCGAGTGGCCGAAGAGAGAGGCCATTTTGCAGGGGAAAAAGAAGTCATTTGACCAAGTTCTGGGCATCAGATGAAAGCTGGCATTTGGGGCTCTAATGATCTGGATTGGCCTAGATTCTGACCACTTGAGTTTTGGAGAAATCCAGCAACATTTGGAAATTTCTGTCTTGGGTGGCCAGGGTGGGCCATGGCAAGTGGCCGCAAAGAGAGGCCATTTTGCAGGGGAAAAAGAAGTCATTTGGCCAGGCTCTGGACATCAGATGAAAGCTGAACTTTGGGGCTCTCAGGATCTGGATTGACCTAGATTCTGACCACTTGAGTTTTGGAGAAATCCAGCAACATTTGGAGATTTCTGTCTTGGGTGTCGAGGCTCAATCAGGGCGAGTGGCCGAAGAGAGAGGCCATTTTTCAGGGGAAAAAGAAGTCATTTGGCCAGGCTCTGGGCATCAGATGAAAGCTGGCCTTTGGGGCTCTGAGCACTTGCTGGGACCTAGATTCTGACCACTTGAGTTTTGGAGAAATCCAGCAACATTTGGAAATTTCTAGCTTGGGTGGCCCGGGTGGGCCAGGGCTAATGGCTGCAAAGAGAGGCCATTTTTCAGGGAAAAAAGAAGTCATTTGGCCAGGCTCTGGACATCAGATGAAAGCTGACCTTTGGGGCTCTCAGGATCTGGATTGGCCTAAATTCTGACCACTTGTGTTTTGGAGAAATCCAGCAACATTTGGAAATTTCTGTCTTGGGTGTCCAGGCTCAATCAGGGTGAGTGGCCGAAGAGAGAGGCCATTTTGCAGGGGAAAAAGAAGTCATTTGACCAAGTTCTGGGCATCAGATGAAAGCTGGCATTTGGGGCTCTAATGATCTGGATTGGCCTAGATTCTGACCACTTGAGTTTTGGAGAAATCCAGCAACATTTGGAAATTTCTGTCTTGGGTGGCCAGGGAGGGCCATGGCGAGTGGTTGCAAAGAGAGGCCATTTTGCAAGGGAAAAAGAAGTCATTTGGCCAGGCTCTGGGCATCAGATGAAAGCTGGCCTTTAGGGCTCTGAGAACTTGCTGGGATCTAGATTCCGACCACTTGAGTTTTGGAGAAATCCAGAAACATTTGGAAATTTCTAGCTTAGGTGGGCAGGGTGGCCATGGCGAGTGGCCGCAAAGAGAGGCCATTTTGCAGGGAAAAAAGAAGTCATTTGGCCAGGCTCTGGACATCAGATGAAAGCTGGCATTTGGGGCTCTCAGGATCTGGATTGACCTAGATTCTGACCACTTGAGTTTTGGAGAAATCCAGCAACATTTGGAAATTTCTGTCTTGGGTGTCCAGGCTCAATCAGGGCGAGTGGCCGAAGAGAGAGGCCATTTTGCAGGGGAAAAAGAAGTCATTTGACCAAGTTCTGGGCATCAGATGAAAGCTGGCATTTGGGGCTCTAATGATCTGGATTGGCCTAGATTCTGACCACTTGAGTTTTGGAGAAATCCAGCAACATTTGGAAATTTCTGTCTTGGGTGGCCAGGGTGGGCCATGGCAAGTGGCCGCAAAGAGAGGCCATTTTGCAGGGGAAAAAGAAGTCATTTGGCCAGGCTCTGGGCATCAGATGAAAGCTGACCTTTGGGGCTCTCAGGATCTGGATTGGCCTAAATTCTGACCACTTGTGTTTTGGAGAAATCCAGCAACATTTGGAAATTTCTGTCTTGGGTGTCCAGGCTCAATCAGGGCGAGTGGCCGAAGAGAGAGGCCATTTTTCAGGGAAAAAGAAGTCATTTGGCCAAGTTCTGGGTATCAGATGAAAGCTGGCATTTGAGGCTCTAAGGATCTGGATTGGCCTAGATTCTGACCACTTGAGTTTTGGAGAAATCCAGCAACATTTGGAAATTTCTGTCTTGGGTGTCCAGGCTCAATCAGGGCGAGTGGTCGCAAAGAGAGGCCATTTTGCAGGGGAAAAAGAAGTCATTTGGCCAAGGTCTGGGCATCAGATGAAAGCTGGCATTTGGGGCTCTAATGATCTGGATTGGCCTAGATTCTGACCACTTGAGTTTTGGAGAAATCCAGCAACATTTGGAAATTTCTGTCTTGGGTGGCCAGGGAGGGCCATGGCGAGTGGTTGCAAAGAGAGGCCATTTTGCAGGGGAAAAAGAAGTCATTTGGCCAGGCTCTGGGCATCAGATGAAAGCTGGCCTTTAGGGCTCTGAGAACTTGCTGGGATCTAGATTCCGACCACTTGAGTTTTGGAGAAATCCAGAAACATTTGGAAATTTCTAGCTTAGGTGGGCAGGGTGGCCATGGCGAGTGGCCGCAAAGAGAGGCCATTTTGCAGGGAAAAAAGAAGTCATTTGGCCTGGCTCTGGACATCAGATGAAAGCTGAACTTTGGGGCTCTCAGGATCTGGATTGACCTAGATTCTGACCACTTGAGTTTTGGAGAAATCCAGCAACATTTGGAGATTTCTGTCTTGGGTGTCGAGGCTCAATCAGGGCGAGTGGACGAAGAGAGAGGCCATTTTGCAGGGGAAAAAGAAGTCATTTGACCAAGTTCTGGGCATCAGATGAAAGCTGGCATTTGGGGCTCTAATGATCTGGATTGGCCTAGATTCTGACCACTTGAGTTTTGGAGAAATCCAGCAACATTTGGAAATTTCTGTCTTGGGTGGCCAGGGAGGGCCATGGCGAGTGGTTGCAAAGAGAGGCCATTTTGCAAGGGAAAAAGAAGTCATTTGGCCAGGCTCTGGGCATCAGATGAAAGCTGGCCTTTAGGGCTCTGAGAACTTGCTGGGATCTAGATTCCGACCACTTGAGTTTTGGAGAAATCCAGAAACATTTGGAAATTTCTAGCTTAGGTGGGCAGGGTGGCCATGGCGAGTGGCCGCAAAGAGAGGCCATTTTGCAGGGAAAAAAGAAGTCATTTGGCCAGGCTCTGGACATCAGATGAAAGCTGGCATTTGGGGCTCTCAGGATCTGGATTGACCTAGATTCTGACCACTTGAGTTTTGGAGAAATCCAGCAACATTTGGAAATTTCTGTCTTGGGTGTCCAGGCTCAATCAGGGCGAGTGGCCGAAGAGAGAGGCCATTTTGCAGGGGAAAAAGAAGTCATTTGACCAAGTTCTGGGCATCAGATGAAAGCTGGCATTTGGGGCTCTAATGATCTGGATTGGCCTAGATTCTGACCACTTGAGTTTTGGAGAAATCCAGCAACATTTGGAAATTTCTGTCTTGGGTGGCCAGGGTGGGCCATGGCAAGTGGCCGCAAAGAGAGGCCTTTTTGCAGGGGAAAAAGAAGTCATTTGGCCAGGCTCTGGGCATCAGATGAAAGCTGACCTTTGGGGCTCTCAGGATCTGGATTGGCCTAAATTCTGACCACTTGTGTTTTGGAGAAATCCAGCAACATTTGGAAATTTCTGTCTTGGGTGTCCAGGCTCAATCAGGGCGAGTGGCCGAAGAGAGAGGCCATTTTTCAGGGAAAAAGAAGTCATTTGGCCAAGTTCTGGGTATCAGATGAAAGCTGGCATTTGAGGCTCTAAGGATCTGGATTGGCCTAGATTCTGACCACTTGAGTTTTGGAGAAATCCAGCAACATTTGGAAATTTCTGTCTTGGGTGTCCAGGCTCAATCAGGGCGAGTGCTCGCAAAGAGAGGCCATTTTGCAGGGGAAAAAGAAGTCATTTGGCCAAGGTCTGGGCATCAGATGAAAGCTGGCATTTGGGGCTCTAATGATCTGGATTGGCCTAGATTCTGACCACTTGAGTTTTGGAGAAATCCAGCAACATTTGGAAATTTCTGTCTTGGGTGGCCAGGGAGGGCCATGGCGAGTGGTTGCAAAGAGAGGCCATTTTGCAGGGGAAAAAGAAGTCATTTGGCCAGGCTCTGGGCATCAGATGAAAGCTGGCCTTTAGGGCTCTGAGAACTTGCTGGGATCTAGATTCCGACCACTTGAGTTTTGGAGAAATCCAGAAACATTTGGAAATTTCTAGCTTAGGTGGGCAGGGTGGCCATGGCGAGTGGCCGCAAAGAGAGGCCATTTTGCAGGGAAAAAAGAAGTCATTTGGCCTGGCTCTGGACATCAGATGAAAGCTGAACTTTGGGGCTCTCAGGATCTGGATTGACCTAGATTCTGACCACTTGAGTTTTGGAGAAATCCAGCAACATTTGGAGATTTCTGTCTTGGGTGTCGAGGCTCAATCAGGGCGAGTGGACGAAGAGAGAGGCCAGTTTTCAGGGGAAAAAGAAGTCATTTGGCCAAGTTCTGGGTATCAGATGAAAGCTGGCCTTTGGGGCTCTAAGGATCTGGATTGGCCTAGATTCTGACCACTTGAGTTTTGGAGAAATCCAGCAACATTTGGAAATTTCTGTCTTGGGTGTCCAGGCTCAATCAGGGCGAGTGGTCGCAAAGAGAGGCCATTTTTCAGGGGAAAAAGAAGTCATTTGGCCAAGGTCTGGGCATCAGATGAAAGCTGGCATTTGGGGCTCTAATGATCTGGATTGGCCTAGATTCTGAACCACTTGAGTTTTGGAGAAATCCAGCAACATTTGGAAATTTCTGTCTTGGGTGGCCAGGGAGGGCCATGGCGAGTGGTTGCAAAGAGAGGCCATTTTGCAAGGGAAAAAGAAGTCATTTGGCCAGGCTCTGGGCATCAGATGAAAGCTGGCCTTTAGGGCTCTGAGCACTTGCTGGGATCTAGATTCCGACCACTTGAGTTTTGGAGAAATCCAGAAACATTTGGAAATTTCTAGCTTGGGTGGCCCGGGTGGGCCAGGGCGAATGGCCGCAAAGAGAGGCCATTTTTCAGGGAAAAAAGAAGTCATTTGGCCAGGCTCTGGACATCAGATGAAAGCTGACCTTTGGGGCTCTCAGGATCTGGATTGGCCTAAATTCTGACCACTTGTGTTTTGGAGAAATCCAGCAACATTTGGAAATTTCTGTCTTGGGTGTCCAGGCTCAATCAGGGTGAGTGGCCGAAAAGAGAGGCCATTTTGCAGGGGAAAAAGAAGTCATTTGACCAAGTTCTAGGCATCAGATGAAAGCTGGCATTTGGGGCTCTAATGATCTGGATTGGCCTAGATTCTGACCACTTGAGTTTTGGAGAAATCCAGCAACATTTGGAAATTTCTGTCTTGGGTGGCCAGGGTGGGCCATGGCAAGTGGCCGCAAAGAGAGGCCATTTTGCAGGGGAAAAAGAAGTCATTTGGCCAGGCTCTGGGCATCAGATGAAAGCTGACCTTTGGGGCTCTCAGGATCTGGATTGGCCTAAATTCTGACCACTTGTGTTTTGGAGAAATCCAGCAACATTTGGAAATTTCTGTCTTGGGTGTCCAGGCTCAATCAGGGCGAGTGGCCGATAAGAGAGGCCATTTTTCAGGGAAAAAGAAGTCATTTGGCCAAGTTCTGGGTATCAGATGAAAGCTGGCCTTTGGGGCTCTAAGGATCTGGATTGGCCTAGATTCTGACCACTTGAGTTTTGGAGAAATCCAGCAACATTTGGAAATTTCTGTCTTGGGTGTCCAGGCTCAACCAGGGCGAGTGGTCGCAAAGAGAGGCCATTTTGCAGGGGAAAAAGAAGTCATTTGGTCAAGGTCTGGGCATCAGATGAAAGCTGGCATTTGGGGCTCTAATGATCTGGATTGGCCTAGATTCTGAACCACTTGAGTTTTGGAGAAATCCAGCAACATTTGGAAATTTCTGTCTTGGGTGGCCAGGGAGGGCCATGGCGAGTGGTTGCAAAGAGAGGCCATTTTGCAAGGGAAAAAGAAGTCATTTGGCCAGGCTCTGGGCATCAGATGAAAGCTGGCCTTTAGGGCTCTGAGCACTTGCTGGGATCTAGATTCCGACCACTTGAGTTTTGGAGAAATCCAGAAACATTTGGAAATTTCTAGCTTAGGTGGGCAGGGTGGTCCATGGCGAGTGGCCGCAAAGAGAGGCCATTTTGCAGGGAAAAAAGAAGTCATTTGGCCAGGCTCTGGACATCAGATGAAAGCTGAACTTTGGGGCTCTCAGGATCTGGATTGACCTAGATTCTGACCACTTGAGTTTTGGAGAAATCCAGCAACATTTGGAGATTTCTGTCTTGGGTGTCGAGGCTCAATCAGGGCGAGTGGCCGAAGAGAGAGGCCAGTTTTCAGGGGAAAAAGAAGTAATTTGGCCAGGCTCTGGGCATCAGATAAAAGCTGGCGTTTGGGGCTCTCAGGATCTGCATTGGCCTAGATTCTAACCACTTTAGTTTTGGAGAAATTCAGCAAAATTTGGAAATTTCTGTCTTGGGTGGCCCGGGTGGGCCATGGCGAGTGGCTGCAAAGAGAGGCCATTTTTCAGGGGAAAAAGAAGTCATTTGGCCAGGCTCTGGGCATCAGATGAAAGCTGGCCTTTGGGGCTCTGAGCACTTGCTGGGACCTAGATTCTGACCACTTGAGTTTTGGAGAAATCCAGCAACATTTGGAAATTTCTAGCTTGGGTGGCCCGGGTGGGCCAGGGCGAATGGCCGCAAAGAGAGGCCATTTTTCAGGGAAAAAAGAAGTCATTTGGCCAGGCTCTGGACATCAGATGAAAGCTGACCTTTGGGGCTCTCAGGATCTGGATTGGCCTAGATTCTGACCACTTGTGTTTTGGAGAAATCCAGCAACATTTGGAAATTTCTGTCTTGGGTGTCCAGGCTGAATCAGGGCGAGTGGCCGAAGAGAGAGGCCATTTTGCAGGGGAAAAAGAAGTCATTTGACCAAGTTCTGGGCATCAGATGAAAGCTGGCATTTGGGGCTCTAATGATCTGGATTGGCCTAGATTCTGACCACTTGAGTTTTGGAGAAATCCAGCAACATTTGGAAATTTCTGTCTTGGGTGGCCAGGGTGGGCCATGGCAAGTGGCCGCAAAGAGAGGCCATTTTGCAGGGGAAAAAGAAGTCATTTGGCCAGGCTCTGGGCATCAGATGAAAGCTGGCATTTGGGGCTCTAATGATCTGGATTGGCCTAGATTCTGACCACTTGAGTTTTGGAGAAATCCAGCAACATTTGGAAATTTCTGTCTTGGGTGGCCAGGGAGGGCCATGGCGAGTGGTTGCAAAGAGAGGCCATTTTGCAGGGGAAAAAGAAGTCATTTGGCCAGGCTCTGGGCATCAGATGAAAGCTGGCCTTTAGGGCTCTGAGCACTTGCTGGGATCTAGATTCCGACCACTTGAGTTTTGGAGAAATCCAGAAACATTTGGAAATTTCTAGCTTAGGTGGGCAGGGTGGCCATGGCGAGTGGCCGCAAAGAGAGGCCATTTTGCAGGGAAAAAAGAAGTCATTTGGCCAGGCTCTGGACATCAGATGAAAGCTGAACTTTGGGGCTCTCAGGATCTGGATTGACCTAGATTCTGACCACTTGAGTTTTGGAGAAATCCAGCAACATTTGGAGATTTCTGTCTTGGGTGTCGAGGCTCAATCAGGGTGAGTGGCCGAAGAGAGAGGCCATTTTTCAGGGGAAAAAGAAGTCATTTGGCCAGGCTCTGGGCATCAGATGAAAGCTGGCCTTTGGGGCTCTGAGCACTTGCTGGGACCTAGATTCTGACCACTTGAGTTTTGGAGAAATCCAGCAACATTTGGAAATTTCTAGCTTGGGTGGCCCGGGTGGGCCAGGGCGAATGGCTGCAAAGAGAGGCCATTTTTCAGGGAAAAAAGAAGTCATTTGGCCAGGCTCTGGACATCAGATGAAAGCTGACCTTTGGGGCTCTCAGGATCTGGATTGGCCTAAATTCTGACCACTTGTGTTTTGGAGAAATCCAGCAACATTTGGAAATTTCTGTCTTGGGTGTCCAGGCTCAATCAGGGTGAGTGGCCGAAGAGAGAGGCCATTTTGCAGGGGAAAAAGAAGTCATTTGACCAAGTTCTGGGCATCAGATGAAAGCTGGCATTTGGGGCTCTAAGGATCTGGATTGGCCTAGATTCTGACCACTTGAGTTTTGGAGAAATCCAGCAACATTTGGAAATCTCTGTCTTGGGTGGCCAGGGTGGGCCATGGCAAGTGGCCGCAAAGAGAGGCCATTTTGCAGGGGAAAAAGAAGTCATTTGGCCAGGCTCTGGGCATCAGATGAAAGCTGACCTTTGGGGCTCTCAGGATCTGGATTGGCCTAAGTTCTGACCACTTGTGTTTTGGAGAAATCCAGCAACATTTGGAAATTTCTGTCTTGGGTGTCCAGGCTCAATCAGGGCGAGTGGCCGAAGAGAGAGGCCAGTTTTCAGGGAAAAAGAAGTCATTTGGCCAAGTTCTGGGTATCAGATGAAAGCTGGCCTTTGGGGCTCTAAGGATCTGGATTGGCCTAGATTCTGACCACTTGAGTTTTGGAGAAATCCAGCAACATTTGGAAATTTCTGTCTTGGGTGTCCAGGCTCAATCAGGGCGAGTGGTCGCAAAGAGAGGCCATTTTGCAGGGGAAAAAGAAGTCATTTGGCCAAGGTCTGGGCATCAGATGAAAGCTGGCATTTGGGGCTCTAATGATCTGGATTGGCCTAGATTCTGAACCACTTGAGTTTTGGAGAAATCCAGCAACATTTGGAAATTTCTGTCTTGGGTGGCCAGGGAGGGCCATGGCGAGTGGTTGCAAAGAGAGGCCATTTTGCAGGGGAAAAAGAAGTCATTTGGCCAGGCTCTGGGCATCAGATGAAAGCTGGCCTTTAGGGCTCTGAGCACTTGCTGGGATCTAGATTCCGACCACTTGAGTTTTGGAGAAATCCAGAAACATTTGGAAATTTCTAGCTTGGGTGGCCCGGGTGGGCCAGGGCGAATGGCCGCAAAGAGAGGCCATTTTTCAGGGAAAAAAGAAGTCATTTGGCCAGGCTCTGGACATCAGATGAAAGCTGACCTTTGGGGCTCTCAGGATCTGGATTGGCCTAAATTCTGACCACTTGTGTTTTGGAGAAATCCAGCAACATTTGGAAATTTCTGTCTTGGGTGTCCAGGCTCAATCAGGGTGAGTGGCCGAAAAGAGAGGCCATTTTGCAGGGGAAAAAGAAGTCATTTGACCAAGTTCTAGGCATCAGATGAAAGCTGGCATTTGGGGCTCTAATGATCTGGATTGGCCTAGATTCTGACCACTTGAGTTTTGGAGAAATCCAGCAACATTTGGAAATTTCTGTCTTGGGTGGCCAGGGTGGGCCATGGCAAGTGGCCGCAAAGAGAGGCCATTTTGCAGGGGAAAAAGAAGTCATTTGGCCAGGCTCTGGGCATCAGATGAAAGCTGACCTTTGGGGCTCTCAGGATCTGGATTGGCCTAAATTCTGACCACTTGTGTTTTGGAGAAATCCAGCAACATTTGGAAATTTCTGTCTTGGGTGTCCAGGCTCAATCAGGGCGAGTGGCCGATAAGAGAGGCCATTTTTCAGGGAAAAAGAAGTCATTTGGCCAAGTTCTGGGTATCAGATGAAAGCTGGCCTTTGGGGCTCTAAGGATCTGGATTGGCCTAGATTCTGACCACTTGAGTTTTGGAGAAATCCAGCAACATTTGGAAATTTCTGTCTTGGGTGTCCAGGCTCAACCAGGGCGAGTGGTCGCAAAGAGAGGCCATTTTGCAGGGGAAAAAGAAGTCATTTGGCCAAGGTCTGGGCATCAGATGAAAGCTGGCATTTGGGGCTCTAATGATCTGGATTGGCCTAGATTCTGAACCACTTGAGTTTTGGAGAAATCCAGCAACATTTGGAAATTTCTGTCTTGGGTGGCCAGGGAGGGCCATGGCGAGTGGTTGCAAAGAGAGGCCATTTTGCAGGGGAAAAAGAAGTCATTTGGCCAGGCTCTGGGCATCAGATGAAAGCTGGCCTTTAGGGCTCTGAGCACTTGCTGGGATCTAGATTCCGACCACTTGAGTTTTGGAGAAATCCAGAAACATTTGGAAATTTCTAGCTTAGGTGGGCAGGGTGGTCCATGGCGAGTGGCCGCAAAGAGAGGCCATTTTGTCAGGGAAAAAAGAAGTCATTTGGCCAGGCTCTGGACATCAGATGAAAGCTGAACTTTGGGGCTCTCAGGATCTGGATTGACCTAGATTCTGACCACTTGAGTTTTGGAGAAATCCAGCAACATTTGGAGATTTCTGTCTTGGGTGTCGAGGCTCAATCAGGGCGAGTGGCCGAAGAGAGAGGCCAGTTTTCAGGGGAAAAAGAAGTAATTTGGCCAGGCTCTGGGCATCAGATAAAAGCTGGCGTTTGGGGCTCTCAGGATCTGCATTGGCCTAGATTCTAACCACTTTAGTTTTGGAGAAATTCAGCAAAATTTGGAAATTTCGGTCTTGGGTGGCCCGGGTGGGCCATGGCGAGTGGCTGCAAAGAGAGGCCATTTTTCAGGGGAAAAAGAAGTCATTTGGCCAGGCTCTGGGCATCAGATGAAAGCTGGCCTTTGGGGCTCTGAGCACTTGCTGGGACCTAGATTCTGACCACTTGAGTTTTGGAGAAATCCAGCAACATTTGGAAATTTCTAGCTTGGGTGGCCCGGGTGGGCCAGGGCGAATGGCCGCAAAGAGAGGCCATTTTTCAGGGAAAAAAGAAGTCATTTGGCCAGGCTCTGGACATCAGATGAAAGCTGACCTTTGGGGCTCTCAGGATCTGGATTGGCCTAAATTCTGACCACTTGTGTTTTGGAGAAATCCAGCAACATTTGGAGATTTCTGTCTTGGGTGTCGAGGCTCAATCAGGGCGAGTGGTCGCAAAGAGAGGCCATTTTGCAGGGGAAAAAGAAGTCATTTGGTCAAGGTCTGGGCATCAGATGAAAGCTGGCATTTGGGGCTCTAATGATCTGGATTGGCCTAGATTCTGAACCACTTGAGTTTTGGAGAAATCCAGCAACATTTGGAAATTTCTGTCTTGGGTGGCCAGGGAGGGCCATGGCGAGTGGTTGCAAAGAGAGGCCATTTTTCAGGGGAAAAAGAAGTCATTTGGCCAGGCTCTGGGCATCAGATGAAAGCTGGCCTTTAGGGCTCTGAGAACTTGCTGGGATCTAGATTCCGACCACTTGAGTTTTGGAGAAATCCAGAAACATTTGGAAATTTCTAGCTTAGGTGGGCAGGGTGGTCCATGGCGAGTGGCCGCAAAGAGAGGCCATTTTGCAGGGAAAAAAGAAGTCATTTGGCCAGGCTCTGGACATCAGATGAAAGCTGAACTTTGGGGCTCTCAGGATCTGGATTGACCTAGATTCTGACCACTTGAGTTTTGGAGAAATCCAGCAACATTTGGAGATTTCTGTCTTGGGTGTCGAGGCTCAATCAGGGCGAGTGGCCGAAGAGAGAGGCCAGTTTTCAGGGGAAAAAGAAGTAATTTGGCCAGGCTCTGGGCATCAGATAAAAGCTGGCGTTTGGGGCTCTCAGGATCTGCATTGGCCTAGATTCTAACCACTTTAGTTTTGGAGAAATTCAGCAAAATTTGGAAATTTCTGTCTTGGGTGGCCCGGGTGGGCCATGGCGAGTGGCTGCAAAGAGAGGCCATTTTTCAGGGGAAAAAGAAGTCATTTGGCCAGGCTCTGGGCATCAGATGAAAGCTGGCCTTTGGGGCTCTGAGCACTTGCTGGGACCTAGATTCTGACCACTTGAGTTTTGGAGAAATCCAGCAACATTTGGAAATTTCTAGCTTGGGTGGCCCGGGTGGGCCAGGGCGAATGGCCGCAAAGAGAGGCCATTTTTCAGGGAAAAAAGAAGTCATTTGGCCAGGCTCTGGACATCAGATGAAAGCTGACCTTTGGGGCTCTCAGGATCTGGATTGGCCTAGATTCTGACCACTTGTGTTTTGGAGAAATCCAGCAACATTTGGAAATTTCTGTCTTGGGTGTCCAGGCTGAATCAGGGCGAGTGGCCGAAGAGAGAGGCCATTTTGCAGGGGAAAAAGAAGTCATTTGACCAAGTTCTGGGCATCAGATGAAAGCTGGCATTTGGGGCTCTAATGATCTGGATTGGCCTAGATTCTGACCACTTGAGTTTTGGAGAAATCCAGCAACATTTGGAAATTTCTGTCTTGGGTGGCCAGGGTGGGCCATGGCAAGTGGCCGCAAAGAGAGGCCATTTTGCAGGGGAAAAAGAAGTCATTTGGCCAGGCTCTGGGCATCAGATGAAAGCTGGCATTTGGGGCTCTAATGATCTGGATTGGCCTAGATTCTGACCACTTGAGTTTTGGAGAAATCCAGCAACATTTGGAAATTTCTGTCTTGGGTGGCCAGGGAGGGCCATGGCGAGTGGTTGCAAAGAGAGGCCATTTTGCAGGGGAAAAAGAAGTCATTTGGCCAGGCTCTGGGCATCAGATGAAAGCTGGCCTTTAGGGCTCTGAGCACTTGCTGGGATCTAGATTCCGACCACTTGAGTTTTGGAGAAATCCAGAAACATTTGGAAATTTCTAGCTTAGGTGGGCAGGGTGGCCATGGCGAGTGGCCGCAAAGAGAGGCCATTTTGCAGGGAAAAAAGAAGTCATTTGGCCAGGCTCTGGACATCAGATGAAAGCTGAACTTTGGGGCTCTCAGGATCTGGATTGACCTAGATTCTGACCACTTGAGTTTTGGAGAAATCCAGCAACATTTGGAGATTTCTGTCTTGGGTGTCGAGGCTCAATCAGGGTGAGTGGCCGAAGAGAGAGGCCATTTTTCAGGGGAAAAAGAAGTCATTTGGCCAGGCTCTGGGCATCAGATGAAAGCTGGCCTTTGGGGCTCTGAGCACTTGCTGTGACCTAGATTCTGACCACTTGAGTTTTGGAGAAATCCAGCAACATTTGGAAATTTCTAGCTTGGGTGGCCCGGGTGGGCCAGGGCGAATGGCTGCAAAGAGAGGCCATTTTTCAGGGAAAAAAGAAGTCATTTGGCCAGGCTCTGGACATCAGATGAAAGCTGACCTTTGGGGCTCTCAGGATCTGGATTGGCCTAAATTCTGACCACTTGTGTTTTGGAGAAATCCAGCAACATTTGGAAATTTCTGTCTTGGGTGTCCAGGCTCAATCAGGGTGAGTGGCCGAAGAGAGAGGCCATTTTGCAGGGGAAAAAGAAGTCATTTGACCAAGTTCTGGGCATCAGATGAAAGCTGGCATTTGGGGCTCTAAGGATCTGGATTGGCCTAGATTCTGACCACTTGAGTTTTGGAGAAATCCAGCAACATTTGGAAATCTCTGTCTTGGGTGGCCAGGGTGGGCCATGGCAAGTGGCCGCAAAGAGAGGCCATTTTGCAGGGGAAAAAGAAGTCATTTGGCCAGGCTCTGGGCATCAGATGAAAGCTGACCTTTGGGGCTCTCAGGATCTGGATTGGCCTAAGTTCTGACCACTTGTGTTTTGGAGAAATCCAGCAACATTTGGAAATTTCTGTCTTGGGTGTCCAGGCTCAATCAGGGCGAGTGGCCGAAGAGAGAGGCCAGTTTTCAGGGAAAAAGAAGTCATTTGGCCAAGTTCTGGGTATCAGATGAAAGCTGGCCTTTGGGGCTCTAAGGATCTGGATTGGCCTAGATTCTGACCACTTGAGTTTTGGAGAAATCCAGCAACATTTGGAAATTTCTGTCTTGGGTGTCCAGGCTCAATCAGGGCGAGTGGTCGCAAAGAGAGGCCATTTTGCAGGGGAAAAAGAAGTCATTTGGCCAAGGTCTGGGCATCAGATGAAAGCTGGCATTTGGGGCTCTAATGATCTGGATTGGCCTAGATTCTGAACCACTTGAGTTTTGGAGAAATCCAGCAACATTTGGAAATTTCTGTCTTGGGTGGCCAGGGAGGGCCATGGCGAGTGGTTGCAAAGAGAGGCCATTTTGCAGGGGAAAAAGAAGTCATTTGGCCAGGCTCTGGGCATCAGATGAAAGCTGGCCTTTAGGGCTCTGAGCACTTGCTGGGATCTAGATTCCGACCACTTGAGTTTTGGAGAAATCCAGAAACATTTGGAAATTTCTAGCTTGGGTGGCCCGGGTGGGCCAGGGCGAATGGCCGCAAAGAGAGGCCATTTTTCAGGGAAAAAAGAAGTCATTTGGCCAGGCTCTGGACATCAGATGAAAGCTGACCTTTGGGGCTCTCAGGATCTGGATTGGCCTAAATTCTGACCACTTGTGTTTTGGAGAAATCCAGCAACATTTGGAAATTTCTGTCTTGGGTGTCCAGGCTCAATCAGGGTGAGTGGCCGAAAAGAGAGGCCATTTTGCAGGGGAAAAAGAAGTCATTTGACCAAGTTCTAGGCATCAGATGAAAGCTGGCATTTGGGGCTCTAATGATCTGGATTGGCCTAGATTCTGACCACTTGAGTTTTGGAGAAATCCAGCAACATTTGGAAATTTCTGTCTTGGGTGGCCAGGGTGGGCCATGGCAAGTGGCCGCAAAGAGAGGCCATTTTGCAGGGGAAAAAGAAGTCATTTGGCCAGGCTCTGGGCATCAGATGAAAGCTGACCTTTGGGGCTCTCAGGATCTGGATTGGCCTAAATTCTGACCACTTGTGTTTTGGAGAAATCCAGCAACATTTGGAAATTTCTGTCTTGGGTGTCCAGGCTCAATCAGGGCGAGTGGCCGATAAGAGAGGCCATTTTTCAGGGAAAAAGAAGTCATTTGGCCAAGTTCTGGGTATCAGATGAAAGCTGGCCTTTGGGGCTCTAAGGATCTGGATTGGCCTAGATTCTGACCACTTGAGTTTTGGAGAAATCCAGCAACATTTGGAAATTTCTGTCTTGGGTGTCCAGGCTCAACCAGGGCGAGTGGTCGCAAAGAGAGGCCATTTTGCAGGGGAAAAAGAAGTCATTTGGCCAAGGTCTGGGCATCAGATGAAAGCTGGCATTTGGGGCTCTAATGATCTGGATTGGCCTAGATTCTGAACCACTTGAGTTTTGGAGAAATCCAGCAACATTTGGAAATTTCTGTCTTGGGTGGCCAGGGAGGGCCATGGCGAGTGGTTGCAAAGAGAGGCCATTTTGCAGGGGAAAAAGAAGTCATTTGGCCAGGCTCTGGGCATCAGATGAAAGCTGGCCTTTAGGGCTCTGAGCACTTGCTGGGATCTAGATTCCGACCACTTGAGTTTTGGAGAAATCCAGAAACATTTGGAAATTTCTAGCTTGGGTGGCCCGGGTGGGCCAGGGCGAATGGCCGCAAAGAGAGGCCATTTTTCAGGGAAAAAAGAAGTCATTTGGCCAGGCTCTGGACATCAGATGAAAGCTGACCTTTGGGGCTCTCAGGATCTGGATTGGCCTAAATTCTGACCACTTGTGTTTTGGAGAAATCCAGCAACATTTGGAAATTTCTGTCTTGGGTGTCCAGGCTCAATCAGGGTGAGTGGCCGAAAAGAGAGGCCATTTTGCAGGGGAAAAAGAAGTCATTTGACCAAGTTCTAGGCATCAGATGAAAGCTGGCATTTGGGGCTCTAATGATCTGGATTGGCCTAGATTCTGACCACTTGAGTTTTGGAGAAATCCAGCAACATTTGGAAATTTCTGTCTTGGGTGGCCAGGGTGGGCCATGGCAAGTGGCCGCAAAGAGAGGCCATTTTGCAGGGGAAAAAGAAGTCATTTGGCCAGGCTCTGGGCATCAGATGAAAGCTGACCTTTGGGGCTCTCAGGATCTGGATTGGCCTAAATTCTGACCACTTGTGTTTTGGAGAAATCCAGCAACATTTGGAAATTTCTGTCTTGGGTGTCCAGGCTCAATCAGGGCGAGTGGCCGATAAGAGAGGCCATTTTTCAGGGAAAAAGAAGTCATTTGGCCAAGTTCTGGGTATCAGATGAAAGCTGGCCTTTGGGGCTCTAAGGATCTGGATTGGCCTAGATTCTGACCACTTGAGTTTTGGAGAAATCCAGCAACATTTGGAAATTTCTGTCTTGGGTGTCCAGGCTCAACCAGGGCGAGTGGTCGCAAAGAGAGGCCATTTTGCAGGGGAAAAAGAAGTCATTTGGCCAAGGTCTGGGCATCAGATGAAAGCTGGCATTTGGGGCTCTAATGATCTGGATTGGCCTAGATTCTGAACCACTTGAGTTTTGGAGAAATCCAGCAACATTTGGAAATTTCTGTCTTGGGTGGCCAGGGAGGGCCATGGCGAGTGGTTGCAAAGAGAGGCCATTTTGCAGGGGAAAAAGAAGTCATTTGGCCAGGCTCTGGGCATCAGATGAAAGCTGGCCTTTAGGGCTCTGAGCACTTGCTGGGATCTAGATTCCGACCACTTGAGTTTTGGAGAAATCCAGAAACATTTGGAAATTTCTAGCTTAGGTGGGCAGGGTGGTCCATGGCGAGTGGCCGCAAAGAGAGGCCATTTTGTCAGGGAAAAAAGAAGTCATTTGGCCAGGCTCTGGACATCAGATGAAAGCTGAACTTTGGGGCTCTCAGGATCTGGATTGACCTAGATTCTGACCACTTGAGTTTTGGAGAAATCCAGCAACATTTGGAGATTTCTGTCTTGGGTGTCGAGGCTCAATCAGGGCGAGTGGCCGAAGAGAGAGGCCAGTTTTCAGGGGAAAAAGAAGTAATTTGGCCAGGCTCTGGGCATCAGATAAAAGCTGGCGTTTGGGGCTCTCAGGATCTGCATTGGCCTAGATTCTAACCACTTTAGTTTTGGAGAAATTCAGCAAAATTTGGAAATTTCGGTCTTGGGTGGCCCGGGTGGGCCATGGCGAGTGGCTGCAAAGAGAGGCCATTTTTCAGGGGAAAAAGAAGTCATTTGGCCAGGCTCTGGGCATCAGATGAAAGCTGGCCTTTGGGGCTCTGAGCACTTGCTGGGACCTAGATTCTGACCACTTGAGTTTTGGAGAAATCCAGCAACATTTGGAAATTTCTAGCTTGGGTGGCCCGGGTGGGCCAGGGCGAATGGCCGCAAAGAGAGGCCATTTTTCAGGGAAAAAAGAAGTCATTTGGCCAGGCTCTGGACATCAGATGAAAGCTGACCTTTGGGGCTCTCAGGATCTGGATTGGCCTAAATTCTGACCACTTGTGTTTTGGAGAAATCCAGCAACATTTGGAGATTTCTGTCTTGGGTGTCGAGGCTCAATCAGGGCGAGTGGTCGCAAAGAGAGGCCATTTTGCAGGGGAAAAAGAAGTCATTTGGTCAAGGTCTGGGCATCAGATGAAAGCTGGCATTTGGGGCTCTAATGATCTGGATTGGCCTAGATTCTGAACCACTTGAGTTTTGGAGAAATCCAGCAACATTTGGAAATTTCTGTCTTGGGTGGCCAGGGAGGGCCATGGCGAGTGGTTGCAAAGAGAGGCCATTTTGCAAGGGAAAAAGAAGTCATTTGGCCAGGCTCTGGGCATCAGATGAAAGCTGGCCTTTAGGGCTCTGAGCACTTGCTGGGATCTAGATTCCGACCACTTGAGTTTTGGAGAAATCCAGAAACATTTGGAAATTTCTAGCTTAGGTGGGCAGGGTGGTCCATGGCGAGTGGCCGCAAAGAGAGGCCATTTTGCAGGGAAAAAAGAAGTCATTTGGCCAGGCTCTGGACATCAGATGAAAGCTGAACTTTGGGGCTCTCAGGATCTGGATTGACCTAGATTCTGACCACTTGAGTTTTGGAGAAATCCAGCAACATTTGGAGATTTCTGTCTTGGGTGTCGAGGCTCAATCAGGGCGAGTGGCCGAAGAGAGAGGCCAGTTTTCAGGGGAAAAAGAAGTAATTTGGCCAGGCTCTGGGCATCAGATAAAAGCTGGCGTTTGGGGCTCTCAGGATCTGCATTGGCCTAGATTCTAACCACTTTAGTTTTGGAGAAATTCAGCAAAATTTGGAAATTTCTGTCTTGGGTGGCCCGGGTGGGCCATGGCGAGTGGCTGCAAAGAGAGGCCATTTTTCAGGGGAAAAAGAAGTCATTTGGCCAGGCTCTGGGCATCAGATGAAAGCTGGCCTTTGGGGCTCTGAGCACTTGCTGGGACCTAGATTCTGACCACTTGAGTTTTGGAGAAATCCAGCAACATTTGGAAATTTCTAGCTTGGGTGGCCCGGGTGGGCCAGGGCGAATGGCCGCAAAGAGAGGCCATTTTTCAGGGAAAAAAGAAGTCATTTGGCCAGGCTCTGGACATCAGATGAAAGCTGACCTTTGGGGCTCTCAGGATCTGGATTGGCCTAGATTCTGACCACTTGTGTTTTGGAGAAATCCAGCAACATTTGGAAATTTCTGTCTTGGGTGTCCAGGCTGAATCAGGGCGAGTGGCCGAAGAGAGAGGCCATTTTGCAGGGGAAAAAGAAGTCATTTGACCAAGTTCTGGGCATCAGATGAAAGCTGGCATTTGGGGCTCTAATGATCTGGATTGGCCTAGATTCTGACCACTTGAGTTTTGGAGAAATCCAGCAACATTTGGAAATTTCTGTCTTGGGTGGCCAGGGTGGGCCATGGCAAGTGGCCGCAAAGAGAGGCCATTTTGCAGGGGAAAAAGAAGTCATTTGGCCAGGCTCTGGGCATCAGATGAAAGCTGGCATTTGGGGCTCTAATGATCTGGATTGGCCTAGATTCTGACCACTTGAGTTTTGGAGAAATCCAGCAACATTTGGAAATTTCTGTCTTGGGTGGCCAGGGAGGGCCATGGCGAGTGGTTGCAAAGAGAGGCCATTTTGCAGGGGAAAAAGAAGTCATTTGGCCAGGCTCTGGGCATCAGATGAAAGCTGGCCTTTAGGGCTCTGAGCACTTGCTGGGATCTAGATTCCGACCACTTGAGTTTTGGAGAAATCCAGAAACATTTGGAAATTTCTAGCTTAGGTGGGCAGGGTGGCCATGGCGAGTGGCCGCAAAGAGAGGCCATTTTGCAGGGAAAAAAGAAGTCATTTGGCCAGGCTCTGGATATCAGATGAAAGCTGAACTTTGGGGCTCTCAGGATCTGGATTGACCTAGATTCTGACCACTTGAGTTTTGGAGAAATCCAGCAACATTTGGAGATTTCTGTCTTGGGTGTCGAGGCTCAATCAGGGTGAGTGGCCGAAGAGAGAGGCCATTTTTCAGGGGAAAAAGAAGTCATTTGGCCAGGCTCTGGGCATCAGATGAAAGCTGGCCTTTGGGGCTCTGAGCACTTGCTGTGACCTAGATTCTGACCACTTGAGTTTTGGAGAAATCCAGCAACATTTGGAAATTTCTAGCTTGGGTGGCCCGGGTGGGCCAGGGCGAATGGCTGCAAAGAGAGGCCATTTTTCAGGGAAAAAAGAAGTCATTTGGCCAGGCTCTGGACATCAGATGAAAGCTGACCTTTGGGGCTCTCAGGATCTGGATTGGCCTAAATTCTGACCACTTGTGTTTTGGAGAAATCCAGCAACATTTGGAAATTTCTGTCTTGGGTGTCCAGGCTCAATCAGGGTGAGTGGCCGAAGAGAGAGGCCATTTTGCAGGGGAAAAAGAAGTCATTTGACCAAGTTCTGGGCATCAGATGAAAGCTGGCATTTGGGGCTCTAAGGATCTGGATTGGCCTAGATTCTGACCACTTGAGTTTTGGAGAAATCCAGCAACATTTGGAAATCTCTGTCTTGGGTGGCCAGGGTGGGCCATGGCAAGTGGCCGCAAAGAGAGGCCATTTTGCAGGGGAAAAAGAAGTCATTTGGCCAGGCTCTGGGCATCAGATGAAAGCTGACCTTTGGGGCTCTCAGGATCTGGATTGGCCTAAGTTCTGACCACTTGTGTTTTGGAGAAATCCAGCAACATTTGGAAATTTCTGTCTTGGGTGTCCAGGCTCAATCAGGGCGAGTGGCCGAAGAGAGAGGCCAGTTTTCAGGGAAAAAGAAGTCATTTGGCCAAGTTCTGGGTATCAGATGAAAGCTGGCCTTTGGGGCTCTAAGGATCTGGATTGGCCTAGATTCTGACCACTTGAGTTTTGGAGAAATCCAGCAACATTTGGAAATTTCTGTCTTGGGTGTCCAGGCTCAATCAGGGCGAGTGGTCGCAAAGAGAGGCCATTTTGCAGGGGAAAAAGAAGTCATTTGGCCAAGGTCTGGGCATCAGATGAAAGCTGGCATTTGGGGCTCTAATGATCTGGATTGGCCTAGATTCTGAACCACTTGAGTTTTGGAGAAATCCAGCAACATTTGGAAATTTCTGTCTTGGGTGGCCAGGGAGGGCCATGGCGAGTGGTTGCAAAGAGAGGCCATTTTGCAGGGGAAAAAGAAGTCATTTGGCCAGGCTCTGGGCATCAGATGAAAGCTGGCCTTTAGGGCTCTGAGCACTTGCTGGGATCTAGATTCCGACCACTTGAGTTTTGGAGAAATCCAGAAACATTTGGAAATTTCTAGCTTGGGTGGCCCGGGTGGGCCAGGGCGAATGGCCGCAAAGAGAGGCCATTTTTCAGGGAAAAAAGAAGTCATTTGGCCAGGCTCTGGACATCAGATGAAAGCTGACCTTTGGGGCTCTCAGGATCTGGATTGGCCTAAATTCTGACCACTTGTGTTTTGGAGAAATCCAGCAACATTTGGAAATTTCTGTCTTGGGTGTCCAGGCTCAATCAGGGTGAGTGGCCGAAAAGAGAGGCCATTTTGCAGGGGAAAAAGAAGTCATTTGACCAAGTTCTAGGCATCAGATGAAAGCTGGCATTTGGGGCTCTAATGATCTGGATTGGCCTAGATTCTGACCACTTGAGTTTTGGAGAAATCCAGCAACATTTGGAAATTTCTGTCTTGGGTGGCCAGGGTGGGCCATGGCAAGTGGCCGCAAAGAGAGGCCATTTTGCAGGGGAAAAAGAAGTCATTTGGCCAGGCTCTGGGCATCAGATGAAAGCTGACCTTTGGGGCTCTCAGGATCTGGATTGGCCTAAATTCTGACCACTTGTGTTTTGGAGAAATCCAGCAACATTTGGAAATTTCTGTCTTGGGTGTCCAGGCTCAATCAGGGCGAGTGGCCGATAAGAGAGGCCATTTTTCAGGGAAAAAGAAGTCATTTGGCCAAGTTCTGGGTATCAGATGAAAGCTGGCCTTTGGGGCTCTAAGGATCTGGATTGGCCTAGATTCTGACCACTTGAGTTTTGGAGAAATCCAGCAACATTTGGAAATTTCTGTCTTGGGTGTCCAGGCTCAACCAGGGCGAGTGGTCGCAAAGAGAGGCCATTTTGCAGGGGAAAAAGAAGTCATTTGGCCAAGGTCTGGGCATCAGATGAAAGCTGGCATTTGGGGCTCTAATGATCTGGATTGGCCTAGATTCTGAACCACTTGAGTTTTGGAGAAATCCAGCAACATTTGGAAATTTCTGTCTTGGGTGGCCAGGGAGGGCCATGGCGAGTGGTTGCAAAGAGAGGCCATTTTGCAAGGGAAAAAGAAGTCATTTGGCCAGGCTCTGGGCATCAGATGAAAGCTGGCCTTTAGGGCTCTGAGCACTTGCTGGGATCTAGATTCCGACCACTTGAGTTTTGGAGAAATCCAGAAACATTTGGAAATTTCTAGCTTAGGTGGGCAGGGTGGTCCATGGCGAGTGGCCGCAAAGAGAGGCCATTTTGTCAGGGAAAAAAGAAGTCATTTGGCCAGGCTCTGGACATCAGATGAAAGCTGAACTTTGGGGCTCTCAGGATCTGGATTGACCTAGATTCTGACCACTTGAGTTTTGGAGAAATCCAGCAACATTTGGAGATTTCTGTCTTGGGTGTCGAGGCTCAATCAGGGCGAGTGGCCGAAGAGAGAGGCCAGTTTTCAGGGGAAAAAGAAGTAATTTGGCCAGGCTCTGGGCATCAGATAAAAGCTGGCGTTTGGGGCTCTCAGGATCTGCATTGGCCTAGATTCTAACCACTTTAGTTTTGGAGAAATTCAGCAAAATTTGGAAATTACGGTCTTGGGTGGCCCGGGTGGGCCATGGCGAGTGGCTGCAAAGAGAGGCCATTTTTCAGGGGAAAAAGAAGTCATTTGGCCAGGCTCTGGGCATCAGATGAAAGCTGGCCTTTGGGGCTCTGAGCACTTGCTGGGACCTAGATTCTGACCACTTGAGTTTTGGAGAAATCCAGCAACATTTGGAAATTTCTAGCTTGGGTGGCCCGGGTGGGCCAGGGCGAATGGCCGCAAAGAGAGGCCATTTTTCAGGGAAAAAAGAAGTCATTTGGCCAGGCTCTGGACATCAGATGAAAGCTGACCTTTGGGGCTCTCAGGATCTGGATTGGCCTAAATTCTGACCACTTGTGTTTTGGAGAAATCCAGCAACATTTGGAAATTTCTGTCTTGGGTGTCCAGGCTGAATCAGGGCGAGTGGCCGAAGAGAGAGGCCATTTTGCAGGGGAAAAAGAAGTCATTTGACCAAGTTCTGGGCATCAGATGAAAGCTGGCATTTGGGGCTCTAATGATCTGGATTGGCCTAGATTCTGACCACTTGAGTTTTGGAGAAATCCAGCAACATTTGGAAATTTCTGTCTTGGGTGGCCAGGGTGGGCCATGGCAAGTGGCCGCAAAGAGAGGCCATTTTGCAGGGGAAAAAGAAGTCATTTGGCCAGGCTCTGGGCATCAGATGAAAGCTGGCATTTGGGGCTCTAATGATCTGGATTGGCCTAGATTCTGACCACTTGAGTTTTGGAGAAATCCAGCAACATTTGGAAATTTCTGTCTTGGGTGGCCAGGGAGGGCCATGGCGAGTGGTTGCAAAGAGAGGCCATTTTGCAGGGGAAAAAGAAGTCATTTGGCCAGGCTCTGGGCATCAGATGAAAGCTGGCCTTTAGGGCTCTGAGCACTTGCTGGGATCTAGATTCCGACCACTTGAGTTTTGGAGAAATCCAGAAACATTTGGAAATTTCTAGCTTAGGTGGGCAGGGTGGCCATGGCGAGTGGCCGCAAAGAGAGGCCATTTTGCAGGGAAAAAAGAAGTCATTTGGCCAGGCTCTGGACATCAGATGAAAGCTGAACTTTGGGGCTCTCAGGATCTGGATTGACCTAGATTCTGACCACTTGAGTTTTGGAGAAATCCAGCAACATTTGGAGATTTCTGTCTTGGGTGTCGAGGCTCAATCAGGGTGAGTGGCCGAAGAGAGAGGCCATTTTTCAGGGGAAAAAGAAGTCATTTGGCCAGGCTCTGGGCATCAGATGAAAGCTGGCCTTTGGGGCTCTGAGCACTTGCTGTGACCTAGATTCTGACCACTTGAGTTTTGGAGAAATCCAGCAACATTTGGAAATTTCTAGCTTGGGTGGCCCGGGTGGGCCAGGGCGAATGGCTGCAAAGAGAGGCCATTTTTCAGGGAAAAAAGAAGTCATTTGGCCAGGCTCTGGACATCAGATGAAAGCTGACCTTTGGGGCTCTCAGGATCTGGATTGGCCTAAATTCTGACCACTTGTGTTTTGGAGAAATCCAGCAACATTTGGAAATTTCTGTCTTGGGTGTCCAGGCTCAATCAGGGTGAGTGGCCGAAGAGAGAGGCCATTTTGCAGGGGAAAAAGAAGTCATTTGACCAAGTTCTGGGCATCAGATGAAAGCTGGCATTTGGGGCTCTAAGGATCTGGATTGGCCTAGATTCTGACCACTTGAGTTTTGGAGAAATCCAGCAACATTTGGAAATCTCTGTCTTGGGTGGCCAGGGTGGGCCATGGCAAGTGGCCGCAAAGAGAGGCCATTTTGCAGGGGAAAAAGAAGTCATTTGGCCAGGCTCTGGGCATCAGATGAAAGCTGACCTTTGGGGCTCTCAGGATCTGGATTGGCCTAAGTTCTGACCACTTGTGTTTTGGAGAAATCCAGCAACATTTGGAAATTTCTGTCTTGGGTGTCCAGGCTCAATCAGGGCGAGTGGCCGAAGAGAGAGGCCATTTTTCAGGGAAAAAGAAGTCATTTGGCCAAGTTCTGGGTATCAGATGAAAGCTGGCCTTTGGGGCTCTCAGGATCTGGATTGGCCTAGATTCTGACCACTTGAGTTTTGGAGAAATCCAGCAACATTTGGAAATTTCTGTCTTGGGTGTCCAGGCTCAACCAGGGCGAGTGGTCGCAAAGAGAGGCCATTTTGCAGGGGAAAAAGAAGTCATTTGGCCAAGGTCTGGGCATCAGATGAAAGCTGGCATTTGGGGCTCTAATGATCTGGATTGGCCTAGATTCTGAACCACTTGAGTTTTGGAGAAATCCAGCAACATTTGGAAATTTCTGTCTTGGGTGGCCAGGGAGGGCCATGGCGAGTGGTTGCAAAGAGAGGCCATTTTGCAAGGGAAAAAGAAGTCATTTGGCCAGGCTCTGGGCATCAGATGAAAGCTGGCCTTTAGGGCTCTGAGCACTTGCTGGGATCTAGATTCCGACCACTTGAGTTTTGGAGAAATCCAGAAACATTTGGAAATTTCTAGCTTGGGTGGCCTGGGTGGGCCAGGGCGAATGGCCGCAAAGAGAGGCCATTTTTCAGGGAAAAAAGAAGTCATTTGGCCAGGCTCTGGACATCAGATGAAAGCTGACCTTTGGGGCTCTCAGGATCTGGATTGGCCTAAATTCTGACCACTTGTGTTTTGGAGAAATCCAGCAACATTTGGAAATTTCTGTCTTGGGTGTCCAGGCTCAATCAGGGTGAGTGGCCGAAAAGAGAGGCCATTTTGCAGGGGAAAAAGAAGTCATTTGACCAAGTTCTGGGCATCAGATGAAAGCTGGCATTTGGGGCTCTAATGATCTGGATTGGCCTAGATTCTGACCACTTGAGTTTTGGAGAAATCCAGCAACATTTGGAAATTTCTGTCTTGGGTGGCCAGGGTGGGCCATGGCAAGTGGCCGCAAAGAGAGGCCATTTTGCAGGGGAAAAAGAAGTCATTTGGCCAGGCTCTGGGCATCAGATGAAAGCTGGCATTTGGGGCTCTAATGATCTGGATTGGCCTAGATTCTGACCACTTGAGTTTTGGAGAAATCCAGCAACATTTGGAAATTTCTGTCTTGGGTGGCCAGGGAGGGCCATGGCGAGTGGTTGCAAAGAGAGGCCATTTTTCAGGGGAAAAAGAAGTAATTTGGCCAGGCTCTGGGCATCAGATGAAAGCTGGCCTTTAGGGCCTTGAGCACTTGCTGGGATCTAGATTCCGACCACTTGAGTTTTGTAGAAATCCAGAAACATTTGGAAATTTCTAGCTTAGGTGGGCAGGGTGGCCATGGCGAGTGGCCGCAAAGAGAGGCCATTTTGCAGGGAAAAAAGAAGTCATTTGGCCAGGCTCTGGACATCAGATGAAAGCTGAACTTTGGGGCTCTCAGGATCTGGATTGCCCTAGATTCTGACCACTTGAGTTTTGGAGAAATCCAGCAACATTTGGAGATTTCTGTCTTGGGTGTCGAGGCTCAATCAGGGTGAGTGGCCGAAGAGAGAGGCCATTTTTCAGGGGAAAAAGAAGTCATTTGGCCAGGCTCTGGGCATCAGATGAAAGCTGGCCTTTGGGGCTCTGAGCACTTGCTGGGACCTAGATTCTGACCACTTGAGTTTTGGAGAAATCCAGCAACATTTGGAAATTTCTAGCTTGGGTGGCCCGGGTGGGCCAGGGCGAATGGCTGCAAAGAGAGGCCATTTTTCAGGGAAAAAAGAAGTCATTTGGCCAGGCTCTGGACATCAGATGAAAGCTGACCTTTGGGGCTCTCAGGATCTGGATTGGCCTAAATTCTGACCACTTGTGTTTTGGAGAAATCCAGCAACATTTGGAAATTTCTGTCTTGGGTGTCCAGGCTCAATCAGGGTGAGTGGCCGAAGAGAGAGGCCATTTTGCAGGGGAAAAAGAAGTCATTTGACCAAGTTCTGGGCATCAGATGAAAGCTGGCATTTGGGGCTCTAATGATCTGGATTGGCCTAGATTCTGACCACTTGAGTTTTGGAGAAATCCAGCAACATTTGGAAATCTCTGTCTTGGGTGGCCAGGGTGGGCCATGGCAAGTGGCCGCAAAGAGAGGCCATTTTGCAGGGGAAAAAGAAGTCATTTGGCCAGGCTCTGGGCATCAGATGAAAGCTGACCTTTGGGGCTCTCAGGATCTGGATTGGCCTAAGTTCTGACCACTTGTGTTTTGGAGAAATCCAGCAACATTTGGAAATTTCTGTCTTGGGTGTCGAGGCTCAATCAGGGCGAGTGGCCGAAGAGAGAGGCCATTTTTCAGGGAAAAAGAAGTCATTTGGCCAAGTTCTGGGTATCAGATGAAAGCTGGCCTTTGGGGCTCTAAGGATCTGGATTGGCCTAGATTCTGACCACTTGAGATTTGGAGAAATCCAGCAACATTTGGAAATTTCTGTCTTGGGTGTCCAGGCTCAACCAGGGCGAGTGGTCGCAAAGAGAGGCCATTTTGCAGGGGAAAATGAAGTCATTTGGCCAAGGTCTGGGCATCAGATGAAAGCTGGCATTTGGGGCTCTAATGATCTGGATTGGCCTAGATTCTGAACCACTTGAGTTTTGGAGAAATCCAGCAACATTTGGAAATTTCTGTCTTGGGTGGCCAGGGAGGGCCATGGCGAGTGGTTGCAAAGAGAGGCCATTTTGCAAGGGAAAAAGAAGTCATTTGGCCAGGCTCTGGGCATCAGATGAAAGCTGGCCTTTAGGGCTCTGAGCACTTGCTGGGATCTAGATTCCGACCACTTGAGTTTTGGAGAAATCCAGAAACATTTGGAAATTTCTAGCTTAGGTGGGCAGGGTGGCCATGGCGAGTGGCCGCAAAGAGAGGCCATTTTGCAGGGAAAGAAGAAGTCATTTGGCCAGGCTCTGGACATCAGATGAAAGCTGAACTTTGGGGCTCTCAGGATCTGGATTGACCTAGATTCTGACCACTTGAGTTTTGGAGAAATCCAGCAACATTTGGAGATTTCTGTCTTGGGTGTCGAGGCTCAATCAGGGCGAGTGGCCGAAGAGAGAGGCCATTTTTCAGGGAAAAAGAAGTCATTTGGCCAAGTTCTGGGTATCAGATGAAAGCTGGCATTTGAGGCTCTAAGGATCTGGATTGGCCTAGATTCTGACCACTTGAGTTTTGGAGAAATCCAGCAACATTTGGAAATTTCTGTCTTGGGTGTCCAGGCTCAATCAGGGCGAGTGGTCGCAAAGAGAGGCCATTTTGCAGGGGAAAAAGAAGTCATTTGGCCAAGGTCTGGGCATCAGATGAAAGCTGGCATTTGGGGCTCTAATGATCTGGATTGGCCTAGATTCTGACCATTTGAGTTTTGGAGAAATCCAGCAACATTTGGAAATTTCTGTCTTGGGTGGCCAGGGAGGGCCATGGCGAGTGGTTGCAAAGAGAGGCCATTTTGCAGGGGAAAAAGAAGTCATTTGGCCAGGCTCTGGGCATCAGATGAAAGCTGGCCTTTAGGGCTCTGAGAACTTGCTGGGATCTAGATTCCGACCACTTGAGTTTTGGAGAAATCCAGAAACATTTGGAAATTTCTAGCTTAGGTGGGCAGGGTGGCCATGGCGAGTGGCCGCAAAGAGAGGCCATTTTGCAGGGAAAAAAGAAGTCATTTGGCCAGGCTCTGGACATCAGATGAAAGCTGAACTTTGGGGCTCTCAGGATCTGGATTGACCTAGATTCTGACCACTTGAGTTTTGGAGAAATCCAGCAACATTTGGAAATTTCTGTCTTGGGTGTCCAGGCTCAACCAGGGCGAGTGGTCGCAAAGAGAGGCCATTTTGCAGGGGAAAAAGAAGTCATTTGGCCAAGGTCTGGGCATCAGATGAAAGCTGGCATTTGGGGCTCTAATGATCTGGATTGGCCTAGATTCTGAACCACTTGAGTTTTGGAGAAATCCAGCAACATTTGGAAATTTCTGTCTTGGGTGGCCAGGGAGGGCCATGGCGAGTGGTTGCAAAGAGAGGCCATTTTGCAAGGGAAAAAGAAGTCATTTGGCCAGGCTCTGGGCATCAGATGAAAGCTGACCTTTGGGGCTCTCAGGATCTGGATTGGCCTAAGTTCTGACCACTTGTGTTTTGGAGAAATCCAGCAACATTTGGAAATTTCTGTCTTGGGTGTCGAGGCTCAATCAGGGCGAGTGGCCGAAGAGAGAGGCCATTTTTCAGGGAAAAAGAAGTCATTTGGCCAGGCTCTGGGCATCAGATGAAAGCTGGCCTTTGGGGCTCTGAGCACTTGCTGGGATCTAGATTCCGACCACTTGAGTTTTGGAGAAATCCAGAAACATTTGGAAATTTCTAGCTTAGGTGGGCAGGGTGGCCATGGCGAGTGGCCGCAAAGAGAGGCCATTTTGCAGGGAAAAAAGAAGTCATTTGGCCAGGCTCTGGACATCAGATGAAAGCTGAACTTTGGGGCTCTCAGGATCTGGATTGACCTAGATTCTGACCACTTGAGCTTTGGAGAAATCCAGCAACATTTGGAGATTTCTGTCTTGGGTGTCGAGGCTCAATCAGGGCGAGTGGCCGAAGAGAGAGGCCATTTTTCAGGGAAAAAGAAGTCATTTGGCCAAGTTCTGGGTATCAGATGAAAGCTGGCATTTGAGGCTCTAAGGATCTGGATTGGCCTAGATTCTGACCACTTGAGTTTTGGAGAAATCCAGCAACATTTGGAAATTTCTGTCTTGGGTGTCCAGGCTCAATCAGGGCGAGTGGCCGAAGAGAGAGGCCATTTTTCAGGGAAAAAGAAGTCATTTGGCCAAGTTCTGGGTATCAGATGAAAGCTGGCGTTTGGGGCTCTAAGGATCTGGATTGGCCTAGATTCTGACCACTTGAGTTTTGGAGAAATCCAGCAACATTTGGAAATTTCTGTCTTGGTTGGCCAGGGAGGGCCATGGCGAGTGGTTGCAAAGAGAGGCCATTTTTCAGGGGAAAAAGAAGTCATTTGGCCAGGCTCTGGGCATCAGATGAAAGCTGGCCTTTAGGGCTCTGAGAACTTGCTGGGATCTAGATTCCGACCACTTGAGTTTTGGAGAAATCCAGAAACATTTGGAAATTTCTAGCTTAGGTGGGCAGGGTGGCCATGGCGAGTGGCCGCAAAGAGAGGCCATTTTGCAGGGAAAAAAGAAGTCATTTGGCCAGGCTCTGGACATCAGATGAAAGCTGAACTTTGGGGCTCTCAGGATCTGGATTGACCTAGATTCTGACCACTTGAGTTTTGGAGAAATCCAGCAACATTTGGAGATTTCTGTCTTGGGTGTCGAGGCTCAATCAGGGCGAGTGGCCGAAGAGAGAGGCCAGTTTTCAGGGGAAAAAGAAGTCATTTGGCCAGGCTCTGGGCATCAGATGAAAGCTGGCGTTTGGGGCTCTCAGGATCTGGATTGGCCTAGATTCTAACCACTTTAGTTTTGGAGAAATCCAGCAAAATTTGGAAATTTCTGTGTTGGGTGGTCCGGGTGGGCCATGGCGAGTGGCTGCAAAGAGAGGCCATTTTTCAGGGGAAAAAGCAGTCATTTGGCCAGGCTCTGGGCATCAGATGAAAGCTGGCCTTTGGGGCTCTGAGCACTTGCTGGGACCTAGATTCTGACCACTTGAGTTTTGGAGAAATCCAGCAACATTTGGAAATTTCTAGCTTGGGTGGCCCGGGTGGGCCAGGGCGAATGGCCGCAAAGAGAGGCCATTTTTCAGGGAAAAAAGAAGTCATTTGGCCAGGCTCTGGACATCAGATGAAAGCTGACCTTTGGGGGCTCTCAGGATCTGGATTGGCCTAAATTCTGACCACTTGTGTTTTGGAGAAATCCAGCAACATTTGGAAATTTCTGTCTTGGGTGTCCAGGCTCAATCAGGGTGACTGGCCGAAGAGAGAGGCCATTTTGCAGGGGAAAAAGAAGTCATTTGACCAAGATCTGGGCATCAGATGAAAGCTGGCATTTGGGGCTCTAATGATCTGGATTGGCCTAGATTCTGACCACTTGAGTTTTGGAGAAATCCAGCAACATTTGGAAATTTCTAGCTTGGGTGGCCAGGGTGGGCCATGGCAAGTGGCCGCAAAGAGAGGCCATTTTGCAGGGGAAAAAGAAGTCATTTGGCCAGGCTCTGGACATCAGATGAAAGCTGAACTTTGGGGCTCTCAGGATCTGGATTGACCTAGATTCTGACCACTTGAGCTTTGGGGAAATCCAGCAACATTTGGAGATTTCTGTCTTGGGTGTCGAGGCTCAATCAGGGCGAGTGGCCTAAGAGAGAGGCCAGTTTTCAGGGGAAAAAGAAGTCATTTGGCCAGGCTCTGGGCATCAGATGAAAGCTGGCGTTTGGGGCTCTCAGGATCTGCATTGGCCTAGATTCTAACCACTTTAGTTTTGGAGAAATTCAGCAAAATTTGGAAATTTCTGTCTTGGGTGGCCCGGGTGGGCCATGGCGAGTGGCTGCAAAGAGAGGCCATTTTTCAGGGAAAAAAGAAGTCATTTGGCCAGGCTCTGGACATCAGATGAAAGCTGACCTTTGGGGCTCTCAGGATCTGGATTGGCCTAAATTCTGACCCCTTGTGTTTTGGAGAAATCCAGCAGCATTTGGAAATTTCTGTCTTGGGTGTCCAGGCTCAATCAGGGTGAGTGGCCGAAGAGAGAGGCCATTTTGCAGGGGAAAAAGAAGTCATTTGACCAAGTTCTGGGCATCAGATGAAAGCTGCATTTGGGGCTCTAATGATCTGGATTGGCCTAGATTCTGACCACTTGAGTTTTGGAGAAATCCAGCAACATTTGGAAATTTCTGTCTTGGGTGGCCAGGGTGGGCCATGGCAAGTGGCCGCAAAGAGAGGCCATTTTGCAGGGGAAAAAGAAGTCATTTGGCCAGGCTCTGGGCATCAGATGAAAGCTGACCTTTGGGGCTCTCAGGATCTGGATTGGCCTAAGTTCTGACCACTTGTGTTTTGGAGAAATCCAGCAACATTTGGAAATTTCTGTCTTGGGTGTCCAGGCTCAATCAGGGCGAGTGGCCGAAGAGAGAGGCCATTTTTCAGGGAAAAAGAAGTCATTTGGCCAAGTTCTGGGTATCAGATGAAAGCTGGCCTTTGGGGCTCTAAGGATCTGGATTGGCCTAGATTCTGACCACTTGAGTTTTGGAGAAATCCAGCAACATTTGGAAATTTCTGTCTTGGGTGTCCAGGCTCAACCAGGGCGAGGTGGTCGCAAAGAGAGGCCATTTTGCAGGGGAAAAAGAAGTCATTTGGCCAAGGTCTGGGCATCAGATGAAAGCTGGCATTTGGGGCTCTAATGATCTGGATTGGCCTAGATTCTGAACCACTTGAGTTTTGGAGAAATCCAGCAACATTTGGAAATTTCTGTCTTGGTTGGCCAGGGAGGGCCATGGCGAGTGGTTGCAAAGAGAGGCCATTTTGCAAGGGAAAAAGAAGTCATTTGGCCAGGCTCTGGACATCAGATGAAAGCTGAACTTTGGGGCTCTCAGGATCTGGATTGGCCTAAATTCTGACCACTTGTGTTTTGGAGAAATCCAGCAACATTTGGAAATTTCTGTCTTGGGTGTCCAGGCTCAACCAGGGCGAGTGGCCGAAGAGAGAGGCCATTTTGCAGGGGAAAAAGAAGTCATTTGACCAAGTTCTGGGCATCAGATGAAAGCTGGCATTTGGGGCTCTAATGATCTGGATTGGCCTAGATTCTGACCACTTGAGTTTTGGAGAAATCCAGCAACATTTGGAAATTTCTGTCTTGGGTGGCCAGGGTGGGCCATGGCGAGTGGCCGCAAAGAGAGGCCATTTTGCAGGGGAAAAAGAAGTCATTTGGCCAGGCTCTGGGCATCAGATGAAAGCTGGCCTTTGGGGCTCTGAGCAACTTGCTGGGACCTAGATTCTGACCACTTGAGTTTTGGAGAAATCCAGAAACATTTGGAAATTTCTAGCTTGGGTGGCCCGGGTGGGCCAGGGCGAGTGGCCGCAAAGAGAGGCCATTTTTCAGGGAAAAAAGAAGTCATTTGGCCAGGCTCTGGGCATCAGATGAAAGCTGGCCTTTAGGGCTCTGAGCACTTGCTGGGATCTAGATTCCGACCACTTGAGTTTTGGAGAAATCCAGAAACATTTGGAAATTTCTAGCTTGGGTGGCCCGGGTGGGCCATGGCGAGTGGCCGCAAAGAGAGGCCATTTTTCAGGGAAAAAAGAAGTCATTTGGCCAGGCTCTGGACATCAGATGAAAGCTGAACTTTGGGGCTCTCAGGATCTGGATTGACCTAGATTCTGACCACTTGAGTTTTGGAGAAATCCAGCAACATTTGGAGATTTCTGTCTTGGGTGTCGAGGCTCTATCAGGGCGAGTGGCCGAAGAGAGAGGCCATTTTTCAGGGGAAAAAGAAGTCATTTGGCCAAGTTCTGGGTATCAGATGAAAGCTGGCGTTTGGGGCTCTCAGGATCTGGATTGGCCTAGATTCTAACCACTTTAGTTTTGGAGAAATTCAGCAAAATTTGGAAATTTCTGTGTTGGGTGGTCCGGGTGGGCCATGGCGAGTGGCTGCAAAGAGAGGCCATTTTTCAGGGGAAAAAGAAGTCATTTGGCCAGGCTCTGGGCATCAGATGAAAGCTGGCCTTTGGGGCTCTGAGCACTTGCTGGGACCTAGATTCTGACCACTTGAGTTTTGGAGAAATCCAGCAACATTTGGAAATTTCTGTCTTGGGTGTCCAGGCTCAATCAGGGCGAGTGGCCGAAGAGAGAGGCCATTTTTCAGGGAAAAAGAAGTCATTTGGCCAAGTTCTGGGTATCAGATGAAAGCTGGCATTTGAGGCTCTAAGGATCTGGATTGGCCTAGATTCTGACCACTTGAGTTTTGGAGAAATCCAGCAACATTTGGAAATTTCTGTCTTGGGTGTCCAGGCTCAATCAGGGCGAGTGGTCGCAAAGAGAGGCCATTTTGCAGGGGAAAAAGAAGTCATTTGGCCAAGGTCTGGGCATCAGATGAAAGCTGGCATTTGGGGCTCTAATGATCTGGATTGGCCTAGATTCTGACCACTTGAGTTTTGGAGAAATCCAGCAACATTTGGAAATTTCTGTCTTGGGTGGCCAGGGAGGGCCATGGCGAGTGGTTGCAAAGAGAGGCCATTTTGCAGGGGAAAAAGAAGTCATTTGGCCAGGCTCTGGGCATCAGATGAAAGCTGGCCTTTAGGGCTCTGAGCACTTGCTGGGATCTAGATTCCGACCACTTGAGTTTTGGAGAAATCCAGAAACATTTGGAAATTTCTAGCTTAGGTGGGCAGGGTGGCCATGGCGAGTGGCCGCAAAGAGAGGCCATTTTGCAGGGAAAAAAGAAGTCATTTGGCCAGGCTCTGGACATCAGATGAAAGCTGAACTTTGGGGCTCTCAGGATCTGGATTGACCTAGATTCTGACCACTTGAGTTTTGGAGAAATCCAGCAACATTTGGAGATTTCTGTCTTGGGTGTCGAGGCTCAATCAGGGCGAGTGGCCGAAGAGAGAGGCCATTTTTCAGGGGAAAAAGAAGTCATTTGGCCAGGCTCTGGGCATCAGATGAAAGCTGGCGTTTGGGGCTCTCAGGATCTGGATTGGCCTATATTCTAACCACTTTAGTTTTGGAGAAATTCAGCAAAATTTGGAAATTTCTAGCTTGGGTGGTCCGGGTGGGCCAGGGCGAGTGGCCGCAAAGAGAGGCCATTTTGCAGGGAAAAAAGAAGTCATTTGGCCAGGCTCTGGGCATCAGATGAAAGCTGGCCTTTAGGGCTCTGAGCACTTGCTGGGATCTAGATTCCGACCACTTGAGTTTTGGAGAAATCCAGAAACATTTGGAAATTTCTAGCTTAGGTGGGCAGGGTGGCCATGGCGAGTGGCCACAAAGAGAGGCCATTTTGCAGGGAAAAAAGAAGTCATTTGGCCAGGCTCTGGACATCAGATGAAAGCTGAACTTTGGGGCTCTCAGGATCTGGATTGACCTAGATTCTGACCACTTGAGTTTTGGAGAAATCCAGCAACATTTGGAGATTTCTGTCTTGGGTGTCCAGGCTCAATCAGGGCGAGTGGCCGAAGAGAGAGGCCATTTTTCAGGGGAAAAAGAAGTCATTTGACCAAGTTCTGGGCATCAGATGAAAGCTGGCGTTTGGGGCTCTCAGGATCTGGATTGGCCTAGATTCTAACCACTTTAGTTTTGGAGAAATTCAGCAAAATTTGGAAATTTCTGTGTTGGGTGGTCCGGGTGGGCCATGGCGAGTGGCTGCAAAGAGAGGCCATTTTTCAGGGGAAAAAGAAGTCATTTGGCCAGGCTCTGGGCATCAGATGAAAGCTGGCCTTTGGGGCTCTGAGCACTTGCTGGGACCTAGATTCTGACCACTTGAGTTTTGGAGAAATCCAGCAACATTTGGAAATTTCTGTCTTGGGTGTCCAGGCTCAATCAGGGCGAGTGGCCGAAGAGAGAGGCCATTTTTCAGGGAAAAAGAAGTCATTTGGCCAAGTTCTGGGTATCAGATGAAAGCTGGCATTTGAGGCTCTAAGGATCTGGATTGGCCTAGATTCTGACCACTTGAGTTTTGGAGAAATCCAGCAACATTTGGAAATTTCTGTCTTGGGTGTCCAGGCTCAATCAGGGCGACTGGTCGCAAAGAGAGGCCATTTTGCAGGGGAAAAAGAAGTCATTTGGCTAAGGTCTGGGCATCAGATGAAAGCTGGCATTTGGGGCTCTAATGATCTGGATTGGCCTAGATTCTGACCACTTGAGTTTTGGAGAAATCCAGCAACATTTGGAAATTTCTGTCTTGGGTGGCCAGGGAGGGCCATGGCGAGTGGTTGCAAAGAGAGGCCATTTTGCAGGGGAAAAAGAAGTCATTTGGCCAGGCTCTGGGCATCAGATGAAAGCTGGCCTTTAGGGCTCTGAGCACTTGCTGGGATCTAGATTCCGACCACTTGAGTTTTGGAGAAATCCAGAAACATTTGGAAATTTCTAGCTTAGGTGGGCAGGGTGGCCATGGCGAGTGGCCGCAAAGAGAGGCCATTTTGCAGGGAAAAAAGAAGTCATTTGGCCAGGCTCTGGACATCAGATGAAAGCTGAACTTTGGGGCTCTCAGGATCTGGATTGACCTAGATTCTGACCACTTGAGCTTTGGAGAAATCCAGCAACATTTGGAGATTTCTGTCTTGGGTGTCGAGGCTCAATCAGGGCGAGTGGCCGAAGAGAGAGGCCATTTTTCAGGGGAAAAAGAAGTCATTTGGCCAGGCTCTGGGCATCAGATGAAAGCTGGCGTTTGGGGCTCTCAGGATCTGGATTGGCCTAGATTCTAACCACTTTAGTTTTGGAGAAATTCAGCAAAATTTGGAAATTTCTGTCTTGGGTGGTCCAGGTGGGCCATGGCGAGTGGCTGCAAAGAGAGGCCATTTTTCAGGGGAAAAAGAAGTCATTTGGCCAGGCTCTGGGCATCAGATGAAAGCTGGCCTTTGGGGCTCTGAGCACTTGCTGGGACCTAGATTCTGACCACTTGAGTTTTGGAGAAATCCAGCAACATTTGGAAATTTCTAGCTTGGGTGGCCCGGGTGGGCCAGGGCGAATGGCCGCAAAGAGAGGCCATTTTTCAGGGAAAAAAGAAGTCATTTGGCCAGGCTCTGGACATCAGATGAAAGCTGACCTTTGGGGCTCTCAGGATCTGGATTGGCCTAAATTCTGACCACTTGTGTTTTGGAGAAATCCAGCAACATTTGGAAATTTCTGTCTTGGGTGTCCAGGCTCAATCAGGGCGAGTGGCCGAAGAGAGAGGCCATTTTTCAGGGAAAAAGAAGTCATTTGGCTAAGTTCTGGGTATCAGATGAAAGCTGGCCTTTGGGGCTCTAAGGATCTGGATTGGCCTAGATTCTGACCACTTGAGTTTTGGAGAAATCCAGCAACATTTGGAAATTTCTGTCTTGGGTGTCCAGGCTCAACCAGGGCGAGTGGTCGCAAAGAGAGGCCATTTTGCAGGGGAAAAAGAAGTCATTTGGCCAAGGTCTGGGCATCAGATGAAAGCTGGCATTTGGGGCTCTCAGGATCTGGATTGGCCTAGATTCTGAACCACTTGAGTTTTGGAGAAATCCAGCAACATTTGGAAATTTCTGTCTTGGGTGGCCAGGGAGGGCCATGGCGAGTGGTTGCAAAGAGAGGCCATTTTGCAGGGGAAAAAGAAGTCATTTGGCCAGGCTCTGGGCATCAGATGAAAGCTGGCCTTTAGGGCTCTGAGCACTTGCTGGGATCTAGATTCCGACCACTTGAGTTTTGGAGAAATCCAGAAACCTTTGGAAATTTCTGTCTTGGGTGTCCAGGCTCAATCAGGGCGAGTGGCTGAAGTGAGAGGCCATTTTGCAGGGGAAAAAGAAGTCATTTGACCAAGTTCTGGGCATCAGATGAAAGCTGGCATTTGGGGCTCTAATGATCTGGATTGGCCTAGATTCTGACCACTTGAGTTTTGGAGAAATCCAGCAACATTTGGAGATTTCTGTCTTGGGTGTCGAGGCTCAATCAGGGCGAGTGGCCGAAGAGAGAGGCCATTTTTCAGGGGAAAAAGAAGTCATTTGGCCAGGCTCTGGGCATCAGATGAAAGCTGGCGTTTGGGGCTCTCAGGATCTGGATTGGCCTAGATTCTAACCACTTTAGTTTTGGAGAAATCCAGCAACATTTGGAAATTTCTGTCTTGGGTGTCCAGGCTCAATCAGGGCGACTGGTCGCAAAGAGAGGCCATTTTGCAGGGGAAAAAGAAGTCATTTGGCTAAGGTCTGGGCATCAGATGAAAGCTGGCATTTGGGGCTCTAATGATCTGGATTGGCCTAGATTCTGACCACTTGAGTTTTGGAGAAATCCAGCAACATTTGGAAATTTCTGTCTTGGGTGGCCAGGGAGGGCCATGGCGAGTGGTTGCAAAGAGAGGCCATTTTGCAGGGGAAAAAGAAGTCATTTGGCCAGGCTCTGGGCATCAGATGAAAGCTGGCCTTTAGGGCTCTGAGCACTTGCTGGGATCTAGATTCCGACCACTTGAGTTTTGGAGAAATCCAGAAACATTTGGAAATTTCTAGCTTAGGTGGGCAGGGTGGCCATGGCGAGTGGCCGCAAAGAGAGGCCATTTTGCAGGGAAAAAAGAAGTCATTTGGCCAGGCTCTGGACATCAGATGAAAGCTGAACTTTGGGGCTCTCAGGATCTGGATTGACCTAGATTCTGACCACTTGAGCTTTGGAGAAATCCAGCAACATTTGGAGATTTCTGTCTTGGGTGTCGAGGCTCAATCAGGGCGAGTGGCCGAAGAGAGAGGCCATTTTTCAGGGGAAAAAGAAGTCATTTGGCCAGGCTCTGGGCATCAGATGAAAGCTGGCGTTTGGGGCTCTCAGGATCTGGATTGGCCTAGATTCTAACCACTTTAGTTTTGGAGAAATTCAGCAAAATTTGGAAATTTCTGTCTTGGGTGGTCCAGGTGGGCCATGGCGAGTGGCTGCAAAGAGAGGCCATTTTTCAGGGGAAAAAGAAGTCATTTGGCCAGGCTCTGGGCATCAGATGAAAGCTGGCCTTTGGGGCTCTGAGCACTTGCTGGGACCTAGATTCTGACCACTTGAGTTTTGGAGAAATCCAGCAACATTTGGAAATTTCTAGCTTGGGTGGCCCGGGTGGGCCAGGGCGAATGGCCGCAAAGAGAGGCCATTTTTCAGGGAAAAAAGAAGTCATTTGGCCAGGCTCTGGACATCAGATGAAAGCTGACCTTTGGGGCTCTCAGGATCTGGATTGGCCTAAATTCTGACCACTTGTGTTTTGGAGAAATCCAGCAACATTTGGAAATTTCTGTCTTGGGTGTCCAGGCTCAATCAGGGCGAGTGGCCGAAGAGAGAGGCCATTTTTCAGGGAAAAAGAAGTCATTTGGCTAAGTTCTGGGTATCAGATGAAAGCTGGCCTTTGGGGCTCTAAGGATCTGGATTGGCCTAGATTCTGACCACTTGAGTTTTGGAGAAATCCAGCAACATTTGGAAATTTCTGTCTTGGGTGTCCAGGCTCAACCAGGGCGAGTGGTCGCAAAGAGAGGCCATTTTGCAGGGGAAAAAGAAGTCATTTGGCCAAGGTCTGGGCATCAGATGAAAGCTGGCATTTGGGGCTCTCAGGATCTGGATTGGCCTAGATTCTGAACCACTTGAGTTTTGGAGAAATCCAGCAACATTTGGAAATTTCTGTCTTGGGTGGCCAGGGAGGGCCATGGCGAGTGGTTGCAAAGAGAGGCCATTTTGCAGGGGAAAAAGAAGTCATTTGGCCAGGCTCTGGGCATCAGATGAAAGCTGGCCTTTAGGGCTCTGAGCACTTGCTGGGATCTAGATTCCGACCACTTGAGTTTTGGAGAAATCCAGAAACCTTTGGAAATTTCTGTCTTGGGTGTCCAGGCTCAATCAGGGCGAGTGGCTGAAGTGAGAGGCCATTTTGCAGGGGAAAAAGAAGTCATTTGACCAAGTTCTGGGCATCAGATGAAAGCTGGCATTTGGGGCTCTAATGATCTGGATTGGCCTAGATTCTGACCACTTGAGTTTTGGAGAAATCCAGCAACATTTGGAGATTTCTGTCTTGGGTGTCGAGGCTCAATCAGGGCGAGTGGCCGAAGAGAGAGGCCATTTTTCAGGGGAAAAAGAAGTCATTTGGCCAGGCTCTGGGCATCAGATGAAAGCTGGCGTTTGGGGCTCTCAGGATCTGGATTGGCCTAGATTCTAACCACTTTAGTTTTGGAGAAATCCAGCAAAATTTGGAAATTTCTAGCTTGGGTGGTCCGGGTGGGCCAGGGCGAGTGGCCGCAAAGAGAGGCCATTTTGCAGGGAAAAAAGAAGTCATTTGGCCAGGCTCTGGGCATCAGATGAAAGCTGGCCTTTAGGGCTCTGAGCACTTGCTGGGATCTAGATTCCGACCACTTGAGTTTTGGAGAAATCCAGAAACATTTGGAAATTTCTAGCTTAGGTGGGCAGGGTGGCCATGGCGAGTGGCCACAAAGAGAGGCCATTTTGCAGGGAAAAAAGAAGTCATTTGGCCAGGCTCTGGACATCAGATGAAAGCTGAACTTTGGGGCTCTCAGGATCTGGATTGACCTAGATTCTGACCACTTGAGTTTTGGAGAAATCCAGCAACATTTGGAGATTTCTGTCTTGGGTGTCCAGGCTCAATCAGGGCGAGTGGCCGAAGAGAGAGGCCATTTTTCAGGGGAAAAAGAAGTCATTTGACCAAGTTCTGGGCATCAGATGAAAGCTGGCGTTTGGGGCTCTCAGGATCTGGATTGGCCTAGATTCTAACCACTTTAGTTTTGGAGAAATTCAGCAAAATTTGGAAATTTCTGTGTTGGGTGGTCCGGGTGGGCCATGGCGAGTGGCTGCAAAGAGAGGCCATTTTTCAGGGGAAAAAGAAGTCATTTGGCCAGGCTCTGGGCATCAGATGAAAGCTGGCCTTTGGGGCTCTGAGCACTTGCTGGGACCTAGATTCTGACCACTTGAGTTTTGGAGAAATCCAGCAACATTTGGAAATTTCTGTCTTGGGTGTCCAGGCTCAATCAGGGCGAGTGGCCGAAGAGAGAGGCCATTTTTCAGGGAAAAAGAAGTCATTTGGCCAAGTTCTGGGTATCAGATGAAAGCTGGCATTTGAGGCTCTAAGGATCTGGATTGGCCTAGATTCTGACCACTTGAGTTTTGGAGAAATCCAGCAACATTTGGAAATTTCTGTCTTGGGTGTCCAGGCTCAATCAGGGCGACTGGTCGCAAAGAGAGGCCATTTTGCAGGGGAAAAAGAAGTCATTTGGCTAAGGTCTGGGCATCAGATGAAAGCTGGCATTTGGGGCTCTAATGATCTGGATTGGCCTAGATTCTGACCACTTGAGTTTTGGAGAAATCCAGCAACATTTGGAAATTTCTGTCTTGGGTGGCCAGGGAGGGCCATGGCGAGTGGTTGCAAAGAGAGGCCATTTTGCAGGGGAAAAAGAAGTCATTTGGCCAGGCTCTGGGCATCAGATGAAAGCTGGCCTTTAGGGCTCTGAGCACTTGCTGGGATCTAGATTCCGACCACTTGAGTTTTGGAGAAATCCAGAAACATTTGGAAATTTCTAGCTTAGGTGGGCAGGGTGGCCATGGCGAGTGGCCGCAAAGAGAGGCCATTTTGCAGGGAAAAAAGAAGTCATTTGGCCAGGCTCTGGACATCAGATGAAAGCTGAACTTTGGGGCTCTCAGGATCTGGATTGACCTAGATTCTGACCACTTGAGCTTTGGAGAAATCCAGCAACATTTGGAGATTTCTGTCTTGGGTGTCGAGGCTCAATCAGGGCGAGTGGCCGAAGAGAGAGGCCATTTTTCAGGGGAAAAAGAAGTCATTTGGCCAGGCTCTGGGCATCAGATGAAAGCTGGCGTTTGGGGCTCTCAGGATCTGGATTGGCCTAGATTCTAACCACTTTAGTTTTGGAGAAATTCAGCAAAATTTGGAAATTTCTGTCTTGGGTGGTCCAGGTGGGCCATGGCGAGTGGCTGCAAAGAGAGGCCATTTTTCAGGGGAAAAAGAAGTCATTTGGCCAGGCTCTGGGCATCAGATGAAAGCTGGCCTTTGGGGCTCTGAGCACTTGCTGGGACCTAGATTCTGACCACTTGAGTTTTGGAGAAATCCAGCAACATTTGGAAATTTCTAGCTTGGGTGGCCCGGGTGGGCCAGGGCGAATGGCCGCAAAGAGAGGCCATTTTTCAGGGAAAAAAGAAGTCATTTGGCCAGGCTCTGGACATCAGATGAAAGCTGACCTTTGGGGCTCTCAGGATCTGGATTGGCCTAAATTCTGACCACTTGTGTTTTGGAGAAATCCAGCAACATTTGGAAATTTCTGTCTTGGGTGTCCAGGCTCAATCAGGGCGAGTGGCCGAAGAGAGAGGCCATTTTTCAGGGAAAAAGAAGTCATTTGGCTAAGTTCTGGGTATCAGATGAAAGCTGGCCTTTGGGGCTCTAAGGATCTGGATTGGCCTAGATTCTGACCACTTGAGTTTTGGAGAAATCCAGCAACATTTGGAAATTTCTGTCTTGGGTGTCCAGGCTCAACCAGGGCGAGTGGTCGCAAAGAGAGGCCATTTTGCAGGGGAAAAAGAAGTCATTTGGCCAAGGTCTGGGCATCAGATGAAAGCTGGCATTTGGGGCTCTCAGGATCTGGATTGGCCTAGATTCTGAACCACTTGAGTTTTGGAGAAATCCAGCAACATTTGGAAATTTCTGTCTTGGGTGGCCAGGGAGGGCCATGGCGAGTGGTTGCAAAGAGAGGCCATTTTGCAGGGGAAAAAGAAGTCATTTGGCCAGGCTCTGGGCATCAGATGAAAGCTGGCCTTTAGGGCTCTGAGCACTTGCTGGGATCTAGATTCCGACCACTTGAGTTTTGGAGAAATCCAGAAACCTTTGGAAATTTCTGTCTTGGGTGTCCAGGCTCAATCAGGGCGAGTGGCTGAAGTGAGAGGCCATTTTGCAGGGGAAAAAGAAGTCATTTGACCAAGTTCTGGGCATCAGATGAAAGCTGGCATTTGGGGCTCTAATGATCTGGATTGGCCTAGATTCTGACCACTTGAGTTTTGGAGAAATCCAGCAACATTTGGAGATTTCTGTCTTGGGTGTCGAGGCTCAATCAGGGCGAGTGGCCGAAGAGAGAGGCCATTTTTCAGGGGAAAAAGAAGTCATTTGGCCAGGCTCTGGGCATCAGATGAAAGCTGGCGTTTGGGGCTCTCAGGATCTGGATTGGCCTAGATTCTAACCACTTTAGTTTTGGAGAAATCCAGCAAAATTTGGAAATTTCTAGCTTGGGTGGTCCGGGTGGGCCAGGGCGAGTGGCCGCAAAGAGAGGCCATTTTGCAGGGAAAAAAGAAGTCATTTGGCCAGGCTCTGGGCATCAGATGAAAGCTGGCCTTTAGGGCTCTGAGCACTTGCTGGGATCTAGATTCCGACCACTTGAGTTTTGGAGAAATCCAGAAACATTTGGAAATTTCTAGCTTAGGTGGGCAGGGTGGCCATGGCGAGTGGCCACAAAGAGAGGCCATTTTGCAGGGAAAAAAGAAGTCATTTGGCCAGGCTCTGGACATCAGATGAAAGCTGAACTTTGGGGCTCTCAGGATCTGGATTGACCTAGATTCTGACCACTTGAGTTTTGGAGAAATCCAGCAACATTTGGAGATTTCTGTCTTGGGTGTCCAGGCTCAATCAGGGCGAGTGGCCGAAGACAGAGGCCATTTTTCAGGGGAAAAAGAAGTCATTTGACCAAGTTCTGGGCATCAGATGAAAGCTGGCGTTTGGGGCTCTCAGGATCTGGATTGGCCTAGATTCTAACCACTTTAGTTTTGGAGAAATTCAGCAAAATTTGGAAATTTCTGTGTTGGGTGGTCCGGGTGGGCCATGGCGAGTGGCTGCAAAGAGAGGCCATTTTTCAGGGGAAAAAGAAGTCATTTGGCCAGGCTCTGGGCATCAGATGAAAGCTGGCCTTTGGGGCTCTGAGCACTTGCTGGGACCTAGATTCTGACCACTTGAGTTTTGGAGAAATCCAGCAACATTTGGAAATTTCTGTCTTGGGTGTCCAGGCTCAATCAGGGCGAGTGGCCGAAGAGAGAGGCCATTTTTCAGGGAAAAAGAAGTCATTTGGCCAAGTTCTGGGTATCAGATGAAAGCTGGCATTTGAGGCTCTAAGGATCTGGATTGGCCTAGATTCTGACCACTTGAGTTTTGGAGAAATCCAGCAACATTTGGAAATTTCTGTCTTGGGTGTCCAGGCTCAATCAGGGCGACTGGTCGCAAAGAGAGGCCATTTTGCAGGGGAAAAAGAAGTCATTTGGCTAAGGTCTGGGCATCAGATGAAAGCTGGCATTTGGGGCTCTAATGATCTGGATTGGCCTAGATTCTGACCACTTGAGTTTTGGAGAAATCCAGCAACATTTGGAAATTTCTGTCTTGGGTGGCCAGGGAGGGCCATGGCGAGTGGTTGCAAAGAGAGGCCATTTTGCAGGGGAAAAAGAAGTCATTTGGCCAGGCTCTGGGCATCAGATGAAAGCTGGCCTTTAGGGCTCTGAGCACTTGCTGGGATCTAGATTCCGACCACTTGAGTTTTGGAGAAATCCAGAAACATTTGGAAATTTCTAGCTTAGGTGGGCAGGGTGGCCATGGCGAGTGGCCGCAAAGAGAGGCCATTTTGCAGGGAAAAAAGAAGTCATTTGGCCAGGCTCTGGACATCAGATGAAAGCTGAACTTTGGGGCTCTCAGGATCTGGATTGACCTAGATTCTGACCACTTGAGCTTTGGAGAAATCCAGCAACATTTGGAGATTTCTGTCTTGGGTGTCGAGGCTCAATCAGGGCGAGTGGCCGAAGAGAGAGGCCATTTTTCAGGGGAAAAAGAAGTCATTTGGCCAGGCTCTGGGCATCAGATGAAAGCTGGCGTTTGGGGCTCTCAGGATCTGGATTGGCCTAGATTCTAACCACTTTAGTTTTGGAGAAATTCAGCAAAATTTGGAAATTTCTGTCTTGGGTGGTCCAGGTGGGCCATGGCGAGTGGCTGCAAAGAGAGGCCATTTTTCAGGGGAAAAAGAAGTCATTTGGCCAGGCTCTGGGCATCAGATGAAAGCTGGCCTTTGGGGCTCTGAGCACTTGCTGGGACCTAGATTCTGACCACTTGAGTTTTGGAGAAATCCAGCAACATTTGGAAATTTCTGTCTTGGGTGTCCAGGCTCAATCAGGGCGAGTGGCCGAAGAGAGAGGCCATTTTTCAGGGAAAAAGAAGTCATTTGGCCAAGTTCTGGGTATCAGATGAAAGCTGGCATTTGAGGCTCTAAGGATCTGGATTGGCCTAGATTCTGACCACTTGAGTTTTGGAGAAATCCAGCAACATTTGGAAATTTCTGTCTTGGGTGTCCAGGCTCAATCAGGGCGAGTGGTCGCAAAGAGAGGCCATTTTGCAGGGGAAAAAGAAGTCATTTGGCCAAGGTCTGGGCATCAGATGAAAGCTGGCATTTGGGGCTCTAATGATCTGGATTGGCCTAGATTCTGACCACTTGAGTTTTGGAGAAATCCAGCAACATTTGGAAATTTCTGTCTTGGGTGGCCAGGGAGGGCCATGGCGAGTGGTTGCAAAGAGAGGCCATTTTGCAGGGGAAAAAGAAGTCATTTGGCCAGGCTCTGGGCATCAGATGAAAGCTGGCCTTTAGGGCTCTGAGCACTTGCTGGGATCTAGATTCCGACCACTTGAGTTTTGGAGAAATCCAGAAACATTTGGAAATTTCTAGCTTAGGTGGGCAGGGTGGCCATGGCGAGTGGCCGCAAAGAGAGGCCATTTTGCAGGGAAAAAAGAAGTCATTTGGCCAGGCTCTGGACATCAGATGAAAGCTGAACTTTGGGGCTCTCAGGATCTGGATTGACCTAGATTCTGACCACTTGAGTTTTGGAGAAATCCAGCAACATTTGGAGATTTCTGTCTTGGGTGTCGAGGCTCAATCAGGGCGAGTGGCCGAAGAGAGAGGCCATTTTTCAGGGGAAAAAGAAGTCATTTGGCCAGGCTCTGGGCATCAGATGAAAGCTGGCGTTTGGGGCTCTCAGGATCTGGATTGGCCTAGATTCTAACCACTTTAGTTTTGGAGAAATTCAGCAAAATTTGGAAATTTCTAGCTTGGGTGGTCCGGGTGGGCCAGGGCGAGTGGCCGCAAAGAGAGGCCATTTTGCAGGGAAAAAAGAAGTCATTTGGCCAGGCTCTGGGCATCAGATGAAAGCTGGCCTTTAGGGCTCTGAGCACTTGCTGGGATCTAGATTCCGACCACTTGAGTTTTGGAGAAATCCAGAAACATTTGGAAATTTCTAGCTTAGGTGGGCAGGGTGGCCATGGCGAGTGGCCACAAAGAGAGGCCATTTTGCAGGGAAAAAAGAAGTCATTTGGCCAGGCTCTGGACATCAGATGAAAGCTGAACTTTGGGGCTCTCAGGATCTGGATTGACCTAGATTCTGACCACTTGAGTTTTGGAGAAATCCAGCAACATTTGGAGATTTCTGTCTTGGGTGTCCAGGCTCAATCAGGGCGAGTGGCCGAAGAGAGAGGCCATTTTTCAGGGGAAAAAGAAGTCATTTGACCAAGTTCTGGGCATCAGATGAAAGCTGGCGTTTGGGGCTCTCAGGATCTGGATTGGCCTAGATTCTAACCACTTTAGTTTTGGAGAAATTCAGCAAAATTTGGAAATTTCTGTGTTGGGTGGTCCGGGTGGGCCATGGCGAGTGGCTGCAAAGAGAGGCCATTTTTCAGGGGAAAAAGAAGTCATTTGGCCAGGCTCTGGGCATCAGATGAAAGCTGGCCTTTGGGGCTCTGAGCACTTGCTGGGACCTAGATTCTGACCACTTGAGTTTTGGAGAAATCCAGCAACATTTGGAAATTTCTGTCTTGGGTGTCCAGGCTCAATCAGGGCGAGTGGCCGAAGAGAGAGGCCATTTTTCAGGGAAAAAGAAGTCATTTGGCCAAGTTCTGGGTATCAGATGAAAGCTGGCATTTGAGGCTCTAAGGATCTGGATTGGCCTAGATTCTGACCACTTGAGTTTTGGAGAAATCCAGCAACATTTGGAAATTTCTGTCTTGGGTGGTCCGGGTGGGCCATGGCGAGTGGCTGCAAAGAGAGGCCATTTTTCAGGGGAAAAAGAAGTCATTTGGCCAGGCTCTGGGCATCAGATGAAAGCTGGCCTTTGGGGCTCTGAGCACTTGCTGGGACCTAGATTCTGACCACTTGAGTTTTGGAGAAATCCAGCAACATTTGGAAATTTCTGTCTTGGGTGTCCAGGCTCAATCAGGGCGAGTGGCCGAAGAGAGAGGCCATTTTTCAGGGAAAAAGAAGTCATTTGGCCAAGTTCTGGGTATCAGATGAAAGCTGGCATTTGAGGCTCTAAGGATCTGGATTGGCCTAGATTCTGACCACTTGAGTTTTGGAGAAATCCAGCAACATTTGGAAATTTCTGTCTTGGGTGTCCAGGCTCAATCAGGGCGACTGGTCGCAAAGAGAGGCCATTTTGCAGGGGAAAAAGAAGTCATTTGGCTAAGGTCTGGGCATCAGATGAAAGCTGGCATTTGGGGCTCTAATGATCTGGATTGGCCTAGATTCTGACCACTTGAGTTTTGGAGAAATCCAGCAACATTTGGAAATTTCTGTCTTGGGTGGCCAGGGAGGGCCATGGCGAGTGGTTGCAAAGAGAGGCCATTTTGCAGGGGAAAAAGAAGTCATTTGGCCAGGCTCTGGGCATCAGATGAAAGCTGGCCTTTAGGGCTCTGAGCACTTGCTGGGATCTAGATTCCGACCACTTGAGTTTTGGAGAAATCCAGAAACATTTGGAAATTTCTAGCTTAGGTGGGCAGGGTGGCCATGGCGAGTGGCCGCAAAGAGAGGCCATTTTGCAGGGAAAAAAGAAGTCATTTGGCCAGGCTCTGGACATCAGATGAAAGCTGAACTTTGGGGCTCTCAGGATCTGGATTGACCTAGATTCTGACCACTTGAGCTTTGGAGAAATCCAGCAACATTTGGAGATTTCTGTCTTGGGTGTCGAGGCTCAATCAGGGCGAGTGGCCGAAGAGAGAGGCCATTTTTCAGGGGAAAAAGAAGTCATTTGGCCAGGCTCTGGGCATCAGATGAAAGCTGGCGTTTGGGGCTCTCAGGATCTGGATTGGCCTAGATTCTAACCACTTTAGTTTTGGAGAAATTCAGCAAAATTTGGAAATTTCTGTCTTGGGTGGTCCAGGTGGGCCATGGCGAGTGGCTGCAAAGAGAGGCCATTTTTCAGGGGAAAAAGAAGTCATTTGGCCAGGCTCTGGGCATCAGATGAAAGCTGGCCTTTGGGGCTCTGAGCACTTGCTGGGACCTAGATTCTGACCACTTGAGTTTTGGAGAAATCCAGCAACATTTGGAAATTTCTAGCTTGGGTGGCCCGGGTGGGCCAGGGCGAATGGCCGCAAAGAGAGGCCATTTTTCAGGGAAAAAAGAAGTCATTTGGCCAGGCTCTGGACATCAGATGAAAGCTGACCTTTGGGGCTCTCAGGATCTGGATTGGCCTAAATTCTGACCACTTGTGTTTTGGAGAAATCCAGCAACATTTGGAAATTTCTGTCTTGGGTGTCCAGGCTCAATCAGGGCGAGTGGCCGAAGAGAGAGGCCATTTTTCAGGGAAAAAGAAGTCATTTGGCTAAGTTCTGGGTATCAGATGAAAGCTGGCCTTTGGGGCTCTAAGGATCTGGATTGGCCTAGATTCTGACCACTTGAGTTTTGGAGAAATCCAGCAACATTTGGAAATTTCTGTCTTGGGTGTCCAGGCTCAACCAGGGCGAGTGGTCGCAAAGAGAGGCCATTTTGCAGGGGAAAAAGAAGTCATTTGGCCAAGGTCTGGGCATCAGATGAAAGCTGGCATTTGGGGCTCTCAGGATCTGGATTGGCCTAGATTCTGAACCACTTGAGTTTTGGAGAAATCCAGCAACATTTGGAAATTTCTGTCTTGGGTGGCCAGGGAGGGCCATGGCGAGTGGTTGCAAAGAGAGGCCATTTTGCAGGGGAAAAAGAAGTCATTTGGCCAGGCTCTGGGCATCAGATGAAAGCTGGCCTTTAGGGCTCTGAGCACTTGCTGGGATCTAGATTCCGACCACTTGAGTTTTGGAGAAATCCAGAAACCTTTGGAAATTTCTGTCTTGGGTGTCCAGGCTCAATCAGGGCGAGTGGCTGAAGTGAGAGGCCATTTTGCAGGGGAAAAAGAAGTCATTTGACCAAGTTCTGGGCATCAGATGAAAGCTGGCATTTGGGGCTCTAATGATCTGGATTGGCCTAGATTCTGACCACTTGAGTTTTGGAGAAATCCAGCAACATTTGGAGATTTCTGTCTTGGGTGTCGAGGCTCAATCAGGGCGAGTGGCCGAAGAGAGAGGCCATTTTTCAGGGGAAAAAGAAGTCATTTGGCCAGGCTCTGGGCATCAGATGAAAGCTGGCGTTTGGGGCTCTCAGGATCTGGATTGGCCTAGATTCTAACCACTTTAGTTTTGGAGAAATCCAGCAAAATTTGGAAATTTCTAGCTTGGGTGGTCCGGGTGGGCCAGGGCGAGTGGCCGCAAAGAGAGGCCATTTTGCAGGGAAAAAAGAAGTCATTTGGCCAGGCTCTGGGCATCAGATGAAAGCTGGCCTTTAGGGCTCTGAGCACTTGCTGGGATCTAGATTCCGACCACTTGAGTTTTGGAGAAATCCAGAAACATTTGGAAATTTCTAGCTTAGGTGGGCAGGGTGGCCATGGCGAGTGGCCACAAAGAGAGGCCATTTTGCAGGGAAAAAAGAAGTCATTTGGCCAGGCTCTGGACATCAGATGAAAGCTGAACTTTGGGGCTCTCAGGATCTGGATTGACCTAGATTCTGACCACTTGAGTTTTGGAGAAATCCAGCAACATTTGGAGATTTCTGTCTTGGGTGTCCAGGCTCAATCAGGGCGAGTGGCCGAAGAGAGAGGCCATTTTTCAGGGGAAAAAGAAGTCATTTGACCAAGTTCTGGGCATCAGATGAAAGCTGGCGTTTGGGGCTCTCAGGATCTGGATTGGCCTAGATTCTAACCACTTTAGTTTTGGAGAAATTCAGCAAAATTTGGAAATTTCTGTGTTGGGTGGTCCGGGTGGGCCATGGCGAGTGGCTGCAAAGAGAGGCCATTTTTCAGGGGAAAAAGAAGTCATTTGGCCAGGCTCTGGGCATCAGATGAAAGCTGGCCTTTGGGGCTCTGAGCACTTGCTGGGACCTAGATTCTGACCACTTGAGTTTTGGAGAAATCCAGCAACATTTGGAAATTTCTGTCTTGGGTGTCCAGGCTCAATCAGGGCGAGTGGCCGAAGAGAGAGGCCATTTTTCAGGGAAAAAGAAGTCATTTGGCCAAGTTCTGGGTATCAGATGAAAGCTGGCATTTGAGGCTCTAAGGATCTGGATTGGCCTAGATTCTGACCACTTGAGTTTTGGAGAAATCCAGCAACATTTGGAAATTTCTGTCTTGGGTGTCCAGGCTCAATCAGGGCGACTGGTCGCAAAGAGAGGCCATTTTGCAGGGGAAAAAGAAGTCATTTGGCTAAGGTCTGGGCATCAGATGAAAGCTGGCATTTGGGGCTCTAATGATCTGGATTGGCCTAGATTCTGACCACTTGAGTTTTGGAGAAATCCAGCAACATTTGGAAATTTCTGTCTTGGGTGGCCAGGGAGGGCCATGGCGAGTGGTTGCAAAGAGAGGCCATTTTGCAGGGGAAAAAGAAGTCATTTGGCCAGGCTCTGGGCATCAGATGAAAGCTGGCCTTTAGGGCTCTGAGCACTTGCTGGGATCTAGATTCCGACCACTTGAGTTTTGGAGAAATCCAGAAACATTTGGAAATTTCTAGCTTAGGTGGGCAGGGTGGCCATGGCGAGTGGCCGCAAAGAGAGGCCATTTTGCAGGGAAAAAAGAAGTCATTTGGCCAGGCTCTGGACATCAGATGAAAGCTGAACTTTGGGGCTCTCAGGATCTGGATTGACCTAGATTCTGACCACTTGAGCTTTGGAGAAATCCAGCAACATTTGGAGATTTCTGTCTTGGGTGTCGAGGCTCAATCAGGGCGAGTGGCCGAAGAGAGAGGCCATTTTTCAGGGGAAAAAGAAGTCATTTGGCCAGGCTCTGGGCATCAGATGAAAGCTGGCGTTTGGGGCTCTCAGGATCTGGATTGGCCTAGATTCTAACCACTTTAGTTTTGGAGAAATTCAGCAAAATTTGGAAATTTCTGTCTTGGGTGGTCCAGGTGGGCCATGGCGAGTGGCTGCAAAGAGAGGCCATTTTTCAGGGGAAAAAGAAGTCATTTGGCCAGGCTCTGGGCATCAGATGAAAGCTGGCCTTTGGGGCTCTGAGCACTTGCTGGGACCTAGATTCTGACCACTTGAGTTTTGGAGAAATCCAGCAACATTTGGAAATTTCTGTCTTGGGTGTCCAGGCTCAATCAGGGCGAGTGGCCGAAGAGAGAGGCCATTTTTCAGGGAAAAAGAAGTCATTTGGCCAAGTTCTGGGTATCAGATGAAAGCTGGCATTTGAGGCTCTAAGGATCTGGATTGGCCTAGATTCTGACCACTTGAGTTTTGGAGAAATCCAGCAACATTTGGAAATTTCTGTCTTGGGTGTCCAGGCTCAATCAGGGCGAGTGGTCGCAAAGAGAGGCCATTTTGCAGGGGAAAAAGAAGTCATTTGGCCAAGGTCTGGGCATCAGATGAAAGCTGGCATTTGGGGCTCTAATGATCTGGATTGGCCTAGATTCTGACCACTTGAGTTTTGGAGAAATCCAGCAACATTTGGAAATTTCTGTCTTGGGTGGCCAGGGAGGGCCATGGCGAGTGGTTGCAAAGAGAGGCCATTTTGCAGGGGAAAAAGAAGTCATTTGGCCAGGCTCTGGGCATCAGATGAAAGCTGGCCTTTAGGGCTCTGAGCACTTGCTGGGATCTAGATTCCGACCACTTGAGTTTTGGAGAAATCCAGAAACATTTGGAAATTTCTAGCTTAGGTGGGCAGGGTGGCCATGGCGAGTGGCCGCAAAGAGAGGCCATTTTGCAGGGAAAAAAGAAGTCATTTGGCCAGGCTCTGGACATCAGATGAAAGCTGAACTTTGGGGCTCTCAGGATCTGGATTGACCTAGATTCTGACCACTTGAGTTTTGGAGAAATCCAGCAACATTTGGAGATTTCTGTCTTGGGTGTCGAGGCTCAATCAGGGCGAGTGGCCGAAGAGAGAGGCCATTTTTCAGGGGAAAAAGAAGTCATTTGGCCAGGCTCTGGGCATCAGATGAAAGCTGGCGTTTGGGGCTCTCAGGATCTGGATTGGCCTAGATTCTAACCACTTTAGTTTTGGAGAAATTCAGCAAAATTTGGAAATTTCTAGCTTGGGTGGTCCGGGTGGGCCAGGGCGAGTGGCCGCAAAGAGAGGCCATTTTGCAGGGAAAAAAGAAGTCATTTGGCCAGGCTCTGGGCATCAGATGAAAGCTGGCCTTTAGGGCTCTGAGCACTTGCTGGGATCTAGATTCCGACCACTTGAGTTTTGGAGAAATCCAGAAACATTTGGAAATTTCTAGCTTAGGTGGGCAGGGTGGCCATGGCGAGTGGCCACAAAGAGAGGCCATTTTGCAGGGAAAAAAGAAGTCATTTGGCCAGGCTCTGGACATCAGATGAAAGCTGAACTTTGGGGCTCTCAGGATCTGGATTGACCTAGATTCTGACCACTTGAGTTTTGGAGAAATCCAGCAACATTTGGAGATTTCTGTCTTGGGTGTCCAGGCTCAATCAGGGCGAGTGGCCGCAAAGAGAGGCCATTTTTCAGGGGAAAAAGAAGTCATTTGACCAAGTTCTGGGCATCAGATGAAAGCTGGCGTTTGGGGCTCTCAGGATCTGGATTGGCCTAGATTCTAACCACTTTAGTTTTGGAGAAATTCAGCAAAATTTGGAAATTTCTGTGTTGGGTGGTCCGGGTGGGCCATGGCGAGTGGCTGCAAAGAGAGGCCATTTTTCAGGGGAAAAAGAAGTCATTTGGCCAGGCTCTGGGCATCAGATGAAAGCTGGCCTTTGGGGCTCTGAGCACTTGCTGGGACCTAGATTCTGACCACTTGAGTTTTGGAGAAATCCAGCAACATTTGGAAATTTCTGTCTTGGGTGTCCAGGCTCAATCAGGGCGAGTGGCCGAAGAGAGAGGCCATTTTTCAGGGAAAAAGAAGTCATTTGGCCAAGTTCTGGGTATCAGATGAAAGCTGGCATTTGAGGCTCTAAGGATCTGGATTGGCCTAGATTCTGACCACTTGAGTTTTGGAGAAATCCAGCAACATTTGGAAATTTCTGTCTTGGGTGGTCCAGGCTCAATCAGGGCGAGTGGTCGCAAAGAGAGGCCATTTTGCAGGGGAAAAAGAAGTCATTTGGCTAAGGTCTGGGCATCAGATGAAAGCTGGCATTTGGGGCTCTAATGATCTGGATTGGCCTAGATTCTGACCACTTGAGTTTTGGAGAAATCCAGCAACATTTGGAAATTTCTGTCTTGGGTGGCCAGGGAGGGCCATGGCGAGTGGTTGCAAAGAGAGGCCATTTTGCAGGGGAAAAAGAAGTCATTTGGCCAGGCTCTGGGCATCAGATGAAAGCTGGCCTTTAGGGCTCTGAGCACTTGCTGGGATCTAGATTCCGACCACTTGAGTTTTGGAGAAATCCAGAAACATTTGGAAATTTCTAGCTTAGGTGGGCAGGGTGGCCATGGCGAGTGGCCGCAAAGAGAGGCCATTTTGCAGGGAAAAAAGAAGTCATTTGGCCAGGCTCTGGACATCAGATGAAAGCTGAACTTTGGGGCTCTCAGGATCTGGATTGACCTAGATTCTGACCACTTGAGCTTTGGAGAAATCCAGCAACATTTGGAGATTTCTGTCTTGGGTGTCGAGGCTCAATCAGGGCGAGTGGCCGAAGAGAGAGGCCATTTTTCAGGGGAAAAAGAAGTCATTTGGCCAGGCTCTGGGCATCAGATGAAAGCTGGCGTTTGGGGCTCTCAGGATCTGGATTGGCCTAGATTCTAACCACTTTAGTTTTGGAGAAATTCAGCAAAATTTGGAAATTTCTGTCTTGGGTGGTCCAGGTGGGCCATGGCGAGTGGCTGCAAAGAGAGGCCATTTTTCAGGGGAAAAAGAAGTCATTTGGCCAGGCTCTGGGCATCAGATGAAAGCTGGCCTTTGGGGCTCTGAGCACTTGCTGGGACCTAGATTCTGACCACTTGAGTTTTGGAGAAATCCAGCAACATTTGGAAATTTCTAGCTTGGGTGGCCCGGGTGGGCCAGGGCGAATGGCCGCAAAGAGAGGCCATTTTTCAGGGAAAAAAGAAGTCATTTGGCCAGGCTCTGGACATCAGATGAAAGCTGACCTTTGGGGCTCTCAGGATCTGGATTGGCCTAAATTCTGACCACTTGTGTTTTGGAGAAATCCAGCAACATTTGGAAATTTCTGTCTTGGGTGTCCAGGCTCAATCAGGGCGAGTGGCCGAAGAGAGAGGCCATTTTTCAGGGAAAAAGAAGTCATTTGGCTAAGTTCTGGGTATCAGATGAAAGCTGGCCTTTGGGGCTCTAAGGATCTGGATTGGCCTAGATTCTGACCACTTGAGTTTTGGAGAAATCCAGCAACATTTGGAAATTTCTGTCTTGGGTGTCCAGGCTCAACCAGGGCGAGTGGTCGCAAAGAGAGGCCATTTTGCAGGGGAAAAAGAAGTCATTTGGCCAAGGTCTGGGCATCAGATGAAAGCTGGCATTTGGGGCTCTCAGGATCTGGATTGGCCTAGATTCTGAACCACTTGAGTTTTGGAGAAATCCAGCAACATTTGGAAATTTCTGTCTTGGGTGGCCAGGGAGGGCCATGGCGAGTGGTTGCAAAGAGAGGCCATTTTGCAGGGGAAAAAGAAGTCATTTGGCCAGGCTCTGGGCATCAGATGAAAGCTGGCCTTTAGGGCTCTGAGCACTTGCTGGGATCTAGATTCCGACCACTTGAGTTTTGGAGAAATCCAGAAACCTTTGGAAATTTCTGTCTTGGGTGTCCAGGCTCAATCAGGGCGAGTGGCTGAAGTGAGAGGCCATTTTGCAGGGGAAAAAGAAGTCATTTGACCAAGTTCTGGGCATCAGATGAAAGCTGGCATTTGGGGCTCTAATGATCTGGATTGGCCTAGATTCTGACCACTTGAGTTTTGGAGAAATCCAGCAACATTTGGAGATTTCTGTCTTGGGTGTCGAGGCTCAATCAGGGCGAGTGGCCGAAGAGAGAGGCCATTTTTCAGGGGAAAAAGAAGTCATTTGGCCAGGCTCTGGGCATCAGATGAAAGCTGGCGTTTGGGGCTCTCAGGATCTGGATTGGCCTAGATTCTAACCACTTTAGTTTTGGAGAAATCCAGCAAAATTTGGAAATTTCTAGCTTGGGTGGTCCGGGTGGGCCAGGGCGAGTGGCCGCAAAGAGAGGCCATTTTGCAGGGAAAAAAGAAGTCATTTGGCCAGGCTCTGGGCATCAGATGAAAGCTGGCCTTTAGGGCTCTGAGCACTTGCTGGGATCTAGATTCCGACCACTTGAGTTTTGGAGAAATCCAGAAACATTTGGAAATTTCTAGCTTAGGTGGGCAGGGTGGCCATGGCGAGTGGCCACAAAGAGAGGCCATTTTGCAGGGAAAAAAGAAGTCATTTGGCCAGGCTCTGGACATCAGATGAAAGCTGAACTTTGGGGCTCTCAGGATCTGGATTGACCTAGATTCTGACCACTTGAGTTTTGGAGAAATCCAGCAACATTTGGAGATTTCTGTCTTGGGTGTCCAGGCTCAATCAGGGCGAGTGGCCGAAGAGAGAGGCCATTTTTCAGGGGAAAAAGAAGTCATTTGACCAAGTTCTGGGCATCAGATGAAAGCTGGCGTTTGGGGCTCTCAGGATCTGGATTGGCCTAGATTCTAACCACTTTAGTTTTGGAGAAATTCAGCAAAATTTGGAAATTTCTGTGTTGGGTGGTCCGGGTGGGCCATGGCGAGTGGCTGCAAAGAGAGGCCATTTTTCAGGGGAAAAAGAAGTCATTTGGCCAGGCTCTGGGCATCAGATGAAAGCTGGCCTTTGGGGCTCTGAGCACTTGCTGGGACCTAGATTCTGACCACTTGAGTTTTGGAGAAATCCAGCAACATTTGGAAATTTCTGTCTTGGGTGTCCAGGCTCAATCAGGGCGAGTGGCCGAAGAGAGAGGCCATTTTTCAGGGAAAAAGAAGTCATTTGGCCAAGTTCTGGGTATCAGATGAAAGCTGGCATTTGAGGCTCTAAGGATCTGGATTGGCCTAGATTCTGACCACTTGAGTTTTGGAGAAATCCAGCAACATTTGGAAATTTCTGTCTTGGGTGTCCAGGCTCAATCAGGGCGACTGGTCGCAAAGAGAGGCCATTTTGCAGGGGAAAAAGAAGTCATTTGGCTAAGGTCTGGGCATCAGATGAAAGCTGGCATTTGGGGCTCTAATGATCTGGATTGGCCTAGATTCTGACCACTTGAGTTTTGGAGAAATCCAGCAACATTTGGAAATTTCTGTCTTGGGTGGCCAGGGAGGGCCATGGCGAGTGGTTGCAAAGAGAGGCCATTTTGCAGGGGAAAAAGAAGTCATTTGGCCAGGCTCTGGGCATCAGATGAAAGCTGGCCTTTAGGGCTCTGAGCACTTGCTGGGATCTAGATTCCGACCACTTGAGTTTTGGAGAAATCCAGAAACATTTGGAAATTTCTAGCTTAGGTGGGCAGGGTGGCCATGGCGAGTGGCCGCAAAGAGAGGCCATTTTGCAGGGAAAAAAGAAGTCATTTGGCCAGGCTCTGGACATCAGATGAAAGCTGAACTTTGGGGCTCTCAGGATCTGGATTGACCTAGATTCTGACCACTTGAGCTTTGGAGAAATCCAGCAACATTTGGAGATTTCTGTCTTGGGTGTCGAGGCTCAATCAGGGCGAGTGGCCGAAGAGAGAGGCCATTTTTCAGGGGAAAAAGAAGTCATTTGGCCAGGCTCTGGGCATCAGATGAAAGCTGGCGTTTGGGGCTCTCAGGATCTGGATTGGCCTAGATTCTAACCACTTTAGTTTTGGAGAAATTCAGCAAAATTTGGAAATTTCTGTCTTGGGTGGTCCAGGTGGGCCATGGCGAGTGGCTGCAAAGAGAGGCCATTTTTCAGGGGAAAAAGAAGTCATTTGGCCAGGCTCTGGGCATCAGATGAAAGCTGGCCTTTGGGGCTCTGAGCACTTGCTGGGACCTAGATTCTGACCACTTGAGTTTTGGATAAATCCAGCAACATTTGGAAATTTCTAGCTTGGGTGGCCCGGGTGGGCCAGGGCGAATGGCCGCAAAGAGAGGCCATTTTTCAGGGAAAAAAGAAGTCATTTGGCCAGGCTCTGGACATCAGATGAAAGCTGACCTTTGGGGCTCTCAGGATCTGGATTGGCCTAAATTCTGACCACTTGTGTTTTGGAGAAATCCAGCAACATTTGGAAATTTCTGTCTTGGGTGTCCAGGCTCAATCAGGGCGAGTGGCCGAAGAGAGAGGCCATTTTTCAGGGAAAAAGAAGTCATTTGGCTAAGTTCTGGGTATCAGATGAAAGCTGGCCTTTGGGGCTCTAAGGATCTGGATTGGCCTAGATTCTGACCACTTGAGTTTTGGAGAAATCCAGCAACATTTGGAAATTTCTGTCTTGAGTGTCCAGGCTCAACCAGGGCGAGTGGTCGCAAAGAGAGGCCATTTTGCAGGGGAAAAAGAAGTCATTTGGCCAAGGTCTGGGCATCAGATGAAAGCTGGCATTTGGGGCTCTCAGGATCTGGATTGGCCTAGATTCTGAACCACTTGAGTTTTGGAGAAATCCAGCAACATTTGGAAATTTCTGTCTTGGGTGGCCAGGGAGGGCCATGGCGAGTGGTTGCAAAGAGAGGCCATTTTGCAGGGGAAAAAGAAGTCATTTGGCCAGGCTCTGGGCATCAGATGAAAGCTGGCCTTTAGGGCTCTGAGCACTTGCTGGGATCTAGATTCCGACCACTTGAGTTTTGGAGAAATCCAGAAACCTTTGGAAATTTCTGTCTTGGGTGTCCAGGCTCAATCAGGGCGAGTGGCTGAAGTGAGAGGCCATTTTGCAGGGGAAAAAGAAGTCATTTGACCAAGTTCTGGGCATCAGATGAAAGCTGGCATTTGGGGCTCTAATGATCTGGATTGGCCTAGATTCTGACCACTTGAGTTTTGGAGAAATCCAGCAACATTTGGAAATTTCTGTCTTGGGTGGCCCGGGTGGTCCAGGGCGAATGGCCGCAAAGAGAGGCCATTTTTCAGGGAAAAAAGAAGTCATTTGGCCAGGCTCTGGACATCAGATGAAAGCTGACCTTTGGGGCTCTCAGGATCTGGATTGGCCTAAATTCTGACCACTTGTGTTTTGGAGAAATCCAGCAACATTTGGAAATTTCTGTCTTGGGTGTCCAGGCTCAATCAGGGCGAGTGGCCGAAGAGAGAGGCCATTTTGCAGGGGAAAAAGAAGTCATTTGACCAAGTTCTGGGCATCAGATGAAAGCTGGCATTTGGGGCTCTAATGATCTGGATTAGCCTAGATTCTGACCACTTGAGTTTTGGAGAAATCCAGCAACATTTGGAAATTTCTGTCTTGGGTGGCCAGGGAGGGCCATGGCAAGTGGCCGCAAAGAGAGGCCATTTTGCAGGGGAAAAAGAAGTCATTTGGCCAGGCTCTGGGCATCAGATGAAAGCTGACCTTTGGGGCTCTCAGGATCTGGATTGGCCTAAATTCTGACCACTTGTGTTTTGGAGAAATCCAGCAACATTTGGAAATTTCTGTCTTGGGTGTCCAGGCTCAATCAGGGCGAGTGGCCGAAGAGAGAGGCCATTTTTCAGGGAAAAAGAAGTCATTTGGCCAAGTTCTGGGTATCAGATGAAAGCTGGCATTTGAGGCTCTAAGGATCTGGATTGGCCTAGATTCTGACCACTTGAGTTTTGGAGAAATCCAGCAACATTTGGAAATTTCTGTCTTGGGTGTCCAGGCTCAATCAGGGCGAGTGGTCGCAAAGAGAGGCCATTTTTCAGGGAAAAAAGAAGTCATTTGGCCAGGCTCTGGACATCAGATGAAAGCTGACCTTTGGGGCTCTCAGGATCTGGATTGGCCTAAATTCTGACCACTTGTGTTTTGGAGAAATCCAGCAACATTTGGAAATTTCTGTCTTGGGTGTCCAGGCTCAATCAGGGCGAGTGGCCGAAGAGAGAGGCCATTTTGCAGGGGAAAAAGAAGTCATTTGACCAAGTTCTGGGCATCAGATGAAAGCTGGCATTTGGGGCTCTAATGATCTGGATTGGCCTAGATTCTGACCACTTGAGTTTGGAGAAATCCAGCAACATTTGGAAATTTCTGTCTTGGGTGGCCAGGGTGGGCCATGGCGAGTGGCCGCAAAGAGAGGCCATTTTGCAGGGGAAAAAGAAGTCATTTGGCCAGGCTCTGGGCATCAGATGAAAGCTGGCCTTTGGGGCTCTAAGGATCTGGAATGGCCTAGATTCTGACCACTTGAGTTTTGGAGAAATCCAGCAACATTTGGAAATTTCTAGCTTGGGTGGCCCGGGTGGGCCAGGGCGAGTGGCCGCAAAGAGAGGCCATTTTTCAGGGAAAAAAGAAGTCATTTGGCCAGGCTCTGGGCATCAGATGAAAGCTGGCCTTTAGGGCTCTGAGCACTTGCTGGGATCTAGATTCCGACCACTTGAGTTTTGGAGAAATCCAGAAACATTTGGAAATTTCTAGCTTAGGTGGGCAGGGTGGCCATGGCGAGTGGCCGCAAAGAGAGGCCATTTTGCAGGGAAAAAAGAAGTCATTTGGCCAGGCTCTGGACATCAGATGAAAGCTGAACTTTGGGGCTCTCAGGATCTGGATTGACCTAGATTCTGACCACTTGAGTTTTGGAGAAATCCAGCAACATTTGGAGATTTCTGTCTTGGGTGTCCAGGCTCAATCAGGGCGAGTGGCCGAAGAGAGAGGCCATTTTTCAGGGGAAAATGAAGTCATTTGGCCAAGTTCTGGGCATCAGATGAAAGCTGGCGTTTGGGGCTCTCAGGATCTGGATTGGCCTAGATTCTAACCACTTTAGTTTTGGAGAAATTCAGCAAAATTTGGAAATTTCTGTGTTGGGTCGTCCGGGTGGGCCATGGCGAGTGGCTGCAAAGAGAGGCCATTTTTCAGGGGAAAAAGAAGTCATTTGGCCAGGCTCTGGGCATCAGATGAAAGCTGGCCTTTGGGGCTCTGAGCACTTGCTGGGACCTAGATTCTGACCACTTGAGTTTTGGAGAAATCCAGCAACATTTGGAAATTTCTGTCTTGGGTGTCCAGGCTCAATCAGGGCGAGTGGCCGAAGAGAGAGGCCATTTTTCAGGGGAAAAAGAAGTCATTTGACCAAGTTCTGGGCATCAGATGAAAGCTGGCGTTTGAGGCTCTAAGGATCTGGATTGGCCTAGATTCTGACCACTTGAGTTTTGGAGAAATCCAGCAACATTTGGAAATTTCTGTCTTGGGTGTCCAGGCTCAATCAGGGCGAGTGGTCGCAAAGAGAGGCCATTTTGCAGGGGAAAAAGAAGTCATTTGGCCAAGGTCTGGGCATCAGATGAAAGCTGGCATTTGGGGCTCTAATGATCTGGATTGGCCTAGATTCTGACCACTTGAGTTTTGGAGAAATCCAGCAACATTTGGAAATTTCTGTCTTGGGTGGCCAGGGAGGGCCATGGCGAGTGGTTGCAAAGAGAGGCCATTTTGCAGGGGAAAAAGAAGTCATTTGGCCAGGCTCTGGGCATCAGATGAAAGCTGGCCTTTAGGGCTCTGAGCACTTGCTGGGATCTAGATTCCGACCACTTGAGTTTTGGAGAAATCCAGAAACATTTGGAAATTTCTAGCTTAGGTGGGCAGGGTGGCCATGGCGAGTGGCCGCAAAGAGAGGCCATTTTGCAGGGAAAAAAGAAGTCATTTGGCCAGGCTCTGGACATCAGATGAAAGCTGACCTTTGGGGCTCTCAGGATCTGGATTGACCTAGATTCTGACCACTTGAGCTTTGGAGAAATCCAGCAACATTTGGAGATTTCTGTCTTGGGTGTCGAGGCTCAATCAGGGCGAGTGGCCGAAGAGAGAGGCCATTTTTCAGGGGAAAAAGAAGTCATTTGGCCAGGCTCTGGGCATCAGATGAAAGCTGGCGTTTGGGGCTCTCAGGATCTGGATTGGCCTAGATTCTAACCACTTTAGTTTTGGAGAAATTCAGCAAAATTTGGAAATTTCTAGCTTGGGTGGCCCGGGTGGGCCAGGGCGAGTGGCCGCAAAGAGAGGCCATTTTGCAGGGAAAAAAGAAGTCATTTGGCCAGGCTCTGGGCATCAGATGAAAGCTGGCCTTTAGGGCTCTGAGCACTTGCTGGGATCTAGATTCCGACCACTTGAGTTTTGGAGAAATCCAGAAACATTTGGAAATTTTTAGCTTAGGTGGGCAGGGTGGCCATGGCGAGTGGCCACAAAGAGAGGCCATTTTGCAGGGAAAAAAGAAGTCATTTGGCCAGGCTCTGGACATCAGATGAAAGCTGAACTTTGGGGCTCTCAGGATCTGGATTGACCTAGATTCTGACCACTTGAGTTTTGGAGAAATCCAGCAACATTTGGAGATTTCTGTCTTGGGTGTCCAGGCTCAATCAGGGCGAGTGGCCGAAGAGAGAGGCCATTTTTCAGGGGAAAAAGAAGTCATTTGACCAAGTTCTGGGCATCAGATGAAAGCTGGCGTTTGGGGCTCTCAGGATCTGGATTGGCCTAGATTCTAACCACTTTAGTTTTGGAGAAATTCAGCAAAATTTGGAAATTTCTGTGTTGGGTTGTCCGGGTGGGCCATGGCGAGTGGCTGCAAAGAGAGACCATTTTTCAGGGGAAAAAGAAGTAATTTGGCCAGGCTCTGGGCATCAGATGAAAGCTGGCCTTTGGGGCTCTGAGCACTTGCTGGGACCTAGATTCTGACCACTTGAGTTTTGGAGAAATCCAGCAACATTTGGAAATTTCTGTCTTGGGTGTCCAGGCTCAATCAGGGCGAGTGGCCGAAGAGAGAGGCCATTTTTCAGGGAAAAAGAAGTCATTTGGCCAAGTTCTGGGTATCAGATGAAAGCTGGCATTTGAGGCTCTAAGGATCTGGATTGGCCTAGATTCTGACCACTTGAGTTTTGGAGAAATCCAGCAACATTTGGAAATTTCTGTCTTGGGTGTCCAGGCTCAACCAGGGCGAGTGGTCGCAAAGAGAGGCCATTTTGCAGGGGAAAAAGAAGTCATTTGGCAAAGGTCTGGGCATCAGATGAAAGCTGGCATTTGGGGCTCTAATGATCTGGATTGGCCTAGATTCTGACCACTTGAGTTTTGGAGAAATCCAGCAACATTTGGAAATTTTTGTCTTGGGTGGCCAGGGAGGGCCATGGCGAGTGGTTGCAAAGAGAGGCCATTTTGCAGGGGAAAAAGAAGTCATTTGGCCAGGCTCTGGGCATCAGATGAAAGCTGGCCTTTAGGGCTCTGAGCACTTGCTGGGATCTAGATTCCGACCACTTGAGTTTTGGAGAAATCCAGAAACATTTGGAAATTTCTAGCTTAGGTGGGCACGGTGGCCATGGCGAGTGGCCGCAAAGAGAGGCCATTTTGCAGGGAAAAAAGAAGTCATTTGGCCAGGCTCTGGACATCAGATGAAAGCTGAACTTTGGGGCTCTCAGGATCTGGATTGACCTAGATTCTGACCACTTGAGCTTTGGAGAAATCCAGCAACATTTGGAGATTTCTGTCTTGGGTGTCGAGGCTCAATCAGGGCGAGTGGCCGAAGAGAGAGGCCATTTTTCAGGGGAAAAAGAAGTCATTTGGCCAGGCTCTGGGCATCAGATGAAAGCTGGCGTTTGGGGCTCTCAGGATCTGGATTGGCCTAGATTCTAACCACTTTAGTTTTGGAGAAATTCAGCAAAATTTGGAAATTTCTGTCTTGGGTGGTCCAGGTGGGCCATGGCGAGTGGCTGCAAAGAGAGGCCATTTTTCAGGGGAAAAAGAAGTCATTTGGCCAGGCTCTGGGCATCAGATGAAAGCTGGCCTTTGGGGCTCTGAGCACTTGCTGGGACCTAGATTCTGACCACTTGAGTTTTGGATAAATCCAGCAACATTTGGAAATTTCTAGCTTGGGTGGCCCGGGTGGGCCAGGGCGAATGGCCGCAAAGAGAGGCCATTTTTCAGGGAAAAAAGAAGTCATTTGGCCAGGCTCTGGACATCAGATGAAAGCTGACCTTTGGGGCTCTCAGGATCTGGATTGGCCTAAATTCTGACCACTTGTGTTTTGGAGAAATCCAGCAACATTTGGAAATTTCTGTCTTGGGTGTCCAGGCTCAATCAGGGCGAGTGGCCGAAGAGAGAGGCCATTTTTCAGGGAAAAAGAAGTCATTTGGCCAAGTTCTGGGTATCAGATGAAAGCTGGCCTTTGGGGCTCTAAGGATCTGGATTGGCCTAGATTCTGACCACTTGAGTTTTGGAGAAATCCAGCAACATTTGGAAATTTCTGTCTTGGGTGTCCAGGCTCAACCAGGGCGAGTGGTCGCAAAGAGAGGCCATTTTGCAGGGGAAAAAGAAGTCATTTGGCCAAGGTCTGGGCATCAGATGAAAGCTGGCATTTGGGGCTCTCAGGATCTGGATTGGCCTAGATTCTGAACCACTTGAGTTTTGGAGAAATCCAGCAACATTTGGAAATTTCTGTCTTGGGTGGCCAGGGAGGGCCATGGCGAGTGGTTGCAAAGAGAGGCCATTTTGCAGGGGAAAAAGAAGTCATTTGGCCAGGCTCTGGGCATCAGATGAAAGCTGGCCTTTAGGGCTCTGAGCACTTGCTGGGATCTAGATTCCGACCACTTGAGTTTTGGAGAAATCCAGAAACATTTGGAAATTTCTGTCTTGGGTGTCCAGGCTCAATCAGGGCGAGTGGCCGAAGTGAGAGGCCATTTTGCAGGGGAAAAAGAAGTCATTTGACCAAGTTCTGGGCATCAGATGAAAGCTGGCATTTGGGGCTCTAATGATCTGGATTGGCCTAGATTCTGAACCACTTGAGTTTTGGAGAAATCCAGCAACATTTGGAAATTTCTGTCTTGGGTGGCCAGGGAGGGCCATGGCGAGTGGTTGCAAAGAGAGGCCATTTTGCAGGGGAAAAAGAAGTCATTTGGCCAGGCTCTGGGCATCAGATGAAAGCTGGCCTTTAGGGCTCTGAGCACTTGCTGGGATCTAGATTCCGACCACTTGAGTTTTGGAGAAATCCAGAAACATTTGGAAATTTCTGTCTTGGGTGTCCAGGCTCAATCAGGGCGAGTGGCCGAAGTGAGAGGCCATTTTGCAGGGGAAAAAGAAGTCATTTGACCAAGTTCTGGGCATCAGATGAAAGCTGGCATTTGGGGCTCTAATGATCTGGATTGGCCTAGATTCTGACCACTTGAGTTTTGGAGAAATCCAGCAACATTTGGAAATTTCTGTCTTGGGTGGCCAGGGTGGGCCATGGCAAGTGGCCGCAAAGAGAGGCCATTTTGCAGGGGAAAAAGAAGTCATTTGGCCAGGCTCTGGGCATCAGATGAAAGCTGACCTTTGGGGCTCTCAGGATCTGGATTGGCCTAAGTTCTGACCACTTGTGTTTTGGAGAAATCCAGCAACATTTGGAAATTTCTGTCTTGGGTGTCCAGGCTCAATCAGGGCGAGTGGCCGAAGAGAGAGGCCATTTTTCAGGGAAAAAGAAGTCATTTGGCCAAGTTCTGGGTATCAGATGAAAGCTGGCATTTGAGGCTCTAAGGATCTGGATTGGCCTAGATTCTGACCACTTGAGTTTTGGAGAAATCCAGCAACATTTGGAAATTTCTGTCTTGGGTGGTCCAGGTGGGCCATGGCGAGTGGCTGCAAAGAGAGGCCATTTTTCAGGGGAAAAAGAAGTCATTTGGCCAGGCTCTGGGCATCAGATGAAAGCTGGCCTTTGGGGCTCTGAGCACTTGCTGGGACCTAGATTCTGACCACTTGAGTTTTGGAGAAATCCAGCAACATTTGGAAATTTCTAGCTTGGGTGGCCCGGGTGGGCCAGGGCGAATGGCCGCAAAGAGAGGCCATTTTTCAGGGAAAAAAGAAGTCATTTGGCCAGGCTCTGGACATCAGATGAAAGCTGACCTTTGGGGCTCTCAGGATCTGGATTGGCCTAAATTCTGACCACTTGTGTTTTGGAGAAATCCAGCAACATTTGGAAATTTCTGTCTTGGGTGTCCAGGCTCAATCAGGGCGAGTGGCCGAAGAGAGAGGCCATTTTTCACGGAAAAAGAAGTCATTTGGCCAAGTTCTGGGTATCAGATGAAAGCTGGCCTTTGGGGCTCTAAGGATCTGGATTGGCCTAGATTCTGACCACTTGAGTTTTGGAGAAATCCAGCAACATTTGGAAATTTCTGTCTTGGGTGTCCAGGCTCAACCAGGGCGAGTGGTCGCAAAGAGAGGCCATTTTGCAGGGGAAAAAGAAGTCATTTGGCCAAGGTCTGGGCATCAGATGAAAGCTGGCATTTGGGGCTCTCAGGATCTGGATTGGCCTAGATTCTGAACCACTTGAGTTTTGGAGAAATCCAGCAACATTTGGAAATTTCTGTCTTGGGTGGCCAGGGAGGGCCATGGCGAGTGGTTGCAAAGAGAGGCCATTTTGCAGGGGAAAAAGAAGTCATTTGGCCAGGCTCTGGGCATCAGATGAAAGCTGGCCTTTAGGGCTCTGAGCACTTGCTGGGATCTAGATTCCGACCACTTGAGTTTTGGAGAAATCCAGAAACATTTGGAAATTTCTGTCTTGGGTGTCCAGGCTCAATCAGGGCGAGTGGCCGAAGTGAGAGGCCATTTTGCAGGGGAAAAAGAAGTCATTTGACCAAGTTCTGGGCATCAGATGAAAGCTGGCATTTGGGGCTCTAATGATCTGGATTGGCCTAGATTCTGAACCACTTGAGTTTTGGAGAAATCCAGCAACATTTGGAAATTTCTGTCTTGGGTGGCCAGGGAGGGCCATGGCGAGTGGTTGCAAAGAGAGGCCATTTTGCAGGGGAAAAAGAAGTCATTTGGCCAGGCTCTGGGCATCAGATGAAAGCTGGCCTTTAGGGCTCTGAGCACTTGCTGGGATCTAGATTCCGACCACTTGAGTTTTGGAGAAATCCAGAAACATTTGGAAATTTCTGTCTTGGGTGTCCAGGCTCAATCAGGGCGAGTGGCCGAAGTGAGAGGCCATTTTGCAGGGGAAAAAGAAGTCATTTGACCAAGTTCTGGGCATCAGATGAAAGCTGGCATTTGGGGCTCTAATGATCTGGATTGGCCTAGATTCTGACCACTTGAGTTTTGGAGAAATCCAGCAACATTTGGAAATTTCTGTCTTGGGTGGCCAGGGTGGGCCATGGCAAGTGGCCGCAAAGAGAGGCCATTTTGCAGGGGAAAAAGAAGTCATTTGGCCAGGCTCTGGGCATCAGATGAAAGCTGACCTTTGGGGCTCTCAGGATCTGGATTGGCCTAAGTTCTGACCACTTGTGTTTTGGAGAAATCCAGCAACATTTGGAAATTTCTGTCTTGGGTGTCCAGGCTCAATCAGGGCGAGTGGCCGAAGAGAGAGGCCATTTTTCAGGGAAAAAGAAGTCATTTGGCCAAGTTCTGGGTATCAGATGAAAGCTGGCATTTGAGGCTCTAAGGATCTGGATTGGCCTAGATTCTGACCACTTGAGTTTTGGAGAAATCCAGCAACATTTGGAAATTTCTGTCTTGGGTGTCCAGGCTCAATCAGGGCGAGTGGTCGAAAAGAGAGGCCATTTTGCAGGGGAAAAAGAAGTCATTTGGCCAAGGTCTGGGCATTAGATGAAAGCTGGCATTTGGGGCTCTAATGATCTGGATTGGCCTAGATTCTGACCACTTGAGTTTTGGAGATATCCAGCAACATTTGGAAATTTCTAGCTTGGGTGGCCCGGGTGGGCCAGGGCGAATGGCCGCAAAGAGAGGCCATTTTTCAGGGAAAAAAGAAGTCATTTGGCCAGGCTCTGGACATCAGATGAAAGCTGACCTTTGGGGCTCTCAGGATCTGGATTGGCCTAAATTCTGACCACTTGTGTTTTGGAGAAATCCAGCAACATTTGGAAATTTCTGTCTTGGGTGTCCAGGCTCAATCAGGGCGAGTGGCCGAAGAGAGAGGCCATTTTTCAGGGAAAAAGAAGTCATTTGGCCAAGTTCTGGGTATCAGATGAAAGCTGGCATTTGAGGCTCTAAGGATCTGGATTGACCTAGATTCTGACCACTTGAGTTTTGGAGAAATCCAGAAACATTTGGAAATTTCTAGCTTAGGTGGGCAGGGTGGCCATTGCGAGTGGCCGCAAAGAGAGGCCATTTTGCAGGGAAAAAAGAAGTCATTTGGCCAGGCTCTGGACATCAGATGAAAGCTGAACTTTGGGGCTCTCAGGATCTGGATTGACCTAGATTCTGACCACTTGAGTTTTGGAGAAATCCAGCAACATTTGGAGATTTCTGTCTTGGGTGTCGAGGCTCAATCAGGGCGAGTGGCCGAAGAGAGAGGCCATTTTTCAGGGGAAAAAGAAGTCATTTGGCCAGGCTCTGGGCATCAGATGAAAGCTGGCCTTTGGGGCTCTGAGCACTTGCTGGGACCTAGATTCTGACCACTTGAGTTTTGGAGAAATCCAGCAACATTTGGAAATTTCTGTCTTGGGTGTCCAGGCTCAATCAGGGCGAGTGGCCGAAGAGAGAGGCCATTTTTCACGGAAAAAGAAGTCATTTGGCCAAGTTCTGGGTATCAGATGAAAGCTGGCATTTGAGGCTCTAAGGATCTGGATTGGCCTAGATTCTGACCACTTGAGTTTTGGAGAAATCCAGCAACATTTGGAAATTTCTGTCTTGGGTGTCCAGGCTCAATCAGGGCGAGTGGTCGCAAAGAGAGGCCATTTTGCAGGGGAAAAAGAAGTCATTTGGCCAAGGTCTGGGCATCAGATGAAAGCTGGCATTTGGGGCTCTAATGATCTGGATTGGCCTAGATTCTGACCACTTGAGTTTTGGAGAAATCCAGCAACATTTGGAAATTTCTGTCTTGGGTGGCCAGGGAGGGCCATGGCGAGTGGTTGCAAAGAGAGGCCATTTTGCAGGGGAAAAAGAAGTCATTTGGCCAGGCTCTGGGCATCAGATGAAAGCTGGCCTTTAGGGCTCTGAGCACTTGCTGGGATCTAGATTCCGACCACTTGAGTTTTGGAGAAATCCAGAAACATTTGGAAATTTCTAGCTTAGGTGGGCAGGGTGGCCATGGCGAGTGGCCGCAAAGAGAGGCCATTTTGCAGGGAAAAAAGAAGTCATTTGGCCAGGCTCTGGACATCAGATGAAAGCTGAACTTTGGGGCTCTCAGGATCTGGATTGACCTAGATTCTGACCACTTGAGCTTTGGAGAAATCCAGCAACATTTGGAGATTTCTGTCTTGGGTGTCCAGGCTCAATCAGGGCGAGTGGCCGAAGAGAGAGGCCATTTTGCAGGGGAAAAAGAAGTCATTTGGCCAAGGTCTGGGCATCAGATGAAAGCTGGCGTTTGGGGCTCTCAGGATCTGGATTGGCCTAGATTCTAACCACTTTAGTTTTGGAGAAATTCAGCAAAATTTGGAAATTTCTGTGTTGGGTGGTCCGGGTGGGCCATGGCGAGTGGCTGCAAAGAGAGGCCATTTTTCAGGGGAAAAAGAAGTCATTTGGCCAGGCTCTGGGCATCAGATGAAAGCTGGCCTTTGGGGCTCTGAGCACTTGCTGGGACCGAGATTCTGACCACTTGAGTTTTGGAGAAATCCAGCAACATTTGGAAATTTCTGTCTTGGGTGTCCAGGCTCAATCAGGGCGAGTGGCCGAAGAGAGAGGCCATTTTTCAGGGAAAAAGAAGTCATTTGGCCAAGTTCTGGGTATCAGATGAAAGCTGGCATTTGAGGCTCTAAGGATCTGGATTGGCCTAGATTCTGACCACTTGAGTTTTGGAGAAATCCAGCAACATTTGCAAATTTCTGTCTTGGGTGTCCAGGCTCAATCAGGGCGAGTGGTCGCAAAGAGAGGCCATTTTGCAGGGGAAAAAGAAGTCATTTGGCAAAGGTCTGGGCATCAGATGAAAGCTGGCATTTGGGGCTCTAATGATCTGGATTGGCCTAGATTCTGACCACTTGAGTTTTGGAGAAATCCAGCAACATTTGGAAATTTCTGTCTTGGGTGGCCAGGGAGGGCCATGGCGAGTGGTTGCAAAGAGAGGCCATTTTGCAGGGGAAAAAGAAGTCATTTGGCCAGGCTCTGGGCATCAGATGAAAGCTGGCCTTTAGGGCTCTGAGCACTTGCTGGGATCTAGATTCCGACCACTTGAGTTTTGGAGAAATCCAGAAACATTTGGAAATTTCTAGCTTAGGTGGGCAGGGTGGCCATGGCGAGTGGCCGCAAAGAGAGGCCATTTTGCAGGGAAAAAAGAAGTCATTTGGCCAGGCTCTGGACATCAGATGAAAGCTGAACTTTGGGGCTCTCAGGATCTGGATTGACCTAGATTCTGACCACTTGAGCTTTGGAGAAATCCAGCAACATTTGGAGATTTCTGTCTTGGGTGTCGAGGCTCAATCAGGGCGAGTGGCCGAAGAGAGAGGCCATTTTGCAGGGGAAAAAGAAGTCATTTGGCCAAGGTCTGGGCATCAGATGAAAGCTGGCGTTTGGGGCTCTCAGGATCTGGATTGGCCTAGATTCTAACCACTTTAGTTTTGGAGAAATTCAGCAAAATTTGGAAATTTCTGTCTTGGGTGGTCCAGGTGGGCCATGGCGAGTGGCTGCAAAGAGAGGCCATTTTTCAGGGGAAAAAGAAGTCATTTGGCCAGGCTCTGGGCATCAGATGAAAGCTGGCCTTTGGGGCTCTGAGCACTTGCTGGGACCTAGATTCTGACCACTTGAGTTTTGGAGAAATCCAGCAACATTTGGAAATTTCTAGCTTGGGTGGCCCGGGTGGGCCAGGGCGAATGGCCGCAAAGAGAGGCCATTTTTCAGGGAAAAAAGAAGTCATTTGGCCAGGCTCTGGACATCAGATGAAAGCTGACCTTTGGGGCTCTCAGGATCTGGATTGGCCTAAATTCTGACCACTTGTGTTTTGGAGAAATCCAGCAACATTTGGAAATTTCTGTCTTGGGTGTCCAGGCTCAATCAGGGCGAGTGGCCGAAGAGAGAGGCCATTTTGCAGGGGAAAAAGAAGTCATTTGGCCAAGTTCTGGGTATCAGATGAAAGCTGGCCTTTGGGGCTCTAAGGATCTGGATTGGCCTAGATTCTGACCACTTGAGTTTTGGAGAAATCCAGCAACATTTGGAAATTTCTGTCTTGGGTGTCCAGGCTCAACCAGGGCGAGTGGTCGCAAAGAGAGGCCATTTTGCAGGGGAAAAAGAAGTCATTTGGCCAAGGTCTGGGCATCAGATGAAAGCTGGCATTTGGGGCTCTCAGGATCTGGATTGGCCTAGATTCTGAACCACTTGAGTTTTGGAGAAATCCAGCAACATTTGGAAATTTCTGTCTTGGGTGGCCAGGGAGGGCCAAGGCGAGTGGTTGCAAAGAGAGGCCATTTTGCAGGGGAAAAAGAAGTCATTTGGCCAGGCTCTGGGCATCAGATGAAAGCTGGCCTTTAGGGCTCTGAGCACTTGCTGGGATCTAGATTCCGACCACTTGAGTTTTGGAGAAATCCAGAAACATTTGGAAATTTCTAGCTTAGGTGGGCAGGGTGGCCATGGCGAGTGGCCGCAAAGAGAGGCCATTTTGCAGGGAAAAAAGAAGTCATTTGACCAAGTTCTGGGCATCAGATGAAAGCTGGCATTTGGGGCTCTAATGATCTGGATTGGCCTAGATTCTGACCACTTGAGTTTTGGAGAAATCCAGCAACATTTGGAAATTTCTGTCTTGGGTGGCCAGGGTGGGCCATGGCAAGTGGCCGCAAAGAGAGGCCATTTTGCAGGGGAAAAAGAAGTCATTTGGCCAGGCTCTGGGCATCAGATGAAAGCTGACCTTTAGGGCTCTCAGGATCTGGATTGGCCTAAGTTCTGACCACTTGTGTTTTGGAGAAATCCAGCAACATTTGGAAATTTCTGTCTTGGGTGTCCAGGCTCAATCAGGGCGAGTGGCCGAAGAGAGAGGCCATTTTTCAGGGAAAAAGAAGTCATTTGGCCAAGTTCTGGGTATCAGATGAAAGCTGGCATTTGAGGCTCTAAGGATCTGGATTGGCCTAGATTCTGACCACTTGAGTTTTGGAGAAATCCAGCAACATTTGGAAATTTCTGTCTTGGGTGTCCAGGCTCAATCAGGGCGAGTGGTCGAAAAGAGAGGCCATTTTGCAGGGGAAAAAGAAGTCATTTGGCCAAGGTCTGGGCATTAGATGGAAGCTGGCATTTGGGGCTCTAATGATCTGGATTGGCCTAGATTCTGACCACTTGAGTTTTGGAGAAATCCAGCAACATTTGGAAATTTCTAGCTTGGGTGGCCCGGGTGGGCCAGGGCGAATGGCCGCAAAGAGAGGCCATTTTTCAGGGAAAAAAGAAGTCATTTGGCCAGGCTCTGGACATCAGATGAAAGCTGACCTTTGGGGCTCTCAGGATCTGGATTGGCCTAAATTCTGACCACTTGTGTTTTGGAGAAATCCAGCAACATTTGGAAATTTCTGTCTTGGGTGTCCAGGCTCAATCAGGGCGAGTGGCCGAAGAGAGAGGCCATTTTTCAGGGAAAAAGAAGTCATTTGGCCAAGTTCTGGGTATCAGATGAAAGCTGGCATTTGAGGCTCTAAGGATCTGGATTGGCCTAGATTCTGACCACTTGAGTTTTGGAGAAATCCAGAAACATTTGGAAATTTCTAGCTTAGGTGGGCAGGGTGGCCATGGCGAGTGGCCGCAAAGAGAGGCCATTTTGCAGGGAAAAAGAAGTCATTTGGCCAGGCTCTGGACATCAGATGAAAGCTGAACTTTGGGGCTCTCAGGATCTGGATTGACCTAGATTCTGACCACTTGAGTTTTGGAGAAATCCAGCAACATTTGGAGATTTCTGTCTTGGGTGTCGAGGCTCAATCAGGGCGAGTGGCCGAAGAGAGAGGCCATTTTTCAGGGGAAAAAGAAGTCATTTGGCCAGGCTCTGGGCATCAGATGAAAGCTGGCCTTTGGGGCTCTGAGCACTTGCTGGGACCTAGATTCTGACCACTTGAGTTTTGGAGAAATCCAGCAACATTTGGAAATTTCTGTCTTGGGTGTCCAGGCTCAATCAGGGCGAGTGGCCGAAGAGAGAGGCCATTTTTCAGGGAAAAAGAAGTCATTTGGCCAAGTTCTGGGTATCAGATGAAAGCTGGCATTTGAGGCTCTAAGGATCTGGATTGGCCTAGATTCTGACCACTTGAGTTTTGGAGAAATCCAGCAACATTTGGAAATTTCTGTCTTGGGTGTCCAGGCTCAATCAGGGCGAGTGGTCGCAAAGAGAGGCCATTTTGCAGGGGAAAAAGAAGTCATTTGGCCAAGGTCTGGGCATCAGATGAAAGCTGGCATTTGGGGCTCTCAGGATCTGGATTGGCCTAGATTCTGACCACTTGAGTTTTGGAGAAATCCAGCAACATTTGGAAATTTCTGTCTTGGGTGGCCAGGGAGGGCCATGGCGAGTGGTTGCAAAGAGAGGCCATTTTGCAGGGGAAAAAGAAGTCATTTGGCCAGGCTCTGGGCATCAGATGAAAGCTGGCCTTTAGGGCTCTGAGCACTTGCTGGGATCTAGATTCCGACCACTTGAGTTTTGGAGAAATCCAGAAACATTTGGAAATTTCTAGCTTAGGTGGGCAGGGTGGCCATGGCGAGTGGCCGCAAAGAGAGGCCATTTTGCAGGGAAAAAAGAAGTCATTTGGCCAGGCTCTGGACATCAGATGAAAGCTGAACTTTGGGGCTCTCAGGATCTGGATTGACCTAGATTCTGACCACTTGAGCTTTGGAGAAATCCAGCAACATTTGGAGATTTCTGTCTTGGGTGTCCAGGCTCAATCAGGGCGAGTGGCCGAAGAGAGAGGCCATTTTGCAGGGGAAAAAGAAGTCATTTGGCCAAGGTCTGGGCATCAGATGAAAGCTGGCGTTTGGGGCTCTCAGGATCTGGATTGGCCTAGATTCTAACCACTTTAGTTTTGGAGAAATTCAGCAAAATTTGGAAATTTCTAGCTTGGGTGGCCCGGGTGGGCCAGGGCGAGTGGCCGCAAAGAGAGGCCATTTTGCAGGGAAAAAAGAAGTCATTTGGCCAGGCTCTGGGCATCAGATGAAAGCTGGCCTTTAGGGCTCTGAGCACTTGCTGGGATCTAGATTCCGACCACTTGAGTTTTGGAGAAATCCAGAAACATTTGGAAATTTCTAGCTTAGGTGGGCAGGGTGGCCATGGCGAGTGGCCACAAAGAGAGGCCATTTTGCAGGGAAAAAAGAAGTCATTTGGCCAGGCTCTGGACATCAGATGAAAGCTGAACTTTGGGGCTCTCAGGATCTGGATTGACCTAGATTCTGACCACTTGAGTTTTGGAGAAATCCAGCAACATTTGGAGATTTCTGTCTTGGGTGTCGAGGCTCAATCAGGGCGAGTGGCCGAAGAGAGAGGCCATTTTTCAGGGAAAAAGAAGTCATTTGGCCAAGTTCTGGGTATCAGATGAAAGCTGGCCTTTGGGGCTCTAAGGATCTGGATTGGCCTAGATTCTGACCACTTGAGTTTTGGAGAAATCCAGCAACATTTGGAAATTTCTGTCTTGGGTGTCCAGGCTCAACCAGGGCGAGTGGTCGCAAAGAGAGGCCATTTTGCAGGGGAAAAAGAAGTCATTTGGCCAAGGTCTGGGCATCAGATGAAAGCTGGCATTTGGGGCTCTCAGGATCTGGATTGGCCTAGATTCTGAACCACTTGAGTTTTGGAGAAATCCAGCAACATTTGGAAATTTCTGTCTTGGGTGGCCAGGGAGGGCCATGGCGAGTGGTTGCAAAGAGAGGCCATTTTGCAGGGGAAAAAGAAGTCATTTGGCCAGGCTCTGGGCATCAGATGAAAGCTGGCCTTTAGGGCTCTGAGCACTTGCTGGGATCTAGATTCCGACCACTTGAGTTTTGGAGAAATCCAGAAACATTTGGAAATTTCTAGCTTAGGTGGGCAGGGTGGCCATGGCGAGTGGCCGCAAAGAGAGGCCATTTTGCAGGGAAAAAAGAAGTCATTTGACCAAGTTCTGGGCATCAGATGAAAGCTGGCATTTGGGGCTCTAATGATCTGGATTGGCCTAGATTCTGACCACTTGAGTTTTGGAGAAATCCAGCAACATTTGGAAATTTCTGTCTTGGGTGGCCAGGGTGGGCCATGGCAAGTGGCCGCAAAGAGAGGCCATTTTGCAGGGGAAAAAGAAGTCATTTGGCCAGGCTCTGGGCATCAGATGAAAGCTGACCTTTGGGGCTCTCAGGATCTGGATTGGCCTAAGTTCTGACCACTTGTGTTTTGGAGAAATCCAGCAACATTTGGAAATTTCTGTCTTGGGTGTCCAGGCTCAATCAGGGCGAGTGGCCGAAGAGAGAGGCCATTTTTCAGGGAAAAAGAAGTCATTTGGCCAAGTTCTGGGTATCAGATGAAAGCTGGCATTTGAGGCTCTAAGGATCTGGATTGGCCTAGATTCTGACCACTTGAGTTTTGGAGAAATCCAGCAACATTTGGAAATTTCTGTCTTGGGTGTCCAGGCTCAATCAGGGCGAGTGGTCGAAAAGAGAGGCCATTTTGCAGGGGAAAAAGAAGTCATTTGGCCAAGGTCTGGGCATCAGATGAAAGCTGGCATTTGGGGCTCTAATGATCTGGATTGGCCTAGATTCTGACCACTTGAGTTTTGGAGAAATCCAGCAACATTTGGAAATTTCTAGCTTGGGTGGCCCGGGTGGGCCAGGGCGAATGGCCGCAAAGAGAGGCCATTTTTCAGGGAAAAAAGAAGTCATTTGGCCAGGCTCTGGACATCAGATGAAAGCTGACCTTTGGGGCTCTCAGGATCTGGATTGGCCTAAATTCTGACCACTTGTGTTTTGGAGAAATCCAGCAACATTTGGAAATTTCTGTCTTGGGTGTCCAGGCTCAATCAGGGCGAGTGGCCGAAGAGAGAGGCCATTTTTCAGGGAAAAAGAAGTCATTTGGCCAAGTTCTGGGTATCAGATGAAAGCTGGCATTTGAGGCTCTAAGGATCTGGATTGGCCTAGATTCTGACCACTTGAGTTTTGGAGAAATCCAGAAACATTTGGAAATTTCTAGCTTAGGTGGGCAGGGTGGCCATGGCGAGTGGCCGCAAAGAGAGGCCATTTTGCAGGGAAAAAGAAGTCATTTGGCCAGGCTCTGGACATCAGATGAAAGCTGAACTTTGGGGCTCTCAGGATCTGGATTGACCTAGATTCTGACCACTTGAGTTTTGGAGAAATCCAGCAACATTTGGAGATTTCTGTCTTGGGTGTCGAGGCTCAATCAGGGCGAGTGGCCGAAGAGAGAGGCCATTTTTCAGGGGAAAAAGAAGTCATTTGGCCAGGCTCTGGGCATCAGATGAAAGCTGGCCTTTGGGGCTCTGAGCACTTGCTGGGACCTAGATTCTGACCACTTGAGTTTTGGAGAAATCCAGCAACATTTGGAAATTTCTGTCTTGGGTGTCCAGGCTCAATCAGGGCGAGTGGCCGAAGAGAGAGGCCATTTTTCACGGAAAAAGAAGTCATTTGGCCAAGTTCTGGGTATCAGATGAAAGCTGGCATTTGAGGCTCTAAGGATCTGGATTGGCCTAGATTCTGACCACTTGAGTTTTGGAGAAATCCAGCAACATTTGGAAATTTCTGTCTTGGGTGTCCAGGCTCAATCAGGGCGAGTGGTCGCAAAGAGAGGCCATTTTGCAGGGGAAAAAGAAGTCATTTGGCCAAGGTCTGGGCATCAGATGAAAGCTGGCATTTGGGGCTCTCAGGATCTGGATTGGCCTAGATTCTGACCACTTGAGTTTTGGAGAAATCCAGCAACATTTGGAAATTTCTGTCTTGGGTGGCCAGGGAGGGCCATGGCGAGTGGTTGCAAAGAGAGGCCATTTTGCAGGGGAAAAAGAAGTCATTTGGCCAGGCTCTGGGCATCAGATGAAAGCTGGCCTTTAGGGCTCTGAGCACTTGCTGGGATCTAGATTCCGACCACTTGAGTTTTGGAGAAATCCAGAAACATTTGGAAATTTCTAGCTTAGGTGGGCAGGGTGGCCATGGCGAGTGGCCGCAAAGAGAGGCCATTTTGCAGGGAAAAAAGAAGTCATTTGGCCAGGCTCTGGACATCAGATGAAAGCTGAACTTTGGGGCTCTCAGGATCTGGATTGACCTAGATTCTGACCACTTGAGCTTTGGAGAAATCCAGCAACATTTGGAGATTTCTGTCTTGGGTGTCCAGGCTCAATCAGGGCGAGTGGCCGAAGAGAGAGGCCATTTTGCAGGGGAAAAAGAAGTCATTTGGCCAAGGTCTGGGCATCAGATGAAAGCTGGCGTTTGGGGCTCTCAGGATCTGGATTGGCCTAGATTCTAACCACTTTAGTTTTGGAGAAATTCAGCAAAATTTGGAAATTTCTAGCTTGGGTGGCCCGGGTGGGCCAGGGCGAGTGGCCGCAAAGAGAGGCCATTTTGCAGGGAAAAAAGAAGTCATTTGGCCAGGCTCTGGGCATCAGATGAAAGCTGGCCTTTAGGGCTCTGAGCACTTGCTGGGATCTAGATTCCGACCACTTGAGTTTTGGAGAAATCCAGAAACATTTGGAAATTTCTAGCTTAGGTGGGCAGGGTGGCCATGGCGAGTGGCCACAAAGAGAGGCCATTTTGCAGGGAAAAAAGAAGTCATTTGGCCAGGCTCTGGACATCAGATGAAAGCTGAACTTTGGGGCTCTCAGGATCTGGATTGACCTAGATTCTGACCACTTGAGTTTTGGAGAAATCCAGCAACATTTGGAGATTTCTGTCTTGGGTGTCGAGGCTCAATCAGGGCGAGTGGCCGAAGAGAGAGGCCATTTTTCAGGGGAAAAAGAAGTCATTTGACCAAGTTCTGGGCATCAGATGAAAGCTGGCGTTTGGGGCTCTCAGGATCTGGATTGGCCTAGATTCTAACCACTTTAGTTTTGGAGAAATTCAGCAAAATTTGGAAATTTCTGTGTTGGGTGGTCCGGGTGGGCCATGGCGAGTGGCTGCAAAGAGAGGCCATTTTTCAGGGGAAAAAGAAGTCATTTGGCCAGGCTCTGGGCATCAGATGAAAGCTGGCCTTTGGGGCTCTGAGCACTTGCTGGGACCTAGATTCTGACCACTTGAGTTTTGGAGAAATCCAGCAACATTTGGAAATTTCTGTCTTGGGTGTCCAGGCTCAATCAGGGCGAGTGGCCGAAGAGAGAGGCCATTTTTCAGGGAAAAAGAAGTCATTTGGCCAAGTTCTGGGTATCAGATGAAAGCTGGCATTTGAGGCTCTAAGGATCTGGATTGGCCTAGATTCTGACCACTTGAGTTTTGGAGAAATCCAGCAACATTTGGAAATTTCTGTCTTGGGTGTCCAGGCTCAATCAGGGCGAGTGGTCGCAAAGAGAGGCCATTTTGCAGGGGAAAAAGAAGTCATTTGGCCAGGCTCTGGGCATCAGATGAAAGCTGGCCTTTAGGGCTCTGAGCACTTGCTGGGATCTAGATTCCGACCACTTGAGTTTTGGAGAAATCCAGAAACATTTGGAAATTTCTAGCTTAGGTGGGCAGGGTGGCCATGGCGAGTGGCCGCAAAGAGAGGCCATTTTGCAGGGAAAAAAGAAGTCATTTGGCCAGGCTCTGGACATCAGATGAAAGCTGAACTTTGGGGCTCTCAGGATCTGGATTGACCTAGATTCTGACCACTTGAGCTTTGGAGAAATCCAGCAACATTTGGAGATTTCTGTCTTGGGTGTCCAGGCTCAATCAGGGCGAGTGGCCGAAGAGAGAGGCCATTTTTCAGGGGAAAAAGAAGTCATTTGGCCAAGGTCTGGGCATCAGATGAAAGCTGGCGTTTGGGGCTCTCAGGATCTGGATTGGCCTAGATTCTAACCACTTTAGTTTTGGAGAAATTCAGCAAAATTTGGAAATTTCTAGCTTGGGTGGCCCGGGTGGGCCAGGGCGAGTGGCCGCAATGAGAGGCCATTTTGCAGGGAAAAAAGAAGTCATTTGGCCAGGCTCTGGGCATCAGATGAAAGCTGGCCTTTAGGGCTCTGAGCACTTGCTGGGATCTAGATTCCGACCACTTGAGTTTTGGAGAAATCCAGAAACATTTGGAAATTTCTAGCTTAGGTGGGCAGGGTGGCCATGGCGAGTGGCCACAAAGAGAGGCCATTTTGCAGGGAAAAAAGAAGTCATTTGGCCAGGCTCTGGACATCAGATGAAAGCTGAACTTTGGGGCTCTCAGGATCTGGATTGACCTAGATTCTGACCACTTGAGTTTTGGAGAAATCCAGCAACATTTGGAGATTTCTGTCTTGGGTGTCCAGGCTCAATCAGGGCGAGTGGCCGAAGAGAGAGGCCATTTTTCAGGGGAAAAAGAAGTCATTTGACCAAGTTCTGGGCATCAGATGAAAGCTGGCGTTTGGGGCTCTCAGGATCTGGATTGGCCTAGATTCTAACCACTTTAGTTTTGGAGAAATTCAGCAAAATTTGGAAATTTCTGTGTTGGGTGGTCCGGGTGGGCCATGGCGAGTGGCTGCAAAGAGAGGCCATTTTTCAGGGGAAAAAGAAGTCATTTGGCCAGGCTCTGGGCATCAGATGAAAGCTGGCCTTTGGGGCTCTGAGCACTTGCTGGGACCTAGATTCTGACCACTTGAGTTTTGGAGAAATCCAGCAACATTTGGAAATTTCTGTCTTGGGTGTCCAGGCTCAATCAGGGCGAGTGGCCGAAGAGAGAGGCCATTTTTCAGGGAAAAAGAAGTCATTTGGCCAAGTTCTGGGTATCAGATGAAAGCTGGCATTTGAGGCTCTAAGGATCTGGATTGGCCTAGATTCTGACCACTTGAGTTTTGGAGAAATCCAGCAACATTTGGAAATTTCTGTCTTGGGTGTCCAGGCTCAATCAGGGCGAGTGGTCGCAAAGAGAGGCCATTTTGCAGGGGAAAAAGAAGTCATTTGGCCAAGGTCTGGGCATCAGATGAAAGCTGGCATTTGGGGCTCTCAGGATCTGGATTGGCCTAGATTCTGACCACTTGAGTTTTGGAGAAATCCAGCAACATTTGGAAATTTCTGTCTTGGGTGGCCAGGGAGGGCCATGGCGAGTGGTTGCAAAGAGAGGCCATTTTGCAGGGGAAAAAGAAGTCATTTGGCCAGGCTCTGGGCATCAGATGAAAGCTGGCCTTTAGGGCTCTGAGCACTTGCTGGGATCTAGATTCCGACCACTTGAGTTTTGGAGAAATCCAGAAACATTTGGAAATTTCTAGCTTAGGTGGGCAGGGTGGCCATGGCGAGTGGCCGCAAAGAGAGGCCATTTTGCAGGGAAAAAAGAAGTCATTTGGCCAGGCTCTGGACATCAGATGAAAGCTGAACTTTGGGGCTCTCAGGATCTGGATTGACCTAGATTCTGACCACTTGGGCTTTGGAGAAATCCAGCAACATTTGGATATTTCTGTCTTGGGTGTCGAGGCTCAATCAGGGCGAGTGGCCGAAGAGAGAGGCCATTTTTCAGGGAAAAAAGAAGTCATTTGGCCAGGCTCTGGACATCAGATGAAAGCTGAACTTTGGGGCTCTCAGGATCTGGATTGACCTAGATTCTGACCACTTGAGCTTTGGAGAAATCCAGCAACATTTGGAGATTTCTGTCTTGGGTGTCCAGGCTCAATCAGGGCGAGTGGCCGAAGAGAGAGGCCATTTTGCAGGGGAAAAAGAAGTCATTTGGCCAGGCTCTGGGCATCAGATGAAAGCTGGCGTTTGGGGCTCTCAGGATCTGGATTTGCCTAGATTCTAACCACTTTAGTTTTGGAGAAATTCAGCAAAATTTGGAAATTTCTGTGTTGGGTGGTCCGGGTGGGCCATGGCGAGTGGCTGCAAAGAGAGGCCATTTTTCAGGGGAAAAAGAAGTCATTTGGCCAGGCTCTGGGCATCAGATGAAAGCTGGCCTTTGGGTCTCTGAGCACTTGCTGGGACCTAGATTCTGACCACTTGAGTTTTGGAGAAATCCAGCAACATTTGGAAATTTCTAGCTTGGGTGGCCCGGGTGGGCCAGGGCGAATGGCCGCAAAGAGAGGCCATTTTTCAGGGAAAAAAGAAGTCATTTGGCCAGGCTCTGGACATCAGATGAAAGCTGGCCTTTGGGGCTCTCAGGATCTGGATTGGCCTAAATTCTGACCACTTGTGTTTTGGAGAAATCCAGCAACATTTGGAAATTTCTGTCTTGGGTGTCCAGGCTCAATCAGGGCGAGTGGCCGAAGAGAGAGGCCATTTTGCAGGGGAAAAAGAAGTCATTTGGCCAAGTTCTGGGTATCAGATGAAAGCTGGCCTTTGGGGCTCTAAGGATCTGGATTGGCCTAGATTCTGACCACTTGAGTTTTGGAGAAATCCAGCAACATTTGGAAATTTCTGTCTTGGGTGTCCAGGCTCAATCAGGGCGAGTGGACGCAAAGAGAGGCCATTTTGCAGGGGAAAAAGAAGTCATTTGGCCAAGGTCTGGGCATCAGATGAAAGCTGGCATTTGGGGCTCTAATGATCTGCATTGGCCTAGATTCTGACCACTTGAGTTTTGGAGAAATCCAGCAACATTTGGAAATTTCTGTCTTGGGTGTCCAGGCTCAACCAGGGCGAGTGGTCGCAAAGAGAGGCCATTTTGCAGGGGAAAAAGAAGTCATTTGGCCAGGCTCTGGGCATCAGATGAAAGCTGGCCTTTAGGGCTCTGAGCACTTGCTGGGATCTAGATTCCGACCACTTGAGTTTTGGAGAAATCCAGAAACATTTGGAAATTTCTGTCTTGGGTGTCCAGGCTCAATCAGGGAGAGTGGCCGAAGTGAGAGGCCATTTTGCAGGGGAAAAAGAAGTCATTTGACCAAGTTCTGGGCATCAGATGAAAGCTGGCATTTGGGGCTCTAATGATCTGGATTGGCCTAGATTCTGACCACTTGAGTTTTGGAGAAATCCAGCAACATTTGGAAATTTCTGTCTTGGGTGGCCAGGGTGGGCCATGGCAAGTGGCCGCAAAGAGAGGCCATTTTGCAGGGGAAAAAGAAGTCATTTGGCCAGGCTCTGGGCATCAGATGAAAGCTGACCTTTGGGGCTCTCAGGATCTGGATTGGCCTAAGTTCTGACCACTTGTGTTTTGGAGAAATCCAGCAACATTTGGAAATTTCTGTCTTGGGTGTCCAGGCTCAATCAGGGCGAGTGGCTGAAGAGAGAGGCCATTTTTCAGGGAAAAAGAAGTCATTTGGCCAAGTTCTGGGTATCAGATGAAAGCTGGCATTTGAGGCTCTAAGGATCTGGATTGGCCTAGATTCTGACCACTTGAGTTTTGGAGAAATCCAGCAACATTTGGAAATTTCTGTCTTGGGTGTCCAGGCTCAATCAGGGCGAGTGGTCGCAAAGAGAGGCCATTTTTCAGGGGAAAAAGAAGTCATTTGGCCAAGGTCTGGGCATTAGATGAAAGCTGGCATTTGGGGCTCTAATGATCTGGATTGGCCTAGATTCTGACCACTTGAGTTTTGGAGAAATCCAGCAACATTTGGAAATTTCTAGCTTGGGTGGCCCGGGTGGGCCAGGGCGAATGGCCGCAAAGAGAGGCCATTTTTCAGGGAAAAAAGAAGTCATTTGGCCAGGCTCTGGACATCAGATGAAAGCTGACCTTTGGGGCTCTCAGGATCTGGATTGGCCTAAATTCTGACCACTTGTGTTTTGGAGAAATCCAGCAACATTTGGAAATTTCTGTCTTGGGTGTCGAGGCTCAATCAGGGCGAGTGGCCGAAGAGAGAGGCCATTTTTCAGGGGAAAAAGAAGTCATTTGACCAAGTTCTGGGCATCAGATGAAAGCTGGCATTTGGGGCTCTAATGATCTGGATTGGCCTAGATTCTGACCACTTGAGTTTTGGAGAAATCCAGCAACATTTGGAAATTTCTGTCTTGGGTGGCCAGGGTGGGCCATGGCAAGTGGCCGCAAAGAGAGGCCATTTTGCAGGGAAAAAAGAAGTCATTTGGCCAGGCTCTGGGCATCAGATGAAAGCTGGCCTTTGGGGCTCTGAGCACTTGCTGGGACCTAGATTCTGACCACTTGAGTTTTGGAGAAATCCAGCAACATTTGGAAATTTCTGTCTTGGGTGTCCAGGCTCAATCAGGGCGAGTGGCCGAAGAGAGAGGCCATTTTTCACGGAAAAAGAAGTCATTTGGCCAAGTTCTGGGTATCAGATGAAAGCTGGCATTTGAGGCTCTAAGGATCTGGATTGGCCTAGATTCTGACCACTTGAGTTTTGGAGAAATCCAGCAACATTTGGAAATTTCTGTCTTGGGTGTCCAGGCTCAATCAGGGCGAGTGGTCGCAAAGAGAGGCCATTTTGCAGGGGAAAAAGAAGTCATTTGGCCAAGGTCTGGGCATCAGATGAAAGCTGGCATTTGGGGCTCTAATGATCTGGATTGGCCTAGATTCTGACCACTTGAGTTTTGGAGAAATCCAGCAACATTTGGAAATTTCTGTCTTGGGTGGCCAGGGAGGGCCATGGCGAGTGGTTGTAAAGAGAGGCCATTTTGCAGGGGAAAAAGAAGTCATTTGGCCAGGCTCTGGGCATCAGATGAAAGCTGGCCTTTAGGGCTCTGAGCACTTGCTGGGATCTAGATTCCGACCACTTGAGTTTTGGAGAAATCCAGAAACATTTGGAAATTTCTAGCTTAGGTGGGCAGGGTGGCCATGGCGAGTGGCCGCAAAGAGAGGCCATTTTGCAGGGAAAAAAGAAGTCATTTGGCCAGGCTCTGGACATCAGATGAAAGCTGAACTTTGGGGCTCTCAGGATCTGGATTGACCTAGATTCTGACCACTTGAGCTTTGGAGAAATCCAGCAACATTTGGAGATTTCTGTCTTGGGTGTCCAGGCTCAATCAGGGCGAGTGGCCGAAGAGAGAGGCCATTTTGCAGGGGAAAAAGAAGTCATTTGGCCAAGGTCTGGGCATCAGATGAAAGCTGGCGTTTGGGGCTCTCAGGATCTGGATTGGCCTAGATTCTAACCACTTTAGTTTTGGAGAAATTCAGCAAAATTTGGAAATTTCTAGCTTGGGTGGCCCGGGTGGGCCAGGGCGAGTGGCCGCAAAGAGAGGCCATTTTGCAGGGAAAAAAGAAGTCATTTGGCCAGGCTCTGGGCATCAGATGAAAGCTGGCCTTTAGGGCTCTGAGCACTTGCTGGGATCTAGATTCCGACCACTTGAGTTTTGGAGAAATCCAGAAACATTTGGAAATTTCTAGCTTAGGTGGGCAGGGTGGCCATGGCGTGTGGCCACAAAGAGAGGCCATTTTGCAGGGAAAAAAGAAGTCATTTGGCCAGGCTCTGGACATCAGATGAAAGCTGAACTTTGGGGCTCTCAGGATCTGGATTGACCTAGATTCTGACCACTTGAGTTTTGGAGAAATCCAGCAACATTTGGAGATTTCTGTCTTGGGTGTCCAGGCTCAATCAGGGCGAGTGGCCGAAGAGAGAGGCCATTTTTCAGGGGAAAAAGAAGTCATTTGACCAAGTTCTGGGCATCAGATGAAAGCTGGCGTTTGGGGCTCTCAGGATCTGGATTGGCCTAGATTCTAACCACTTTAGTTTTGGAGAAATTCAGCAAAATTTGGAAATTTCTGTGTTGGGTGGTCCGGGTGGGCCATGGCGAGTGGCTGCAAAGAGAGGCCATTTTTCAGGGGAAAAAGAAGTCATTTGGCCAGGCTCTGGGCATCAGATGAAAGCTGGCCTTTGGGGCTCTGAGCACTTGCTGGGACCTAGATTCTGACCACTTGAGTTTTGGAGAAATCCAGCAACATTTGGAAATTTCTGTCTTGGGTGTCCAGGCTCAATCAGGGCGAGTGGCCGAAGAGAGAGGCCATTTTTCAGGGAAAAAGAAGTCATTTGGCCAAGTTCTGGGTATCAGATGAAAGCTGGCATTTGAGGCTCTAAGGATCTGGATTGGCCTAGATTCTGACCACTTGAGTTTTGGAGAAATCCAGCAACATTTGGAAATTTCTGTCTTGGGTGTCCAGGCTCAATCAGGGCGAGTGGTCGCAAAGAGAGGCCATTTTGCAGGGGAAAAAGAAGTCATTTGGCCAGGCTCTGGGCATCAGATGAAAGCTGGCCTTTAGGGCTCTGAGCACTTGCTGGGATCTAGATTCCGACCACTTGAGTTTTGGAGAAATCCAGAAACATTTGGAAATTTCTAGCTTAGGTGGGCAGGGTGGCCATGGCGAGTGGCCGCAAAGAGAGGCCATTTTGCAGGGAAAAAAGAAGTCATTTGGCCAGGCTCTGGACATCAGATGAAAGCTGAACTTTGGGGCTCTCAGGATCTGGATTGACCTAGATTCTGACCACTTGAGCTTTGGAGAAATCCAGCAACATTTGGAGATTTCTGTCTTGGGTGTCCAGGCTCAATCAGGGCGAGTGGCCGAAGAGAGAGGCCATTTTTCAGGGGAAAAAGAAGTCATTTGGCCAAGGTCTGGGCATCAGATGAAAGCTGGCGTTTGGGGCTCTCAGGATCTGGATTGGCCTAGATTCTAACCACTTTAGTTTTGGAGAAATTCAGCAAAATTTGGAAATTTCTAGCTTGGGTGGCCCGGGTGGGCCAGGGCGAGTGGCCGCAATGAGAGGCCATTTTGCAGGGAAAAAAGAAGTCATTTGGCCAGGCTCTGGGCATCAGATGAAAGCTGGCCTTTAGGGCTCTGAGCACTTGCTGGGATCTAGATTCCGACCACTTGAGTTTTGGAGAAATCCAGAAACATTTGGAAATTTCTAGCTTAGGTGGGCAGGGTGGCCATGGCGAGTGGCCACAAAGAGAGGCCATTTTGCAGGGAAAAAAGAAGTCATTTGGCCAGGCTCTGGACATCAGATGAAAGCTGAACTTTGGGGCTCTCAGGATCTGGATTGACCTAGATTCTGACCACTTGAGTTTTGGAGAAATCCAGCAACATTTGGAGATTTCTGTCTTGGGTGTCCAGGCTCAATCAGGGCGAGTGGCCGAAGAGAGAGGCCATTTTTCAGGGGAAAAAGAAGTCATTTGACCAAGTTCTGGGCATCAGATGAAAGCTGGCGTTTGGGGCTCTCAGGATCTGGATTGGCCTAGATTCTAACCACTTTAGTTTTGGAGAAATTCAGCAAAATTTGGAAATTTCTGTGTTGGGTGGTCCGGGTGGGCCATGGCGAGTGGCTGCAAAGAGAGGCCATTTTTCAGGGGAAAAAGAAGTCATTTGGCCAGGCTCTGGGCATCAGATGAAAGCTGGCCTTTGGGGCTCTGAGCACTTGCTGGGACCTAGATTCTGACCACTTGAGTTTTGGAGAAATCCAGCAACATTTGGAAATTTCTGTCTTGGGTGTCCAGGCTCAATCAGGGCGAGTGGCCGAAGAGAGAGGCCATTTTTCAGGGAAAAAGAAGTCATTTGGCCAAGTTCTGGGTATCAGATGAAAGCTGGCATTTGAGGCTCTAAGGATCTGGATTGGCCTAGATTCTGACCACTTGAGTTTTGGAGAAATCCAGCAACATTTGGAAATTTCTGTCTTGGGTGTCCAGGCTCAATCAGGGCGAGTGGTCGCAAAGAGAGGCCATTTTGCAGGGGAAAAAGAAGTCATTTGGCCAAGGTCTAAGCATCAGATGAAAGCTGGCATTTGGGGCTCTCAGGATCTGGATTGGCCTAGATTCTGACCACTTGAGTTTTGGAGAAATCCAGCAACATTTGGAAATTTCTGTCTTGGGTGGCCAGGGAGGGCCATGGCGAGTGGTTGCAAAGAGAGGCCATTTTGCAGGGGAAAAAGAAGTCATTTGGCCAGGCTCTGGGCATCAGATGAAAGCTGGCCTTTAGGGCTCTGAGCACTTGCTGGGATCTAGATTCCGACCACTTGAGTTTTGGAGAAATCCAGAAACATTTGGAAATTTCTAGCTTAGGTGGGCAGGGTGGCCATGGCGAGTGGCCGCAAAGAGAGGCCATTTTGCAGGGAAAAAAGAAGTCATTTGGCCAGGCTCTGGACATCAGATGAAAGCTGAACTTTGGGGCTCTCAGGATCTGGATTGACCTAGATTCTGACCACTTGGGCTTTGGAGAAATCCAGCAACATTTGGATATTTCTGTCTTGGGTGTCGAGGCTCAATCAGGGCGAGTGGCCGAAGAGAGAGGCCATTTTGCAGGGAAAAAAGAAGTCATTTGGCCAGGCTCTGGACATCAGATGAAAGCTGAACTTTGGGGCTCTCAGGATCTGGATTGACCTAGATTCTGACCACTTGAGCTTTGGAGAAATCCAGCAACATTTGGAGATTTCTGTCTTGGGTGTCCAGGCTCAATCAGGGCGAGTGGCCGAAGAGAGAGGCCATTTTGCAGGGGAAAAAGAAGTCATTTGGCCAGGCTCTGGGCATCAGATGAAAGCTGGCGTTTGGGGCTCTCAGGATCTGGATTTGCCTAGATTCTAACCACTTTAGTTTTGGAGAAATTCAGCAAAATTTGGAAATTTCTGTGTTGGGTGGTCCGGGTGGGCCATGGCGAGTGGCTGCAAAGAGAGGCCATTTTTCAGGGGAAAAAGAAGTCATTTGGCCAGGCTCTGGGCATCAGATGAAAGCTGGCCTTTGGGTCTCTGAGCACTTGCTGGGACCTAGATTCTGACCACTTGAGTTTTGGAGAAATCCAGCAACATTTGGAAATTTCTAGCTTGGGTGGCCCGGGTGGGCCAGGGCGAATGGCCGCAAAGAGAGGCCATTTTTCAGGGAAAAAAGAAGTCATTTGGCCAGGCTCTGGACATCAGATGAAAGCTGACCTTTGGGGCTCTCAGGATCTGGATTGGCCTAAATTCTGACCACTTGTGTTTTGGAGAAATCCAGCAACATTTGGAAATTTCTGTCTTGGGTGTCCAGGCTCAATCAGGGCGAGTGGCCGAAGAGAGAGGCCATTTTGCAGGGGAAAAAGAAGTCATTTGGCCAAGTTCTGGGTATCAGATGAAAGCTGGCCTTTGGGGCTCTAAGGATCTGGATTGGCCTAGATTCTGACCACTTGAGTTTTGGAGAAATCCAGCAACATTTGGAAATTTCTGTCTTGGGTGTCCAGGCTCAATCAGGGCGAGTGGACGCAAAGAGAGGCCATTTTGCAGGGGAAAAAGAAGTCATTTGGCCAAGGTCTGGGCATCAGATGAAAGCTGGCATTTGGGGCTCTAATGATCTGCATTGGCCTAGATTCTGACCACTTGAGTTTTGGAGAAATCCAGCAACATTTGGAAATTTCTGTCTTGGGTGTCCAGGCTCAACCAGGGCGAGTGGTCGCAAAGAGAGGCCATTTTGCAGGGGAAAAAGAAGTCATTTGGCCAGGCTCTGGGCATCAGATGAAAGCTGGCCTTTAGGGCTCTGAGCACTTGCTGGGATCTAGATTCCGACCACTTGAGTTTTGGAGAAATCCAGCAACATTTGGAAATTTCTGTCTTGGGTGTCCAGGCTCAATCAGGGAGAGTGGCCGAAGAGAGAGGCCATTTTGCAGGGGAAAAAGAAGTCATTTGACCAAGTTCTGGGCATCAGATGAAAGCTGGCATTTGGGGCTCTAATGATCTGGATTGGCCTAGATTCTGACCACTTGAGTTTTGGAGAAATCCAGCAACATTTGGAAATTTCTGTCTTGGGTGGCCAGGGTGGGCCATGGCAAGTGGCCGCAAAGAGAGGCCATTTTGCAGGGGAAAAAGAAGTCATTTGGCCAGGCTCTGGGCATCAGATGAAAGCTGACCTTTGGGGCTCTCAGGATCTGGATTGGCCTAAGTTCTGACCACTTGTGTTTTGGAGAAATCCAGCAACATTTGGAAATTTCTGTCTTGGGTGTCCAGGCTCAATCAGGGCGAGTGGCTGAAGAGAGAGGCCATTTTTCAGGGAAAAAGAAGTCATTTGGCCAAGTTCTGGGTATCAGATGAAAGCTGGCATTTGAGGCTCTAAGGATCTGGATTGGCCTAGATTCTGACCACTTGAGTTTTGGAGAAATCCAGCAACATTTGGAAATTTCTGTCTTGGGTGTCCAGGCTCAATCAGGGCGAGTGGTCGCAAAGAGAGGCCATTTTGCAGGGGAAAAAGAAGTCATTTGGCCAAGGTCTGGGCATTAGATGAAAGCTGGCATTTGGGGCTCTAATGATCTGGATTGGCCTAGATTCTGACCACTTGAGTTTTGGAGAAATCCAGCAACATTTGGAAATTTCTAGCTTGGGTGGCCCGGGTGGGCCAGGGCGAATGGCCGCAAAGAGAGGCCATTTTTCAGGGAAAAAAGAAGTCATTTGGCCAGGCTCTGGACATCAGATGAAAGCTGACCTTTGGGGCTCTCAGGATCTGGATTGGCCTAAATTCTGACCACTTGTGTTTTGGAGAAATCCAGCAACATTTGGAAATTTCTGTCTTGGGTGTCGAGGCTCAATCAGGGCGAGTGGCCGAAGAGATAGGCCATTTTTCAGGGGAAAAAGAAGTCATTTGACCAAGTTCTGGGCATCAGATGAAAGCTGGCATTTGGGGCTCTAATGATCTGGATTGGCCTAGATTCTGACCACTTGAGTTTTGGAGAAATCCAGCAACATTTGGAAATTTCTGTCTTGGGTGGCCAGGGTGGGCCATGGCAAGTGGCCGCAAAGAGAGGCCATTTTGCAGGGAAAAAAGAAGTCATTTGGCCAGGCTCTGGGCATCAGATGAAAGCTGACCTTTGGGGCTCTCAGGATCTGGATTGGCCTAAATTCTGACCACTTGTGTTTTGGAGAAATCCAGCAACATTTGGAAATTTCTGTCTTGGGTGTCCAGGCTCAATCAGGGCGAGTGGCCGAAGAGAGAGGCCATTTTTCAGGGAAAAAGAAGTCATTTGGCCAAGTTCTGGGTATCAGATGAAAGCTGGCATTTGAGGCTCTAAGGATCTGGATTGGCCTAGATTCTGACCACTTGAGTTTTGGAGAAATCCAGCAACATTTGCAAATTTCTGTCTTGGGTGTCCAGGCTCAATCAGGGCGAGTGGTCGCAAAGAGAGGCCATTTTGCAGGGGAAAAAGAAGTCATTTGGCCAAGGTCTGGGCATCAGATGAAAGCTGGCATTTGGGGCTCTAATGATCTGGATTGGCCTAGATTCTGACCACTTGAGTTTTGGAGAAATCCAGCAACATTTGGAAATTTCTGTCTTGGGTGGCCAGGGAGGGCCATGGCGAGTGGTTGCAAAGAGAGGCCATTTTGCAGGGGAAAAAGAAGTCATTTGGCCAGGCTCTGGGCATCAGATGAAAGGTGGCCTTTAGGGCTCTGAGCACTTGCTGGGATCTAGATTCCGACCACTTGAGTTTTGGAGAAATCCAGAAACATTTGGAAATTTCTAGCTTAGGTGGGCAGGGTGGCCATGGCGAGTGGCCGCAAAGAGAGGCCATTTTGCAGGGAAAAAAGAAGTCATTTGGCCAGGCTCTGGACATCAGATGAAAGCTGAACTTTGGGGCTCTCAGGATCTGGATTGACCTAGATTCTGACCACTTGAGTTTTGGAGAAATCCAGCAACATTTGGAGATTTCTGTCTTGGGTGTCCAGGCTCAATCAGGGCGAGTGGTCGCAAAGAGAGGCCATTTTGCAGGGGAAAAAGAAGTCATTTGGCCAAGGTCTGGGCATTAGATGAAAGCTGGCATTTGGGGCTCTAATGATCTGGATTGGCCTAGATTCTGACCACTTGAGTTATTGAGAAATCCAGCAACATTTGGAAATTTCTAGCTTGGGTGGCCCGGGTGGGCCAGGGCGAATGGCCGCAAAGAGAGGCCATTTTTCAGGGAAAAAAGAAGTCATTTGGCCAGGCTCTGGACATCAGATGAAAGCTGACCTTTGGGGCTCTCAGGATCTGGATTGGCCTAAATTCTGACCACTTGTGTTTTGGAGAAATCCAGCAACATTTGGAAATTTCTGTCTTGGGTGTCCAGGCTCAATCAGGGCGAGTGGCCGAAGAGAGAGGCCATTTTGCAGGGGAAAAAGAAGTCATTTGACCAAGTTCTGGGCATCAGATGAAAGCTGGCATTTGGGGCTCTAATGATCTGGATTGGCCTAGATTCTGACCACTTGAGTTTTGGAGAAATCCAGCAACATTTGGAAATTTCTGGCTTGGGTGGCCAGGGAGGGCCATGGCGAGTGGTTGCAAAGAGAGGCCATTTTGCAGGGGAAAAAGAAGTCATTTGGCCAGGCTCTGGGCATCAGATGAAAGCTGGCCTTTAGGGCTCTGAGCACTTGCTGGGATCTAGATTCCGACCACTTGAGTTTTGGAGAAATCCAGAAACATTTGGAAATTTCTAGCTTAGGTGGGCAGGGTGGCCATGGCGAGTGGCCGCAAAGAGAGGCCATTTTGCAGGGAAAAAAGAAGTCATTTGGCCAGTCTCTGGACATCAGATGAAAGCTGAACTTTGGGGCTCTCAGGATCTGGATTGACCTAGATTCTGACCACTTGAGCTTTGGAGAAATCCAGCAACATTTGGAGATTTCTGTCTTGGGTGTCCAGGCTCAATCAGGGCGAGTGGCCGAAGAGAGAGGCCATTTTGCAGGGGAAAAAGAAGTCATTTGGCCAAGGTCTGGGCATCAGATGAAAGCTGGCGTTTGGGGCTCTCAGGATCTGGATTGGCCTAGATTCTAACCACTTTAGTTTTGGAGAAATTCAGCAAAATTTGGAAATTTCTAGCTTGGGTGGCCCGGGTGGGCCAGGGCGAGTGGCCGCAAAGAGAGGCCATTTTGCAGGGAAAAAAGAAGTCATTTGGCCAGGCTCTGGGCATCAGATGAAAGCTGGCCTTTAGGGCTCTGAGCACTTGCTGGGATCTAGATTCCGACCACTTGAGTTTTGGAGAAATCCAGAAACATTTGGAAATTTCTAGCTTAGGTGGGCAGGGTGGCCATGGCGAGTGGCCACAAAGAGAGGCCATTTTGCAGGGAAAAAAGAAGTCATTTGGCCAGGCTCTGGACATCAGATGAAAGCTGAACTTTGGGGCTCTCAGGATCTGGATTGACCTAGATTCTGACCACTTGAGTTTTGGAGAAATCCAGCAACATTTGGAGATTTCTGTCTTGGGTGTCCAGGCTCAATCAGGGCGAGTGGCCGAAGAGAGAGGCCATTTTTCAGGGGAAAAAGAAGTCATTTGGCCAGGCTCTGGGCATCAGATGAAAGCTGGCGTTTGGGGCTCTCAGGATCTGGATTGGCCTAGATTCTAACCACTTTAGTTTTGGAGAAATTCAGCAAAATTTGGAAATTTCTGTGTTGGGTGGTCCGGGTGGGCCATGGCGAGTGGCTGCAAAGAGAGGCCATTTTTCAGGGGAAAAAGAAGTCATTTGGCCAGGCTCTGGGCATCAGATGAAAGCTGGCCTTTGGGGCTCTGAGCACTTGCTGGGACCTAGATTCTGACCACTTGAGTTTTGGAGAAATCCAGCAACATTTGGAAATTTCTGTCTTGGGTGTCCAGGCTCAATCAGGGCGAGTGGCCGAAGAGAGAGGCCATTTTTCAGGGAAAAAGAAGTCATTTGGCCAAGTTCTGGGTATCAGATGAAAGCTGGCATTTGAGGCTCTAAGGATCTGGATTGGCCTAGATTCTGACCACTTGAGTTTTGGAGAAATCCAGCAACATTTGGAAATTTCTGTCTTGGGTGTCCAGGCTCAATCAGGGCGAGTGGTCGCAAAGAGAGGCCATTTTGCAGGGGAAAAAGAAGTCATTTGGCCAAGGTCTGGGCATCAGATGAAAGCTGGCATTTGGGGCTCTAATGATCTGGATTGGCCTAGATTCTGACCACTTGAGTTTTGGAGAAATCCAGCAACATTTGGAAATTTCTGTCTTGGGTGGCCAGGGAGGGCCATGGCGAGTGGTTGCAAAGAGAGGCCATTTTGCAGGGGAAAAAGAAGTCATTTGGCCAGGCTCTGGGCATCAGATGAAAGCTGGCCTTTAGGGCTCTGAGCACTTGCTGGGATCTAGATTCCGACCACTTGAGTTTTGGAGAAATCCAGAAACATTTGGAAATTTCTAGCTTAGGTGGGCAGGGTGGCCATGGCGAGTGGCCGCAAAGAGAGGCCATTTTGCAGGGAAAAAAGAAGTCATTTGGCCAGGCTCTGGACATCAGATGAAAGCTGAACTTTGGGGCTCTCAGGATCTGGATTGACCTAGATTCTGACCACTTGAGCTTTGGAGAAATCCAGCAACATTTGGAGATTTCTGTCTTGGGTGTCCAGGCTCAATCAGGGCGAGTGGCCGAAGAGAGAGGCCATTTTGCAGGGGAAAAAGAAGTCATTTGGCCAAGGTCTGGGCATCAGATGAAAGCTGGCGTTTGGGGCTCTCAGGATCTGGATTGGCCTAGATTCTAACCACTTTAGTTTTGGAGAAATTCAGCAAAATTTGGAAATTTCTGTCTTGGGTGGTCCGGGTGGGCCATGGCGAGTGGCTGCAAAGAGAGGCCATTTTTCAGGGGAAAAAGAAGTCATTTGGCCAGGCTCTGGGCATCAGATGAAAGCTGGCCTTTGGGTCTCTGAGCACTTGCTGGGACCTAGATTCTGACCACTTGAGTTTTGGAGAAATCCAGCAACATTTGGAAATTTCTAGCTTGGGTGGCCCGGGTGGGCCAGGGCGAATGGCCGCAAAGAGAGGCCATTTTTCAGGGAAAAAAGAAGTCATTTGGCCAGGCTCTGGACATCAGATGAAAGCTGACCTTTGGGGCTCTCAGGATCTGGATTGGCCTAAATTCTGACCACTTGTGTTTTGGAGAAATCCAGCAACATTTGGAAATTTCTGTCTTGGGTGTCCAGGCTCAATCAGGGCGAGTGGCCGAAGAGAGAGGCCATTTTGCAGGGGAAAAAGAAGTCATTTGGCCAAGTTCTGGGTATCAGATGAAAGCTGGCCTTTGGGGCTCTAAGGATCTGGATTGGCCTAGATTCTGACCACTTGAGTTTTGGAGAAATCCAGCAACATTTGGAAATTTCTGTCTTGGGTGTCCAGGCTCAACCAGGGCGAGTGGTCGCAAAGAGAGGCCATTTTGCAGGGGAAAAAGAAGTCATTTGGCCAGGCTCTGGGCATCAGATGAAAGCTGGCCTTTAGGGCTCTGAGCACTTGCTGGGATCTAGATTCCGACCACTTGAGTTTTGGAGAAATCCAGAAACATTTGGAAATTTCTGTCTTGGGTGTCCAGGCTCAATCAGGGAGAGTGGCCGAAGTGAGAGGCCATTTTGCAGGGGAAAAAGAAGTCATTTGACCAAGTTCTGGGCATCAGATGAAAGCTGGCATTTGGGGCTCTAATGATCTGGATTGGCCTAGATTCTGACCACTTGAGTTTTGGAGAAATCCAGCAACATTTGGAAATTTCTGTCTTGGGTGGCCAGGGTGGGCCATGGCAAGTGGCCTCAAAGAGAGGCCATTTTGCAGGGGAAAAAGAAGTCATTTGGCCAGGCTCTGGGCATCAGATGAAAGCTGACCTTTGGGGCTCTCAGGATCTGGATTGGCCTAAGTTCTGACCACTTGTGTTTTGGAGAAATCCAGCAACATTTGGAAATTTCTGTCTTGGGTGTCCAGGCTCAATCAGGGCGAGTGGCCGAAGAGAGAGGCCATTTTTCAGGGAAAAAGAAGTCATTTGGCCAAGTTCTGGGTATCAGATGAAAGCTGGCATTTGAGGCTCTAAGGATCTGGATTGGCCTAGATTCTGACCACTTGAGTTTTGGAGAAATCCAGCAACATTTGGAAATTTCTGTCTTGGGTGTCCAGGCTCAATCAGGTCGAGTGGTCGCAAAGAGAGGCCATTTTTCAGGGGAAAAAGAAGTCATTTGGCCAAGGTCTGGGCATCAGATGAAAGCTGGCATTTGGGGCTCTAATGATCTGGATTGGCCTAGATTCTGACCACTTGAGTTTTGGAGAAATCCAGCAACATTTGGAAATTTCTAGCTTGGGTGGCCCGGGTGGGCCAGGGCGAATGGCCGCAAAGAGAGGCCATTTTGCAGGGAAAAAAGAAGTCATTTGGCCAGGCTCTGGGCATCAGATGAAAGCTGACCTTTGGGGCTCTCAGGATCTGGATTGGCCTAAATTCTGACCACTTGTGTTTTGGAGAAATCCAGCAACATTTGGAAATTTCTGTCTTGGGTGTCCAGGCTCAATCAGGGCGAGTGGCCGAAGAGAGAGGCCATTTTTCAGGGAAAAAGAAGTCATTTGGCCAAGTTCTGGGTATCAGATGAAAGCTGGCATTTGAGGCTCTAAGGATCTGGATTGGCCTAGATTCTGACCACTTGAGTTTTGGAGAAATCCAGCAACATTTGGAAATTTCTGTCTTGGGTGTCCAGGCTCAATCAGGGCGAGTGGTCGCAAAGAGAGGCCATTTTGCAGGGGAAAAAGAAGTCATTTGGCCAAGGTCTGGGCATCAGATGAAAGCTGGCATTTGGGGCTCTAATGATCTGGATTGGCCTAGATTCTGACCACTTGAGTTTTGGAGAAATCCAGCAACATTTGGAAATTTCTGTCTTGGGTGGCCAGGGAGGGCCATGGCGAGTGGTTGCAAAGAGAGGCCATTTTGCAGGGGAAAAAGAAGTCATTTGGCCAGGCTCTGGGCATCAGATGAAAGCTGGCCTTTAGGGCTCTGAGCACTTGCTGGGATCTAGATTCCGACCACTTGAGTTTTGGAGAAATCCAGAAACATTTGGAAATTTCTAGCTTAGGTGGGCAGGGTGGCCATGGCGAGTGGCCGCAAAGAGAGGCCATTTTGCAGGGAAAAAAGAAGTCATTTGGCCAGGCTCTGGACATCAGATGAAAGCTGAACTTTGGGGCTCTCAGGATCTGGATTGACCTAGATTCTGACCACTTGAGCTTTGGAGAAATCCAGCAACATTTGGAGATTTCTGTCTTGGGTGTCCAGGCTCAATCAGGGCGAGTGGTCGCAAAGAGAGGCCATTTTGCAGGGGAAAGAGAAGTCATTTGGCCAAGGTCTGGGCATTAGATGAAAGCTGGCATTTGGGGCTCTAATGATCTGGATTGGCCTAGATTCTGACCACTTGAGTTTTGGAGAAATCCAGCAACATTTGGAAATTTCTAGCTTGGGTGGCCCGGGTGGGCCAGGGCGAATGGCCGCAAAGAGAGGCCATTTTTCAGGGAAAAAAGAAGTCATTTGGCCAGGCTCTGGACATCAGATGAAAGCTGACCTTTGGGGCTCTCAGGATCTGGATTGGCCTAAATTCTGACCACTTGTGTTTTGGAGAAATCCAGCAACATTTGGAAATTGCTGTCTTGGGTGTCCAGGCTCAATCAGGGCGAGTGGCCGAAGAGAGAGGCCATTTTGCAGGGGAAAAAGAAGTCATTTGACCAAGTTCTGGGCATCAGATGAAAGCTGGCATTTGGGGCTCTAATGATCTGGATTGGCCTAGATTCTGACCACTTGAGTTTTGGAGAAATCCAGCAACATTTGGAAATTTCTGTCTTGGGTGGCCAGGGTGGGCCATGGCAAGTGGCCGCAAAGAGAGGCCATTTTGCAGGGAAAAAAGAAGTCATTTGGCCAGGCTCTGGGCATCAGATGAAAGCTGACCTTTGGGGCTCTCAGGATCTGGATTGGCCTAGATTCTGACCACTTGTGTTTTGGAGAAATCCAGCAACATTTGGAAATTTCTGTCTTGGGTGTCCAGGCTCAATCAGGGCGAGTGGCCGAAGAGAGAGGCCATTTTTCAGGGAAAAAGAAGTCATTTGGCCAAGTTCTGGGTATCAGATGAAAGCTGGCATTTGAGGCTCTAAGGATCTGGATTGGCCTAGATTCTGACCACTTGAGTTTTGGAGAAATCCAGCAACATTTGGAAATTTCTGTCTTGGGTGTCCAGGCTCAATCAGGGCGAGTGGTCGCAAAGAGAGGCCATTTTGCAGGGGAAAAAGAAGTCATTTGGCCAGGCTCTGGGCATCAGATGAAAGCTGGCCTTTAGGGCTCTGAGCACTTGCTGGGATCTAGATTCCGACCACTTGAGTTTTGGAGAAATCCAGAAACATTTGGAAATTTCTAGCTTAGGTGGGCAGGGTGGCCATGGCGAGTGGCCGCAAAGAGAGGCCATTTTGCAGGGAAAAAAGAAGTCATTTGGCCAGGCTCTGGACATCAGATGAAAGCTGAACTTTGGGGCTCTCAGGATCTGGATTGACCTAGATTCTGACCACTTGAGCTTTGGAGAAATCCAGCAACATTTGGATATTTCTGTCTTGGGTGTCGAGGCTCAATCAGGGCGAGTGGCCGAAGAGAGAGGCCATTTTTCAGGGGAAAAAGAAGTCATTTGGCCAGGCTCTGGGCATCAGATGAAAGCTGACCTTTGGGGCTCTCAGGATCTGGATTGGCCTAAATTCTGACCACTTGTGTTTTGGAGAAATCCAGCAACATTTGGAAATTTCTGTCTTGGGTGTCGAGGCTCAATCAGGGCGAGTGGCCGAAGAGAGAGGCCATTTTGCAGGGGAAAAAGAAGTCATTTGACCAAGTTCTGGGCATCAGATGAAAGCTGGCATTTGGGGCTCTAATGATCTGGATTGGCCTAGATTCTGACCACTTGAGTTTTGGAGAAATCCAGCAACATTTGGAAATTTCTGTCTTGGGCGGCCAGGGTGGGCCATGGCAAGTGGCCGCAAAGAGAGGCCATTTTGCAGGGAAAAAAGAAGTCATTTGGCCAGGCTCTGGGCATCAGATGAAAGCTGGCATTTGAGGCTCTAAGGATCTGGATTGGCCTAGATTCTGACCACTTGAGTTTTGGAGAAATCCAGCAACATTTGCAAATTTCTGTCTTGGGTGTCCAGGCTCAATCAGGGCGAGTGGTCGCAAAGAGAGGCCATTTTGCAGGGGAAAAAGAAGTCATTTGGCCAAGGTCTGGGCATCAGATGAAAGCTGGCATTTGGGGCTCTAATGATCTGGATTGGCCTAGATTCTGACCACTTGAGTTTTGGAGAAATCCAGCAACATTTGGAAATTTCTGTCTTGGGGGGCCAGGGAGGGCCATGGCGAGTGGTTGCAAAGAGAGGCCATTTTGCAGGGGAAAAAGAAGTCATTTGGCCAGGCTCTGGGCATCAGATGAAAGCTGGCCTTTAGGGCTCTGAGCACTTGCTGGGATCTAGATTCCGACCACTTGAGTTTTGGAGAAATCCAGAAACATTTGGAAATTTCTAGCTTAGGTGGGCAGGGTGGCCATGGCGAGTGGCCGCAAAGAGGGGCCATTTTGCAGGGAAAAAAGAAGTCATTTGGCCAGGCTCTGGACATCAGATGAAAGCTGAACTTTGGGGCTCTCAGGATCTGGATTGACCTAGATTCTGACCACTTGAGCTTTGGAGAAATCCAGCAACATTTGGAGATTTCTGTCTTGGGTGTCCAGGCTCAATCAGGGCGAGTGGTCGCAAAGAGAGGCCATTTTGCAGGGGAAAAAGAAGTCATTTGGCCAAGGTCTGGGCATTAGATGAAAGCTGGCATTTGGGGCTCTAATGATCTGGATTGGCCTAGATTCTGACCACTTGAGTTTTGGAGAAATCCAGCAACATTTGGAAATTTCTAGCTTGGGTGGCCCGGGTGGGCCAGGGCGAATGGCCGCAAAGAGAGGCCATTTTTCAGGGAAAAAAGAAGTCATTTGGCCAGGCTCTGGACATCAGATGAAAGCTGACCTTTGGGGCTCTCAGGATCTGGATTGGCCTAAATTCTGACCACTTGTGTTTTGGAGAAATCCAGCAACATTTGGAAATTTCTGTCTTGGGTGTCCAGGCTCAATCAGGGCGAGTGGCCGAAGAGAGAGGCCATTTTGCAGGGGAAAAAGAAGTCATTTGACCAAGTTCTGGGCATCAGATGAAAGCTGGCATTTGGGGCTCTAATGATCTGGATTGGCCTAGATTCTGACCACTTGAGTTTTGGAGAAATCCAGAAACATTTGGAAATTTCTAGCTTAGGTGGGCAGGGTGGCCATGGCGAGTGGCCGCAAAGAGAGGCCATTTTGCAGGGATAAAAGAAGTCATTTGGCCAGGCTCTGGACATCAGATGAAAGCTGACCTTTGGGGCTCTCAGGATCTGGATTGGCCTAAATTCTGACCACTTGTGTTTTGGAGAAATCCAGCAACATTTGGAAATTTCTGTCTTGGGTGTCCAGGCTCAATCAGGGCGAGTGGCCGAAGAGAGAGGCCATTTTTCAGGGAAAAAGAAGTCATTTGGCCAAGTTCTGGGTATCAGATGAAAGCTGACCTTTGGGGCTCTCAGGATCTGGATTGGCCTAAATTCTGACCACTTGAGTTTTGGAGAAATCCAGCAACATTTGGAAATTTCTAGCTTGGGTGGCCCGGGTGGGCCAGGGCGAATGGCCGCAAAGAGAGGCCATTTTTCAGGGAAAAAAGAAGTCATTTGGCCAGGCTCTGGACATCAGATGAAAGCTGACCTTTGGGGCTCTCAGGATCTGGATTGGCCTAAATTCTGACCACTTGTGTTTTGGAGAAATCCAGCAACATTTGGAAATTTCTGTCTTGGGTGTCCAGGCTCAATCAGGGCGAGTGGCCGAAGAGAGAGGCCATTTTGCAGGGGAAAAAGAAGTCATTTGACCAAGTTCTGGGCATCAGATGAAAGCTGGCATTTGGGGCTCTAATGATCTGGATTGGCCTAGATTCTGACCACTTGAGTTTTGGAGAAATCCAGAAACATTTGGAAATTTCTAGCTTAGGTGGGCAGGGTGGCCATGGCGAGTGGCCGCAAAGAGAGGCCATTTTGCAGGGATAAAAGAAGTCATTTGGCCAGGCTCTGGACATCAGATGAAAGCTGACCTTTGGGGCTCTCAGGATCTGGATTGGCCTAAATTCTGACCACTTGTGTTTTGGAGAAATCCAGCAACATTTGGAAATTTCTGTCTTGGGTGTCCAGGCTCAATCAGGGCGAGTGGCCGAAGAGAGAGGCCATTTTTCAGGGAAAAAGAAGTCATTTGGCCAAGTTCTGGGTATCAGATGAAAGCTGACCTTTGGGGCTCTCAGGATCTGGATTGGCCTAAATTCTGACCACTTGTGTTTTGGAGAAATCCAGCAACATTTGGAAATTTCTGTCTTGGGTGTCGAGGCTCAATCAGGGCGAGTGGCCGAAGAGAGAGGCCATTTTGCAGGGGAAAAAGAAGTCATTTGACCAAGTTCTGGGCATCAGATGAAAGCTGGCATTTGGGGCTCTAATGATCTGGATTGGCCTAGATTCTGACCACTTGAGTTTTGGAGAAATCCAGCAACATTTGGAAATTTCTGTCTTGGGCGGCCAGGGTGGGCCATGGCAAGTGGCCGCAAAGAGAGGCCATTTTGCAGGGAAAAAAGAAGTCATTTGGCCAGGCTCTGGGCATCAGATGAAAGCTGACCTTTGGGGCTCTCAGGATCTGGATTGGCCTAAATTCTGACCACTTGTGTTTTGGAGAAATCCAGAAACATTTGGAAATTTCTGTCTTGGGTGTCCAGGCTCAATCAGGGCGAGTGGCCGAAGAGAGAGGCCATTTTTCAGGGAAAAAGAAGTCATTTGGCCAAGTTCTGGGTATCAGATGAAAGCTGGCATTTGAGGCTCTAAGGATCTGGATTGGCCTAGATTCTGACCACTTGAGTTTTGGAGAAATCCAGCAACATTTGGAAATTTCTGTCTTGGGTGTCCAGGCTCAATCAGGGCGAGTGGTCGCAAAGAGAGGCCATTTTGCAGGGGAAAAAGAAGTCATTTGGCCAAGGTCTGGGCATCAGATGAAAGCTGGCATTTGGGGCTCTAATGATCTGGATTGGCCTAGATTCTGACCACTTGAGTTTTGGAGAAATCCAGCAACATTTGGAAATTTCTGTCTTGGGTGGCCAGGGAGGGCCATGGCGAGTGGTTGCAAAGAGAGGCCATTTTGCAGGGGAAAAAGAAGTCATTTGGCCAGGCTCTGGGCATCAGATGAAAGCTGGCCTTTAGGGCTCTGAGCACTTGCTGGGATCTAGATTCCGACCACTTGAGTTTTGGAGAAATCCAGAAACATTTGGAAATTTCTAGCTTAGGTGGGCAGGGTGGCCATGGCGAGTGGCCGCAAAGAGGGGCCATTTTGCAGGGAAAAAAGAAGTCATTTGGCCAGGCTCTGGACATCAGATGAAAGCTGAACTTTGGGGCTCTCAGGATCTGGATTGACCTAGATTCTGACCACTTGAGCTTTGGAGAAATCCAGCAACATTTGGAGATTTCTGTCTTGGGTGTCCAGGCTCAATCAGGGCGAGTGGTCGCAAAGAGAGGCCATTTTGCAGGGGAAAAAGAAGTCATTTGGCCAAGGTCTGGGCATTAGATGAAAGCTGGCATTTGGGGCTCTAATGATCTGGATTGGCCTAGATTCTGACCACTTGAGTTTTGGAGAAATCCAGCAACATTTGGAAATTTCTAGCTTGGGTGGCCCGGGTGGGCCAGGGCGAATGGCTGCAAAGAGAGGCCATTTTTCAGGGAAAAAAGAAGTCATTTGGCCAGGCTCTGGACATCAGATGAAAGCTGACCTTTGGGGCTCTCAGGATCTGGATTGGCCTAAATTCTGACCACTTGTGTTTTGGAGAAATCCAGCAACATTTGGAAATTTCTGTCTTGGGTGTCCCGGCTCAATCAGGGCGAGTGGCCGAAGAGAGAGGCCATTTTGCAGGGGAAAAAGAAGTCATTTGACCAAGTTCTGGGCATCAGATGAAAGCTGGCATTTGGGGCTCTAATGATCTGGATTGGCCTAGATTCTGACCACTTGAGTTTTGGAGAAATCCAGAAACATTTGGAAATTTCTAGCTTAGGTGGGCAGGGTGGCCATGGCGAGTGGCCGCAAAGAGAGGCCATTTTGCAGGGATAAAAGAAGTCATTTGGCCAGGCTCTGGACATCAGATGAAAGCTGACCTTTGGGGCTCTCAGGATCTGGATTGGCCTAAATTCTGACCACTTGTGTTTTGGAGAAATCCAGCAACATTTGGAAATTTCTGTCTTGGGTGTCCAGGCTCAATCAGGGCGAGTGGCCGAAGAGAGAGGCCATTTTTCAGGGAAAAAGAAGTCATTTGGCCAAGTTCTGGGTATCAGATGAAAGCTGGCCTTTGGGGCTCTAAGGATCTGGATTGGCCTAGATTCTGACCACTTGAGTTTTGGAGAAATCCAGCAACATTTGGAAATTTCTGTCTTGGGTGTCCAGGCTCAACCAGGGCGAGTGGTCGCAAAGAGAGGCCATTTTGCAGGGGAAAAAGAAGTCATTTGGCCAAGGTCTGGGCATCAGATGAAAGCTGGCGTTTGGGGCTCTCAGGATCTGGATTGGCCTAGATTCTGAACCACTTGAGTTTTGGAGAAATCCAGCAAAATTTGGAAATTTCTGTCTTGGGTGGTCCGGGTGGGCCATGGCGAGTGGCTGCAAAGAGAGGCCATTTTTCAGGGGAAAAAGAAGTCATTTGGCCAGGCTCTGGGCATCAGATGAAAGCTGGCCTTTGGGTCTCTGAGCACTTGCTGGGACCTAGATTCTGACCACTTGAGTTTTGGAGAAATCCAGCAACATTTGGAAATTTCTAGCTTGGGTGGCCCGGGTGGGCCAGGGCGAATGGCCGCAAAGAGAGGCCATTTTTCAGGGAAAAAAGAAGTCATTTGGCCAGGCTCTGGACATCAGATGAAAGCTGACCTTTGGGGCTCTCAGGATCTGGATTGGCCTAAATTCTGACCACTTGTGTTTTGGAGAAATCCAGCAACATTTGGAAATTTCTGTCTTGGGTGTCCAGGCTCAATCAGGGCGAGTGGCCGAAGAGAGAGGCCATTTTGCAGGGGAAAAAGAAGTCATTTGGCCAAGTTCTGGGTATCAGATGAAAGCTGAACTTTGGGGCTCTCAGGATCTGGATTGGCCTAAGTTCTGACCACTTGAGTTTTGGAGAAATCCAGCAACATTTGCAAATTTCTGTCTTGGGTGTCCAGGCTCAATCAGGGCGAGTGGCCGAAGAGAGAGGCCATTTTTCAGGGAAAAAGAAGTCATTTGGCCAAGTTCTGGGTATCAGATGAAAGCTGGCATTTGAGGCTCTAAGGATCTGGATTGGCCTAGATTCTGACCACTTGAGTTTTGGAGAAATCCAGCAACATTTGGAAATTTCTGTCTTGGGTGTCCAGGCTCAATCAGGGCGAGTGGTCGCAAAGAGAGGCCATTTTGCAGGGGAAAAAGAAGTCATTTGGCCAGGCTCTGGGCATCAGATGAAAGCTGGCCTTTAGGGCTCTGAGCACTTGCTGGGATCTAGATTCCGACCACTTGAGTTTTGGAGAAATCCAGAAACATTTGGAAATTTCTAGCTTAGGTGGGCAGGGTGGCCATGGCGAGTGGCCGCAAAGAGAGGCCATTTTGCAGGGAAAAAAGAAGTAATTTGGCCAGGCTCTGGACATCAGATGAAAGCTGAACTTTGGGGCTCTCAGGATCTGGATTGACCTAGATTCTGACCACTTGGGCTTTGGAGAAATCCAGCAACATTTGGATATTTCTGTCTTGGGTGTCGAGGCTCAATCAGGGCGAGTGGCCGAAGAGAGAGGCCATTTTTCAGGGGAAAAAGAAGTCATTTGGCCAGGCTCTGGGCATCAGATGAAAGCTGACCTTTGGGGCTCTCAGGATCTGGATTGGCCTAAATTCTGACCACTTGTGTTTTGGAGAAATCCAGCAACATTTGGAAATTTCTGTCTTGGGTGTCGAGGCTCAATCAGGGCGAGTGGCCGAAGAGAGAGGCCATTTTGCAGGGGAAAAAGAAGTCATTTGACCAAGTTCTGGGCATCAGATGAAAGCTGGCATTTGGGGCTCTAATGATCTGGATTGGCCTAGATTCTGACCACTTGAGTTTTGGAGAAATCCAGCAACATTTGGAAATTTCTGTCTTGGGCGGCCAGGGTGGGCCATGGCAAGTGGCCGCAAAGAGAGGCCATTTTGCAGGGAAAAAAGAAGTCATTTGGCCAGGCTCTGGGCATCAGATGAAAGCTGACCTTTGGGGCTCTCAGGATCTGGATTGGCCTAAATTCTGACCACTTGAGTTTTGGAGAAATCCAGAAACATTTGGAAATTTCTGTCTTGGGTGTCCAGGCTCAATCAGGGCGAGTGGCCGAAGAGAGAGGCCATTTTTCAGGGAAAAAGAAGTCATTTGGCCAAGTTCTGGGTATCAGATGAAAGCTGGCATTTGAGGCTCTAAGGATCTGGATTGGCCTAGATTCTGACCACTTGAGTTTTGGAGAAATCCAGCAACATTTGGAAATTTCTGTCTTGGGTGTCCAGGCTCAACCAGGGCGAGTGGTCGCAAAGAGAGGCCATTTTGCAGGGGAAAAAGAAGTCATTTGGCCAAGGTCTGGGCATCAGATGAAAGCTGGCATTTGGGGCTCTAATGATCTGGATTGGCCTAGATTCTGACCACTTGAGTTTTGGAGAAATCCAGCAACATTTGGAAATTTCTGTCTTGGGTGGCCAGGGAGGGCCATGGCGAGTGGTTGCAAAGAGAGGCCATTTTGCAGGGGAAAAAGAAGTCATTTGGCCAGGCTCTGGGCATCAGATGAAAGCTGGCCTTTAGGGCTCTGAGCACTTGCTGGGATCTAGATTCCGACCACTTGAGTTTTGGAGAAATCCAGAAACATTTGGAAATTTCTAGCTTAGGTGGGCAGGGTGGCCATGGCGAGTGGCCGCAAAGAGAGGCCATTTTGCAGGGAAAAAAGAAGTCATTTGGCCAGGCTCTGGACATCAGATGAAAGCTGAACTTTGGGGCTCTCAGGATCTGGATTGACCTAGATTCTGACCACTTGAGCTTTGGAGAAATCCAGCAACATTTGGAGATTTCTGTCTTGGGTGTCCAGGCTCAATCAGGGCGAGTGGTCGCAAAGAGAGGCCATTTTGCAGGGGAAAAAGAAGTCATTTGGCCAAGGTCTGGGCATTAGATGAAAGCTGGCATTTGGGGCTCTAATGATCTGGATTGGCCTAGATTCTGACCACTTGAGTTTTGGAGAAATCCAGCAACATTTGGAAATTTCTAGCTTGGGTGGCCCGGGTGGGCCAGGGCGAATGGCCGCAAAGAGAGGCCATTTTTCAGGGAAAAAAGAAGTCATTTGGCCAGGCTCTGGACATCAGATGAAAGCTGACCTTTGGGGCTCTCAGGATCTGGATTGGCCTAAATTCTGACCACTTGTGTTTTGGAGAAATCCAGCAACATTTGGAAATTTCTGTCTTGGGTGTCCAGGCTCAATCAGGGCGAGTGGCCGAAGAGAGAGGCCATTTTGCAGGGGAAAAAGAAGTCATTTGACCAAGTTCTGGGCATCAGATGAAAGCTGGCATTTGGGGCTCTAATGATCTGGATTGGCCTAGATTCTGACCACTTGAGTTTTGGAGAAATCCAGCAACATTTGGAAATTTCTGTCTTGGGTGGCCAGGGTGGGCCATGGCAAGTGGCCGCAAAGAGAGGCCATTTTGCAGGGAAAAAAGAAGTCATTTGGCCAGGCTCTGGGCATCAGATGAAAGCTGACCTTTGGGGCTCTCAGGATCTGGATTGGCCTAAGTTCTGACCACTTGTGTTTTGGAGAAATCCAGCAACATTTGGAAATTTCTGTCTTGGGTGTCCAGGCTCAATCAGGGCGAGTGGCCGAAGAGAGAGGCCATTTTTCAGGGAAAAAGAAGTCATTTGGCCAAGTTCTGGGTATCAGATGAAAGCTGGCATTTGAGGCTCTAAGGATCTGGATTGGCCTAGATTCTGACCACTTGAGTTTTGGAGAAATCCAGCAACATTTGGAAATTTCTGTCTTGGGTGTCCAGGCTCAATCAGGGCGAGTGGTCGCAAAGAGAGGCCATTTTGCAGGGGAAAAAGAAGTCATTTGGCCAGGCTCTGGGCATCAGATGAAAGCTGGCCTTTAGGGCTCTGAGCACTTGCTGGGATCTAGATTCCGACCACTTGAGTTTTGGAGAAATCCAGAAACATTTGGAAATTTCTAGCTTAGGTGGGCAGGGTGGCCATGGCGAGTGGCCGCAAAGAGAGGCCATTTTGCAGGGAAAAAAGAAGTCATTTGGCCAGGCTCTGGACATCAGATGAAAGCTGACCTTTGGGGCTCTCAGGATCTGGATTGGCCTAAATTCTGACCACTTGTGTTTTGGAGAAATCCAGCAACATTTGGAAATTTCTGTCTTGGGTGTCCAGGCTCAATCAGGGCGAGTGGCCGAAGAGAGAGGCCATTTTTCAGGGAAAAAGAAGTCATTTGGCCAAGTTCTGGGTATCAGATGAAAGCTGGCCTTTGGGGCTCTAAGGATCTGGATTGGCCTAGATTCTGACCACTTGAGTTTTGGAGAAATCCAGCAACATTTGGAAATTTCTGTCTTGGGTGTCCAGGCTCAACCAGGGCGAGTGGTCGCAAAGAGAGGCCATTTTGCAGGGGAAAAAGAAGTCATTTGGCCAAGGTCTGGGCATCAGATGAAAGCTGGCATTTGGGGCTCTAATGATCTGGATTGGCCTAGATTCTGAACCACTTGAGTTTTGGAGAAATCCAGCAAGATTTGGAAATTTCTGTCTTGGGTGGCCAGGGAGGGCCATGGCGAGTGGTTGCAAAGAGAGGCCATTTTGCAGGGGAAAAAGAAGTCATTTGGCCAGGCTCTGGACATCAGATGAAAGCTGAACTTTGGGGCTCTCAGGATCTGGATTGACCTAGATTCTGACCACTTGAGTTTTGGAGAAATCCAGCAACATTTGGAGATTTCTGTCTTGGGTGTCGAGGCTCAATCAGGGCGAGTGGCCGAAGAGAGAGGCCAGTTTTCAGGGGAAAAAGAAGTCATTAGGCCAGGCTCTGGGCATCAGATGAAAGCTGGCGTTTGGGGCTCTCAGGATCTGGATTGGCCTAGATTCTAACCACTTTAGTTTTGGAGAAATTCAGCAAAATTTGGAAATTTCTGTCTTGGGTGGCCCGGGTGGGCCATGGCGAGTGGCTGCAAAGAGAGGCCATTTTGCAGGGGAAAAAGAAGTCATTTGGCCAGGCTCTGGGCATCAGATGAAAGCTGACCTTTGGGGCTCTCAGGATCTGGATTGGCCTAAGTTCTGACCACTTGTGTTTTGGAGAAATCCAGCAACATTTGGAAATTTCTGTCTTGGGTGTCCAGGCTCAATCAGGGCGAGTGGCCGAAGAGAGAGGCCATTTTTCAGGGAAAAAGAAGTCATTTGGCCAAGTTCTGGGTATCAGATGAAAGCTGGCATTTGAGGCTCTAAGGATCTGGATTGGCCTAGATTCTGACCACTTGAGTTTTGGAGAAATCCAGCAACATTTGGAAATTTCTGTCTTGGGTGTCCAGGCTCAATCAGGGCGAGTGGTCGCAAAGAGAGGCCATTTTTCAGGGGAAAAAGAAGTCATTTGGCCAAGGTCTGGGCATTAGATGAAAGCTGGCATTTGGGGCTCTAATGATCTGGATTGGCCTAGATTCTGACCACTTGAGTTTTGGAGAAATCCAGCAACATTTGGAAATTTCTAGCTTGGGTGGCCCGGGTGGGCCAGGGCGAATGGCCGCAAAGAGAGGCCATTTTTCAGGGAAAAAAGAAGTCATTTGGCCAGGCTCTGGGCATCAGATGAAAGCTGACCTTTGGGGCTCTCAGGATCTGGATTGGCCTAAATTCTGACCACTTGTGTTTTGGAGAAATCCAGCAACATTTGGAAATTTCTGTCTTGGGTGTCCAGGCTCAATCAGGGCGAGTGGCCGAAGAGAGAGGCCATTTTGCAGGGGAAAAAGAAGTCATTTGACCAAGTTCTGGGCATCAGATGAAAGCTGGCATTTGGGGCTCTAATGATCTGGATTGGCCTAGATTCTGACCACTTGAGTTTTGGAGAAATCCAGCAACATTTGGAAATTTCTGTCTTGGGTGGCCTGGGTGGGCCATGGCAAGTGGCCGCAAAGAGAGGCCATTTTGCAGGGAAAAAAGAAGTCATTTGGCCAGGCTCTGGGCATCAGATGAAAGCTGACCTTTGGGGCTCTCAGGATCTGGATTGGCCTAAATTCTGACCACTTGTGTTTTGGAGAAATCCAGCAACATTTGGAAATTTCTGTCTTGGGTGTCCAGGCTCAATCAGGGCGAGTGGCCGAAGAGAGAGGCCATTTTTCAGGGAAAAAGAAGTCATTTGGCCAAGTTCTGGGTATCAGATGAAAGCTGGCATTTGAGGCTCTAAGGATCTGGATTGGCCTAGATTCTGACCACTTGAGTTTTGGAGAAATCCAGCAACATTTGCAAATTTCTGTCTTGGGTGTCCAGGCTCAATCAGGGCGAGTGGTCGCAAAGAGAGGCCATTTTGCAGGGGAAAAAGAAGTCATTTGGCCAAGGTCTGGGCATCAGATGAAAGCTGGCATTTGGGGCTCTAATGATCTGGATTGGCCTAGATTCTGACCACTTGAGTTTTGGAGAAATCCAGCAACATTTGGAAATTTCTGTCTTGGGTGGCCAGGGAGGGCCATGGCGAGTGGTTGCAAAGAGAGGCCATTTTGCAGGGGAAAAAGAAGTCATTTGGCCAGGCTCTGGGCATCAGATGAAAGCTGGCCTTTAGGGCTCTGAGCACTTGCTGGGATCTAGATTCCGACCACTTGAGTTTTGGAGAAATCCAGAAACATTTGGAAATTTCTAGCTTAGGTGGGCAGGGTGGCCATGGCGAGTGGCCGCAAAGAGAGGCCATTTTGCAGGGAAAAAAGAAGTCATTTGGCCAGGCTCTGGACATCAGATGAAAGATGAACTTTGGGGCTCTCAGGATCTGGATTGACCTAGATTCTGACCACTTGAGCTTTGGAGAAATCCAGCAACATTTGGAGATTTCTGTCTTGGGTGTCCAGGCTCAATCAGGGCGAGTGGTCGCAAAGAGAGGCCATTTTGCAGGGGAAAAAGAAGTCATTTGGCCAAGGTCTGGGCATTAGATGAAAGCTGGCATTTGGGGCTCTAATGATCTGGATTGGCCTAGATTCTGACCACTTGAGTTTTGGAGAAATCCAGCAACATTTGGAAATTTCTAGCTTGGGTGGCCCGGGTGGGCCAGGGCGAATGGCCGCAAAGAGAGGCCATTTTTCAGGGAAAAAAGAAGTCATTTGGCCAGGCTCTGGACATCAGATGAAAGCTGACCTTTGGGGCTCTCAGGATCTGGATTGGCCTAAATTCTGACCACTTGTGTTTTGGAGAAATCCAGCAACATTTGGAAATTTCTGTCTTGGGTGTCCAGGCTCAATCAGGGCGAGTGGCCGAAGAGAGAGGCCATTTTGCAGGGGAAAAAGAAGTCATTTGACCAAGTTCTGGGCATCAGATGAAAGCTGGCATTTGGGGCTCTAATGATCTGGATTGGCCTAGATTCTGACCACTTGAGTTTTGGAGAAATCCAGCAACATTTGGAAATTTCTGTCTTGGGTGGCCAGGGTGGGCCATGGCAAGTGGCCGCAAAGAGAGGCCATTTTGCAGGGAAAAAGAAGTCATTTGGCCAGGCTCTGGGCATCAGATGAAAGCTGACCTTTGGGGCTCTCAGGATCTGGATTGGCCTAGATTCTGACCACTTGAGTTTTGGAGAAATCCAGCAACATTTGGAAATTTCTGTCTTGGGTGTCCAGGCTCAATCAGGGCGAGTGGCCGAAGAGAGAGGCCATTTTTCAGGGAAAAAGAAGTCATTTGGCCAAGTTCTGGGTATCAGATGAAAGCTGGCATTTGAGGCTCTAAGGATCTGGATTGGCCTAGATTCTGACCACTTGAGTTTTGGAGAAATCCAGCAACATTTGGAAATTTCTGTCTTGGGTGTCCAGGCTCAATCAGGGCGAGTGGTCGCAAAGAGAGGCCATTTTGCAGGGGAAAAAGAAGTCATTTGGCCAGGCTCTGGGCATCAGATGAAAGCTGGCCTTTAGGGCTCTGAGCACTTGCTGGGATCTAGATTCCGACCACTTGAGTTTTGGAGAAATCCAGAAACATTTGGAAATTTCTAGCTTAGGTGGGCAGGGTGGCCATGGCGAGTGGCCGCAAAGAGAGGCCATTTTGCAGGGAAAAAAGAAGTCATTTGGCCAGGCTCTGGACATCAGATGAAAGCTGAACTTTGGGGCTCTCAGGATCTGGATTGGCCTAGATTCTGACCACTTGAGTTTTGGAGAAATCCAGCAACATTTGCAAATTTCTGTCTTGGGTGTCCAGGCTCAATCAGGGCGAGTGGTCGCAAAGAGAGGCCATTTTGCAGGGGAAAAAGAAGTCATTTGGCCAAGGTCTGGGCATCAGATGAAAGCTGGCATTTGGGGCTCTAATGATCTGGATTGGCCTAGATTCTGACCACTGTAGTTTTGGAGAAATCCAGCAACATTTGGAAATTTCTGTCTTGGGTGGCCAGGGAGGGCCATGGCGAGTGGTTGCAAAGAGAGGCCATTTTGCAGGGGAAAAAGAAGTCATTTGGCCAGGCTCTGGGCATCAGATGAAAGCTGGCCTTTAGGGCTCTGAGCACTTGCTGGGATCTAGATTCCGACCACTTGAGTTTTGGAGAAATCCAGAAACATTTGGAAATTTCTAGCTTAGGTGGGCAGGGTGGCCATGGCGAGTGGCCGCAAAGAGAGGCCATTTTGCAGGGAAAAAAGAAGTCATTTGGCCAGGCTCTGGACATCAGATGAAAGCTGAACTTTGGGGCTCTCAGGATCTGGATTGACCTAGATTCTGACCACTTGAGCTTTGGAGAAATCCAGCAACATTTGGAGATTTCTGTCTTGGGTGTCCAGGCTCAATCAGGGCGAGTGGTCGCAAAGAGAGGCCATTTTGCAGGGGAAAAAGAAGTCATTTGGCCAAGGTCTGGGCATTAGATGAAAGCTGGCCTTTGGGGCTCTAATGATCTGGATTGGCCTAGATTCTGACCACTTGAGTTTTGGAGAAATCCAGCAACATTTGGAAATTTCTAGCTTGGGTGGCCCGGGTGGGCCAGGGCGAATGGCCACAAAGAGAGGCCATTTTTCAGGGGAAAAAGAAGTCATTTGACCAAGTTCTGGGCATCAGATGAAAGCTGGCCTTTGGGGCTATAAGGCCGAGCTGGCATCTAGCTTCTGACCACTGTAGTTTTGGAGAAATCCAGCAAAATTTGGCAATTTTTAGGTTGGGTGGTCAGGGTGGGCCAGGGCGAGTGGCCGCAAAGAGAGGCCATTTTGCAGGGGAAAAAGAAGTCCTTTGGCCAACCTCTGGGCATCAGGTGAAAGCTGGCCTTTGGGGCTATAAGGCCGAGCTGGCATCTAGCTTCTGACCACTGTAGTTTTGGAGAAATCCAGCAAAATTTGGCAATTTTTAGGTAGGGCGGTCAGGGTGGGCCAGGGCGAGTGGCCGCAAAGAGAGGCCATTTTGCAGGGGAAAAAGAAGTCCTTTGGCCAACCTCTGGGCATCAGGTGAAAGCTGGCCTTTGGGGCTATAAGGCCGAGCTGGCATCTAGCTTCTGACCACTGTAGTTTTGGAGAAATCCAGCAAAATTTGGCAATTTTTAGGTTGGGTGGTCAGGGTGGGCCAGGGCGAGTGGCCGCAAAGAGAGGCCATTTGGCAGGGGAAAAAGAAGTCCTTTGGCCAACCTCTGGGCATCAGGTGAAAGCTGGCCTTTGGGGCTATAAGGCCGAGCTGGCATCTAGCTTCTGACCACTGTAGTTTTGGAGAAATCCAGCAAAATTTGGCAATTTTTAGGTTGGGTGGTCAGGGTGGGCCAGGGCGAGTGGCCGCAAAGAGAGGCCATTTTGCAGGGGAAAAAGAAGTCCTTTGGCCAACCTCTGGGCATCAGGTGAAAGCTGGCCTTTGGGGCTATAAGGCCGAGCTGGCATCTAGCTTCTGACCACTGTAGTTTTGGAGAAATCCAGCAAAATTTGGCAATTTTTAGGTTGGGTGGTCAGGGTGGGCCAGGGCGAGTGGCCGCAAAGAGAGGCCATTTTGCAGGGGAAAAAAAGTCCTTTGGCCAACCTCTGGGCATCAGGTGAAAGCTGGCCTTTGGGGCTATAAGGCCGAGCTGGCATCTAGCTTCTGACCACTGTAGTTTTGGAGAAATCCAGCAAAATTTGGCAATTTTTAGGTTGGGTGGTCAGGGTGGGCCAGGGCGAGTGGCCGCAAAGAGAGGCCATTTGCAGGGGAAAAAGAAGTCCTTTGGCCAACCTCTGGGCATCAGGTGAAAGCTGGCCTTTGGGGCTATAAGGCCGAGCTGGCATCTAGCTTCTGACCACTGTAGTTTTGGAGAAATCCAGCAAAATTTGGCAATTTTTAGGTTGGGCGGTCAGGGTGGGCCAGGGCGAGTGGCCGCAAAGAGAGGCCATTTGGCAGGGGAAAAAGAAGTCCTTTGGCCAACCTCTGGGCATCAGGTGAAAGCTGGCCTTTGGGGCTATAAGGCCGAGCTGGCATCTAGCTTCTGACCACTGTAGTTTTGGAGAAATCCAGCAAAATTTGGCAATTTTTAGGTTGGGTGGTCAGGGTGGGCCAGGGCGAGTGGCCGCAAAGAGAGGCCATTTTGCAGGGGAAAAAGAAGTCCTTTGGCCAACCTCTGGGCATCAGGTGAAAGCTGGCCTTTGGGGCTATAAGGCCGAGCTGGCATCTAGCTTCTGACCACTGTAGTTTTGGAGAAATCCAGCAAAACTTGGCAATTTTTAGGTTGGGTGGTCAGGGTGGGCCAGGGCGAGTGGCCGCAAAGAGAGGCCATTTTGCAGGGGAAAAAGAAGTCCTTTGGCCAACCTCTGGGCATCAGGTGAAAGCTGGCCTTTGGGGCTATAAGGCCGAGCTGGCATCTAGCTTCTGACCACTGTAGTTTTGGAGAAATCCAGCAAAATTTGGCAATTTTTAGGTTGGGTGGTCAGGGTGGGCCAGGGCGAGTGGCCGCAAAGAGAGGCCATTTTGCAGGGGAAAAAGAAGTCCTTTGGCCAACCTCTGGGCATCAGGTGAAAGCTGGCCTTTGGGGCTATAAGGCCGAGCTGGCATCTAGCTTCTGACCACTGTAGTTTTGGAGAAATCCAGCAAAATTTGGCAATTTTTAGGTTGGGCGGTCAGGGTGGGCCAGGGCGAGTGGCCGCAAAGAGAGGCCATTTTGCAGGGGAAAAAGAAGTCCTTTGGCCAACCTCTGGGCATCAGGTGAAAGCTGGCCTTTGGGGCTATAAGGCCGAGCTGGCATCTAGCTTCTGACCACTGTAGTTTTGGAGAAATCCAGCAAAATTTGGCAATTTTTAGGTTGGGTGGTCAGGGTGGGCCAGGGCGAGTGGCCGCAAAGAGAGGCCATTTTGCAGGGGAAAAAGAAGTCCTTTGGCCAACCTCTGGGCATCAGGTGAAAGCTGGCCTTTGGGGCTATAAGGCCGAGCTGGCATCTAGCTTCTGACCACTGTAGTTTTGGAGAAATCCAGCAAAATTTGGCAATTTTTAGGTTGGGTGGTCAGGGTGGGCCAGGGCGAGTGGCCGCAAAGAGAGGCCATTTTGCAGGGGAAAAAGAAGTCCTTTGGCCAACCTCTGGGCATCAGGTGAAAGCTGGCCTTTGGGGCTATAAGGCCGAGCTGGCATCTAGCTTCTGACCACTGTAGTTTTGGAGAAATCCAGCAAAATTTGGAAATTTTTAGGTTGGGTGGTCAGGGTGGGCCAGGGCGAGTGGCCGCAAAGAGAGGCCATTTGGCAGGGGATAAAGAAGTCCTTTGGCCAACCTCTGGGCATCAGGTGAAAGCTGGCCTTTGGGGCTATAAGGCCGAGCTGGCATCTAGCTTCTGACCACTGTAGTTTTGGAGAAATCCAGCAAAATTTGGCAATTTTTAGGTTGGGTGGTCAGGGTGGGCCAGGGCGAGTGGCCGCAAAGAGAGGCCATTTTGCAGGGGAAAAAGAAGTCCTTTGGCCAACCTCTGGGCATCAGGTGAAAGCTGGCCTTTGGGGCTATAAGGCCGAGCTGGCATCTAGCTTCTGACCACTGTAGTTTTGGAGAAATCCAGCAAAATTTGGAAATTTTTAGGTTGGGCAGTCAGGGTGGGCCAGGGCGAGTGGCCGCAAAGAGAGGCCATTTTGCAGGGGAAAAAGAAGTCCTTTGGCCAACCTCTGGGCATCAGGTGAAAGCTGGCCTTTGGGGCTATAAGGCCGAGCTGGCATCTAGCTTCTGACCACTGTAGTTTTGGAGAAATCCAGCAAAATTTGGCAATTTTTAGGTTGGGTGGTCAGGGTGGGCCAGGGCGAGTGGCCGCAAAGAGAGGCCATTTTGCAGGGGAAAAAGAAGTCCTTTGGCCAACCTCTGGGCATCAGGTGAAAGCTGGCCTTTGGGGCTATAAGGCCGAGCTGGCATCTAGCTTCTGACCACTGTAGTTTTGGAGAAATCCAGCAAAATTTGGCAATTTTTAGGTTGGGTGGTCAGGGTGGGCCAGGGCGAGTGGCCGCAAAGAGAGGCCATTTTGCAGGGGAAAAAGAAGTCCTTTGGCCAACCTCTGGGCATCAGGTGAAAGCTGGCCTTTGGGGCTATAAGGCCGAGCTGGCATCTAGCTTCTGACCACTGTAGTTTTGGAGAAATCCAGCAAAATTTGGCAATTTTTAGGTTGGGTGGTCAGGGTGGGCCAGGGCGAGTGGCCGCAAAGAGAGGCCATTTTGCAGGGGAAAAAGAAGTCCTTTGGCCAACCTCTGGGCATCAGGTGAAAGCTGGCCTTTGGGGCTATAAGGCCGAGCTGGCATCTAGCTTCTGACCACTGTAGTTTTGGAGAAATCCAGCAAAATTTGGCAATTTTTAGGTTGGGCGGTCAGGGTGGGCCAGGGCGAGTGGCCGCAAAGAGAGGCCATTTTGCAGGGGAAAAAGAAGTCCTTTGGCCAACCTCTGGGCATCAGGTGAAAGCTGGCCTTTGGGGCTATAAGGCCGAGCTGGCATCTAGCTTCTGACCACTGTAGTTTTGGAGAAATCCAGCAAAATTTGGCAATTTTTAGGTTGGGTGGTCAGGGTGGGCCAGGGCGAGTGGCCGCAAAGAGAGGCCATTTTGCAGGGGAAAAAGAAGTCCTTTGGCCAACCTCTGGGCATCAGGTGAAAGCTGGCCTTTGGGGCTATAAGGCCGAGCTGGCATCTAGCTTCTGACCACTGTAGTTTTGGAGAAATCCAGCAAAATTTGGCAATTTTTAGGTTGGGTGGTCAGGGTGGGCCAGGGCGAGTGGCCGCAAAGAGAGGCCATTTTGCAGGGGAAAAAGAAGTCCTTTGGCCAACCTCTGGGCATCAGGTGAAAGCTGGCCTTTGGGGCTATAAGGCCGAGCTGGCATCTAGCTTCTGACCACTGTAGTTTTGGAGAAATCCAGCAAAATTTGGCAATTTTTAGGTTGGGTGGTCAGGGTGGGCCAGGGCGAGTGGCCGCAAAGAGAGGCCATTTTGCAGGGGAAAAAGAAGTCCTTTGGCCAACCTCTGGGCATCAGGTGAAAGCTGGCCTTTGGGGCTATAAGGCCGAGCTGGCATCTAGCTTCTGACCACTGTAGTTTTGGAGAAATCCAGCAAAATTTGGCAATTTTTAGGTTGGGCGGTCAGGGTGGGCCAGGGCGAGTGGCCGCAAAGAGAGGCCATTTTGCAGGGGAAAAAGAAGTCCTTTGGCCAACCTCTGGGCATCAGGTGAAAGCTGGCCTTTGGGGCTATAAGGCCGAGCTGGCATCTAGCTTCTGACCACTGTAGTTTTGGAGAAATCCAGCAAAATTTGGCAATTTTTAGGTTGGGCGGTCAGGGTGGGCCAGGGCGAGTGGCCGCAAAGAGAGGCCATTTTGCAGGGGAAAAAGAAGTCCTTTGGCCAACCTCTGGGCATCAGGTGAAAGCTGGCCTTTGGGGCTATAAGGCCGAGCTGGCATCTAGCTTCTGACCACTGTAGTTTTGGAGAAATCCAGCAAAATTTGGCAATTTTTAGGTTGGGTGGTCAGGGTGGGCCAGGGCGAGTGGCCGCAAAGAGAGGCCATTTTGCAGGGGAAAAAGAAGTCCTTTGGCCAACCTCTGGGCATCAGGTGAAAGCTGGCCTTTGGGGCTATAAGGCCGAGCTGGCATCTAGCTTCTGACCACTGTAGTTTTGGAGAAATCCAGCAAAATTTGGCAATTTTTAGGTTGGGCGGTCAGGGTGGGCCAGGGCGAGTGGCCGCAAAGAGAGGCCATTTTGCAGGGGAAAAAGAAGTCCTTTGGCCAACCTCTGGGCATCAGGTGAAAGCTGGCCTTTGGGGCTATAAGGCCGAGCTGGCATCTAGCTTCTGACCACTGTAGTTTTGGAGAAATCCAGCAAAATTTGGCAATTTTTAGGTTGGGTGGTCAGGGTGGGCCAGGGCGAGTGGCCGCAAAGAGAGGCCATTTTGCAGGGGAAAAATAAGTCCTTTGGCCAACCTCTGGGCATCAGGTGAAAGCTGGCCTTTGGGGCTATAAGGCCGAGCTGGCATCTAGCTTCTGACCACTGTAGTTTTGGAGAAATCCAGCAAAATTTGGCAATTTTTAGGTTGGGCGGTCAGGGTGGGCCAGGGCGAGTGGCCGCAAAGAGAGGCCATTTTGCAGGGGAAAAAGAAGTCCTTTGGCCAACCTCTGGGCATCAGGTGAAAGCTGGCCTTTGGGGCTATAAGGCCGAGCTGGCATCTCGCTTCTGACCACTGTAGTTTTGGAGAAATCCAGCAAAATTTGGCAATTTTTAGGTTGGGCGGTCAGGGTGGGCCAGGGCGAGTGGCCGCAAAGAGAGGCCATTTTGCAGGGGAAAAAGAAGTCCTTTGGCCAACCTCTGGGCATCAGGTGAAAGCTGGCCTTTGGGGCTATAAGGCCGAGCTGGCATCTCGCTTCTGACCACTGTAGTTTTGGAGAAATCCAGCAAAATTTGGCAATTTTTAGGTTGGGCGGTCAGGGTGGGCCAGGGCGAGTGGCCGCAAAGAGAGGCCATTTTGCAGGGGAAAAAGAAGTCCTTTGGCCAACCTCTGGGCATCAGGTGAAAGCTGGCCTTTGGGGCTATAAGGCCGAGCTGGCATCTAGCTTCTGACCACTGTAGTTTTGGAGAAATCCAGCAAAATTTGGCAATTTTTAGGTTGGGTGGTCAGGGTGGGCCAGGGCGAGTGGCCGCAAAGAGAGGCCATTTTGCAGGGGAAAAAGAAGTCCTTTGGCCAACCTCTGGGCATCAGGTGAAAGCTGGCCTTTGGGGCTATAAGGCCGAGCTGGCATCTAGCTTCTGACCACTGTAGTTTTGGAGAAATCCAGCAAAATTTGGCAATTTTTAGGTTGGGTGGTCAGGGTGGGCCAGGGCGAGTGGCCGCAAAGAGAGGCCATTTTGCAGGGGAAAAAGAAGTCCTTTGGCCAACCTCTGGGCATCAGGTGAAAGCTGGCCTTTGGGGCTATAAGGCCGAGCTGGCATCTCGCTTCTGACCACTGTAGTTTTGGAGAAATCCAGCAAAATTTGGCAATTTTTAGGTTGGGCGGTCAGGGTGGGCCAGGGCGAGTGGCCGCAAAGAGAGGCCATTTTGCAGGGGAAAAAGAAGTCCTTTGGCCAACCTCTGGGCATCAGGTGAAAGCTGGCCTTTGGGGCTATAAGGCCGAGCTGGCATCTCGCTTCTGACCACTGTAGTTTTGGAGAAATCCAGCAAAATTTGGCAATTTTTAGGTTGGGTGGTCAGGGTGGGCCAGGGCGAGTGGCCGCAAAGAGAGGCCATTTTGCAGGGGAAAAAGAAGTCCTTTGGCCAACCTCTGGGCATCAGGTGAAAGCTGGCCTTTGGGGCTATAAGGCCGAGCTGGCATCTAGCTTCTGACCACTGTAGTTTTGGAGAAATCCAGCAAAATTTGGCAATTTTTAGGTTGGGTGGTCAGGGTGGGCCAGGGCGAGTGGCCGCAAAGAGAGGCCATTTTGCAGGGGAAAAAGAAGTCCTTTGGCCAACCTCTGGGCATCAGGTGAAAGCTGGCCTTTGGGGCTATAAGGCCGAGCTGGCATCTAGCTTCTGACCACTGTAGTTTTGGAGAAATCCAGCAAAATTTGGCAATTTTTAGGTTGGGCGGTCAGGGTGGGCCATGGCGAGTGGACGCAAAGAGAGGCCATTTTGCAGGGGAAAAAGAAGTCCTTTGGCCAACCTCTGGGCATCAGGTGAAAGCTGGCCTTTGGGGCTATAAGGCCGAGCTGGCATCTAGCTTCTGACCACTGTAGTTTTGGAGAAATCCAGCAAAATTTGGCAATTTTTAGGTTGGGCGGTCAGGGTGGGCCAGGGCGAGTGGCCGCAAAGAGAGGCCATTTTGCAGGGGAAAAAGAAGTCCTTTGGCCAACCTCTGGGCATCAGGTGAAAGCTGGCCTTTGGGGCTATAAGGCCGAGCTGGCATCTAGCTTCTGACCACTGTAGTTTTGGAGAAATCCAGCAAAATTTGGCAATTTTTAGGTTGGGTGGTCAGGGTGGGCCAGGGCGAGTGGCCGCAAAGAGAGGCCATTTTGCAGGGGAAAAAGAAGTCCTTTGGCCAACCTCTGGGCATCAGGTGAAAGCTGGCCTTTGGGGCTATAAGGCCGAGCTGGCATCTAGCTTCTGACCACTGTAGTTTTGGAGAAATCCAGCAAAATTTGGCAATTTTTAGGTTGGGCGGTCAGGGTGGGCCAGGGCGAGTGGCCGCAAAGAGAGGCCATTTTGCAGGGGAAAAAGAAGTCCTTTGGCCAACCTCTGGGCATCAGGTGAAAGCTGGCCTTTGGGGCTATAAGGCCGAGCTGGCATCTAGCTTCTGACCACTGTAGTTTTGGAGAAATCCAGCAAAATTTGGCAATTTTTAGGTTGGGCGGTCAGGGTGGGCCAGGGCGAGTGGCTGCAAAGAGAGGCCATTTTGCAGGGGAAAAAGAAGTCCTTTGGCCAACCTCTGGGCATCAGGTGAAAGCTGGCCTTTGGGGCTATAAGGCCGAGCTGGCATCTCGCTTCTGACCACTGTAGTTTTGGAGAAATCCAGCAAAATTTGGCAATTTTTAGGTTGGGCGGTCAGGGTGGGCCAGGGCGAGTGGCCGCAAAGAGAGGCCATTTTGCAGGGGAAAAAGAAGTCCTTTGGCCAACCTCTGGGCATCAGGTGAAAGCTGGCCTTTGGGGCTATAAGGCCGAGCTGGCATCTAGCTTCTGACCACTGTAGTTTTGGAGAAATCCAGCAAAATTTGGCAATTTTTAGGTTGGGCGGTCAGGGTGGGCCAGGGCGAGTGGCCGCAAAGAGAGGCCATTTTGCAGGGGAAAAAGAAGTCCTTTGGCCAACCTCTGGGCATCAGGTGAAAGCTGGCCTTTGGGGCTATAAGGCCGAGCTGGCATCTAGCTTCTGACCACTGTAGTTTTGGAGAAATCCAGCAAAATTTGGCAATTTTTAGGTTGGGTGGTCAGGGTGGGCCAGGGCGAGTGGCCGCAAAGAGAGGCCATTTTGCAGGGGAAAAAGAAGTCCTTTGGCCAACCTCTGGGCATCAGGTGAAAGCTGACCTTTGGGGCTCTCAGGATCTGGATTGGCCTAAATTCTGACCACTTGTGTTTTGGAGAAATCCAGCAACATTTGGAAATTTCTGTCTTGGGTGTCCAGGCTCAATCAGGGCGAGTGGCCGAAGAGAGAGGCCATTTTTCAGGGAAAAAGAAGTCATTTGACCAAGTTCTGGGTATCAGATGAAAGCTGGCCTTTGGGGCTCTAAGGATCTGGATTGGCCTAGATTCTGACCACTTGAGTTTTGGAGAAATCCAGCAACATTTGGAAATTTCTGTCTTGGGTGTCCAGGCTCAACCAGGGCGAGTGGTCGCAAAGAGAGGCCATTTTGCAGGGGAAAAAGAAGTCATTTGGCCAAGGTCTGGGCATCAGATGAAAGCTGGCATTTGGGGCTCTAATGATCTGGATTGGCCTAGATTCTGAACCACTTGAGTTTTGGAGAAATCCAGCAAGATTTGGAAATTTCTGTCTTGGGTGGCCAGGGAGGGCCATGGCGAGTGGTTGCAAAGAGAGGCCATTTTGCAGGGGAAAAAGAAGTCATTTGGCCAGGCTCTGGACATCAGATGAAAGCTGAACTTTGGGGCTCTCAGGATCTGGATTGACCTAGATTCTGACCACTTGAGTTTTGGAGAAATCCAGCAACATTTGGAGATTTCTGTCTTGGGTGTCGAGGCTCAATCAGGGCGAGTGGCCGAAGAGAGAGGCCAGTTTTCAGGGGAAAAAGAAGTCATTAGGCCAGGCTCTGGGCATCAGATGAAAGCTGGCGTTTGGGGCTCTCAGGATCTGGATTGGCCTAGATTCTAACCACTTTAGTTTTGGAGAAATTCAGCAAAATTTGGAAATTTCTGTCTTGGGTGGCCCGGGTGGGCCATGGCGAGTGGCTGCAAAGAGAGGCCATTTTGCAGGGGAAAAAGAAGTCATTTGGCCAGGCTCTGGGCATCAGATGAAAGCTGACCTTTGGGGCTCTCAGGATCTGGATTGGCCTAAGTTCTGACCACTTGTGTTTTGGAGAAATCCAGCAACATTTGGAAATTTCTGTCTTGGGTGTCCAGGCTCAATCAGGGCGAGTGGCCGAAGAGAGAGGCCATTTTTCAGGGAAAAAGAAGTCATTTGGCCAAGTTCTGGGTATCAGATGAAAGCTGGCATTTGAGGCTCTAAGGATCTGGATTGGCCTAGATTCTGACCACTTGAGTTTTGGAGAAATCCAGCAACATTTGGAAATTTCTGTCTTGGGTGTCCAGGCTCAATCAGGGCGAGTGGTCGCAAAGAGAGGCCATTTTTCAGGGGAAAAAGAAGTCATTTGGCCAAGGTCTGGGCATTAGATGAAAGCTGGCATTTGGGGCTCTAATGATCTGGATTGGCCTAGATTCTGACCACTTGAGTTTTGGAGAAATCCAGCAACATTTGGAAATTTCTAGCTTGGGTGGCCCGGGTGGGCCAGGGCGAATGGCCGCAAAGAGAGGCCATTTTTCAGGGAAAAAAGAAGTCATTTGGCCAGGCTCTGGACATCAGATGAAAGCTGACCTTTGGGGCTCTCAGGATCTGGATTGGCCTAAATTCTAACCACTTGTGTTTTGGAGAAATCCAGCAACATTTGGAAATTTCTGTCTTGGGTGTCCAGGCTCAATCAGGGCGAGTGGCCGAAGAGAGAGGCCATTTTGCAGGGGAAAAAGAAGTCCTTTGGCCAACCTCTGGGCATCAGGTGAAAGCTGGCCTTTGGGGCTATAAGGCCGAGCTGGCATCTAGCTTCTGACCACTGTAGTTTTGGAGAAATCCAGCAAAATTTGGCAATTTTTAGGTTGGGTGGTCAGGGTGGGCCAGGGCGAGTGGCCGCAAAGAGAGGCCATTTTGCAGGGGAAAAAGAAGTCCTTTGGCCAACCTCTGGGCATCAGGTGAAAGCTGGCCTTTGGGGCTATAAGGCCGAGCTGGCATCTAGCTTCTGACCACTGTAGTTTTGGAGAAATCCAGCAAAATTTGGCAATTTTTAGGTTGGGCGGTCAGGGTGGGCCAGGGCGAGTGGCCGCAAAGAGAGGCCATTTTGCAGGGGAAAAAGAAGTCCTTTGGCCAACCTCTGGGCATCAGGTGAAAGCTGGCCTTTGGGGCTATAAGGCCGAGCTGGCATCTAGCTTCTGACCACTGTAGTTTTGGAGAAATCCAGCAAAATTTGGCAATTTTTAGGTTGGGCGGTCAGGGTGGGCCAGGGCGAGTGGCTGCAAAGAGAGGCCATTTTGCAGGGGAAAAAGAAGTCCTTTGGCCAACCTCTGGGCATCAGGTGAAAGCTGGCCTTTGGGGCTATAAGGCCGAGCTGGCATCTCGCTTCTGACCACTGTAGTTTTGGAGAAATCCAGCAAAATTTGGCAATTTTTAGGTTGGGCGGTCAGGGTGGGCCAGGGCGAGTGGCCGCAAAGAGAGGCCATTTTGCAGGGGAAAAAGAAGTCCTTTGGCCAACCTCTGGGCATCAGGTGAAAGCTGGCCTTTGGGGCTATAAGGCCGAGCTGGCATCTAGCTTCTGACCACTGTAGTTTTGGAGAAATCCAGCAAAATTTGGCAATTTTTAGGTTGGGCGGTCAGGGTGGGCCAGGGCGAGTGGCCGCAAAGAGAGGCCATTTTGCAGGGGAAAAAGAAGTCCTTTGGCCAACCTCTGGGCATCAGGTGAAAGCTGGCCTTTGGGGCTATAAGGCCGAGCTGGCATCTAGCTTCTGACCACTGTAGTTTTGGAGAAATCCAGCAAAATTTGGCAATTTTTAGGTTGGGTGGTCAGGGTGGGCCAGGGCGAGTGGCCGCAAAGAGAGGCCATTTTGCAGGGGAAAAAGAAGTCCTTTGGCCAACCTCTGGGCATCAGGTGAAAGCTGACCTTTGGGGCTCTCAGGATCTGGATTGGCCTAAATTCTGACCACTTGTGTTTTGGAGAAATCCAGCAACATTTGGAAATTTCTGTCTTGGGTGTCCAGGCTCAATCAGGGCGAGTGGCCGAAGAGAGAGGCCATTTTTCAGGGAAAAAGAAGTCATTTGACCAAGTTCTGGGTATCAGATGAAAGCTGGCCTTTGGGGCTCTAAGGATCTGGATTGGCCTAGATTCTGACCACTTGAGTTTTGGAGAAATCCAGCAACATTTGGAAATTTCTGTCTTGGGTGTCCAGGCTCAACCAGGGCGAGTGGTCGCAAAGAGAGGCCATTTTGCAGGGGAAAAAGAAGTCATTTGGCCAAGGTCTGGGCATCAGATGAAAGCTGGCATTTGGGGCTCTAATGATCTGGATTGGCCTAGATTCTGAACCACTTGAGTTTTGGAGAAATCCAGCAAGATTTGGAAATTTCTGTCTTGGGTGGCCAGGGAGGGCCATGGCGAGTGGTTGCAAAGAGAGGCCATTTTGCAGGGGAAAAAGAAGTCATTTGGCCAGGCTCTGGACATCAGATGAAAGCTGAACTTTGGGGCTCTCAGGATCTGGATTGACCTAGATTCTGACCACTTGAGTTTTGGAGAAATCCAGCAACATTTGGAGATTTCTGTCTTGGGTGTCGAGGCTCAATCAGGGCGAGTGGCCGAAGAGAGAGGCCAGTTTTCAGGGGAAAAAGAAGTCATTAGGCCAGGCTCTGGGCATCAGATGAAAGCTGGCGTTTGGGGCTCTCAGGATCTGGATTGGCCTAGATTCTAACCACTTTAGTTTTGGAGAAATTCAGCAAAATTTGGAAATTTCTGTCTTGGGTGGCCCGGGTGGGCCATGGCGAGTGGCTGCAAAGAGAGGCCATTTTGCAGGGGAAAAAGAAGTCATTTGGCCAGGCTCTGGGCATCAGATGAAAGCTGACCTTTGGGGCTCTCAGGATCTGGATTGGCCTAAGTTCTGACCACTTGTGTTTTGGAGAAATCCAGCAACATTTGGAAATTTCTGTCTTGGGTGTCCAGGCTCAATCAGGGCGAGTGGCCGAAGAGAGAGGCCATTTTTCAGGGAAAAAGAAGTCATTTGGCCAAGTTCTGGGTATCAGATGAAAGCTGGCATTTGAGGCTCTAAGGATCTGGATTGGCCTAGATTCTGACCACTTGAGTTTTGGAGAAATCCAGCAACATTTGGAAATTTCTGTCTTGGGTGTCCAGGCTCAATCAGGGCGAGTGGTCGCAAAGAGAGGCCATTTTTCAGGGGAAAAAGAAGTCATTTGGCCAAGGTCTGGGCATTAGATGAAAGCTGGCATTTGGGGCTCTAATGATCTGGATTGGCCTAGATTCTGACCACTTGAGTTTTGGAGAAATCCAGCAACATTTGGAAATTTCTAGCTTGGGTGGCCCGGGTGGGCCAGGGCGAATGGCCGCAAAGAGAGGCCATTTTTCAGGGAAAAAAGAAGTCATTTGGCCAGGCTCTGGACATCAGATGAAAGCTGACCTTTGGGGCTCTCAGGATCTGGATTGGCCTAAATTCTAACCACTTGTGTTTTGGAGAAATCCAGCAACATTTGGAAATTTCTGTCTTGGGTGTCCAGGCTCAATCAGGGCGAGTGGCCGAAGAGAGAGGCCATTTTGCAGGGGAAAAAGAAGTCATTTGACCAAGTTCTGGGCATCAGATGAAAGCTGGCATTTGGGGCTCTAATGATCTGGATTGGCCTAGATTCTGACCACTTGAGTTTTGGAGAAATCCAGCAACATTTGGAAATTTCTGTCTTGGGTGGCCAGGGTGGGCCATGGCAAGTGGCCGCAAAGAGAGGCCATTTTGCAGGGAAAAAAGAAGTCATTTGGCCAGGCTCTGGGCATCAGGTGAAAGCTGGCCTTTGGGGCTATAAGGCCGAGCTGGCATCTAGCTTCTGACCACTGTAGTTTTGGAGAAATCCAGCAAAATTTGGCAATTTTTAGGTTGGGTGGTCAGGGTGGGCCAGGGCGAGTGGCCGCAAAGAGAGGCCATTTTGCAGGGGAAAAAAAGTCCTTTGGCCAACCTCTGGGCATCAGGTGAAAGCTGGCCTTTGGGGCTATAAGGCCGAGCTGGCATCTAGCTTCTGACCACTGTAGTTTTGGAGAAATCCAGCAAAATTTGGCAATTTTTAGGTTGGGTGGTCAGGGTGGGCCAGGGCGAGTGGCCGCAAAGAGAGGCCATTTGCAGGGGAAAAAGAAGTCCTTTGGCCAACCTCTGGGCATCAGGTGAAAGCTGGCCTTTGGGGCTATAAGGCCGAGCTGGCATCTAGCTTCTGACCACTGTAGTTTTGGAGAAATCCAGCAAAATTTGGCAATTTTTAGGTTGGGCGGTCAGGGTGGGCCAGGGCGAGTGGCCGCAAAGAGAGGCCATTTGGCAGGGGAAAAAGAAGTCCTTTGGCCAACCTCTGGGCATCAGGTGAAAGCTGGCCTTTGGGGCTATAAGGCCGAGCTGGCATCTAGCTTCTGACCACTGTAGTTTTGGAGAAATCCAGCAAAATTTGGCAATTTTTAGGTTGGGTGGTCAGGGTGGGCCAGGGCGAGTGGCCGCAAAGAGAGGCCATTTTGCAGGGGAAAAAGAAGTCCTTTGGCCAACCTCTGGGCATCAGGTGAAAGCTGGCCTTTGGGGCTATAAGGCCGAGCTGGCATCTAGCTTCTGACCACTGTAGTTTTGGAGAAATCCAGCAAAATTTGGCAATTTTTAGGTTGGGTGGTCAGGGTGGGCCAGGGCGAGTGGCCGCAAAGAGAGGCCATTTTGCAGGGGAAAAAGAAGTCCTTTGGCCAACCTCTGGGCATCAGGTGAAAGCTGGCCTTTGGGGCTATAAGGCCGAGCTGGCATCTAGCTTCTGACCACTGTAGTTTTGGAGAAATCCAGCAAAATTTGGCAATTTTTAGGTTGGGTGGTCAGGGTGGGCCAGGGCGAGTGGCCGCAAAGAGAGGCCATTTTGCAGGGGAAAAAGAAGTCCTTTGGCCAACCTCTGGGCATCAGGTGAAAGCTGGCCTTTGGGGCTATAAGGCCGAGCTGGCATCTAGCTTCTGACCACTGTAGTTTTGGAGAAATCCAGCAAAATTTGGCAATTTTTAGGTTGGGCGGTCAGGGTGGGCCAGGGCGAGTGGCCGCAAAGAGAGGCCATTTTGCAGGGGAAAAAGAAGTCCTTTGGCCAACCTCTGGGCATCAGGTGAAAGCTGGCCTTTGGGGCTATAAGGCCGAGCTGGCATCTAGCTTCTGACCACTGTAGTTTTGGAGAAATCCAGCAAAATTTGGCAATTTTTAGGTTGGGTGGTCAGGGTGGGCCAGGGCGAGTGGCCGCAAAGAGAGGCCATTTTGCAGGGGAAAAAGAAGTCCTTTGGCCAACCTCTGGGCATCAGGTGAAAGCTGGCCTTTGGGGCTATAAGGCCGAGCTGGCATCTAGCTTCTGACCACTGTAGTTTTGGAGAAATCCAGCAAAATTTGGCAATTTTTAGGTTGGGTGGTCAGGGTGGGCCAGGGCGAGTGGCCGCAAAGAGAGGCCATTTTGCAGGGGAAAAAGAAGTCCTTTGGCCAACCTCTGGGCATCAGGTGAAAGCTGGCCTTTGGGGCTATAAGGCCGAGCTGGCATCTAGCTTCTGACCACTGTAGTTTTGGAGAAATCCAGCAAAATTTGGAAATTTTTAGGTTGGGCGGTCAGGGTGGGCCAGGGCGAGTGGCCGCAAAGAGAGGCCATTTGGCAGGGGATAAAGAAGTCCTTTGGCCAACCTCTGGGCATCAGGTGAAAGCTGGCCTTTGGGGCTATAAGGCCGAGCTGGCATCTAGCTTCTGACCACTGTAGTTTTGGAGAAATCCAGCAAAATTTGGCAATTTTTAGGTTGGGTGGTCAGGGTGGGCCAGGGCGAGTGGCCGCAAAGAGAGGCCATTTTGCAGGGGAAAAAGAAGTCCTTTGGCCAACCTCTGGGCATCAGGTGAAAGCTGGCCTTTGGGGCTATAAGGCCGAGCTGGCATCTAGCTTCTGACCACTGTAGTTTTGGAGAAATCCAGCAAAATTTGGAAATTTTTAGGTTGGGCAGTCAGGGTGGGCCAGGGCGAGTGGCCGCAAAGAGAGGCCATTTTGCAGGGGAAAAAGAAGTCCTTTGGCCAACCTCTGGGCATCAGGTGAAAGCTGGCCTTTGGGGCTATAAGGCCGAGCTGGCATCTAGCTTCTGACCACTGTAGTTTTGGAGAAATCCAGCAAAATTTGGCAATTTTTAGGTTGGGTGGTCAGGGTGGGCCAGGGCGAGTGGCCGCAAAGAGAGGCCATTTTGCAGGGGAAAAAGAAGTCCTTTGGCCAACCTCTGGGCATCAGGTGAAAGCTGGCCTTTGGGGCTATAAGGCCGAGCTGGCATCTAGCTTCTGACCACTGTAGTTTTGGAGAAATCCAGCAAAATTTGGCAATTTTTAGGTTGGGTGGTCAGGGTGGGCCAGGGCGAGTGGCCGCAAAGAGAGGCCATTTTGCAGGGGAAAAAGAAGTCCTTTGGCCAACCTCTGGGCATCAGGTGAAAGCTGGCCTTTGGGGCTATAAGGCCGAGCTGGCATCTAGCTTCTGACCACTGTAGTTTTGGAGAAATCCAGCAAAATTTGGCAATTTTTAGGTTGGGTGGTCAGGGTGGGCCAGGGCGAGTGGCCGCAAAGAGAGGCCATTTTGCAGGGGAAAAAGAAGTCCTTTGGCCAACCTCTGGGCATCAGGTGAAAGCTGGCCTTTGGGGCTATAAGGCCGAGCTGGCATCTAGCTTCTGACCACTGTAGTTTTGGAGAAATCCAGCAAAATTTGGCAATTTTTAGGTTGGGCGGTCAGGGTGGGCCAGGGCGAGTGGCCGCAAAGAGAGGCCATTTTGCAGGGGAAAAAGAAGTCCTTTGGCCAACCTCTGGGCATCAGGTGAAAGCTGGCCTTTGGGGCTATAAGGCCGAGCTGGCATCTAGCTTCTGACCACTGTAGTTTTGGAGAAATCCAGCAAAATTTGGCAATTTTTAGGTTGGGTGGTCAGGGTGGGCCAGGGCGAGTGGCCGCAAAGAGAGGCCATTTTGCAGGGGAAAAAGAAGTCCTTTGGCCAACCTCTGGGCATCAGGTGAAAGCTGGCCTTTGGGGCTATAAGGCCGAGCTGGCATCTAGCTTCTGACCACTGTAGTTTTGGAGAAATCCAGCAAAATTTGGCAATTTTTAGGTTGGGTGGTCAGGGTGGGCCAGGGCGAGTGGCCGCAAAGAGAGGCCATTTTGCAGGGGAAAAAGAAGTCCTTTGGCCAACCTCTGGGCATCAGGTGAAAGCTGGCCTTTGGGGCTATAAGGCCGAGCTGGCATCTAGCTTCTGACCACTGTAGTTTTGGAGAAATCCAGCAAAATTTGGCAATTTTTAGGTTGGGTGGTCAGGGTGGGCCAGGGCGAGTGGCCGCAAAGAGAGGCCATTTTGCAGGGGAAAAAGAAGTCCTTTGGCCAACCTCTGGGCATCAGGTGAAAGCTGGCCTTTGGGGCTATAAGGCCGAGCTGGCATCTAGCTTCTGACCACTGTAGTTTTGGAGAAATCCAGCAAAATTTGGCAATTTTTAGGTTGGGTGGTCAGGGTGGGCCAGGGCGAGTGGCCGCAAAGAGAGGCCATTTTGCAGGGGAAAAAGAAGTCCTTTGGCCAACCTCTGGGCATCAGGTGAAAGCTGGCCTTTGGGGCTATAAGGCCGAGCTGGCATCTAGCTTCTGACCACTGTAGTTTTGGAGAAATCCAGCAAAATTTGGCAATTTTTAGGTTGGGCGGTCAGGGTGGGCCAGGGCGAGTGGCCGCAAAGAGAGGCCATTTTGCAGGGGAAAAAGAAGTCCTTTGGCCAACCTCTGGGCATCAGGTGAAAGCTGGCCTTTGGGGCTATAAGGCCGAGCTGGCATCTAGCTTCTGACCACTGTAGTTTTGGAGAAATCCAGCAAAATTTGGCAATTTTTAGGTTGGGTGGTCAGGGTGGGCCAGGGCGAGTGGCCGCAAAGAGAGGCCATTTTGCAGGGGAAAAAGAAGTCCTTTGGCCAACCTCTGGGCATCAGGTGAAAGCTGGCCTTTGGGGCTATAAGGCCGAGCTGGCATCTAGCTTCTGACCACTGTAGTTTTGGAGAAATCCAGCAAAATTTGGCAATTTTTAGGTTGGGCGGTCAGGGTGGGCCAGGGCGAGTGGCCGCAAAGAGAGGCCATTTTGCAGGGGAAAAAGAAGTCCTTTGGCCAACCTCTGGGCATCAGGTGAAAGCTGGCCTTTGGGGCTATAAGGCCGAGCTGGCATCTAGCTTCTGACCACTGTAGTTTTGGAGAAATCCAGCAAAATTTGGCAATTTTTAGGTTGGGTGGTCAGGGTGGGCCAGGGCGAGTGGCCGCAAAGAGAGGCCATTTTGCAGGGGAAAAATAAGTCCTTTGGCCAACCTCTGGGCATCAGGTGAAAGCTGGCCTTTGGGGCTATAAGGCCGAGCTGGCATCTAGCTTCTGACCACTGTAGTTTTGGAGAAATCCAGCAAAATTTGGCAATTTTTAGGTTGGGCGGTCAGGGTGGGCCAGGGCGAGTGGCCGCAAAGAGAGGCCATTTTGCAGGGGAAAAAGAAGTCCTTTGGCCAACCTCTGGGCATCAGGTGAAAGCTGGCCTTTGGGGCTATAAGGCCGAGCTGGCATCTCGCTTCTGACCACTGTAGTTTTGGAGAAATCCAGCAAAATTTGGCAATTTTTAGGTTGGGCGGTCAGGGTGGGCCAGGGCGAGTGGGCCGCAAAGAGAGGCCATTTTGCAGGGAAAAAGAAGTCCTTTGGCCAACCTCTGGGCATCAGGTGAAAGCTGGCCTTTGGGGCTATAAGGCCGAGCTGGCATCTCGCTTCTGACCACTGTAGTTTTGGAGAAATCCAGCAAAATTTGGCAATTTTTAGGTTGGGCGGTCAGGGTGGGCCAGGGCGAGTGGCCGCAAAGAGAGGCCATTTTGCAGGGGAAAAAGAAGTCCTTTGGCCAACCTCTGGGCATCAGGTGAAAGCTGGCCTTTGGGGCTATAAGGCCGAGCTGGCATCTAGCTTCTGACCACTGTAGTTTTGGAGAAATCCAGCAAAATTTGGCAATTTTTAGGTTGGGTGGTCAGGGTGGGCCAGGGCGAGTGGCCGCAAAGAGAGGCCATTTTGCAGGGGAAAAAGATAGTCCTTTGGCCAACCTCTGGGCATCAGGTGAAAGCTGGCCTTTGGGGCTATAAGGCCGAGCTGGCATCTAGCTTCTGACCACTGTAGTTTTGGAGAAATCCAGCAAAATTTGGCAATTTTTAGGTTGGGTGGTCAGGGTGGGCCAGGGCGAGTGGCCGCAAAGAGAGGCCATTTTGCAGGGGAAAAAGAAGTCCTTTGGCCAACCTCTGGGCATCAGGTGAAAGCTGGCCTTTGGGGCTATAAGGCCGAGCTGGCATCTCGCTTCTGACCACTGTAGTTTTGGAGAAATCCAGCAAAATTTGGCAATTTTTAGGTTGGGCGGTCAGGGTGGGCCAGGGCGAGTGGCCGCAAAGAGAGCATTTTGCAGGGGAAAAAGAAGTCCTTTGGCCAACCTCTGGGCATCAGGTGAAAGCTGGCCTTTGGGGCTATAAGGCCGAGCTGGCATCTCGCTTCTGACCACTGTAGTTTTGGAGAAATCCAGCAAAATTTGGCAATTTTTAGGTTGGGTGGTCAGGGTGGGCCAGGGCGAGTGGCCGCAAAGAGAGGCCATTTTGCAGGGGAAAAAGAAGTCCTTTGGCCAACCTCTGGGCATCAGGTGAAAGCTGGCCTTTGGGGCTATAAGGCCGAGCTGGCATCTAGCTTCTGACCACTGTAGTTTTGGAGAAATCCAGCAAAATTTGGCAATTTTTAGGTTGGGTGGTCAGGGTGGGCCAGGGCGAGTGGCCGCAAAGAGAGGCCATTTTGCAGGGGAAAAAGAAGTCCTTTGGCCAACCTCTGGGCATCAGGTGAAAGCTGGCCTTTGGGGCTATAAGGCCGAGCTGGCATCTAGCTTCTGACCACTGTAGTTTTGGAGAAATCCAGCAAAATTTGGCAATTTTTAGGTTGGGCGGTCAGGGTGGGCCATGGCGAGTGGACGCAAAGAGAGGCCATTTTGCAGGGGAAAAAGAAGTCCTTTGGCCAACCTCTGGGCATCAGGTGAAAGCTGGCCTTTGGGGCTATAAGGCCGAGCTGGCATCTAGCTTCTGACCACTGTAGTTTTGGAGAAATCCAGCAAAATTTGGCAATTTTTAGGTTGGGCGGTCAGGGTGGGCCAGGGCGAGTGGCCGCAAAGAGAGGCCATTTTGCAGGGGAAAAAGAAGTCCTTTGGCCAACCTCTGGGCATCAGGTGAAAGCTGGCCTTTGGGGCTATAAGGCCGAGCTGGCATCTAGCTTCTGACCACTGTAGTTTTGGAGAAATCCAGCAAAATTTGGCAATTTTTAGGTTGGGTGGTCAGGGTGGGCCAGGGCGAGTGGCGCCGCAAAGAGAGGCCATTTTGCAGGGGAAAAAGAAGTCCTTTGGCCAACCTCTGGGCATCAGGTGAAAGCTGGCCTTTGGGGCTATAAGGCCGAGCTGGCATCTCGCTTCTGACCACTGTAGTTTTGGAGAAATCCAGCAAAATTTGGCAATTTTTAGGTTGGGCGGTCAGGGTGGGCCAGGGCGAGTGGCCGCAAAGAGAGGCCATTTTGCAGGGGAAAAAGAAGTCCTTTGGCCAACCTCTGGGCATCAGGTGAAAGCTGGCCTTTGGGGCTATAAGGCCGAGCTGGCATCTAGCTTCTGACCACTGTAGTTTTGGAGAAATCCAGCAAAATTTGGCAATTTTTAGGTTGGGCGGTCAGGGTGGGCCAGGGCGAGTGGCTGCAAAGAGAGGCCATTTTGCAGGGGAAAAAGAAGTCCTTTGGCCAACCTCTGGGCATCAGGTGAAAGCTGGCCTTTGGGGCTATAAGGCCGAGCTGGCATCTCGCTTCTGACCACTGTAGTTTTGGAGAAATCCAGCAAAATTTGGCAATTTTTAGGTTGGGCGGTCAGGGTGGGCCAGGGCGAGTGGCCGCAAAGAGAGGCCATTTTGCAGGGGAAAAAGAAGTCCTTTGGCCAACCTCTGGGCATCAGGTGAAAGCTGGCCTTTGGGGCTATAAGGCCGAGCTGGCATCTAGCTTCTGACCACTGTAGTTTTGGAGAAATCCAGCAAAATTTGGCAATTTTTAGGTTGGGCGGTCAGGGTGGGCCAGGGCGAGTGGCCGCAAAGAGAGGCCATTTTGCAGGGGAAAAAGAAGTCCTTTGGCCAACCTCTGGGCATCAGGTGAAAGCTGGCCTTTGGGGCTATAAGGCCGAGCTGGCATCTAGCTTCTGACCACTGTAGTTTTGGAGAAATCCAGCAAAATTTGGCAATTTTTAGGTTGGGTGGTCAGGGTGGGCCAGGGCGAGTGGCCGCAAAGAGAGGCCATTTTGCAGGGGAAAAAGAAGTCCTTTGGCCAACCTCTGGGCATCAGGTGAAAGCTGACCTTTGGGGCTCTCAGGATCTGGATTGGCCTAAATTCTGACCACTTGTGTTTTGGAGAAATCCAGCAACATTTGGAAATTTCTGTCTTGGGTGTCCAGGCTCAATCAGGGCGAGTGGCCGAAGAGAGAGGCCATTTTTCAGGGAAAAAGAAGTCATTTGACCAAGTTCTGGGTATCAGATGAAAGCTGGCCTTTGGGGCTCTAAGGATCTGGATTGGCCTAGATTCTGACCACTTGAGTTTTGGAGAAATCCAGCAACATTTGGAAATTTCTGTCTTGGGTGTCCAGGCTCAACCAGGGCGAGTGGTCGCAAAGAGAGGCCATTTTGCAGGGGAAAAAGAAGTCATTTGGCCAAGGTCTGGGCATCAGATGAAAGCTGGCATTTGGGGCTCTAATGATCTGGATTGGCCTAGATTCTGAACCACTTGAGTTTTGGAGAAATCCAGCAAGATTTGGAAATTTCTGTCTTGGGTGGCCAGGGAGGGCCATGGCGAGTGGTTGCAAAGAGAGGCCATTTTGCAGGGGAAAAAGAAGTCATTTGGCCAGGCTCTGGACATCAGATGAAAGCTGAACTTTGGGGCTCTCAGGATCTGGATTGACCTAGATTCTGACCACTTGAGTTTTGGAGAAATCCAGCAACATTTGGAGATTTCTGTCTTGGGTGTCGAGGCTCAATCAGGGCGAGTGGCCGAAGAGAGAGGCCAGTTTTCAGGGGAAAAAGAAGTCATTAGGCCAGGCTCTGGGCATCAGATGAAAGCTGGCGTTTGGGGCTCTCAGGATCTGGATTGGCCTAGATTCTAACCACTTTAGTTTTGGAGAAATTCAGCAAAATTTGGAAATTTCTGTCTTGGGTGGCCCGGGTGGGCCATGGCGAGTGGCTGCAAAGAGAGGCCATTTTGCAGGGGAAAAAGAAGTCATTTGGCCAGGCTCTGGGCATCAGATGAAAGCTGACCTTTGGGGCTCTCAGGATCTGGATTGGCCTAAGTTCTGACCACTTGTGTTTTGGAGAAATCCAGCAACATTTGGAAATTTCTGTCTTGGGTGTCCAGGCTCAATCAGGGCGAGTGGCCGAAGAGAGAGGCCATTTTTCAGGGAAAAAGAAGTCATTTGGCCAAGTTCTGGGTATCAGATGAAAGCTGGCATTTGAGGCTCTAAGGATCTGGATTGGCCTAGATTCTGACCACTTGAGTTTTGGAGAAATCCAGCAACATTTGGAAATTTCTGTCTTGGGTGTCCAGGCTCAATCAGGGCGAGTGGTCGCAAAGAGAGGCCATTTTTCAGGGGAAAAAGAAGTCATTTGGCCAAGGTCTGGGCATTAGATGAAAGCTGGCATTTGGGGCTCTAATGATCTGGATTGGCCTAGATTCTGACCACTTGAGTTTTGGAGAAATCCAGCAACATTTGGAAATTTCTAGCTTGGGTGGCCCGGGTGGGCCAGGGCGAATGGCCGCAAAGAGAGGCCATTTTTCAGGGAAAAAAGAAGTCATTTGGCCAGGCTCTGGACATCAGATGAAAGCTGACCTTTGGGGCTCTCAGGATCTGGATTGGCCTAAATTCTGACCACTTGTGTTTTGGAGAAATCCAGCAACATTTGGAAATTTCTGTCTTGGGTGTCCAGGCTCAATCAGGGCGAGTGGCCGAAGAGAGAGGCCATTTTGCAGGGGAAAAAGAAGTCATTTGACCAAGTTCTGGGCATCAGATGAAAGCTGGCATTTGGGGCTCTAATGATCTGGATTGGCCTAGATTCTGACCACTTGAGTTTTGGAGAAATCCAGCAACATTTGGAAATTTCTGTCTTGGGTGGCCAGGGTGGGCCATGGCAAGTGGCCGCAAAGAGAGGCCATTTTGCAGGGAAAAAAGAAGTCATTTGGCCAGGCTCTGGGCATCAGATGAAAGCTGACCTTTGGGGCTCTCAGGATCTGGATTGGCCTAAATTCTGACCACTTGTGTTTTGGAGAAATCCAGCAACATTTGGAAATTTCTGTCTTGGGTGTCCAGGCTCAATCAGGGCGAGTGGCCGAAGAGAGAGGCCATTTTTCAGGGAAAAAGAAGTCATTTGGCCAAGTTCTGGGTATCAGATGAAAGCTGGCATTTGAGGCTCTAAGGATCTGGATTGGCCTAGATTCTGACCACTTGAGTTTTGGAGAAATCCAGCAACATTTGCAAATTTCTGTCTTGGGTGTCCAGGCTCAATCAGGGCGAGTGGTCGCAAAGAGAGGCCATTTTGCAGGGGAAAAAGAAGTCATTTGGCCAAGGTCTGGGCATCAGATGAAAGCTGGCATTTGGGGCTCTAATGATCTGGATTGGCCTAGATTCTGACCACTTGAGTTTTGGAGAAATCCAGCAACATTTGGAAATTTCTGTCTTGGGTGGCCAGGGAGGGCCATGGCGAGTGGTTGCAAAGAGAGGCCATTTTGCAGGGGAAAAAGAAGTCATTTGGCCAGGCTCTGGGCATCAGATGAAAGCTGGCCTTTAGGGCTCTGAGCACTTGCTGGGATCTAGATTCCGACCACTTGAGTTTTGGAGAAATCCAGAAACATTTGGAAATTTCTAGCTTAGGTGGGCAGGGTGGCCATGGCGAGTGGCCGCAAAGAGAGGCCATTTTGCAGGGAAAAAAGAAGTCATTTGGCCAGGCTCTGGACATCAGATGAAAGCTGAACTTTGGGGCTCTCAGGATCTGGATTGACCTAGATTCTGACCACTTGAGCTTTGGAGAAATCCAGCAACATTTGGAGATTTCTGTCTTGGGTGTCCAGGCTCAATCAGGGCGAGTGGTCGCAAAGAGAGGCCATTTTGCAGGGGAAAAAGAAGTCATTTGGCCAAGGTCTGGGCATTAGATGAAAGCTGGCATTTGGGGCTCTAATGATCTGGATTGGCCTAGATTCTGACCACTTGAGTTTTGGAGAAATCCAGCAACATTTGGAAATTTCTAGCTTGGGTGGCCCGGGTGGGCCAGGGCGAATGGCCGCAAAGAGAGGCCATTTTTCAGGGAAAAAAGAAGTCATTTGGCCAGGCTCTGGACATCAGATGAAAGCTGACCTTTGGGGCTCTCAGGATCTGGATTGGCCTAAATTCTGACCACTTGTGTTTTGGAGAAATCCAGCAACATTTGGAAATTTCTGTCTTGGGTGTCCAGGCTCAATCAGGGCGAGTGGCCGAAGAGAGAGGCCATTTTGCAGGGGAAAAAGAAGTCATTTGACCAAGTTCTGGGCATCAGATGAAAGCTGGCATTTGGGGCTCTAATGATCTGGATTGGCCTAGATTCTGACCACTTGAGTTTTGGAGAAATCCAGCAACATTTGGAAATTTCTGTCTTGGGTGGCCAGGGTGGGCCATGGCAAGTGGCCGCAAAGAGAGGCCATTTTGCAGGGAAAAAGAAGTCATTTGGCCAGGCTCTGGGCATCAGATGAAAGCTGACCTTTGGGGCTCTCAGGATCTGGATTGGCCTAGATTCTGACCACTTGAGTTTTGGAGAAATCCAGCAACATTTGGAAATTTCTGTCTTGGGTGTCCAGGCTCAATCAGGGCGAGTGGCCGAAGAGAGAGGCCATTTTTCAGGGAAAAAGAAGTCATTTGGCCAAGTTCTGGGTATCAGATGAAAGCTGGCATTTGAGGCTCTAAGGATCTGGATTGGCCTAGATTCTGACCACTTGAGTTTTGGAGAAATCCAGCAACATTTGGAAATTTCTGTCTTGGGTGTCCAGGCTCAATCAGGGCGAGTGGTCGCAAAGAGAGGCCATTTTGCAGGGGAAAAAGAAGTCATTTGGCCAGGCTCTGGGCATCAGATGAAAGCTGGCCTTTAGGGCTCTGAGCACTTGCTGGGATCTAGATTCCGACCACTTGAGTTTTGGAGAAATCCAGAAACATTTGGAAATTTCTAGCTTAGGTGGGCAGGGTGGCCATGGCGAGTGGCCGCAAAGAGAGGCCATTTTGCAGGGAAAAAAGAAGTCATTTGGCCAGGCTCTGGACATCAGATGAAAGCTGAACTTTGGGGCTCTCAGGATCTGGATTGGCCTAGATTCTGACCACTTGAGTTTTGGAGAAATCCAGCAACATTTGCAAATTTCTGTCTTGGGTGTCCAGGCTCAATCAGGGCGAGTGGTCGCAAAGAGAGGCCATTTTTCAGGGGAAAAAGAAGTCATTTGGCCAAGGTCTGGGCATCAGATGAAAGCTGGCATTTGGGGCTCTAATGATCTGGATTGGCCTAGATTCTGACCACTGTAGTTTTGGAGAAATCCAGCAACATTTGGAAATTTCTGTCTTGGGTGGCCAGGGAGGGCCATGGCGAGTGGTTGCAAAGAGAGGCCATTTTGCAGGGGAAAAAGAAGTCATTTGGCCAGGCTCTGGGCATCAGATGAAAGCTGGCCTTTAGGGCTCTGAGCACTTGCTGGGATCTAGATTCCGACCACTTGAGTTTTGGAGAAATCCAGAAACATTTGGAAATTTCTAGCTTAGGTGGGCAGGGTGGCCATGGCGAGTGGCCGCAAAGAGAGGCCATTTTGCAGGGAAAAAAGAAGTCATTTGGCCAGGCTCTGGACATCAGATGAAAGCTGAACTTTGGGGCTCTCAGGATCTGGATTGACCTAGATTCTGACCACTTGAGCTTTGGAGAAATCCAGCAACATTTGGAGATTTCTGTCTTGGGTGTCCAGGCTCAATCAGGGCGAGTGGTCGCAAAGAGAGGCCATTTTGCAGGGGAAAAAGAAGTCATTTGGCCAAGGTCTGGGCATTAGATGAAAGCTGGCATTTGGGGCTCTAATGATCTGGATTGGCCTAGATTCTGACCACTTGAGTTTTGGAGAAATCCAGCAACATTTGGAAATTTCTAGCTTGGGTGGCCCGGGTGGGCCAGGGCGAATGGCCACAAAGAGAGGCCATTTTTCAGGGGAAAAAGAAGTCATTTGACCAAGTTCTGGGCATCAGATGAAAGCTGGCCTTTGGGGCTATAAGGCCGAGCTGGCATCTAGCTTCTGACCACTGTAGTTTTGGAGAAATCCAGCAAAATTTGGCAATTTTTAGGTTGGGTGGTCAGGGTGGGCCAGGGCGAGTGGCCGCAAAGAGAGGCCATTTTGCAGGGGAAAAAGAAGTCCTTTGGCCAACCTCTGGGCATCAGGTGAAAGCTGGCCTTTGGGGCTATAAGGCCGAGCTGGCATCTAGCTTCTGACCACTGTAGTTTTGGAGAAATCCAGCAAAATTTGGCAATTTTTAGGTTGGGTGGTCAGGGTGGGCCAGGGCGAGTGGCCGCAAAGAGAGGCCATTTTGCAGGGGAAAAAGAAGTCCTTTGGCCAACCTCTGGGCATCAGGTGAAAGCTGGCCTTTGGGGCTAGAAGGCCGAGCTGGCATCTCGCTTCTGACCACTGTAGTTTTGGAGAAATCCAGCAAAATTTGGCAATTTTTAGGTTGGGTGGTCAGGGTGGGCCAGGGCGAGTGGCCGCAAAGAGAGGCCATTTTGCAGGGGAAAAAGAAGTCCTTTGGCCAACCTCTGGGCATCAGGTGAAAGCTGGCCTTTGGGGCTATAAGGCCGAGCTGGCATCTCGCTTCTGACCACTGTAGTTTTGGAGAAATCCAGCAAAATTTGGCAATTTTTAGGTTGGGTGGTCAGGGTGGGCCAGGGCGAGTGGCCGCAAAGAGAGGCCATTTTGCAGGGGAAAAAGAAGTCCTTTGGCCAACCTCTGGGCATCAGGTGAAAGCTGGCCTTTGGGGCTATAAGGCCGAGCTGGCATCTAGCTTCTGACCACTGTAGTTTTGGAGAAATCCAGCAAAATTTGGCAATTTTTAGGTTGGGTGGTCAGGGTGGGCCAGGGCGAGTGGCCGCAAAGAGAGGCCATTTTGCAGGGGAAAAAGAAGTCCTTTGGCCAACCTCTGGGCATCAGGTGAAAGCTGGCCTTTGGGGCTATAAGGCCGAGCTGGCATCTAGCTTCTGACCACTGTAGTTTTGGAGAAATCCAGCAAAATTTGGCAATTTTTAGGTTGGGTGGTCAGGGTGGGCCAGGGCGAGTGGCCGCAAAGAGAGGCCATTTTGCAGGGGAAAAAGAAGTCCTTTGGCCAACCTCTGGGCATCAGGTGAAAGCTGGCCTTTGGGGCTATAAGGCCGAGCTGGCATCTAGCTTCTGACCACTGTAGTTTTGGAGAAATCCAGCAAAATTTGGCAATTTTTAGGTTGGGCGGTCAGGGTGGGCCAGGGCGAGTGGCCGCAAAGAGAGGCCATTTTGCAGGGGAAAAAGAAGTCCTTTGGCCAACCTCTGGGCATCAGGTGAAAGCTGGCCTTTGGGGCTATAAGGCCGAGCTGGCATCTAGCTTCTGACCACTGTAGTTTTGGAGAAATCCAGCAAAATTTGGCAATTTTTAGGTTGGGCGGTCAGGGTGGGCCAGGGCGAGTGGCCGCAAAGAGAGGCCATTTTGCAGGGGAAAAAGAAGTCCTTTGGCCAACCTCTGGGCATCAGGTGAAAGCTGGCCTTTGGGGCTATAAGGCCGAGCTGGCATCTCGCTTCTGACCACTGTAGTTTTGGAGAAATCCAGCAAAATTTGGCAATTTTTAGGTTGGGCGGTCAGGGTGGGCCAGGGCGAGTGGCCGCAAAGAGAGGCCATTTTGCAGGGGAAAAAGAAGTCCTTTGGCCAACCTCTGGGCATCAGGTGAAAGCTGGCCTTTGGGGCTATAAGGCCGAGCTGGCATCTAGCTTCTGACCACTGTAGTTTTGGAGAAATCCAGCAAAATTTGGCAATTTTTAGGTTGGGCGGTCAGGGTGGGCCAGGGCGAGTGGCCGCAAAGAGAGGCCATTTTGCAGGGGAAAAAGAAGTCCTTTGGCCAACCTCTGGGCATCAGGTGAAAGCTGGCCTTTGGGGCTATAAGGCCGAGCTGGCATCTAGCTTCTGACCACTGTAGTTTTGGAGAAATCCAGCAAAATTTGGCAATTTTTAGGTTGGGTGGTCAGGGTGGGCCAGGGCGAGTGGCCGCAAAGAGAGGCCATTTTGCAGGGGAAAAAGAAGTCCTTTGGCCAACCTCTGGGCATCAGGTGAAAGCTGGCCTTTGGGGCTATAAGGCCGAGCTGGCATCTCGCTTCTGACCACTGTAGTTTTGGAGAAATCCAGCAAAATTTGGCAATTTTTAGGTTGGGCGGTCAGGGTGGGCCAGGGCGAGTGGCCGCAAAGAGAGGCCATTTTGCAGGGGAAAAAGAAGTCCTTTGGCCAACCTCTGGGCATCAGGTGAAAGCTGGCCTTTGGGGCTATAAGGCCGAGCTGGCATCTCGCTTCTGACCACTGTAGTTTTGGAGAAATCCAGCAAAATTTGGCAATTTTTAGGTTGGGCGGTCAGGGTGGGCCAGGGCGAGTGGCCGCAAAGAGAGGCCATTTTGCAGGGGAAAAAGAAGTCCTTTGGCCAACCTCTGGGCATCAGGTGAAAGCTGGCCTTTGGGGCTAGAAGGCCGAGCTGGCATCTAGCTTCTGACCACTGTAGTTTTGGAGAAATCCAGCAAAATTTGGCAATTTTTAGGTTGGGCGGTCAGGGTGGGCCAGGGCGAGTGGCCGCAAAGAGAGGCCATTTTGCAGGGGAAAAAGAAGTCCTTTGGCCAACCTCTGGGCATCAGGTGAAAGCTGGCCTTTGGGGCTATAAGGCCGAGCTGGCATCTAGCTTCTGACCACTGTAGTTTTGGAGAAATCCAGCAAAATTTGGCAATTTTTAGGTTGGGTGGTCAGGGTGGGCCAGGGCGAGTGGCCGCAAAGAGAGGCCATTTTGCAGGGGAAAAAGAAGTCCTTTGGCCAACCTCTGGGCATCAGGTGAAAGCTGGCCTTTGGGGCTATAAGGCCGAGCTGGCATCTAGCTTCTGACCACTGTAGTTTTGGAGAAATCCAGCAAAATTTTGCAATTTTTAGGTTGGGTGGTCAGGGTGGGCCAGGGCGAGTGGCCGCCAAAGAGAGGCCATTTTGCAGGGGAAAAAGAAGTCCTTTGGCCAACCTCTGGGCATCAGGTGAAAGCTGGCCTTTGGGGCTATAAGGCCGAGCTGGCATCTAGCTTCTGACCACTGTAGTTTTGGAGAAATCCAGCAAAATTTGGCAATTTTTAGGTTGGGTGGTCAGGGTGGGCCAGGGCGAGTGGCCGCAAAGAGAGGCCATTTTGCAGGGGAAAAAGAAGTCCTTTGGCCAACCTCTGGGCATCAGGTGAAAGCTGGCCTTTGGGGCTATAAGGCCGAGCTGGCATCTCGCTTCTGACCACTGTAGTTTTGGAGAAATCCAGCAAAATTTGGCAATTTTTAGGTTGGGTGGTCAGGGTGAGCCAGGGCGAGTGGCCGCAAAGAGAGGCCATTTTGCAGGGGAAAAAGAAGTCCTTTGGCCAACCTCTGGGCATCAGGTGAAAGCTGGCCTTTGGGGCTATAAGGCCAAGCTGGCATCTAGCTTCTGACCACTGTAGTTTTGGAGAAATCCAGCAAAATTTGGCAATTTTTAGGTTGGGTGGTCAGGGTGGGCCAGGGCGAGTGGCCGCAAAGAGAGGCCATTTTGCAGGGGAAAAAGAAGTCCTTTGGCCAACCTCTGGGCATCAGGTGAAAGCTGGCCTTTGGGGCTATAAGGCCGAGCTGGCATCTAGCTTCTGACCACTGTAGTTTTGGAGAAATCCAGCAAAATTTGGCAATTTTTAGGTTGGGTGGTCAGGGTGGGCCAGGGCGAGTGGCCGCAAAGAGAGGCCATTTTGCAGGGGAAAAAAAGTCCTTTGGCCAACCTCTGGGCATCAGGTGAAAGCTGGCCTTTGGGGCTATAAGGCCGAGTTGGCATCTAGCTTCTGACCACTGTAGTTTTGGAGAAATCCAGCAAAATTTGGCAATTTTTAGGTTGGGTGGTCAGGGTGGGCCAGGGCGAGTGGCCGCAAAGAGAGGCCATTTTGCAGGGGAAAAAGAAGTCCTTTGGCCAACCTCTGGGCATCAGGTGAAAGCTGGCCTTTGGGGCTATAAGGCCGAGCTGGCATCTAGCTTCTGACCACTGTAGTTTTGGAGAAATCCAGCAAAATTTGGCAATTTTTAGGTTGGGTGGTCAGGGTGGGCCAGGGCGAGTGGCCGCAAAGAGAGGCCATTTTGCAGGGGAAAAAGAAGTCCTTTGGCCAACCTCTGGGCATCAGGTGAAAGCTGGCCTTTGGGGCTATAAGGCCGAGCTGGCATCTAGCTTCTGACCACTGTAGTTTTGGAGAAATCCAGCAAAATTTGGCAATTTTTAGGTTGGGTGGTCAGGGTGGGCCAGGGCGAGTGGCCGCAAAGAGAGGCCATTTTGCAGGGGAAAAAGAAGTCCTTTGGCCAACCTCTGGGCATCAGGTGAAAGCTGGCCTTTGGGGCTATAAGGCCGAGCTGGCATCTAGCTTCTGACCACTGTAGTTTTGGAGAAATCCAGCAAAATTTGGCAATTTTTAGGTTGGGTGGTCAGGGTGGGCCAGGGCGAGTGGCCGCAAAGAGAGGCCATTTTGCAGGGGAAAAAGAAGTCCTTTGGCCAACCTCTGGGCATCAGGTGAAAGCTGGCCTTTGGGGCTATAAGGCCGAGCTGGCATCTAGCTTCTGACCACTGTAGTTTTGGAGAAATCCAGCAAAATTTGGCAATTTTTAGGTTGGGCGGTCAGGGTGGGCCAGGGCGAGTGGCCGCAAAGAGAGGCCATTTTGCAGGGGAAAAAGAAGTCCTTTGGCCAACCTCTGGGCATCAGGTGAAAGCTGGCCTTTGGGGCTATAAGGCCGAGCTGGCATCTAGCTTCTGACCACTGTAGTTTTGGAGAAATCCAGCAAAATTTGGCAATTTTTAGGTTGGGCGGTCAGGGTGGGCCAGGGCGAGTGGCCGCAAAGAGAGGCCATTTGCAGGGGAAAAAGAAGTCCTTTGGCCAACCTCTGGGCATCAGGTGAAAGCTGGCCTTTGGGGCTATAAGGCCGAGCTGGCATCTAGCTTCTGACCACTGTAGTTTTGGAGAAATCCAGCAAAATTTGGCAATTTTTAGGTTGGGTGGTCAGGGTGGGCCAGGGCGAGTGGCCGCAAAGAGAGGCCATTTTGCAGGGGAAAAAGAAGTCCTTTGGCCAACCTCTGGGCATCAGGTGAAAGCTGGCCTTTGGGGCTATAAGGCCGAGCTGGCATCTCGCTTCTGACCACTGTAGTTTTGGAGAAATCCAGCAAAATTTGGCAATTTTTAGGTTGGGCGGTCAGGGTGGGCCAGGGCGAGTGGCCGCAAAGAGAGGCCATTTTGCAGGGGAAAAAGAAGTCCTTTGGCCAACCTCTGGGCATCAGGTGAAAGCTGGCCTTTGGGGCTAGAAGGCCGAGCTGGCATCTCGCTTCTGACCACTGTAGTTTTGGAGAAATCCAGCAAAATTTGGCAATTTTTAGGTTGGGTGGTCAGGGTGGGCCAGGGCGAGTGGCCGCAAAGAGAGGCCATTTTGCAGGGGAAAAAGAAGTCCTTTGGCCAACCTCTGGGCATCAGGTGAAAGCTGGCCTTTGGGGCTATAAGGCCGAGCTGGCATCTCGCTTCTGACCACTGTAGTTTTGGAGAAATCCAGCAAAATTTGGCAATTTTTAGGTTGGGTGGTCAGGGTGGGCCAGGGCGAGTGGCCGCAAAGAGAGGCCATTTTGCAGGGGAAAAAGAAGTCCTTTGGCCAACCTCTGGGCATCAGGTGAAAGCTGGCCTTTGGGGCTATAAGGCCGAGCTGGCATCTAGCTTCTGACCACTGTAGTTTTGGAGAAATCCAGCAAAATTTGGCAATTTTTAGGTTGGGTGGTCAGGGTGGGCCAGGGCGAGTGGCCGCAAAGAGAGGCCATTTTGCAGGGGAAAAAGAAGTCCTTTGGCCAACCTCTGGGCATCAGGTGAAAGCTGGCCTTTGGGGCTATAAGGCCGAGCTGGCATCTAGCTTCTGACCACTGTAGTTTTGGAGAAATCCAGCAAAATTTGGCAATTTTTAGGTTGGGTGGTCAGGGTGGGCCAGGGCGAGTGGCCGCAAAGAGAGGCCATTTTGCAGGGGAAAAAGAAGTCCTTTGGCCAACCTCTGGGCATCAGGTGAAAGCTGGCCTTTGGGGCTATAAGGCCGAGCTGGCATCTAGCTTCTGACCACTGTAGTTTTGGAGAAATCCAGCAAAATTTGGCAATTTTTAGGTTGGGCGGTCAGGGTGGGCCAGGGCGAGTGGCCGCAAAGAGAGGCCATTTTGCAGGGGAAAAAGAAGTCCTTTGGCCAACCTCTGGGCATCAGGTGAAAGCTGGCCTTTGGGGCTATAAGGCCGAGCTGGCATCTAGCTTCTGACCACTGTAGTTTTGGAGAAATCCAGCAAAATTTGGCAATTTTTAGGTTGGGCGGTCAGGGTGGGCCAGGGCGAGTGGCCGCAAAGAGAGGCCATTTTGCAGGGGAAAAAGAAGTCCTTTGGCCAACCTCTGGGCATCAGGTGAAAGCTGGCCTTTGGGGCTATAAGGCCGAGCTGGCATCTAGCTTCTGACCACTGTAGTTTTGGAGAAATCCAGCAAAATTTGGCAATTTTTAGGTTGGGTGGTCAGGGTGGGCCAGGGCGAGTGGCCGCAAAGAGAGGCCATTTTGCAGGGGAAAAAGAAGTCCTTTGGCCAACCTCTGGGCATCAGGTGAAAGCTGGCCTTTGGGGCTATAAGGCCGAGCTGGCATCTAGCTTCTGACCACTGTAGTTTTGGAGAAATCCAGCAAAATTTGGCAATTTTTAGGTTGGGTGGTCAGGGTGGGCCAGGGCGAGTGGCCGCAAAGAGAGGCCATTTTGCAGGGGAAAAAGAAGTCCTTTGGCCAACCTCTGGGCATCAGGTGAAAGCTGGCCTTTGGGGCTATAAGGCCGAGCTGGCATCTAGCTTCTGACCACTGTAGTTTTGGAGAAATCCAGCAAAATTTGGCAATTTTTAGGTTGGGCGGTCAGGGTGGGCCAGGGCGAGTGGCCGCAAAGAGAGGCCATTTTGCAGGGGAAAAAGAAGTCCTTTGGCCAACCTCTGGGCATCAGGTGAAAGCTGGCCTTTGGGGCTATAAGGCCGAGCTGGCATCTAGCTTCTGACCACTGTAGTTTTGGAGAAATCCAGCAAAATTTGGCAATTTTTAGGTTGGGCGGTCAGGGTGGGCCAGGGCGAGTGGCCGCAAAGAGAGGCCATTTTGCAGGGGAAAAAGAAGTCCTTTGGCCAACCTCTGGGCATCAGGTGAAAGCTGGCCTTTGGGGCTATAAGGCCGAGCTGGCATCTCGCTTCTGACCACTTGAGTTTTGGAGAAATCCAGCAAAATTTGGCAATTTTTAGGTTGGGCGGTCAGGGTGGGCCAGGGCGAGTGGCCGCAAAGAGAGGCCATTTTGCAGGGGAAAAAGAAGTCCTTTGGCCAACCTCTGGGCATCAGGTGAAAGCTGGCCTTTGGGGCTATAAGGCCGAGCTGGCATCTAGCTTCTGACCACTGTAGTTTTGGAGAAATCCAGCAAAATTTGGCAATTTTTAGGTTGGGCGGTCAGGGTGGGCCAGGGCGAGTGGCCGCAAAGAGAGGCCATTTTGCAGGGGAAAAAGAAGTCCTTTGGCCAACCTCTGGGCATCAGGTGAAAGCTGGCCTTTGGGGCTATAAGGCCGAGCTGGCATCTAGCTTCTGACCACTGTAGTTTTGGAGAAATCCAGCAAAATTTGGCAATTTTTAGGTTGGGCGGTCAGGGTGGGCCAGGGCGAGTGGCCGCAAAGAGAGGCCATTTTGCAGGGGAAAAAGAAGTCCTTTGGCCAACCTCTGGGCATCAGGTGAAAGCTGGCCTTTGGGGCTATAAGGCCGAGCTGGCATCTCGCTTCTGACCACTGTAGTTTTGGAGAAATCCAGCAAAATTTGGCAATTTTTAGGTTGGGCGGTCAGGGTGGGCCAGGGCGAGTGGCCGCAAAGAGAGGCCATTTTGCAGGGAAAAAGAAGTCCTTTGGCCAACCTCTGGGCATCAGGTGAAAGCTGGCCTTTGGGGCTAGAAGGCCGAGCTGGCATCTAGCTTCTGACCACTGTAGTTTTGGAGAAATCCAGCAAAATTTGGCAATTTTTAGGTTGGGCGGTCAGGGTGGGCCAGGGCGAGTGGCCGCAAAGAGAGGCCATTTTGCAGGGGAAAAAGAAGTCCTTTGGCCAACCTCTGGGCATCAGGTGAAAGCTGGCCTTTGGGGCTATAAGGCCGAGCTGGCATCTAGCTTCTGACCACTGTAGTTTTGGAGAAATCCAGCAAAATTTGGCAATTTTTAGGTTGGGTGGTCAGGGTGGGCCAGGGCGAGTGGCCGCAAAGAGAGGCCATTTTGCAGGGGAAAAAGAAGTCCTTTGGCCAACCTCTGGGCATCAGGTGAAAGCTGGCCTTTGGGGCTATAAGGCCGAGCTGGCATCTAGCTTCTGACCACTGTAGTTTTGGAGAAATCCAGCAAAATTTTGCAATTTTTAGGTTGGGTGGTCAGGGTGGGCCAGGGCGAGTGGCCGCAAAGAGAGGCCATTTTGCAGGGGAAAAAGAAGTCCTTTGGCCAACCTCTGGGCATCAGGTGAAAGCTGGCCTTTGGGGCTATAAGGCCGAGCTGGCATCTAGCTTCTGACCACTGTAGTTTTGGAGAAATCCAGCAAAATTTGGCAATTTTTAGGTTGGGTGGTCAGGGTGGGCCAGGGCGAGTGGCCGCAAAGAGAGGCCATTTTGCAGGGGAAAAAGAAGTCCTTTGGCCAACCTCTGGGCATCAGGTGAAAGCTGGCCTTTGGGGCTATAAGGCCGAGCTGGCATCTCGCTTCTGACCACTGTAGTTTTGGAGAAATCCAGCAAAATTTGGCAATTTTTAGGTTGGGTGGTCAGGGTGAGCCAGGGCGAGTGGCCGCAAAGAGAGGCCATTTTGCAGGGGAAAAAGAAGTCCTTTGGCCAACCTCTGGGCATCAGGTGAAAGCTGGCCTTTGG